>NC_056733.1:661318869-662623869 GCF_019279795.1 Protopterus annectens | reverse complement strand
AAGTAAATGTAAATCTCCACCTACGGAGATTTCCGTTTACAGTTTCGATGTTTTGTGCTTTCGGTGTACTCGTGTCGAGAAAATCGTATTCGATATTCTCGGACTTCGAGCACATAAAGTAGACCCCAGTCTCACATGTATATAACTTCTCTGTACAGCAGGACCCACTGTTGATACATTTTTTTTTAACACTAGCAACTTTACAACACATTTTGATTTTCAAATGCCACATAGTTCTAATACATTTGTAACATAAGCATCTGTACAAATCAGTTTGATATTCAAATGCCATACAGTTCTAATACATTTGTAAAACACAAGCATGCTGTATAAATCATTTTGATATTCAAAGGACATACCATTCTTTACAGAACTCCAGCTGGCTATGCTGGCACTAGCCCATTTAATCACATGTACCTTTAAATTTTGTATTTCTATCAGCAATTACTTACAACTCTCAAGATAAATTGCTTGCACCTTTAGACAGCTTGTAAGACTACTTGCTTACAAAAAATTTGTTTATGTTTATAGCGTAATCCAAGAATATTGTTCCAGACATTCACCCTTGTAAAAAGTCAAAATATCTTAAGTCTGCATGTAATATAATGTAATCAGTGCACAATTACACCTGCCCCAGCAGAATAAGATCACAGCACATCAACATTAAACTTGCTTTTGTCAAGCCTTTCTACTCTTGTTATACTGTAAACCCTACATTTCTCACAACTAAAAAATAAGTTATCTATTTTTTTATCTTTAACACATACAACAGTCACTGTGAAAAGGCTACCACCACATTTAAAATGCCTGTGACTACACACTACAAGGAAATGCTTTACTATATTTTACATGTAGTTTATATTATGAAATGTTTTATACAAATAAAAATAAAAACTATTTTACTTACAGTTACCTTTTTCCCTTTTAATATCCTTCTAAACATTAATGATAAAATGGGGTATATGCTTTGCAGTCCATCCACAAGTTTAACAAAGTAAAAAAAGTCCAGTCTTTCTCAGCATCTTTTTCTTACAAAGCCATATTTCACAAATGTGATTGAAGCTTTATAGTCTCCCATTTATTCACTAATTTCAGTGTTGCTAGTCTTCTTCCTGTCATCTCCATCTCATATCACCAGACTCTGGTTCAAGACCAAGGTATTCCAGATTCTTTTAGTAAACTGCTATGATTTTTTTCTGTCTCTCAAGCATTTTCCTTTGGAACATTGGCAAAGGTTTCACTGGCAAAGTCTCTCTATGAGCTGTATTGTCTGAGGATTGAGAAGCAAAGTCCCCTTCTGCTTACTGGCTCACTTTTTATTGGATAAACTTTTCTATTTCCTCCTTAGCATATTCTGCATCCAAATATTTCATTAATCCTTCAGGAAAAGATATTCTGAAGACAGCTGGAAACAGCTTGAATCTCACACCTTCCTCTCAATAATCCCAGATTGCTTTGATAAATTTGCTTCTGTTCTGTCTGGTGTATAGTAAATAATTGTTTTCCACAAGCACTCCACTGTGTCCAGCTTTTAACGCTTTTCCCTTCTTCCACAGTTTTATCAGGCTGAACTCTTTCTGCTGGTACTTGCTTACTAGCCAGTAACTGAATTTTACTCAAGTTGAAAATATCACTGGCTCTTATTTCTCAGTTCCTTTTTTTCACACTGGTAGAGCTAAAATTAAGCTATTGATTAGGTGCAGCCATCTTAACATGAGACTGGTATTTTGAGCTCAGAAGTATAGCAAGGGTAGGGCAAAGGGAGTAGCTGCCCTGGCTGTTAGGGGCTTGATCGGGAGGTCCTGTGTCTGTTTCTATACTGGCATTTCTGAATGCCGGTACAGAAATGCACTTCATTGCTTTTTGCTCTTCACTTTAAGAGCTGAGGGTGCAGAGGTAGGAAATTGTTCTGGCATGGGGACTGGTGCTAAGCGAGCCAGCTATGGTCCTGCTTGAGCATCTCTGCTGTCTGGTATATCAGCTTCATATATATTATATTATATTTATAGAACATACCTGTGAGTACACTTTTTTTATTATTTTGCTGCCCAGTGGTTAGAATGTTAAAAAATTCAGTAGCGTTGAAGATTAAAAGAATGGAAATGTGAGATGAAATGTGCGTGCATATCAGAGGAGAGGGAAGCAGAGGAAGGGGATGGATATATGTAACCTGTAAAACCTTTTCTTTCTTTCTGGTTCTGCCTTGGTAGAGTTACGAATAGGCAGTCCTTTTTTTTTTTACTGAAAAGAGTGACTGTTGCAGTGTAATTACAGTGCATTATTCGTCATGTTAAGGAAAAGTTACTTATTTAGCAGTATTGGTTATTGTAGCCTTTGTAGTATTCATTTATAAGAATATAAGCTGTCTTCTTCTCACTGCAATCTGTAGGCAGTCACTGTTTATTTATTTTTATTATCTTATGTCTTCCAGATAAATAGACATTCCTGTGAAAGTCAGAATATATGATAAAAAAGTCAGTGACACTGACATTTGCAGTGGCTTAGTCATATTCTTGGAAGGGGAAAGTATTTTGTAAACTAAGTAAGCCCATTTTAGGGGTGACCCAAGAGCAACATCTGGTTAAGTGATTTCCTTAGAGTCACCTTAAACCTCTGTGCCGAACTGCCAGACTATTTACTTTCAAAATGTGGGTTTTAGAGAGAGAAGTCTGGCACATTTTTTTAATTAAAATAATTATAAGAAAAGTAAATGAACTTTGTTTTGTTCAGAATCTAATTTTTGTGTATTTTTTTCTTTGCACAATATAACAGTAGCAATCCAAAGAAATTGCATCATCTGATGCAGTGAAATGGGTGTATTAAACCTAAATGTACCATGCCATTATAAGATCTAATTTGTATGGTACTGTATAGCAGATTATGTGCGACAGTGACCTGGTTCATCATTGCAAGCTCTGTGGCATAAAGGGTTCAAGTCCTCACTACACCACAGTGTGACTTGAGTTCAAGTAACAGTTCAGTTGCCTGTAGGAGATGGCCAGAGAGCATGTACGGGAGCAGCCATTGGTGGCTTGCCCATCCTGGGGGGGCCATCTCTGGCTCACCACAGTGGTGATAAATAGTGGTAGTACTAGGTGTTACTTATTGGAATTCAATCCAGATGAGTCTATGAAGTCGTGGTGCTTAGAACCAGTGAAGTCAAGGGAAATCCAGAGTATGACGGCATGCTTCCCCTTGCAGGGCTGCAGTAGCAGTCTTGTAGGACCTGCTGAGAAGGGAACTTCCAATGGGAGGAGGGTAGGATGCCTCACAGGGCCAGCAAGCTGACCTGCTTGCTATCACTCGAGTCTTGCAAGGTTAATGGAAGGACCAGTTGAGATTCTTAGGAGAGAACAAATAGGCTTTACGACAGTCATCCAGCTCGGCCCAGAAATGGCTAGAGCTTATGTTCCCAGAATGAATGGGCTTGTTGGATGTCAGTAGTAGAGCCATCAGTCAAAGTCCTAGGTGGATACAAGAAGAAAAAAAAGATGAGGCCAGAGCAGAGATTTTTTAGGACATGTGTACACAGTCCCTGAAGTGTGTAACTTAAACCCAAGAATTGTGATTATGGTACAAAAAACATTTACTGAGCTGCTTATAAACAGTGTACTACAGGACAGCAGCAGACCCTCAGCCATTAATTAGTTTAAACAGCCTTGTTTTACAGCTGTTTTTATTACAGATCACATTTTCTGTGATCAAGTTAAGGTAAAGGCATAACAGTCATATTTAGAGAAGAAGGTGTGTGTCACCAGTAAGCATATGAGGGTGGGGTAGATGTGTCAGCTGTTAGTTTAAAGACACATTGTTTTGAATAAAGTTGAATAGGTTATTATGCATTGCTGTTTACAACCATTAGAGCAAAGCAGTTGTGGGAGTTTGACTAAGTATATTTCCTTACAGCTTTCTGCATTATCCTTTAAACATTTCAATTGGGATATGCTTAAATATGACAGAAACAAAAATCTGTTGAACTTTGTTACCCAATATTGTTATAAAATGTTTTCCCTGGCCTTTTGAATAGGCTAGTGTTATAGATCTGATTTTTATTAAATTACATCTGCAAGCAAATAGATCCTGAAAATTACAATAAACATCCTTCAGTTGTATGTCAGAAATAGTTCATTTCTTACAGTTTTGACTAAGTTATACATTACGTGATCCCTCGGTAACATGGATATATATTGTTAGACTGATATCCCATATAATTGTTTGGATTTATTAATAAATGTTACTAATATAAAATCTGTTGCCATCCTCTTTAGTTCTAAAAGGAAAAGATTACATGATTGACATTAAGTATATCATCATTTTTTAATGTCCTAATAGTATGTCAAAGAATAATGTGATGCCTGTTACTAGTACAGTACACTGACTGTATGCTAGGGCATGTTTGTTTTGGGAACGTTATTCTGAAAAGTATAGCCTGATACCACAGGAAGTTGTTTTTCTAGAGTTTAGGCTTCTGACTTCTGTATAATTGTGTCATTCAACATATGCAAAGACTGGCTTTGATAAAATAATATTTTTTCTTAAAAAAAACTGCAGTGCTAAGCATGAAAAGTTTTTGGATAAATGATCACGTGACACTCTACAGGTAAAATAAAATCAGCAGCATCTTTTTGTTCAGCCTTTTGGCAATGCAGGACCACTAAACACTATTGTTTCAAGTATAATTTTAGTTTTATGTAAAGAATCATTAATCTTGGACAAGATGACTTGTTTGTTCAGACTTGCTTTTCATGTCTCCACATTTACACTTACTGCCAGTCACAGTGTGAATACAGTCCATCTCAGATGTAGTACATCATTTACATAAATGGTATACCCTTTTGTATTTTATATGTCAATAAATGATAAGAACCCTTTCAACAGCAGCAGGGCTAAGAGCTGTAGTGCTCTTGTTTACCTATGGCCAGTATTTAAGCTCGACTACCTTAAAATTGCAAGCTACCTAATGTCCTCAGGCTTATTTTTGCTGCTGTTTGCTTTGACAAATGGAGAACTCATCCTTAGCTCACTTGGCCATATTTAAGCCAGCGCACATTTTTGATTGAAAGTCAACTGGTTTTATGTGTTAATGTGGAGAAAATCAGTTTTACTTTATGATTCAGTAAAGCTAATCACACAGAGCATTAAAATTCTTGCCTTAAAATGTACTTACACTTGTACAGGTTTATATATAAATATATATTTTTTCAAATAATGTTTAGTAGAACTGAAAATCTCATTCTGCAGAGATTCAATGCATAATTTCCTATATGTACTGTATATGTAACTTATTCTTCAATGTTTAAATTTTTGCTATAATACACAGAACTGCTGTTAAAATGAATAAAGTAATACATTTTACATTGATGTGAACATTTTTTCTTCAAAGAATAATTAAAGTCTTTATCATTTCTATAACACTGTTACAAATTTAATAGATGGCTGAAGGTTTTCTTATAAAAGTATGTTATTGCTTCATTATCTGGAGTGCTGTACCTGAGTCATTAATGTGTTTCTCTGTATTGTGAACTGTGTTATTTGTTATTTGGAGTTGTGATCTGAAGCCCCTGCCAAATGTAGCTGTGAACACAGCTATGCAGAATGTAATGTGACATTTTTGCAAATTACTGACTTATTTGCACACTGACTGGAGCATATGCAGAAGTAACACTTGGGAACCTCTGACAAAGCAGTGTTTAAAACCTTGCACTTAACATAGTGGCCACTTTCCTAAATTATTTGTGCCTTTTTCCATCCCAGTTGTGAGTTCCAGTATTTCTCAACATTTTGTTAGCCAAATAAAGCTGTGCCCTTTCATCACAATCTCTGTGCTATTTTTAGTAGGTTCTAAAGCCAGGTATATTGAACCTATTAGGCCTATCAGCATCAAGCCTTACATCACTCAGCATGAAAAGGGTGTTGTAGTATCAGTGATGTCTATGTTACAGCCATCAATTTGCCTATTGAATTGCAGTCAGCTGCTGTTATCATAGATAGCACTGCCCCAGCTAGATTCGGTGTGCGCTGCATAACATTCCGTCACAAGGGCTCCACATGGCTGGGTTTCACCCTAGGCTCCTGTGCATGTAAGGGCCTTACACATAGGACTTAGGTATGTTGAGTGAACTGTTTCTAAGTAAAGTCCAATTTATCATTTGTTGGCTATGGTTCTTCTTGCACTTGGTCACAAATTCAAGGGGTGGAGCAAAAAAAGCTAACCGTCTGAATTAGGAATTAGATAAAATGGTCAGAAGTGCATTCTAATTATATAAACTGTGAGTATTTGAGCAAGGGCTGTGAACTTTCATATGCGAGTGAAAGAATAGAGAGCCTTTTAAGTAGCATATATGACTAGAAATGGGGGAGGCCATGAGAAGTGTACTGCAAGGTATTGGATTATAAAGATAAACAGTAATTACAATGTTACTGCACATAAAAGAAGCATTGGTTCTGTTGTGGTTAGTTTTTCCTATTTTCATTATATTTAATGACAAAAGAGTACAGCATGTGTGAGGAGGTGGTATTTAGTGGCACAAATTTTGTGATACATCATAGAGCTTGTTTGTATTTCTGAGCAACTCTCAACAGCAAAGATCCCTGCCATCAAAATGTGATGAATAGTTAGCATAAATGGGGTTTAAATCCCACCAGTGCCAGCCATATATGTGAGGAACAGTAGAATGCACTGCCAGCAAATATGAAGTCAAAATCCCAGCTGGCAGCAGAGGGATGATCTTACAAGTAGTTCACTGATACCTATCAAGTTAAATAGAATAAAGAAAGTGCTCACAACTCAATGCAATAATCAGTTCAGAAGTTGCACCCTGATTCTAAGACCAAAATATGAATATACACTGCTGTCCTGGGTATGAAGTTTCAACATCCACCCCACAGATTAGACCACACAGGCCACATTTTGAGATGAGTCTTTGACCTAGTACCCCTGCCCACTTTCTTACCAGTCTCTCTCTAAACTACAGTATATTCCAGTGTGTATTACCCATTGAAACTGCCTTTCACATATATTTTTTTCACATGTATACACACAATTCCCAGGAAAGGTTGGTAAAATTATCCAAGTCCCCACAGGTTTCTTCATGAAATGCTAGTATTGCCACTACCCCAGAATGGCCAAGGACCACCAGTTACCTGCTGCTATTAGTTAAGTGAAATTTGAAATTATACTCATTGATATTTTTCACTGGTAGCAGGCCCTTACAAACTAAGGCAAGTGAAGACTGGGACATCAGCCTGTTACAGTGGTAAATGATATCCTTCATTTCAGATAATAACCAGCAGCAATAAATACATTGTTAAAAAAAGAAGAGCAATAAAAGCTTAAAGCAAATAAATAAACTTTACTTGAACAATAAGACATTCTAAGGGGATCCAGTATCTGTCAACCTGGGATGAAATGATTGACAGACAATCGTTTGCCAGAGACGGTCTTCCATCTGTCATCCCTGGGATATCGGCTACTGGCTAAGGCTGTTGTCATCCCCATAGTGCCTTTTTAGGCAGTGTCTCAAGGACAAAATGCCCAAAGTAAAAACTCCATCTAAAAACAACCTCCAGGTTATGCTGCTAAATGCTAGGAGTCTTAACATAAAATTGCACTCATTGGAAGCAGTCCTCACCTTGGAAAATGCAGACATTTGTGCAGTCATAACCTGGTTCAAGGCTGAGGAGAGCACCCCAGCCATACCAAGTTGCACCTCTTTCCACATGTTCAGACCAAAAACTGAAGGACGAAAACTAATGGAGGCAGTGTATCAATATTCATTAAAGATAAATATACATGTCCAGATTGGATATACAGTATGATTCCCTGGAGATACTTCAGGTGCAATTAACTGTTGGTAGGACACCTATTCAACTCATTTCCAGCTACAGGACCCCCTCCATGAATCAGGACACCTAGTCTGCCTATTTGGATCTACTTGAGTCTATCAAGATACATCCGAACACTATGGTTTTGGGCAATTTTAACTACCTGTCTATTGACTGGGTAAATTACTTGTGCTCAAACTTACTTGCCCAAAGGTTCCTCAACATAGTTAACTCCAATACCCTGGACCAGCTGGTTGACACCCCCACAAGGGGTTCCAACATCCTGGATCTGGTGCCTACCAATATGGGGGACTACTGTACCACCCCCACTGTGAGGTCTTCCCTGGTGAGATCTGATGACAAAGTAGTCTCATTTGAAGTAACTATCACCCCCCCCCCCCAGCAGCAACTAAACTAAAAAACTTCTGCAAAGCAGATTATAATTTCTTACAGGATGGTATAAATAACTTCACTCCGTCTCCCCCCCCCAGATGGAACTGGCAACTATGCCACGTTTGTCACCAATGCTTTATACAAACACCTGTATAACTGCTGTACCTGATAGGACCAAAACAAGTTCCTCAAGGAAGAGCAAACCTGCCTGGTGGACAACTGCCATTAACATGCTTTACAATAAAAGGAAGAAATTGCTGTCTAAGAGTAAGAGGAAGCAAGTCCTAAACTGGAAGCACTCCCTCCTCAGCTTAAACAAGCAAGTTTGCTTTGTCAGGGGGAGGTTAAATCTGGTGGACTTTGAGAAAGTCACCAAAGCGATACACAAGGGGAAGATGGTGCATACTGCCTACCTTGACCTGGCCAAAGCCTTCAACACTATTCCCCACTCAGACATAATAGATAAACTCTCTTAACTAGGCATCAATCCATATGTTACCAGATAGGTAGCAAACTGGCTCACTGATAGAACCCACCTAAGCAAAATAGGGGAAACCACCTCAAGCAGTAGACCTGCAATGAGTGGCGTACCCCAGGGATCGGTCCTGGGGCCTCAGTTATTTGGGATATACTTCTCTGAGGTGCAGGCCAAAATTAGTGGGCTATGGCTGACCAGGTTTGCAGATGACTGCAAGCTGGGTGTGGTCATCAGTTCCCCCAAGTGATGTGGACGTCCTCCAAGAGGGTCCCACCCAAACAAATGACTGGTGCCAGAAACATGGTCTCAAGCTGAATGCCAAAAAATGCATCATCCCCTTTGGGGAGTTTGACCTCCCCACATAATATCACATTAATAACAATGTCCTAAGTAAGCAATCAGTAGTGAGAGATTTGTGCACCTAGGTTGATAGCAACCTGACTTTTGACCACCATGTTGCTTCTGTTGTATGGAAAGCATTCTACATGACCCACCGCATAAGTAAGGGTATCTCATCCAGGGACGAAGAGGTCATAACATCCCTGTATTTTTCCCTTATAAGGCCAGTTATTGAGTACAACGCCCCCTTTGGGCATGTACCTTGCAAAGCACATGCAGCAGCTGGAGAGATCACAGAGGTTCCTCACCAGGAGAATCCAGGGCCTCAAACATCTACCCTACACAGATAGGCTAAAAGCCCTGTCCCTCTACTCAGTTTCATACAGACTCCTCAGAGGTGACCTCTGTCTGGCATACAAAGCAATCTCAGACCTTGCTTTGATGGGACTCCTGCATATCCACAAGTCAAGCTCCACTCGAGTAACCCATATGCGTGACCTCAACCTGGTCTATGATATCAATAGAACTTGGCGGGACAGATTTGTGTCCCAGAGACTCCTCCACCTGTGGAATAGACTCCCTCTCCACGTCAAGTAAGAGTACCTCATTATCCATTTTTAAGCACAACCTGGATAACTGGATGAGAAACAGAAAATACACCACTGAGATTCTACCTGTGCCCCTGTTGGACAGGGGCATTGGGTGCTGACTTGTCTAAACATGGGCTAAACTCTTGGCTAGGCTTATAAGGGCCTCAGGGCCAATAGCCTAGTAACTTCTTATGATCCTTCTTGTGAAATCTTCCAAAGTAAATTATGAATCCAAATTAGCTTCCTCAACTAACGACAACCATAAGGCATTCTTTAGTTACAAATAAAACAGCAACAATAAGAGCCTACAGCAGTGCCAAAGTTCACCACAAGTAAAAAAAATACACACTGCTGCACCACGGACTGTCACAGATGTAGTTTTATTCCTACACAAATAAAATACTTGGATTGAGCGCTTTCTTCCCTCCAACAGGGGCTTCATCAGAATCAATTATTAAAAACCTTATTAACCTTTATATACTCCCCTCCTTAATTAATTAGTAACTGACATCATCCCTTAAATGAATTTTTTAAAAAGAAAACTACACACACTAACCCATGAATACTATCAAATACACACATAAAACATAACATAGTCACTCTAATTCATTATCATTATAAAAATATATTTTTTTAAATTTTGTTAAGATTTGTTATAAGAAGACAATGTTTTATGTCCATTAAAAGAATGAAAAATTAAAAATAAATGAATGTTAAAACCTTTTCCTAAAATAATAAATGATTTATTTAGCTGATGCAGCCTTCCTATTCAGTATTGGCTTAATATATATCATTTTATTTAATCCTAGAATTTGACTGGCCTAGTTTATTCTTTTAGGAAAAGGTTTTAACATTCATTTCTTTTTAATTTTTCATTCTTTTAATGGACATAAAACATTGTCTTCTTATAACAAATGTTAATATATTTTTTTTAAAATACGTTTTTATAATGATAATGAATTAGAGTGACTATGTTATGTTTTATGTGTGTATTTGATAGTATTCACAGGTTATTGTGTGTAGTTTTCTTTTTAAAAAATTAATTTAAGGGATGATGTCAGTTACTAATTAATTAAGGAGGGGAGTATATAAAGGTTAATGAGGTTTTTAATTGATTCTGATAAAGTCCCTGTTGGAGGGAAGAAATCGCTCAGTCCGAGTATTTTATTTGTAAAGGAATAAAATCACATCTGTGACAATCCATGGTGCAGCAGTGTGTGTTTTATTACTTGTGGTATTCTTTAGTTACATCCGTAACCTAAAAGGAAAGGCCCAGATTTGTGCAGAACTGGTAGTTAATGATACCACATATACTGAGCTTGTGGCCATAGCTAACTTGCTGACTGACAGGTTCTGTGAATACTTCACTCCCCTGTCCCTGCCACACATACCCCATGACATCGTTACCACCTGTCCCCTACCTTGTATCTCTAAAGAGCAGGTCTTAAATGTGCTCTCTAAGGCCAAAAACACAGCATCTATGGGACCTGATAACATCAAAGGCTGTGTCCTACATGGGCTCCATCAAGAATTAGCAACACCAGTGGGTACTCTTTTCAGTCATAGTCTAAGCACCGGCTTCATCCTAGCTGAATGGAAAATAGCCACCATTATTTCCTTGCACAAAGGTGGTGCTTCCACTGACCTTGGGAACTATAGACCTATTAGCCTGATTAGCTTTATCTGCAAGGCCATGGAGCAAATCATCATGGACATTATCAACAAAGATATAGGTAATCTCCAAACACTTGACCCTACTCAGTTTGGATTTGTCATAGGAATATTATGTCAATCAGAACACCTCATTGGGCCTCTTCAAATGCAGTCTGGATGATTGGATGGGAAACCATAAATTCACCCCAGGGGTTCCATCTGTGTCCCTCTTGGATAGGGGCAATAGGTGCTGATCATGGAAATAAGGGTAGAACTTGGCTAGGGTTGTAAGAGCCTTAGGGGCATTAGCCTAGTAACTTCCTATGATCCTATGAAGACAACAGTGCAATTACACAATAAATATGAATATAAATGAAAAAGTGCATATGGAAGAATAAAGGAAACATTCAGGTGAACACATGGGAATATTTAAAAGAAAACAACAGTAGCTACATATACTGTCTCTGGTATAGAGAGGACTGAACCCTTTAGTGTTTCTAGAAGACAATGAGTAGAAATCTCAGATAGCAAACTAGAATGCAAATGTTTTTTTCTCTTCAATAGTGTTCAAAGACCAGAGTCAAATATTTATGTGCATTTTAGGTAAGTTCTCTTTCCAGAAACCATGTCCTAATACTTCAAGAGAAGGCATTACATCAGCTTCTTAGTTGTTTCCTTTCCTACAGCAAAAGTAACTAAACCAGTTCCGTCACCTATAAAGGACAAGGATTAATTGTAAAAATCCAGAGACAAATTGCAGCAAACAGGATGGCAATATACAACTCAAATGTCTATATTTTAATGCCTGCTTTCTTTGCATAGTTGTAGTTAACTCCTTCAAAGTGGACTGTAATCACATTTTATGACTTGTTATATCTTCAAACAGACTCCTGCATTTTCATTCCTTTCATCCCCTTTTACGAGATAAAATATACCAAAATTAAAAGTATTTTGTAGACCAAATGTAATACTAGTATGAAATAAGAAAGAGAGAAGAAGAAAGAATAAAAAAAATAACATTTTAAGGCAGTTTTCCTTAGCTTGGCTTTGGTCCTGGTACCATGGTTCTCGCCTAATAAAAACCTCAAACAAATTTTCTGGAGACATCCGTCAGTAAATGAAGTCTGAGACAAATGTGCAGTCCTTTGTTGCGTTAACCTAGTTCTTTTCTCTATAGACCATTGGCGTTAGCATTAAAACCTCTATGCTGAGTAGCCATGTTATAGGACTGCAAGGCCAAACCCCCTCTAAGATGCTTTCCATTCTGCCCAGTTGCTCTGTGTAGTCATTTTAAAGGGTAGTAGTCTGCACTTATAGTGAACTTTTTGACATACAGATAGGGTTGTAACTTTTGCAAAGCCCAGACAGTGCCTAGCCACTCATCCTTTATGTTTACCTATGATTCCTCCCTGCATTGAAGTCTGCAGCTTAAATATAAAATAGGGTGCTCATCTCTTTCTTAGGAAACCTAAATATAACCCTCATCCCACAGTTAGAAACAGCTACCTGTACAATTAATTCTTGACTATAATCAGGACTTGCTAATGCAAATGCTGACCTTTCTCTAGTTGTGAGCATTGCATGTACCTGCCAATAACCCTTGGTGAAGGCTGTAGTAGATAGGCTTCATCAGTTCGAGGCATAAAATACTCTGTCTCTGTATAACTGTTTTCTGTAGTCCACATACAACCTGGTGCTCACATCTTTCTTTGGCATCAGCAGCACTGGTAAGGCCCAGGGACTGTTGGACATCTGTTTTACCCCAGTTCCTGTATTACCCCAGATCCAATGGGTCTTGCATTTTGTATCTCAAAGTTTGCCTAACTCTTTTGGGAATCCAGTAAAGAATTTCTTTGCTGGACCCCTGGGGTCTTTTATCTGTATTTGCTGCACCAGATAGAAATACTCCAGCTTACTAGTAAACTTATCCCCAAATTCCTGTAACGCAGATTGGTTCTCCTCAAACCTGGCTAGGAGTTAACTGCTGGGAAAGGGATACCCCATCCACTGAGATATCAGATCAAGCCTTCTACAGGAGATATACCTCCAGACCCCCCGCTGGTTAATAGTCTACAACTTACCACATATGCTAAGTACAAAGACCTCTTTTTCATGATACGGTTTTATCATATTAAAATGGTAGAGTCTGTTCTGCCTCATGTCTGACATCTGTACCATGTAGCTGACATCACTCACCTTTTCACCCTGATGAAAGGGCCCTCCCAGGCTGCCTGTATTTTGTTTTGTCTAACTTTAATGAACATTATTGCCTGTTGACCTACAGAATACTCCCTGGCTATAGCTGTCCTTTAATATGACAGATTTTTGACGTGCTCATACCAAGTGCTCTTTGACAATCCCAGTAGGCCCTGAGTCTAGTCCTGAAGTGTAGGACACACTCCACAACAGACTCAATGTGAGAATCACAAAAATCCCAACCACTCATCACAAATTAAATTTTGTCCCCCCTCTTACCAAGTGAGCATGCAGGAGCTCAAAGTTCAAAAAAAGTTTATTCCTGTGACACCTCCATCTATTCAAAGAAGAGATGTGATAGATATATGTCCCGCTTGCTCTTAAACTGGTCTGCAAAAGCTCTTTGCATGGTCTTCAGTGTACAGTATAACTTTTCCACAAGACCATTTGTCTGTAGAAGGTGGGAATAGTTTTTACATATTTTACCTCACAACACTTCCACAAACATACCAGCAGATCTGACATAGGGTTGGCACCAGTATCAGCCAGTATTTCCCTGGGGAAACCCATCTTGCTAAAAATGTTGAGCAGAGCACTTGGTACCATCTCTGTTTCAATGGAAGACAGGGCCACCAGTTATGGATATCTAATGGAGTAATCTACAACTACCAGGATATATTACTTTCCTATGGAACTTGGGATACTCAGAGGTCTTACAGTATCCTTATTTACCATGTGAAATGGTTCCTCAGTGACAGACAAAGGCATTAAAATGGCCATGGTTTTGTTTCCAACCTTGTCAACTGTTTGGCACTGCTCACAGGTTCTGAGTACCCCGTTACATTCTTTGAGATCCCTGACCAATAAAAATCCACATAAGCTGTCTTTATGTTCACATGGCCTGCAAGTAGAATATCATAGGCTATGGCCAGAAGCTGCTGTTGGTAGGCCCTGATAATGCATTTTTTTAATTAAGTTTAAATCATTAGTCTGTGTAAGACCTTCTTGCAGGATGTTGACATTGTTGGGGTTTCAATGATCGCTCCCAGATTGCAGTTATCAGCAAACTTTGTCAGCCATAGTCCTTTAGTTTTAGCCTGTACTTCAGAGAAGAAAATTCCAAACAGTAGGGGTTCCAGAACTGATCTTTGTGGAACACCACTGGTTATAGGTCTACTGGAGGAGGTGGAGTCCTCTATTTTGATTGCATGAGTTCTGTCAGTGAGCCAGTTTGCAACCCACTTGACAATATATGGGTTGATACCCAGCTGGGTGAGTTTATCAATGATGCCTGAGTGGGGGATTGTGTCAAAGGCCTCGGCTAAGTCTAGGTAGGCAGTATGCACAGATTTGCCATCGTCTAGAGCTTTGGTGACTGTCTCAAAGAAGTCCAACAAGTTTAACAGACATGATCTTCCCCCTTGACAAAGCCAAACTTGGTGGGGTCAACCATTTGGAGATTTCTTATATCTTTGTTAATAAGGTTCATGATGATTCATTCCATGGCCTTGCAGAAAAGGCTGGTCAGGTTAATGGGTCTATAGTTCCCAGGGTCTGTGGATGCACCCCCTTTCTGCAAAGGGGTGTTGGTAGCAGTTTTCCATTTTGCTGGGATGAAGCCAGTGCTTAGGCTGTGGTTGAAAAGTTTTCCCAATGGTGATGCTAATTCCTGTTTTAACCCATGTAGAACACAGCCTGGGATGTTGTCTGGTCCCACAGAAGCTGTTTTTGGCCTTGGAGAGGGCATTTAAGACCTGCTACTTTGAGATACTAGTTTATTTCAGAAACTTTATGCATTTCTTTACCCTGTGAGCAAGGGAGTTAAAAACCTCACTGATTTATATTGGTCAACTCAGTGCTGAATGCAAACCCTTTCAAAGACTGTTATAAAACAATCCAAATCATCACCCTCATTATAGCGAGTAAGAAGTTTAGTACTGCCCTGTGATTATAGGGTTTGTCTTCCCCCCTCCTTGTGGCTCACATTTCTCTAGCAAAGGATCATCTTCCACTCATGCTGATGTTACTTCTCTTTTTTTCAGCCTCCAGCTGCTGCTGCATTCTTTCTCTTACTGCAAGTTCTTTGTGTCTCATTTCATGTGCCAGTCTCTGTAATTCCACTTGGATGTTGAAGTCTTCTTGTATACCATCAGCTCCTGCCAGGCTGTTTACAGGCTGCCTTCTAGATGCAAACAAAAACTGACAAGATCTTGTCTTTGGGCACCTGAGCATGCTAGATTCATTTTGCTTCACACTTACTTTAACATTAACTGCCATTAACATTTTAGCATAGTTGTCAAAAGAACTATTTTCTGCCTGTTTTCCCTAAACCAAAATGTCTACAAAAATATCTGTTGTGCACAACCAAACCTTTATATATATTAACATGTGGCTGAGAGGGTATAAACACACCTTTGGTAAAAAGCGGTTATAGGCTGAATGCATTCAGTTCAAATATCCCACCACTACCACATGTATGTAACAGAAACGGTCACCATCACCAACATGTGACAAATGGTTATCACAGATTAAGTTTGAATCCCACTAGTGCTAACCAAATATGTGAGGAATTGTGACACACACTGCCATTAAATATGAAGAACATGTCACAGCCTGCAACAAAAGGACAGTCACATCACTGGTACCAGGCAGGTTAAAGTAAAACAAAGTGCAGACAAATCTAACTCAAGAATCCATTCACATAATGCAATCTGACCCCCCCCCCCCCCGAGCAGCTCTAGGTATAAGCGTTCAACATCACCCCCCCCCCAGATTAGACTATAGACATGCCACCTTAAGGGCTGAGTCTTTAGCCTAAGTATGTTGGGCCCCTTTGTCACCACTCTCTCTGTGAAACTAGAGTATTTCAATGACCCTTACCTATGATAACTGCCTTCCATGCAAGTTATTTTCATGCATACATATACATAAACTGAGTTCCCAGGAAAGACTGGCAGAATTCCCCACAACTTTCTTCCTGGCACAGTAGTACAGCCACTACACTGAAATGGCCATGCACCTCCAGTTAACCAGCTGCTCTTAATTAAGCCAAATCTGACATAATACATGTTATTTTCAGTGGCAGTAGGCATTAACTATCTTGGCTAAGTGGAGATGGGAACTACAGCTTGTTACAGTGGCAAGTGATGCACCTTCTCCAAGAAAGTAAAGAATAATAATACATATTTAGTAAAAAAAAGATTAGCCACAAGAGCTTAAAAGTGAGTAAACAACCTTTACATATTAAGGCAGCAGTGCAGGTGCAGGATAAATATGCAGAGGTTTAAAAAAGTGCACATGGAAGAATAAATAACATTTAGTTAAACTTGCAGGTACATTTTAAAAATATATCTAAACTAGTTACATGCATATTTTATTTTATTTAACATTTGTTTACCGGAAAAGTCAGACTGGGACAGAGCCCATTTTCAGTGAAGGCTCGGGGAGATAAGCTCCAGAGTCAAATAACAAATTACACAGATAATGACAAAAATGTCATACATACAAGAAAACAGTTACATTGAAATACATTGACTGGAATATGACATAAAAATATATATAGTAGTATTCAATACATAAGAGTAAGAATCAATAGTTTATTACATACATTAACCAATATTTACATTACAGCAGTATTCCATACAGACATCAGATTAGTGAGTTGTTTTTCACTAATGAACAAATACTGGTTGTATCCAGATTAAACACTGCTGGACCTCTACTGTTATACATTCCTAGAAAGTAACAGACAGAAGTTGCAATGAGCAAACTTACAGAGCAGTAGTCACCACAAAAGTTTCCATCCAAAAAAAAAAAAAAAGATAATAAAGACCAGGCTCAAATATTTGTACACTTTCCAGGGCAATTCTGTTCCCAAACACAATTACATCTTTTCTTTCGGAAGAAAGCATTATTTCAGCTTTTTGTTAGTTGTTTTGCCTTCTCACAGCAAAAGTAATTAAAACAGCTCTGCCACCTGTAAAGATTAATTACACTAGCCCAGCAACAATAGAGTACCAGTACACAAGATCTCAACTTACATCTCTGAACTGTATGCATTTTATTGTCTGTTTTCTTTCCACAATTGTAGTCAGCTACTTTTTTTAAGTGGACTGTAATTACTTTTCATGATCTGCTAGCAGAAAAGATGTAAGAGGTTATATATTGAAACAGATTTGTGTATTTCTATTCAATTCATCCCCTTTTACATTTACAAGAGAAAAGGTCACAAAGTTACAAACATATTGCTGACCAAGTATATCTTCAGAGATGTATGTATTTCCATTCCTTTCAAACCTTTTTACATTTACAAGAGAAAAGGTCACAATGTTACAAACATATTAATGACCAACTTTGTGAATAATAAAAAATAAGAATGCAAGAAGAAAAAAAAAATACACAGCATTCTTAAATCATATTCTCTTAGCCTGCCATCTGGCACTATGTGCACACACACAAACACTAACACTACTGTCTTATTTACTTATTTAATTTACATGGGCCACACATAATAAATTCGCCAAAATATAGTTTTGCATCTCAGAAAGCAAAAAGCCAATTCCCTATTTACAAATGATAAAAATATTTATAAAGCAATGTGGAAACATTCGTTTAAGAGATGATGGAAAAAAATAATGACCATTCATAAAGCATGCAGATGCTAAAATAGTGCAGTTTGCATGCCTTACTTGAGATGGTCTGTTATCTGTGCAGCAGGGTTTCATCACTGTTTTTTTTTTTATTTTATTTGCAGTTTGTTAACCGGAAAAGTCCATTGGGCAAAATGAACCCATTTTCAATGGAGGCCTGGGGAGAAAAGCTCCATATACAATTATTACAAAGCTAATATCAACAAAGTAAAGTACAATACAATTTTCAAAACTACTAAAAACACAGTAATATAAAAGACAGCATAATAACATTTGAGCAAGGTGTTGTAACAAAGCATTGAATGAAATTAAAACATAAGTATTTTGGAGTACATAAGTATAATTTGGAGTGCAGGCACTTGTGCACTTAACGTTTCATGAGGTGGTAGGTAGGAAGAATTAGAGCAAGAGAGTAGAACAGTGAAAGGTGAATAGGCTGAGTTATGTGAAAGGAAAAAAGAGAGAGGTAGTGGAAATGAAATGAAGGGAGTCACTAGGTTGAGTTTTGAGAAAGGAGAAAAAAGGATGGGGGAGCAGAAATTATATAAAGGGAGTCAGAAGGGGTGAGAATATGATGATTCCAAGTGAGAAGAGGGATGGGAATGGAGCATGATCTTGAAGGTGGAGTGGTTTTGGGTGATTCGAATGTGGGGGGGGGGGGGATTAATTCCATAGGCGAGTGAGGGAGAAAGACAGGAGAAATTGCCCAAATGCACGTAAGGGTTTGTACACTTTGAGGAGGTTCTGGTTACTGGATCTGAGTAGTCTGTCAGGATGATGCAAGGTGAGTATGGAGGAGAGGGAAGGGCAGTTAGATGGTTTGAAAATGAGCTCGTGAGCAGTTAACAATTGAATATGAGAGATAGTGGGGGGGGGGTTCCAGCCATTTCAAGGAGTGGAGTGCATTACAGTGGTGGGAGGAGGATTTGGTCCCAATAGCAAACTTAAAGATTTTATTGTAGCAGGATGACAGTTTTGACTTTAGGGAGGATTGAAGGTTGGTGAGGAGAGGGGCTGCATACAAGAGAGAGGGGATGAGGTAGGAAATAGACAGTATATGTTTGGAAGAGGGAGTGAGATAACAGCTGTGACGATACAGCATTCCGAGCTTTTGGTGTGTTTTCTTAATACTAGTTTGTATATGAATGTCAAACTTTAAATGCTCATCAATGATAACACCTAGAAGTTTTGTATGGGAGACTATTTCAATGAGAATCTTATTCTGACTATGGAGAAGGAATTTTTATCAATAGAAGTGTTTTTAGATGGGGTAAAGATCATGATTTTGGTTTTGGATGCATTGAGAGCAAGTTGATTTTTCAGCATCCAAGACTCTGTACAAGAGAAGGCATCTTGTAGTTAGATGCATGAGTTTGGGGAGAGACTGAGCATAGTAAATTATGGTGGAATCGTCCACGTATTTGACAAGTTTGATATTAGGAATGGACTGATGAAAATTATTAATGAAGATGTGAAAAATTAAGGGACCCAGTATTGAGCCTTGTGAAACTCCTGTTGGAGTGTGAAGGAAGGAAGAGGTACTATTGTTCCACTTGATGGCTTGCTGTCTATTAGACAGGTAACTGGAAAACCAGTTAATAGAAGGGGGGAGAGATTGAGAAGAGAGAGTCTGGACAAGAGAAGGTTGTGGGAAACAGTATCAAAGGCCTTTGATAAGTCTAGGAGAAGGGTAGATACAATGTTGCCAGAGTCTCTGACATTGTTGATGATGTCAAGGAAGGGAGAGAAGGGCAGTGGTAGTACGATGTCCAGGTCTAAATCCATGTTGAGTTGGAGAAAGAAGTTGATTGTCTAGGAGGTAGGGAAGGAGTTGCAAGTGTATGCATTTTTCATTAGGACTTTTGAGATAGGGGACAGAGTGGCTATAGGACAAAAGTTGGAAATTTCAGTATTGCTGCCTCCTTTGTGGAGGGGAATGATGAACACTTTCTTCCAGAAGAAGGGTACATAGGATTCTTGGATTGAACGGTTGATAAGTATGATGATGGGAAGGGCTATGCCATCGGCAGCTAGCTTGAGAAGGTTAGATGGAAGGTTATCTGGGGCATGAGAGCAAGGTTTTAGTAGAAGTTTTTTATGGTGTGCAGAGAGATGGGTTGTATGGTAAAGGGGGGAGATGAGTAGTGTTGATGTCACTGGGGCTAGAGCTGAGGGTGTGGGTGAGGGTGGAGTAGAAGTGTTATTGGAGAATGATGTGGTGAGCTTGGCTATTGAATCAATAATGAAAGAGTTAAATTGGGTAGCTAAGATATGATCTGGAGAGTTAAGGTCAGGGTAGGGATTCTCTTTTTTTGCCAGGAGAGAGGAGAGCAAATATACTGTTCCAAATTTTTTGGGGTTGGATCTATGATTGTTTTGAAGCTTGGAGTAGTAGGACTTTCAGTCTAAAGCAATTTTTTTCACTTTATTATGGAGTTGCTTATACTCAGTAAGAGTGTTAGGTGTTTTAGATTTATGGTAATGCTTCCAAGATTTATCTCAGAGATGCATGAGTGTAACAGTTGCTTTAGCTAGCCAAGGGGTGGATTTGGTTTTGATTCTTTTAGTTCTGGGGGGAGCGAAGCTATCTAGTAGGTTATTGAATGCTGTATTGAAGTATGTAACATCGTCAAGAGGGAGGGTTTTTACAGGGTTCCAGTTCATATGTTTTAATGAGCCACAGAAAGCTAAAGAAAGTTTTTTAGGGTATGAGTTGTAATGTAGTTGTGGTGAAGATGGAGAGAGGGTGGTGAGTGAAGAGGAAAGGCAGGGAGATGGTCGCTGAGGGAGTTGGTTAGGGTGCCGTTGTCAGAAATGGAGTTGGGGTGAGGAGCGGCCTTAGGTCAATTGGTGCCCTAGGCAAAAGGGCTCCACGGCACCCCCCAACACACCACCCAGTGCCCCCTTCTTGGTCTACCTAGACCAAATAAATAATGGAAAAGCGCCCCTATTAGAGCAGCGCCCTAGACGGCCGCCTAGTTGGCCTATGCCTAAGGCCGGCTATGTGAGAAACTAATATCCAGTCCAGAATGCTACCAGAGTTATCTTTATTAAATCTGGTAGGAGAGGTAATTATTTGGGTGTAGTTGTATGGATTTATATTCTGAGGTGGTGTAGATGATTGAGTAGAAGTCCGGTTTATATTTATATCACCTAGGAGTACAGTTTTATTGCTTATGTTGGATGAGAACCAATCGAGGATATCTTCAAGAATGAGGATGTTATTTCGTGGTGGAATATAAAGAGCAGCTATACATATGTTTTTGTGGTTATTAATTTTCAGGAGGGCCAGGTTAGTTCAGCTGTTGTGAATTGGGGTATAGGCTTGGTAAAGGGTGACAATGTTAGGGAGGAGGAGAAAAGTAGGGATACTCCATTACATGCTGTCATTTATGATCTTGTAGTTGGGAGGGGTAATTTTGGAATCTTTTATGTGGGGTTTTAGCCATCTTTCGGTGATAGAATGTCAGGGTGGTAATGGAATAGCCTGGATTGAAGGGTAGGAAGTTTATTGCATAAACTTTGGGTGTTAATAGTAGAAAAAAATGAGATATTTATGGTAAGAGGGTGAGTAAAACAAGTTAGGGTTAGAAGCTTGGTTGATTAAGGATCCAGGAGTAGGATGTATGTCATCAGAGAGGAGGATAGAGATTAATTGGAGTAGGAGGGAGGCAAGGTCTTTAAATTCTTTGGAGTTGGAGTTGAGAGCAGGGTAGCTGGAGAGGTATGGATTGTGAGGGATTGGGACTGTATTACAGATACCAGGAAGAATCTTTCTAGTAAAGAGGAGAGAGTCATTATAGTAATAGAGGGGAGGAGAGATGTAAGTTGAGAGGTGAGATTCTTTTAAGGCATGTATTGAAGTATGATAGAGAGGGGAGTAAGAAAAGTCAGGTGGTCTGGTAAGATAGAGTAGGCAGTAAAGGAGGAAAGGTAGACATATTAATGGTAGAGTGTATGTAGGTTTAATTTGCATGGTAGTGTAAGGTTAAAGTATGCAGTGAGGATGTGCAGAGGGGAGAAGGAATTAGCAGAAGGCAAAGTGGTGTGTGGTCCTTGGTTGTAAGAACGGGGGAAGGTAAAAATAGGTACTGGAAGGGTACTAGGTAGTGGAAACAGGAGGGGTTGGTGGATGAGGAGGTGGATGGGGATTGCTCATTTAGGCTGAATGCTAGAGGGGGTGTGGTTTTGGGGTATAAGTGTAGAGGCACTAGGGGCGGGTGGAAATTGGGGTTAGGGTAGGAGAGCGGAGTGAGCCTGAAGGGCGAACAGAACAGGCAGAGCTGAGAAGGAGGAAGAAGCAGAAGAGACTAACAAAAACAATCAGTGATACAGGCACTTTTGAGCACTCAAAGGTACTGACAAGCTCAAAGGTATGTTACTTACGAGTTACGGTTTGGTCTAATTCAAGGAGAATTGAGCAGGTGTGACAATTGTGCAAAAAACAATGGGAAAGGATAACAAGCCTTACAGCTACAGGGAACAGGGAAAAAGTATTGAAAGTTACCTAATACAATGAATGGGAATATATTGCCACCTAGTGGTGGTACTGAGAAAAGTAAAATGTAGAATCTGCTTATTACAGGGAGTGAAATGGCTGGAGGGGAGAGAGTTGGGAAAAGGGACTGCTGCAGAACTGCTAGTGTGCACGTCGTGGGTTAACTATACAAACACCTTAAAAAATAAGCTTTAACAGAGTATTGCACATACATGCAAATGGAGGGGGTTAGTTTTCAGAATGTCCCTGTATTTCTTCTTTGGGGAGGTATGTTCCTCAGTCTAAATGGAGCTGTAGAAAGGGGAAACTCGAAAGAAAAAAACCCAAATGAGCTGAAAAAGAGAAAGAATTGCTTTAATATAGAGGCATGGGAGAACTGGGAGAGGCAGTAATAGGATAGGCTGGAGAGATCCAGTTACATGTGATAAGTACAGCACAAAAACGGGGGAAAGATAGTTCAGAACTGAAATATGAGAGCAGTTCCAGGGAGAAATAAAAGCATTAGATGGAAGCAGCACAGTTAAATGCAATTCAATAGGCAATGGGTGCAAATGCAAAAACGAGTTGCTCTAGGAGAACTAACAGCAGCAGGTACTTATTCACTATACAGTCAACATATACAAATACAAGTTCCTCAGTTCCTCTTTTAAGAACTGACAACAGCACCTTATTCACTTTGCAGATAACAGATTACAGCAGAAGCTTTGAGTTTTATTATCCAATCAAATAATTTTTTTAATTATTATTAAAATGTTTAGATTTGATTATGCTGTTTTTAAACACCTTTATTAAATTATTGCTTAAGACATAAGCACATATAAAATAATAGAAAACAAATCATATTAATCTTTTTTTAATTTACATATATTATACATGCCATGTGTTTTCTTTCTTTGTGACAATTCTCATGTAGTCCAACATTAAATAAATTGCTCAGTTCCTGGCTTTCCTTTAACCTCACTCCAGAACATTATTTTGCATGAGTTGTTCCCACAAACTCCATTTATCTCTATTTAATTTGCTCCTTATCTTTTCTAAAGATCACATTTCCAGTTCTTTTATCTCTTTTGTGATATTCAGTACTACAAATTAGGCCAATCATTGAATTATAATGCCCTATTGGAAATAGCTAACCTATTAGCTAACAAGTTTGGCAAAAATGTCATGCCCATCCCCTATAAACATTACACAAGGCATTCCCTCTACATCTCCCCCACCATGCATCTCCAAAGAGCAAGTCATAAATGTTCTCTCCAAGGCCAAAACGCAGCCTCTGTGGGACTAGATGGCATCCCAGGTTGTGTTTTAAATGGTCTAAAACATGAGTTAGCAACTCCATTATGTACTTTCTTCAACCAAAGCCTGAGCACTGTTTTTGTCCCTGCTGAATGGAAAATAGCCACTGTCGTTCCCTTTCATAAAGAGAGTACAGCAACATACCTGGGGAACTACAGACCCATAAGCTTAACCAGCCTTATCTGTAAGACCATGGAATGAATCATCATGGACCTTATAAATAAGGATATAGGTGATCTCCAAACCCTTGATCCTACAGTTTGGGTTTGTCAAAAGGCAGGTCATGCCTGTTAAACCTACCTGGTGGACTTCTTCTAAAATGTCACCAGAGCCATATATGAAGGCAAATCTGTGCATACAGCCTACCTTGACTTAGCCAAGGCCTTCAACACCATCCTACATTTGGGAATCAATCAAAAACTTTCCCAGTTGAATATCAACCCTTATATGGTTAGGTGGGTTGCTAACTGGCTCACAAAATCATACTCGGAGGCTCTAAATAAAAATCTGCAAATGCATCACAGACCCCCAAAGCAGACACCCAAAAAACCTGCACCTCCCGTCACAAACCAGACAACACATAAAACACAAAATCAGTGTGCCGCACAATCACAGCCCGTAAGGCGAAATAACATACCTAACACACTAGTAATAGGTGACTCTATAGTCAGGCACACTGGACAAGGAGAAGGTTACTGTTAACTGCCTGTCGGGAGCCAGAATCCGCCACATAACACAAGCACTCATGTCACTCCAGAACAAGTACAAATATTACTCTGTCATTGTTCATGTTGGTGTGAATGACCTGAGACGTACCTCCCTGGACTACATGAAAACAGACATGGAAGAGCTCTCTGATCATGTAGCCCAGGCGGCTATGACCCTGACGCTGAGTAGCATCCTGCCCTCATCAAGAATGATACTGCAGTATAAAGAAAAAATGATCAATTTCAACAACTAGCTAAGCTTCTGGTGTCATTCAAAGGGGATCCAGTGTCTGTCAGCCTGGGATGACATGCTCGACAGGCCTCATTGCTTCGCAAGAGACGGCTTGCACCTGTTACCCCTAGGCTTTCGAATACTGGCCAAGGCTCTTGCTACCCCCATAGTGCTTTTTTTAGGCAAGGCTCAAAAGTCAAACCCACCTCTGTAAACAGCACAAATGAAAAAATGAGGGTTATGCTACTCAATGCCAGGAGTTTAAATCTCAAAATGCATGCGCTTGAAGCCCTCCTCAGTATGGAGAATGTCAACATCTGTGCAGTAACTGAAACCTGGTTCAAGGCTCCACAGAGCACCCCAGCACTACTGGGCTACAACTCATACTACACATTTGGGCCACAGAATATGAACCGAAACACAAAAGGAGGGGGTGTATCCATATTCATCAAGGATACCTACACCTCCAGATTAGTGGTGCAGCATGATACCTCCAAGATCATCCATGTGCAACTAACATCAGGCAAATCTGCAATGCAAATTGTGGCCTGCTACAGATCACCCTCCATGACCCAGGACCACCACTCCGCCTTTCTGGAGACACTGGAAAACATGAAGGTCCTACTGAACACCCTCATATTGGGCGATTTCAATTACCCTACCGTTAACTGGTAAACTACTCAAGTACAAACTCCCAGGTCCAGCACTTCCTGGAATTTATCAACTCAAATGGCCTGGATCAGCTGGTAAACTCCCCTAACAGAGGTGAAAACATATTGGACCTGGTCATCACCAACATGGGTGACAGGTGTTCCACACCAGAGGTCAATCCATCACTGGTTAGATCAGACCATAAACTAATCACTCTGGATGTCCACACCCCACCACCACCCCCAACTAAGGAAACCACAGTAAATAACTTTTCTAAAGCAAACTTCACGTTACTTAAGACAGAGGTGGTAAGTTTCACAGCCCCCACGCTAAAGGATAACGCTGCCCAAGATGCAGAAACCTTTATAAATGCACTCTGAGCACCTACAAGGATGCATGGATCATGCCATCCCTAGCAAAACCAATACTCACTCCCCTAAGAGAAGGAAACCAGTCTGGTGAAGCCTTGCCATAAACAGGCTATACAATAGAAGTAGGAAACTAGTTCAGAAAAAGAGCAAATCCCAAGAAGGAAAGACATCCCTGATCATTATCAGTAAGAAACTAAGGTCCCTCATAAAATTCTCCAAGGCTAACTTCAAAAGAAAAATAGCCAAGGATTCGAAAGATAACCACAAAGCCTTCTTTAGCTATGTCAAGAATCTAAGTGGTAACTCGCAGATATGCTGTGAGCTAGTGCAAAACGCACAAAATATACTGAACCCACTGATATTGCCAACATCATGGCAGATAGACTCAGTGCAAACTTCACCCCCCTCTCACCCCCAAAAGGGCCCACAACAATACCAGAAAATTGTAGTGTCCCAGAAATTACAGACGTACAGGTGAAAGCAGCCCTTTCAAAAGCCAAAAGCACAGTGTCAGTTGGGCCAGATGGTGTCCCAGGCTGTGTCTTAAATGAACTACAGAACGAACTAACCCCCCCCCCCACCTAAACACACTGTTCAACCTCAGCCTCTCCACAGGCTACGTGCCCATAGAATGGCACACAGCAATGGTTATTCCGCTCCACAAAGGAGGGGCCACAACTGACCCTGGTAACTATCGCCCCATAAGCCTGGCTAGCCTGGTCTGCAAGGCAATGGAGCGCATCATCATGGAACTTATTAACAAAGACATTGGGAACCTCCAAACACTTGACCCGACCCAGTTCGGCTTTGTTAAGGGCAGATCATGCCTACTAAACCTGGTTGACTTCTTCAAGACAGTCACCAAGGCCATAGAAGAGGGGAAGGTAGTTCACACAGCCTACCTTGACCTCGCCAAGGCTTTTGACACCATTCGCCACTCGGGAATTATAGAAAATCTCACCAGCCTGAACATAAACCCCTACGTCACGAGATGGGTTGCCAGCTGGCTTACAGACAGAACTCACAAGGTAAGAATAGCGGGCCCCAGGTCCAACTCTAAACCAGTCACAAGTGGTGTCCTACAAGGCTCGGTCCTGGGACCCCTACTGTTCGGCATATATTTCTCAGAAGTACAGACAAACACAGGAGGACTATGGCTAACCAAGTTCGCCAATGACTGCAAACTGGGATCCATAATTGACTCACCGGCTGACACAGACATTCTCCAAAAGGGCCTTACTGAAATGGACACCTGGTGTCAAAGTCATGGTCTCAAGCTAAATGCCAAAAAATGCATAGTCATCCCATTTGGGAAAAACAAAACACCCATGAATTACCACATAGGTGGCGGCCCCCTTAATACAGAAGAGGTAATAAGAGATCTGGGGACCCAGGTAGATAGTAATCTCTCCTTTGACAATCATATTGCCAAAGTAGTTAGGAAATCCTTCTATGTAGCCCATCTAATTACTAAAGGGTTCACATCTAGAAATAAAGAAGTTATAGTGCCCCTCTACTCGTCACTCATCAGACCCATCATAGAGTACAATGCCCCGTTTAGGATGTACCTCACAAGACACTTCCAACAGCTGGAAAGACCACAAAAGTACCTCACCAAGAGGATTGCTGGTCTCAAACATATGTCCTATGCAGCCCGACTGGAAAAACTCCAACTGTACTCAGTGGCATATCGCTTACTCAGAGATGATCTCTGCCTGACATACAAAGCCATGTCCAACTCAGAATTGATGGACATGCTCCACCTAAAGAAATCCAAGTCACTGTGAGCCCCTCGCTCTAGTGAGCTAAACCTCACCACAACAATAAACAGAACATGCTGGAGGGATAGATTCCTGTCACAGAGACTCCCCATGCTTTGGAACAAAATTCCTAACTACATTAGGCAGAGCCCCTCACTAACACTCTTCAAGAGAAACCTTGACGAGTGGATGGGTAACAGAAAATACACCCCTGGGATCACTTCATTGGCTCTGCTTGACAGAGGCTCAGTTAATTAATCAGTGGGGCGGCGAAAGCTGACACACTCTGGCCAAGCTTATAAATGCCCTCAGGCAGATAGCCTAGTACCTACCTATGAACCTACCTATGAATCTATAAATAGTACTTATGTAGACACTTACATCCATATATCCTGATTTGTCTGACCCGTATGACTGCATATTGAAATTTAAGGTAGCTAAGGTAATCACTTAGCTCTATATGGATGTTATGTGGGGCCTCTGGCTGCTTTTGTCTTTCGTATGGTTGGATATTTTAGGAGCATGAAGGCCTTATGGAAGCCAGAGACCCATGGGTTACATATATGCATGTCTCCTCCCTGAATTGTTTAATTAAGGAAACAAGGTCCATATCCTTCAGGCCAGGCCTTTTAAAACACTACATATCTTTCAATGTCCACCTGTATACTCTAGGAATAGATACCCGGGAGGTCATGTCTGGTCTTGGCTTCTGTCCATTCCATATTTCCTTCTTTTCAAGCATCTGATCATCCTTTTCAGTCTCCAACTCATAATTAAAAAGATTTCTGCTTCCTTTCTCCTGGATGACCTATTTTGATAATCAAGGCTTTCAAGTGCAATAATGGAGAAGTTTTAAAGAGGACATCCAGATGGTGTTTGAGTTCATCTTGTGGAGTGGGGTGTCATCCCAAACATATTTGGGAATAGTCTACTGCACAGGTAAGGTTGCACCAATCTGTTAGCATTTCTTTCCAGATGGCTTTATATTTACCAGCTAAAGTCTTAGATGCAACAGTTAAACCTGTTGCACACCAATAAAGACTTAGTCTGGGAACAATAATACCACAGTAGTTCCAGGGGCCTCTAATTTTTCTCTTGTGACACTAGGATGATGACCCTCCCACAAAAAAGTTCTCATTACATTCTTAATTTGATGCATTGTTGAGGGTGGGGGTGATGCTAAGGCTTGCATTGCATATAAAATAAGTGGGAGAATAAAATATTACCTCTTTTGACTTCTGGTTAAAGTTTGGTGTCAGTAGTATCCATTTTTGAACATGGATTCTTGTGTTGCCCAACATTTCTTGATAAGTGTAAGTTATGGTATTCTGCAAAGTGCCTGCTACTGAGATGCGCAAGCATCTCAGTTTATTTTGTTTGTCCAGAAAGGGATAAACATCCTGCACCCTCTGCTGTGGAGCCATACTGATAACAAACGTCTTAGTTTTGGAGACACTGATTAAATAGCCTGACATTTTACCAAAGATTGAAATGTTTTGAAAAGGTGGGTCTAGATCTCTATTAGTGTCAGATAAAGTTAGTAAAACAGAATCCACAAATAAAGAACTTTTCTGATTGAGGAGGGCCCCATAGGTATCCCTGTAAGGGTGATCCCTGCACTACCTGTGCATAAGGTTCTAGCTATAGGTTAAAGAGAACTGGGAACAGGGGACAACCTTGTTGTGTTGCTCACATAATACAAAAAGGAGCAGGTAAACAAAAGGCAGTTTTAACTGTTGCATTAGAACCCTCATAAACATTGTGAAATATGTTTATAAATGAATTTGGGACAGCCACTTTAGTTGGGACTGAGGGAAGCTAGTCCCATTCTATTTTATCAAGGTTTTTCTCAGCATCAAGGCTTAAAATTAAGAGAGGTGTTCCAGTTTCTTGAGAGTCTCCCAGTAAGACCATTGTATGCAGAATGTTGTCATAGGTTTGCTGCCCCTCAGTAAATCCACATTGGTCTTTATGGCTTAATGTCTTTAAAACCGAGACCACCCTTTCAGCAAAAATTGCCATAAATATTTGCAGTCATGGTTTAATATGGACGAGGGGTGATTCTGGGAAGTTTGTTTTTTTCACCTTCTTTTAAAATATAGGCACAATAAGCACATGTTTCCAGGATGGGGGGGTCATATATCACCCTCAAGAATTCCACTCATCAAGGCCTTCCAAATATTCAGCAGATCATTCTTTATGAGTCTCCAGAGATCCTGTAGGATTCCACTGGAACCCAGGGATTTGCCTAAAGCTTGATCTTTGCAAATGGCTAATAATTTCTGTTTGGAAATAGGTGCCATGAGCATCTTTCTGTGTGACTCAGACAGAGCAGTGTGGGTATTCATATCCAGGTAGCTCAAGATATCTTCCTCCTTTTGGGAGCCTTGCCTGTCTGTGCTAAATAACTGAGAGTAATAAGTCTTGATAGGTTTCAGGACTGCAGCATGTGTGACTTGCCATTGTTTATCGTTAAAGCTTTGTAGTCATCCTTGTGACTGCTTGTTGCCTTATGTTTATCGTAAGGGCTCTTAATGCTTTTGGGGTGTTGCCAAAGCTGTTTTTCTGTGCCATCTTATGAAACAGGAGCCTTTGATCAATCCTTCTCTGAAGTCCAGATCTAATTTCTCTAACTCTGTTTATGTTGTTCTGTGAGTTAAGGTCTTCATGTGGTTGGAGTGGTCTTTTTTTTAAACAAGAAACATCTTTATTAAATTATCACTTATGACATAGGCAATCATACATTTATATAAATGAAAACAAATCACATTAACATATCTTTAGTTGCAAACATTATACATCACTTATAATCTATCCAGTGATTGTCAAACATTACATAGCTCATTCAAATCCTGCCTTCTTTTAAATTTCATTCCTCCTCCAAAACGTTATTCTGAATGTATTATTACCACAATCTCCATGTTTTATGTAATGTGTTCCTACCCTTTTCTAAAGATCCCATTTCCAGATGTTTTACTTTTATCTCTGTTACTATGTTCACTGTTTCTAGTACAGTTGGTGGATTTCTATTTTCTAGTAATTGCTTTTTTGACAGCCACCATAACTAGACTCAGCAAGGCCTTACTATGTCTAGGCAATTTGATTCTGTAACATAGTGCAAAAAAAAAAAAAAAATAAACATTTCCTTAGTTATACCAATTTGTTCACCCAGTATTTGTGATAGGGTAGTCTGCAAGGAATTTTTAAAGTCTGTCAACTCATTACATTCCCAGAAAATATGTTCCCAATTACCTCTTTCTTCCCCAGCACACCTCCAACATTTTGCTGTCTACCTGAGTAAGAATTCTTTGGAGTCTACTTGGGGTATAACAATGCCTATGTAAACATTCTAAATCTTCTGGACTTTGTTGCATACTTGGGAGACATGCATATCCTCCCATTGTTTCCTTTTGAACTGCTTATCCAGTCTCTCTTCCCAATTCTTTCTAACCTTCTCTGATTCTTATATTTATAATGCAATATGTTATATGCTGTATTATCTATCCCTTTTTTAACAGCAGCTTCTGTTCAGTTGGAATGCTCTTAGTTCATGCAGAATATTTTTGTAATATTTGTTATATTACCACAAAACAGAGGTGAATCAAAACTGTAAATCCAAAAAAGAAGGAAAGGAAATGCCACGGAAGCTCCAAGTTCAAATTGAATGGTTTTTAATTCACGACAGCCAAAAACAGAAATCCACACCACAAAACACAGCAACGGAAAGGTACCAACATTAACGCTATTCAGTCCAAATGCGTTTTCGTTTGTATCCCAACACTTCATCAGATGTAATTCATTAGGCAATTCTAACTAGTTTAAATACCCCATTCAATAAATTAATTAAAAAATTCACCAATTAAATTAAATACAACATTTAAAAGAACATCATTTAAAAATGCCTTAATCTAGTTTTTAATGCATCACCATTTCATTATACACAAACATCTTTGGAAAAACATTCAATACTCATAAAAAATAAAAAATAATAAATAAATGCTTATGTATTCCATCAGGAATTAGTATGTTTCATGTATTGCATTTGAAAAAAACGCAAGGTTGTTATATTACCTTTTGGATTCTAAAGAGTTCTGCAGTATAATAAATATTAATGTTCCTTTAAATTCCTCCCATCCTGAGCTAGTATTGTTCTTTAATTTAGGAAGGTGTGTCTTTAACATACCATTAATTCACCTACCATAGACTTCCTGATTTAGCAAGTGGATTGGAAATCTCCAAAGTTTTGGTAGTACTTCTTCCCTTTCTGAGTCAAGATAAAAGAAGACTGGGGCATGGTCAGAGAATATGATTGGGTGTGTAGATATAATATGGACTCCTTGTGTATACAGATTCTTTTTTAACAAGAAACATCTTTGTTAAAATATCACTTATCACCTAGCCAATCATACATTTATATTAATGAAAACAAACAATATTGACATATTTTCAGTTGCAAACATTATAGATTACTTATAATCTGTCCAGTCATTGTCAGTCAAACATTACAAAACTCATTTGATTCCTGCCTTCCTTAAACCTCAGTCCTCCTCCAGAACATTATTCTGCATGTATTGTTCCCACAATTCCCATTTTTTTCTATATTATTTACTCCTACCCCTTTCTAATAATCCCACTTCCAGCTGTTTTATCTCTGTTACTATATACACTACTTGTGGTATAGTTGATTTAGACTTTGTTTTCCATTTTCTAGTCATTGTTTTTTTTTCCAGCCACCAGAATTAAACTCAGCAAGGCCTTACTATGTTTGGACAATTCCGAGTCTGTATCATAGTTCAAAAAAAACATTTCCTTAGTTACAACAGTTTGATCACCCAGTATTTCTGTTAGAGTAGTCTGCAGGGAATTTTTTCAGTCTGCCAACTCATTACACTCCCAAAAATATGTTCCCAATTGTCTCTTTCTTCCCCATTACACATCCAATGTTTGCAATCTACCTGAGGAAAAATTCTTTGAAGTTTGCTTGGGACATTAAAATACCTATGCAAATACTTCAAAGCAAAGATCTTAAATATCGCACCTTTGTGAGGCATACATATATCCCCCATTGTTTCTTTGTAAACTGCTTAGGCAGTCTCTCTTCCCAAGCCTTTATTACCTCTTCTGATTGATTCCTATAGCTATCATGCAATATTTTATATGCCCTACTAGTGATCCTTTTTTTAACAGCAGCTTCTATTCTAGATTTTTCTAAAAAACTCTACCTGTAAATATCTTTTGCTTAGGATCCCCCTATTTATTTCTGTTTGCCAATACTCTTATAGCAGTCCTTGATAAGGAAGGCAGCCTCTAGTAGCCTACAGTCCAAAAAAAGTCTTTGCCTCTTCCCATTCTGTTACCTTTACTTCTCTATTTGCTCCTAATACCTTGGCTCCTCTGCCAGTTTTCTCCAGTAAATTCCAGCCCCCTGTTGTCTATTCTCTGTCATCCCTATTGGCAAAATCTCCTTTCTCCATCCCTGTGTTAGCTTAGTTCTTAGAAGATTTTCTACTACTTTATGAATTTAATATTCTGTAACGTTGCTATTATTCTCCTTAAGGATCTGCATCCAAAATCACAGTCTTTTCTTGTTTCTTGAGACCACCCCATTTCATCATCATCCCTTTCCACTTTGGATTACAGATTTCTTGTTGTGCTGTGTATAGGAGCCTTAACTATGTACCTCTGAAATACCCCATTCAAATCAGATAATCCCAAACCACCTTGTTCTATTGGAAGTATCCGCCTGTCCCATTTGACTCTTGCCCTCTTCCCCTCGCAGATAAAATCCTTCAACTCTTTATTAATTGCTATCCACAACTTCTCCACTGGCTGATAAAAATATGCCTGACCTGTGTATAAAACTAAAGGGACTAAAACATTTTCATCTATATCTATATCTATATCTATAAAACACAGCTTCCAGTTTCTCAGTTTTTGTGTTGTCTTTTTAGTCTCTTCCCACATATCCTTAGCTGCCAAAACAGAATCCTTTTTAATCCATACTCCTAAGTACTTCATTTTATCATGTCCCCATAAATATTTCTGAACCAATTCTTATGTGGTTAAATAGTTTACACCTATTGCCTTTGTTTTATCTTCATTCATTTTGTATCCTGAAAAGAACTGAAACTGTCTCAGAATGTTCCATAACAGTGAAATGTTCTTTTATCAGGTATAAAATAATATCATCTGTAAATAAAGAAAAATTTTCTTGATTACTATACCAATTATATCCTTTAATTTCTGAGTCCCTTGTTTTCTTTGCCTATGGTTCTAAATATAATGCAAATAACAAAGGGTAAAGAGGACACACCATCCTGGTTCCTCTGTTTAAACAGAACTTATCAGAGAGGAACACATCCCCCAACTTTAGTTTTCACCTCTGAACCCTCATATATCCTCCTTATCAACCTTAGAATTTTATCAGGGAATGCAAATGCTTCCACTGCCTTACTCATAAAATCCCAGCTTACTCTGTAAAATGCTTTCTTTACATCAAGACCCACCAACAACAGTGGCAATACTTTATGATCATGGATTAGAATTGAAATGGGCCTATATAAAGCTGGATCTGATGGGTCTTTACCATCTTTAGGTGTTATAGCCACCACTGCTTTCTTCCAGGATGTTGGTGCTTCTCCTTTTAAAATACTGTTAAAGCAAAACTTTCCAGATCTTTATCACTTTCTTCCCTTCTAGCTTCCAAACTTACACAGGAATACCATCTGTTCCTGGGGACTTTCCTGTAGATTGGTTATACTATACATCACCATTGTTAACTCCTCTTTTCCTATCCTTGTTAGTAATTGGGCCTCACCTACCTCTAGCCTGGGCATATTTAATTCTTCCATAAACATTTCCATTTGTACTTTTTCTTGATTTCCATATTTCTCTGCTTTATACAGATTTTCATAAAATTTCTGAAACATTTCTAACACCTCAGCAGGATCTCTGACTATTTTCCTTGTTATAATTTCCCCAAGCTTTTTGTTTATATAGATTCTGTCTATACAAGATGAACTCTTATGTTTCTTCCAAGTGTTCTGAAACCACTGCCAGTCCAATATTTTTTCGCATGGTTCAATCTTCAAAATCTATCAGCCTGGCTTCTAAATACTCTTACCTAGCTTCCAATGTTTCAGTCTATGCTGTATGTTTCTGATTTTTATCTCCCAATAATTGGATTGCATCTGACTGGCAGTTGAGGGTTGATGAGATTTGTTGAAGGTTTTCTTCTGTCCTGTTAACATAACTCTGAAGTGTTGCTTATATTTCCTTAGTTTTATTAAGGATTTCTTTTAATTCTAGCCAACCAGTGCTGGCATATTGTTCAGTCTTTGGACCTACTGCACCCCTGGATTCCATGGCCCGGGCAGTCAAGACTACTTCAGGTAAATCTAACCAAAAAAGAAAACAGCTGTAGCAACAGCAGAAAAAAACACACACTCCAAAGCCAGCTGGTGTCACACAAATGGAAGCACTAATAATGTTCCAAACCCGATGGTAATACAAGTGAAATTAAGCGCTTTCATCCATAACATAGGACTTCATCAGAATAGTTCAGTTACACATCCATAGTGAATTTTAAAACTTTTTTGGCACCAATCCCGTCTCCAAATGACAAGCTGTCTTAAAGCTATACTACACTACATATACTTAATCAAAACATTATGTCAACCTAATGTTAAAACACAAATATATACCCTACCTAATCTAATGAGTGAAATCTCATAACTACCAATCATACTACACATTACACTATTGTAATATCTAAAATATGCATGGAATATTATTACGCAATGTTTCAATATATATATATATTAAAAATAACTATACTTAAATATATACTATAATAATTCTAAAATAGGTTTAATGGTTAAAAATTCATTAAGGCCAGGTTTTCTTCCAGCATCTGTAAAAATTTGCCATATGACTTCCTTCCGGCTTAAAAGTGCTTTATAATTAGCCCCCATAGTGTTCATAACAATTTGATCTATAATGGCAAATTTAAAAACATGATTGTCGTCATAGTCAATAATATGTCTACTTAATGCATTATTAGTATCGTGAGTTCTAATTGCATACAAATGGTCGTAAATGCATTTTCTGAAGGGCCTCTCTGTTTTACCAATATAAAAACTTGAACAGGCCATACATTTGGCCATATAAATAATATTTTTTGTGTTACAATTGCCCTTCTTAAACTTTATTAACGACCTATTAACATTTTCTAAAATAATACTATCTTTCTCTAATATGGCACTGCATTGATTACATTTACCACACTTTTTACTTCCACCATACATGTGATTTCTTCCATTGGTGGAAGATGTATACTCCAATTTCTTTTTAATGTTATGTCCCATTTTATATACAAATAAAGGGACTGAGCCTACTAATTCATTAACATCATCTATAGTCAGCAAATTCCAATTGTTTTTGATAATTCTCTTGATATATTCTACATAAGGAGAGTATTCCAAAATACATGCTCTACTGTATTTTCCTGTACCTTTCTTGTCTTTGCTACTGAACTCCCTTCCTAATATGGGTGGATATTTTCTACCCCATTCATCTATTACATAAGAAGAAATATTCCTTAACATTTCATCTGGGTAACCCCGTTCACTAAACATATCCTGAATACAATTCATCTCTACTAAAACATCATTATATTCAGATGTCATCCATGCTGCACGTATGCACTGACCTTTAAAAATACTTGTCATCATTTTTCATGGATGACAGCTAGTGTAGTCCAAATAGCTATTAGAAAATGTCTTTTTCCTATGTATATTTGATTTAAATCCATTATTAATCTTAGTGAGTAAAATATCTAAATAGGAAATACAGACATCATTACTTTCATATGTAAATTGTAAAAAAGAACAGGAATTGTTTAGAAAAGTAATAAATGATTCAGTACTTTGGTTGTCTCCATCCCACAATATAAAAAATAAAAATATACAGTTCATTTATTACTATTGATGTAATAGACCTTTTTTCAAGTATACCGAAGGAAATTGGTCTTGAATATTTTTGTAATAGCTTACATAAGTATTCAGGTTTAGAATGGGACAAAATTTTGGTAATTATGGAATTAATGTCACTGATTCTTGACCACAATTACATTCAATTCGAAGGCGAGAATTTTAAACAAGTTAGAGGTGTGGCTATGGGAGCGGCTTGCGCTCCCATATTGGCCAACTTAGTAATGTTGGAATGGGAAACCACACAGTTATTTGTAAGTGAATATTATAAAAGGGTAACATACTATTCTCGCTTTCTGGATGACATTTTTATATTGTATCCAGAAATATAAAACGGGACATAACATTAAAAAGAAATTGGAGTATACATCTTCCACCAATGGAAGAAATCACATGTATGGTGGAAGTAAAAAGTGTGGTAAATGTAATCAATGCAGTGCCATATTAGAGAAAGATAGTATTATTTTAGAAAATGTTAATAGGTCGTTAATAAAGTTTAAGAAGGGCAATTGTAACACAAAAAATATTATTTATATGGCCAAATGTATGGCCTGTTCAAGATTTTATATTGGTAAAATGTAGAGGCCCTTCAGAAAATGCATTTACGACCATTTGTATGCAATTAGAACTCACGATACTAATAATGCATTAAGTAGACATATTATTGACTATGATGACAATCATGTTTTTAAATTCGCCATTATAGATCAAATTGTTATGAACACTATGAGGGCTAATTATAAAGCACTTTTAAGCTGGAAGGAAGTCATATGGCAAATTTTTACAGATGCTGGAAGAAAACCTGGCCTTAATGAATTTTTAACCATTAAACGTATTTTAGAATTATTATAGTATATATTTAAGTATAGTTATTTTTAATATATATATTGAAACATTGCGTAATAATATTCCATGCATATTTTAGATATTACAATAGTGTAATGTGTAGTATGATTGGTATTTATGAGATTTCACTCATTAGAATAGGTAGGGTATATATTTGTGTTTTAACATTAGGTTGACATAATGTTTTGATTAAGTATATGTAGTGTAGTATAGCTTTAAGACAGCTTGTCATTTGGAGGCGGGATTGGCACCAAAAAGGTTTTAAAATTCACTGTGGATGTGTAACTGAACTATTCTGATGAAGTCCTATGTTATGGATGAAAGTGCTTAATTTCACTGGTATTATGGTCGAATAAAATTACGGATTTGTATTACCATCGGGTTTGGAACATTATTAGTGCTTCCATTTGTGTGACACCAGCTGGCTTTGGAGTGTGTGTTTTTTTTCGTACTTCAGGTAAATCATGACTTAAATCTTTAGGAAAGTTTACAGTCTCTGTCTTTTTTTTTTTTTTTTTTTTACTTTTGTTCCTCATATGTAGTTTGATGTTATTTGCAGGCACTTGGTCACTTAGTTTCCAAGTTCAGGTGATTCGCAGGAGTCAACTTTTTCAAATAAAGTTAGAGGATGGTGGAGTGTTCTCATCACTGTGTTTACTGCCCAGTCACCATAATAGAAGTCCCATAAATGGTTCTTTTGAGCTGGAACAAATATATGACCAGCAGACCGTGGAGACCAAAATAAAAATAATTGAAGTGTATAACAGACCGGTTTCAGCTTGTATATTACAAAGCCTTTATCAATGTGAAAAAAACATAGAAAATACACCCCATTTATAGTGTGTCATCAATCCAAAGGCCAATCACAGATGTTCATTTAACCCAGGTGCAAAAAGCCCTCCTAGTTTAATTATCCATTTTTTCTCCTTAACATTAAGCAATTCATGCCACACAGATTTATTTTGTTGCAAACCAATGATTTTATCTATAATTGTAAATTGGAAGCATGCTGTCTTGTGAGTTAAAGTGTGTTTATAAAGCGCGTTAGTGTCACGCTGGTTCCTAATTTCACTCATATGCTCAGATATTCTATGTCTCACAGCCCTGGACGTTTGTCTGTACTAAAGCACGTGGTTTTCAGCAAAACAAAGTACCATTGAGGGGGGGTTTGTTAAGGGGAGCCATCCATGTGGGCACTGTAGGCATTGTTGTAGAATGCTGAAAACCACATGCTTTAGTAGTAAGAATACTAGCATAGTATTCGAGATTTCTTTTTTCGCCAATTGTAGTTTGGAATGGGTTGTTTATTTAGCAACGTATCAACGTTCAGCCTTTTATGTTGGACAAACCAGGCAAGTATGTCTGTAGCCTTGAGTGGCATACTACCTTCACCTAGAATGATGCCACAGTATAAACAAAAAGTGACTGATTTCAATAATTGCAGCAACAAAACCCAAAGGATCCATCATGGCAGAGTATAAGTAAAATCTTTAATAACCAGGATAAGCGCTTTCAAATAATCCAACTATTTTTCAAATCCAAGTACAAAACATAAAAAAACAGAAACCTATTTAAAAACCACATTCAACCAATAAAAATGCAATACAGCACACACCCTCTAGAGGGGCCAATCAATTCAATTTCCAGGGTTTATGCTCTCTAAGAACAGGCTTCAGTGGTAAACACTATTAAGCCCAGCCACTATCTGCCTGCAGATCTGCAATCCAGTTTACTTCAACCTGTTCTGTTTGGAGGGAAATGTCATCCCCGCTCCTGGTTAGATTACATAACTGCAGGACCATAAATTTAAAAGTATGTCCCAAATTCTTCTTAACATGCTGTGCCAGTGCATTATGCTCACCACCAGTCCTTATATCTCTGCAATGTTGTAGGACCCTCTCTTTCAACATTCTATTGGTTTTGCCAAGATAAAATGAATCACAATCCTGGCACTTCACTAAATAAACCAGGTTCCTGGTAGTACAGTTGGCAAAACCTTTCAGAAAGTACACATGTCCAGTAACAGGATGTTGAAATTTATTAGACCTGTCTATAAAGACACAGCCTTTACAATGTCTGCGCGGAAATGTTCCTATTTGTCGTATTCTCAAACCATACTGCCCAGAAGAACATCCCATAGAGGCTTTACAGAGCAGTCTCTTTAGATAAGGTGCATTCCTGAACCCAAAGATAGGAGCTGAACCTACAACCTCCTTAATACCATAATCCGACTGTAGAATCTTCCAGTTCTCATGTATAATTCTCTTAATTTTGTTCACATCACTATTGTAACTGTCAACCTTGGGCGCTGTCTATTATTTACAATATCCATACACCCTTTAGTCCAAGAGGCTAATTCAGGAGTAGAACTTCCAACTCTACCACCACCACCAAACCAAGGTCTTGCAGAGGTCTGTCTCCACACATGACGTTCCCTGTTTGCCATCTTTATGGCTCCCTGTGAGTAACTTCTTTCTTCAAAGCATGACAGCAGAAACTCAGTCTCTCTATCATACACATCATCTTTGGTGCACAGTCTGGAGGCGTGCATAATTTCCCCTTTCATACTGTTGTTAAAAACATGTTGGGGGTACATACTCCTCCTCTCCAAGTAAGTATTCTTCCAGCAATTTTTTCTATAAGTCCTGGTCTGCAGAAACTCTTGTGCATCTATAAATAATTCCACATCAAGGAAGGCTATTGAGGTGGTAGAATAGTTGACAGAAAAGGTCAAATAACTAGTGCTCTGCTGCAAATAAGCCACAAAATCTGCCAACTGTTCTTCTGACCCCTTCCAAACAATAAAGAGGTCATCAACAAACCTCTTGTAGAAATAGATGAAATCTTTCCAGGTATTATGGGGACCAAGGACACAGCACTCCTCCCACTGCACCAGCACCAAGCTGGCATAAGTGTTGGCGCATGCCGTCCCCATGGTTACACCCCATTTCTGCGAATAACACTTCATACCAAACATAACCACATTGTTATGCAGAATAAGCTCAAGAAAACTGCATATCCATGCAGTCTCATCAGGACCACACACATTCTTCCCGATCAAAAATCCACTAACTGCTTTAATCTCCATATTGTTGGGTATAACAGTAAATAAACTATTAACATCAAGCGTAACCAAGATTGAATGCCCAAGCAGCTGCTGATCAGACATTTGTGAGTATAAAGAAGTCAGAAAATGGGGGATGTCCTTTAATACTGCTGGTGCAAACTCCAATGCAGGTTTCAGATGCCTCTCAACCCATACTGACATACACTCCATCACCCAGCCCCTGCCAGAGACTATCGGCCTTAGTGGTGGGTCCATTCTATTTTTATGCACCTTCGATAATCCTTTGATCACAGGTATAACAGGATCCATTGTCTTCACAAAATTATATGTCTCCTCCATAATCACCCATGACCTAAACAGCTGTGAAGTTAAAAAGATCATTATAAATGTGAATGACAGAGTTGAGGAGCTGTTTAGGTGGTAACTACGCCAAAGCTTACACTAAAGCCTTGTACAATCACTTGCATAAGTGCATAAACTCAGCCATACCAGAAAGAATCAAAGCCAGAGCCCCAAGTAAAAACAAGCTGCCATGGTAGATGTAGATTGGAGTGCAAGTATGTGTGCTACATCTTTAAGAAGCATGTGAGGCTGTACGTGCAAGTATAAATTTCAGACACCTGCAATCCTTAGTGCCATTTTGAAGGAGCAGCCAGAGGGAGAGCATGCATGATCTCAGTTGTTAGTTGTATATAAGTTACTTAAGTTACAGTCAGTAAGCCTCTACAGTGATGTGCTTGCATAGAATAAAGCTTAAGCAGAACCCACAAAGATTCTTCTATTGTGTCCGAGGTAGGAGAGCAACATGGTGCCAGAACCATGATCAAAGAGAGAAGAATATTCAGAGCCATGATGTGCAAAGACAACAGTGAAGGTAAAACTGAGAAAAAAGAGCACAAACAGAGCCAGAAAGGTCAAAGGTAATGAGAAATAGCACAAACTATTTATTTGATACGAAAGACAAAAGGGGGCATTACAAGGGTACAAACCACATTATCAGGCAAGTGGAAAGCACAAAAAGTTTGTTAACTAAAGAAAATGTTTAAAATAAAAGTATTTGATGAAATGATTAACAGTAAGGCAAAAATTAGCATGTTTAAAGCAAAATGAGTGTGCTTAAGGCAAAGCTGGGCATGTTTAGAGTAAAATGATCACAAGGAAATTACATCGGGCATGAAAAGGGCTTAAAAGAGCAAAACGAATATAATAAGAAAAAAGGGCACATTAAGAAAAAAATAAAGCAAGGTGACTGTATGTGTTTTGGCAAAGTGCTGTGTTTGGGCATAACTATGACTTTGTATTGTATCAAGGGCATAACTAAAGTTATTTGAAGTATGTCAAAGTGTGTAAAAGTGCTTACAGTGTGTGCTTATTACTGTACATGTATTTCAAAGATTTTATTGTGTGCAAAGTGCAACTATTCTGTGAAAGATAGTCAAAGTATAGCCATTCCAAAAAGTTTCTTGTGCTGGGTGTGTCTATTCGCAAAATGACGCCATTACAGAGAATTTCTTGTACTGTAAAGAGTTGCCTAGCAAGGTACTGCCATTTTTGAGGAAATTTCAGTGTGATGTATGCATTTATTCGCAAGGTGCAATTACTTCAAAAAGTTATTGAATTTTGGGCAACAGATGCTCGATTTATTTGCATTGTGCAGTTACTTGACATGTTTCGTACACTGCTAAGAGGTGTTTTCTTGCAAAATACAATATTACAAGAGTATTACATTACACATGAGTTATTCATTCACATGATAAAGTTATCGAATGTTTCTTAAAATAATGAAAAATATCTTTAGCAAATGATAAATGACTTTAGCATTTTAGCCTTTCCAACGATATTACAAAAGTACCAAAGTGCCTGAAAAGTTTATTTCACAACGTCCAGTTATTCGAAGGTACTACGAGTTTGTTCATCTGCATAATCCCAAAAAGCCCAAAAAAGGTATAAGTTTAGAGCACAAAGGCATTGGACAAATACTGGCATTAGTTTCTAGCATATGTGCATGTGTGTATGTTTGTGCTTATTTGAAAAATCCTTTGCTGGTATGTGTTAATATGGCAGATGAATTTTGAAACGCCCTACCACTCATATTTGATCAGAATATTGCAGAGAATTGGAGAATATTTGAGCAACAGTACGATATTTTTATACAAGCAGCTTATTCAGATAAAGATGCAGGCACCAGGGCATTCATTTTGCTAAGCCTAGCTGGGTCAGAGGCTATAGAAAGAGAGTGTTTGTTTGTGTATGCACCAGCTGAGGTGCAGACCATCATATTGTTGTACAAGCTGAATCAAGGGAAGACCCTGATTATTTGAAGTGCAAGTTCAGGAAAATGTGCAACCCCCAGACGAATATTACATTAGAGAAGCATTTGTTTTACACAAGAGATCAGCAACTGAGGGAAACATTTGCAGCTTATATAACTGACTTGAGAAACAGGTAAAACATTTTGGTTTGATGATTTAAAGGATGAGCTGATAAAAGACAGGCTTGTGTGTGGTATTAATAGTGCTGCTGTGAGAAAGATTTTACTTTGTGACAATGATTTAACATCAAGCAAAGACATAGAGATTTTTCAGATCCATGAGGTGACAGAAAAACACACAAGTATGCTTACGAGTGACATGAGCATAGTTTCAGTTGGCTCCAGACCACATGTAGATAGTGTGCAACACTTGGCAAACAAGAGCAGGCCTAAACACATGGCAGCTACAGGGTTTCTAAACAGGGCATGTGGCTTTCCAGCAAGTGCTAAGAAAGGAGCTTGCACCAGCTCAGTGCAGTACAAGCATGAATCAGCAAAACCCAGGTCTAGCTTTATTGTTAACTGTCGCAATTGTGGTGCGAATCATGAGTCTAAAAGAGAGAAGTGCTTAGCATTTGATCATCAATATCACAAGTGTAAAAAATGGAACCATTTCCAAAAGTTTTGCAAATCAAGTAAGCCTCACACAGTTGTAAAGAAAGGTTGCAGAAAAAAGCAAGTTGCTCAAGTAGAGCTGAAGCAGTCAGCTTTCTATGTAGATGGTGTATCAGTACTTGGTGAAAGAGTTGATGCAGTGAACCTATAACCAAGAAGTGAAGTGTTTTGTACTGTCTGGATTAATAGAAAATCCACAGAGCTCAAAGTAGACACTGGCAGTGATGGCTGGTGACTTCAAATCAAAGGGGGGCTGCAGGAGACAGCTGAATGGGTGGGGTCAATGGGAAGGGGTGTGGCCAACCAGAAAGGGGAGGAGCTATGTTCAAAACCACAAAAACTATCTAAATACACTGTCGTGAGTGCCAAACCATCATTATGAGAGTCCAATCAAGACAAAATGAAGTGTAGAAGAATAAAAATATTTCAATGCATTGGCTGCATGACAGCTTACTTAATATCTAGATGGAAACAAAAAAGGTTGTGAGGCACGAAAAAATAAATTACTTTTTTAAATACATTAATGGAATGCCAGTCAAAATCAAGTATAAGAAAAACAAGCAGCACTCAACTCAAACCACTTCTTGCACTGCAGTTCTAATTATAATTTATATTCAGCTTTATTAAAGTACCAAGTAACATGCTGAATGTAGAAATCTCTGGTGCCCCCACTTGCAAAAATGTTACTTATCCAAAAAAAGACCTGCTGCCTGACAACTATCTACTTGTGTCATGGGGAAAACATGATCAAAGTAAAAAATGAAAAGCAAACAAGAAATAAGCTCAAGATACGTTGCTTAAAAGGATTACTGTACAGGTTATGGACCACACGATTGGCATTCTGTTTAGTTTACGGGTAAAGCCTGCAGAGATGACTGGAAGTCTCCAAGTGTAATGAGCTTCTTAAAATAATGTAATCCTGTCCCTTATTACAAATACTGCCATATGCATTTCAACACCCAAGGCTTATACATCATCTAGTTAAGTATTCTCTACATGGCAACAACAGAAAGGATTTCAATGTTGGCAATTGTTTAACAATATGCTTATTAAGGCTTACTTGCATCTTACAATCTCAGCCAAGCTTACCTGATGGTCATTAAAAGTATTGCTACTTAAACACAGAGCAACAGGCATTTTGAGTAATAAGCATAAATAAACAGTACAAAAAATATGACAGAAACCAGACCATTCTGCAAAATTCAAAGACAGATGAAAAGCCACTCTAGTGCTTGTGTCTACCTTGGATGGGGGGATACTCTGCACATTTACACTGCATAACTACTCTTTGCCTTGCTTCGACACATCCAGAGTCACTACATGGGGGAGCGGGGTGCAACAAGTATGTCATAATTTGAAATGTCTCTGGCTGACTGTGATGATCCTGACACATTTGTCATACCTCTCAACCTCAGAGCAAGAAATCTGGACAAAGCCATACAAAGAAGTGGGACAAAGGTCCAAAAATAAGGACTATTTTTAAAATATTGCTCTTATAAACTTAGAAAGATAATAGAATAGGTTTTGCATTAGTATGCATTTTCTGAATGGTATGAAATCTGAAACTCAAATGTCTGTCATTATTTTCTAACTTCAGTCTTTAATGATTTGTCACTAATTTGCCAAAAAAAAAACACAATTTTATGAATCTATAACTCTAATTATTACAGTTATTTCTTAATTGTAAACCATCCATGTTTTCTTCCAAAATTGCTATTTTGCGGAGGGATTATTAAGGGAACGGCAACATTTTGAGCCAAAATCAGGGACAGTTGAGAGGTTTGGCTATGCCTAATTCTATAAAGCAATGTATTTGCATGTGCCTCTCAACCTGTTAATGCAATAAATCTGGACAAGGCCAAATATATTGGGGAGACATATAAACAGTACTAAAAATTGCTCTTGTATAAACTGAGATAGTTGATAGAACAACAGGTCTTACTTTAGCACGCATTTTTCTGAAGGTTATGAAGTCTGAAACTCAGCGTATCATTATTTAGTGACTTCATTTATTTGCCAGAAAACCAAAAATAAGAAGCAAAAATCTATTAATTCTTTGAAAATCTGGACAGTTGGGAGGTATAGTTCAGCTGGGGCTGTCTAAGTTTGCCGCCCTTCCTCCTCACAAAATCATGGTCGAATGGAGCCTCCCCCTGCAGCCATTCCAATGATCCATTACTTGGCTATTTCACTCCATTTACCATAAACACTAATGTGCATACTGATTTTCTTCTATGATGATTTGGACTTCATTTGAAAGTTTAATCTTGCATTTTACAGCACAAACACTAAGACATCTGCTAAACAAACTTAGCATTAAAACTTCTCTGGCCTTGAAACTCACATTCATTGAAACAGCACTGAAACCCACATTCAAAGAAAATACATTTTACCAGTGGCAGATAAAGATTAATTCTGGGCTGTTTTCAAATCATAGGCCCCTTGCATATGAAACATACATGTGCTCTTTGATACACCTTCCTATTGTTTTGAACATTTTTCCAGTAATCAATGAAACAAAACGCATGCACCAATAATGACAAAACTGCCCAATTCAGAACATTTCCATCATAAAAGTCTACTCAAACTTCTACAGTCCACCATTATCAGTAAATATGCACAATTCTACAGTCCACCATTATCAGTAAATATGCACAATCTCTGAAGAAGTAAAAAAGTCATCTAAATAATTTCACATTAAATAAATCTGTAACTAATGAAGAGGTTGCTGCTAGCAAACACTTTTATATTTCATGGCTTCATCGAAAAAGAAAGTGTCTGATGCCCCTGAGGAATAAATTGCCTATATTACATTAAAAATGATAAGCTAGTAATATTGCAATAGGAAATGGATGGCAAACTGATAACAGGCTCATAATTAGTATCTTAACTTTTTCAGTACGGAAGCATTCACCCCTTGTGGGAGTAGAACCAACAACCTTCTCAGCTCCTTGTAAAATCTACTCAATACTCAACTTCATCTCAACTTCGCAGCACAAGAAATCTGGAAAAATCCAAATTTATGGGGGGGGGGGGTCAAAAGGCTAAAAACCAGGGACACATTAAACATTGCTTGTATAATTTTGGAAAGTTGCTAGAATAAAATGCTGTGTTACCACCATACATTTTACTGCCAAGGTCCCTGTGCACAAGAGTCAGAGCAACATACCACTATGCCAAATCACCTGCTTTGTGAAAGAAAAATGCTGTGTTACCACCATACATTTTACTGCCAAGGTCCCTGTGCAAAACAGTCAGAGCAACATACCACTACGCCAAATCAGCTGCTTTGTGAAAGAGAGGAAGACTGAAACTTAAATGGCTATCATTTAATGAATTCAGTTCTCACCATAGCTGTCAACCTCTTAGCACAAAACACCTGGACAAACCCAGTAATGAGGGAATACAGCCCTCAGACATATTCAGTGAATTCAGTTCTTGCCATAGTTGTCAACCTTAGCACAAAAAAACCTGGACAAATGGGGTAATGCAGTCCCAACAATAAGGACACATTTCAAATATTCATCTTATAAACTTAGAAAATTGCTAGAATAAAAGGTTGTGTTACTAAGGCTGTGTTACTATGTATTTTCTGAAGAGTATGAAGTCTGAAATTCAAATGCCTGTCAATTTTTCTTCTGACGGAACAAAAACAATTTTCAGCAGAGGCCCAGGGAGAAATACTGCAGACACATGTCTTTGTAAAATGGCAGGACACCAGAGCAAATCCACACAGACACAGGGATAAGATGCAGACTCCACACAGAAGGCACCCTTGCCAAGAATCAAACCAGAAAACCTATAACTGTGAGGCAACAATGCTACCACTGCACCATCAAATATGTAAGGAATTAAACATTCAGAAACCTGAAGTCTGAAATTCAAATGCCTGTCAGTTTTATTTATCATTTGTTAATCAGGACAATCTGACTTGGAACAAAAAAACAATTTTCAGCAGAGGCCCAGGAAAAAATAATGTAGACATGTCTTTGTAACATGGGAGGACACAAAAGCAAACCCACACAAACACAGGGAGAAGATGCAGACCCCACACAGAAGGCACCCCAGCCAAGAATCAAACCCAAGAACCTATAGCTGAAAAGCAACAATGCTACCAGTGCACCATCAAATGACAGTATATGAACAGTATACAGGTATTCATAGAGTACATGATATTTTAAACAGTGTGCATAATTTTTCAGAGTACATGAATATTTAGACAGTGTTTATATATTTACAAGCATATATTTTTTTATAAGGTGACCTTATGAGTCTACATCAGTTGTAGTTTAGATTCTTTCCAGTTTGGTGATATAGCAGGAAGAGAAAAAGAATAGCATACAGAGTTGTTCTTCTTTTGGCTTTTCCCGGTTAGGGGTCACCACAGCAGAACTCCGGTCCGCTAATGATTGGCAGTAGATTTTTTCGGTGCCAGCCCGATGCCCAACTTCAACAAAGGCGTCCATTCACACATGTTTTTCGAACACCACTCAACCATGGGGAGGACATTCCACACAGAAGGCGCTCCAGCCGAGAATCGAACGGGAGAACCTCTTGTTGTGAGACGACAATGCTACCGCTGCACCAGAGTATAAACTGCATTTTTGTTAAAGAAAGAGATGACAGCCTTCTTAAAGGGTCCCTGATAATGACAACTTTGATGGGTTGGTGTTACTTGTTACTACGTTACATGCGAATAGATTCATGATACCAAAGGACCTTACTGCTGATAGAAGTGTTTGGTTAGTTTAATTCTAAATACAGAAATGTCAGCCAATAGTGTTTATGACAAAAGAGTGCAGTCAGGGATGTTTGTAGGGAAGTGTGAAATGTGTGCAAGGAGATGATATGTTCTGGCATACGGGCAGCTGTCAAAAGTGGTCACTGCTTGACAAATTGGCTAAAGGGATGGTTTATGATCAGGCAAAGTCACAGCAGATAGCAACAGCAGTACCTAGAATCATAGAATGTACAAAGCAACTGGGATCAGTGGCTAGTTATGCACTGCCAGTAGCCATTAGGGGTAAAGTATGTTGGAAACAGGAAAAATCGGTATTTAACAGACAGCTTTTCTGAAAATGCATACATTTTGAGCAGAAGTGACTGAACTACTAAAACACCTATGTAAACTAAAAACAAAGTAGAAAATATTGTATAACTAGGTAGCCAGTACACAGAGACAATGAATGTAAAACAGAAAATTGTTTTACCCGTATCAGGTGCAACATGGACATTATCTAATGGCCTTTCCAAAGTCTCAAACAGGACCTTAAATCTGGCTATGAATGTAGATAACTACTACAGATTCTTTGTACACGGTACTTTAAATAAAAACAGTTTTTACAACAAAGAGAAGGAAAAACACACTTTTGTGATATGCATTTTTTGTCGTAAATTTTGCAGTTTTTTTGATGAGTTTATTATTGTCCATGTCAAACTCATAATGTTAAAGGACCTTACTAGTGTGTTAATGATTCATCCAGTAATCTATTTCTCCGGGAGACCCCTTTTTAGTGTGCTGCATGTAGGTGTGCAAGCAAAGTATAAGTAATAAAAATAAACAGAATAAAATGTGTTTTGCACAAATGCACAGGAAGAAGTTGAGGGATGCAAGCACAAGTGTGTAGAACGAAAATTGTTCACAAGCAATTTCTTTACCTCCTTAGCTGTAGTTCTAATGGCACTTAGTGTGGTCTATTCCTGTGGTCTTTGGTGCTGAAACATCACACTTACAGGTCTTTTGGTAGGAGCTAGTAAACCTCTGCTGGTAAGAGTGACATCAGATAACAGCATGTGCTTTCTTAGGTCAAGTACAGTCATTTAATTTCTTGCCTTCTTAAAACTGTGATACCACTGAAAGAGCAATTACCTCCTTTCACAACAGACCGGAACTTGTTACCATTACACGACCAGGCATAATCTGGAGAAAAACTAACTGACTCAATACTAAAAAAGTAAACACCAAGGCACACCTATGAAAAGTTCTGAAACATAAACATGTGCCACTGTATAGTGCAAAATTAAAAAAAAAAATCATACTTAGCATTTATATAGGTAAAAGCCCAAGGTCTATTCAGCATGCTTTCAAGTCGACATTAGTAGACCTGGCTGAAAAGCAGTATTTTTATGTTTGCAGTTTGCGTTGTACTGCTGTCTTTATTAGAAATGCATACCAGAAATGCTGCCTGATTTGTCTGGGAACCAGTACTATCTTCCTCTAGGACCTAGTGTCATTAGACTTTGTTCAAAAAATGGCAAGCATTGTCCAGTCTTCTAGACAAAATGGAACAGTATTAAAGTCAATAAGAAACAAATCTCTCTGTATAACAAGTTATACAAGCTTATTGCTTTATATAACTATGCTGTCTATGTACAGAATTCTCTTTCTGAAGCTTAAGTCACACACACAGTCCAACCATGTCTACACACACACACACACACACACACACACACACACACACACACACACACACACACACACACACAGAGTCCGACCATGTTGGCACCTACCTGTGAACATATCCGAAGCCAGCGACCGACCTGCAGGAAAGCCACATAATCCAGCCAACAGAACCGATCGCTCTACATGACGCCCGCACACCGAAATCCCCGTGAGAGCTGAGAGAGAGCTCTCAGCTCACTCCTCATTGGCCCTGACTGCAAGGGAAGCAGTCCGGAGCTCCTCTGTTCTGTGCAGTCGTCGACCGCACAGATTTCTGGGTATCCTACAGCACAGGTTGCTGGGTACCTGTTTCTCTGCATTCGGACTGCCGATAAAGGCAGTCTGAATGGATTTTTTGTTTCACGGATTGTTTTTCTTGTTTTTTTTTCTAGGTGGGAGGGCTGCAGACCGGCAGTCCGATCAGACGAGCCGCCCCTGGACACTGGTTCAAAGTGTAATGTTATATCAGCAGACACATTTCCTAGAGTGAGAACTAATGAACAGTTCAATGTAACCAGTAGTGCAAGACTTGTTGCTTATGGAGGTGAAGAAATTCAAACCAAAGGTTCAGTGATGCTATCATGTTATTTGGCCGAGAACTCTTACAAATTGTTATTCTATGTAGTCAGAAGACCAGTGCAATATTTATTGGGTCTCAAAGATAGTTTAAGAATGAATCTGCTTTCTTTTGCTAAAGAAGTTCATCATGAAAGTGCATTTCCGAGCTCTAATTTCTCCAAAGCCATTTTCTCACAGTATGCTGATGTTTTCGATGACAAGTTAGGCAAACTTCCAGTTGTGTATTCTATGAAGTTAAGACCCAGAGGTCACTCCAGTAATCAGACCAGCAAGAAGAGTTCCGATAGCTATGCAAGATAAAGTTAAGGCTCAGTTGGATAAAATGGTGCAGCAAGGTGTAATTTGTCCAGTCACAGAACCAACTGAATGGGTGTCATCCATGGTAGCAGCTCACAAAAAAGGCTCAGATGAAATCAGAATATGCATTGACCCAAGAGATCTGAACAAAGCATTAAAGAGACCGTATCATCCAATGCACACAGTCGAATAACTTGCAGCTCTAATACCAAATGCCACTGTATTTTTTGTTTTGAATGCAAAGAGTTTGTTTTGGCAAGTGATGCTGGATCGCAAATCCTCATTTCTAACTACTTTTTCTACTCTGTTTGGCAGAAACAGATTCCTAAGGATGTCGTTTGGAATAAATACTGCAAGTGAAGTTTTTCAGCATGCAATGGAGCAAATTTTTTTGAGTTAGCCTTGTGCCATAATAGTAGGTAATCTATTGATTGGAGGCAATGATGAAGCAGAGCATGACAGAAACCTCAAGAAAGTTCTAGACAGAGCATGTGACGTAAACTTGAAGCTCAATCCTCTGAAGTGCAAATTCAGATTTCCAGATGTTACGTATGTAGGGCATTTGTTTACGAGTACAGGCTTGAGACCACACCCAACCAAGCAAGCAGCTATTCTTAAGATGTTAGCACCAGATAATGTACAAGTTTTACAGCGTTTCCTGGGCATGGTCAACTATTTAGGGAAATTCATACCAGACTTCAGTGAGTCAACAGTACTTTTAAGAGAGCTCACATGCAAAAATGTTGCATGGTCATGGTTGGAACAGCACCAGAAGGCATTTGAAAACCTCAATCAGAAAATTGCCACCCCACCTATGTTAAGATACTATAATGTGAATAAATCAGTTACTCTTTCTTATGATGCTTCAAAATTTGGTCTAGATGCAGTTATACTTCAAGAGGGTAGACCAGTAGCCTATGCACCTAGAACACTTACCCAAACTGAGATTCAGTATGCTCAGATTGAGAAGGAGCTTTTGGCAATGGTATTTGCATGTTCCAAGTTTCATGATTTTATTTATGGTCGAGCTATTCAGATTGAAACTGACCATCAACCTCTAGTTACTATTCTAAAGAAGCCACTCCAGTGAGATTACAAAGAATGATGCTCAAATTGCAAAGGTACAATTTCAAAATGGTCTACTCAAAAGGCAAATTGCTGTATCTGGCTGACATCTTATCCAGATCACCCAGAGAAATACAACAGAACAGCTTGACGCAGAGAATTTTGACTTTGATGTGATGTCAGTGCATAATTTTTCCACCAATAGACTTGATGAGTTAAGAGATCACACTAAGACTGATCCAATTTTACAGAAGCTCAATCACTACATTAATGTTGGATGGCCATCAAAGCAAGCTAGTGTACCACCTGAAGTGCAAACATATTTTCCTTACAGAGATGAATTGTTGATGGAAGATGGCATTATTTTCAAAGGTCCTAAAATTGATGCTCCTGCTTCCTTGCAACAAGAATATATGCAGATTTTGCATCGTGGTCACCCAGGGTCCACATCCACTAAGAGAAGAGCTAGAGAATTAGTATTTTGGCATTCATTACCAAAATACATTTATTATGTACTTTCTTCTTGTTCAGTATGCGATAGTACTAAACTGCATTTGCAAAGAGAACCACTTCAGCTAAGTCCAGTTCCTGAACTACCTTGGTCTACTGTAGCAACTGATATCTTTGAGTGGAACAATCAACACTACTTAGTTTGGTAGACTCTTATTCAAATTGGTTTGCGATTGATCTACTACCTAACCTAACATCCCCTGCTGTTATTACTAAGTTGAAACATCATTTCTCAGTTCATGGTAGTCCATACAAACTTTTTTCTGACAATGATATTCAATTCACTAGCCAGTTGTTTCAGAAATTTGCAAAAGAATGGGACTTTGTACATGTCACTAGTAGTTCTGAATATCCTCACTCCAGTGATCTAGCTGAACGTGCAGTGCAGAGTGAAAAGCAATTACTTGAAAGGTCAAAGCGTGACAATATGGATGTGTTCTTGAATCTATTTAATCTCAGAAACATACCCCATGACAATATTCTTGGCGCATCTGCTCAAAGACTACTTTCCAGGCAGACTAGCACTACACTACCTATTTCTTCCAGTTTGTTGCAGCCTAAACCTAAAAACAATAAAAGCATCAAGGCTCAGTTGTTTAAGAAGCGTAACATCCAGAAATCTAGTTACGACAGATCGAGCAGATTACTTCGTCCATTGAGGGAAGGAGAGATGGTACGGATTGAGACAACAAAAGGGTCGAATAGGACAGACTACAGGCATCTGTGCTGAGCCGAGATCCTACTTGGTAGACTCCAAGGGTGTGGAGTATAGGAGGAACAGTAGACATCTTCTTCCTGTACCAGAATCATCATCATTGTGATCACAACATTGTTCATGTGATGCAGACTCTAAATCAAAGAATGAGTCAGACACTGTTTCCAGACCAGAATGTGTTAAAATTCTGATTCCATTCCAGAAAATGATTCGAACATTCCACAAGTCAACCATTTTGCAGAAACTGTTCCAGTTAAATCTAATTTTCAGTTTTATGTCACATGATATGGACGAGTATTTAAGCCTAGTATGAAATAAGCAGCAACGTGGACTTGACTATATACATGTGTATTTAGTATTGTGTAATGTATGACTAATGGTTACCTGTGATTTCTGCATGCCAAATAGTCTCATAATAATTGTATGATCTATTTCTCAAAGAGGGATGATGTAGATTAGAGTGCAAGTATGTGTGCTACATCTTTAAGAAACATGTGAGGCTGTACGTGCACATGTAAATTCCAGATATGTGCGATCCCTAGTGCCATTTTGAAGGAGCAGACAGAGAGAGAGCATGCATGATCGCAGTTGTTAGTTTGTATACAAGTTACTTAAGGTAAAGTCAGTTACACTCTATACTGATGTGTTTGTATAAAATAAAGCTACTTAAACAGAACCCACGAAGACTCTTCTATTGTATCTGAGATAGGAGAGCGACAGTAGACATCCAACATCAACAAACTTTACAATAAATTAAAAAAGTTGCTTTCCAAGAAAACAAAGGCAAGACCCCAATAATGGAAAAGCACCCTCCTCAGCCTCAATAGGCAAATAACTGTTAATAGTAATAGATGTTTAAGACTGTTCTATCTAAGGCTATTTTTGCTGGAAATCTGGAAATCTGAATTAGTCCTAGGGGGACACTGAATCCTTCTGCAAGTAAGGACCTACAGATCAGAGATCCTGTGAGCAGATCTGGTGTCTGAGAACATCTTCAAAGAAATAAAGTTTTCAAGTTCAGATGCCAAGGAACAGAAGGATTCTTCACAGGCAGGCAGGTAGCCCCTTAAGAAACTCTCCTTAACAAGCTGGAAATCTGTACTCTACAAGTCATAATGCAATAAATGGATGAAACATGTACCCTGGCCATGTAATATCTAAGACTCAAGTCAACAGGTTCCTAAGGCAGATTAGGATCACCTGCAAACTAAATATCACAGAGAACTTGTTCTACTTGGTGCAGTGTCTACAGAGTAGAAGGTTCTATGGCAGCTTCTGTCACCTCTGAGACATCTAGCTAAATGTCTGGAATGGGCAGGGTATCTAAAAGAGCAACCACGCCCAAAGGTGGGTGGAACTATCTGTTGCCCCAACTAAGAGGTCATACATGGCTTGTACTAGGAGTAGTTCCCTTACTGTCAGGAATAAAACAGCCTGAAATCACACTGTTTGAAGACACCAAGGGGTGATGAGGATGAGTTTTGTTATTCCTTCTCTTAATTTTACTAGCCAATAAGAAATCATATAGAAAGGTGGATAGTTGAAGAAGAATATTGATTGCTGTGAAAGGGTGACTACATCTCCCATCAACTTTGTTAGAAGTGTGACTAAATCATGCTTCCTGCTGTTCAGGATGGATCCTGGGATATTGTCAGGATCCGTTGATGCAGTATTTTTTGCTTTTGATAGCTCTTTCAGGTCCTGGTATTGTGTGATTGCTGCTTGTATGTCATTTTAGATATTTCAAGTGAGAAAGATGAGGGGTGGGAGTAAAGTTTTAGCAAACTTATTGACCAGTAGGTTAGCTATATGCTCATCAGCTCGGCACTCAGATGTATTGTGCTCCTAAGGTATTGAACATTATTAAAAAATGGCTTTGTGATCATCCTTTGATTGGGGGGGCTATTTCCTCCTCAAATGTGGCTTTGGTGGATTTAATTATGTGTCCGAGTTGCTTGTTTAATTTAGTGATGAGAGCTCTATCATTCTTTGTATTACTATTCTTACTTTTAGATAATCTCTTCTTCTGTTGTAAATCTTGTTGATGTTAAAGTTCCACTGGGGGGTTTAGTTTTGTGGTATGCCCTTTGCGTGTTTCTTCTGGGTACAGCTACAACTATGTAACTGTCTACATGCTGTATAGTTTAGTGGTGCATTTCCATACATTCAGTAAATTGGGTTTGATGGGGATCTGAGGCTTGTCAATTTGTCACTTATGAGTAGGTAATTTGTCCTGGAGACATTTTTAAAGGTACCAGAGGCAGAAGTGGTCCCTGGATTTAATTTTATTTTGAAGGAGTCTGCCTTATGGTAGATCTATCATGTGCTGAAGATACACAAAGGATGGTACAAGATGCCTCCATATTAGTGAGGACAAGGTCTAAGATGTTATTTTCCCTAGTGATACTCTGACTAGTTGTTGTGCATTAGTGGTGGTACATGTTTCTCGGTCTGTATGTGGATAATCTAGAAGTACCCATGAAGATGGTATGGGGTGCAATATTGACTGGCTCTAGTTCTTGTATCAAAGAGATGTTGCTGGTGATGCCTTTCTGCAATCTTCATAAGTTACAATACAGAGAGTCGGGGTGGGTATAATAAAACATTGACAAAAATAATAAACACTGTAATCAAAGTTCATTCAGCATAGAGGAAATAAAAAAAAAAATGCTTTTGTGTAAAGACACTTCTTCAGACCAAGTTCCAACTAGGTCTGAAGAAGTGTCTTTACACGAAAGCGCTTACCCAATAAATATTTTAGTACTTGTTGGCTGTGCTGCTCGTTCGTTTTTTCTTTTATAATAAAACATTGTCAGATCGTTACTACACAAGCCTCTCTTTTTTAGCTCCAGGAATCCACCAGCACATTTACTTCCCTCAGGATATGAAGGGCTTAGAGTATTCCCCTATCCCTTTCCCTATGCCTAAACTCTAATATCAGTCCTTGATAGGGAAGGCAGTCTCTAGCCTGTAGTCCAAAAGTATACTTGGCCTCTTCTCATTCTATTACCTTTCCTGTCTCAGATTATTTGTTCCCAATTCCTTGGCTCCTTTGTTAGTTTTCTCCAGTAAATTCTCCAGTAAGTTCCTGCCCACCTCTTGTCTATTCTCTGGACCCTTAATTGCAGAGAGCTCTATCAGGAAAATCTCCTTTCTCCATTGCTGTGTTGGCTTAGTTCTTTGGCTTAGTTCTTAGAATACTTCAAGCTTCTTTATAAATATAATATTCTATATGGCTGTTGTTATTCTCCTTAAGGATCTGCATCCAGAATCCCACTCTCTCCTTATTTATTGAGCTTCCACCCTGTTTCATCATCATTTCTTTCCACTTTGAATTATAACGTCCTGTTTATGTGATGTATAGAAGCCTTAACAGTGAAGCTCTAAAATATCCCTTCAAATCAAGTAATCCCAAACCACCTTGTTCTACTGGAAGGATCAACTTATCCCATTTGACTCTTGCCCCCCCCCCAACCAAGATAAAATTATTCAACTCTTTATTAACTACTATCCATAACTTTTCCTCTGATTGATAAAAATATGCCTGACCTGTGTATAAAACTAAAGGAACTAAAAACATTTTCACTGTTTGTATCTTGCTATCCATGTCCATAAACAAGAGTTTCCAGTTCAGCAGTTTTTGTATTATATTTTGTTTAATCTCTTCCCATGTATCTTTAGCTGCCATGACAGAATCTCTTTTAACCCATACTCCTAATTACATCATTTTATCATGTCCCCATTAATAGGGGTACAGCTGAACCAATTTGGGCGCATATTTACAGCTATAGCCTTTGCTTTATTATCATTAAGTTTATATCCTGGAGACTTGAAACTGTCTCAGAATGTTGCACAACACTGAGATGTCCTTTGTGATTTTATCAGGTACAAAATAATATCCTCTACAAATAAAGCCAACTTTTTTGATTACCATACCAATTATATCCTCGAATTTCTGAGTTTCTTATTTTCTTTGCCAGTGGTTCTAAATATAACACAAATAACAAAGGTGAAAGAGGACACCCCTGCCTAATTCAGGCAGAACTTATCAGAAAGGAACTTCCCCACTTTAATTTTCACCTCTGACCCTGATATATCCTCCTAATTAACCTTATTATTGTGTCACGGAATGCAAATGCTTCCACTGCCCTGCTCATAAAACCCCAGCTTGCTCTATCGAATACTTTCTCTGCAACAAGACCCACCAACAATAGTGGTATTTTCTTACATTCTGCTTCCCTCTGGATCATCATTGTTCTACTAATGTTGTCATATATTTGCCTCCCCTTCACAAAACCACACTGATCCATATGTATATATTTTAGCAACACTTTTTCCACTCTTTTAGTCATTATAGACATAAACAGTTTATAACCATGGTTTAGAATCAAAATGGGCCAATATGAAACTAGTCCTTGCCATCTTTAGGTATTACAGCCACCATTGCTTTCTTCTAGGATGTTGGTGCTCCCCCTCCTTTTAAGCCACTGTTAAACAAAACCTTCCAGATCTTTATAATTTTCTTCCTTCCTAGCTTCCACCTTTCTGCAGGAATACCATCTATTCCTGGAGAATTTCATGTAGATTGGTTATACATCACCATTTTATCTCATCTCCTCCTATCCTAACTGTTAATAATTGAGCCTTATCTACCTCTAACCTTGGTTTATTTAATTCTTCCATAAATATTTTCATTTGTACTTTTTCTTGATTTTTATATTTTTCTACTTTATCCAGACTTTCATAAAATTTCTGAAATATTTCTGATACCTGTACAAGATCTCTAGTTATTGATTGTTGTTATAGGCTCCCTATGCTCAGCAACAACCCTTTCTACTTTCTGTTGCCTGAGTTGTTGTGCTAAAAGTTTTTGTGCTCTGGAGTTATCAAAAAAACAGCTGCTTAACAGCAATCTTCCTAAATTCATGCACATAATTCAGGTAGTCCCTTATTTTCTTTTTAGCATTCTGCAGTTATACCCCTTCTTGTTCTGTGAGATTCCCCTTATTCTGCAATACTTTAACCTTTGTCAGTCTGTCTAAATAATTCTTACTTCTTAACCATATCTCTTTTTCTCTTATTTCTACGCCATTTTTAAACTCCACTTTCATTATATCCCACTCCTTAACTATATCTTCTGCAGAAATTTGTATCTTCCCTAATGACTCCCGTATTTCCACCACTCATTCCTAATATTACTCTCTTTTTAACAGTTGGGTGGGGAAGCACTAAAGTCTCATTTTTACTTCATTACCCTGCATTTTTATCTTTGCTATTACTGGAGCTTGATCTGAACTAGTTATTGGATGTATATCAACACTTTCAATTAAATACACATGTTCCTGTGAAATATAATTTCTGTCTAGCCTAGTCCAGTTGTTGTACCTTGGGGAATAATATGTAATTTCTCTCTGAGTTCCTACTACTGAGTTCAAATCTGATATATCAAATATTTTCATAAATTTCTTCAGAAATCTGCCCTGTTTTGTTATATTTTCCCCTTCTAGGCCCGCAGATGCATCCTCACAGTTGCAAATCAAATTCCACTCCCCACCTATAAGTAATATTCCCTGATGAAAACTGATTATTTCTTCCTTAAGCTCCACTGTAGAAGTTTTAGGTGGAATATAAATACATGCCAGCATAATCCTTCTCCCTTGCCAGTAGCCCCTTACTACCACAAATCTACCATTATTATCTTTTTCACTCTTCCATCACAGTTGGAGCTCCTTTAGCAATTAATATAAGTACTCCCCTTTTTCTTTGTCCCAGATATTCTACTGAATAACCATATCTGAAATCCTATTTTTATCAAATTCACATGCTGACTTCTATCCAAAAATGGTTCCTGTAGCATAGCAATTTGCACTCTGTATTTCTTAATAGAGTTCGCTACTCTTTTTTTTTTGTATATTTCTGTGAGACCATTCACATTTCAAGATAATATAGAAAGTGCTGCCATTATGATAAGAAGTTATTGTTCCCAACTGTTATGGATAACAGCTTTTTCAAATGTCTATTTTCAGTTTTTTTTGTGTTGCATGCATGCACTAATGTTTGGCACATTGATCTTTTATACAGTTGTTTCTTGTCATGTCCATTTGAACCTATGTCACATCTTACAGGACTTTTTGTTTTACTGATAACCTTCAAAGAAAATAAAAAAAAACACTCCTCCAGAAAGAATAACCCTATAAGTATTAACTTAAAACAAACACACAAAACTATGTACATCTTCAAATAATGAAGTTTGACCCTCCTAATAGGAAGATTTGTCCCATATTGGTAGCTACACCAAGAGGCTTTTACTGACCTATAATTAAGGTTATGCATGCTAAGATGTATGGTACAGCCTGTGCTACTAATTACACTAAGTGCTGTCTGTTTTTGTCTTACCTTTTTTCCTCTCCCAGATGTAGAAAACAACTTGAATGTTTTCAGAAAACATTAACTTTTATCCTTAAAAAGGTATTGCACTCTTATCAGCTTGTCTCTGTGGAAGCATTAGAAGCAGACACATAGTTGCCTTCAACTACAAGCATCTCATGTTGCACTGTGAACATTTATTTACTAAAGAAAAACATTTTATTATATTCAATATTGTCTTATTTACTTGCTTCCACTTAAAACATGTTGTTAGATCAAACAAAGGACTTTAATATGGTCATTGGCCTATGCAAAAGTAAGAAAAAGCATATAACCTCTACTTATATCATGATCTGTATATTTTTACCCCATCCCCCACCTCAACAACCCAAGATTACAGACTATTATTTTCAACATGCTTTTGTCCAAGCTTTCTTCTCTTTTTACATTGCAATGCCTACATTTCTTAAAACTACAAAAGAAGAAAAAAAAAACAGAAGGAAAAAAAAATAGGCACATGTTTACTTTAGCAGCCTTATAATGCACAAAATAACAAAAAATGCTTTTCAATATAACATACAGGTCATGCAATGAAATGTTTCATAAAAATACTTAAAACAAAAACTGTTTTACTTACAGTTACCTGTTCCCTCCTATTCCCTTCCCTTTAATTTTATTCCAAGCACCAGTGACATAAAGTAGGACAAATGCTGTGAAGTCCCCTAATTTAACAAAGTCAAAAACTCCAATATTTCCAGTTTTTCTTGTTCAGTCATATTTCACAAATGTGATTGATGCTTTGTAATCCCACATTTATTCATTAACTCCCAGTTGCTGGTTTTCGTCCTGTTGCTCTCCAGCTCCCAAATTCATCCTCTGTTTCATTTTCAACATACTCCCAATTCTTCTAGTATACTCCTGTGCTTTTCTCTGTCTCTCAAGCATTTCCTTTAGAACACTGGAAAATGTTTCACTAAACTATGCTCTCTATGTGTTTTATCATCAAAAAATAAGAAGCAGAGTCCCCTTCTGGTTGACAGCTCAATTTCTGTTGGAGAAACCTTTGTACTTCCTCATTAGCATCTTAATGTCTTTGATACTCCAGGAAAAAATATTTTGAAGATAGCTGGATACAGCAGTTTGAATCTCACACCTACCTTTCAACATTCCCTGATTGCTGGAATAAATTTCTTCTTCTTCTTTCTGGTGTACAGTGAGTAATCATTTTCCATGAACACTGTACTGTCTCTAACTTTTAGTACTTTGTCCTTCTGCCACAGTTTTGTCAGAATCAACTCTTTCTGATGGTAGGATTGCATCTTAACTAATGCAGATCTTGGCTGCTTTCTCGTGGCCAGGTTTGGAGCTTACACAAAATTGTCCTTTCAATTAACTCCTGCTGTGAAATACCAGTCCATTTGCTTATGTGTGCTTTCATAAAATTAATGCAATCTGTTCCTTCCAGTTTCTCTGGTACAGCAGAAAATCTCAAGTTTTCCTTACATCCTCATTTTTGAAACACTTCTTCTTATGCAGTCTGATACTCAGTCAGTCTTTTCTTCATTCAACCTCAGATTGTTAGAGTTTTAACATCACATCTAAATATTTGTTTAAAGCTTCTTCCATTTTTTCCAGCGTTTGTTGAGTTGATATATACCTTCAGTGTTTCCCTTATTTTAATCAGCTCTGAGCACATTTAACTTATTTTTTCATTTGGATTATTAGAAGTCATGTCTTGCACAAAAGCTGGAGCTTGAGCTGCTTTTTGCTTCACAGCTGCAAGATTCTTCCCAGCCAGTGTTTTCTCCTCACCTTTGGTAGTTGATTCTCTTTCGGGTTCTCTAAATTTCTTATTTTTTTACTTGGTTTAAAACAATAGATAAACAAATCAATTATAAAACAAATAACTATTTACACAGGTCCACAGCTGATCAATACATCAAAGTCATACATATCAACAACAATTAATATTTTTCAAGTAAGTCTTTAAGTTTAAGCCAAGATTTATTTGAATGTGTAATATTAGAAGTTCTCATCTTTATAGTATACAGTTCACTACTGCAAAATAATTTTTGCCATACTAATAAATTCAACACTAGAGGGGACAACTTTACTTTTTCAATTTTTAGTAATTTTCTGGTTATAGAAAGACTAGACCAAAGAGGAGGCACTTGGGTTTTTGGAATTATTTCAGGAATTGGAGCATTAAATAAAACTAAAGATTTAAAAAATATTACATCTATGTGACTGTAGAACTTTAATTAAGTTACTATTTCTGTCCAAAAAGGGGAGATGACTTTACATTCATATACCATATGCTTCCAATCAGATATTATTTCAGAATCACGTATCCAGCATTTAATTCTATTTGATTTATACATAACTGTAATTTTGTTAGGAGTGACAAAAGCTCTTTGTAAGAATTTCCAAGTGAAAATTTTCCAATATAATGAAGATGTGTTTTTATCTGTAGATTTTAATACTATTTTCTTCTGTTCTTCAGATAAGAGTTCATTATTAATTTTTGAGGAAAAGTTCCAATAGAAGTTGTCTAAATATGTGAAATCAGACTTAAGAATTTTATAAATTTGTGACAAATATGATTTATTTTGTATTGCATTATTACTGATATTTATTAAGAATTCCAATAATTTGGGGAACAATTTCTTATCTAGGTTAAATACCGTATTTATCTTGGTGTTCACAAAGTCTCTAAATATTTGTAAAATTAACCAATTTGCAGAATCTTGATTGTATTTGGACCTTAAATTTTCAACAGTATATCTATATCTATTTATCTATGTGTGTTTGTGTATGTGTCTGTATATATATATATATATATATATATATATATATATATATATATATATATATATATATATATATATATCAGTACCATTTAAGAATTGACCCTAATAAATTAAGTTACTTTACTGTTTCAATACTAATATTTTGTTGAAATTATGAATTTCTAAACAGTCATTTGTATATGCAACTGGAAACATAGAAAATACTAAGTCTTTAATACAATTACTAGGATATGTGAACTTTTGTAGAGAGGAAATTATATTATTTAAATAGGTAATTTGAGAGAAGGGTGTAATTCCATTTATGCAAAAATCTTTTAATAACCAGTTAAAACTATTAGGGACTATTTGTTTATGACTGGTTGTGATATATTTATTATTTACTAATAATATTTCTTGATGTATTTGTTTCCATTTTGAATCATAAGATGAATTTATCTACAACGCTAACATTTTTACAACTGTTGATGCAGCATAAACTTGAATATCAGGGAATCCTATTCCACTATTATCCCAACCTTTTCTGTGCCAATTAAAGGAAAATCTTGGTTTATTAGGATGCCAAACATTTTAAGTAGAATATTATTTATCTTCTTCATCAATTTTTTTGGTGGAGATAGTACTAAAGTTTGTAAGACAAACAATACTTTAGGGAGAATTGCCATCTTAAAAAACATTAATCGTTCTTCCATAGTAACAAATAATTTGTTCCAATTTGTGACTAAACTTAAATTTTTATCAGCAACCTGTTGAAAGTTTGTTTGTATAATTTATTTACTATTATACATAATGGTTATACCAAGGTATTTCATCTGATTGCTATTCCAATTGAAGTTATAATATTTTTTGTGTGATTTTTTTATTTTTTAATTAATAATGTACTTGTTTTATTATGACTATATCTCAATTTCGAGATTTCTTCAAAATGACTTGTAGAACTAATTATATGTTTTAATGAATTTTCTATATTTCCTATTGTTAGTAAAATATCATCAGCAAAGACTTGAATCTTTATTTCAAAATCTTCTTTTATTTTGATACCATTAATGGTCTTACTGGATCTTATACTATTAGCAAAGGGCTGTATAACTAATGTGCTAATGCAAAAAGTAAAGGTGATAATGGTCAGCCTTGTTTTGTGCATTTTTATAATTTAAATGAATCAGAAAGAAAATAACCTATTTTTAACATAAGCAAAGAGTTATTGTAAAACTCAGAAATTAATGTAATTAGCTCAGGTGAGAAATTACACATTTTAAGTGTTTTAAACTGGTGCAACCAATTAACGGAATCAAAAGCCTTATCTAAATCGAGACTAAAGACAGAAAGTTATTTTTTATTTTTATTTACATAGTTTATTAATGTATGTATTCTTATTATGTTATCCTGTACTTGTCTATTTCAAATAATCCCAGTTTATTAATTAATTAGTTTAGCTATAAGTAGGTTAATTCAATTAGCTAAAATGGACACGAACATCCTTTAGTCCCACATTTAAATGTGAAATGGGTCTGTATGATGAACACTTTTTAGGATCCTTATCTTGTTTTAAAATAGGTGATATAAGGGACTATTTCCATGATTGGGGGACTTCATCAGTTCTTTTTATTGCTCTATAAACCTTAGCTAATATTTTAACTGCTCCATCCGGTAGCATTTTATTTAGCTCTGGTATAAGACCATCTAAGCCTGGTGCCTTATTTTTTTTAAACTTTTTAATTTGATCTTTTATTTTTATTAAAGTGAATGGTCTATCATTTTGTTTTATTTGTTCACTTATTTTATTATTTATATCTTTTCCTTAGAAAAGTTTCAACTATATCATTATCTAGGTTTTTGTGTTTTTACATTTTCATAAAATATTTTAAAGCCCTCAAAATACCTTTAATATCTGTTCTTCTTTCTTTTTGATTTATATGTGTTATAATTTCTTCAATATGATTTAGTTTATCATTTTATTTGATCTAAGAACAAATTTATTCAGGCTTAAAGGGATTACTGAATATGCCTGAAGTTTATACTTTTCCAAGTTTATTGAAACTTTATGATATAGAATGTCAACATATTTTGTATTTAAGTTTTTAAGTTCAGACTGTCTAATAATGTCATTTGGTTATAGATTGAATTTTAGTGTGCCTATTTTGGCCAGAAGTGTATTCAATTCTTTGTCCCAGTCTCTTGTTTTACTAATATACCAGCTTGTAACTTTTCCATTTAAGTAAGCCTTTAATAAATCCCAAAGGACAATGTCAGATACTTCACATCATTCATGTTTATTTCTAGGAAATTGTTGATATCTTTAACATACCAATCTTTGAATCCTTTTATTTTAATAACTTATACTGGTAATCCCCTGTGATGTATAAAATTGTCAGTTTTTAAAATAATATTAAAGATTATAGCATTATGGTCCAATAATGGACATGGAACTATTGAACATTTTCAGATATGTAATAATGGATTGCTTGAGACAAACGTTTTATCAATATCTGTTTGTATTCCATAGATATATGAATAATGGGTAAAATAAGTGAGTTTCTTTTCCTTATCTCATATATATCCTTTAATTTTGTTAGATTTACAAATTTCATTAAGTATTTGGCTGAAGATATGATTCTCAATTTTTTTTTTTTGGCTGAAGATGTGATTCTCAACTTTCTATCTTCAGTGGAATCTTTGTCTGATAAATATAATTAAAATCACCAACCATTATGAATTCACGTTTCATGTAATAGGTTATAGCGTGTAAGTAATTTTTTGGATCTTTAGCTCAAACCCCTAGAATCCAATAAGAGTTCACCAATGTATATAGTTTTATGTTCCACTCAGTTAATAGAATGTATAACATACCATTTTTATCAGCAAATGTATCTTTTACTTTAGGCATTACTGGTGAGCTCTTTCATAAAATGAGGGTGCATTTTCTCTTAGTTCAAAAGCCAGAACTTGCTAAAAACCACATGATTCTTTAATAAAAATGTATTCACATCTTTATTAAGTAATAGAAATATAGAAATACTGTTTGAGCTTTATGTAATTGCAAGTATTTGAACAGACTCCACTTCTTTACTGGATTATTCAATCCATTAATATTAATAGATATGCATTTAAGATCAGACATTTATATGAGAGAAAAAATGCAGGTGTAATGAAATCACATTTATGTACAGAACTTATTATATACTTTATATTTAACAATATGAAATCTTCAGCCATGGACAAAACTTTTGAAACAAAAAAATTACCTAATGATATAACCTTAAAACATTCTCCCATGGAACAGTACATTCCCAGTTTGCTGAAAAAGCCAAACTACCTCTCAAACTCTTCACTAGCTTAGCTCATGCTTCTGATTCATATTAATGTGTCTCATATTTTTAGTATGCATCACCTTAAAAAAGCTTGTCAGTGAGTTATTATGAGTAAGAAAAGTTAAACAGGCATTCAGAAGCTTTATTATAAGTTGACCAAACTGAATATCTCTACAATCATGTTTCCATGTACCTCACATTACCTCCCTGGTCTACTATAGAGAGGAAGTCAGTTGTTATTTTTATATTTATTAATTTATGGGTCAGCTGGTTTTATATGTTTTCTATTTTATTTACTATGTGTAAAGTTGTTCATAGGATCGGAAGCGCATAAATTAGTACCAGGCTAACTGTCATTGTGGGCCATTCCAAGTTCATCCAGTTACCCCTATGTGAGAATCTAACCCAGTATCTTGTGCCTATAAGGTGAACACTTTAACCACTATGCCCATCTCCCACTCTTGTAGACATATTTATATTCTTTAACTTATATATATTTACTTATTCTGATCACTTTCTATTTCTGTTTGTATACTATGTCTTGTACTATTACTATATTCCTAGATTTTATATTTTAGCTATAATCCTAGTGTATATTATCATACAATAGAACATTTATATTTACCCTTATTTAGGTGATGCTCTTTAATCTGGTACTACTGTTAGAATCAGTCCTATTTGCTTTTCCTTAAATGTTATGTCCAATAGTATCTGAGCAAACATCTGAAAAATCTTCCCTTTTAAGATTCAAACTTTCCATAATAAGTTGTTCTGAGATATTAAGTTTTGTTATCATTAAAATGAGACAGCAATAGAAAAACACAATCCTAATTTTTTGTCAGAAGTATCATTCTATAGGCTAGTATATAAACTATTATTTTGGTATACTGCAAGCATCCAGAACCATTTAATAAATGACAGTGGTTTAGAAAGCAATTCACTGTCTTTTGCTTATTATCTAACTCATATTCATTGACATCTTAACATACGATTCAAAATATTATGATTATTTACTTTTAGACAGGAAGACATAACGTGGACAATTCTTAGAATTTTCAGAACTCCCACAGCATCACAAAAGTGCTCATGACTCTAAATAAGCTGCTTCAAAAAAAACATTCATAAGTGAGTCCAAGCCACCTCTACATTATACATCAATCCCTCAAACCCTTCCAATCCACTAAAAAAAATAAAAACATTTCAAACTATGTTATCTACTATAAAGCTACTGTATTTAAAGAAATAACATTTAATGATTCAGCAAGCACTGTTTGTATGAGATATTTAATATAAGGCAGACTATCATTTTTAAAGGAGACATAGCTGTAAACTTGCATTAAATGAATGACAGTTTTGTGTGATCCAGGTTTAACTTGTAAAAGGGTTAATGTTACTCTATTTGATAATATTCCAATAATAACTGGGGACTTCCAAGATGGCTGCACATTGAGTAACAGCTTATTTATTGTTCTCCCAGTGTGGAAACAGAAACTCAGCAAAGTAGGCCAGTAAGACTTGCGTTTATTGGTAAGTTTCAGTAACTGGATAGTAAGTGCACTGACTGAATGCCAGTAATAAAGAAATACAGAAGACCTGGAAAAAAAACAGCTAGAAAAAGTGAGGAAGAAACACTGATTGGGAAGAGTTCTGCAGCTGTTCAACAAAAAAGCAATGCAACCTTCAAACATGACTTCCAGTAACCTACAGGAAGATATAAGACAACTGCATGCAGACCTGGTTAATATAAACAAAACACTGATGGAGTATATTGACACAAAGAACAAAAGGCTGGAAAAATGGAAGAAGCTTTAAACAGATATTCAGATAAGATGATAAAGCTGCAAAAATTAGAGGTCGAAATAAAAAGGCTGGCTGAATATAAGATTGTTCAGGAAGAGATGTTTAAAAAAATAATAGAACTAGAGGACAGAGCATGTATGGAAAACCTGAGATTTTCAGCTATACCAGCGAAGCTGGAAGAAACAGACTGCATCGATTTTATGAAAGCAAAAATAAGCAAATGGACTGGTATTCCACTGCAGGAATTGTTAGTTGAAAGGACACATTGTGTGCATGCTCCAAACATAGCTATAAGAAAGCAACCTAGACATTTAATAGCAAAGATGCAATCCTACCAGCAGAAGGAGTTGATTCTAAAGCATTTGTGGCAGAAGGACAAAGTACTAAAAGTGGGAGACAGCAGGGTGTTTGTGGAAAGTGATTACTCATTGTACACCAGACAGAAGAGGAGCAAATTTATTCAACTATTCAGGGAATATTGAGATGCAGGTGTGAGATTCAAACTGCTGTACCCAGCTGTCTTCAAGGTATTCTTCCCGGGAAGGACAAAATCATTTTTTGATGAAGTATATGCGAAGGAGGAAATACAAAAGTTTGTCCAACAAAAAGTAAGCTGTGAAACAGAAGGAGCTTCTGCTTATTGTTTTTCTGGTAATAAAGACCACAGATGGACTGTACCTGTAAAACCTTTTTAAAATCTTCAATGGAAAATATTGGAGAGAAGGAAGGGGAGCAGAAGAGTTGACAAGAAGAATCAAGAGTACTTTGAAAATGAAGCAGAGACAGGATTTTGCAGATGAAAAGTAATAAAACCAGCACTTTAATATGGGATTGCAATGCAATAATTATATTTATGAAATATGACAGAACAAGAAAATCTGTAAATATTGGACTTTTTCAGAGTTTATCGGATTTGTGGGGGATTCTAAAGCATATACCCTACTTCATGTCATTAATGTTTGGAAAAGTGTTTTGGGGAGGGCAAGAGGAGGGAGAAAGTTAACTATAAGTAAAGATTTTTTTCTTAAATAATACCAATTTTGTGGCATGTGGGTTTCTTTACATGCTATAATTTTTTTTAGTTATTTTTAAGTGTAATGGGGAATGTAAACAGGTGCTGCTGCTTTTTTTTTCTTTCTCCCTTCTCTCTCTCTTCTTGTTCAGTTTTTAGAAATGCAGGCACTGCAATATATAAAAAGCCTGATTAAAAAGCATGATAAAAGAATACTTAATGTGCTTTTTCTCATTCTTGCATGGGGAAATGATTGGATTAAGGACCTTAGATTGATTTATTAACAAGTTTTAAGAGAGAACAAGTAAATTAAAAAGAACACTAGAAAAGTATGAGTCTTTTCTAGCAAATAGATGTATGCTCAGTAACAATTCTGCAGCTGGTCTTCATGTTTCCATGGAAACAATCAGATAAAGAGAAACTAGCTGTCTGGTTCTCATCTCTCCATGGAGACAATCTGAAAAACAAAAAGTGTCTACTTTCAGAAAGTGGTGGAGAGTGATTGTCTGAGGAAAAAAGTGAGAAATTAGCTGAGATTATGTTCTCTGAAAGCATTCAAGGGTATTCCCAAAGTAGATAGTGTTCTTTGAAAGCATTCAGTGGCTTTCCCAAGGTATTCTCTGAAAACATTCAGAAATTTTTCCAGCTGGGAGAGCTATAAAGATAAGACAAAACCAATCAGCACTTAGTAGAAACACAGGCTGCACCATATGTCTTAGCATGGATGACCCTTTTTTTAGGTTAACTCATGTCTATGATTGTGGCTGTCAGTTTGGGACTTTTGTTCCTATTAGAAGGGTAAAACTTCAATATTTAAAGGTGTACATAATGTTGTGTGTTAGTATTAAGTTAATAGGTTTTAAGGGGGGTACTGGGAGTGTTTTTCTTTTGTCTGAGGGTTTTCAATAAAACAAAAAGTTTTATAAGATGTGACATAGGCTGAAATGTATATGACAAGAAACAACTGTATAAAAGTTCAACCTGCCAAACAGTGTGCGCATGTTACACAAAAGTTGGAACTAGACATTTAACAAAAATGTGTTATACATAAAAGGTGGGAATAACAACTCTTTAATACAATGATGCTTTCTTTAATATCTTTAAATGTAAAACAACAAAAAACTCAAAGTATCCCAACCACTAAAAAGTCATTGCACTCAAAGAAACAACATTTAATGATTCAGCAAGCACTAATCGTATGAGATGTTTAATATAAAGCAGACTGTCATTTTTTTAAAGGAGAAATAGCATATAAACATACCATAAAAGAATGACAGTTAGGTGTGATTCAGGTTTAACTCTATTTGATATCATTCCAATAGTAACTTTTAGATATGTGAAAAGCTGTATTTTTTTATTTTTTGTTGATAACACAGCATGTCTTTCATGGGTGCTATTGTATGTGAAGTATACTATCAGTAGGAAACTAGTGGGCCATTTTAGGAACCCAGAATGTAACTTAACATAGCTCTCTAGTGTCATTTGGTACATCTTGTATTATATTTAATAATAAATTACTCAGTTATATCAAGATACCTGGAAGTGTGCCACCTAACAAGTTTCATCATAATAATGCTTAACTTTTAATAAAATGAATACTTTAACTTTTTAAATTCTAAATGAAAATATGCAGCTTTAATTTCATACATAGCTAAAAAATCATACTCTAACATTTAAAAAAGGGAACTAGTAACCATTTAATTTGTCCTTCAGTTATGTTTACAGTTTTTTGTCTTTTATTAACAAACCATCTCTAGTTGCATTGCTCTTCAAAGATGATGATAAATTCCAGTCCATTTCTTCTGTTTTTTCTAGTATTTTTATTTTTCTGTATGAAGTCCATTGCATCTTCCAATGTGTTAAAAATCTTCTTTCCTTCTGGAAGGTGAATCCTTATTTTTCTAGAAACAAGATTTGTGCTTTAATATTGTTTTTCATTAAGCATTTAACTAGTGGCACTAATCTTTTTAACTCTTTGACATCACTAATTTTGAATAGTCATTGTCAAATCTTATATTACTTTCTGTAATTTTAACTTGATAATTAGTCTATGAAGCTTTTAAGAATGAATCCTTATCTTGACTTGAGGAAAAATCTTATGATCACTGACTCTGGTGAAGGTGTTTTTTTTTTTGTTTAAAGATGCATTAGAAAGTGATTTATGTGCCTTTTTGATTCCAAAGGAAAAAGCTTCAGGGAGGTTCAAAGTTTTAGGCAGACAGGTATTAAGGAATTGAATCATATAGTCTTCCTCTTCTTTTTCAGGAATCACGTAAATCTTGATGTTATTCCTTGATCTGTTCACAAAGTCTTCTATTTTTCCTGGAATAAGTTGTTTTGTTTCAGAAGAAATTCAGTGTTATTTTAATTTTCAAGTAATCTTCCATCAAAATCATACATTGCCTTTTCTATACTCAAGATTTGTAATGATTGTTGTTTAAGAGATTCACTTAGCACTTCAACTTGTTTTTTACATTCCTCTTTAAAATTGTCCATTTGCTTTCTAATTTATCCATCTTTACAGATAACTCACTCCACTCATGTTACTTAGTATAGCCTGTATGTCTTTTTTTCATAGTACTGTCCTATACACTGGGATTAGAATGGCTCATTCTGAGACAATTGGTTCTTTCTAGTTTTCTTGACAGGAAAAAGCAATTAAAAGAGTTTCAAACTTGTTATTTTTTGTAGTAAATCTTTCAACAGATGTTCAACTATAAATCCATCAAGTTTTGAAATGTTCAATTTGAACTTTTTTAGTAAAAATCCTGTCAGATCCTGCTCACTATCTCTGCCACCCCCACCCCCCAAAAACTTCTTCTTTGTTGGCATCCAGTCAGTAAATTTTGGCCAAAAAGAAAAATTTGCTGGCTGTTTTTTCTGAGTTTCTGTTTTCACACTGGGAGAGCTGAAATTAAGCTGTTACTCAGTCTGCAGCCATCTTGGAAGTCTCCCACTCATGAAGATCTTGATTTGCATTCTAATACTCCATATCAAATATATTTTTTCCAAATTCTCATTTTCCATCTCCAAATTCTCTGTAATTTGTCTCTCCTCCTCCATGCTTCTCCGTCCCTTAGTCCTCTTCCTTGCTGATGTAGGAGCCTTCTGACACCATCTAGCAGTTCCAAAGAGTTTGGGAAGTTCCCCAGTGCCATGGTCAAATTTCTCCCAGTAGTATAAATACTACATTGTGTTTCCCCTGAAAAGATGCCTAGTGGGACTAACCTGGTCAAAAAAGGATGGATTAATAATGGACAGCTCATTCAAGGGACTAGGATGTAAGATAAGGTCACATTAATTTAAATAATGGGCAACTCACTGAAGGGGCAATAAGAAAAGGGTATGTTTCTGAAAGATAAAAAGAGCAGTAAGTGTATTTTCTCTGAGAATTTCAAGGAATGGTACAAATGAACAGAAAAGTTACAATCAGGCAAAAGATGGGACACAGAAAAGTGTAAATCAAGGGAAAAAAACTAAAACCCAAAACAAAAATACTACAAAATAACATAGCTGTGGTGCAGGCAAAAACAGACTGGCATGGATTTTAATTTTCAGTAAACAGAAGAATTGTAGCTCCTGATTATGGCAGACTATTTATTAAAAGGACATCCGTGCTGCCTTATTTTAAGTAAATGCTCCTTACAGCTCTTTTAAAATGTATTTTTTCACAAGGAAAGAGTTTGTCAAATAAAACATTAAACATTTTACACACAAACATAAAGTAAATAATAATGAATCGTATTGATGAGTTAACAAACTTTTATTTAATAGCAACATATATTAACCATGATAGTAACTTCCTTGTCAAAACTGTTGGCATCTGTTTCCACACTTTGCAGATGCTTTTATTTACCAGTTTAGCAAGTAGTCCATCTAAGCATGCCTCCATGGCAATAACGAGATAAAACCTTGACAAAACCCTGGTCAGATTTCCTAATTTGGGAGATATGCACTTGGAATTTGTTGCTAAAAGAAAAAAAATGACATTTAAATGATATAGGTTGATGAGAGTTGAGTGAAGAAAAGCACCTGACAGGAAAATGTTAAATAATACTAGGCAATGGTAACAGTGGACCAGAGTAGTGATTCTTGATGAATGAAGTCACGTACCCAAGAAAAAGGTTAACAAAACAAGAACAGCCCTTACGTAACAGAAAATGTATATAAAATACATACTCACACAAAGGACTCCTAAGGGGACTATTTTCTGAGTGTTTTTGTTCCGACCACCTTGCCAACCATTTCTCTCCTGCACCAAACCAAGACCTTCTATCTCAGGTGTAGTGATTACCAGTCACTACAGATTGTCATTCAAGTTAATATCAGTCTTTTGTTATGATGTATATAGCCTCAATTCCCTCACCTACATGTATGCTTAAGTATGTGAGGATTTGCAATGCCTTCCAAAACTTCAGGTGTTAATTCTTCAATGAAGGTACTGAAGAAACAAACTCAAACAGGCTTAGTCACCTGAGTAACAGCTTTAATTTATGATAAGCACTTTTGTGCACTAACTAGACTACATCAAACCAACTTTTCAATAATAGCTTTAATCCTCGGAAAACTAATATACAAATAAAAAGCACAAAGTATCATAAATCATGATTGACAACCTCATACATAGTAATGGGCCTATCCTACAAGTAAAAGCTAGCTTGACGTAACACAAGTGATTTTTTTTTTTTTTTTACAATCTGAACTAAAATAAGAAAGAGAAAGAGTACTGAAGAATTAAAATCTAAAGTTTTAGACTGTTTATTACTGTTGCTTAGCACTGTAATGTTTAAGAGTTTTTATTTTTCATTTTTCATAAATAACAAGAAAGTGAAGTAAGTCCTCTACCTTAACACTGGGAACAGCTATCTCCTCACATCTATGTTGTGATCTTGGTACTTGTACATTTTCCATGACGAATAACATATACATGGTTTGGCATAGATCAAGCACACATCCCGAGTATCGCTGCATGCAGGTTACTGTTCCTCTGATAGTTATAGTGTCCAAAGTGTAGTGACTTGGATTATCTCCCTTGTCTCAGAATGGGCGGGCCCACATTAGCTGTTCATTCCCATGATCCCCCATCCAAGTCTTCCAATGCCTTTGCTGCTAACTGAGCTGAAGTCACCTGAGTCATAGATAGAGCTTTATTCCTCTGTGCCCTAGAATCAGGCTTAGAGGAACTATTTTTGATAGAACCTGTTGCAACAAGAAAATAAGTCTGTAGACAGAACCTGAGAAAACAAGAAAATAAGTCCACAAATGTTGGAAACTGTGAGATTAACTGTGCAAAACTATACTGCACACACAGAATGAACGACACTGCTTACCATCTTATGTGTCCAAATGAAATGGATTGTAAACCGTGAGGGGACAACACTTTTATGATGTGAAGGCTGTGGAATGAAGAAAACCAAATGAACATTGTAAATTAACTTCTTATGTAATGACTAAAGTAATAAAACATAGTCTGACTGAAATAAAGTAGAACTGTAAGCAAATTTTCCTGAAACTAATATAAATCAGTTTTTAGTTCAAAATGTATTCCATGGTTTCTTTTTGGTTTTATCTATGACTGGGGACCTTCTGGAGTATGGACATCCTGCAGTTAAAAATTATGAGTTGATGCAAAAATTTCCTGTTTCTAGAAGACATAAGGTTGTGTCACCCATCCCCCTCCAATCCACTCCACTCCTACCCAATAAAATGTGAACACCCGAAGTCAAATTGTGCATTTTTTGTGACTTTTTAGCAAGATGGAATTGACTATGCTCCATTTCAAATAAATGGAACTCACACACGTAACATGCAATAGATGTACATGTATGGGTTGTACATTTTTTCCATATATGTTCCAGTGATAATTAGTATATTTTTGAATAGTATAAAAAAAAATAAAATTGTTCACCAACACCAATTAACACACAGAAAAACAACAAAGGCATCGGTAACTGGACCAGTCAAAAATGTTAAAAATAACATTTATTTAGTGCTTTTATTACCTAAAACAATGGAACCTCATCAAAATATTAAACTACACATAAAAACATCATTAAATATAATTCAATCGACATCACTTGTCTAAAGTGGATCTATATTAAAAGAACGAACGTTTACTTACCCAAATACCTAAACGCCGACACGTCTTCATTGAACCACGAAAACATTAATCGTCCAGAAGCGTGAAATTGGAAATGTTGAATTGTCATGGTTGGCCCTTCTGCGGTATAGCTCCATAAGGTAAGTTTATAGTTTATAGTAATGTTTATAGGTTCGTACTAAGCTAACTGCTCTTGTGAGCCATTTTAAGCCTAGCCAATTATCCCTTGTGAGAATCAAACCCTGCACCTTGTGTTTGTAAGGCAAACACCTTAACCATTAGGCCACTCTCCCAACCCCTGTGTGTGTGATAGTTACGGACCTTAGGGTTAGGGTGCGGGTTAAGGTAAGTGCATAGATGGTAATGTATGTTAGATTTAGTGTAGGGTTAGAAGTAGGGTTTTGTTAAGTGTATGTGTGCGGATTATTTAGTTTGTTTGGGTATAGCTTTTTAAGGTAAGTGTGCGATAGTTACGGACCTTAGGGTTAGGGTGTGGGTTAAGTGCATACATGCAAGATTTAGTGTAGGGTTAGAAGTAGAGTTTAGTTTAGGGTTAGAAGTAGGGTTTTGGTTAGTGTATGTATGTGGTTTATTTAGTTTGTTTGTGTAGGTAGTATGTAGCGGGCGGTGGGGTGGGACAACTATGATGGTTCGAGTTTTTGAATTTCATGGTTTAGGGCATTTGGTGTATTTGCGGTTCATGGAATATGTGTCGGAATTTAGGTATTCGGGTAAGTAAACATTCGTGCTTATAATATAGACCTGTCCAAAATTACCAAATCACCCAATAAAACAAAGAATTATAAAAAAAAAATTATGAAGCCATTTTCAACTGCAAGAAACAATTAATGGAAATATTCTCATTAATTCCTGGGTAATTAACTGCATCCAAGAAGATTTGCCAGTCCAGCTGGCTAGTCTCCAATTTTGTAATCCCCCCCCCCCCAATAAATGGTTGTACTTTTTCTGAAGTGAAAAACTGATTTGTTAAAATTAAGAGAATTCAAAGAATGTTTATACAAGGCATTGGTCATATCATGCTTCTGCTTCTTAGGCGTATCAATGTGCTAGTAAATCCTAATCCTTAAAGAATAGTTTATTGTTTTATACTAGCTGTCACCCCCCCCCCTTTACAGAAAAGGAATACTGTGAGAGAAGGGATGATTAGACTATTATGTCTTGTTTCAGATGATATGTTTCAGGTTGAATTGTACAGTCTATGTGTATGTTTCTTGATAGGGGGTACCCAGAGGCTTTAGTTAATAGCCTTACATATAAAAGTTTAATAGAAAAGTACATTAAATTTAGACTGATTATAAGGTACCCAGAGACATTTACAACTCATCAGGTGAAGGACAATAACTATGTTAGGGAGATGATTTACCATTATAGTAACATGGTCGGTAGTATCAAAAGGATTTTTGGTAAAAAATTGGAACCCTACTTTTGAATCAATGGATGTAAAGAAGTGGTTGGGTGATGGACCTAAGTTTGTTTTTAAAAGGGGCTTTTACCTCAAAAATGGTTTGGAAAAGGCATAGTCAATATTAATCGTATGGTTGGTAAGGGTATGAGAAAATGTAGTTGTGTGTAGTGTCATTACATTTGTGAAGGTTTTCAACATTGTAATAGCCAGCTACCCTAAGACTATGTTTAATTGTGTTACTAAAGGGTTAGTTTATTCTGAATTATGTCTTTCTTGTGCTGTTTTTTTATATCAGCAAAACACAAAACTAAGGACTAGGATTTACTGGCACATGTACATGATTAAGAAGCATGATATGACCAATGCCTTGTATAAATATTCTTTGAATTGTCCTAATTTTAACAAATTTGTATTTTTCATTTTTGAAAAAGTACAACCCTTTATTTGTAGTGGTGACTGGAAGACATTTTTGGAGGCTAGAGAGCCCCACTGGCCAATCTTATTGAATGCAGTTAATTACCCAGGAATTAACGAGAATATTTCCATTAATTGTTTATTGCAGCTGAAAACGCTTCATTATGACTGTTTAATTACAATTTTTTGTTTTATTGAGTGATTGGGTTATTTTGGACAAGTGATGTTGATTGAATTATATTTAATGATTTTTTTTTATGTGTAGTTTAATTTTTTGATGAAGTGCCGTTGTTTTCAGGAACAAAAGTGCTAAACGAATGTTATTTTTAACAATATTTTTGACTGGTCCAATTAACAACCCCTTTGCTGTTTTTTAGTATGTTTTTGAATACTGAGCTACATGAAGCAGTGAAAGTCTTAGCAAAATGGATAATTTGTAATTTGGCAACATATACTTTATAATCTGTAAGTGCACAGACCTTTTCTGAATTTGTCATCCATTAAGATAATAAAGAACTGTGAGACAAACTCACAAGTTTGCATTGTTTTTATCTATAAAAATAGACCAAATTTGTTTTGATGAACCTAAAATAAATTATGTAAGTGCATGTCTAACTTCAGTATATTCATATATTTCTCTCTGCAGTTTCACCTGCAGTGGTCTTAGCTCTGATAGTCTTTTGGGACAAACCTGCATATGCTGGCTCCTTGACACACAGGAATAGAACACTGACTGTGACCAGTTAACTGGGAATTGATTAGTAGCCCCAACACTGCAGGAACCAGGCAGGGAGAGGGAGTAGTGAAGGGTCATGTACCACTTGACTTTCTAAAGGGAGAGGATGAGGACTGCACATAATTAGGGGCACACTGTTGGGGGTGATCTCTCTAGTGAAAACCAGGAAAATCACCACTTATGCCTTAAGGATAAATTTCTGTAATATCACTGCTGTCACATTAAAATATATTGCTCTGCATTTTTCACTAGATGAGTAGTATTCATTTAAGAAGAAGATAGATTTAAACAATCTGAAGAAACCACAGAAATAGCTTTACAAATGATATAACTTTATAAATAAACAACTATACAAGACACTTGTTTGTTGTACTTCAGCAAATTCCTAACAGCTTTCCAGTTCAGATCTAGGACTGGATTTTAGTACAGATTGATCACATGGCAAAATGCTATGAGTACATGAAATTCATAGAATGTTCTTTTTTGACATTTTTTTTTTTGCCTTCACTTCTATCAAGATGCCAGGCATTGAATGTAGATGTAGTCAATGCATACTGGTAAAATATACACCTTGCTTGCAAAGATTAATGAGAGGTGCAAACACAGATGGTAACACTGAAAAGCTTTATATCTGACCAACTCAGAATGCAAGGGTCACATAGCACACCAATCTCAATAACAGTATCTATCCTAAAGACACAGCCACATTAATAATTAATACACTATTTTACATATATCAGTAGGTTTACCTTTAGAAAGGCAATTCACACTCGGGCAAACAGCAATTGTTCTAAAGGCTGTTTGCAAACGCCGAACGAAAAAAGGTTTGAATGTGCAATGAGCGAATGCACAGTGACATTCACTCATTGCACATTCAACATTGTGAGGCAGATTGCACTATAGTGGGGTTTGGAAAATGTTCCCTTTCCCCACTGTAGTGCGATCTCAGAGTTAGAATATTAAAGTAGGGGGGTGTGGGGGTGCAGCCCCCCACATGGGGGATGCAGGGGGGCTTGCCCCCCTGCTTTACACTTCTTCTTTTTTTTTTTTTGTTCGAAATTAATGTTCGACAAACAGCAAATCTGCTGTTCGATTTGCTGTTTTTCGAACATTAAGGACTATCTCCGTTTTCACTTTTGTGGTTACGAGTCACTCATATGAGCATTTGTATCACTGTGATTCGGCTTTATAAAGGTAAACCATATCAGTAACTATATTATGTGCATCTTGTGATGTACTGAAATGGGTTCACTTCAGAATTTTGAAATCCTAAAACTTCAAATTCCATATGGTCGAGACTGGGTCTATATTGCAAGCTCGAAAGCCCTAATAACCGAATACAAAAATGTCAACACATATTCCTCGAACCGCGAATACACTGAATGCCCTAAACCACAAAATTCAAAACCTCGAACCGTCATACTTGTCCCAACCCACCGCCCGCTACGTACTACCTACCCAAACAAACTAAACAAACACAGACATACACCAACCAAAACCCTATTTCTAACCCTAAACTAAACCCTACTTCTAACCCTACACTACATCTTGCACATACCACCATCTATTCACTTACCTTAACCTGCATCCTAACCCTAAGGTCCGTAACTATCGCACATTTACCTTAACAAGCTATACCCAAACAAAATAAATAATCCACACACATACATGTAACAAAACCCTACATCTAACCCTACACTAAATCTCACATACATTACCATCTATGCACTTACCTTAACCCGCACCCTAACCTTAAGGTCCATAACTATCGCACACTTACCTTACGGAGCTATACCACAGAAGGGCCAACCATGATGATTCGATGTTTCGGATTTCGCACTTCAGGACGATCGATGTTTACGTGATTCAATGGAGACGTGTCGGCGTTTATGTATTCGGGTAAGTGAGTCTTCAAGGATGTAATAGTGAACCGTCGAGACCATATGATCGAAGTTTTAGAACTTCAAAATTCTGAATGGAGATATGCATACAGTGCAGAACGGGAGATTTCCCTTTTCCTCACTGCAGTGCGATCTTGGAGTTGGTATATTTAAGTAGCGGGGGTGAGGAAGGTGCAGCGGGGCTACCGCCCCACAATAAACATTGAGGGGGTGGGAGGATGTACTAATGGTTAAGGTGTTTGCCTTACAAACACAAGATGCAGGGTTTGAGTCTCACAAGGGATAATTGGCTAGGCTTAAAATGGCTTGCAAGGGTAATTAGCCTAGTAATAATCTATGAATCTATGAATCTATGAGAAAGTTGGGGGTTTTTTGGATTTATTTCAGAATGTCGAGATTCCGAAAGTTTGATTATATGGTTTTGACCATATGAAATTCAATGTTTCTGAAATTCGACATTCAGAAGTGAATCTACTGAAATATATATTAAGCCAAATGCAATTCAGTCTGGTTTGAGGAAGATGCATGTTTAGCATTTACAGTTTATCTACAGTCACTGTAATGAACTGTCATTTTAGTCACCCTTCCAAACCAAGAATATGTATGTACAGTAGACTGATTGGAATTGTCCTTTTGACCAGCATGGCTATCCAGTGAAATTCTATTGATAAAAGGGTCGATCACTAAAGAATTTTCTATATGAAATGAAGTATCACCCATCAAAACATTTTCAGACATTTTTAATTTCTCCAGGTCTGCTGGGTTTCTAATACCATGATGGGAATGGACCCCATTTCTAAGTCAAAGTCCAATTAAAGTTCATGAAATTAGTATTGCTTCACTCTTTGATGTCAGCCAAAAGTGCACTTCGCAGCACCTGCAATGTTCATAGGTTCATAGGTTCATACTAGGCTATCTGCCCTAGGGCATTTATAAGCCTAGCCAGAGTGTGTTTGGCTTTTGCTACCCATTTTAAATTAATTTTGCTATGCCCTTTTTCGAGGTTAGTATACTGTGCCTCTGTCTAACAGTGACACAGAAGTGATACCCGGGGTAAACCTACGATCTCCCATCCACTCAACAAGATTCCTCTTGAAGAGAGTCAATGAGGGACTCTGCCTAACCTGGACTGGGATTTTATTCCAGAGTGAAGGGAGCCTCTGGGTTATGAATCTGTCCCTCCAGCATGTCCTATTTATTTCAGTGCTGAGGTTAAAGTCTCTCGAGCGCGTAGCTCGATGGGATTTGGATTTTCTGAGGTGCAGCATGTCCATTAATTCCGGGTTGGACATGGCTTTATACGTCAGGCACAGATCGCCTCTGAGCAGGCGGTATGCCACTGAGTAGAGCTGGAGTTTCCTTAACCAGGCAGTTTATGGCATCTGTTTGAGCCCCTTGATCCTTTGGTGAGGTACCTCTGGGGTCTTTCCAGCTGCTGCAGGCATCCGGCAAGGCCCATCCCAAAAGGGGCATTGTACTCAATTATGTACCCAGTAATAACTCCTTCTGCAATTCGTATGGTGTTACATGAACTGGTAACATACCTATTAATGAACACAATTTTTACTTGAAGCTTGTGACAGTTTTTCCTGCGGAAATATTTTTCTTTCCTCTAATTTCTCTCTTAATCATTTTGTATATCTTGTGTCTGGAAATTCTGGGATTTTTACATAATAGTAACAATACACAATTTCTTTCTTATCCTCAATAGTTCACTCTATCGTCCTTATGGCTCTTCGTTGGCCAATCAATTTTTGTCATTTTTGTGGACTGCTACTTGCTTCTACAACAGGGAGGCCACCCTCCCCTTGGGCCTGGCCTGCCCCATTGTAGGAATGTGTCCGTAATTTGAGGATTCTACACTCTCATTTTTTCCAGTCCTGGCACCAGTGCACCTACCAGGATTGGGTACTTTTTTATCCTGGGTCTTGTGCACTCAGCTATCTTTTTTTGTTTTTGACTTACTTCTGTCCATTATATATGCTATATAAATACACCCCGGGATTCATGAAGCTCGGCGCAAGGACGGTGTTAGCCTCGCGCCAACAGTGCAGTGTAGAGATGGCGCAGCAGCACCACATGCATATTAATGAAGGCGCGCTGCCGTAATGGCCACGTGCATAGGAAACGTGTACGAGTGCAGGGGGCGTGTCTAAGTGCTGCATGGAGGCGTGAACATGCTGGCTGCATATGTGCAACCTAAAATGCTGACCAGTACAGCCTGCCTCTAATAGTAATCACTCCTGTCAGTGTCCGTGGATACTGAAATGTATGCAAAGCATACAAGACATCATTGCGAACACCACAATAAGAAGTAAACACAAAGGCACGTAGCTGAATATTGAGTCCCCGTCCCTCGTACAAAGATATTTAAAACCCTGTGCCTGTATTCCACTGTAGTGTTGCTAGTTATACCAAGTGGAAGCGAAACGCATTGTGTTAGTGCGCTGCCAATTGCCAAGCCTAGCCCAATGGTTTGGGTTACCACCTGTCCTACATTGTGAGGGACAGCCTCCCTCTAGGCAGGTGTGTCCATACCAAAATCATAATAAATGTGAAATGTCCTGCAATAGTAGGACATAATTATGTCCCATATGTTATGTAATAGTCCCATACAGTACGTATGTATGTATATAAAATACCTATATGTTACAAAAAACAGAATAAGCAAGTAAATGAAACATAATAAGCAACTACACCACTGCAACAATAAAAGCTTATATGTAGGCATGAAACTAAAGTACTATCCTTTGTAATGACCATGGGTATGTGTTGGCCTGTAAACCCAGATGTGTGCCATGAAAATGTCCCATTCAGGTCATATGAAAAGGTGGCAACCCTACCAATGGTCAGAGCATTCACCCAATATCTGCCCATTCGCAGTCCAAGTCGTCCTTGTCAGGATGGCCCATAGATGAACGGGTATTACCCGGGTCTACCTACCATGTCATGAAAGATAAGTATTTGCGAGTACCTATGTGCATGAAGTACAGCATGTGGATGATCTGAAATGTTAGTGTAGACCTCACAACCATATTGGTCCCAGAGATATGTAGTGTATGCAGTGTGTTCTGTTGACTGTGCCATGGGCCATCAACTAGAGAAGGGATGAATGTTGTTTGCAGAATATGGGGGTGGGGGGGTGATGGGTAATGTAATAATTCGCCAAGGGGAGACTAGGTTGGATGCACAATAGGTGAACTGGAGGTCTACGATGGAGCGGTGGGTGAATCAGGAAGATAACCAAAGAACAAATATACACATCCACAATACAATCCCACAAATATGTGAACATTAATATGTGCAATGCACTTGTACAAAAACGTTACTGGCACATACCCACACAATGGTCTGGCCTGCACTGAACCATCCAACCCCAACACACCTGGATACATAATTGAATACCCATCATCCCCTTCACAGCACACCCCCCCTTCCTGAACGTCCACCAAAATCAGCCATACTTGGGCTGCTAGATAGGCGCGGCCATATCTGCACATAGTGACCCCTACCCATATCTAGTAGGCAGTCTCACCCTAGGCAGTCTCAGGATTGCAAACTATGTATCCCTTGCATGTATAACCCTACCTTACAGCTGTAAAGCAAAGATGGTCCTCAGTCCCCACAATTTTTAGATATCCTTCATGGGATATGTATCTGTTCTAAACATTAGACTAGGTGTCATGACATGATGTCCAGTCCTGTATACATCTGGACACAAGTTGTATGAGCAGTAGTTGTCCACAAGACTGCTCAGCCTCCAGCCGGTCCTGCAGAACCTACGACCTGGGATTAAACACCTGACCGTGATGCATGTCTCCCCACGTGCATTATTTAGAATATATACCTTACACATTTGCATAGTGGCAGTCGGACATAGGGTGCTTAAGGCACGGTAAAGCAGACGTAAGTAGGGTTACCACCTGCCCCACCTTGTGAGGGACAGTCCCTGTTTGGGCAGTTGTGTCCAGACCAAATATAATACAATGGTAAATGTCCTGTGATTGTATGAAATATGTCCCATATTTCATGTAACAGTTGCATAAAACAGTTATTTAAGTAAAATACTCACAGACAACAACTCACAGTTACAAGAAACAGATTAAGCAAACAAACCACTACAAGAATAAGCATTCATTTAGGCAAATAAGTAAAGTTCTAACCTTTGTACTGACCATGGGTATGTGTCAGCCTGTAAAATCTGATGTGTGTCCCGAAAATGCCCCGCTTTGGCCATATGAAAAGGTGGCAACCCGAGATGTATGCAAGCATATATGCGCGACGGTAGGTGGCGGTGATTCAACAGTATGGGAAATGTAAATGAGCATGTAGGTGCATATGCATGTGTATGTACAGACCGATATATACACACACACACACACACACACACACACACACACACACACACACACACACACACACACACACACACACACACATATATAAATATATGTAGATATGAAGAATGAACATGGTCACAATATAGGAAATCCCCGTAATAGTTAGTGCTGTTATATATCAGGATGGCCATAGGTGAGCACACCTCTGCATCCCCAACCACAGGTAGGACACTAAAAGTGGAACGAACGTTCTCCCCTTGCTAAGTCTGACTTTCAACTAGGTACAGGGCAGTCCCGGTCCCCAGTTGGACAAGCCTAAACCCGGAACACCATATGAACACCCTGACAATCGAAAACACATATGTGCCAGGACTATAGGCTTTGGAGGTCTGAATATCCTCGGAGTGACTCAACATGCGGCATGAGTCCAGAGCAGTAGGGAATAGGGAATAGGGAATGGCGCATGTGTAGTAATGCATTTTTCCCAACAGATAAATGGATGCCTGCTGTGTAAGTGAAGTGATGAGGCATGTGTTCGGGTAACTATGCACCATGGGTATACATATAAATGAGGCAGAACACCAATAGTGTAGTGGTTAGAGCATCCACCTAATGAAAAGGCATTCACGGTTCAAGGTCAACAATAACACATATCATTTCCTTATGGAATGAATGTTGCTCTGCTGTAAAGCCGACATTTAAACATGTAAAGGTGAACATGTGTATCGCATGGGACTATTAACCAGATCCTTTCAAACTGGTATTGTCATAATGTATAAGGCACAAATACGTGATAGTAAACATACATAACACACAGTAAGCATAGGTGAGTACGCCTGCGTGGGTATAAGCAGCTCCCAGCATAGGAAATGTATGTTTGTATGTACAGATGTAATATATATATATATATATATATATATATATATATATATATATATATATATATATATATATATATATATATATATATATATAAAGAATGGACGTTATAACAGTAAAGCATACACAAGGGATGTGAAGGGAATCAAGAGCAATGTTGATATTATAAAGTGCTGTCAGTGTATGTCATAAAGAGCTGCCCAAGAGTGAGCAGAGCACCGCCACTCACACCACAGGCAGGGTTTTATGAGTGGGAGTAACATCGTTGAAATGCTAGGTCTACTTTACACATAGACGGAATGTAGTCCCATGCTGGGACCTCCAAAAATTGGAAAGCGCAAATGGCCTTATTCCATAACCCAGGAAAGGCACGTTTGTGCAAATATATATGGTGGGAGACCCTGTGAATACATGAGGTGGGAAAGAATGTGTGTAGGGCCCCAAAAGCTCTGGAGAGGGAAATGTGTAAAGGTGTGTCATGGCTACAATAACAAGTGGATAATGGATGTTACGCGTGTAAATTTAACATGGGTGGGGTGGAGGAACTACGAGTATGCAATTATGGATCCAGGCGTGCCAGAGTTGGATGGGCCAGTTCTAAAGAACTGCCCCGTGGAGGTCAGCTAAGTCATAATAGGTATATATGCATACTCACATGCAGACAAAAATATATGTTGAAGTACAAATTCTGTAGCACACACATTCCATTTGTTGACATAAATAATAGGAATGTGCCCATACAAACATCGACAGTACATGGAATAATAGGCTGTGCAGAAGAGGGACAGGTTGAATCACACTATCACATTCCAATTACCATCGGTAATCCGTACATGAACATACAGCGACATCTGTCCGCTGTATAATGTGCTACATACCGATTACAAGATAACTGGAGTGTGTTGGTGTTATAATGAATAAGGCACTAGTATGCTGGTGAAGCTTATAAACAACATTACGCATGTGTAAGTGCTTATCAGCGGGGAATGTATTGACACACTGATGTACATATATATAATTATATATATATATATATATATATATATATATATATATATAAAACAGCAAGATATGAATATACATGTATGAATACCTATGCAGATATGTCTGTATATATTAATGTAAATATATATATATATATATATATATATATATATATATATATATATATATATATATATATATATATATATATATATATATATATATGTTACAGTAAATATATACATGTATATACCTAGGTTATGTTACAGCAGTTACAGGTAACATGTTTAGACCAGGCATATGTTGGTGGGAGGTCCACTCAACAAACGTCTAATTACCACCACCATCCCCAGCTAGGCCGTTGAGACATACAGACACGCAATAAAGGTAAATACAACACTGCTTCCCAGACCACCGGCAGGAAACTACCACTGGGAGAGATCTAGAAGGTCTACACTTTAAACATGGACAGCGACGTCCCTTGCGGTACACCAAAAATTTGGTACCTTCAACCAGTGGGGGAACACCATTACGACCAGGATGTAGCTGTACACGGAACAGTAGGTTGTGCAAGCCTGATAACACATGGGTTGACACAACGTATGACATGTGCCCTGACATTGGGAGAGTGGGCAGTGTGTAGGGGTGTGTTCATATCCCACCTGCGTCCACCTTCACCCACAGTAAGGATGAGTGCTGTAGAGTAGTGGTAGGTGGGGGAACTATGGGTATGCGATTATGGGACTAGGCATGCAGGTGTTGGCTGGCAGACATGTATTAGGACCGCCCCTTGGGTGTAAGTAATATTCCGATGTGGGTATAGCAGATGCCCATACCTCCTAAACTGTAAGATCACATCTACTGGACAGTCCGTAAACCACTGGGGAAATACATAGGGACCGTATCATTGAACTGTCCCCAATTACCAGGGACGTCCGTGATTACGAATCAGAATCTTAACACAGTCCCAACGAAACCATCCTAGAACTAGTGATATTAGGAGGAAAGGTGGTGGAATACACGTAATGAATAATGACAACATGTAAGAGTCATAAACTGCATGCACCTCAGACAATGTGTATGAATACATATGTGCTCTGTGTCCGTCAGTGTGTCAGGTTAATAGCACCAACCTTCTAAATGTGTCCCTGAGGTCGTTATGCAGTGTCCCTGATTCAGTGTTTATTCTTCCCCATTCATATGAGAGGTCTGAAAGTGAGAGAAAGCGCATGTTCGGCCGACTACCTTAGAAAGTTAACAGAATAATAGGTTTGGGGTTACCACCTGTCCACCTTTGCGAGGGACACTCCCCTGTGGGCAGTTGTGTCCTGCATAATAACTGTAATTAAGGCAAATCTCCTGTGATTTAGGGCAAAGACTACCTATATTGTCTGTAGTAGTAGCATAAAACAATTATGTTCCTCTGAAACACCTAAATGTTATAGGTAACGGTATAAGCAACTATAAGGCTACAAGAGTAACCTTTTATTTAGGAAAAACAGTGAAGTACACCCCTTTCTACTGACTGTGGGTGTGTTGCCCTGCAAAGTCTGACATCTCAACATACAGGTCCTATAGGGTTATCACCTTTCCAAATGGCCAGAGTGGGACATGTTCTGTAGAAATGTCAGACATTCCAGGACTAAACATACCTACAGCCGTGCATAGTACAGGATTACACTTATTTGCACAAATAAATGCTTAATCTAGTTGCATTTGAATTGCTTATGCTACTTCACATAACATATAGAAGTGAGAAGTGTCATATATAAAATAACTGTTGTATGCAATTATTAATGAAATATAGAATATAATAATGTCCTGTAATCTGGACATGTGCTATGTCTTGATTATTTTTGCACTGTCCCTCGCAAAGTGGGACAGGTGGCAACCCTAAAGTCCTACCTTGGCCAATTGAGAAGGTGGCAAACCTATAATAGGAATGCGGTAGCATGACCTGTCTGACAGATGTGGCTACCACAACCCAACTACTCATTTGTAATACAGGGTCTCAGTTCCCATGTATCAGCCAGACGAGAGCAGAGTGTATGCGGAACACACAAATATGATTAATTCACTGGACAGGCCGCTGATTCCGTACAGTCGAACGCCATGCCATCGTCTAATGAGCAGCCATTCCCGATACTGTAGTTATGTAGTCCGACGAGATAGGCATTACAAGGTGGGAGCAGATTGTAAGAGGAACACACAATTATGAATGATTCACTGGACAGGCAGCTGATTCCATACAGTCAAACACCATGCAGTCGCCTAATGGGCAACCATTCCCGATACTGTAGTCCGGAGTGGCCTTAGGTCAACTGGTGCCCTAGGCAGAGGCCATAATGGCACCCCCCACCACACCACCCAGTGCCCCCATCCTGGTCTACCTACACCAAATAAATACTGGTAAAGTGCACCCACTAAAGCAGCGCCCTAGGGGGCTACTTAGTTGGCCTATGCCTAAGGCCAACTATGACTGTAGTCATGTAGTCCAATGTGATAGGCATCACAAGGTAAGCCTAAGAGGAACACACGAATATGAATGATTCTCCGGACAGGCCGCTGATTCCATACAGTCGAACACCATGCCGTTGCCTAATAGGCAGCCATTTCCGATACTGTATTCATGTATTCCGATGTAATAGGCATCACAAGGTGGGAGCACATTGTATAAGGTACACACATATATGATTGTGTCACTGGACAGGCCGCTGATTCCATACAGTCGAACGCGATGCTGTCGCCTAATGGGTGGCCAATCCTGATACTGGAGTCATGTAATATGATGTAATAGGCATCACAAGGTAATATTGTGGTCCTCACTCACACCCAGGGGTGTGAGTGACAGATGCAAGCACCAATGCCAGTGCATTAGCAAGTGCGGGATCGAGCGGGTGTAAGCATGTTTGGCTAACAGTATGCGAGTATTGCATTTGTTAAGCAATGTAGAGACTAATTGAGTGTAAGAGGCTGCAACCAGAGGATATCATACAACACAGTCATTCAACAGTATAGGAATGTATCCCATCATGTAGATGTACATGTGAGTGTTTATGTCCAGCATATAGGTACATACATATATAGAGATGTATCAGGGACATACCATGTGGCAACAAAGCATTACAAATGAATGAAATGGGAAACACCAGCGATGCCTGTATTATGTAGTGGTGTTGCTCTATGTGATCACAAGACTCCCTCAGACAGACATGTGTCAGTCATACACGCAAATAGTTGTACATTGGCCGTATACATCACTCTGTGCATGTAATGTACATTAACACAACAGTACCTGTCCAATCATTATGTGTGAACAATACTCCTGCAATGTGCTGTGTGCAACATCATCATCATGATAAAGGTAAATGGGGTAACCATAGAGGGACCGGTAGTGTTTTGTGTACAATGGGGTCATCCTCCTCACGTGTATCTGGACCATGTAGGAGTGATGTGCATACCAGGACCATGCACCTGAGGGACAGTGGTGAGGATAACAGTAGTATGTTATGATGCATATTACAATGGTTTCATGTGTCCAGTGGGCACGTGTGTGTAATGGACAGCTATGTATAGGGCGGATGGTGTCCTAGGAGCTGAATGGCCTTATCTGTCCGTAGGTGAGGGTCAGATGTTGGGGAAGGAGTGTAGGTATGGCCGTGGAGGATAAGTAGAAGCACAGAAATGACAGCATACAGGGTTGGTATATGACACGTGAGGGGGGATACACCCTGGATGGGGATGGGTCTTCGGCATTCAAAAGCCCATGGGAACAGTGGGTTGGAGGTCACCAGCCATGGGCAACTGCCACTGCACCTACACAGCTGCAAAGGAGGCAGTGCTGGGGGCTGTCCAGGAGGGGCAGCATCACCCTGTAAATGTGACACTCCACCCTTGAACTGGCGTATTTGGCTTCGTAACCCCTTAAGGAGCCACTTACGCAACATGTCCAAGACCACACGACAGCAGATATATACCTGTCTGGTCCCGCTCTCAAGGGGGACATGCTCCATCCTCAGTGGTGATACCACCAGAAGGTGGTGCAGAGCCAACAGAGGTTGATGTTAATGGCTGGGCCCCAGATGTGCTAGTGCCCGGTGCCATGGTCAGCTGAAGTGGGACAGGAGGATCTGCCAGGACCTACCAACCCATTCAGCCTATGGTGTTGCATTTTAAACCTACATATGGCTTAGTGATAGACAACAGCATACAGGATTACCTATGACAGTATGCATAGATATCACCAGCAACCCAACACAACAGATGGTATACATTTGCAAAGGGAGCACAACACATGCATATATACCGCATGGCAACTGTACAATGTGTAGTAGACGTGTGATTGCAGCTATGAACAGTTGCCCATCATTGGCTTGTCACTGTCTCATGTGACACATGTCCAGTCAGGGATGCGATGGCAGTAACACATCCCTATCATCATGTACTGTCTGCAATCCCCACACCATGCTTCTGCTGTGCACAGAAGTGTGTTCACTGTGTAACACAGGAAACAAATGGTTGCACACACTGACCTGTTCACAGATGGCCCTGCAGATGGGGTTCCCTCATGAACAGAGTACTGTCATGTCTATATTTTAACATGCAGAATAGCTATTACCACACACATGTTAAACATGCAGTAGTCTCAATGCAGCATAGCTACACTTACATGCTCTAGTTGTGTGGCACATCACCCTCCTGTCATTAGGCTATTTCCCACTGTGGAAAATGATTGAGGTACATCCAGATATCATCTGCGATGCCATGTCAGAACACCACATCTAGGTACCACTCACAGTGACTGTTGTGGCCAGATAATAACATGTTTCCCTAGATAGTGTACTGTGTTTATCATGCAGATGGCTATGGGAACACCATCACAGCTGTACCACATGCAATCAGCTAGAGGAGGACTGCAATAGGTGCAGAGGCCATCACCTGACCATTTCCATCTCTTACAATACACATGCTGCTGCTGTGCAGGTGCACACCTTCATATCCACCAAAGAGTGTGTGTGTGTGTGTGGGACAGGCAATGTACACCAGGGAAGGGCTTGGAGACTTAACCATAAGCATCATCTGCCACACGCTGAATAGTACAGGGGCAAACCCCTGACTACTCATTACTATTACATGTGCATGATGTTACTACATGTGCCACAGAGGCAGCATGTTGCAGTGCTGTAACAACATGTGTGTAGGTGAGTGAGTGTCATCTGCAACAGATATAGCAGACATACATTAGGTGTGGCACACATGTCAGTCCACGTGAATGGATGCCATTGTCACCACAACCACACTCTAATGGACACACATTGACACCTTTGCCAGGGCGGCAAATACACAATGTAACTACTTAGTTTGCCACATCGCAGTAATGCACAGGACCACATGCACCACAGGGGATATCTGGAGGTTCTATGGGCTAGAGCATGTGAAAGTGCTTGACAACTGTTGGTATGCCAACGAGGTTTATACTGGGAGTGACTGTGGTTGGGAGCATCACAACCCACAAGCAGACACAGGGTGTCAGTACTGTCATGCAGGTATGCATTGCTCCATGGGTGTGTAGTGTTTGGCTGTGCAAGATGGCTGTACAAGGCTGGGTGAGGGGTACTCCTTGCCATTGCGTCACCCAACAATGGTGCGCAGTGCAGGGGTGTAGTGTCTGCAATGTCCCACACAGATGGGTACTGCATTATCTGGCCTGACATCCTGGTTACCAATGTGTAGAGCCATAGCTTTGCAATGCATGCCATGTCTGTGTTTGATAGTCCTTCATATGGACATTGCCTGGGATGTGCATGTCCCACAATACTGCACAGTGACATGTGCAGGTGTACCTGGTTTGGCAGATACATGTAGTGTACACAGCCTGTTATACCCCGATATGCCAATACTGGCCTGGTGTGGTGAAACCTGCTTATAGTGAGCAGGTCGGCCCTGCACCTGCATGGATAGAATGGATAGCTATTCTGTGGTGTCAGTGGCATGGGTTCATACAGGGCACATGTGTACAGCATTGTCTGGCCTTAGTGGATCACATATGATGGTACCACATATGTTGCAGCCATTCAGTGTGGAACATAGTGAAGGCACAATGTCTGCATATATGTGCCTATTGTACCGCTGTGCAGGGTGCTATGTCCTCTGCAGGCCACTGCAGTCACACAATGCCTATCTGTCCTCAATGTGCATGTTACTAGCAACATAGTGGGATATCCTAGGCAAGGTTGTATGTGCATGGCACATGGGTGCGGGACATATATCGGGTACTATTAGGGCTGCATACCTAGTTCACCAGCCCTTTTGCTAGATGTGTGGGTATGGCTTGCCAACACAGTGCTGTGGCTGACTGACAGCTGTACTCCTCATGAGGTGGCCAATGTGTCATAAGACAGATACTATATAGGAAAACTATAAAACCCGCTCCCAAACATGTCCAATGGTAAGACAATCACAGCCACCTCTGCACAGGCTCTGACAGACAAACACACACTTGCCATGTCCTGTATACAAACCCCTACCGTATCACACTGCAGCAACACGCGTTTAGGGCATGTGCTACAGAGAATACTACAAAGCACTGTACTTGTCTCATGCAGGCAGACACAGACACACACACACACACACACACACACACACACACACACACACACACACACACACACACACACATACAGACAGTTGGCATGTCTGGGATTAGAACACCGACCTAACTACTTTACTAAACTACAGCATTACAGAGTTACAGAATGTGCTACTGAGATTACTGGGACACAGCACTCCCAGAGGTATATTTGTAGATGGGTGACATCATCGGCCTTGATAACGGTGGGTATAAGAAATGTATGGAGTGTGAGCAGTATAAAAGCATTACTCAGTCCTCAGGCAAACGGGGACACACACACGGCAAGTGTGGGACTAGAACACCGACCTAACTACTTTATTACACTACACCATTATGCAGTTATAGAACGTGCTACTGAGATTACTGGGACACAGAACTCCCAGAGGTGTATTTGTAGATGGGTGACATCATCGGCCTTGCTAACAGTGGGTATAAGAAATGTATGGAGTGTGAGCAGTATAAAAGCATTACTCAGTCCTCAGGCAAATGGGGACACACACACACAGCAAGTGCGGGAGTAGAACACCGACCTAACTACTTTATTACACTACAGCATTACGCAGTTACAGAACACACTACCAAGATTACTGGGACACAGCCTACCCAGATGTGTATTTGTAGATGGGTGACATTATTGGCCTTGTTAACGGTAGGTATAAGAAATGTATGGAGTGTGGGCAAAAAGCAATTTAGAGTCCACCGGCAAAGGGGGACAGACATACACACACACGCCAGTGGCGGGTACGGAACACCTGCCTATTTACAGATTACTATTACAATAGCACAGGGCTGTTCGGAATGCACTATGTGTCCATCTATACAAGGATATACTGGGCATGCTCATACACTTAGTAGCACAGGGGGCATGCTCACACACTTAGTAGCACAGGGCTGGTCGGAATGCACTACTATGTGTCCATCTACACAAGGATATACTGGGCATGCTCATACTCCTAGTAGCACAGGGCTGACTGGGATGCACTCTGATGCTAAACATGGAGGGCCACAGTGGCCATGCTATTACAGGTAGATGTAAAGAACACATTGTAATGGGCTCTGGTGTTAGTAGTTGTCATTGCTAGTGGGAACGCTGCTCTACATATATTTGACACCAGTCTTTTACACAACATCAGCTGTCATTCTGGGATGACATGGCTGACAGTAGGCAGGCCTTTGTCACATATCACATGCATCCATGATACAAAGGAGTGTGGAAATTACCCAAGTCGCATCTGCCCACACAGTGCCATTCCAAGGCAAATGTCCTAAACACAGATTATCTCCCATACACCTACAGGACAAATGCATTGTTTTCTTATGCTAACCAGTGCTAGATGTGTAGTGTCCATATTCACAGCTGGTCACTGTAGATCCAACAATGGGGAGTAGTGACATCTGTGCAGTGAGGAACACCTGGCTGATGTCTCTGTAGTGCACAATAGCACTACCACCATATACCTCAGAACCTAGCACTACCACCATATACCTCAGAACCAGACATGTGGGCCATAACACAGGTACGGACTGCTCCAGGTGGTGTACCCACATACATAAAGACCACTCACACATACTGACTGGTCCCCCCATGAAAGGCATCACAGATGAGCCATGTGCAGGACACAGTGTCACATGCTGCATTCTAGGATGTAAACTGCAGACACCACCATGCCCTCGGACCACCAACACACAACCATACATGTTGTATGACATAGACGAGTAAACCAACATATAACCCTTGACCTGTGTACTGTACTAAGCTCTACATCAACTGTAGACAGTACACATGTACTGACAGAGTTGCATCATGTGTTATGCAATGCAATGATACCACTGTCTGTGACCAGGTCAGCTGTACACATACCAGGGGCCCTCGGTACTTTCCACCATTAGCAGATGTCTGTTGCTGTACACCAGTACACACCCTCATGTATGGATATGACATACATGTACCTGCCCTGGGTATGTACATGCCACACACACAGCATACCTGTAAATAGCATAGCTGTTGTAGTCCTTTGTGCAAACAGGTGGCTACAGCCATTACACACATGCACATGGAATGTAGGTCCATGTCTGCTGAATGCTAACAGTACATAAGGTGTGATATCAATGTTGACAGAGGTAACATCCCCTCTGTACTGGTCACCCATCATATCATACAACAGTCCATGTGTCATGTATGTCATTACACATATCCACCAATTGCAATGCCTACAAACAAGACCAAATGTCAGGATTGTAGGACTTACACACCTGTACACATAGTGTTGTGCATTCAGATAACATGTGTGTGCAGTTGCTGATGTATGCATGTGGCGTGTATCCTAGTACATCATGCAGCTGCAATGCAGCCTCAACATTGTCAACTGTATATAGTGATATGCTGAATGTACAGAAAGATGCACCACAGGTATGGACAGATGTATTGAAATAACTAAGTGGTGTGGCATCTTTCCAGATGGATGTTTGCTTTGGACAGCTCACAGGTGTGTCACAAGTGGTCCTATAATACCCTGTGTGCCCAGTAAGCAATGGTTTCATTAATTGAAGGACATAACACACAACTCAGACAGCGGTCAGGGTGACAGCGAAGGTAAATCACTTGACACCTGTTGATAGATATGACGTCCCTAGTGCATATATCAGCACTGTTGGTACAGGAAGTGTCAGTACAGTTTGTAATGCGTGCAATACTGCTGTACATCTGACATACATAACATGAGCTAGGCAGGTATGAGATTCCCAGTACTGGCATGTGTGGTTGCGTCTGTGTCCATATATGTCATGTATTGTGGGGAATACATCTCAATTGTTACTCACTCTCCTGTACACTAGTGTAAACATCTGTACAGACTGCAATGTAGAAAGCAGGACATAGGCAGGAGCATGTATCTCATGCATGTGAGGTATCTGTGTGTGCATGACATAGGTGTACTAATTACTGAATGCCATAGTGTGTGTATGTAGGGCTGACTGGTCCCTGGGGTGAGGATGTATGTTACCATACTGAACTGATAAGACCCCTCCCACCATCCAGGTGAAGCATTCTACTATCTGTGTTGATGTCCCCGATCTTAGGCCGTACTGACTACCTGTACATGTGAATTCTCTGTGGCGCGTCATGTAGGTGCACAGTACTGTAATGATGATTTGCATATAGGCAGGGGTCCTCATCCCACCAGTAGCAACTGTGTGCGAGTGTGTGTTACTGTGTCAGTGAAGTCATGAGTGTGTATGTGTGTGTGTGTTACAGTGTCACTGAATACATGTGTGTCAATACCTGAGTGTATGGGTGTAGTTGTGTGTTGGTATCCTCTCATGGGAACGTGTATTACTGATTCCCATTGAGGAATCACACTTCCCACTGGCCTCTACCCTTGTAATCAGCTAGACCACTCTCTAACCTCACCACTCCATGTAACTGTACCTGTGATGTCACCTTTTATGGATGTCACATCTGTGGCCACAGTAGCTTAATACACAGCTATCATGCTCTTGGAACAGTAGACGTGTTTGTAACGTGGCACATTCTCACTGGTATGTGGCAGCAACATGGTGCATGCTGGAATATTCATACATACCTGTGAGTAGTCCACATTGACATATGGCACACTTAACTGCAAACACTGACATCCACCGGCACGTGCAATTAGACCTGAAGAAGGACAGCAGAATATCATGACCAACATGCATTTACTGTTGTTACACAAGACACATACTGTTAACAGTATTGTACACCTGTACTACATGGTATATCCCAACACTACAACCTGTGAGAGATGCACTCATCTAGCCAAACTGGAGGTAAAGATCTCTCCAACCAAGCCTGACCCTGACTGTCATGTGGAGAAGGTACACAGTTGCACAACACCACACTCATTACATAAGTCTCACTGAATCTACCCCACCATTAACTGGGAAAACTACTCGTGTATCAACACATTAGCACAACAGTTTCTAGAAATCATAAACACCAATGCCCTGACTCAATATATCCACACACCCACCAAGGGCAACAATATCCTAGACCTAGTCATTACCAACATGAGAGGCTGGTGCTCCACACATGAAGCCAACTCCTTGTTGGTCTGATCAGACCATGTGCTGAACAAAGTTGATATCCACATCCTGCACCTACCCCCCATTAAGGGAACCACAGTATAATATGTCTACAAGGCCAACTACATGCTTCTTAAGACAGATGTGGTGGATGTCATGACACCCATGCAGATGGACAGTACTGTTACAACTGCTGAATCCTACACAAATGCACTCTATAAGCACTTACAGGAGTGCATGGCTTGTGCAATCCCAAACAGAACCAGGATGCTAGACTCCTAATTAACTAAACCAATCTGGTGGTCTCCTGCCATAAACATATTGTACTACAGGAAGAAGACACTGTTGCAAATGAGAGTACAATACCATGCATGGAGGAGATCCCTGGCCAGCCTCAGTAAGAAGGTGAGATCCCTTATAAGATCCTCAAAAGCTAGCTATGAAAACTACAACACAACTAATACCAACAACAACCACAAAGCATTCTATAGCTATGTCACATATCTTGATGTCAACAACCAGATCTGCTCTGAGTTACAGCACAAAGGCATGAACATTACAGAAACAATTGATATTGGCAAAATCCTGGCAGATCCCTCTCAAAGCTGCACACTCTAAAGGCAATATCACAGCATCCATGGGAACCGGACAACATCCCAGGCTGTGTTTTACACAAACTTCAGATCGTACTGTCTCCTCACCTATGCACCATGTTCAATAATAGCCTCACATCGGGCATAGTGCCCCCTGAATGGCGCACAGCAACAGTTATCTCACTCCACAAAGGTGGCACTACAATGGACCACAGGACCTATTTCCCTATAGGCCTGTCTAGCCTGGTCTGCAAGGCTATGGTGCACATCATTGATCACTGTCACAGAGACATTGAGTACCTCCCAACCTTTGACCCCTCCCTGTTTGGCATTGTTAAGGCCAGACCATGCCTCCTAAACCTGGTGGACTTCTTAGAGATAGTTACCAAGGCATTAGATGAGGGTAAAGAGGTCCACACAGCCTACCTAGATCTCTCATAGGCTTTCAACACCATTCCTCCTTCTGGTATTATCAATATACCCATCTGCCTGAACATTAACCCCTACGTCATGTGATGGTTTGCAAAGTGGCTCACGGACAGAACCCACACAGTGGGAGTTGCATACCCTAGGTCCAACTGTATACCAGTTACAACTGGCGTCCCCCTAGGGCTCAGTCCTAGGACCCTTCATGTTTCGTATATACGTCTCTGATGTACAGACAAGCACAGGAGGGCTTTGGCTGAAAAGGTTTGCAGACGACTGCACACTAGGGGACATAATTGTTTCCCCAGCTGTTACAGACACCCTCTGGAAGGGTCGCACTGAGATGGATACCTGGTGTTAATATCATGGCGTCAAGCTGAATGCCTAAAAGTGCATAGTCATCCCCTTTGGATATAACTAATTACCCACGGACTACCACATAGGTGCTAGTCCCCTACATACAGAAAAGCTAATACGGGATCCGAGTACCCCAGTAGGTAGCAATCTCGCCTTCGATACCCATAATGACAAGTTGGTTAGAATATCCTTCTACATGGCCCCCCCTAATCTCTAATGGGTTTGCATCCAGATCAGAGGGGCCATTGTGACTCTACACATGTCATATTAGACCCATTAAAGGATACAGCACCCCATTTGGGATATACCTTACAAGACAACTGCAAAAGCTTGGAAGACCACACCAGTACCACACCAAGAGGATTACTGACCTCAAACAGATGACCTATGCAGTCCAACCTACGAAACTCCAGCTGTACTCAGTCACATACCACATACTCACAGGTGATCTCAGCTTGACATACAAGGCCCATGTCCAACCCTGTATTGCTGGATATGCTCCACCTAAACAGATGCCCCTGAGAGCCACATGCTCTAGGGATATACACCTAACCACGATGAGTAGGACATGCTGGACGGATAGATTCCTGACCCGGACACTCCCTTTGCTTTGGAACATGATTCCAATGTACATCAGGCAGGGCCCCTCATGAGCACTCTTCAAGGGAAACCTTGACGTGTGGATGGGAGACAGACATGTACCCCGGGGATCACTGCAGTGGCTCTGCTGGACAGAGGCACAGGGAACTATTGGCTCTGCCATTCAGAGACACAGGAAACCAATCTATGGGGGTGGCAAAAGCCAACACACACTAGCTAGGCTTACAGATACCCTTGGTAAGACAGCCTAGTACCTACCTTTGCACATATTACATGTCTTATGTGCATGGATAGTTAAATAGCTCTTCCATTTTACTTTGCTATCATACTGATAAAGTGTCAGCTCACTAAAAGACATATGTATCCTGTTACTGTGTATTGTAAATGCCAATTGACATAATTAATGTTTGCCTACCATTACAGTAATGCTTTGTAGCTTGTAATACATATCTGCCTACAATACTGTACATTACACAGTTATTGGCACAATATCCCACAATGCAAATCATACTTGCACAGTGGCCTAACCTTCCACATGTTATTCTCTGTAATACACCCATACATATGGCTACAGTTACAATATATCAACATATACTATCCCCTGTTATAGCACATACTTGTTGGACCAGCCCTGCCACTGACATCGGCTGGTGAGGAGTATTTATGTTCAAAGCCCTTATATAGCATCCCTTGTGGTGTATGCAGTGTTTGCCTTGTGACCTACAGCAGTACACACAAATACTACAAGCATTACTATGCTCAACAATACATCACTACAAGATAACTGTTTCCACTATATGGATTGCGTGCACTTTAAATACTACAGATTAGTACTACATACACAAACATACTGACTGTCCTACATACCTTATTAGTAACCCGAGGTGTCGTTAACTGTTGATTCAATCCTTTTCGGTTTGTGTTTCAATGTTCTTTGTAATGTTCCGCTGGTATATATGGATGGTTTGAATGTGTGATAACACATCCTTTTCTAGTTACATATCAGTAACATGTGGCATCCTTTCCACCAATTGCTGTTCCAAATTAGTTAATTGGATGCACATCAGCTGTGCAGCTACTCCATTAGCTGATACCATGGCAACAGTGGTGTATAAGTGAATACTCCTTTTGGGCATTGTCCGTTTGCCTTACTTTCGAGGCAGACGGCCTAGATGTGTTATTGCGATATATTTCAACAGCTATATGGAGATACACAGAGATATATTAGCTTCATGACTCCCATGGACTGTGTGTAATGGCTAGACGATTTAGTTCTACATGTGAGTACAGCTGTTATATTTCGGAACAGTGCTACTTATGCAGGGTTTGTTTGTACCTGATACTTCTGCAGATGTTTAAGTCTGGCAAGGATGTTTGGCCAGCTCAAGGCCGTAGGCTATGCATGAACTGTTATGTGGTGTACAGTGTGCTCACCAGACATCCTTGATTTGGTGTACAAGTGTAGCATACTGTGTTGTTACTCACTAATTGCTAACACATTCCGGTGTACGCACAACCCTCTGTAATGGGATTAGTGCAAACAAACCCTATTACATCAGCAGCTGTTCCATTGTATAACAGCAGCTATTTCACATAGGGCCATGTTAGTGTGTCTCTGACAAGGTATGTTAAGGCTTCTGCAGATGTCGTACAGTGTGTGAATGATTTGTGATGTTATTACAGTTTGTATTGTAATATATTTGGGTGTGGGGGTGATGGTGGGTGTGCTTAGCAGATGCAGGTGTGTAGGAACTGCTTTTATACATAATCGCCATGTGCGTGAGGGTTCCTTCCCTATTTGAACACCTATCCTTTTGTGGACTAATACAATGGTAATTGCAGGCTGATTCATTAAGGCACTGACTGTTATGTGGTTCATGTATAGCATGCAGGTGATAGTCCTTGAATCCCTTCGGTAATACATCTGAATGTAATAACGTGTTGCTACATGATAGCTGTGTATATCTGTCATAGGTAATAGGTATTTGCAGTCATCGTAGTTGTGTTGGTGACTGACCCTCTTTGGCTAGGGTTGCCACCTTTTCATATGGCCATAGTGGGACCTTTTCGGGACACACATCTGATTTTACAGGCCGACACAAACCCATGGTCAGTACAAGGGATAGAACTTTCCTTTCTTGCCTAATTATAAGCTTATTCTTGTAGCAGTTGAGTTGCTTATCCTGTTTCCTGTAACATGTAGGTCAGAAATAACTATTGTATGCTACTATTACAGTACATATGGGACATAATTATGTCCTGCAATCCCAGGACATTTGCCACGTTTAATATATTTGGTCAGGACACAACTGCCCAAAGAGGGAGTGTCCCTCCAAAGTGGGACAGGTGGTAACACTATCATTGGCTCATGTCCATAGCACATATTTGTAATAGTGTATAGGCATATACTCTCCATATCCTTTGTTCATAAAGGTTGGTAGTGGCGGAATGTGTGATTGCTATAGTCTATGTTATACACATATATGAACACTTCAACCGCTGTATATGGGAGACCTATGGAATCCCAAAACCACAGTGTTCCGACGCACACAGTACCGGGACCAGACTCCCATACCCCACATTACCGACATCGACAGTAACTTGCGAAGGTAACACAAACATGGAACACACACATGCACACACAGACACACTGCTACCCAACACATCCAAACAAACCATCCTACACTACGTATGAGCAGGTGGCCAAGCCCCCCTACACCCCCATGAAGGTGTCTGTGCCCCCCACACCACCCCCTACTTTAATATTCTACATCCTAGGTCACACAAACAGACGCACAAAGCTAACCCACAACCACACATTACAGTCCCCCAAGAACACACACCACACACAGAACACACACTTACACACACTACAGCCCTAAGAAACACACGTACACACAGTAACCTACCCAAACTGCAACACCAGAAGCACTGACTAACTGTCCATTAACACCGTGAGATTATACCTCGCGCATCTGGTGTTTCAGTACTGTGTTCTTTCGGACCTTAAGCCTCGGAATTACACGTGTCAGTATGTAAAGCAGTCGGTATGTAGTAGGTATCCCATTAATATGTACCTCCATGGTTATGTAGATGTTGTTAACCTATCTATATATCTACATATATATGTATATCCCCATATATCAACATATCTCTCTCTCTCTCTCTCTCTATATATATATATATATATATATATATATATATATATATATATATATATATATATATATATATATATATATATATATATATATATATATATATATATATATATATATATATATATATATTTATTTATTTATTTAAAACATGCACCTTTCATTGGGTACATGCCGGTTTGTTCCATTTCAACACATTCCTACCTTTTGTGTTTTATCCTGTCAGTATACACGACTGCCATTGGTACATCTCAGGTAGCTTAGTGGTATGTTATTGTGATGAATGTGTACATGGTTGTGTGTTCTAATCCTGGCAGTGATATCTTACCTCTCAGAGCAGGCACTGGTAGTGCAAGGGTGATTAACGCACATTTCAGTGGTTGTGTGTTCCACGTGTTTATTACTCTGTGGAGAACTACCTATATATGCAGCTGTGTTTAAGGTATACTATGTAACATGTACACATCTGTGAAGATTCCTGTCAGGGATACTCCCCATTATTTGGAACTACATCCCTGATTACATTATACAAAACCCCTCACTGACACTCTGGGGAATCCTTGCAGAGTGGGTGGTGAATAGTAGCTACACCCCAGGGATCCCGCAAGTGGCTCTGCTCCACAGAGGGACAGTTAGTTGATCGATGGGGTGGCAACAGCAGACACGTTTTGCCTATGCTTATGAGTGGTCTCGGTGGTTGGGCATGTACCTACCTATGTATCTATGAACCTGTACATAAAGTATGGACACATGCTGATAGCTTAATTTACTGTTCAGGTATTGACTTACCTTGTGCCAATGGCAGTTGTGTGTACAATAGTTGAGGGCTACCTATGTAGGATGCACACAGTAGACCACCTATACATGACAATTTACAGGTGGTTGTGTGTGTGTGTACCATCCATGTTTGCTGTGTGTGCAGGTGGAGAAGGGTGTCAGTCCATGAGTGCCTACACTGTCAGTGTGTGTGCTATACGTCCCCTCTTTGCCAAGGCATGGGTATACTGGGCACGCCTCTGTCTGCCTACTGGGGCTAGCACAGGGTGTTCGTGGTCTGAGTCCTCCTGTGCCTGTGGGTCCCTTGGCAATGGTGGTGGGCTGTGAGGGCCTTCACCATTCTGTCCCTGCTGCAACTGTTTCTGCAGGATCATATTGTGTAGCATGACACATACTATGAAGATGTGGGCACACATTCCTGGAAAGTACTGCAAGGCTCCACCAGATATGTCCAAGCAACAGAACCGTGATTTCAGCATCCCAAACATGTACTCTATGATGATTCTGGTTTCTGTGTGTGCCTCATTATGGCATTCTTGCGTGGCTGTGTGTGCATTTCTGATGGGAGTCATCATCCACGGTTCCAGTGCATAGCCAGCATCCCCCACCAGGTGGCCATATGGGATGTCCCCCCTGGCAAATGCCTGATACAGCTGTGAGGCATGCCAAATGTGGGTGCCATGATAGCTTCCAGGGCTGCCAGCACACACATCCATGATAATGCCCTGGGCATTGCACACGACCTGGCAGTTGATGGAGGGGAATCCCTTGTGGTTTATGTAGCGCCTACCCTGCTCACTGGGTGGTGACTTGATGTGTATTTGCGTGTAGTCTATTGCACCCAGTACCTCCAGGTATTCTGCCACACAGTGGAAGAGACACATATTGCTGGCCAACTCCTCCTGCATTCGGGGGAAGTATATGTGCTCATTGGTATGTGGTAACATGGCATCCAGGAACTGGTGGAGTACCCTGGATGCTGATGCCTGTGAGATCCCCATGATATCACCAGTTGGCCTTCGGAAGGTATCTGTGGCTAGTATTCTCAAGCTTACACATACCTTTGTGTCCACTGGGATAGGTTCCCCTCTGTTACTTCTGGCTCTGAGGCATGGCCAGCACAGCTCATCAAGTTGCTGTATGATGTCCCTGTCCACCCTGTAATGCTGTACTATCTCCAGATCATCTAGCCCCTGGTAGGTTACCCTGGGTCTGAACACTCATCTCCTCCTCCAGGGCCTGAGATGGTTGTCAGCATCATCCTACACACCACCGTCAGTCTCCAACACATGCTGGTGAATCAAAGCTATGGCAGCCTCTAACATATACATAATATAAGTTCCCCATCTATATACACCAATGGTGCAGAGTCTCTGTGAATACACAAGTGTGTGTGTGTGGGGCTTTCACACATTATACTATTGTGTAATAGATGATGCTGGTGTAATTGGGTGTGTTTGTGCTATTCCAGCTGCAGGGTGTCTTAATTATTGGTTTTACAGCAGGTACTGCTATTGTGGGGCCTTTGGTGTTGAATTACGCTTGTCTGCCGTGAATCATCTATTGCTCTTTACTTCTATTTTCAACCCAATTCTCCTCCCATTGTCAGGCATGCATCCAGCTGCCGCCTTTCTTGTTTTGTGCTTCCACAACCCAGGATTGTGTTGGGAAATGTGTTATGTAGCTGATCTACTGCAAGTTTGCTTTGTTCTGCTGTGACAGTTCTCTTTTCTTTGCTGTACGGCACCTCCCCTTTCCTGTTCTGCAGGTAGCTAATAGCAGCCTTGTTAGCTGTTGTCTATGGCCCACTGTGAGTTCCTAGGTGTTAATTACTCATTTGTACTCCAATTACCATGCTGCAGCATTTCCTTATTGTCTTCCCGTATCCTTCCTGTTTCAGCTGTGGTGCGCGCCATGCACAACCATTTACTGGGTTTTGTGCATGTTTTCATCCACGTTCACATGAACTTTTGGTTACCTTGTGTGCTCTCAGCTAAGTAAAGCTATGGTTACTTCCACACTCCTATCCTGCGGCTTTGCTTAGCAACATGCAACATGGATTAGCAATGATCCAATGTGCTTACAGCTATGGTGGCGCGACCCTCTCTTGATGTCATGTTTACCTCCAGGCCACTCCTCAGTGTTGTAGCGCTACACCGTGTGGTACATCCTTACGCCGGCGGGGCATTTGCGATTCAGAATTACTTGACTCATTTGCATGGCACTGACTGCTAATTCCTAGTTACCGTACAGAACACTGTCACAGACCCTTAGTAACCCTTGTGCCATGGCTGTGGTGTAGCATGCGTGCCACTGACTATTATGGGGATATCATGAATTGCGTTACATTACAGTTTTATGACATCTAAATATAGTTTCCTTGTGATCCTGTTTGCGCACCAATGCACTGCGGTTTTACTTTGTGTTGGTGTGACATTAAATGTTATTTTTTATATGTTGCGAATGTTGTTTTATGCCATTGGCTATATATTTAGCCACTGGCATATATTAGTATTATAATATGTAAGTTTGGTCCGCTTTCATGGCTCCGATTTTATGTTTCGCAAAATGTAAACTGTTTTTTTTTTGGTTTACATTTCTACATCCTTACGCTATGCCTGCACAACTTCATGAATCGATATATACCTTCATTTGCATGCTACACTGCTGCACATGGGGTAATTAGCATACATGTGCCGGGAGCTGTGCAGCTCTGGCGTACGCTGATAGTGCACGTGGAAACAGCTCTTACCTGAATCACTCGACGGCCATATTTGGCGCTAGATCGCTGACGCTACTCCAGTGCATGGTGCAAACTTCATGAATCCTGGGGACAGTCTATATATCAGTGTCGCCTTGGTGAGATTTTGTGAAAAACAAGGTCCACCTCACAAAGGTACTCACCAAGACTTGAGGATGAATTCAATTTCAGCACTACTACTCCACTTTGCTTGCTACATTTCATCTCTACATTAGGACCTTTTCACTCTGAGAAGGTGTTGATGATGTCTCAGGAGATATGCTACAGCTGATAAGTTTTTGGGTTCTTGACAGAAGACAGTTAAACATCAACTGGAAATGGTAGCTTAACCAAGGCATACCTCTCAACTGTACAGCTTTTCACAGAATGTCCAGATTTTTGCCTCATATTTTTGGTCCATTTTTCATAAAGTTGTGGTTTTCTGGCAAATTAGCGCTAAATTAGTAAAGATTGAAGTTATAAAATAATGACAGACATTTGAGTTATAGACTTCATACCTTTCAGAAAATTCATACTAATGCAAAACATGTTACTCTATCAACTTTCTAAGTTTGTAAGAGCAATATATAAAAAAAGTCCCTATTTTTGAGCCTTTGTCCGACTTTTATCTATGGCTTTGCCAGATTTCTTACTCTAATAGGTTCAGAGGTATGAACCAGGGGCATTCTGTTTCCTCTGTAAACTTCCACATGAGGATCTTGAACCAGTTTTAAACACCTCTCACATTTCTAGATGCCAGACATATCTATGAAATTATTTCTTCCCGTTCTATAAGAAACTGAACAATTTTTGTATATCATAGTAAAATATCTGTAAGCATTGCTTTTCCTGCAACAGTTCAACATCACTTTATTTAGTGTTGTACTAGCAAGAACAAGTAGGTTGTTTAAACTTAAGATATCTACACATTAACAACTGTGCAGGAGAAAGACCCACAGGCTGCAGTGGTGTGTTGTTTGAAATAGGTCCACTAGGATCAGTGCTTTACCCTGGTCAAACAAATTAAAACAAATAAAGTTCTGTACTCGATAATTGACAAACAGAAGTCAATAGACTCCACAATGTCACACTTTCTTGTAAGTTTTTTTTCTTAATTATCTGGGCCATTCATTCTACTTGCCCTTTGCTTTGAGGATAGCTAGGACCTGCAGTAATGTGTTTGAACTGTTATTGATCATCACTTCGTCAGGAAGTAGGGTGATGCGCATCTTTGTATTGAAACAAGTTATCTTACACTTTCACCCAAGATAAACAGATTGTCACAAGGTATTGTCTCCATTTTCAGTTATGGTCTATGAACGTTACTTGTCTCGTATTTCTAAACCATCTAGTCTGTCTGTCCAGGCATCTCATCTCAGAATAATAAAGGACATTGTCAGCCCTTTATTTATATTTGCTCATGCATTGGTCTGATGTATAAATTTTACATTACGTCAGCCCTTTATTTATATTTGCTCATGCATTGGTCTGATGTATAAATTTTACATTACGTCAGCCCTTTATTTATATTTGCTCATGCATTGGTTTGATGTATAAATTTTACATCACTTGGTTTCTTGCACCTACGGAGAAATAACATCTATGAATAATAAGATTTAAATAGAAACTCAGAAATAATAAGACATGAATTTCAGAAACTCAAATGTTCATTTGGAGAATATAAGCACAAATGATTGGATAAACAACTGCCCATTATCTGGTCATCATGTCATAATTATATCACACAGCATCTGTAGTTCAGAGTCTTCCCTTGCACATTATTTAAGCTTCGAGCTTCTCAGCAAACAGAGGAAAGTTAAAAACAATCTATGACTCCAGATCTTTCTCAAGTAGCTCTACCTTACATTCATACAGATATGCTGTACTTAGGATATCGGCTACATGCATTACTTTGTCAGATGTGATATGCATAAGCAATGTGTGCAATATATAGCAACCATAGCAGCAAATAAAGCATACAGAGGCTGTATGTAACTCATAGACATAAATAAAGGAACTGCAGAAGTTTGGTGTGCCATCAACAGAACAAGCTTGATAACATTATGCAAATCAGGTTTCCTTGGGTTTTGCACAAATGACTACAATTCACAAAGCAGAAATGCACACTAAATACACAGCAGTATACAGGTCCATAAATTCATAGGCATACAACTCTGGATAGTAGTTCAACACATTTTCCATTTCATAATTAACTACATGCTAGGTGCACATACTGCCGAAGCAGTGGGACTGTGCATCACGTTCTGGATCATGCACACTACTCTCACTAGGGGACTGTGCATCACGTTCTGGATCATGCACACTACTCTCACTAGGGGACTGTGCATCATGTTCTGGATCATGCACACTACTCTCACTAGGGGACTGTGCATCACATTCTGGATCATGCACACTACTCTCACTAGGGGACTGTGCATCACGTTCTGGATCATGCACACTACTCTCACTAGGGGACTGTGCATCACGTTCTGGATCATGCACACTACTCTCACTAAGGGACTGTGCATCATGTTCTGGATCATGCACACTACTCTCACTAGGCAAGAAAAGCTTGACAAGTTCTACATGGATGCCCAGACAGTGGATTTATTATGCCAACTATGCCAGGTTACAGAAGTGGCATGTGACACAGGTAGGCCAATACCTCTGCACACCAGGATATGACTGCTATAACTATCCTGGCAACAAGCACCTTCCAAAGGTCAACAGGTGGCACAGCAGATGTATCCCAGGCACTGGTCAGTTACACATGGCAGCAGTTTCTGCACTGCTTGCTGACCAATAGAAATACATAAGGGTTCCTGACACACAGGTTTAAGTTACACCCATAATGGGAGAGAGGCTTCAACACACATTTTGCCACCTACCGATCATGCTTTGTGTAGTGAGCGGCATGATTGCAGTAAGACCTGCTACAAATGTTATGGCCATTTACATCAACAGGCATGGCTCCTACTCAGTCAACTGCCACATAAGATGAGATCACAAATGTCAAAAAAAGTGTGCCTGCTCACATCTTAGGGCAACCACGATGTCAAAATGTGGCATTCCAGTGCCATATATCTATTACATGTTCAATATCAGGTATCTTTTAGGTGAAAATAGATATCTTCTAGAGCTACGGTTGTTAATACCCATAAGAGCTCACAGACATCTGGAAAGGAGGCTTACAGTCATGTCCTGAATCAGGAAAGAAATATCTTAATATCTTTGCTCACTTGAAGATTTGTTTTTAATGTCTGGGTGACTCTGTAAGGCTTGCTGTATCTTATAAACTATGAGCATTTAGACTTGGTAATGTAATCAGACTATGGCAGTGATGATGATGAGGAAGACAAGGAAGCCGTGCCTTTATCCTTATCAAGAGGCTAAGCACGCATGATATCTACAAGTCCAGCAGATGCAAGACACTGTCATTATCCAGGTCTTCAGAGTAAGGGCAAGCTGAAACATTTACCATCATAGAAATGTTTATTAATAACACAATTATAATTAAGTGCAGTAATATACTAAAATATAAGCAAGGGATCACAGCATAGCTGTCACCATTTCTCATGTAAATAGCACATGGACTAGGTATACACTTCACCCACAGGCATGTTTAGGTCACAAACCCACTTTTTGCTATTTGGCTCCAGGTACCACTGATAACCCTACTCAGCCTCCCTCAGAAGTGGTACGTTACTGTTGTGCTGCAGTCACCCTAATATCTACATCCCTTGGGGTTCCTGTCTGCATGAGTGAGGGAAGTACATGGCCTTCCCTGTCATTATCAGACACAATAGTTGTGCATGGCAATGTATATTGGCAGCAGGAGAAGTGCCCACCCCACACATGCATGTGGTGAAGGTGTTGTTGCGCATGACATGCCAGATACGAAGGATGGCATTGCTGCAAGCCTCTTCTGGGATTAATGACAATGTGTGCTACTGATGAACACTGTCAGGGTGCATCTGCATCAAAGCCTGGAATACTGATTCATGCTGTGAAGCAGATGACACTGCATGTTACTGCCAAAGGACAATGTCTCTTTTGCTGCGAAGTGGTGGTGTGATATTTGAGTTCATTCATCCACTCTGTGCATGCGGCTCAAAAAATGGCAAGCTGAGGACTTCAAAGATAGGTGCACACTGATTAGCAGCTTGATTAGAGCTCTCCCAGTGTGAACACAGAAATTTTGGAAAGCAGCCAGCAAAATCTACTTATTTGGGTAAAATTCAGTTACTACACTTTCTGGATGTCAGCAATAAAGATATAAGAGAAAGCCAAAAGATATAAGAGAAAGCCAAGTAGAAAAGGAGAAGAAAAAACTCTGGAGGGGAATAGCCTCAAATCAGGTTTCAACTTCAGTACTGGATGACTTCCAGTAATTCAGGGGAAAAAGTAAATCAAATGCATTCAAAGGTGTTTAAAACAAGTACGACATTGGAGAGATACTTATAGTTAAATTACAAAAGGATGGAAAAATAGAAGTAGCTTTAAGCAACTATTCATATGAGCTGATAAAACTGTAGAAATTAGAGGCTGAAATGAAGGAAAAATAGGTTGGATACAAGGCTTCTCAGGAAAAACGGTTTCAAACAATATTAGAGAAATTGGAAGGAATAGATTACATTAATTTTATGAAAGTAGAAATAATTAACCGGACTAGTATTCCACAACAAGATTTAATAGAAGGGCACTTCATGTCTGTTCTCCATGAGAAAGAAGCCAATACCTGTATTAGTAAAGACACAGTCATATTGGCAGAAGAGGCTGCTCCTGACAAAACTGTTACAGAAGGGTGAATTATTATCAATTGCAGACAGCAGAGTGTTCGTGGAAAATGATTATTCAGTGTATATTAGGCAGAAGAGAAGCAGGTTTATCCCTCCCTTCAGGGGGTGTCAAGAGGCAGATGTAAGATTCAAGTTACATCCTATGGAGAATAGGCAAAGGAGGAACTAAAAAAGTTAACTGAGTAAAAAGTCTGCCAGCAAGTTGAAAGAGATTCTGCTTCTTATTCCTCTGACAATGGTACAACCCATAGACAGAACTTACCAGTAAATCATTTTCCAGTTTTCCAAAGAAAAATGATTTAGTGACAGAAAAAAGCACTGAAGCTTATGAGAAAAACAAATAGTACCACGGACTTGAACCAGTCAAAGGTCCCTCTAATATGTACCTACAAACAGTACAACTTCCACATTTGTGCATGCCAGATGGTTTGTGTGATGGGTGTCTGAGATGATGAAAAGGACCAGCAAGAATTTGAAAGTAGGAAATAAACAGCTGGACTGTAAATGGACATTTCCTTAAGATGCAGTTTGGACATGAGAACTGTGCTTTTAGAAGAAATAAGAAGGAGAAAAAGACAGGAACTTTGTGGATTATTTTAAACTGGTTGTGGGCTATAAAGTATAATTTCCAATTTACTGTTAGTGTTTAGAAGGATATTTAAGGAAGTGAAGAAGAAAAAAATTTCCCCCTTTTTCATACTAGTATGTGTATAAAATGTAAGTAAAAAATTACGTTTCTTCTCAGTACTGTATGGATAACAAATTTATTGAAGTTAATTGCATGTTACAGTGTAAAGTAGTTATGTGCAGTGGTATTCTAAATGTGAGTTGGGGGAAGGTCCTATGAGTTACTACAAAAACAGACTGAAACTTCCAGAATATCACAACAAGCCACAAAAACTGAAACTTAGACTGAGAACAAGAGGTACAAATTTTAGCATAAACAATTTATTTTCCGCTTTCATTAGACTTCATCAGGAAACAATACATTCAACTGTAAAAAAATCTTTCAGTTTAAAAATATCTGTAAGCCAATAGAAAGTATATCTTCATCCCACAATTAAGTGACATCACAAACTCAACTATTAAGGACATATACTTCTGCTAAAAACATATTTGTTTAAGTGAACTCTGCAGTTCTTTAAGAAACACTTGATGTTAACTACATCATTCAACCCTGGTGCTTTGTCAGAGTTTAACCTGATCTGCCAAAGTGCTTCTTTTTGTTCCAACTCTGTCTTAAAATCCTCACCCCTTGTATGATATGTTCCCTGTTCCAGAACTGAAAAAAGGAACTTATTATAGCTGGGACACTTCAAAGTGTGTTTAAAAAACGCATTTCTACTACCCTTCGTTTTATGCTATAGTAGTGCTCTTTAATCCTGGTACAGAGAACCCGGGTAGTCATCCCGATATAAAATTCAGTACAATTAGAACATAACACAATGTACTCCACACCTGTGGTTTTGCAGTTAAAATAACCTGATACTGGAATGATGTGTGGCAAATTTACAAAAGGTCCCTCTAATATGTACCTACAAACAGTACAACTTCCACATTTGTGCATGCCAGATGGTTTGTGTGTCAAATAGTTCTTTTCTCTGTTTTTTTCACCCTCTCAAATAATAATTTTAAATTATACTGATTTTTATACACAAAATGGGGGTGGGGACCAACCATCGTGAAAAGACGGTGCAGCGGTAGCATTGTCACCTCACAGCAAGAGGTTCTCCAGTTCGATTCTCAGCTGGGGTGCCTTCTGTGTGGAGTCTGCATATCCTCCCTGCGTTTGTGTGGGTTTCCTCTAGGTGCTCTGGTTTCCTCCCACATTACAAAGTCATGCATCTGGAGCCTTTTTCCCCAGGCCTCCACTGAAAATTGGCTTTGTTCCAAGTCTGACTTTCCCAGTTAACAAATGTAAAATAAAATAAAAAATATATAAGTTAAACCATCCTGTTTTAACCCACCTTTGCTGCACACTTTAAAAGTGTTTGAGAATACTCGTGAAAAACAAGTTAGAAGTTTGTTAGTCAATAATAAAATAAGGTGTAAATATTACAACTTAACTAAGAGTGAATAATCTGCTCTGAATGAATTAAAGTCTAACAGCATGGTTAGCATTATGAAAAGTGACAAAGGTGGTGCTTTGGTTGTGATGAATCAAGATAATTATATTCATAGTATTGAAGCCATGTTAAGTAATACCTTAGAATACGAGGCAGCCAATGCAAGTGATGTATTAACATGTTATTGGAGAATTTATTCTTTTTTTGTTTGACAGTTTTATGAGTGGTCATTTAGACAAAATTTCTTATGATTTTTGTAACACTGAGAATCCCAAGTTAGGGGTTTTCTTTGGAACACCAAAGGTCCATAAAGACCTTAACCACCCTTCATTTAGGCCCAATGTTTCAGCGCCTAATTACATCACAGACGGAATTTCCCTTATGGTTGCTTCTTTTTTAAACCCCTTAGCACAATGAGTTCTTTTTTACAGGACTCTTGGGATTTTTTGGAACAGTTCAGGATATTTAATGACACCTTTTCATTTGGCCCACGAAAACATTTTGTTCACCACTGATGTGGTATCACTTTTCATGTGTATTCCACATGAAACAGGAGTGGAATATGTTAGACGATATGTCGGGAGATTTTCCAACTTCTCTAATGACAAGTGCAACTTTTGCTGTGATCTGATAGGTATTCTGTTGAAAAACAATTTTTTTTATGTTTAATAACAAGGTGTATAAACAGAACAGGGGGGTTGCTATGGGGTCTCCAGCCACTCTTTCGTTTGCAAATTACTGTTGTTGGATGGTGGGAACACACATTTTTGGAGCCTACTATGGGTAGATATAATGTTTTGTTTTTTAAAAGATTTGTCGATGACTTGTTTTTCATCTTAGAAGGTGACCCCAACCAGGTCTGAAATGAAAGTTCGACTACTGAATCCTACACTAAGACACTGTACGAGCACATCCACTCATGCATGAATCGTGCCTTCCCAAATAAAACCAAGACGCTCTCCTCCAAAAAAAAGGAAGCCAATCTGGTGGTCCCTTCCCATAAACAAACTTTATAATAAAAGGAAGAAAATGTTGCAGAAAAGAGGAAAATCCCAAGATGCAAAAAACTCCTTTACCAGCCTCAGTAAGAAGCTGAGATCCCTCATAAAATCCTCCAAAGCTAGTTACGAAAATAAAATTGCCAAAGATTCCAAAGACAACCACAAGGCATTCTATAGCTATGTCAAGAATCTAAATGTCAATGCTCAGATCTGCTCTGAACTACAACAGAATGGCATTAAATATACTGATCCCAAGGATATTGCCAATATCCAGGCAGATCAATTCAGTGCCAACTTCACCCCCCTCTCATCCCCTAAACGGCCCATCTCAATACCGAAAGATTGCCAAATTCTGGTAATAACAGCCACACAGCATCCATGCAACCAGACGACATCCCGGGTTGTGTACTACATGAACTACAAAATGAACTGGCACCTCACCTAAGTGTCATGTTTAATCATAGCCTCACCTCAGGCTTCATGCCCACTGACTGGTGCACAGCTACAGTTGTCCCACTCCACAAGGGGGCATCCACCTTGGATCCTGGGAACTACCACCCCATGAGTCTGATGAGCCTAATCTGCAAGGCCATGGAACGTATTATCATGGAACTTATAAACAAAGACATTGGCAACCTTCCAACACTGGACCCCACTCAGTTTGGGCTCGTGAAGAGTCGATCTTGTCTCCTGAACCTGATTGACTTCTTCAAATCACTCTCCAGAGCTGTGGATGAGGGTAAGGTGGTCCACACAGCCTATCTGGACCTTGCCAAGGCCTTCAACACCATCCCCCACTCTAGAATCATAGATAAACTTACTAAGCTGGGCATTAATCCCTACATCACTCAATGGGTTGCCAACTGGCTTACTGACAGAACCCACACTGTAAAAGTAGCTGACTCCAAATCCAGCTCCAGACAAGTGACAAGTGGAGTACCTCAGGGTCCAGTCCTGGGACCACTCTTGTTTAGCATCTACTTCTCTGAAGTACAGGCAAGCACTAAGGGAATCTGGCTAACAAAGTTCGCAGATGACTGCAAACTAGGAGCCATTATTGAATCCCCAAATTATGTGGATATTCTACAAAAGGGCCTTACAGAAACAGATGCTTGGTGCCAGAGCCACGGGCTCAAGCTCAATGCCAAGAAATGTATAGTTATCCCCTTTGGGAAAAAAACATGTACCCATGAATTACCACATAGGTGGCAGTACACTAAACATTGAAAGTGTGATAAGAGACTTAGGGACACAGGTGGACAGTGGTCTCACCTTCGATAACCACATCGCCACAACAGTCAGGAAATCCTTCTATGTGGCGCACCTCATCACTATGGGCTTTTCATCCAGAAAAAAGGAGGTCATTGTCCCACTGTACTCATCCCTCATTAGACCCATTATAGAATACAATGCCCCATTTGGTATGTACCTCTCAAGATATCTGTAACAACTGGAAAGGCTGCAGAAATACCTCACTAAAAGAATCACAGACCTAAAGCAATGCCCTATGCCGACCATGTAAAAAAACTCCAGCTATACTCTGTCACATATTGTCTACTCAGAGGCATTCTCTGCTTAACATACAAGGCCATGTCAGACCCAGAACTGTTGGACATACTACACTTAATGAAATCCCAACTGCTCAGTGCCACACGCTCCAGGGATCTAAACCTTGTCATCACAATGAACAATACATGCTGGAGGGATAGGTTCCTGACCCAGACACTCCCCAGACTCTGGAATAGACTGCCCATACATGTCAAGCAGAGCGCCTCTTTGGCCCTCTTCAAAAGGAACCTTGACGACTGGATGGGAGATAGGAAAATCACCCCGGGGATCACATTAGTCGCCCTGCTAGACACGGGTCCAGGGAAGTAAATATTGTGGGAAGAAATAGCCAGGAAATTGTTATGGCTAGGCTTGTATAGGCCCTAGGGCCAATAGCCTAGTACCAACCTAGAATGTATGAGGTGAAAGAGTTTATAGATTGTTTAAATTCTGGTTCTGAGTTTCTAAAATTCACTTTAGGTGACATGGGTTTTTAAAGGTTAATTTCTTGGATGCCACTTTTGAGTGGGTAAAGGTACTGAAGAGATTTGTAAGCAGGATTCACCATAAAAAAAACTTTTACCAACAGTTACCTACACTATAAAATCTTTCATCCGCAATTCATGAAAGACAACATACCCAAAGACCAACACATCAGGGCCAGTCAGATGACTAGTGAAGATAGTGATTTTATTAATGAAAATAGATTTTATTTGTTCAATTTTTTTGGAATGAGGTTACCATGAAGACAAATTAAGAAGTACAGTTAAGTATGTCATGGGCAATCGAATGCCACTTTATCTGCCTATATTACAAGTTCCTTATAGTGGCTCCAAAGTTTTGAGCAAGTCCAACAAAGAAATATTTTGCAATTTGAACATGACTTTGGACAGGGGATTGATAACAGGCATTATACAAGACAAGTGGAAATTTTTAGAGGGTAATCAGCACCTTTTTGCGACGGGTGGCTCCCACCTCCATTTTGTGTATAAGAAATCAGTATAACTTAAAATTATTATTTGAGAGGGTGAAAAAAACAGAGAAAAGGACTATTTTACACACAAACAAACCATTTAGCATGCTCAGATGTGGAATTTGTACTATTTGTAGGTACAATAGAGGGGCCTTTTGTAAATTTGCCACATTTGCCAGACACACACCATTCCAGTGTCAGGTTATTTTAACCGCAAAAACCAAAGGTGTGGTGTACATTTGGTTATGTTCTCATTGTACTTCATTTGATATCGGGATGACTACCTGGGTTCTCTGTGCCAGGATTAAAGAGTACTACTATAGCATAAAAAAGAAGGTTAGTAGAAACACATTTTTTAAACACACTTTGAAGCGTCCCAACTATAATAAGTTCCTTTTTTCAGTTCTGGAACAGGGAACACATCACATAAGGGGTGGGAATTTTAAGACAGACTTGGAACAAAAAGAAGCACTTTGGCAGATCAGGTTAAACTCTGACAAAGCACCAGGTTTAAATGATGTAGTCAATATCAAGTGTTTCTTAAAGAACCGCTGGGTTCACTTGAACAAATAAGTTTTGAACAGAAGTATATGTCTTTAATAGTTGAGTTTGTGATGTCACTTAATTGTGGGATGAAGATGTACTTTCTATTGGCTTACAGATATTTTTAAACTGAAAGTTTTTTACAGTTGAATGTATTGTTTTTTGATAAAGTCTAATGACAAAAACGGAAAATAAATTGTTGTTTACGCTAAAATTTGTGCCTCTTGTTCTCAGTCCAAGTTCCAGTTTTTGTCTCTTATGAGTGACTGTTGGTAATGCCAGTAATGTTAAAGTAGGAATGCACTTTTTTATTTGTCAGCAGAAAACAGCAAATGGCAGATGCACTGTCTACAGGCATAGGAAGTAAATCAGGAAATGACTAAACTCTGAACAATGAGGGTATTTGTATGAAGCAATACTAAAATTAGTACTTTGACATATATTACATTGAAGAGAACACAAACAGATACATGTCTAGTACTAACAACCACCCTCAGTATGAACTGTAACAATACAAAAGTTGTTCATTTAATGACAACTAGGTACTTTTTCTTAAGGCTATTAATCAGTCAACTGAGCATGCATGGAAGAGAACTTGAGATGGAACAAGAATGGATGGTGTGGGTGCAGAATGGAACATGCAGCTGTCAGAGGCATCTGCCCATATATGGAGGGATAACTTTCCTCTTTGGAAAATGTCTACAGTTGTGTTTGTTGTGAGTTTAATATATTTTGGGGTTTAAAATGAAAATGTATACAGTTACTTGTTTTTTGAATGTTTTTATATTAATGAAACATCTAGGAAAATGTGACATGGGTCTAAACAGAGATAAGACGCTGCAACTTCATATATAAATTTAGCCTGCCAAACACTAATGTATGCATGTATGTTGCTAGCTGGAAACATATATTCAAAAAACTGTCCAACAGAATATGTGAAAGTAATAACATCTTTTCAAAATGACTGCCTTATCACTCATATTATGGAATGTGAATGGCATTGCTGATATGGACAAAAAAGAAAGAATATTGAATTATATTAAGAAGTGTAAGGTATAAAAATAGCAATGTTACTGATGACACATGGATAGAAATGAACACGTGAATTTGGCAAAGACTGGTAATTTAGCGGAGTATCAGGGACAAAAGAAAAGTGGATAATACTGATTAGAAGAGGGGCTCCAATAGTTATACAGGAGGAGAAGAAAAACAAGAGTATATTTGTGGCAATTAGGGATTTTTGGCAGGGAAAGAGAATTACACTTGCATGTATTTATATTCCACCTAAATTAGTATTAAGAAGCATAACAAAATTATGTGAGAGGTAGTTAGCTTTGAGTAGGGAATATTATTCATGTGTGGGGACTTGAACTTGACATGCAGCGGAGAATATGTATTGGGAGATTTATAAAGAAAAATATAACAAAAGGGAGTAGATTTCTGAAGAAATGCATGAAAATATTTGGAATGGAAGATGTGAAATTACCAAAAGGGACCCAAACAGAATTTACATACTATTGTCCAAGGTACAATAACTGGGCTAGATTGGATAGAAACTATATTTCACAAAAGCATGGGTATTTAATTGACAGTTTTGAAACACATCCAATAACCAGGTCAGACTAATTGTCATTAACAACTAAGATAAAGATGCAGTTTAATCAAATAAAAATGAAAAACTGGCACTTTCCTACTTACCTATTAAAAAGACAGAAATTTTAGGAATGGGTAGTAAAACAATTCAAGATTTGCTGGGAAATAGGCACATTTCTTCACAAGTGATAGCTGAGGAGTGGGATAAAATGAAAATGAAACTTAAAAATATGGTCGAAATCAGAGAGAAAGAGTTATGGGAAATAAGTAGCAAGAATTATTTAGATGAATTATCAGAGGTAAAATATTGCAGATGAAGAGCAATGTTACAGTACAAGAACTGAAGCAACTATTAAGTGCTAAATGAAAAAATAAAGGAGCATTTATATCATATGCATGAGTTTAGAAACATTCATGTTAAGCAACTATTTTTGATAACAACTCCAGTGCACAAAAAATTTTAGCACAACAACTTCGGCAATGGGAGGTAGAAGGAACTGTTACTGATCTCTGAGAAGTTACAACAAGAAAAATAACCAGAGATCCCATATAAATATTAAAGATATTTCTGAAATTTTATGAAGATCTGTATAAAGCAAGGGATATGGAAACCAAGAAAAGGTACAAATGCAAATATTTATGGAATAATTAGTTATGCTACGGTTAGAGGATGGGTCGACAATTACGATCCAAGACAGGAAAAGATAAAATAAAAATGATTTTGTATAGTCAATCAACACTGATGTCTCTACGGACAGATGGCATTACTGTGGAGTCTGGATTTTGGGAGTGAAGAAACTGATAAAGATCTACAAGGTTTTGTTTAATTCCATTCCTGAGGATGTTCACTATATTCCTAAGGTTGAACATTCAGCAGAGACAGCTCCAAGGGAGAGGTACCAGCATCTTGGAAGAAAGCTGTAGTGACTTCCCAAAGAGGGAAAAAGGGTAAAGATCCTTCAGACCCAACTTTATATAGGCCCATTTCAATTTTCAATCATGTAGTTAGGGTATAACAGACAAGTTTTTGTGGGTTCTGTTCAAGCAGCTTTATTATGTACAAACACATCACTATTGAAGCTTATTAACTTTAACTTAGGTAACTTACATACAAACTAGCTACATTCATTCATTCATACATGCTCACTCTCTGGCTGTACTTTCAAAATGGCACTGGGTATAGCATGTGTTTGCTATTTATATATGCACGTTCAGTCCTTGATATGCTTCTTAATGATACAGCACACACACTCTGTTCTACATCCTCCCTCTTTGAGAAATAGATCCTGCAATGCAGAGAATATCAGTTGACATGCAAACAATACACAGTGTTCTTTGTCATGCAATTATACAGAACTAGGTACATATATACAGTTATGTCCAGGTTGCTGTGTATTTCACACTAGGTCTGGAAGTACGACCAAATCGTGTGACATAAAACTGAGAATTAGACTTAGCAACTGGAGCTGTCTCTGCTGAATGTTCAACCTTAGGAATATAGTGAACATCCTCAGGAATGGAAGTAGAAGGTAAGACACGTACTGGAATGGGAACATTATCTGGTTTGCTCTGAGATCTAGAGTCTGTATCACAGAAACAATGCTGCAGTAATGATTCTGGTACAGGAAGAAGATGTCTGTGATTTCTCCTGTACTCCACACCCTCAGATTCTACGAAGTAGGATCTCAGTTCAGTACATATATCTGTTACTTGACCAGTCAAAACCTTTCTCCTTTTTATCCTCACTGTCTCGCCTTCTTTCAATGGACGAAGAAATATGCTTGATTTATCATAAGTGGATTTCTGGAAAGAACACTTCCTGAATAATTGGGCTCTGATTGTTCTGTTGTTTTTAGCTTTAGGCCTCAATATACTGGAACTAATAGGCAGTGTTGTTCTAGTTTACCTGGATAGAAGTCTCTGAGCAGGTGAGCCAGGTATATCATCATAGGTTGGTACTAGACTATCGGCCCTAGGGCCTATACAAGCCTAGTCATAACAATTCCCTGGCTATTTCTTCCCACAGTATTTACTTCCCTGGACCCCTGTCTAGCAGGGTGACTGATGTGATCCCCGTGGGGGGGGGGGGGGGTTCCAATCTCCCATTCAATTATCAAGGTTCCTTTTGAAGAGGGCCAAAGAGGCGCTCTGCTTGACATGTATGAGCAGTCTATTCCAGAGTCTGGGGAGTCTCTGGGTCAGGAACCTATCCCTCCAGCATGTATTGTTCATTGTGATGACAAGGTTTAGATCCCTGGAGCGTGTGTCTCTGAGGGATTGGGATTTCTTTAAGTGTAGCATGTCCAACAGCTCTGGGTTTGACATGGCCTTGTATGTTAAGCAGAGATCGCCTCTGAGTAGACGATATGCGACGGAGTATAGGTGGAGTGTTTTTAGATCATCAGCATAGGGCATCTGCTTTAGGCCTGTGATTCTTTTAGTGAGGTATTTCTGTGGCCTTTCCAGTTGTTGCAGATATCTTGAGAGGTACATACTAAATGGGGCATTGTATTCTATAATGGGTCTAATGAGAGATGGGTACAGTGGGACAATGACCTCCTTTTCTCTGGATGAAAAGCCCTTAGTGATGAGGTGTGCCACATAGAAGGATTTCCTGACTGTTGTGGCAATGTGGTTATCGAAGGTGAGACCACTGTCCACCTGTGTCCCTAAGTCTCTAATCACACTTTCGGTGTTTAGTGTACTGCCACCTATGTGGTAATTCATGGGTACATGTTTTTTCCCAGAGGGGATACGTATACATTTCTTGGCATTGAGTTTGAGCCCATGGCTCTGGCACCAATCATCTGTTTCTGTAAGGCTCTTTTGTAAAATATCCACATCATTTGGGGATTCAATAATAGCTCCCAGTTTGCAGTCATCTGCAAACTTTGTTAGCCAGAGTCCCTTAGTGTTGGCCTGTACTTCAGAGAAGTAGATGCCAAACAAGAGCGGTCCCAGGACTGAACCTGAGGTACTCCACTTGTCACTTGTCTGGAGATGGATTTGGAGTCGGCTACTTTTACAGTGTGGGTTCTGTCAGTAAGCCAGTTGGCAACCCATCGAGTGACATAGGGATTAATGCCCAGCTTAGTAAGTTTATCTATGATTTCAGAGTGGGGGATGGTGTAGAAGGCCTTGGTGAGGTCTAGATAGGCTGTGTGGACCACCTTACCCTTGTCCACGGCTGTGGAGACTGATTTGAAGAAGTCAATCAGGTTCAGGAGACAAGATTGGCCCTTCATAAACCCAAACTGGGTGGGGTCCAGTGTTTGAAGGTTGTCAATGCCTTTGTTTATAAGTTTCATGATAATATGTTCCTTGCAGATCAGGCTCGTCAGACAGATGGGGCAGTAGTTCCTGGGATCCAAGGTGGATCCCCCCTTGTGGAGTGGGATAACTGTAGCTGTGCGCTACTCAGTGGGCATGAAGCCTGAGGTGAGGCTATGATCAAACATGACACTTAGGTGAGGTGCCAGTTCATTTTGTAGTTCATGTAGTACACAGCCTGGGATGTCATCTGGTCCCATGGATGCTGTATTTTTCGCTTTGGAGAGTGCGTTCTTTTACCTGTGTAGCCGTTATTACCAGAATTTGGCAATCTTTCTGTATTGAGATGGGCCCTTTAGGGGGTGAAATTTGCACTAAATCGATCTGCCAGGATATTGGCAATATTGGGATCAGTATGTTTAATGCCATTCTGTTGTAGCTCAGAGCAGATCTGAGCATTGCCATTTAGATTCTTGACATAGCTATAGAATGCCTTGTGATTGTCTTTGGAATCTTTAGCAATTTTATTTTCGTAACTAGCTTTGGAGGATTTTATGAGGGATCTCAGTTTCTTACTGAGGCTGGTAAGGGAGTTTTTTGCATCCTGGGATTTTCCTCTCTTCTGCAACAGTTTCTTATTTTTGTTGTAAAGTTTGTTTATAGCAAGAGACCACCAGATTGGCTTCCTTTTTTTTGGAGGAGAGCATCTTGGTTCTATTGAGGATGGCACGATTCATGCATGAGTGGATGTGCTCATACAGTGCCTTAGTGCAGGATTTAGCAGTCAAACTTTCAGTTCCCGTCTGCATGGGTGTCATGAAATTTGTCACTTCTGACTCGAGTAGCATGAAGTTGGCTTTGGAGAAGTTTTTTACGGAGGTTTCCTTACTAGGGGTTGGGGGTGGGATGTGGATGTCAAGGGTGATTAGCTTATGGTCAGACCTGATCAACGAGGGGGTGACCATAGGTGTGGAGCATCAATTTCCCATGTTGGTAATGACCAGGTCTAGGATATTGGAGCCCCTGGTGGGACTAAGTATTAGTTGATCCAGGGCATTGGAATTTATGAATTCGAAGAACCATTGGGCAAAGGTGTTGGTACATGAGTAGTTTTCCCAGTTAATGGCAGGGTAGTTGAAATCACCCAGTATTAGGGTGTTTGGTTGTATCTTAATATTTTCTAGTATGTTTAGAAAGGTGTAGTGTGAATCTTGGGGCATGGTGGGGGATCTGTAGCAAGCTACAATTTGGATTGTAGTCTTACCTAGCGTTAGTTGCACCTGGAGAATTTCAGATGCATTTTGTTGGGCAACTAGCCTGGTATTGTGAATATGGACACTCCTCCACCTTTAGTGTTTTGGTCCTGGTTTGGTGGCCGAAAAGTGTGGTAAGAGTTGTCGCCTGGTATTGGAGGGGTGCTCTCTGGAGCCCTAAACCAGGTCTCAGTTACTGCATAGATATTGATGTTCTCCATTTTTAGGAGTGCCTCGAGAGAGTGCATTTTGAGGTTTATTTTATTTATTTATTATTTTACATTTGTTAACCGGGGGTATCTGACTGAGCCGAAAAGGCCATTTTTCAACAGAGGCCCGGGGTCAAAAGCTCCACATAGAAAAATTACAGATACGTTTAGATATTTAGACATGATCAGTATACACACAAATTACAACAGACATGTTTTTACAGTGGTATGCAGCACATCAACAGTTACAGTGGAGAGAACAAACAAAAAATATTTAAAAATAGAGGTGATTAATAGATTTGTGGTGTACAGCTGAAATTTGGAACATAGGTAGAATACATACATAGTACACAGGTACAGTACATACATTGTAGATTAGCCAGTGTTTGTGAGTAAGAGTGAAAACTATTATCAAGTACTCTAGGTTTAGTAAGTGTACCTTATCCGCTTTCACTAGTCTGGGGAGCAATCATGGCACTGCCAACTTTGCTTGAGATGTTGCCTAATGAGGTTTTTAAAGGAGGCTTTGGATGATGTGTTTTGTATGGTAATGGGGAGAGAGTACCATTTTTTAGCCACTGAACTACTATATTGTGTGTCTCCAAAGCTATTGTAGCTGTTGGTGACTTCTAGTAGTAGTTTGCTTGATGATCTAAGAGGCCTTTTGGCTGAGTGATGTTGTACAAGGTTTTTGAGGGCAGGCCACTTATATGGGAGGTAATAGATAGAATGACAGAGGCAGAGCTGATTGTAGGTTAGCAGGTTGAGCAGTTCAAACCAGTTGAGCTGTCTCAAAGCAGTACAGAGATGAGTTCTATATGAGCAATTTGCAGCAAAACGGGCAATTCTGTTATAGCAGGGTTCCATTTTGCTTAGTTCAGTTTTGTTGAGATTAGTCAGAATGGGAGATGCATAGAGTAGGGTGGATAGAAGTTGGGAGTGAGCAATGGCTGATCTTGTGTTGTTGGTAAGAAATGGTTTGATACGGTAGAGTGATCACAGTTTGGCATGTACTTTTTTAATAGTTAAGTTGAGATGACTATCAAATTTTAGGTGGGAGTCTATGGTTATTCCCAATAGCTTAGCCTGTGCTACTGGAGTCACTGGAGTAGCATTTGTGGAGTAGATAGTGAATTGACTGTTATCAGTGTTTTTGTTAAAGCTGGTTATAATCATAATCTGAGTTTTCTTTGGATTGAGGATAAGTTGGACTTTGGTAAGGTAGTGTTCAACGTCAGAGAATGCTAGCTGAGTTGTTTGCAGGAGGGTGGGAATGTTCTGTGCAGCACAGATTAAAGTAGTATCATCTGCATACTGAATGATAGATGCATGCTGTGTGGAGGTATGGAGGTCATTTGTGAAGATTGTGAATAGTAGTGGTCCTAAGACAGAACCCTGTGGGACTCCTATAGTTATGGGCGGCTGAGGAGAGAGAGAATTTTCCCATTTCACAGCTTGGTACCTGTCAGTTAAGTAGCTTTCGAACCAAGTAACAGTGGAATTTGATAGTTGATACTGGATTAGTTTGTTTAGCAGGATTTGGTGCAAGACTGTGTCAAATGCTTTGGACATATCCAAAAAAAGAGTTAACACCTGCAGGCCTTCGTTTTTGAGATGGTTTACTGTGCCTGTGAAGCAGAGGAGGGCTGTAGTGGTACTATGGGCAGGTCTGAAACCATGCTGAGTAGGTGACAGGATGTTGCTGTCTAAGAGATATTTTAGCACTTGGGTATGGATGCATTTTTCTAGGATTTTGGCCGGGGGGAGAGTAAAACAACGGGTCTGTAGTTAAGTTCAGTGGAGGTCCCGCCTTTATGTATGGGTGTAACATAGGATATTTTTCAGAGTTTGGACACATAGTTTTCAACAATGGATCTGTTTATGAGAGTGGAGATTGGGATAGCAATAGCACCTGCTGTGAGTTTCAAGAAATAGCTGGGGAGTAGGTTGGCTACTGTTGATGAGGTTTTTAGTTTGGAGAGCATGCTTTTGATTGAAGTGGTGGAAACTGTTTTGAGGGTAAAGCTTGTATTAGTGTTATTTGTGTTGGGATAGTGAGGTAGGAACTGTCCTGTGATACTAAGGATAAATTGAGTTCACAAAGTGGGAGTTGAATTGTGTTTCGATGGGAACTTTAGTGTCAGGGGTGGTTGGTTTGGGGGTAGCCTTTTGGGTGTGTTTTAGTAGCTGATTTACATTTTTCCAAAATTATTGGGGGTTGTGTAAGTATTTAGTTTGTAATGTCATGTAGTAGGATTTTTTGTCCAGCCTAATGCATTTTTTGCATCGTTGCGCAGTTCTTGGTACTTAGGCTTTGTGTTTCTTTGTTTTTTTTGACAGTAAACCCAGGCAGTGTCTCTGGACTTGAGGATTTGTTTGGTTTCTTTACTGAGCCAGGGGTTTGTAGAGTTTCTAACCTTGATTTTGCTCAATGGAGCAACAGTGTCTAGGTGCTATAGAAATGTTTTGTTGAAATATGCTTCAGCCTGGTCAAGTGGGAGGGTTTTTAGGGGGGGGTCCAGTCACAGTTACAGAGTAAAGTATTGAGGACATCAGGAGAGAATTTTTTTTGTGTTTCTAGTGGATTTGTAGTTAGTGGTTTTACATATGCTCGTTCTACTACGTATAAAGTATATTATGTTGTGGTCACTTAAGGTGCCTGGGAGACTGCCTGTGAGGGGGTACAATGTGGGGTTGTTAGTTAGGACCCAGTCAATGATGGATTCCCTTTTAGATTTTTTATCACATCTAGTTGGAATTTGGACTAGCTGCTGGTAGCCACGGAGATTTATTAGATTGCTTGGTGATTCTGATATACAGGTGAACCAATCTAGGTTGAAATCCCTAAGAATAAGGGTTTCTTGTGAGTATGTGGAAGAACACCAGGATAAGTCTTCAAGGCTAACAGGTGTATTACCAGGTGGAATATAGATCACAATTGTGGTGATGACCTTTTTAGGGTGAAGTTGAAGTTGTGAGATAAATATGTCCCAATTATTGGGGGAGGGTAGGAGTTTGGTAATTGATGTACAGTTACGTTGGACTTATACAGTAAGGCAGTTCCAACCCCCTTTACGAAGTGGTCTGTCTTGTCTAATGATATTGTAGCCGGTAGGGAGAACTGAGTTAGCTATGTTTTTATTTAGCCAGGTTTCTGTTAAAGCAACTATGTCTGGGGAGTAGTGTGCTATTGTGGCCTGGAATTCAGGTATTTTATTTTTGATACTTCTAATATTAATATTTAGCATTAAAAGATGGTTGGTTTTGCTGCTGTTATTGATTTGCCCAGGGATGAAGATAGTGGGGGTGTTATGTTCTGACATTTGTGTTGGAGCAGTTTGTGTTGGACAGGATGGATTTAGGCCTGGGTTGGGGAGGATATCCCCACTTATGGTGAACCTGGTGTTAAAATTGTGATACAGATGTTGGAGTTTAGTGATGAGTGTGAGAAAGTATTGTGTTTTTTTGGAGTAGGAATGAGAGCATATGTGTTTAGTTCTGAATTGGTCTGTTATGTAGTTCTTGAACAATTGTTGGCAGATATTATTATAATGTGTGGTGTCTGTATATGAGAGTGCATAATGTAGTGTTGTGCTACTAAGTTTAGGGATATTGCTAGAGTGATAACTTGTGGAGTTATAAAGAATTATGAGAAAGACTAGACTTAGTTGTTGTGATAGTCATGGTTATAAAGTTTAAGTTGGTTCTAGGTGGAGGTCTGGATAGGAATTATAGGGTTACACTATATGTGGATGGGTAAGTAGTATGGGGTGATGTAAATAATGCCTAGTGGGAATGAAAGTGGTTGGGAGTATTTTGTGGTGGAGCAAGTTGGTATGGTGTAATGTGATCTGACTTGAGGAGCTGTGATTGGTGGAGGTGATGTGAGGTTGAGCTGTGGGTGTGGCTGTGATTATTATAAATGTAGAGGTAGTGGGGGCAGGAGGGAATTGAGGGCAGGACAGGGGAGTGAAGAGAGCACAAGCATTAGCGAGGGTGAACAGAGAGGGGCAGAGCCCACCAAGACAAGAGTAAAAAGTAAGTGTTACTTTACAAATCTGAACACTTTAAACAAATTACTGAAGTATAATGGCTTACCAGCAAGCAGAATTCAATTGCTGAAAAGCACTTTGTGTCCTGGTGGGAGACTAGAAATTTAAAGATGGCTCCATGCTCAGCAGGATTCTAATATAGACTTAGTAGTGGGGGAGGGGATAGCAAAAGGGGTGTAAACCAGGTGGAATGCAAAGAAACCAGCGAAACCAGAGAGGCAATCAGTGGAAATCTATCAGTGAAGGCCTCAGAGGGGGTAAGTAATAATTCAAACTCTACCTGTAAAGTGAAGGAGAGAAGAGTTTATTAAGGTTGGGAGTGTGTCTTCACATTGACTTGCTTATAAGTAGCCAGTTTGTGCACAGATTAGAGTAAGGACATACATTAGCAATGAAGGGGAATGTATAGAGATGCAAATAAACAGGTGGGCCTCAAGTGCTATAAATGAAGGCAAAAAGTACTGAGAGGGCTGCTTGATGGTTAATTTAATCACCGAGATCTAAATTAAATGTATACTGTCTATTGGATAGTTAGCATTACTGCACTAGCTGAGGGGGGGGGGGGGGCACAAGGCTACAACAGTCAGTTTTATTAGCACGCTGAGAACTACTAAGAAATACTGCTAATGTTACAGCTTCACTCTCATAAAACATACAAGTAAAATGCCTGGGTGGACTGACCCTGCTCTTGAGGCTCAAAATGTATATCCTTGTTTAGTTTTGCAGTACTGATTCCTTCTTATACTGTATGGGTGGGGTGGTAGCCACAGACTGCAGAGTTGTTTGAGTGTGCTCTGAAGAGAGAGAAAAAAGAGATGATGAAACTAGTAGAATGAGACAAAGATAGGTTAAAGGAAGTAATGAGATAGGAGGGTGTAAAAGATACAAGTCTGAGGATAGTGTGAATAAAGCAGGAGAATAGATGCTACTGCTACAGTTTGAGAGTGCTTCAACAGTTACCACATCACAGTGCCATAACTTAGTTTGGAAACAGGTTAATAAATCATGCATAATACATTTATTAGACAATTATTGTGTGCATACAAGAAAAAGTAAAATGAACACTTAGCACAGCTGAATCAGTAGCAGAGACAACTATAGTGCTAAATCACTAAATACTGTTTCTAACTCCAACACTAAGTCAATTAGATTTACATTACAGTTATAACAGCAGTTTTAGTACATCATAGTTGCATAGAGACAACATAGCAGTGGTAGTGTCAGTAAAACACAATTGCTGAATGTCAGCATCAACCAGTTAAATAAACAAATAAACAGATCAGTAGTCGGGAATCAGAAAAATGAATACAACTTGTATAGATCCAAATACAGCAAACAATGTGTTACTTTACAAATCTGAACACTTTAAACAAATTCCTGAAGTCTAATGGCTTACCAGCAAGCATAATTCAATTGCTGAAGAGCACTTGTGTCCTTAGACTTCAAGCATTGAGCAGCACTACCTTCAGATTTTGCATGCTTGTGCCTGTTATGGTGGTGGTTTTGTCCTTTGACCTTTGCCTAAAAAGGCACTATAAGGGTGGCAAGAGCCTTAGCCAGTAACCTGAATCCCAGGGGTGACAGGTGCAGACCATCTCTGGCAAAACATCGTGGTCTGTCGATCATGTCGTCCCAGGCAGACAGATACTGGATCCCCTTTGAATGACACCAGAAGCTTAGCCAATTGTTGAAGTCAATCATTTTTTCCTTATACTGTGGTATAATTCTGGGCGACGGCAGGATGCTACTCAGGGCTAGGGCCATACCTGCCTGGGCCACATGATCCGAGAGCTCTTCCATGTCTCTTTTCATGTAGTCCAGGGAGGTACGTCTCAAGTCATTCACTCCAACATGGACAATAACAGAGACATATTCGTACTTGTGGAGTGACTTGAGTGCATGCGTTATGTGGCGGATCCTGGCACCCAACAGGCAGCTGACTGTGATTTTCTCCTTGTTCAGCCTGGTGAGTGGGACATCAGTGTGCCTGACTATAGAGTCACCTATGACTAAAGTGTTAGGTACGTTGTCTTGCCTTAGGGGCTGTTGTTGGGTGGCACACTGCTGTGAGCTATGTGACACTTTGGTTGTGATTGGTGTTTGTTTGCGTTTTAGCATCAGAGGTCCTTGTTGCTTGGGCAGGTTAATGTTAAGGGCCTCCACATATGTGGGTTTAGTGTTGCTATGTGTGGGTGTTGGTGGTGTGGGTTTAGAAGGGCTATGTGTTGCTTGAGGTGTAGTGCGGGTGTTGACCTTCTCCTTTTGACTGTCTAGCACAATCTTGGGTGGAGAGAGCTTTGTTTCCAGTTTGACTATGTAAGTGCATCTCTCGCAGGTTGTAGTGTTGGGTGGTAGGAGGAGAGGGTTGTCTGTGTACACGAGGCAATTGCTGCACTGCCCTAGTATGCCCAGATTCACCAGGTGTATGTCACGGGGTATGTTTCTGAGATTAAGTAAATTCAAAAAGACATCGGTATTATTATGCTCTGACCTTTCAGGTAGTTGCTGTGCATTATGCACTGCATGTTCAGCTAGTCCATTTGACTGTGGATAATCTGGACTACTAGTAACATGTATCAAGTCCCATTCTCTTGCAAATTTCTGAAACAACTGACTGGTAAATTGAGTACCATTGTCAGAAACAGCTTTGTGTGGACTACCATGGACTGAGAAATGATGTTACAACTTAGTAATAACAGTAGTGGATGTTAGATTAGGTAGTAAATCAATCTCAAACCAGTTTGAATAAGAGTCTACCAATACTAAGTAATGCTGATTGTTCCACTCAAATATGTCAGTGGCTACTGTTGACTAAGGTAGTTCAGGAAATTGACTTACCAGAAGTGGTTCTCTTTGCAAATGCAATTTAGTACTATCGCATACTGAACAAGAAGTAAGTACTTTAGCAATGTCTTTCACTAGTGAAGGCCAAAATACTAGTTCTCTCACACTTCTTTTAATAGATTCAGAACCTGGGTGACCACAATGCAAAATCTGGATATATTCATGTTGTAAGGAAGCAGGAACAACAATTTTAGGACCTTTGAAAATAATACCATCCTCCATCAGCATCTCATCTCTGTAAGGAAAATAGGTTTGCACTTCAAGTGGTACACTAAATTGCTTTGATGACCATCCAACATTAATGTAGTGGCTGAGCTTTTGCACAATTGGATCAGTCTTTGTATGATCTCTCAGCTCATCAAGTCTCATGGTAGAAAAAGTATGCACTGCCATTACATCAAAGTCAAAATTATTTGTGTCAAGCTGTTCTGTATTATTTCTGGGCAATCTGGATAAGGTATCAGCCAGATAAAGAAGTTTGGCTTTTGTACAGACCATTTTGAAGTTGTAGTTTTCTAATCTGAGCATCATTTTTTGTAATCTCACTGGAGCTGAATGCATAGGCTTCTTTAGAATAGTAACTAGAAGTTGGTGATCAGTTTCAATCTGAATAACTCAACCATAGACCCAAGCCCGGATAAATGGGGAGGGTTGCGTCAGGAAGGGTATCCGGCGTAAAATTTTTCCAAATCATACATGCAGACAACAGTACAGAAATACATACCTGATCGGTCGAGGCCCAGGTTAACAACGACTGCCACCAGTACTGTTGATCAACAGGATGCTGTCGGAAATTGGGCTACTGTTGGCCGAAGGAGGAGAAGAGGGGGAAGGCATGCCCAAAGGCAGGTAAAGGCTAGGACTGTGATAGTGAGGGTCGGAACTTTGTTAGCAGTATGACTGGTATAGGAAGAGAGCTAGCTAATATGACGGAATGAAGGAAGGTTGGTATATTGTGTGTGCAAGATAACAGATGGAATGGGAGCAAGGCTAGGTGCATCGGAGGTGGTTTTAAATTGTTTTATCATGGTGTGGATGGAAGGAGAAATGGCGTAGGCATTATCCTGAAGGAACAGTATGCTAAGAGTGTTTTGAAGGTGAAAAGAGTGTCGGATAGAGTGATGTTTATGAAGCTGGAAATTGATGGTGTAATGATGAATGTTGTTAGTGCATATGCTCCATAAGTTGGGTGTGCGATGGATGAGAAAGAAACATTTTGGAGTGAGTTGGATGAAGTGGTGATGACTGTACCCAAGGGTGGGAGACTGGTTATTGGAGCAGATTTCAATGGGCATGTTGGTGAAGGGAACAGAGGGGATGAGGAAGTGATGGGTAGGTATGGTGTTAAGCAAAGGAATGCAGAAGGTCAGATGGTAGTGGATTTTGCGAAAAGGATGGACATGGCTGTGATGAATACGTATTTTAACAAGAGGGAGGAGCATAGGGTGACATACAAGAGTGGAGGAAGATGCACACAGGTGGATTATATCTTATGTAGAAGGGCCAGTCTGAAGGAGATTGGAGACTGTAAAGTGGTGGTAGGGAAAAGTGTAGTTAGGCAGTATAGGATGGTGGTTTGCAGGATGACATTGGTGATCAAGAAGAGGAGGATGAGTGTGAGGGCAGCACCAAGGATCAAATGGTGGAAATTGAAAAAGGGTAATTGTGAGGTGATGTTCAGGGAAGAGTTAAGACAGGCACAGGGTGGCAGTGAGGAGTTACTGAATAGCTGGGTAACTACAGCAGAGCTAATAAGAGAGATGGCTAGAAAGGTGCTTGGTGTGACATCTGGAAAGAGGAAGGAGGACAAGGAGACCTGGTGGTGGAATGAAGTACTGGAGAGTATACAGAGAAAGAGGTTGGTGAAGAAGAAGTGGGATTGTCAAAGAGATGAAGAAAGTAGACGAGTATAAGGAGATGAAGTGCATGGCAAAGAGAGAGGTGACGAAGGCTAAGGATAAGGCGTATGAAGAGTTGTATAAAAGGTTAGATACTAAGGAGGGAGAAAAGGACCTGTACCGATTGGCTAGACAGAGGGACTGAGCTAGTAAAGATGTGCAGCAGGTAAGGGTGATAAAGGATAATGAGGGAAACGTACTCACAAGTGAGGAGAGTGTGTTGAGCAGATGGAAAGAGTACTTTGAGGAGTTGATGAATGAAGAGAATGAGAGGGAGAGAAGGTTGGATGATGTGCGGATAGTGAATCATGACGTGCAGTGGATTAGCAAGGAGGAAGTAAGGACAGCTATGAAGAAGATGAAGAACAGAAAGGCTGTTGGTCCAGATGACATACCTGTGGTAGCATGGAGGTGTTTAGGTGAAATGGCAGTGGAGTTTTTAACTAGATTGTTTAAAGAAATCTTGGAAAGCGAGAGGATGCCTGAGGAATGGAGAAAAGGTGTTTTGGTACCGATTTTTAAGAATAAGGGTGATGTGCAGAGCTGTAGTAACTACAGTGGGATTAAACTGATCAGTCACAGCATGAAGTTATGGGAAAGAGTAGTGGAAGCTAGGTTAAGAAGGGAGGTGATGATTAGTGATCAGCAGTATGGTTTCATGCCAGGAAAGAGCACTACAGATGTGATGTTTGCTCTGAGAGTGTTGATGGAGAAGTACAGAGATGGTCAGAAGGAGTTGCATTGTGTCTTTATGGATTTAGAGAAAGCATATGACAGGGTGCCTAGAGAGGAGTTGTGGTATTGTATGAGGAAGTCAGGAGTGTCAGAGAAGTATGTAAGAGTGGTACAGGATATGTACAAGGGTAGTGTGACAGCGGTGAGGTCTGCGGTGGGAGTAACAAATGCGTTTAAGGTGGAGGTGGGATTACATCAAGGATCAGCTCTGAGCCCTTTCTTATTTGCAATGGTGATGGACAGGTTGACAGACGAGATCAGACAGGAGTCCCCGTGGACTATGATGTTTGCAAATGACATTGTGATCTGTAGTGAGAGAAGGGAACAGGTGAAGGAGACCCTGGAGAGGTGGAGATATGCTCTAGAGAGAAGAGGAATGAAGGTCAGCAGGGCTAAGACAGAATATATGTGTGTGAATGAGCGGGAGGATAGAGGAATAGTGAGGATGCAGGGAGTAGAGGTAGGGAAGGTGGATGACTTTAAGTATTTGGGATCAACAGTTCAGAGTAATGGTGAGTGTGGAAGAGAGGTGAAGAAGGGAGTATAGGCAGGATGTAGTGGGTGGAGAAGAGTTTCAGGAGTGATTTGTGACAGACGAGTACTAGTAAGAGTGAAAGGGAAGGTCTACAAGAGGGTAGTGAGACCAGCTATGTTATATGGGTTGGAGACAGTGGCATTGACTAAAAGGCAGGAGTCAGAGCTTGACGTGGCAGAGTTGAAGATGTTAAGATTTGCACTGGGTGTGACGAGGATGGACAGGATTAGGAATAAGTATATTAGAGGGTCAGCCCAGGTTGGAAGGTTTGGAGACAAAGCCAGAGAGGCAAGATTACGTTGGTTTGGACATGTGCTGAGGAGGGATGCAGAGTATATTGGGAAAAAGATGCTAAGGATGAAGCTGCCAGGCAACAGGAAAAGAGGGAGGCCTAAGATAAGGTTTATGGATGCGGTGAGAGAGGACATGCAGGTGGTTGGTGTGACAGAGCAAGATGCAGAGGACAGGAAGAAATGGAAACAGTTGATCTGCTGTGGCAACCCCTAACAGGAGCAGCTGAAAGAAGAAGAAGATATAATCATGAAACTTTGAACATGCAAATACGATTGCCAACAGTTCTATTTTAATTTAAGCATACTGCATCTCAGTTTGGGCAAGTGTTCTAGATGCATAGGGTACTGGTCTGCCTTCCTGAAGAATAACTGTGACAAGACCAAATTTTGAAGCATCACAGGAAAGAGTGACTGGTTTATTGACATCATAGTATCTTAATGTAGGTGGGGTGACAATTTTCTGCTTAAGGTCTTCAAATGCATTCTGGTACTGTTCCAGCTAAGACCATGTAAAATTTTTGCACGTCAGCTCTCTTAAAGGTACTGTCAACTCACTGAAGTCTGGTATGAATGTGCCCAAATAGTTGACCATGCCCAGGAAACACTGTAGAGCTTGAATATTACCTGGTGTTAACCTGTCAAGAATAGCTGCTTGCTTAGATGAGTCTAGTCTTAAGCCAGTGCTGGTAAATAAATGACCTACATATGTAACTTCTGGTAGTCTGAATTTACACTTCAGAAGACTGAGCTTTAAGTTCACTTCAAATGCTCTGTCTAGAACTCTTCTAAGATTTCTGTCATGCTCTGCTTCACCATTGCCTCCAACCAATAAATCATCTACTATTATGGCACAAGGATAACCTGAAAAAATTTGCTCCATTGCACGCTGGAAGACTTCACTTGCAGAATTTATACCAAATGGCATCCTCAGGAATCTATATATGCCAAACAGGGTACCAGACGTAGTCAGTAATGATGATTTGTGATCAAGCATGTACCATGTTAACATGATGAAACCTTACCATGATAGGGAGGCCCTTGTGCTGAGCATTTGCAGTGGATTGCAGGAGGAGTCTGAGGGAGATCTGGTGACTGATCTCCTCGGTGAGGCTCGGGCTGACACCTCAGTGGAAGCGGTAGCAATGTCCCAGCAGCTATCTCCTACCCAGGTTCGAGAAATCAGAGCAGTGTTGCAGGAATTTGAGGACATGTTCACTGGGAAACCAGGGTGCACCCACCTGGTGCAACACCAGGTGGATACAGGACCCCAAAGGCCTATTAGGCAGGCTCCTTATAGAGTGCCCGAGAGAGTCAAACACTCTGAGGGAGGAGGTACAGGAGATGTTGGAACTAGGGGTGATTCAAGAGTCCAACAGTCCCTGGGCCTCCCCAGTGGTGCTGGTGCCAAAGAATGATGGAAGCACCAGGTTTGGACTACATGAAATTAAATAGTCACATAGATTTAGATGCATACCCCGTGCCTAGGACAGATGAGACCCTAGAGAAGCTGGGTGGAGCTAAGTATCTTACAACCACTGATCTTACCAAGGGTTACTGGCAGGGGCCCTTGACTCCCAGTGCTAGAGAGAAGTCAGCCTTTGTGACTCCTTTCGGCTTGTATGAGTTCACAAAGCTGCCCTTTGGGATGAAGAATGCCCCAGCAACTTTCCAGAGGCTGGTAGATCATATCCTAGAAAAAGGAGGAGGGTTTGCCCTAGCTTACCTAGATGATATTGCCATCTACAGCCATTCCTGGCCAGAGTACCTTCAGCATGTCATGGAGGTGCTGGGCAAACTACAGAGGGCAGGGTTGACCATTAAGCCAAGCAAATGTCAGGTGGGTATGGCAGAGGTCTCTTACCTAGGACATAAAGTGGGAAGTGGTAAGATAAGGCCAGAACCTACCAAAGTGGAAGACATTCAGGCATGGCTTGCACCTGTTACTAAAATGCAGGTGAGGACATTTTTAGGGACAGAAGGGTATTACAGAAAGTTCATCCCCAGTTATAGCACCATAGCTGCTCCCCTCACAGATCTGACAAGGAAGAACAGGCCAGATAAGGTAGTGTGGAACCCAGCATGTGAGCAGGCATTCCAGAAGCTTAAAGGAGGTTTGGGAGGACCCCCTGTGTTAGCCAGTCCAGATTACAGCAAAGAATTTGTTGTGCAGGTGGATGCTTCAAACCATGGGGTGAGGGCTATACTTAGCCAGATTTCTTCAGAGGGAGAACAGCACCCAGTGGTTTATCTCAGTCGTAGGCTCTAACCCAGGGAGGAATGCTATGCAGCTGTAGAAAAGGAATGTCTAGCCATAGTGTGGGCACTGCAGAAACTTTAGCCTTATCTGTATGGAAGGAAATTCACTGTTATGACAGATCACAACCCCCTAACATGGTTAAACAGAGCCAGCCAGCAAAATGCCAAGTTGCTAAGATGGAGTTTAGGGTTGCAAGCATATATGTCAGTGCAGCACCGCAGTGGAAGTAACAATGCCAATGCAGATGGGCTCTCAAGACAGGGAATGGGGTAGGTATACTAGGATAAACCTGACCCTCTCAAGCAGCGTTTTTCAAGGGTCACTTGAAAAACTAGCTTGAGTTCTCCGGGGGGGTTGGAAAAATGTGAAGGCTGCCAGCCTAGCCAGATAGAATTGTGCAGATACTTCTATCGTTTGTAAATATGAATGTTGAACTACAGACTTGTTTTCTTAATTGAAAGAAAATACTGTGAAATGTTGAACTACAAGCTTGTTTCTTAAATGAAAGGATATGAAATGTTGAACTTAAAACAATGTAACAACATTGCCCTCTGCTGTAAAGAAAGCTAAGTCAAGCATTCCTTGTCTGTCCTTTGAAGTTAAAATTATTTCATGTCTGTCCCTTTGACATTAAAATTTGGAGTTGATGAGTCTGGAGTAAAGCATCCTGCCTATTGTTTTAACTTAAGGAATAATTACTAGAGTTTACATGTGGAATGTTTTTTATGGCTGTAGTTTCCTGCAGGTAAAAGATAACAAGAATGTAGTATCTGTTAGCCTGGGAACACCAGGAAAGTGTAAAAAATGATGTAATGGGAATCAGGACTGAAGATAGCAATTTAAACAGAGAGAATCAGAAGGCATTAAGCATTTTTGTCTTTGACCATCCAACTCAGCAGTCTGCCTGTTTTCTTATGTAAGTTACCTTAGACTTGTGTTTTCTTTTAGAAATAGCTAGGAACTAGAAAGATTAGACTAAGTGTTTTTCTGTGATGTCAGAACTGTACTACTGAATTATTTTATGTACTTCTCTGTGATCTCTGAACTCTTGACTAGCACTGTGTAGTAAGAAGTATTGTCTTGTGTTTTTATTATTTATTATTAAATATTTTAAAATCTTTCAGCTGTGGCTGTTTTTTTGTAGAGATAAGTTAAGCTTTAACAGTGCATTGCATGTATATAAGGATCCTGTACCAAGTCACTCTAATAAGCCTTGACTGTTTAGTCATACTACCAATTGGATAATAATATTGCACAGTAATAATTGGACACCCTTTTAAGGGCCTTTGAGTAGCTGATCATTATTAGTGGGTGGTGGTAGGGTACTATGGTATAGTCTGGGAAAAGGAGGCACAGCTGGAGAACCTGTGCCAGCCTTCCCCAGGAATGTCTGCGTGGTTGTATAAACTCTTCTCAAAGTGTGTGTGTGTGTGTGTGTGTGTGTGTGTGTGTGTGTGTGTGTGTGTGTGTGTGTGTGTGTGTGTGTATGTGTCAGCTACTTGGGCAGGGACATGAAGCACTGGTTGGACAGAGAGGGTGCTAGAGGTTTAAGCTTGCCCACTAGGCTGACATCTGGATCCTATAGCTGTGCCAGTGGGGAGTTTTTTTGGGGACCTGGCAAGCAAGGGAGTGACCAGCCCCAGACTGACTGTGATCTCTGTGTGCTTTTAAGGGAAATGGCACTTTCTGTGTGTATTTGGTATCCTTTCCTCATATATGAGACACCCTGTCTGGTGTTAGTGGTGAAGATTGAGGCTCCTTGATTGCTGAGCCAGGGCATGACCATCACAGCCCAGCTGGTCTTGTCTGTGCTCAGAATCTACCATCCATGCTCAAGGACAGCCGGCAGTAGCACATCACTAACTTCCTGGGAAATCTTCTTGAGGCACCCTGGCTTATTTGGTGCCATGTGTCCACCTGTAAATGTAGACACATGCCTATGGTTAGAGAACAGACACAAAATATGTGCAGCAACAACTGTACTGGTCTCACATCCAGACAGAAACTGCTTCATCATAAGGTGCTGTGTATTATACTCCAGTATCACAGAAGACTTCTCCATAGTGGTCCAGTAGGGCAGCATGGGGAAGGACTATGTTGTTATATATAACCTGTCATCAGTCTATACTGATCTTTGCCCAACAAGGCAGAGCCATCATTTGCCCATATAGTCACGTACTCTATCAGTTATCCAGTATGCCTCTCTCACCCTACCCCATCCACTATGTACCAAACCAGTTCCACGGATGGAGAGTTTGTGCATTACAACACATCACTTTCCATCTCAGCCATGTACCAGGGGACACAGTTCACCTCATACAGCCTCTCAACCATACAGCTGCTGGGCTACTGCTACCTGTGCCCTGTTTTCTCACATTCTTCATTTCAACTCTTCCTGTAATCCTCCCCATCCCCCTGTCAGCAGGTTGCTGTGTAGCAATGCCCCCCAACAATAAAAGAACCATCCGGTTTGCCTCCCCACATCCCAGAGGCTGTAGCTGATATAGTAAGTAAAGTTGTGTAAAAAAAACTTACTATAGCAGTAGATGTTCGAATAATCACTGCTGCAGTAGCCTTTGCTATATGGGTTATATCCTACAACAGATGTAACAGCAGCACATCTTCCAAAGCTTAAGGTCACATTCCATGTGCCCAAAACCATTAGTCAGTTCAAGCAGAGCTGCAGAAAAAGAGTGTTTTGGGTGCTAAAGCCTCCAGAGCTTTTATGCCAGCTCAGAGAGGGAGGCTAGAACCCTGAAAAAAAAATCAGTGTTAGGAAAATAAACATAACAGTCTTCACCCTGGCAACAAAACCATACAAAAATAGGGGAATGGAGGGAGGGAGCGGCGACTGCAGCATGTGATTATTCAAACATTTAGTGCTATGGTAAATTTGCTTACACAACCATACTATGTCAATTAAACTGATAACTGTTGCAGTAACCGTAGACATATTGGTAGACTACCACAGCTTAAAATGACTAAAAGGTCAAAGGATGAGGGTTCAGGAGCTTCTGAAGAATGGTCCAAACAAAGACTACCCTAGACATGGAGAAGGAATCTAGTTTTAAGTGATTTGTATGTATAGAGGACCAAGTTGCTGCTTCTGGAATCAAACCCTTTCCAAAAAGTCAAAAACGAAGCCAAGGTCCAGATAGAATGAGCCCTGATCCTGCCTTCAATAACAAAAGATAATGGTATGAGGTAACCATAGTCTGCTTTGACACATTGTCCTTTCTTCTTACCTTCACAAAAAATGGACAACTGATCAGAGTTCCCGAAATTTTTAGTTCTTTCAAGATAATATTTGAATTGTCTGAGGACATACAAAGTATTAAGTATTCTTTCTCTTTCATTTTTAGGTTCTGGAAAGAAGACGATGAGATGAATAGCTTTTCTCAAAGTAAACCCAGACACCACTTTAGGCATAAATGAATGGTTAGTTCTTAACGAAACCCTATTTTGGTGAAAAAAGAGATAAGGGTGACCCACCATAACAGCTTGCAACTCAGATACTCTTCTTGAAGACGTCAGAGCAATCAGCAAAATCATTGTCAATGGGAAGAATCTTGAGTCATCCTGATGAACTGGCTACGATAGAGCCACATTTCATTTTTCCAAGATAAATCTCAGATACTAAAGAGGTGCCATCTTGTTTCCAGGAGGCCTGGCATATAACCCCTCTTTCAAAAACATTTTCATATGTGAATGTAATGTGTGAGAGAGAGAGAGAGAGAGAGAGAGAGGGAGGGAGAGAGAGAACCATGAGCAAACATTCTGAAATGGATGAGAGGTGTACCTTGATGATGGTAAGACAGGCCACAGGATAATAACTCACACAAATAATTCAGAATCAGAAAAATACTAGCCTTAAAGGGTCTTGGTTCTTGCCTTGATACCAATTTAAAAAACTTTTCCATCTGTTAATATATGATTTCCTAGTAGCAGCTTTTCTTGTATCTTTTAATACCTACTGCACATCCTCAGAAAATAGGTGCTTAAAAGTATTAAGAGTCTATCATTCTGTTTCTTAGTTGCAGTTGTTTGGAATTAGGATACATCAAACAACCCATGTCTTGTGTGAGTAGATCTAGATTGTGAGGAAGCTTGTAGTAATTGCCTTTGGCCATTTCCAAATGAAGAGAGAACCCCTGTTGCCTAGGTCAGAAGGAAGTCATAAGAATAATCTTTGAAGAGTTGTTCTGAATCTTCAGAATGACCCTGTATATTAGTGGAAAGGGTGGAAAGCATACAGGAACATTCCTGCTTAAGGAAAAGAAAAGGCTTCTGTTTTCCAGGCCTTCCTGCATGGCATATTAGAACAGAATTTTGTCAACTGATTCTTGTGATTGAAGGGAAAATTATCTATCTGAGGTGTTTCTCCACAACTGGATCACTTCTTGGAAGACCCCCAAATTCAGTTTCCATTTTTTAAGTGTCTGGACGTGGACCTTTCCAACTTGTCTGACATAAAGTTTTGCTCTGAAAGTAAGATATTTGTATATTGAGATTGTGCTGAAAAGCTATATCCCAGGCTAACATGGCTAGTTTGCACAGAGGTTAGGATCTGGTTCCCCCACTTGTTTATGTACCACTTCACTGTGGTATTTTCTGTAACTACTTGTAATGGTCCTAGGGACCATATATGATTGAGTGAGTTGAGAGCATTTATTACTGCCAACATCTCTTTTATATTTGTGTGTTTTGGTCTGTCTTTTTGTTTCAAAGACCTTGGACCTTTATCTCTAGAGACACTGCTCCCCAAACAAAGTCTGAGGCAGCTGTTGTTACAGACTGTGCTGGAGATGGAAAGGAAATAGAACTGGGTTCAGATAAAATTGGTCTCTCCACCAAAGAATTTCCCTTCTCATAAAGTCCAAAACTGGAATCTGGAATCCCAAAGAATGTTGGTGTTGGGACCATACACAATTTTAGGTTGTTGTGTCTTTCGGCTTATCCCAGTTAGGGGTCACCACAGCGGAACTCCAGTACGCTAATGTTTGGTAGTGGATTTTTACGTGCCGAGTTACCAGCCCTGACGCACAACCTTCAATGAAGGCACGTCCATTCACGCATGCCTCCACACAGAAGACGTTCTAACTGAGAATCGAACGCGACAACGTCTTGCTGTGAGGTGACAACGCTACCGCAGCACCACTACCGCGGGTATACCATACACAATTTTAGGTACTAGTGAATTTTTCTCATGTGGAGTCTTGCCAGAAGAATCAGAGATGCCATGAGATCAATTATCCTGAGAAATTGTCTTGCTGAGACTTTTGTCTGAAAAGAAAAAAAAGTCAGAAATTCATGTAGATATAGATCTTTTTGTGTGGAAGAAAATCTATTTGAACTGGAGTATCTAGGAGACACCTCAGGAAAACAATCATGTATGAAGGGGTTAAAAAAGACTTTTAGATATTCTTCTGAAACCTCAGCCTGTGAAGATCTCTTGCCTAACTGAAAGATTCATTGCATTTTGAAAAAGATTCTATAAAGATAATTAAGTAATCTAAATATGGTAAAATGAAAATACTTTGCAGTTTGCAGTAGGCTATCACTGAAGCTAGACAATTTGTAAACACCTATGGATAGCAGATAACTCAAAGGCTACTGTAGATAACAGAAAGTATGATTCAGACAAAGAAAAGCCTTAAGAAATGCCTGGAATCTGATGAAAACATCTTTTAAATCTAAGGTCAGCAACAAACAAATGGGGAATGAGAGGTAAAAGGTTGTGAAGAAATTTGGAGCTTTTCTCTCTTGGTCTCCACTGAAAAGGGGCAGTGTTCATACAGACTTTTCCATGCAAAATGCCAGCAAATAAATAAATGACAGATAACATTTTGAATCTGGGAACTGTCACAAACTGAGTTAAAAAGTAAAGATCCAGAACTAGTCTCCATGAAGTTTCTTTCAGTAGTGCCAGAAACATCCCTGAATAAAATTTGTCTCCAGTATGAGGAGGAGGGACCTATTCTATTATCCTCTTTGTCAGCAAATGCTGAATGATAGTTAAGAAAAGAGAAGTTTGATCTGTGGATAAGGACGAATCCCTAGAAAAGGAGGAAGAGATTTCCTATGGCCATCTGTATTCTTAATGAGTCACTTTCAGGACCCATTTGTTTGAAACTCTCTATTGACAAAGAGAGAAATGGAGGCTCAGATTTTTGGGAAGGATGAAAAGCTTGTCAGGGCGGGGTATTCTAAAGATATTCATTCAGACTTGTTAGACTGTCCTATATTCTACGTGTCACCACCTTTCCTTTCCTTTTCTAGCCTCCCTGCTATTGCTTTTTAAAATTCTGCCTGTCAATAACTTGCCGTTTCTACTTATTTTACTTTTTTGTAAAATGTTGTAAAAGTAGCATTAAATCCCTTAACAAATCTGGGGAAGGAAGGCTAAAAAAATCTGTATAATTCCCTGAATCAGCTTGTTTCTCTCTTCACACTTTTTGAAGATCTCCGAAGCATATGATCCAAAAACTACCTCTCTCTCTAAGGCAGAAAATTCAAATTTTCAGATTTAACATTCACAACAAAGCAAACCTACTCATATCAGTTGGAGTAAGAGCAGCCCTGGAAGTGGCATCAGCCAAATCATAAACACATTTCAAAGAGTGAGTAGTCACTTCAGACACAGAAGCAGCAAGATTATTCAAACATTTTTTCTTCTTCAGATAAGGGAAAAGAAGCCACATAGTTCCTCATATTTTCCAGAGACAAATATAAACATATGAGATTGACAACTGAGATTTCCAAATATGTGTTGCAGCAGAATACACTTTTCCAAATATATCAAAAACTCTCCCATCCTGGGTAATAGAATGGGAAGAGGCAAATAATACATTTCGATTACATGTTAGAGATTGCCTTCCCCTCCCAATGACTGATATCAGAGTATAGGCAAACAGAAAGGAATGGGGGGGGTCCTAAGTGAAAGACCACCACTGGTAGAGTTTTTAAATGACTATAAAACAGAAGTTGTTGTTAAAAAAGTGATAATTAATAAATACTGCATGATAACTATAGGAACCACTCAGAGGAGGTTAGAAAGGATTGGGAAGAAAGACTGGATAAGCAATTTACAAAAAACAATGGGAGGGTATATGTATGGCTCCCAAATATGCAACAAAGTTTAGAAGATTTTAGTATTTTTGCTTGGTCGTCTGCATAGGTAATTTTATACCCCAAGCAGACTCCAAAGAATTTTTTCCTCAGGTAGATAGCAAATGTTGGAGATGTGATGGAGGAGAAAGAGGTAATTGGGAATATATTTTTGGAAGTGAAATAAGTTGGAAGACTTTAAAAATTCCCTGCAGACTACTCTGTCAGAAATACTGGGTGAGAAAATTGATGTAACTCATTTTGTTTGAACTGTGATACAGAATCAGAATTGCCTAGACGCAGTAAGGCCTTGCTGTGTCAAATTATGTTGGCTGCCAAAAAGCAATTACTAGAAAATGAAAATCAAAGTCTAAACCAACTATACTAGTAGTAGTGAATATAGTAACAGAGATAAAAGAACTAGAAGTGGGATCTTTAGAAATGGTTAAGAGCAAATTATATAGAAAAGGGGAAATGTGGAAACAATACATGCAGAATAATGTTTTGGAGGAGGAATGAGGTTTAAGGGAAGGCAGGAAATGAATGAGCTATGAATTGTCTGACTGACAAAGACTGTATAGAAGATTATAGGTGATGTAAAATGCTTGCAACTGAAAATATGTCAATATGATTTGTTTTCATTCATATGAGTATATGACTGCCAATGTCATAAGTGATAATTCAATAAAGATGTTTCTTGTTTAAAAAAAAAACTTCCCCATCCTTGACAGAAGAGGAGGGATTGACATTAACTAGATGTTTACCAGCAGGTGTGTTTACCAGAGATATCACTGCTAGATCTGATCTGGGTTTGAAAATAAAACCTTATAAGACTCGGGAACTTTATACAATCTGTCTGCTACCTTGTGAGCAGCAGTCTGGTGGTCAGGCAAGTTACAGGCTGTAGTACAGTGCTGGAAGAACAGAAGGTAATGGAGTTGATTTAGGAAATTCCAGTTGCAGTAAATTATATTTCTGAAGAGACAGTTGAAGATCATTATGTTCCCTTTGTAAAGACTGTTCCAGGAAAAAGAAAATCCTTCAAACGGACTGTTAGAAGCCATACTTTGCTCAGAATCAGAAACCTGAGAAGAAGAAAAATAAGTTGTCCCTTCACAATTATTTTGTGGTTCAAAATCTTGAAACTCTTCATAAAATGAAACCTTTTTCTTTTTACAGAAACACCAGAATGGGAAGGCTCCAAAGCCTGACTTAAACCCTGAGCTAAGCCCAATATGTCACTTCCTGTCCAAAGTAACTGAGACAGGGAGAGACATATTTCTAACTTTTTGCTTCCTTTGAAAGAAATTTCTGGAGAGGCAGATCTACTTTTGACAGAGAAAACCTCCCTAGGGACAAACATGCCAGTCTGGCTAGACAGAGAGGTATTCCCTGCTACCTCTCCCAAGATTGACTAGATTGGTTCTCCTTTGCCTGCCAAGAGCATTCCAATAGCTGCAGGTGATATGTCTAACCCCCAGGTCCATGGTGGCTGTAGAGACTACAAGAGAGGGAGCCAAAGAAAAAGATGGATGGTTTGAGGAACCAGAAATGGCCATAGCAGAATTATCCAGTAGCCTGCTGAAGTGACAAAAGCTGCTTGTTTATTTTTTCTTTGTGTGGTTGGAAGAAGGGAGAACCAAAGAAAATACAGTTGTGTACACTTACCATAAATGTAGATGTTCGAGTGTATTCACTGTTGCAGTCATTACATTTGGGTAATCCTGCTGGCAGGTTGTCCTCAGTCGGCCTGAATTCCAAAGTCTTGGGTCCTGCGTTGGCTGCTGTCGCCCCTTCCCTGATGTCAGGTCATCAGGGGTATAAAAGAAGGAGCCAACATCATTTTCTTCAGTTTTTCTTGCCCCAGATGTCAGGTGCCCCCTAAAAGGGTAGCCAAAATTTATATATATAAAATTACGTGCACCAATATAAACTTTACCTTCATCTACAAGCAAATACACCACATAGGTTGTATAAATCAGAGAAGGAAAGATAAGTTCCAGCAGAAAAAAGGGGGATTGCGGGTGGGTAACCTGGACTGCAACAGGGAATACACTCGAACATCTACATTTATGGTAAGTGTACACAACTGTACTATGTTCTTCGTTTTTCACTGTTGCAGTCATTACATTTGGTTAGAGTCCCAAAGCTATGGTTGGGAGGCTGGAGCTAAACAGTATTAGGAGTGGCTATGAGGCCCTGCAGAACTGCAGTGGCAAAGCCTACCCTGGATTTAGAGTAGAGTGGCAGATGATAGCGCTTTGTAAAGGTGTGCACTGAACTCCAAGTAGCAGCCTCTAAAATGCCTTTGGTTGGTACTCCCCTGAGAAAGGCTGCTGAAGTGGCTACAGCTCTGGTTGAATATGGCCTAATGCCCTTAGGCACTGGCTTGCCATGTTGAAAATAGCAGAAACTAATGCAGTGGCCTATCCACTTTGAAATAGTCTGCTTTGAGACAGCCTTTCCTTGTGATCCTGCAGCATATGCCACTAGCAATTGCTCTGTCTTCCTGAAAGCTTTGGTTCTGTCCAAGTAGAATCTAAGCTGTCTGTGTACATCCACGGAATGCAGAATTCTCTCCCCCTTGTTCTGTGGATTTGGATAACAAGTTGGCAGGTGAATGGTTTGATTAAGAGCCACAATGGACACCACTTTAGGCATAAATGTCGGGTTTGTCCTCAGAGAAAACCTATCTGGATAAAACATGATAAAAAGTTCCACAGCCATGAGTGCCTGTAGCTCTGAAACTCATCTTGCAGAAGTTATTGCTAGGAACAGAGATGTTTTCCAAAATAAAAACTTTATATCAGCAGTAGCAGCTGGCTCAAAAGGAGGCAGGGTGAGTTTTTCCAAGACATAGTTGAGGTCCCATGCAGGTATTGGTGATCTCCTTGGAGGCCTTAAATTTTTGGCTCCTCTGAGGTACTGCTTTAATAAAGGATGAGAAAAGATTGTTGGCTCTGTATTGTAATGAGCCGAAATGGCAGTGGCATGAATTTTAATTGATGAAAAAGATAGGCCTTTGTCCAGCATCTCAGTTAAGTATTGCAAAATCTGAGGAATATTTGGTACAGCTGTATCAGTTCCTTGTGCCTGGTTCCAAGCACAGAATCTCTTCCATTTTCCAGCATAAGATTTTCTAGTACTAGGCCTTCTGGCTTCCAAAATGACATCCATCACAGCTTTACTGAGAGGTGTGTTTTGTATGATTACATTATCCGCCATGCTGCCAGGTTTAAAGTCCTGAGTTGGCTGTGCAGGATCTGATTGTTTTGCTGGGACAGTAGATGGGGTATTTGAGGTAAGGTCCAAGCTGGGCATTGAGACAAATTCCTTAGGATTGGATACCAGTACTGGCGGGGCCAGTCTGGGGCAATCAGTATCATCTTTGGCTTCTCCTGTCTGACCTTTAGGAGTACTTTGGGGAGGAGTGGCAGTGGAGGAAAGGCATATACTGATAGTTTTTTTTCAGCCAAAAGGTAGGGCGTCCATTTTCCATGCTTGTCTGTGATAAGTCCTTGTGCAGAATCTTTTTAGTTGGTAGTTGTGAGGGGAGGCAAATAGATCTATGTCCAGGCATCCCCATTTCCTTGTTATCATGCTGAAGACTTGTGGCTCCAGCTGCCACTCGTGGGGCTCCATGAGGTTTCTGCTTAGTTCGTCTGCCAGAGTATTTTCCTTTCCTGGCAAGAATTGTGCCTGCAGATGTACTTGGTAAGTCAAAGCTGTGTCCCACAAAGTCATGGCTAGTCTGCAAAGGGGGTAAGAATGTGTGCCCCCCGCTTGTTTATATACCACATGACCGTGGTGTTGTCTGTCTTTATCAATAGTTGTCCCAGATGAAGTAGGTCCTTGAAGGCTGTCAGGGCATTTTGAACAGCTAGCATCTCTTTTTGATTGATATGTAGATGCATTTGGTTTGAGGACCATCTGCCCTGAATGCATCTTCCTGCCATGTGGGCCCCCCAGGCATAATCTGATGCATCTGTTGTTAGTGTCTGCCTGACTGGGGGTAATGTGAATGGCTGTCCCTTGTTCTGGTGACAGGCCTTCGCCCACCATTGAAACTCCTGTTGCAGGCAGGGAATGAGAGTAATCATTGCCTCCAGGCTGTGGCAATGTTGAGTCCAAACACTTTTTAGGTACCATTGAAGTTTCATCATATGCAGTCTTGCATATGGAATTAGTAGAATGCAGGATGCCATGAAACCCAAAGCCTGCAGAATTTTTCTTGCAGATAACTGGGCCTTTGTTGCCAACATCTTGAAAAAGGTAGTCAGTTGCCTTTGTTTGTCTGGCGTGAGATAAGCCATCTGGGCAGTTGTATTTAAGCTTGCTCACAGGAATATTATCTCTTGAGAGGGTACTAGTTTTGATTTTTTTTCGTTGACTGTGTACCCTAGGCATGTTAGAAGTCTTTTCACAAACGCCAGATGCTGTAGAAGAATGTCCTTGTTCTCTGCTTGAATTAGACAGTCGTCCAAGTAAGGATATATTTGTATTCCTCTTTGTCTGCAGAATGCAATTACTGGTGCCAGGCACTTTGTAAAGACCCTGGGCGCAGTAGATAAGCCAAAGGGCAGTGCAGAGAATTGGTAATACATTGAGCCAGCCTTGAATCTGAGGTATCTTCTGCATGACTGTCTGATTGGGACATGCAGGTATGCCTCTTTTAGGTCACAAGCCAAGCATTCTTGCCCAGCATGGGCAGAAGCTGCTGCAAAATTAACATTTTGAATTTTGGTATATCCAGGAATGTGTTCAGAATAGATAGGTCCAGTATTGGTCTCCAGGCCTTGTCCTTTCTGGGTACCAAGAACAGTTTTGAGTAAAATCCTTGTCCCTGCTCTTGCTCTGGTACTTGTTGAATGGCCCCTATGTCCATGAGGGATGAGACTTGTTTTTGTGCCTCTGCCCATTGATTTTTTTGGCAGATCTGGCCAGCCGTTTGCCTTTGGCAGGGTATGGAAATGGAACTTGTAGCCTTGTGACACTATGTTTAGAACCCACTTGTCCTGGGTTATAATGTGCCAATTTTGAGAAAAAAGTGCTAATTTTCCCCCTAAGGGTGCTGCCAGGAGATAAGTGCTTGGTGCAGACAGGGGGAAGTCATTGGGACTGTTTCCTGTAAGGTTGTGATTTGTCTTCTCCAACTTTGGAGGTAGAAGCACCCCATTGCTTTAACCTGTGTGAACCTTGCGCCTGGGATCTGCCTCTAGGGCATCTGGATCTGCCCCTTTGAGGTCTGTCTGACACTGGAAAGGACCAATTCTTTGTAGGCCAGTGTCTACTAAACCTAGGGGGCTGTACTTGTAAAAAATCTTTGACAGTTTGCATAGATTTTAGCTTTGTCCTTCATTTTCTTTAACACCTCTTCTGCCTTAACACCAAACAATGTATCATGCTGTAAAGGTGCATCTAATAATTTAACTTTCACATGATCAGGCAGATTTTGTTCCTTTAACCAAGCATGCCTCCTAATTACAGAACCTGTGACTGCGGCCCTGCAGGAGGCCTCCAAAGAATCAAAACCACATTGCAAAGTATGCTTTCCAACTTGTTCAGCTGACTGCAATAAATCCTGCATTTCCTTGTTTTCTGCACATCAGAGTTTACCAACATTTTCTGTTTAAGCAATGCCATGACATGTTGCTGATATTTGAGCATATGAAACTGACAGTTTAAGGCCCTTATAGCCAAGGTAGCAGATGTGTAAACCTTTTTTCCTCATCTATCCAGTGCCCTAAAATCTCTGTCAGAGGGGGTAGGTCTTTCTGCAGCAGAAGCCTTAACTCCTTTGGGACCCTGTGAAATAGTCTCTGGGTCTGCAGCAGAGTTTTTAAAAAGGAATTTATGAGAGTCAGGAACCCTGTAATATCTATCAGGCTTAACAGGAGCTGGAGGTAAGGAGTCAGGGGTAAGACTAGACTTCGAAAACACATCATCTGCAATGTCTAACACAGGTGGAATGGCTAGAGGCCTGTGTTGAGGAAGTAAAAGGAAATCTCTGAGCCTCTTTATAGATTCTGAAAAATCTTGGCTCTCCCAGTGGAAATGCTCCCTCATGGTATGCAAGGTTTCCCCAAAAGAATAGTCCTCTGGAGGAGAAGATGAAGGTATAGATTCTTCAGCATCAGAATCCTCATAGGGGGGAAGAGAATATTCCTGATCAGAAGAGGAATCAGAAGAAATAGAAACCTGATCTGAAGATTCATAGTCAGTCTCTTGCCTAGGCCTCTTATCAGGAGGGGGATGGGAACCCCTGATCAAGGTAATCAAGTCTTCGGCCATTTTGAGCATCTGTTTTTTTGGGCATAGAGGCCTGTCCACGTGGCTCTTGAGTTTGTTTCTTTGCTTTAGAAGGTGCTTTAGTCTTTGCCTTTGAAGCTGAAGTCAGTTTAATGTAAAGATATTTAGGTCTGAATACACCCTCAGAAGCCGGTGCCTGCTCAGCAGCTCCGGACCCATCTGAGGGAATAGTATCTGAGGCTCCAATACTTTGTGTTTCCAGCGGCATGGCCAACTCCACGTGGGAGTCAGTAGCGGGCTGCGACTCTAAGGTAGAGAGCGTCAGGGGCTGTGAAAGCGCCTCACTGAGAACCGGTGAACCGGCGACTGGCTTAGGAGAAGCTTTGTCGTCGGTTTTGGGCCTCGGTTGTTTATCTCTCTCCTTTTCTTTGCGCTTTTTGTGAACTCCGGTAGTCAGATGGCTATCCGATGCCATTTCTGGATAATTAAACCGGCGTCCAAAATAGTTTAAAGCAAAATCATACCGACGCTTAATAGAACGTTGGTTAAATCTAGCACAAAACCGACAACCAGAAACGTTGTGGTCAGGGCCTAGGCAAGGAATACAGTAAGAATGAAAGTCCTTATGAGGTATTTGCTTTCCACAAGAAATACAATTATTTACTTTTTCTGACATCGGTCTGGAGCAAGAAAAAAGTTTCCCCAATGGGGTACTTAGCTTTATTGAAGACTTCGGATCTGAAATTCTAACATGAAAATCTCAGGAGTCGGCTGACCGGCATTTGCGAACTGCTTCTGCTTCAGGCACCGCGTGGCAAGAAAGACTGAAGAAAATGGCGTTGGCTCCTTCTTTTATACCCCTGATGACCTGACGTCAGGGAAGGGGTGACAGCAGCTGATGCAGGACCCAAGACTTTGGAATTCAGGTCGACTGAGGGCAACCTGCCAGCAGGATTAGCCAAATGTAATGACTGCAACAGTGAAACACGAAGAACATCTAGTAGGTTGTTCTATGTTAAAGGTGAAAAAGGAGCCTAATTCCTAGGAAAGCCTAGCAGTAGTCAGTGAAATGGGTAAGAAGAGCACTACAGACACTTACACCAGCCCCAAAAGTAAAATAACATAATTGTTACCAAAGTAAAAAGGATTTTGAATTTAGTTTTTCTTATTTTTTTCCACAAATATAAAAGTAACACGTCTGCTTAAAAGTTACTAAAATTCACCAATCTATGAAAAACACCTTTTCCCAGCTTAAAATGATTCATTTTGTAGAAGTTCATATTCTGTCATAAAATGAAAAAGTGGAAGTTTTTTCATTGACGGGAACTTATCTGCCGAGCAATGGAACAGAGTTATTTGGACAACTGATCATTGAAAGCCCATAAGAGGAGCACTCTTTGGTGGCAGGGAAGCTTTGAAGGGCTTGACACGCAAACTACTCTTTTTCATCAGGTCTACTTTAGCTGACTAATGGTTTGGGCATATAGAAGGTACCCTTAAGCTTTGTAAGCTGACCAGCTGTTGTATCCGTAGCAGGATATAACCCATATGGCTAACGCTACTGCAGCTGTGATGAATATGACGACCATCATTTCTTCACTCTGGACTCCGATTGAATTACTCTGTTCTGGATTTAATTGCTATACTATACAAGATTTGACAGCACAATAAGCACATCAATAACATCTGTCCATATTGTGCTACTTTGGGGCTCACAGCATGGTGATTATGCTAATGTAGCAATTTAAGGTAACCATCCCCTAAACTGCACATTAAGCCCAATGTGTACCAACCCCAGACTGTGCACTTAAAATTAGTTTCTGATCATGACGTACATCAAAGACTGCAAACTGGTCTGCACATGTATGGACAGGACTATGACTTCCAGTAGGTTGGGGACCTCCAGACACCTTGGTTGCAAGCCCCTAGGGTTGTTATGCTACCACCATGACATGACTGGCAATGCGGCGGTCAACTCCTTGACACATATACAAGCGTGATACCTTGTGTTCCATATATATGCATCACACTTAGGCAGTTCTGTTACTGATGGGTGGCTATGCAGTGGCACTGGGTTATATTGCTTTGCCATGTTGCCACTCAATGTGAGTCATGTGTCAAGTATTGCAATTATGTACTTACCATAATGCTAGATCTTGATTATCCATGCCTATCCACTTCAAGTGTGGAACTGCTCAATGCCAGGCACCAGCTGGCAAACTGAACTCCTTCAAACAGTTCACGGTCATCTACTGTTTCCCACAGTGCATATCTCCCTATCTTCATCTGTTGGAGTTTGCTGTCCTAGCCTAAACTACCACTGTATCTACTATGGAAAAATACTGTGTGGTAAGTAAAATGTTAGAATTGGAAAGGCCTCAAAAGGTCAGTAAGAAGAAAAGGTGACAATTAGAAAGGGAACTTTAGGATGGGTTTTGGAATCAGACAGACAGGGGATAATTAAGACACAACATTATAGAAAGTACTTAAATATAATTTCTTAGATTAGCCAATCTGTACCCTTCAAGTGTGAAACAGACTAAACATCTTGGGTAATATTGTGACAGAATACCATGGAGTATGGTGGCCTCAAAGGAAGACCTTGACCTACACACCACACCAAATGTGTAATGCATGCAGCAAAGCCCATATTGCTGTGGAACAAATGACCACAGTAGTTTCTAAAGTTGTTGTTTGTCTTTCGGCTTTTTCCCGGTAAGGGGTCGTCACAGCGAAACTCCGGTCCGCTAATGATTGGCAGCAGATTTTTATGAAATGCCAAGGTGCCAGTTCGATGCCGAACCTTCAGTGAAGGCACGCCCATTTACGCACGCATGTCTTTCGAATGCTACCCAACCGCGGGGAGGACATGCAGACTCCACACAGAAGGCACTCCCAAGCCACGCCGAGAATCGAACGGGAGAACCAAGAAAGCAGAAAAAATTGTCACTAATTTTGCAGAGTCTGCTTTTGGTTTAGATTTTTTTAGAGGGGGTATAAACAAAAAAATGCAGAAAGCCAACTAGATATAGTGACCTTGGATATCTTTTGACCCATTCTTGCTAAGTTGAAGGATGTAAATAGCTGATGATGTTTTCTAATTTGTTTCATACATTGTGTAAAATGTCAGCTGTGTGTGTCAAGGCAATGAAGAAGGTATTCCCCTTTATTTGAATATTGAGGAAATAGTAAAAGGTGAATAATTTGGTTACTGTTGGCTTCTAAGGCTACCTTAGGCAAGGAGGAGAAATGGTCTGGAGAGAGATAGTGAGAAACTAGATAGAGATCAGCAGGAAATTACTTATAGTTCATAAACTCTTCTAACTGATGTGACCAACATGAGAAAGTGAGTTTTCCAGGAAAGGAATCTGAGGTTGGCTTAACTAGCAGGCTTAAATGGAGTGTGGGTCTGCTTCTCCAATATGAGATTAAGATGCCAAGAGGGACAGGGTGTTTGAGTGAAGGACTAACTAAGAATGTACCTTTCAAGAAGGCCTCGCATACCTTCTGAGAAGCCAGTGGTTGAAAACTGAAACCTTAATGGAAACTTGAAATAGCTAAGTGGATTTTAGTAGTAGAAAATATAGAATTTGGGTGAATAAGCAAGAAAAGGAAAAGTAAAACTTGAAGATGGATCTAAGCCTGGGAGGGTGGCAGAAAAGATTTGGACCAGTCCTTGACCATTAAGGAAACTGGAAAAAAATTAGGTGAGCTGAATGGGGTAAATGTCTGGATTAGGCCTGCTGGATGGCTGAACCATGTGTTGACCTGAAGGGTGTCAATGTCTGGATTAGGATTGCTAGACAGGTGAACCATGTTGTGAGCTGAAGGGTGTGAATGTCTGAATTAGGCCTGCTGGATGGCTGAACCATGCGGTGAGCTAAAGGCTGTGGATGTCTGGATTAGGCCTGCTGGGCAGGTGAATCATGTGGTGAGGTGAAGGATGTGAATTTCTGGATTAGCCCTGTTGGACTGGTGAACCAGAAGATTCAAAAGGGGATTTAGAAACATTTTTTTTAGTTGAGGCTGAAACAAGGGGGGACACAGTTGTCAAGGGCCAGATTATGGTTATGTGGTTGAATGGACAGAAGAGTTAAAAGAAACAGTAACAAGCTCAAATATAGATGATATGAATTTGGGGGAAGCAGCATCTAGAGAAACTGGGACAAAATTAAAAAAGTTCCTAAATGGAAAAGTTAAAAGTCCAGATATAGTACTTTACTCTGGCTAAAGGTATTACCATATTTACACAATGGTTTAGCCCTGAGTAAACATTGCTTATATGCAAATCCCAAACAGACACCAACCTGGTTAACAACAGGAAAAAGCATACTCCTCCTTAAGAGTGAACCTGTAAGCCATTCTAAGAATGAGAGACTAATAACTTGCCTTCCAATAATATATAAATTATATACTGGAATTGATGCAGAGTTCATAGCCATCTAGACAAAAATTCATTCATGGCAGTAGAACAAAAAGGTAATCAAAGAAGGTTATATGAAACAAAGGATCATCTATTGCTAAATAAAGACGTACCAGGGACCATAAAAAAGACAAAAAATCTAAATATGGTATAGACAGATTACAAAAAAGCATTTTACAGCATTCTGCATTCATGGATTCTGGAATGCTCATATACAAGATACATCCTACATTGATCAATTTGAACTGTACTTTATCTATCGATAAGTAACAGGTCAAAAAAAAAGGCTTAGTGCACAGGTCCTATAAAATTGCCCACTCCTGGTGTAAACACTAGTACCAGAGCTGGGAAAAACATGGTGTAGAATCCTCAGAACATGGAAACATACCTACCACAGGGCTAGGCCAGGCTCAGTGCAAGGGTGGTCCCCTGAGCTAGAAAGTAGTAGCTGACAAAATGAGACCATGAAACAGTGGAAAACCACTTTGCTGCATCACAGTTAAGGGCAAGTTATTATCCCAAGAATAAAAATTCAGTTGGTGAATATTCTAAGGTGTTTCCTTGTCAACACTGCTTTATCTTGCCCTTAACCCATTAAGCTAGTTACTTAATAGATTAGACTGTAGTTGAAGCTTGACTTCCATAAATCAGCCTTGTTCAAAAACAAATCCTCTACTTTTTAAGGATGATGTAAAATTGTATAATTCATCCAATGAACTTCTGGAAATACAACTAGAGATAGTTAACACTTTCTCAGATTGTATAAGAATGACATTTGGTCTTAATAAATGCGCAAAAGCAACATTTATAAAAAGGAAACTTGTACCTGCAGTACCAATATAAATATCAACTTGAAGCAGGGATATTATATAAAGAAACAGAGTGCAGTGTGCAAATAGGAATAGATGAAGGGTTAGCAATAAAACATGAATAAATGTGAACAAAGCTTAGTAATAAATATTTCAGAAGACTGAATCTAATATGGAAATTGCCTTGATATCTAGGAATAAAGTGAAAGCTATAAATCAACTTGCACTTTCTGTTTGAATTTATAACTTTGGTCTTAATAACTAGCCTCAAACAGCATTGAATTAGTTAGACAAGAAAACAAGAAAAATGTGATTCATGTTTATCATATGACACAAAAAAAGACTGCATACCAAGATTATATATCCCTTGTTCTGAAGAAGGTATGGGCTTCCTCAAAATTGCCTACCCAGAGATCTGCAATCTTGGGACTGAAAACATATTTGCTGACCTCATCAGATCAAAAACAGTGAACATTTTAATGAAGTGATAAAGTCTAAGATGATATCTTTGCTTAGTTTAACAGAAACATTTCATACAGGAGTAGGAATGCAGATCAGCCCAGAAATAGAAAAGAATCAGACAACTGAAAGTGTCAAAAAACAAAAGGACATTTATAAATAAAAAGACCAGAAGAAAAAGAAAGCAGACTTAAGAAGGCTGCACATCAGTAACAGCTTAATTTCAGCTCTCCCAGTGTGAAAACAGAAATTCAGAAGACATAGCCAGTAAACTCATATTTTTTGGTACATTTCAGTAAATGGCTAGTAAGTGCACTGCCTGGATGCAAGCAAAAAAGAAATTCAGAGAACCTGAAAGACAATTAATCAGAAAAGGAGAGAAAAAACTGACTGGGAAGAATGTTACAGCTGTTTAGCAAAAAGAAGCACAAGCTCCAGCTTTGGTGCAAGACATGACTTCCAGTAACCTAGAGGAAAAATAAGTCAAATGTACTCAAAGCTGATGAAAATAAATAAAACACTGAAGGAGTTTTTATCAACTCAAATAACAAAAAGGCTGAAAAAATGGAAGAAGCTTTAACCAGATATTCATATGGGCGATGCAGTAGTGCAGTGGTTAGCATTGTTGCCTCACAGCAAGATGTTCTCTGGTCTGATTTTCAGCTGGGGTGCCTTTTGTGCAGATTCGGTATGTCCTCCCTGTGTTCATGTGGGCTTCCTCCAGGTGCACCAGTTTTTTCCCACATTCCAAAGACATGCATCTGGAGCATTTCTACCCAGACCTCCGTTGAAAATGGGGTCTGTCTCAGTTGGACTATCTTGGTAAAAGAAATGTTAAATAAATAAATAATGAGGTGATGAAAATGCAAAAATTATAGGTCAAGAAGAGATGCTTCAAACTATAATAGAATTACAGGACAGAGCACTTAAGCAAAACCTAAGATTTTCTGCTGTACCAGAGAAGCTGGAAAGGAACAGACTGTATTTATTTTATGAAAGCACAAATAAGCAACTAGACTGGTATTTCATAGCAGGAGTTGTTAATTGAAAGGGCACATCATGTGTAAGCTCCAAACCTGGCCATGAGAAAGCAACCTAGTCCTTTAATAGCAAAGATGCAACCTTAGCAGCAGAAGGAGTTGATTCTGACAAAACTGTGGCAGAAGGACAAAATACTAAAAATGGGAGACAGCAGGGTGCTTGTGGAGAATACTCATTGTACACCAGGCAGAAGAGGAGTAAATTTAGCCAGTTATTCAGGGAATGTCAAGAATGAAGTGTCATATTCAAACTGCTGAATGCAGCTATCTTCAAAATATTTTTCCATGGAGGAACAAAATAATTTTTTGATGAAGTACATGCTAAGAAAGAAATACAAAAGTTTGTCCAACAAAAAGTGAACAGTAAAACAGAAGGAGATTCTGCTTCTTGTTCTTCTGGTAATAAAGACCACAAAAAAACCTTTTCTAGTGCTTCAATGGAAAATGCTTGAGAGAGAGAGAAAAAAGCACAAGAGTTGACGAGAAGAATCAAGAGTACATTGGAAATGAAGCAGAGACCGTGTCTGTGAGAAGGAGATATACAGGAATAGAACAAGAAAATCTGGAAATATTGCACTTTGTTAAACTTGTAGGGGACTCTAAAGTATATGCCCTATGTCATGTCATTAACATTTGTAGAATAAAATCAGCAACTTGGAAACTGACAAATATGGGATTACAAAGCGATAATTATATTTGTAAAACATGACAGAACAAAAAAATCTGGAAATATTGGACTTTTCTGACTTTGTTAAACTTCTAGGGGACTCTAAAGCATATGCCCTACTTCATGTTATTAATGTTTGGAAAAATACTAGGAGGGGAGTACAGAGAAAGTTAACTGTAAGTAAAACAAACATTTTTCTTAAAGTACTATTTAAATGGAGCATGATTTTCTTTGCATGCTCTAAAGTCAATTGTTTCAGTTATTTTTAAGTGTAATTGAGATACTAATGTAAATTGGTGTTCTTGTTTTATTAAGTGTAATTGGGATACTAATGTAAATTGGTGTTCTTGTTTTATGTTTTTCTTTCTCCCCCTTTCTCTTTTTCCTTGTTCCATTTTAAGAAATGCATGCACCGCAATGTAAAAAGAGAGAGAGAGATCTGGTTAAAAGAGAATAACAAAAGAAAAATGAGGGTGCTTTTTCTCATTTTTGCATAGGGGAATGACTGGGTTAAGGCCATTAGCTTAATCTAGTAACAAATTTTAATGGAAAGCAAATAAATGAAAATGAATATAAAATATTATAAGGCTTTTTTTCCTAGTAAACAGTTTTGTGTCTGGTTCTCATGTCTCTAAGCTGACAATCTGATAAGGAGAAATGGCTTGAAGAAAATGTTTTCTTAAACCATACATGTGTTTTCCCAGCTGAGAGCACTACAAATATAAGACAAAATCAGACCACACTTAATAAAACCACAGGCTATACAATGTGTGCATGGATAACCTTTATTTTTGTGTGTTATTATGTTAATAGGTTTTAGGGTGGTATTGGGGGTGCATGTATTTTTGTTTGAGGGTTTTCAATAAAAGAAAATGTTATGTAAGATGTGATATAGGCTCAAATGGAAATGACAATAAACAACCATATAAATGATTAACCTGACAAACACTACATGCACGTAACGCAAAGGCTGAAACTAGACATTTAACAAAAAAGCAGTTATACATAAAAGGTGGAAATAATCTCTCAAGAATATAATGCTTTCTACAATGTGTTTAAACATTAATGGTCTAACAGATAAATACAAAAAATGAAGAGTAGTGAACTATATTAAAAATGTAGAGTGCAAATAGCTATGCTACAGGAAACACACTTGGAAAGAACTGAACATGTGAATTTGATAAAGAAAGGTTTTCAGAATGGTTATTCAGTGGAATACCTGGGGCAAAGGAAGAGGAGAGTACTTACATTAATTGCAAGAGGAGCACCAGTAATAGAAGATAATAAAGACAATAATGGTAAATTTGTAGTACCGATGGGCTACTGGCAAGGGAAGATTACACTGGCATGTATTTAAAATCCACTAAAAACTGCTATAATTGAGCTTAAGAAGATTCTGAAAGAAATAATCAGCTTTCAGCAAGGAATATTACTTATAGATGGGACTGGAATTTGATTTAGAATAGTGAAAATGTGTCTGTGGCCCAGAAGGGAAAACATAACAAAGGAGGGTAGATTTTTAAAGAAATTTATAAAAATATTTGCCATGGAAGATGTGAATTCAGTACTAGAAGTTCAGATTGAATTTACATATTATTCCCTAAGATAGGAAAACTGGGCTAGGCTAGAAAGAATTTACATTTCACAGGAACATGTGCATTTAATTGAATGTCTTGATATGCACCCAATAACTATTTCAGATCATGTGCCAATTATAACTGAAATAAAAACACAGGGTAATGAAATAAAATGGACACTGGCGCTTTCCCAACTATCTGTTGAAAAGTGAGAAATTTAAGGAATGGGTAGTGGAAATTATTCAGGAGGTATTACAGAAGATATACATTTCTTCTGACTATATAGCTAGAGAGTGGGATAAAATTAAAGTGCAGTTTAGAAATAGGGTGGAAATAAAGGGATATATGGTTAAGAAGTAACAAGAATTATTTAGAGGGACTGACAAATGTTAATGTATTGCAAAATAGGGGGAATCTCACAGAACAAGAAGAGGAGAGGAGCAATTGCAGAATGCTAAACAGAAAAAGGGATTGCCTCAACAATATGCATGAGTTTAGAAAGACTGCTGTTAAGCAACTGATTTTTGATAATAACTTTAGAGCACAAAAAAGTTTTAGCACAATGACTCAATCAAGAGAAAGTAGAAAGAGCTGTCACCAAGCTTCGGAAACCTATAACAAGGAAGATAACAAGGGATCCTGTAGAAGTAGTAAAAATATTATGGAAATTCTATGAAAGTGTGTATAAAGCAGATAAATATGGAAATCAAGAAAAGATATAAATTAAAATGTCTGTAGAAGAATTAAATATGCCAAAGTTAGAGATAGAGGAGGCTCAATTACTAACAGGATAGGAGGAGATGAGATAAGAATGGTGATGTATAACCAATCTACATGGAACTTCTGTTTTAGAAGACATGCATCTGGAGCATTTCTCCCCGGGCCTCCGCTGAAAACAGGCTCTGTGGTACCTAGTTGGACTTTCCCGGTCAACAAATGTTAAATAAATAAATACATAAATAAATAAAACTTTGGAAGGTAGGAGGGAAAAACTAATAAAGATCTGGAAGGTTTTGCTTAACAGTATTTTAAGAGGAGGAGAAGTACCAACATCCTGGAAGAAAGCAGTGGTAGCTGTAGTACCTATGAGGGTGAAGATCCATCAGATCCAGCTTCATACAGGCCCATTTTAATACTAAACATGATTATAAAGTGTTTATGTCTATAATGGCTAAAAGAATGGCAAAAGTGATAGACATGGATCAATGTGGCTTTGTGGAGGAGAAGCAAACATTTGACAACATTAACAGAACACTGATGATCCAGAAGGAAGCAGAATGCAAGAAAATACCACTATTGATGGCGGGTCTTGATACAGAGAAAGCATTTCATAGAGTAAGCTGGGATTTTATGAGCAGAGCAATGGAAGCATTTGAATTTCCTGATACAATTATAAGGTTGATTAGGAGGATATATGAGGGATTGGAGGAGAAAATTAAAGTGGGTGGGGTCCTCACTGATAATCTCTGCTTGAGCACAGGAACCAGGTTGGGGTGTCCTCTCTCCCCTTTGTTATTTGCATTATATTTAGAACCACTGGCAAAGAAAATAAGCGACTTAGAAATTCAGGGGTATAATTGATATGGTAGTCATGAAATGCTGGCTGTGTTTACAGATGACATTATTTTATACCTGACAAAACCAGAAAGGGACATTACAGTGTTGTGGAACACAGAAACAGTTTCAAATCTTTTTGGGATACAAAATTAATAAAACTAAAACAAAGGCAATAATGGCAAATTTTGTACCCATATACAAATTGGTTCAGCAATATCCATACTTATGGGGACATGATAAAATGAAGCATTTAGGAGTATGGATGAAAAATTATTCTGGTATGCTAAGGATATGTGGGAAGAGACTAAACAAAAAATAATAAAAAAACTGAGAAAATGGACGCTATGTTATATGGATATCGATAGCAAGATACAAGCAGTTAAAATGTTTTAGTCCATTTAGTCTTATAAAGAGGTCAGGCATATTTTTATCAGCCAGAGGAGAAGTTGTGGATATCAGTTAATAAAGAGCTGAATGGTTTTATCTGAGAGGGGAAGACGGCAAGAGTCAAGTGGGATAAGCTTATTCTTCCAATCGAACAGGATGATTGGGTTACCCAAATGAAGGGTATTTCAGATCAACACAGTTAAGGCTCCTATACATAGAACAAGCAGAAAAGTATAATTCAAAGTGAAAAGATATGATGATAAAACAGGGAGAAGCTCAAGAAACAAGGAGAAACTGGGATTTTGGATGCAGACCTTTAAAGAGAATAACAATAATCATACAGAATGTTATATTCATAAAGTAGCGGAAAGTATCCTAAGAACTAAGCCAAGATGGTAACGGAGAAAGGATATTGCGCTAATAGGGATGACTGCAGTTAGGGATATAGACAATAGGCAAGAGGGGGCTGGAATCCATTGGAGAAAACTGACAAAGGATCCAAGGTATTGGGAGCAAATGAGAGGGAAAAGTAATAGAATGGGAAGATGCCAATTATTTATTTGGACTGCAGGTTAGAGATTGCCTTCCCTATCAAGGATTGATATCAGAGTACAGGCAAAGGGAAAGAAATATGGGAGGGTCCTAAATGAAAGACAAGCACTGGTAGAGTTTTTAGTAGAATCTAAAACAGAAGTTAACGTTAAAAAAGAAATAATTAGTAGATAATATAAAATATTGCATGATAACTATAAGAATCAATTTAAGGAGGTTAGAAAGGATTGGGAGGAGAGATAGGATAAGCAATTCACAAAGAAACAATGAGAGATGTATATATGTATCCCAAATATTCAACATCTAGTAGATTTAGGATCTTTGCTTTGAAGTGTTTGCATAGGTATTTTTATACCCCAAGAAGACTCCAAAGAGTTTTTCCTCTGGTAAAGTTGGTGGTGTGATGGGAAGAAAGAGGTAACTCTGAAAATATTTTCTGGGAGTGCAATGAGTTGGCAGACTTTAACTCATCCACTCCAGTGGAGCTCAGGAAGTTTTTGCTGTAACTTCCAACGGGCAGAGCCTAAGCCTTTTGACAGATTCAAATTATGTCCTCATATTTCAAACAAATTTTCATATTTCTGGAACCATAGGGGCTTTGAAAGAAGTGTAAATGGCAAACTCTTCAGAACTAATTCTTTTATACTGGTAATATTCTTTAGGTTCTAGGTCTTAGACTGAATTTTATAAGCCACAGTAAACACAGTAACAATTACATTTGTAATATTTTATAAACAATTCATAATATGAACGAATAGGAATAGGAATATAATAGGAACAAATTTCAAAAGACTGTTTGAAAAAACGGAAAAACAGGGCAAAATTAAAAAAGCAACTAGTGCTTGTGGTAGCTGTAATCTATGCCCATACATATAAAAAAGAGGATAGTATTTATTTAAACAATGGACTCAATAGTAAGGTAAAATTTTGTAAGGGTAACTGTAACAGTAAGATGTTAGTTTATTTAGCAGTATGTACAGAATGCAAAGCATTCTACATAGGAAAGACTGAAAGAATATTTTAGGAAAGAATATGGGAACATTTATATGACATCAAAAAAGACAAAGATACTAGTGCCTTGTTTAAACATTCAGTCTCATGTCAGTCTTTCAAAGGTTACAAATTTTCTATTATTGATACGGTTAAATGTAACATCAGGGGTGGAGATATGAAAAACATATTGTTAAATATGGAATTAAGATGGCAATTGAGATTAAGGGCTACCTTTGTTCATGGTCTTAATGAATATGTGAGTATAAAGCCTGTATTAACAGTTAAATCCATGAGGGTGTGAATCAATACATCAACACGTTATATACATATTTTTTAGAAATTGTAACAGTAAAGTTTTAATGTTGTTTGTTTAAGCATTTTTTCATTTTGTAAAAAAGTTTTTTGTAATCCCTTTTGTATAGATGTACACACAATATGTATCATAACCACATATACAAAAAAGTAGACCTTGGGTCTTTAAAATTTTAATTAGTTATTATTGTTATCAATTAGGATTGTTATAAATAATGAGGGTAGCATAAGTGAATTTTATCTGATGAAGTCTTGTAGGGAGACGAAAGCGCTCATTGTGGAATTATTGTGGAATTTATTGTGGATATATAAAGCTTCTACGTTCTTTTACTGGTGGCCTGGACTGTTTTTTCATTAACTTTTCGAGTTTTTTGTTGTGACATTTATTTTTTAATAATTTATAATATCTCAGCAACCACTCAAGTTACACACATACTGTCAGCAAATTATATATATATCTATATATATATATATATATATATATATATATATATATATATATATATATATATATATATATATATATATATATGTTCATAGGTGTTTACTAGGCTAACAACCACAAGTGCCTTTTTAAGCCTAGCCATGTATCCCAAATCTCTGACAGGTTCTGATACATTTAAGTGTAATCATGTGGCCTGGGAGATGAACCATTTACAGGTTACCTGTTTGCATTAGAGACATAGGTGCCAAACCAGGGATGAATTTCCAGTTCCCATCCATTTGTTCAAGTTGCTCTTGAATTGGATTAGGGAGGAACTCTGCTTCACATGGATGGGAAGCCTGTTCCATAGATGGGGTAGTCTCTGAGATACATACCTCTCTTCCATCAGGTCCTATTTATATCACAGGCAAGGTTTAAGTCTTTAGAATGGTTATTCTGGTACTATTTGTTTTGTGGATATGCCAGAGATCCATCAGAGTGGGGTCTGACAATGCCCTGTATGCCAAGCATAGATCTCCCCTTAAAATCCTGTAGGTGACAGGATACAGGGATACGGCCTTGAGGAGGTCTTCATATGAAATATTATTTATGCCCTGTATTCTTTTATTGAGGAACCTCTGTGGATGTTCCAATTATTGAATATACCTGGTTATGTACATACCAAAGGGGGCATTGTACTCAGTGATAGGTCTGATGAATGCTGAATACAGTGGAACAATAACTTCTTGGACTTAGATGCCATACCTTTGTTTATAAATTGTGCAGCATAGAAAGATGTCCTCACCACTGTAGACACATGATGATCGAAGGTTAGATTACTATTTGTGTGTATCCTTAGGTCCCTGACTACTGGGTCAGCTCTAAGGGGTGTGTTGTCAATAGGATAGTTACCAGGAATGGATGACTTCCCAAAGGATACTGTTATGTATTTCTTGGCATTTAATTTTAGTCCATGCCTCTGACATCAGTTGTTTGTTTGTGTCAGCCCCTCCTGGAGAACATTTGTGTCAGTGTGAGATTCAATGGCAGCTCCTAATTTGCAATCATCTGCAAATTTAGTCAGCCAGAGACCACTGACATTGGCCTTGACTTCTGAGAAGTAATGCCTAAAAGGAGTGGTCCAAGGACTGATCCCAGAGGGGCTTCACTTGTGACTGGCCTCTTAGTAGAGGTGGACTCCCCAATTCTAACTTCCTCGGTCCTATCTGTGAGCCAGTTGGCTATCCACCCAGTGACATATGGGTTTGTGGGTCTACTTCACGTTGTCAAAGGCCAATATCGAAGCTGATATTGTCGGCACCAGATTAGTGAAAGCAAAAAACATTGAACATTTAAACGGAAATCTCCGTAAGGGGAGATTTCCATTTAGTTCAATGTAGTGCGGTCTCAGAGTTGGTATATTTAAGTAGGGGGTGTGGGGGTGCAGGGGGGCTTGCCCCCTGCTTGCAAAGGTAAGTTTTTATTTATTTTTGTTTTTAGGCATTTTTTTATCTTTCAATGTTTCAGAATTCAATGATATGGTGTCGACCATTTCAGATCTGATATTCTGAAACTTTGATAAGATAATATAGATGCGGGTTTGTACCTAACGTCTTGAGTTTGTCAACAATGCCTGACTGGGTATTGTGTCAAATGCCTTGGCCAGGTTAAGGTAGGCAGTGTGAATGATTTTGCCCTCATCTATTGCTTTGGTGACCTTCTCAAAGAAGTCCACCAGGTTGAGTAGGCATGATCTGCCTTTAACAAAACCAAACTGGATTGGGTCCAGTGCCTGGAGGTTTACTATATCCCTACTGATCATCTCCATGATAATTCTTTCCATGGCTTTACATATAAGACTAGTGAGACTTATGGTTCTGTAGTTTCCAGGGTCTATAGATGGCCCACCTTTGTGCAGAGGGATGACTGTTGCCTTTCTCCAGTCATGAGGCTACAGTTAAATAGTAATTCCAGAGGCCCTGATAGGTCATGTTTCATGCTATTTAGAAGGCATCCATGGATATTGTCTGGGCCCATTGATGCAGTGTTCTTGGTCTTAGAGAGAGCATTAAGGACCTGTTCCCTAGTGATAGTAGGGAGAGTTATATTTGATATTTCCTAAGGGAAAGTTGAGGGGAAGAGAGGAGTAAAGCTGGAGCTGAAATTATCAGCCAGGAGATTTGCTATATCTTCTGGCTCAGTATAGGTGGCTCCATTTACAATGAGCTCTGCACACAACTGTGTATTGCCTTTGAGATTGTAGACATAGCTAAAGAATGCTTTGTGGTTGTCCTTGGCCTGGGAGGACAGATTTACCTCAAATTTGGCTTTGGTAGACTTTATTTGTCCTCTGAGTTGTTTGTTTAGTTTGATGAGATTGCTTTTATCCTGCTGGGTGCTGCACCTCCTAATTTTTGCCATAATTTTCTTCCCCGTTATACATCCGATTGATTTTGTGATTCCACAAGGGTGGCTAGTTTTTTGAGTTAGTTCTATACTTCTTCCTGGTAGGTACAGCTGTCTCTATGCAGCTATTAACATGCTTGTATAGGGTTTCTGTGAACAGTTCTGCATAAGGAGAAGTGTTTTCAGGATTTATGGGGGCTTGACATTTTGCTAGGTTTTCACTTAATAGCAGGAGGTTAGTCTTAGAATAGTTCCTGAATACTCCCCGTTTAGCTGGGGGTCCAGGTTTTATTTTTATTTCAAAGGAGACCATTTTGTGGTCTGACCTTACCAGGGAAGGCATTACCGTAGGGTGTGTGAAGCACTCTCCCATATTTGTGAGGACCATATCCAGTATGGTCGCACCCTTGGTCGGTGTATTGCCTATTTGGTCCAGGGAGTTTGTGTTTACAAAATCCAGGAATCTCTGTGCATGTATGTTTGATGTCGTATAGGATTCCCAGTTAATAGTGGGGTAATTAAAGTCACCCATGAATATGGTATTGGGTTGGATGGTTACTGTTTCTAATAAGTTTAAATACATTTTACGGGTTTCCTGGGTCATAGAGGGTGACCTTTAGCTTGCAAGGAAGTGGTATTGGATTTTATCTATGGTGATTTGAACATGGAGCAGCTCAAGTGCATTGTCCTGTTTGACCAGCGAAGTATATTTATTTTTGATGTAAACAGAGACATCTCCACCTTTAGTCCCTGCTTGTGAAATAGCTGGTCTAAATGTGTGGAAGGTATTATAACCTTGCACTGTTGGTGTGCTCTCCATGGCTTTAAACTATGTCTCAGTGATGGCACAGACATCAGCATTCACTAGGGTAAAGAGAGCTTCTAGGGAGTGGAGTTTTTTGTTTAGGCTCCTAGCATTGAGCAGTAATACTAGCAATATCTATATTTGTTTAGGCTCCTAGCATTGAGCAGTAATACTAGCAATGTATATATATATATATATATATATATATATATATATATATATATATATATATATATATAAATTAATACCATAAAAACAACAGTTAATATCTATTTGCCTGCACTCGACAGAGGTGAAATATTAATGCAGTTGAGTTTGCTATCGTGCAAGCTTTAAGATGAAATCTTTTAAAACCTTTTACATAGCACAGTTTTGGAATTATTGATGCAAATATGACCAAGCAATATTTGACGTCTAGAGGGGTCAGTAGGAGTTAACTGCAGATGCACCTGGAGGCGTCACTCAGATGTAATGAGTTGAATATTCCCTGAAGACTGCTCTATCGGAGATGCTGGGTGAGCAAATTGGTATAAATAAGGAAAGGATTTTTTTTTTTTTAGCTGTGACACAGAATCAGAATTGCCTAGACATAGTAAGGCCTTGCTTAGTCTTATTATGATGGCTGCCAAAAAAGCAATTACTAGAAAATTGAAATCAAAGTCTAAACCAACTTTACTAGAAGTAGCGAAGATAGTAACAGAGATAAAGCAACTGGACTTGGGATCTTTAATAAATAGTAGAAGCAAATTACATAGGAAAAAATAGGAAGTGTGGGATCAATACATACAGATGAGGAACAAGGTTTAAAAAAAGGCAGGAACTGAATGAGCTATGTAATGGCTGACTGACAATGGCTAGATATATCATAAGTGATGTATAATGTTTGCAGCTACAGTTGTGTCAGCATGGTTTGTAATGTATAATGTTTGCAACTGAGATTGCGTCGGTATGGTTTATTTTCATTTATATAAATGTAAGATTGCCTATGTCATACATGATAATTTAATAAAGATGTTTCTTGTTTAAAAAAGAAATAAATAAATGGAGAAGAGAAATTCTAGCTGAGAAGAATCTTGCAGATATTCATCAAAAAGCAGCTCAAGTTTCAGCTTTGGTACAGAAAATTGCTTCTTGTAATTTTGAGTAAAAATACATCATCAAATGTACTCAGAAGTGCTTAAAATAAATGAAACACTAAAGGAATATATCAAGTCAAATAATAAAAGTCTGGAAAAATACAAGTAACTTTAGCTGTTCAGATGAACTGATAAAACTGCAAAAAATCTGAAGATGAAATGAAAAAAAGGGTAGCTGAGAATAAAGCTTCTCTAGAGCAGCTGTTTCAAAAAATAGTACAACTGGAAGAAAAAACAAGCAGACAAAACCTGAGATTTTCTGCTGTAACTGATAAACTGGAAGGAATAGAATGCATCCATTTTACGACAGTACAAATAAGCAACTGGTGTTCCACAGCTTGATGTGTTAATTGAGAGGGCACATCATGTGCATGCTTCAAATCTGGCTAAAATAAAGCATCCAAGACCTATAATAGTAAAGATGCAATCACACCAGCAGAAAGAGTTGCTCCTTCAAAATTGTTGCATAAAAGGAAAAGTATTAAAACTTGAGAACATTAGTGTGTTTGTATAACATGATTACTCGCAGAACACCAGACAGAAGATAAGCAAATTTATCCCAAAAATCAGGGAATGTTGATGGGCAGGTGTGAGATTCATGCTACTGTATTTAGCTCTCTTCAGAATATTTTCCTGGAGGATCACATACCTTTTTTGATGCAGAACAAACTAAGGAGGAAATAAAGAACAGTTCTGTAAGTAAACCTACCATAGCAGTACATGTTTGAATGATCACTGCTGCTGTAGCCTAAGCTATATGGATTACACCTGCATAGCATATAGCAGCTGGCCAGTTTCCAAAGCTTCATGGCATCTTCCATGGACCCAACCCATTAATCCGCTCAAATTAGGTTCATAGGTTCATACTAGGCTATCTGCCCTGGGGCAATTATAAGCCTAGCCCGATTCTGTATGGCTTATGCCACCCGTTGATTTGAGTATACTGTGCCCCTTTTTAAGGTTTAGTTTACTGTGCCTCTGTCTAATAGTGACACGGGAGTAATCCCTGGGACAAACCTACGATCCCCCATCCACCCATCGAGATTCTTCTTGAAGAGATTCAGTGAGGTGCTCTGCCTCACATGAACTGGAATTCTATTCCAGAGCGAAGGGAGCCTCTGGGTTATGAACCTGTCCCTCCAGCAAGTTCTATTTATTTCTGTGCTGAGGTTCAAGTCCCTCGAGCGTGTAGCTCTAAGGGATTTAGATTTACTGAGGTGGAGTATGTCCATTAATTCTGGATTTGACATAGCTTTGTATGTCAGGCATAGATCGCCTTGAAGTAGGCGGTATGCAACTGAGTTGAGCTGGAGTTTTTTTAACCGAGCAGTATATGGCATCTGTTTGAGACCCTTGATCCTCTTGGTGAGATACTTTTGGGGTCTTTCTAATTGCTGCAGGTGTCGGGTAAGGTACATCCCAAAAGGGGAATTGTATTCTATGATGGGCCTGATGAGGGATGAATAAAGGGGCACGATTACCTCTCTTGATCTAGATGTGAAACCCTTCGTGATGAGGTGGGCTATGTAGAAGGTCTTTCTAACCACTTTGGCAATGTGGTTTTCAAAGGAGAGATTGCTATCAACTTGGGTCCCCAGGTCCCTAATAACTTTCTCTGTACTTAATGGGTTTCCGCCTATGTGGTAATTTGTGGGCACATTGTTTTTGTCAAAGGGTATGACTATACATTTTTTGGCATTTAGCTTTAAACCATGGCGCTGGCACCAGTTATCTGTCTCTGTGAGACCTTTTTGAAGGATGTTTGTGTCAGCTGGAGAGTTGATTATGGCGCCCAGTTTGCAGTCACCTGCGAACTTGGTGAGCCATAGTCCTCCCACTTTTGCCTGTACCTCGGAAAAGTATATACCGAACAAGAGTGGTCCCAGGACAGAACCCTGTGGGATGCCACTTGTGACCGGTTTCGAGTCTGACATGGCTCCAGCAACTCTCACTCTGTGGGTTCTGTCTTTGAGCCAGTTTGCAACCCATCTTGTGACATAGGGGTTTATATTTAAGCTGGATAGCTTATCTATGATGCCCGAGTGGGGTATTGTGCCAAATGCCTTTGCAAGGTCCAGATAGGCTGTGTGGACTACCTTCCCTTCATCTATGGCTTTGGTGACTGTTTCAAAGAAGTCAACCAGGTTCAAAAGGCAGGATCTGCCCTTGACAAAGCCGAACTGGGTAGGATCTAGTGTCTGTAGGTCCCCAATGTCTTTGTTTATGAGCTCCATGATGATCCTCTCCATAGCCTTGCAGACTAAGCTAGTCAGGCTTATGGGCGATAGTTTCCAGGGTCCGTAGATGCTCCACCTTTGTGGAGTGGGACCAGTGTTGCTGTACGCCATTCTGTGGGCACATATCCTGTAGTGAGGCTGAGATTGTATAGCTGTTTTATTTGAGGGATTAGTTCCTCTTGTAGTTCATGTAGGACGCAACCTGGGATGCCATCTGGTCCCATGGAAGCAGTGTTTATTGCTTTGGAGAGGGCAGCCTTCACCTGAGGATCTGGGATGTTGGGGAGGCAGCCCTCTGCCGGGATAGATATTTGCTCTTTTTGGGGGGAGGGGGGGAGTTTGCACTGAACCTGTCTGCCAGGATATTGGCGATGTCTGTGGGTTCAGTGTACTTTTTGTCGTTTAGAATCAACTCAGAACAAGTCTGGGAGTTGCATCCCAGGTTTCTAACATAACTGAAAAAGCCTTATGATTGTCGTTGGTGTCCTGTGCAATTTTTCTCTCGAATCTGGCCTTGGAGAATTTTATGAGGGATTGTAATTTTTTGCTAGTACTGATCAGAGATGCCTTCCCTATTAGGGATTTTGCTCTATCATGTAGTAGCTTCCTCCTTCTGTTGTACAGTTTATTTATGGCAGGGGTCCACCAGACTGGACGCCTGCCTTTGGATGATTGGGTCTTGGTTTTGTTTGGGATAGCATGATCCATGCATTCCTGGAGATGTCCGTAGAATGCATTTATATAGGATTCTGCAGTTTGGGCTGTAGTTTCCACTGGCCCTGGGGCCTTGAAGGATTCCACTTCGGTTTTGAGAAGTGAGAAGTTCGCTTTTGAAAAGTTTTTCACTGTGGTTTTCTGGACTGGGGCTGGGGTCGGGATGTGGACATCCAGTGAAATTAATTTATGGTCTGATCTTACCAATGAGGGATATACTTCTGGTGTGGAGCATAGAGTCCCCATGTTGGTAATGATCAGGTCTAATATGTTGTCCCCTCTTGTGGGAGTGGTGACTAGTTGTTCCATAGCATTTGAGTTTATAATTTCCAGGAATCTTTGGGCTAAGGTGCTGGGGCTTGAGTAGTGCTTCCAGTCAATGTTTGGGTAGTTAAAGTCGCCCAATATAATGGTGTTCGGAGAGATCTTCATGTTCTCCAATGTTTTCAGGAAAGCCGAATGGGATTCCTGACTTTGAGAGGGTGGTCTGTAGGATGCTATAAACTGAAAAGCAGTCTTGCCCACTGTTAGTTGCACATGGATGGTCTCCGATACTTCGTGCAATGCCACTAACCTGGAGGTGTGGATATCCTTGATAAATATGGAAACTCCACCTCCTTTTGTGGTTCGGTCCAGGTTTTGGGGCCGAAAAGCATGATATGAGGTATAGCCTGGTAGTGCTGGGGTGCTCTCTGGAGCCTTGAACCAGGTTTCTGTCACTGCACAGATATCGATGTTCTCCATACTGAGGAGAGCTTTGAGTGCGTGCATCTTGAGGTTAAGACTTCTGGTGTTTAGCAGCATTACCCTTATTTTCTTGTTCCTTGTGCTGTCTATGGGGGTGGGTTTGACTTTTGAGCCTTGCCTAAAAAAGGCACTATAGGGGTGGCAAGAGCCTTTGCCAATATCCGAAAGCCCAGCGGTGACAGGTGCAAGCCATCCCTAGCGAAGCAACGTGGCTTGTCGAGCATGTCATCCCAGGCTGACAGACACTGGATCCCCTTTGAATGACACCAAAATTTTAGCCAATTGTTAAAATCGATCATTTTGTCTTTGTACTGTGGCATCATTCTAGGTGAGGGTAAGATGCTGCTCAAGGTCAGGGTCATACCAGCCTGGGCTACATGATCAGAGAGCTCCTCTATGTCTCTTTTCATGTCATCCAGGGAGGTATGTCTCAGGTCAATCACACCAGCATGTACAATGACTGAGTTATATTTGTATTTGCTTTGGAGTGACCTGAGTGCTTGCGTTATGTGTCGGATCCTAGCGCCCGACAGGCAGCTCACTGTGACCTTCTCTTTATTCAGCCTGGTGAGCGGGACATCAGTGTGTCTGACAATAGAGTCACCTATAACAAGAGTATCAGGTGTGTTATTCAGCCTTAAGGGCTGTGGCTGCTTGGCACACTGACTTTGTGGGTTATGTGTTGTGTGTGTTTTGTTTTGACGTAGCGTTTGCTTGGATGTCTGCTTTGGAGGTCTCTGTTGCTTAGGTAGATTTTTATTTAGAGCCTCCGAGTATGTTTTTGTGTATTTATGTGTTTGGTACGCTGATGTGGTGGGACTATGTGATACTGGAATTGTGTTGTGTGAAGTTACCTTCTCCTCCTGACCGGTTACACCAGTTTTGAGATGAGAGAGCTCAGCCTCCAGTTTGGCTAAATAGTTGCATCTCTCACATATATTTGAACCTGTTTGGAGGAGGAGAGGGTTGTCCGTGTACATGAGACAGTTGTAACATTGCCTCAAAATTCCCAGATTCACCAGCTGAACTGGAGAGGAAACCATTGACTGACCTTTGGACATGCTAGAGTAATAGGGAAACTGAATTTAAGACGGACCAATAGAGGACAGGGTAATCGTAGAGAGTATAAGAGTAAGTAGTGCTTATGGTTTAATAGTGCTAACTTGTAGGATTACTTAATTGGACCAGTGAAGGGCCTTAGAATGAGAATATGGTGTTTACATTGAGAGATAGAGCAGTTCTAAGGGAAAAAGTGAAGAGCAGACTTTGTGGAGCCAGGAATAGTTTAAACCCAATTAGGTGGCGCTGCCCGTTGTTGCGCTCTGCTCAAAAACGCACAAAACCACGCAAAAGAGGGTTTTAAGAGAGAAAGATGAAGGAGTTTTGGAATTGACCCAAAATGGCCAATAAAACTACAGTTTCAAGTCAATAACCACTCCCACAGGGGCAGGCAGGCTGCTCAATGTTTTTCACTGCCACTGATCAACAGAGAGACTTTCCTTTAGCCCAAGCAAAAAATGGCCTCACAGAAACTTACAAACAGTTCAAGAACAGCAAGCCTGTAACTGAACTTTTTTAAATCTCAGAAAAGTGGGAAAAAAGCAAGATTTTTTTGTTTTTTTTTTTTCAGAGATAGCAGAAGTTAACAAGTATCAGCAAGTTATAACAGTGCAGTAAATGACCCCACACAAGAGTGCTAGGCCAAAGACAGATAAAATGCAAGTTTTGAGAAAAAAACGATTTTAAAAATAAGTTATAAATTGAGCTGACTATAAGGCAGGTTTGGTTACCAAGCCCATCAGAGCTTTCATGCTGAGAAAGTGAGGCTGAGCCCTCAGAGGACATCACTAGGAACAAAATAAAAAAACAAATGTCCACACCCTGGCACAGAATACACACTAGAAAAAGCAGGGTATATGGAAGGACGGAGGGAAAGAGGGAGTTGCTAATGCAGCAGTGATCATTCAAACAGTTACTATTATAGCAAGTTTACTTACACAACTATACACTGCTGCAGTAACATACGCAATCTGTGTACATTATCATAGCTTGGAGTCCAGGAGCCAATGGAAAATGGTCCTCACAAAGCCTGACCTAGACCTGGAGAAGGAATCTAGCTTGTAGTGCTTTATAAAAGTAAGTAGAAACAATCAAGCTGCTGCTTCTAGAATACTTCTAGAATCCAACCCTTTCCAAAAATCCACAAATTAAAACATGGCCCTGGTAGAGTGTGCCTTGACCCTATCTGGAACTGTTTTGTAGTGATGGGAATAACAAAAGGTAATAGCCCAAAACAACCATTTGGAAATTAACAACTGATTGAAAATTCTGAAAGATTTTGTTCTGTCAAGAGAGTAAGAGTTTTCTATGGACATACAATGTATGAAGTCTCCTTTCTCCTTCATTTTTGGGTTTAGGGAAGAAGACAAAGAAATGAATAGCGTGGCTTAAACTAAACTCAGATACCACATTAGGCATAAAAGAAGGATTGGTTCTCAAGGAAACCCTGTCTTGTGGAAAATGAGATAAGGTTGACCCACCATAAGAGCTTGCAACTCAGACACCTTTCTTCCACAGGTAACTGCAACCAGTAAAACTGTTTTTCATGTTAAGAACCTCAAGTCAGCTAGATGACCTGGTTCAAATGGAGTAAATTAAGATCCTGAGGAGGAGCCATCACTTTTCTTGGAGGTCTCTTATGCAATACTCATTTCAAAAACATTTTGACATCAGAATGCCTTGAAAGAGAGGGATTCATAGGCAGACATGCTGAAATTTCTGAAAAATGAACTTTGATAGAGAACTAAGATAGGGCATAGGAAAGTAACTCACTCAAATATTGTAAAGCTAGATAAAAACTAGCCCTCTGGCCCTGAATGAGTGCTGGTTATGTTGTTGACACCAACTAGAAAACCTTTTACATGTGCTACTAATATATCATTTTTTAGTAGCAGGCTTTCTTGCCTCCACTATTACCTGCTGCACATCCTCAGTAAACAGGTGCATAAAAGGTATTAAGACCCTATCATCTAGGAAGTAAGTTGAAGTGGCTTGGGGTTGGAATCTATCAAACACCCCCGATTCTTGTGTGAGTATATCCAGTCTCTGAGGAAGCTTGTGGTAAATGGCCATTTCCAAAGAAAGAGTTTAGAGTTTTAGAGTAAAAAAGGTTTAGAGTTTGTACTGTTAAGTGTTGCTTATAGTTTTTCAGATCTCTGTTGAAAGTGTTTTGTCTCACCCACACTCCCTATTTCTGGCTCGTAGTTTAAATTTGGTGACTTTTGCAGTTGCCCGCCCCACTGTAGATTTGATCTGGGACACTCCCCCAGTCCCATCTCTTTACCACATTCTACCTAATAAACTCCTTCTGCACTTCCTTTTAGTCCTTTTTAATTTAATTGCATTTTTTAACTGTGTTTGGTCTAATATTGCTACATACTCATGTGCTAGCTTGCACTGAATGTGAATTGTTTTTACTGTTGTTTTAGCTACTTTTCTGTTAAAAAAAATAGTGTAAGCCTGTTTCCTACCTTTCCTGTAACTAGTGTAGTCCAGATACAGATTTGCTGTATCCAGGACTGTATGTAAGCTTCTGAGCCCCCCAAGCCTTTCTGTGTTGGAGGGAAGCCTTCTAGCTTATCAATGGGAGTGGTAAGCACTAGGTAACCTGTTTAACACATAAGGAGTGGTTCCGGCCCACAAATTGTAGTTATTGGCCGTTTGGGCAATCTCTTCCATCTCTCTCAACTTTCTGATTTGAAAGCCTGTATTTGCACTTGTTTCTGTCCTGTAACTCATCTAGTGCAGATACAGATTCTTAGTTTTAGCACTTAAATTTGCTTATTTGTGCTCAGCACTTGTTCAGAACTTGTAAGCACTAAATAAGCTACTAATTACTATAGCACTCAACCTTCCTCATTACTGAGAGGAAAACAGTTTTTGTACTTATTTTTCTCACTTGCTTAGAGAAAAACAGCTCTTGTACTCACTTTCCTCACTTATCTAGAGGAAAATAGTTTTTTATTCAGGCATGTCCAAGGGTCAGCTCCCAGTGTTCTCTCCTGTCTATCTGATGGATCTGGGCATCTTGAGGGAATGTAGAAATTGCTTCATGTACACAGACAACCCTCTCCTCCTACCACCCAACACTACAACCTGTGAGAGATGCACTTATCTAGCCAAACTGGAGGTAAAGCTCTCTCCAACCAAGACTGAACTTGACAGTCAAGAGAAGGTAAACATTTGCACCACACCACACTCATCACATAGTCTCACTAAATCTACACCACCAAAATCCACACATAGTAACACAAAAACATTCGCGGGGGCTCTCAATAATAATCTGGCTAACCAACAAAGACCTCCAAAGCAGAAACGCAAGCAACCTCCATCCCCCAACACAACCCAAATGACACATAGCCCACAGACTCAGTGTGCCACTCAACCACAGCCAATAATGCAAAACAACGTACCCAACACACTAGTCATAGGTGACTCTATAGTCAGGCACACTGATGTCCCACTCACCAGGCTAAACAAGAAGGTTACTGTCAGCTGCCTGTCGGGTGCCAGGATCCGCCACATAACCCAAGCACTCAGATCACTACACAACAAGTACAAATATGACTCTGTCATTGTCCATGTTGGTGTGAATGACCTGAGATGTACCTCCCTGGACTACATGAAAAGAGACATGGAAGAGCTCTCTGATCTTGTAGCCCAGGCAGGTATGACCCTAGCCCTGAGTAGCATTCTGCCATTGCCCAGAATGATACTGCAGTACAAGGACAAAATGATTGACTTCAACAATTGGCTAAGCTTCTGGTGTCATTGTAAGGGGATCCAGTATCTGTATGCTTGGGATGACATAGTCGACAGACCACATTGCTTTGCCAGAGATGGCCTGCACCTGTCGCCCCTGGGATTCCGGATACTGGTTAAGGCTCTTGCCACCTGTATAGTGTCTTTTTTAGGCAAGGTTCAAATGACAAATTCACCACTGTAACAGGAACAGGCAAGCAAAGATTGAGGGTAATGCTACTTAATGCCAGAAGTCTAAATCTCAAAATGCACTCACTCGAGGCACTCCTTAAAATGGAGAACATCGATATCTGTGCAGTGACTGAGACCTGGTTCAAGGCTCCAGAGAGCACCCCTGCTCTACCAGGCTATAACTCATACCACACTTTTCGGCCATGTAACCTGGACCGAAACACCAAAGGCGGAGGTGTGTCCATATTCATTAAGGATATCCACACCCCCAGGCTAGTTGCTTAGCCTAATGCATCCGAGTTTATCCAAGTGCAACTAACTCTGGGCAAAACTGCAATCCAAATTGTAGCTTGCTACAGATCCTCCGACCATGTCCCAGGATTCCAACTCCTCTTTTCTTGATGTACTGGAAAATATTAGGGTTCAACCAAACACCCTAATAATGGGTGACTTCAACTACCCCACCATTAACTGGGAAAACTACTCGTGTACCAACTCCTTAGCTCAACGCTTTCTGGAATTCATAAACTCCAATGCCTGGAATAACTTATCCACACCCCCACCAGGGGCAACAATATTCTAGACCTAGTCATTACCAACCTGAGTGACAGGTGTTCCACACCTGAAGTCAACCCCTCGTTGGTCCGATCCGACCATAAGCTAATCACCCTTGATATCCACATCCCGCCCCCACCCCCCCATTAAGGAAACCACAGTAAATAATTTCTCCAAAGCCAACTTCATGCTTCTTAAGACAGAAGCGGTGAACTTCATGACACCCATGCAGATGGACAATACAGTTACAACTGCTGAATCCTACACAAATGCACTCTATAAGCACTTACACGAGTGCATGGATCGTGCTATCCCAAACAGAACCAAGACGCTATCCTCCAAAAAAAGGAAGCCAATCTGGTGGTCCCCTACCATAAACAAACTGTACAACAGAAGGAAGAAACTGTTGCAAAAGAGAGTAAAATCCCATGAGTGGAGGAGCTCCCTGGTCAGCCTCAGTAAGAAGCTGAGATCCCTTGTAAGATCCTCCAAAGCTAGTTATGAAAACAAAATTCACTAATTGTAAGGACAACCACAAAGCATTCTATAGCTATGTCAAGAATCTCGATGGCAACACCCAGATCTGCTCTGAGTTACAGCACAACGACACAAAACATACAGAACCAACTGATTTTGCCAACATCCTGGCAGATAGGTTCAGTGCTATCTTTACCCCCCCTTACACCCTAAAGGGCCCATATCTATACAGGAAGAATGCAGAGTCCCTGTAATAACAACTACGCAGGTAAAAGCTGCACTCTCTAAAGCCAAAAACACGGCATCCATGGGACCGGACAACATCCCAGGCTGCGTTTTACACGAACTTCAGAATGAACTGGCTCCCCATCTAAGCAACATGTTCAGTAATAGCCTCGCATCAGACTTTGTGCCCATTGAATGGCACACAGCAACAATTATCCCACTCCACAAAGGGGGAGCCACCACTGATCCCAGGAACTATTGCCCTATTAGCCTGACGAGCCTGGTCTGTAAGGCCATGGAACGTATCATCATAGAACTCATAAACAAAGACATTGGTAACCTCCAAACTCTGCATCCCACCCAGTTCAGGTTTGTGAAATGCAGATCATGCCTCCTGAACCTGATCGACTTCTTTGAAGCAGTCACCAAAGCCGTAGATGAGGGTAAGGTGGTTCACACAGCCTATCTTGGATCTCGCCAAGGCTATCGACACCATCCCCATTCTGGAATTATAGCTAAACTCACTAAAGTAGGTATAAATCCCAACATCACAAGATGGGTTGCCAACTGGCTCACTAACAGAACCCACACTGTAAAAGTTGCAGACTCCAAATCTGACCTCAAACCAGTGACAAGTGAAGTACCACAGGGTTCAGTCCTGGGACCTCTCCTGTTTGGTATCTACTTCTCTGAAGTACAGGCTAACACAGAAGGCCTCTGGCTAACAAAGTTCGCAGATGACTGCAAACTAGGAGACATAGTCAAGTACCCAAATGATGTGGACATCCTACAGAAGGGCCTCACTGAGACAGATGCCTGGTGTCAGAGTGGCCACAAGCTCAATGCCAAAAAGTGCAGTGACATCCCCTTTGGTAAAAACTCTGTACCCATGAACTACCACATAGGCAGCAATCTACTTAACACCGAATGTGTGATAAGAGACCTTGGGAGAACTACTATTGCCTGGGCCAGAAGGGAATCACCACAATTATGTTGGGGGATTCCTTCTGAATCTTCAGAAGTACAACTGAATAACCACAAAATTGTAACTACTAAAAATACAGCCACAGAGTCACCAATAAGTGTACAGTCACCTCCACAAGTTGTATCAGTAATCCAATGAAATCCAACTCCACAGTACCAAAGGAATGATCTCTCCACAACGCCAAAATTATGCAAATAATAATTGTTTATTCAAGGTGATACAGTAACCAAACGCCAGTAAATCTAACGGTTAAGCGCTTTCACCCATGAATAACGGGAAGGATTACCACCAGAGATCCTTTATTATATTATACAGCCCTATTGTTAATGATGTGATCCGAATCATATTTAATTATTGGTATTTGCTTACAGGTGATTCAAAACTTGCCAGAATAATTGGCACCAAGCCAGGAATAGTATACAAGATGGGGAAAAATATTAAAGGATATTTGGAACAACTTAAGTCAAATAATAAGGATAGAAGTTGTGGAAAGGTAAACCACACCATTAAATGTGGTTCATGTAATCAATGTAGATACATTACAGACAAAAAAGAAGTGGTGATACAAAATTTATTTAAACCTAGAGTCAAATTTGACAAAGGGAACTGTAACACCAAAATGGTGGTCTATATAGCTATGTGTGATGAATGTACAAGTTTTTATGTGGGGAAGACTGAGAGATGTCTTAAAAAACGTATATACAAACATATGTATAATATCAGGAAGAAGGACCCCACTAGTGCTTTATACAAGCACATAGAAATGAATGGATACACACACAATTTCAAATTCGCTATAATAGACACCACAAAAAAGAACCCTTGGGGAGGAGATTACAAGTCCCTTTTATGTTATAGGGAAACATGGTGGCAGTTATTTTTGGATGCCACATCACCACCAGGGCTTAATGATTTTATATCGAGTAAGCCCATTTTGGAAATGTATTAATACCACCCCTAGTTGTATTTACATGTATTTACACATATATAGATGGAGAGGTTGACAGTTCCCGCATATGGTGAATATTTACAGCTAAACATGAGATAGCTGAACATGTTAGCAGTTAGTAAACAGTTAAATTTACATGTTTTATTTTAATTTATTATTGTCATTCACAGTTGATTTATTTAATTTATCGCATGGGTTATTGCATAACTACTCAGTTATGCAATTAGACATTATATGCATCAGCGCAGGGTTAACTTGTATTTAATTTACACTTTATATAATTTTTTATATGGAATTAGTTAGCATAATTATATAGTTTTGTATTAATTCACAGTTGGGCCTATTTATTATATAATTTATATTTTAATTTTTAATCAGGGAGATGTAGAAATAGGCATATATTATGGCCGGTTGACAGATGCAATACATGTCAATATCGCTTTAACATTCAGGAATTGAAAATTTTTTAATTGAGTAGTTTTTGGCGCCAAAAATGTTTTAAAAGACATTTTAGTTTCAACAATGGTGTTCTGAAGAAGCCCATTATTCATAGGTGAAAGCGCTTAACCATTAGATTTACTGGCATTTGGTTACTGTATCGCCCTGAATAAACAATTATTATTTTTATAATTTTGGTGTTGTGGAGAGATCATTCCTTTGGTACTGTGGAGTTGGATTTCATTGGATTACTGATACAACTTGTGGAGGTGACTGTACACTTATTGGTGACTCTGTGGCTGTATTTTTAGTAATCTTCAGAAGTACCCAAGATATCAATGGAAAGCGTGGAGAAGCATACAGGAACATTCCTAGCCAAGGGAAAGAAAAATAATCTGTTTTCCATGCCTTCTTGCATGGAGTCCTGGAACAGAATTTTCCCAATTGTTTGTTCAGAGAGGAGGCAAAAATGTCTACTTGAGGAAATCCCCACAGATGGATCAAATCTTGGAAGACCTACCCATTTGTGAGGGTCAGATTTTGTCCTGCTCAGCTTGTGTGCCGTACAGTTTTGCTCTGACAGAATGTAGGATGCCTACAGAGTGATACTGTGCTGTAAAACTATATCCCATGCTAACATGGCTAGTCTGCATTGGAGTAAGACCTGGCTCCCCCTTGCATGTTTATATATCACAGCACTATGGTATTGTCTGTAACAACTTGATGAGGTTCTGGGGACAAAATGCAATTCCAATAGTTGAGTGCCTTGATAAGAGCAAGAATCTCTTTTATGTTTATGCGCTTGTATCTATCTTTGTTGTTCCAAATATCTTGCACTTTTATCTCCACTGACTCTGATTCCAAAGCAAAATTTGAGTTGCCTGTGGTAACTGACTGCTTTGGAGCAGGAGTTAAGAATGGAATCCCGGATTCATGGAAATTTGTTGTCTCCACCAAGTGATTTTTCTTCTAATGAATCCCAGAACTGGAATCTAAAAAGATAATGGGTGTTGGCACTTCAGACATCACTGTATTTTTCTCATGTAGAGCTTTTCAGATGTGTCATGAGAATCATGGATGCCATGAGACCCGGAATCCTGTGGCATTCTTTCTACGTGACCAAAGTCTGAGTGGAAAACCTTTAGAACAGATCTAAATATAGATCTGTTTTTTTTTTCCTGTGGAAGAAAAGTTCTTTGTACTGAAGTGCATGGAGAAACCCCAGGAATACACTCGTGTGTGATGCATTAAAAAAATACTTGAATGTTTTCTTGCAATCCCAGACTGCATAAGAGATCTCTCATCACTGGCACTTTAAAAAAGACCTGCAAAGATATGCAATTCATCTAAATATGGACAAATGTGGGGTATTCTGTAGCCTGCAATGGGCTATGACTGGAGCTAGACACTTTGTGAACACTCTTGGAGCAGTAGACAGCATAAAGAGTAAGGCAGAGAACTGATGATGAGATCCAGACACACAAAACTTCATTTTTTAAACACCTTGATTGAATTATTACTTGTGACACAGGCAAATTTACATTTACATAAAAGTAATCAAACCACATTAACAAGTTTACATTTACAAAAGTTATATATCACATATATTGTTATATATCATGCAATCAAACCAACATTACATAAATTGTTCAATTTCGGCTCTCTGTTAAACCTCATTGCTCATGCCAAACATTTTCCTACATGTATTGTTCCCACAATTTCCAATGTTTCTATGTAATTTACTCCTACCCTTTTCTAAAGGTCCCACTTCCTGTTCCTTTATCTGTTACAACATTCACTGCTTCACATATAATTATATGTGAAGCTTGTGTGCCACACTATATCACATGCTAACATGGCTAGTCTGCATTGGAGTAAGACCTGGCTCCCCCTTGCATGTTTATGTATCACAACACTACAGTATTGTAACAACTTGATGAGGCTTAGATTTTGATATATATTTTCTAGAAATTGCTTTTTTTTGGCAACCACCAGAATTAAACATAACAAGCTCATATTTCCTCTATTACCACCATTTCTTCAGTTACCAGTACCAGTATTCCTGATAAGAGTACTCTGTAAGAGAATTTTTAAAGTGTGCCAACTTATTACACTCTGAGAACATATGCTTCCAGATACCCCTTTCTTTCCCATTACACCTCCAACATTTGCCATCTACCCGAGGAAAAATTCTTTGCAGCCTGCTTGGGGTATTAAAGTATCTATGCAAACACTTCCAGGCAAAAATACTAAATCTTCTAGATTTTGTTGTACAGTGCGAGCCATACATATGTCCTCCCATTGTTTCTTTGTAAATTTCATTTCTAATCTCTCTTACCCTTCTTTTCTGACTTCTTCTGATTTATTCCTATAGTTATTGTGCAATATTTTATATGGCCTACTAATTATCCTTTTTTTAACTACAGTTTATGTTCTAGATACAATTAAAAACTCAACCAGTACAGGTCTTTCATGTAGGATTCCCCTATCCCTTTCTCTTTGTCTGTACTCTGATATTAATCCCTGATAGGGAAGGCATTCATTGCAATCCAAATGTGTTCTTAGCTTCTTCTCATTCTGTTAACTTTCCCTCTCTAATAATTTGCTCCAAATACCTTGGTTGCTTTGTCAACTTCCTCTATAAACTCCAGCCTATTCTCTGCACCCCTAACTAAATCTATCTCCTTTCTCCATTCCCATGTTGGCTTAGTTATTAGTATACTTTCTGCTGCTTTATGAATATAATTTATTATATATATTAATATAATAATTTAATATTCTGTATGCCTCTTGTTTATCTCCTTAAGGATCTGGGTCCAAAATCCCATTTGTTCTTTATTTCTTGAATTCCCCCCCGCTTTATCATCATTCTTTTCCACTTTGAATAGTAGCTTTCTGCTTGTGTTATGTATAAGCGCCTTAACTGTGTAGGTCTAAAATATTCCTTCAAATCAGTTAATCCCAAACTTCCTTGTTCTACTGGGGGATCAACTTATCCCACTTGACTCTTGTCCTCTTCCCATCCCAAATAATATCCTTCAAATCATTATTAATTACCATCCACACCTTCTATTCTGGTTGACAAAAACAAGCCTGATGTGTATATAAAATTGAAGGGGCTAAAAATATTTTTACTGATTTCATCTTGCTACCCATAGGCAACAGCTACCAAATTCTCAGCTTTTGTATTATCTTCTGTTTAGTCACTTCTCACATATCCTTAGCTGCCATAACAAAATCCTTTTTAATCCATACTCCTAAATACTTCATTTTATCATAGGTCCATAAATATGGGTATTGTTGAAACAATTCATGTGTAGGTACATAGCTTATAGCTATAGCATTTGCTTTAGCTTTATTAATTTCATATTCAAAAAAAAAGAACAGTCTAAGAACGTTCCACAACACTGAGATGCACCTTTCAGGTTCCATCAATTACAAAATAATGTCTGCAAATAAAGCTAACTTTTTGAACACCATATCAATTGTATCCTTAAATTTCTGAGTCCCTTATTTTATTTGCCAATGGTTCTAAATATAATGCAAAAGACAAGAGGGGAAATAAGATACCCCTGCCTGTTCCACTGTTCAGACACAACTTTATCAGAAAGGAACCCTCACACTTTGATTTTTGCCTCTTATCAATCATATATCCTTCTAAGTAACCTTATTATTGTATCAGGAAATGCAAATGCTTCCATTGCCCTACTCATAAAATCCCAGCTTATGCTGTTGAATGATTTATCTGCATCAAAACCCTCCAATAACAGCAGTATTCTCTTATATTCTGCTTCCTTCTGGAACATCACTGTTCTATTAATGTTGTCAAATGTCTGACTCCCCTCCACAAAACCAAATTGGTCCATATCTATCAATTTTGGCATCATCTGTGCATTCTTTTAGTCATTATAAACATAAACACTTTATAATCATAGTTTAAAATTTAAATGTGCCTATATGAAGATGGATCAAATGGGTCTTTCCCATCTTTAGGTATTATAGCCACCATAGCTTTTTTCAAGATGCCTTCCCTCCTTTTAAAATACTGTTAAACAAAACCTTCCACATCTTTATCACTTTCTTGGCTTCTAGTTTCCAAACTTCCACTAGAATACCATCTATTCCTAGAGACTTTCCTGCAGATTGGTAATATACAAACATTTATTTATTTATTATTTATTTATTTAACATTTGTTTACCAGGAAAGTCTGACTTGGAACGAAGCCAATTTTCAGAGGAGGCCCAGGGAGAAACACTCCAGATGCACGTCTTTGTAATGTGGGAGGAAACAGGAGCACCCAGAGGAAGCCCACATGAATGCAGGGAGGACATGCAGACAACGCACAGAAGGCACGCCAGCTTATAATTGAACCAGAGAACCTCTTGCTGTGAGGCGACATCGTTACAGCTGCACCACTATCGCATCATCTCCTGTCTTAACTGTTAGTTGCTGTTTAGCTTCATCTACCTCTAACTTTGGTATATTTAAGTATTCTATAAATATTTCCATTTGTGCTTTTTTGTGATTTTCCCACTTCTCTGCTTTATACAAATTTTTATAAAAATTTGCAAATCATCTCTATCTCTACAGGCTCTCTGGTTATTTTTTGAGTTATAGTCTCACTAAGTTTGGGAATGACCCTTTCTTTTTTCTTTTGCTTAAGTTGTTATGCTAACAGTTTTTATACTTTGAAGTTATTATCCAAAAAAAAAAAAAAAAAAAACAGTTACCTAAAAGCAATCCCTTGAAAGTCATGCATAATTTCCAGGTGTGCCCCTCTAAATAATGCCTATTACTTCCTAACAATATTTATTTTTCATTTATTTGTACCCTGTTTATAAACTCCATTTTTATTTTATCTCACTCACCATCACTCCTGAAGAAATTTCTATCTTCTCTAATAACTCTCAAATTTCTACTTCTCATTCCTGAAATTCCTCTTTTGAAAAGGTAGGTAGGAAAGCACCAGTGCACTATTTTTTACTGTTATTACCCTGCATTTTTTCTTACATTTTATCCAAGTACAATCTGAAATAAATACATGACTGACAAGGCTTTCAATTAAATGCACATATTTCTGTGAAATATCATTTCTATCCAGTCTAGCCAGTTAGTGTTCCTTTGGGAATAATATATAAATTCTGTCAGAGTTCTTGTGGCTGAATTCATGTATTCCATACCAAATATTTCCACCAATTTCTTTAAAAATCTACCCTCTTTTGTTACATTTTCCCTTTTAGCTCCCCTGTGAAACATCCACACTATTCCAAAATAATATTAAATCATCACCTGTAAGTAATAATCCCTGCTGAAAGCTGATTTCTCCCCAATTTTTCTTAAGTTCCATAATATCAGTTTTGGCGGAATATAAATACATGCCAGCATAATCCTCATCCTTAATCAACAGCTCCTTACTACAACATACCTACCATTATTGTATTTTTCCCTCTTCTATCATTATCTGAGCCCCTCTAGCAATCAGTATTATTACTCTGCTTCATCTTTGTCCCAGATATTCTGCTCAATTAGCCATTCTGAAACATCTTTTTTGTCAAATTCACATTATCATTACTTTCTAAATGCATTTCCTGCAGCATTGCTATCTGCACTCTGCATTTTTAAAATAATTCAATACTCTTTCCTTTTTGTCTATAGCTATAAGGCCATTTGCATTCCAGGATAATATGGATAGTGTAGCCATTATGACAAAAAGTTACTGCTCCCACCTAATATATATGACATTTTTTTTAAAGTCTATTTCCAACTTTTGTCTTACATGCACACATTAATGTTTAGCATGATGATCTTTTATACAACTGCTGCTTCTCATCTCCATTTAACCTGTCACATTTTTCAAAACTTTTTGTTTTAATGGAAGCCCTAAAAAACTAAACACGTTTTAAGAAGAAATAATGAAAATATTTTGGCTGCTTGAAATGCGTACCCTATATAAGCTTGGAGTAAAATAAAGTGTAATGGTAGGGTAGCAATATGGCAGATAAATCCTAGTAAACTGAAGGAATTAACCTTCCTACGAACTCTGATGCCTCAGTCTCAATTATAAATCACCCTGCTTATATGGGCATGAAAAATCATTTACTTGGACTCTCTGGTTAGTCAATTAAGTAACCGTTAATTCAAAATGCTTAACGGTCTCAACACCAAACATTAAGCTTTAGTAGCGAAATAACAGAACTTCATTTAAATATTCATTTTCCTTGTCAAGTCAGTATATACGAGCAGTCCCAAAGAACTTGCGTTATCAGTATCAGGTTATGTACGCTAGAGGTAGTGTAAAACAAACTACCTATAAATGCCCATACCTTAGTAGAGTCCAATGTAGTCAAAGTTCACTCAGGTAGCCAAAATTCACTCAGGTAGCTTGGTTCTTGTATGCGCTCCTGTGGTGCACTTCTGTAGATAAGCAAAAGGACAAGCGTACAAAGCAGGTTTCCCTACGAAATCTTTCTGTTCATTTAAATCAGTAAATGCAGTCTCTCGATGTGAGTGCAGCCAAAAATGTGCTTCTGTAATTAAGTAAAAGGACAAGCATGCAAAGTAGGTTTCCCTACAACAATCTTTCTGTTCGTTAGAGCCAATAAATCCAATCTCTCGGTGTGAATGCAGCCAAAACTGCTCTCTCAAATACACACGACAAGCGATAATACTTCACTTTAAAACTATATCTTCATGAGTAGAAGGATCGACCCAACATCAGTGCAGTATAGTATTATAAAACTTTTATTGAACAAAACGGCAAGCGCTTTCACCCGAAGGCTTCATCAGGCCATTAAACATTACATATTCGTTTAAAAATACATCTTAAATACTATTATAATTAATGACATCACTTCCTCAGTATCCTGTAATTACTATAATTACTAAAATTCAACTATCTTAAAGGTGCATCATTATTTCTATTTGGTGCAACTCTAAAGAATTAATATTAATGAGAACTCATAAAATATAAAATAGTATATATATAAAAACCATGTTAATATTACAAATAGCGCCATGAATACTGACTATGACTAATACATAAAAAATGTGATGCTCTGCATGTCGTTATATAATAATAAATTAAATGCTATAATAAATATGTGTGTACTGAAATATATTAAATGAAGACAAAATTCATATGTATATATCTGAAATATATATATGCATACTAAAATGTAAAAATGTAAAAATGCATAATTTCATATCTAAAGAATATATATACTTTATAAAGAATATACATGTAAATAATAAAAATAAAAATAATAAAATGTGTATGTACATAAATATGTGTTTCTAAATGATATATGTATAAATGGATAATATAACAAAATGTATATAAAAAATGTATCTATATGTAAGCATATAAAAAATACAAATAAAATGAAACGTGTACCATGAATAGTGATACCAATGATATCTATATGTAAGTAAGTGTATCTGGGTAATGTATGTATTTTATAGATAATATAATAAAATACATACTAAAATATATGGAAAATGTATGTATATGTAAATATGTATAAGATGAACCATGTGTGCTGTAGATAGTGAAACCAAATGTGCCCATGCTGTATCATGGTTGATATGCCATGTTAACGATATAGCATAAATCCACATGCACATACATTTATACTTAAATACCTATACGTATATGCTATGCATGCACATCCTCCTATGCATGCATGCACATATTAAAACATCAGATAAACACTTAAAAGTATATATTTCCATATAAGTGATCATATTCATATGCATTCCAGCAAATTAAGTGCTTACAATTGCTAGGAATATCATAATCCATAGTATATGGAAATATCTAGACAACAAATGATAATTCTTATAATGATATAAATTGATTATCTATAGATATTAAAGAACATCATCAAATGATAATATTTACATATATATGAAAATTAATTAATCAATTATCCATGATTATTAAACACATGTTATCATATAAGTTGTTTTCTAACTGAGCCATCTAATATTACATGTACAAGAAAAAAACAAGAACACAAAAAAAAAACAAAAAGACAACATCTATGTTGCATAGGTACTACTTAAAAAAAACAGTAGGTGTTAGTAATGTATAGTCATTTAGTCATATACATAATTCAAAACAGTATTATGATTAGTAATATCAATTTATTATTAATTATATTACTACCATTTATTAATTTTTATTAACTTTTAACTTCCTGGCTTTAAGCATGGGTTTGATAGGAATTCTATCATTAAGCCCTGGTTCTAAATGTGCTCTCAAATGAATAATCCATTTGCTTTCATGTTGTTCAGTAGTGTTGTGTATGGGCCCTCTTCTAATAGTGGGAACATTAACTTGCATGACCATGAAACTGAAATTATGTTGTTTGGTGGTATTCATTACATGTTTAGATAGTGCATTTTTATCAGATCCTATTCTAATATTATAATAATGTTCTCTGATCCTCTCTCTCAGTCGCCTATCTGTTTTGCCCACATAAAAGGCTGAGCATAACTGGCATGTTGCCAAGTATACTATATGTGTGGTTTCACAGTTGGCGTTACAATGGAATTTAAATGTGCGTTGTGTAGTGGGATGTATAAAATTAGCTGATTGATCTATAGTGTAACAAAAGTTACACTTACCACATGGTCTAGTCCTAGCATCTAAATCACCATTTGATGATATGGGATCAACTCTGTTAGGGCCACATAACATCCTGTACAAATTCAATTTATTCTTCTAAGTAAACTTAGGTACACTCCCTACTGTTCCTGAGATTACTGGGTCGATTTGTAATAGATCCCAGTATTTTGTATAGGCCTTTTCCCACTTATACTGGTTGGTGTCTGTTCTTTTCCTATAGCTATTCTTTTCCCACATGTAAAAAACATCTGGTAAGCTTTCAGAAAACATTAACCTTTAGCCCTAAAAAACACTGGCTATCTTTAAATACAACTAAATTGCACATTGTTTTATTAAATGCATTAAGGTTCTCAGGCTGTTAGGGGACTTCTGTCATTTCTTTGTATAATTTCCTACTTTATTTTTCACTGCTTGCCATTGTACCTTTAAATTCTGCATTTCCCTCAGCAAAGAATGCTCAAAACTCTCAAGATTATTTGTTTGCTTAAAAAAAAAGATTATTTGTTTGCACCTGCAGGCACCTCATATTCATGTAAAAGTTGTAAACAAAGGAAAAAATAGCTTACATCTTTGCAGATGCGTGAGGGAATCTTTGTAACTTTCACTTGGAACCAAATATACACCTACCTTTAGCTGCAGGCATCTCTATTCTCACTGAGAACATTTGCTAATTAGAAAAAAAACAAGCTAATATCTTTGCAGTTACAAGGAACCTAACATTCTTCATGGTTTTCATAATTTTGTCCTATTTTTCAAGCCTATTTGCTTACAAAAACAAATATTTATAGCTTAAGCTAAGGGCATTCATCTAGACATCCATGTTTGTAAAAATAAGATATTTGTTAAACTTATACAGAGGGCTGTGGTTTAATATGAATTTGCTAAGGAATCTGATATAGTTGTAAAGAGCTGCACAGTCAATTATGAACTACTATATGTTCTATCATATTTTCATTCTATTTATGCCAAATGCTTTTTTGTCATTCAGAATTACCAATTACCAATTTTTTCTGATCTACATATGCTTAAATAACATTAGCTGCAGTGGATTTCATAATCAATAACTTTTTAAAGAAAAAGCTAATGTTATAGAGTATGTATGCTGCTGCATTATATCCCAGCAGTCTATGCTTTCATATTTAAGTACTGCTGTCAGTCAATGCAGAATTATAGGTTGATAGGTTGGTGCTAGGCTATCAGCCCTAGGGTCTATACAAGCCTAGCCATAACAATTCCCTGGCTATTTCTTCCCACAAGATTTACTTCCCTGGACCCCTATCTAGCAGGGCAACTGACGTGATCCCCGGGGTGAATTTCCTATCTCCCATCTAATCATCAATGTTCCTTTTGAAGAGGGCCAAAGAGGTGCTCTGCTTGACATGTATGGGCAGTTTATTCCAGAGTCCGGGGAGTCTCTGGGTCAGGAACCTATCCCTCCAGCATGTTTTGTTCATTGTGATGACAAGGTTTAGACCCCTGGAGCGTGTGGCTCTGAGGGATTGGGATTTCTTTAAGTGTAGCATGTCAAACAGCTCTGGGTTTGACATGGCCTTGTATGTTAAACAGAGATAGCCTCTTAGTAGACAATATGTGACAGAGTATAGCTGGAGTTTTTCTAGACAGTCAGCATAGGGCATCTGCTTTAGGCCTGTGATTCTTTTACTGAGGTATTTCTGCAGCCTTTCCAGTTGTTGTAGATGTCTTCAGAGGTACATACCAAATGGGGCACTGTATTCTATAATGGGTCTAATGAGAGATGAGTACAGGGAGACAATGACCTCCTTTTTTCTGGATGAAAAGCCCTTAGTGATGAGGTGTGCCACATAGGATTTCCTGACTGTTGTGGCGATGTGGTTATCAAAGGTGAGACCACTATCCACCTGTGTCCCTAAGTCTCTTATCACACTTTCAGTCTTTAGTGTACTTTCACCTATGTGGTAATTCATGGGTACATGTTTTTTCCCCAAAGGGGATAACTATACATTTATTGGCATTGAACTTGAGCCCATGGCTCTGGCACCAAGCATCTGTTTCTGTAAGGCCCTTTTGTAGAATATCCACATCATTTGGGGATTCAGTAATGGTAATGGCTCCCAGTTTGCAGTCATCTGCAAACTTTGTTAGCCAGAGTCCCTTAGTGTTGGACTGTACTTTAGAGAAGTAGATGCCAAACAAGAGCAGTCCCAGGACTGAACCCTGAGGTACTTCACTTGTCACCTTTTGTGCAGTTCTTTTTTAACACCTTTATTGAATCATCACTTGTGACACAGGCACACTTACATTTATATAAAAGAAATCAAACTACATTGACAAGTTCACATTTACAAACATTATACATCACATATATTGTTATATACGATATAATCAAAGTAATACTACATATATTGTTCAATTATTGCCTTCTCTTAAACTTCATTCCTCTGCCAAAACATTCTTCTGTAAGTACTGTTCCTACAATTTCCTTTTTTTCCATGTAATGTTCTCCTACACTTTTCTAAGGATCCCACTTCCTGTTCTTTTATCTCTGTTATGATATACATTACTTCAAGTATCATTGGTTTCGACTTTGATTTCCATTTTCTAATAATTGCTTTTTTGGCAGCCACCAGAATTAAACTTAAAAGGTATTATTATGTCTAGGCAATTCGGATCCTGTATCCTAGCCCCCTGCTAACTCATTACATTCCAAGAACATATGCTCCCAGGTACCTCTTTCTTCCCCATTACACATCCAACATTTGCCATCTACCTGATGAAAATTTAACTGGAGTCTGCTTGGGGTATAAAAGTATCTATGCAAACACTTCCAGGCACAAATCTTAAATCAACTAGATTTTGTTGCATATTTGGGAGGCATACATATGCTCTCCCATTGTTTATTTGTGAAATGCTTACCTAATCTCTCTCCCCACTCTTTTCTGATGTCCTCTGAATGTTTCTTACTTTTATTGTGCAATATTTTATATGTCCTACAAATTATCCCCTTTTTAACAGCTTGTATTCTAGATTCAACTAAAAACTGAACCAGTGAAGGTCTTTCATTTTATGATTCCCCTATCCCTTTCTGTTTCTGTTATCAATCCCTGATAGGGAAGGCAATCTCTAACCTGTAGTCTCTTCCCATTCTATAACCCTTCCTCTCTCAAATTATTTGTTCTCACTACCTTGGTTCCTTTGCCAGTTTCTTCCAGGAAATTCCAGCCCACTCTTGCTTATTCTATGTATCCCTAATTGCATTCATCCTTATCAGCAGAATCTTCTTTCTTAATTCCCATGTTGGCTTAGTTTTTAGTATACTTTCTGCTACTTTATAAATATAATATTCTGTGTGACTGTTATTCTCCTTAAGGATTTGTGTCCAAAATACCACTCTTTCCTAATTTCTTGAATTACTCCTGCTTCATTATCATCCCTTTCCACTTTGAATTGTAGTTTTCTGCTTGTGTTATGTGAAGGAGCCTTTACTGTGTAGCTGTAAATTATCCATTCAAATCAGGTAATCCCAAACCTCCTTGCTTTATTGGAAGGATCAACTTATCCCACTTGATACTTGCCCTCTTCCCCACCCAGATAAAATCCTTTAACTTTTTATTAATTGGTATCCACATCATCTCCTTTTGATAAAAATATGCCTGTCCTGTGTATAAAACGAAAGGAACTAAAACATGTTTACTACTTTTATCTTGCTATCCATGTGCATAAACAAGAGCTTCTAGTTTCTCAGTTTTTGTATTACCTTTTTTGTCTCTTCCCACATATCTTTATCTGTCATAACATTGTCTTCTTAACCCATACTCCTAAATACTTCATTTTATCATGTCCCCAGAAATTAAGTTATATCCCCCCAAAAAAACAGAAGTGTATCAGAATGCTTCACAACACTGAGATGCCCTTTTCAGGTTCCATCAGGTACAAACATAATATCAGATGCAAATAAAGCCAACTTTTCTTGAATACCATAGCAAATTATACCCTTGAATTTCTGAGTCCTTTATTTTATTTGCCAATGGTTCTAAATATAATGCAAAGGCCAAAGGATACCCCTGCCTGTTCCACTGTTCAGATACAACTTATCAGAAAGGAATTCCCCCACTTCTCTTTCTTTCTCTGATCAATCATATATCCTTTGAGAGTTTCAAAAGAGAAAACAACTAGTATTCAAGGTTTCAGAGAGGTGAAGACCAACGGAGCCATTTATTTTGGGAAGGATGTCCACAGTATGTCATCGAGGACTGTCAGAGACAGTGTTCCGGTTTGCAGAATACGACAGGTACTGTGAACTCTTCCATTTCTAAAAACAATGTATCTAGTCAAAAGGGAACTTCTTCTACATCTTGTCAGTGTAAAGGACAAGTATTTGAGCCTTCTGGCAAACAGTACACTGGTGATAACAACAAAAGAAGTACTAGTTCACCTAAAGTTGTTACATTCAAAATACATGGTTTCGACTCCCTGCTGCGGCAGGAATACAATTTTAAGGACAAATCATCAAAATCTGGGCATACCTTTTTATCAAATCGAGATGGTTTGGGAACTTTTAATAGTTTAAAGGACGGTATTTTTACATTCGAGAAAAAATTATTTAAATTAAAGACCATTGAAATTGATAGTTTATTTGAAGGAATGTATATGCTCAAAAATTGTCCCACAAGGACTTCATGTGTTCAAATTTCCCTATGGTTTGCTGTACGATGACAATATGGTGAATGATTTTTCATGTATGTTTGACAAATGGGGGTTGGAGTTGTTGGAGAAAAATGTTTTTTTATTTGGAATCTATGCACACCCAGATTCAGGAAGAAGTTATTAGCTTACATAGAATTATTACTAATGACTTGTTGTTTGACCAGTATGAAGGACTATTTGACAGAACGATTGATAGGGTTGATAAAAATGCAATGGTTTATTTCATAAAAAGAAAAGGAAATTAGACAGAGATGTTAAACAGTATAGTACACACTCTGACTATCCAGTAGACAAACTTTTAGTGATAGTTATCAAAGACTTAATCCCAAACCCAACCTCATTTCATCTGACCCAGCGTTTAGGATAGAGAGTGGGGATAATGAACATATTCCCCCTTTTTTTGAAACTGAAGTAATAGATATACCTGATTCTCAGGATTTTCAATTTGTGAGATGCTAGGAGAGAATAGCAAACAGAAACATAAAGGGGTCATACACCCACAACCAGGTGGTGGACCACCGTCCATCATTTACCAACAGGGGGAGAGGAAGGGTGAGATATTAACACATTCACCTGATCAAATTATACTTAGTTTTCAATGTATATAATTACACTGACCGTGATGTTGGTGAGGAATTTTTTTTCTTTATTTTTAAAAGAATTTAAATTTGTTCCTATTAAGTTGCCGGATATAGCAAATGTCTTATACACTAGGAAACTGAATTTTAAAATCCTGTTTTCTTCCTCTGATACCAACAAGACCTCTTTTCCTAGGATTGGTCCCCTTAGGAAACATAATGTTTACAACCCCCCTTACATTCTTTGGTTGCCAGTTTTGAAAGGGCAGTCAAGGATGACATATACCGGTTATGGGTAGATAATAAAGGATTATATCATAATTTAAATGAAAAGGAGAAAGAACTGATCAATGAATTAAGGGGTGATAAAAAGATACGTATTATGACCCCAGATAAGGAAGGGGGGGTAGTAATTTTCAACTCTGAGGATTACACTAATGTAATGCAGAACATTCTTTTTAATGAAGATACATATTTGCAAGTGTCTATTAATCAAATCAATATTTCATATTGTAGGATTGACAGTTTTCTTGAAGAATATGTTACAGAAAGTAGAATAGATATTGATACTCACAAATTTTTGACAAACACTCATCCTAAAACACCTGCACTATTCGGTATACCTAAGGTGCATAAAAACATTGAAAACCCTCCGTTCAGGCCGATTGTTGCTGGCATGGGTCTAAAACTCACAATTCGGCTGTTTATATTAATAGGATGGTCAAACATGTAGTGGCTTTTTTCTCCCACTTAGTTAAAGATTTGTGGGATTTTTTAGCTAAACGTACACCTGAACTTTGGTCTCCCGAAATCATTTTTCTTACCATCGATGTCCAGGATTTATTTACAAGTATACCCAAAGAGGAAGGCCTAAATTATTTTGAGGAAATTTTATATTCTAGCTCTACACTCAGTGATGACAAGCTGAAACGTATTTGTGAAATGATGGCCCTTATTTTAGAACATAATTACATCTTTTTTTGAAGGGCAATATTATCAACAAGTTTTGGGGGTAGCTATGGGTGCGGCCTGCGCCCCAGTATATGCCAACCTTGTCATGTTGGGGTGGGAGCTTGAACATATTTTCAAGAGTAATTTTATGTCTGATATCTTGTTATACAATAGATTCCCGGATGATATTTTTACTTTATGGAAGGGGAGCATGGACAATATATCTCCATTTATTGAATATTTGAACAACACTACCCATTTTTTCAAATTTACCTATCATTGTGACCCTACTGAGATTAGCTACTTGGATACCTTGATTATCAAGGATACTGATGGTTTCAGGTCTAAAGTATTTCGCAAACATACATTTTGCAATTCATACCTTCACTTTAATAGTCAACACCCTTTTTTTCAGAAAAAATGTATTATTAAAGGACAGGCCATCAGAATAGCCAGAATGATCTCACATAAAGAAGACCTGAGGAGAGAATTGGACATTTTACAAACAATGTTCATAGAGCAAGGTTATCCTACGGATTTGGTTAAAGAAATACTGCAGGAGATTTTTGATGGTTGGGGGGAGAAATATATACCTTTATTAGGTAAGAAACTTGAAGACGTTGATAATACAGACGCTTTAGATGGTGGAAAGGGTTGGACATGTGACTTTATAGAAGCATGTGTGATACAAAATAGCTCCCATTATAAAGGGATTCAGAATATTGTAAAAAAGAATTGGAACATTTTTAGAGCAACTTACGACATTTACAACTTGGGTGAAAAACCTATTTTTTCTACCAAAGTTGGTAGAAATATTAAAAATATTTTAGAGGTTTATCCAGCCATTTCATCTATTGATAATAGAAATCAGGGAACTAAAGCATGTGGTCATTGTGGCCAATGCAAGTTTATATCACCTACATCCTATATTGTGCTTGATAATTATTTTAGAACTGAAGTTCTTTTTAGGAAAGGGAACTGTGCTACAAAAAGAATAGTGTACCTTGCTAAGTGCCTGAGTTGTACCTGTGTTTATGTTGGCAAAACTGAGAGGGCATTAAGGTTAAGAATTTATGAACATATGTATGATATTAGAACCAAAAAGAAAACCAATGCCCTCTTTAGGCACAGCAAGGTATGTGACAAACATTCAGGGTACATTTTTGGCATTATTGATGAAATTATTCATGATCCCAGACGGGGGGAGACTGGAAAAATAAACTTAATGCCAAGGAAATGTTGTGGCAGTTATGTTTAGCTGCTAATGTATATCCAGGTCTTAATGACTTTATTTCTATTGCACTGCCTTTGAAAGAAAAAGCAGCTAAGATTTCAATTATATATTTTTATTTTGACATTATTTTCTGTGTGAATTTTTTAACTTTATTTTTAGCATGAACATGTTTTATTCAGTAAGGTTGTGCTTCATATATTTATATATTTAACAATTTTATTTTTGTAACAAGTTTTTATACATTTTATTTATTGTGGTCAGTTATTTAAGGGGTTAATTATTTATTTAAATTGACTGTATGGTATTGGTTGAACACTTGACCAATCTGATTTATCTGAGGGGTATTTCATTTTGTCATTTAAGAATGTCATTGTTCTGATGAAGTCAAAATTCTTTTGATGAAAGTGCTTAACTGTTTGGATGTATTTTCGAATAAAGTATTTTAGAGAGACTAGTGACCTGTGGCTTCATTTGGGTGCTGTTTTTCTTGGTTACTGGTCTTGCTTCACAGCATCTACCTTTGCCTTTATTCAATCATATATCCTCCTAATTAAGCTTATCATTGTATCAGGAAATGCAAATGCATCTATTGCCCTATCATAAAATCAAAGGTGACTCTGTCAAATGCTTTCTTTACATCAAGACCCACCAATTCTCATTAACACTCTTCAAAAAAAATCTTGATGATTGGATGGGTATTAGGAAATTCACCCTGGGGATCACTTCTGTGGTTCTGCTTGACAGGGGCACAGGAAAATAATTTTCTTGGGTGGCGAAAGCCAGGGTACCTTTTTGGCTAGTGGTATTTTCTTACATTCTGCTTTCATCTGGATCATCATTGTTCTATTAATGCTGTCAAATATTTGTCCCTTTACAAAACCACATTAATCCATATCTATCAATTTTGGTATCACCTTTGCCATTATTTTAGCCAATATAGATATAAACACTTTATAGTCATGATTTAAAATTGAAATGTGCCTATATGAAACTGGATCTAATGGGTCTTTATCGTCTTTAGGTATTACAGCCACCACAGTTTTTTCTAGGATGATGGCACTCCCCTCTTTTTAAAATACTATTAAACAAAACCTTACAGATTATCACTTTCTTCCCTCTCAGATTTCAAACTTCAACCAGAATATCATCTATTCCTGGATACTTTCCTACAGATTGGTTATGCATCACCATTTTAATCTCATCTCCTCCTGTCTTAACTGTTAATTGTTGAGCCTCATCTACTTCTAACCTTGGCATATTTAAGTCTTGCATTAATATTTCTATTTGTGCTTTTTCATTTCCCCACTTTTCTGCTTAATACAAATTTTCATAAAAGGTCCAAAATAACTCTAATACTTGTAATGAATCTCTATTTATTCAGCTTGTTATAGGCTTGCTAAGTTTGGCAACAACCTTTTCTACTTTCTGCTACCTAAGTTGTTGTGCAAAAAGTTTTTATGTTCTGGACTTATTATAAAAAAAAAAAAAAAAAAAAACAGCTGCTTTAACAGCAATCTTTCCAAACTCATAGATTTTATTTAGGGACTCCCTCATTTTCTCATTAGTACACTGCAATTGTGGCTTATTTTGCTCTATGAGATTTCTCTTATCTTGTAATACGTTAACCTTTGTCAGCCCCTCTAAATAATTCTTGTGACTTCTTAACCATATCTCTTTTTTTTATTTCTGTTTTTAAACTCCACTTTCATTTCATCCCACTCACTAGCTGTACCTTCTAGAGGACTTTCTAGCTTTCATAATACCTCTTGAAAAATTTCACCACCCATTCCTTAAATTCCTTTCTTTTTAACAGGTAGCTGTGGAAGCACCAGTATCTCATCTTTAGTTCACCTTGCATTTTTATTTAGTAATTATTGGTGCACAATCTGAAACAGTTATTGGATGTGTGTCAAAGTTCTTAATTAAATGCATTTGTTCCTCAGAAATATAAATTCTGTCTAGTCTAGTCCAGTTATTGTATCTTGGGGAATAATATGTAAATTGCCTCCAAGTTCCTACTATTGAATTCATGTTCCTCATACAAAATATTTTTATAAATATCTTTAGAAGTCAACCCTTTTTTTGTTATATTTTCTCTTCTAGGCCCCTTAGACACATCCTCACTATTGCAAATCAAATTCTAGTCCCCACCGATAAATAATATTCCCTGTTGAAAGCTGATTATTTATTCAAAACATGTTTAAGCTCCATAATAGTTTTAGGTGGTATATAATTACATGCCAGCATAATAGTCATACCTTGCCAGTAGCCCCTTACTACCACAAATCTGACATTATTATTATAATGGGTTTGTGAAGGCTGACAATTCTAAACAACATAGCTCCTTTAAATTTTACCACCAATCATAATCCAGAGAAGAGACAGCAAGAAGGAACCAACATCACATCATCTCCAAAGTTTCAAATAGAAAACACGAAAAAGGTGCAGCTTTACATCAAAGAGGAAACAACAAAATTCAAGAACTTTATTACAATCCTTCCAAATGTAATGCACAACAGATAATAAATCAAGGAGCTAGACCAAAATTTTTTTTTACCCAAGGAAGATGAGAAACCACAGAGAAACCAGATGATGAGAACACGAGGACAGAAGTGATCAGATTCTTCAATGGACGACTAGAAAGGTACAAAACCATGATTTTAAAATTGTCTAGTGTTAAATTAACACCAACACATGAAAAACTTTTAGGACTTGGGCTAAATTTCATCCAAACTAGGCGAGCTGATGTCTCACGTACTTTACTGGATTTAAAACAATCTGTAGTAGGTAAACTGAACATTAAGTATGCTTTAAAAATGTTAACATGCCAAAAACCATGTATGTAAAACCTTAAATATATAACCAAATGTTGACTCATCCTCTTAAGGTATTTGAATTTGACTGTGCAAGAGATATTAGAGCATTGTTAAGTAAGAAAAACAAGAATTCTATATTCAATTTAAATCAGATGGAGAGAAATGCTCTAAGAGAATTAAGTGACAACAGTAAGTTAAGGGTTATGAAAGGTGACAAGGGAGTGGACTTGTGTTACTGGATCAAGCGATGTACAATTTCTGTACTGAAATAAAAGTAAAATGAAGACATATATACTCTAGTAGAAGCTAGTGAAATACAGAAATGTTATAAGAAAATTTATTCTTTCTTATATGATAGTTTAATTGAAGACAATATACATACAGAATTGTACAATTTTTTGTAACATCAAATATCCAAAAGTGGGAATATTATTTCGGATTCTCAAAATTCACAAAGATACGTCACCCCCCCATTTAGACCAATTGTGTCTGCTCCAAAAATCCAAGAAAAAATGTATTTGTACTATTTGTACTATTGATGTTTTCTCTCTGTTTAATTACATACCCCACGATAGAGGAATTGAATATGTAAGAGAATTTTAAAACAAGTTCACTGATTTTACTAGCCAGAATATTATTTTTTATTGCACATTGGTTGAAGTTTTCCTTGATGATAATTTTATGTTTAATAAAAAAATATATAAACAGTAGAAGGGGGTTGTAATGGGGTCAATCAGCAGCCCTGTTATTTGCCAGTGTTTTATTGGGATGGTGGGAACATCTAATTTTAGGACCAATTAAGAATTTGGTTAATATCATCTACAAATGTTTTATAGATGATTTATTTTTATTAAATGATCAACAGATGATTGCTTAGACTTAATAGAATTATTTAATCAAAGGTCAGAGTCTTTGAGTTTCACATTAGGTGAAAAAGGTACCCGAGTGAAATTTTAGATGTTACCATAGGATGGAACAGTGAACTAAAACAGTTTGAGGGTAGTATTCCTAGAAAAGGAGATATTTTCTAATAATTATTTACATCAAAGAAGTAATCACCTCCAGTTTATGAAGAAAAACTTGCCTAGAGGGCAGTATATCAGAACCAGTAGAATAGCATCTAATTATATATCACTGAAAGAAGAAATTACATTTATTACTAACTTATTCCTGGCTAGAGGATATAAAAAAGAACTATTTATGGATATTAAGAATGAAATTTTAGCTAAAACAGGTACATTGTTTCCACCCATACTGAAGGAATGTTTTGTTAGTAGAAAAAGGGATACATTCAATGAGAATATGGAAGGAGATAAGATTACAGTATGTAGCTTAGATATGGCAATGGATAGCCAGGCTGTACATTTTATTATACAAAATAACTGGACTATTTTAGAGGGGAATAGGGACTTGTATAGGATGGTTGGAAAGGCTCCTAATTTTGTTTATAAAAATAGTATCAACATGAAATCTTTATTACAAAATGGTAGTTCAAAAATTATACTGCCAACATTCTTGACAAAGAAAAATAAAGGGATGTATAAGTGTGGAGGGTGTAATGTTTGTCAGCACATTTTATAAGGACCACATATTTCTTTAGAAAATGTATCCTATACCTTGACTGTACCTGGTATACTTCTTTGTAAAACTAGAGGGGTATTTTACACTGGTATGTGATCAGAGTGCAGAGCATTTTATATTGGAATGACAAGAACATTACAAGATAGAATTAAAAAAACATCTTTATAGTATTAAAAAGAAGGATATAAAGAATGCACTGTATAAATGCACCACTAAATTCAATAAATATAAAAATGTCTTTTTTCTATACAAGTTTTAGCTGATTTTAGAGGTAGGGATTTAAAAACAAAATAGAGCAAACAGAAACCTTGCGGCAATTAAAAATGGGGGCTGATAAATATCCTGGGTTGAAGGATATGATAAACATTAAATGTTTTTTAAAACAAAGAAGATTTTATATATATATATATATATATATATATATATATATATATATATAAACAGAAGTATTTTAGAATGTGTTTTATATGTCTCTTAAATTGATGTTTTTAAACCTCACACACTCTTTTACTATACTGATTGATTAATTGGTATTAAGTATGTTTTGTTATTGGACAGTTGTATTTAATGCCTTCAATTTTTGCAAGTGTCATTCTGATGAAGTAAGAGAGATGAAAGCATAGAATAAAGTGTTTTTCATGCTAAAATCCTGTTTTTCTCTTGCTGGTTTGCCATGTAGTGTTTTTTTTTTAAATGTCTACACATTCCCACTGATATTTGGTAGGTTTATCCTTTATACAGTTTCTTCATATCATCAACACTGGAACCTAGGTCACATTTTACAAGACTTTTTGTTTTAATAAAAACTGTCAAACAAAAAAACAAGTATACCCCCAGAATTCCCCATAACTTGTTAATACAAACACACAAAACTATATTAACCCTCCTAACAGGAATGATTGTCCCAAACAGACATTTTCTAATTACACTAATTGGTGTCTGTTTTTTTTTATCTTTTTTATCTTTATTCCCCTCCCAGATATGAAAAACAACTTACATGCTTTCAGAAAACATTAACTTTTAGCTTTGAAGAAACCAGTGTTCTGCCTTTTTATTGCCCTGTTATTAGGGGTCTACCTCACATCACTGAATTTTCAGTTCATCAAACTTGAAAATGACAAGACGACTGCACCGAAAAACTTCTTTACCAAATGGTCATATCACTGGAATTTTACTCTGGGAAACGGTCACTGGGCCACCATAGGGAAATTTGTTCTTTTCCCCACTATAGTGTGACCTCAGAGTTGGTATATGTAGTTAGGGGGATGTGGGGGCACAGCCCCCCACATGGGGAGAGAAGCCACCCACTTGGGTGGGTTTGATATGCTTTGGTGTGTTTATTTTGAAATGATGGCCAAGTGACTGCTGTCCCAGAGTAAAATTTTGGTGATGTGACCATTCAGTAAAGTAATTTTTGTTGGAGTTTTCCGGTGATTTTCAAGTTTGATGAACTGAAAATTCGATGATGTCAGGTTGACCCATTATCAGCATGTCTCCATTGAAAAGTAAGAAAAAAATATAGTCCTCAGCTGAAGGTTTCTAATGACAAGCTGAAACATTTACTGCTAAAGGAAAACTTTTCATTACATTTAGTGTTCTCTCCTTTAATTGTTTCCACTTAAAATGTGTTATTAGATTAACCAGTGCAAAAGTAAGAGAAAACACATCTTTACATATATTATCTATGTACTTTTGAATCCCATTCTGCACCTCAACAACCCAAGATTACAGCATTTTAATTTAAACATGCTTTTATCTAGCATTTTTCTTTTTGCATTGTAATGCCTACGTTTTGTAATACTAAAAAAGAAAAAAAGGCATCAGTTTACTATAGTATCTTTACACATACAAGAACAACTAAAAATGCTTTACTATAAAACCATGCAATTTGCATAATCAAACTTTTCACATAAATACTGTTAAGAACAGAAACTGTTTTATTTACAGTTACCTTTTTACTTCCTCTTCCTGTCCTCCAAACATTAATGCATGAAGTGATGCAAATGCCTTTCAGTTTCTCACAAGTTTAACAAAGTCTACAAAAGTCCAATCTTTCCACTCATTCTTATACAGCAGTATTTCACAGATGTGATCAATGGTTTGTAGTCTCACATTTTTATTCACTAATTTCCATGCTGTTGGTCTTCTTCCTATTCATCTCCATCTCCCAACTCCAAATTCTGGTTTAATTCCAAGGTTCTCCTGATTCTTCTACTCAACACCTGTGCTTTAATCCATCTCTCAAACATTATCCTTTGGAACAGTAAAAATATTTCACTGTTAAAGTCTCTCAGTGTGCTTTATTACCAGAAAAAATTAGAAGCAGAGCCTCCTTCTGTTTGATGGCTCACTTTTCCTTTGACAAACTTTTGTATTTCCTCCTTAGCCTGTTCTGCATCAAAAATGACTTTAGGCCTCCAGGAAAAATATTCTGAAGACAGCTAGATACAATAGTTTGAAACTCACAGCTGGCTCTTGACATTCTCTGATTGCTGGAAATCATACCTCTCAGCTTCATAACAAGAAACCTGGACAAAGCCACAAATAATAGGGAGACAAAGGCCCAAAAATAGGGACACTGTTTAAATATTGCTCTCACAAACTTAGAAAGTTGATAAAATAACAGGTTTTGCATTAGCATAACATTTCTGAAGGATATGAACTCAATCTGAAAATCAAATGTCTGCCATTATTTTCTGACTTTAGTCCTTCATGATTTGCCAGTGATTTGTCAGAAAACAATTTTATGAGGAAAAGGACCAAAAATATGAGTAAAAATCTGGACAGTTATGAGCTATGCTGGAAATAATTTCTCTTCTACTTGTACAGTGGATAATAATTTTCCATAAACACTCTGTCTCCAACTTTTATCCCTTCGCCCTTTTGTCACAGTTCTGTCAGGATTAACATTTTCTACTGGTAGGTGTGCATTTTTACTAACACAGTTCTTGTCTACTTTCTCATGGCTATATTTAGAGCATGGACATGGTGTGCTCTTTCAATTAACAGTTCCTGCCCAAGAATACCAGCCCAGTTGCTTATTTTTGCTTTCATAAATTAATACAGTCTGTTCCATCCAGTTTCTCTAGTACAACAGAAAATTTCAGATTGTCCCTGTATGTTCTGTCCACTAAGTCTACCTTTTTTTAAACATCTCTTCTTGAATAGTCTCATACTCAGCTAGCCTTTTCTTCATTTCATCCTCTAATTTTTACAGTTTTATCAGCTGATCTGACTATGTTTGAAGCTTCTTCCCTTTTCTAGCCTTTTTTGTTATTCGAGTTGATATACTCCTTCAGTGTTTTGTTTATTTTGATCAGCTCTGAGCTCATTTGACTTATTTCTTTTGCCTCTAGTTTACTGGAAATCGTGTCTTGCACTAATGCTGGAGCCTGAACTGCTTTTTGCTCAGCAGCTGCAGGATTCTTCCCAGTCAGTGTCTTCTCTTCACCTTTTATAGTTGATTTTCTTTTAGGTTCTCTTAGTTTTTTAGTAACTAGCACTTACTAGTTACTAGTCAGTAACTGAATTTACTACAATTAACAGAGTTCCTGACCCTTGTGTTTTAGTTTCTTTTTTCACACTTGGGCAGCTGAACGTAAACTGTTAATCAGTGTACAGCCACCTTGGAAAGTCATAAGAGAAATTATCTTATTGCTACATATAGTATAATGTATACTGCTTTCCATCCCACCTCCCACACCAGCAGCTCAGGATCACAGTATATTGTTTTGTCATCCTTTCTTCTCATTATACTGTAAATCTTGCATTTCTTACAACTAAAAAGTCCTTGTTTACTCTAATATCTTTAAAACATACTACAGTCACTGAAAAAACACCCAGATTTAAAATACTCCTGATAAACACTACATAAAACTGCTTTACTACATAACTTGCAGTTTATATCATGAACATTTTGATACAAATATTAATATGAACATTTTTACTTACGCTTATTTTCCTTTTTAACATCCTTCTATGCATTAATGAAATAAATTGAGGTATATGCTTCACAGTCCACACAGAAGTTTAATAAAGTCAGCAAAAGTCCAGTCTTTCTCAGCCACGTTTGCTTGCAAAGTCATATTTCACAAATGTAACTGATATTTTATAGGGTTCCATTTACTCATTAATTTCAGTTTTGCTGGTCTTCATCCTGATCACCCCCCCATCTCCCAACACCAGGCTCTGATTGAAGTCCAAGGTACTCCTGATTCTTCTATTCAATTCCTGTGCTTTTTTTTCTGTTTCTGAAGCATTTTCCTTTGGAACATTGGGAATGATTTCACTGGCAAAGTCTCTCTCTGAGATTTATTGTCAGAAGAGTGAGGAACAGAGTCCCCTTCTGTTTGCTGGCTCACTTTTTGTTGGATAAACGTTTTATGTCCTCTTGACCCTGTCCTGCATCCAAAAATGTTTATAATCCTCCAGAAACAAAACATTTTCTGAAGATAGCAAAATAAACCAGCTTGAATTTCACACCTATCTCTTGACATTTCCTGACTGCTGGGATCAGTTTGCTTCTCTTCTGTCTGGTATACAACAAATAATCTCTTTTCACAAATGCTCATTATGTGAAAGAGAGAGAACAAAGAAGTGACAAAATAAGGGAAATAGAAAAAGATTTATGAAAGAAACAGAGAAACATAAGTGAAGGAAAGATAGGTGGTATTTTAGATGACAAAGGAGACATACAAGGAAGACAAGAAGATATTGCCACTGATGCAGTGTACTGCAGTGTCAGTACTGGGAAATAAATCCAAGTAGCTTTTGTGGGAACAGAACCTACTGTCTTCTAATTTTTCTGCTCCAAATGTAAGCATGCTACCTATTGAGCCACTGGCACTGCCTAACTGGTCTGTGGAGGTGGTAGAGATATTTTAGATAAAATATATTAAAAAGAAAATGGGTGGGCAAGAAGAATGGCAAGGGAAAAATATCAGAAAAAGTAATTTTTTTAGAAAAATTATAAAACAGTGGAAAAAATAGAGGAGGTGATAAAAGAAGGTATGAATGAATCAGCACCAGGATTGGACTGGATTGCATACATTATTATTTTTACAAGGAAATGAATAAGGGCAAAAGCATTTTTTAAATATTAAATGAATGGATAAGATGTGTGGTGGAGTGTAATATTTATACGGAAAAAAGATGAAATAAAAGATATAAAAAATGGAGGCCTAAATTACTATGAAACCACAACAAAAAGGATGGAGAAAGTATTAGATACTGTAATAGGAGAAGGAATATATGGTGTGAAAGAAATGTTGATTATAGTGAAATTTGTAGTAGAGATAATACTGAAAGAAAATAATGTAAAACTGATAGCTTGTGATATAGCTAAAGAATTTGGTAAAGTGAGCCACGAAGGAATGTGGCAGATTTTAGAGACAGGAGAAAAATATTAATGCAATAAAGACATGTTATGAAAATCCATGGGTACAAGTTATGAGAAATGAATAGATAGAAAACATAAGTCTTAAGAGTGGAGTAAAACATGGATGCTCAATGAGTATGCACTTATTTGTACTAGTAATTAATGCAGTAGTACAGATATACATGCATGAAATGAGGAAGGCAAGATGTAAGATGGAATTAAATGTCATATTATCAGTATGTATGACTTATGCAGATGATTTAGTTCTAGAAAACAAGGGTTGGATGAATAAGGTTGTAATACAGATCATAAAGCAGTTGAAAAGCTGGGCTATAGTTAAAAAAACAAAGAGCAATGGATTTTGGTGAGAAAAAAGAAAAACATATCTCAGAAGAAAAGAAATAAAGATTTTTGGGAGTAAGATTTTGAGAGTATGAAACTATAACAGGTGGATGGAGAGATATAGGAACAAATAAAATTGTTGGCTTGGTGGAAATGCTTTTATCATTTCAGAAATATACATTGAACACTTATATAAAAGAGAAAATAGCATATTTAGGGGGGACATATACATTTTTCCAATTCAGATGGAAAAAGAGTTTTTAGAATTTTTCAGTTTCATTTGGGGTAAAACCAGTGAGAAGATGGGTGATGTGAGTTAAAAAAATATCCAGTGATGCATTTAGCATCTATGCATTTGTTGTGGGTAAAGAGAAAGGTAAAAGAAGGATAAAGAAATGATAGATAAGATGCTGTATGAAAAATATAAATGACGTAGGAAGAAAAAAAAAACGGAAGAAAAATAAAATAAAATAAAATCATAGAAGTTAAAAGTAAGTGAGGTTGATGGAAAAAGTTTAATATGATTGTAGATTGTTTTGTGTGTGTGTGTGTGTGTGTGTGTGTGTGGGTGTGTATACCCACAGAAGAAAGTAAAATAAGATGAGAAGAGGTAATAAAAAAAGTTTGAAAATGTTTATGACACAGGGGAATTTTTGTGGAGAATTCTATTAGACAATTTAATGTTGAAATGGGATATTAACAATAAGATGATGGAGAAGAGAAAAATGTTGACTGCAGTGAAGAAAAAACAAAAACAAAACATTGTTTTATGGACTGCAAAAAGAATACTTTTGTTGAAAGTTTAAAAATGAATATAGTTGGGAAGGATTTAAATATATAAAATATGAATATGATATTTTATGGGAAGTAAGATAAAGAAAAATGGTTATATTGATAAAACAGATAAAGTAATGTTTGTGAAGACTTTCAAGATGGCTACAAACTAATCAACAGCTTAATTTCAACTCTCTCAGTGGGGGAAAAAATGAGAGATGAGGGACGGTAACTCTACCAGTTTTAGTAAATTCAGTTATTGGCTAATAAGTACAATGCCTGGATGCCAGCAAAGAAGAAACTTAGAGAGCCTGAAAGAAAATCAACTAGAAAAAAGTGAAGACAAAACACTATCTGGGAAGAATCGTGCAGCTATTCAGCAAAAAGCAGTTCAAGCTCCAGCTTTGGTACAAGACATGGCTTCCAGTAATCTAGAGGGAAAACATGCATCAAATGTGCTCAAAGTTCATCAAAATAAAAAGAAAACTGACAAGAGTATATCATCTCAAATAATAAAAGTCTGAAAAATGGAAGAAAGCCTTAAAATGCAATTCAGAAGAACTGATATAACTGCAAAAATCATAGGTCAAAATTAAGAAAAGGATGGCAGAGTATGAGTGTGTTCAAAAAGAGCGGTTTCAAAAAAAATGGTAGAGTCAGAGAAACTGGAAGGAACAGACTGCACTAATTTTATGTAATTATGGATAAGCAACTGGACTGGTATTCTGCAACAGTATTTGTTAACTGAAAGGCTAGATAAACAACCACAAAAAGCAGAATGATAAACAAAATCCAAGTAAGTTCCTGGCAGGCAGGTAGTCCGGACTCCAGGTATAACTTTATTAAATCAAAATAAATTTATTTGTATAAAGTGCTTTTTGTCCAAGGCTACATCTTGTCTATGCTATAACTTTGGCCATGAGAAAGCAGCCAAGACCTGTTTTAGTAAAGATGCAACAATACCAGCAGAAAGAGTTGATCCTCACAAAAAATGGCCAAAGGTCAAATTATTAAAAGTTGGAAGCAGTGGAGTGTTTGTGGAAAATGATTATTCACTGTACACCAGGCAGAAAAGAAGCAGATTTAGTGCAACACAGGCAGAAGAAAACCAAATTTATCCCAGCAGTCAGGAAATGTCAAGAGGCAGGTGTGAGATTCAAGCTGCTGTATCCAGTTCTCTTCAGAATATTATTTCCTGGAGGATCAAATTCATTTCTGATACAGAACAGGCTAAGGAAAAAATACAAAAGTTTGTCCTACAAAAACTGAGCCAACAAATAGAAGGGGACTCTGCTTCTGATTCTTCTGATAATAAAGCACACTGAGAGACATTAACAATGAAACCTTTTCCAATGTAAAATGTATGAGACAGGAAAAAAGCACAGGAGTTGACGAGAAGAATTGGGAGTACTTTGGACTTGAACTGGAATCTGGATTTGGGTGATCGAGATGAATAGAAAGAAGATCTGCAATACTGAAATTAGTGAATAAATATGATACTATAAAGCAGCAATCACATTTGTGACATCTGGCTTTACAAGTAAAAGTGGAAAGATTGGACTAATGTTGACTTTATTAAACGTTTGGGGACTGAAAAGCATACACCCCACTGTGTGACAATGTTTAGAAAGACACTAAAAGGAAAGGAAAAAGGTAATTGTAAGTAAAACAATTTATGTTCTTACCAGTATCTGTCTAAAACATTTCATGATATAAATTGCATTTTTTATAAAGTAAAGCATTTTCAGTTACTGTTGTATGTGATAAAGATACTAAATTAAGCAAGTGCCTTTTTTCTTTTCTAAAAAAAAAGAGACACTGGCATTCTCCCACCTATCTGTTAAAGAGAAAAATTTAAGGAATGGGTAGTGGAAATTAATTGGGAGTTATTAGGGATGACAAAAATTTCTTCTGAAAACACAGCTAGCTAGGGAGTGGGATAAAATTAAAGTGGAGTTTAAAAACAAGGTGAAATAAAAGAGAGAGATATGGTTAAGATGTAACAAGAATTATTTAGATGGACTGAAAAATGTTAAAGTAAGGCAGAATAGGGGGATTCTCACAGAACAAGAAGAAGAGCAATTTCAGAATGCTAAACAGAAAATAAGGGAGTAACTCGATAATATGCATGAGTTTAGAAAGACTGCTGTTAAGCAACTGCTTTTGATAATACAGCACAAAAACTTTTAGCACAGTGACTCAGGTAACAGAAAGTAGAAAGGGTTGTATCAGAGGTTAGGGAGCCTATAAGAAGGAAGGTAAGAGATCCTGTAGAGGTACTAGAAATATTTCGGAAATTTTATGAAAGTCTGTATAAAGCAGAGAAATATAGAAATCAAGGAAAGGTAGAAATGGAAATGTTTGTGGAAGAATTAAATATGCCAAGGTTAGAGGTAGATGAGGCTCAATTACTAACAGAATAGGAGGAGATGAAGTAAAAATTGTGATATATAACCAATCTATAGGAAAATCCAGAGGAATAGATGGTATTCCTATGGAAGTTTGGAAGCTATAAGGGAAGAAACTGATAAAGATCTGGAAGGATTTAACAGCATTTTCAATGGAGAAGAAGGACCAACATCCTGAAAGAAAGTGGTGGTGGCTGTAATACTTAGAGGTGGTAAAACAACATCAGATCCAGCTTCATACAGATCCATTTCAATTCTAAACCATGATTATAAAGTGTTTATATCTATAATGGCTAAACGAATGGCAAAGATTATGCTAAAATTGAAAGATATGGATCAATGTGGTTTTTTGGTAGGGAGTTAAACATTTGACAACATTAATATAACAATGATAATTTAGAGGGAAGCAGAATGCAAGAAAATACCACTTGAGGCAGAGAAAGCATTCAAGAGAGTAAGATGGGGTTTTCATAGCATGGCAATTGAACATTTGCATTCTCTGTTAAACTTATAAGGTTGATTGGGAGATACATGAGGGATTGGATCACTGTATTTTTCTCATGTAGAGTTTTGTCAGATGTGTCATGAGAATAATAGATATCATGAAACCCAGAATCCTGAGGCATTCTTTCTGCATGACCAAAGTCTGAGTGGAAAACCTTTGGAACAGATCTAAATATAGATCTGTTTTTTTTTTCCTGTGGAAGAAAAGTTCTTTGTACTGAAGTGCATGGAGAAACCCCTCCTGTGTGATGCATTCAAAAAAGACTTGAATGTTTTCTTGCAATCCCAGACTGCATAAGAGATCTCTCATTATTGGCACTTTAAAAAAGACCTGCAAAGATATGCAATTCATCTAAATATGGACAAATGTGGGGTATCCTCTAGCCTGCAATGAGCTATAACTGGAGCTAGACACTTTGTGAACACTCTTGGAGTAGTAGACAGCATAAAGAGTAAGGCAGAGAACTGATGATGAGATCCAGACAAACAAAACCTTTTTTCATTTTTTAAACACCTTGATTGAATTATTACTTGTGACACAGGCAAATTTACGTTTACATAAAAGTAATCAAACCACATTAACAAGTTTACATTTACAAAAGTTATATACCACATACATTGTTATATATCATGCAATCAAACCAACATTACATAAATTGTTCAATTTCGGCTCTCTGTTAAACCTCATTGCTCATGCAAAACATTTTTCTGCATGTATTGTTCCCACAATTTCCATTGTTTCTATGTAATTTATTCCTACCATTTTCTAAAGGTCCCACTTCCTGTTCTTTTATCTGTTACAACATTCACTGCTTTACATATAATTATATGTGAAGCTCGTGTGCCACATTATATCACATGCTAACATGGCTAGTCTGCATTGGAGTAAGACCTGGCTCCCCCTTGCATGTTTATGTATCACAACACTACAGTATTGTAACAACTTGATGAGGCTTAGATTTTGATATATATTTTCTAGAAATTGCTTTTTTTGGCAACCACCAGAATTAAACATAACAAGCTCATATTTCCTCTATTACCACCATTTCTTCAGTTACCAGTACCAGTATTCCTGATAAGAGTACTCTGTAGGAGAATTTTTAAAGTGTGCCAACTCATTACACTCTGAGAACATATGCTCCCAGATACCCCTTTCTTTCTCATTACACCTCCAACATTTGCCATCTACCCGAGGAAAAATTCTTTGCAGCCTGCTTGGGGCATTAAAGTATCTATGCAAACACTTCCAGGCAAAAATACTAAATCTTCTAGATTTTGTTGTACAGTGCGACATATGTCCTGCCATTGTTTCTTTGTACATTGCATATCTAATCTCTCTTACCCTTCTTTTCTGACCTCTTCTGATTTATTCCTATAGTTATTGTGCAACATTTTATATGGCCTACCAATTATCCTTTTTTTAACTACAGTTTCTGTTTTAGATACAATTAAAAACTCAACCAGTGCAGGTCTTTCACGTAGGATTCCCCTATCCCTTTCTCTTTGTCTGTACTCTAATATTAATCCCTGATAGGGAAGGCATTCATTGCAATCCAAATGTCTTCTTAGCTTCTTTTCATTCTGTTAACTTTCCCTCTCTAATAATTTGCTCCAAATACCTTGGTTCCTTTGCCAACTTCCTCTATAAACTCAAGCCTATTCTCTGCACCCCTAACTAAATCTATCTCCTTTCTTCCTTCCCATGTTGGCTTAGTTATTAGTATACATTCTGCTGCTTTATGAATATAATTGATTATATATATTAATATAATAATTTAATATTCTGTATGACTCTTGTTTATCTCCATAAGGATCTGGGTCGAAAATCCCATTTGTTCCTTATTTCTTGAATTACCCCCCCCCCTGCTTTATCGTCATTCTTTTCCACTTTGAATAGTAGCTTTCTGCTTGTGTTATGTATAAGCTCCTTAACTGTATAGCTCTAAAATATCCCTTCAAATCAGGTAATCCCAACCCTCCTTGTTCTACTGGGGGATTAACGTATCCCACTTGACTCTTGTCCTCTTACCATCCCAAATAATATCCTTCAAATCATTATTAATTACCATCCACTCCTTCTCTTCTGGTTGACAAAAACAAGCCTGATGTGTATATAAAATTAAAGGGGCTAAAAACATTTTTACTAATTTCATCTTGCTACCCATAGGCAAGAGCTTCCAAATTCTCAGCTTTTGTATTATCTTCTATTTAGTCACTTCTCACATATCCTTAGCTGCCATAACAAAATCCTTTTTAACCCATACTCCTAAATACTTCATTTTATCATAGGTCCATAAATATGGGTATCGTTGAAACAATTCATGTGTAGGTACATAGCTTATAGCTATAGCATTTGCTTTAGCTTTATTAATTTCATATTCAAAAAAAAAGAAGAGTCTAAGAATGTTCCACAACACTGAGATGTCCCTTTCAGGTTCCAACAATTACAAAATAATACCTGCAAATAAAGCTAACTTTTTTGAACACCATATCAATTGTATCCTTAAATTTCGAGTCCCTTATTTTATTTGCCAATGGTTCTAAATATAATGCAAAAGACAAGAGGGGAAATAAGATACCCCTGCCTGTTCCACTGTTCAGACACAACTTTATCAGAGAGGAACCCACACACTTTGATTTTTGCCTTTATCCTTCTAAGTAACCTTATTACTGTATCAGGAAATGCAAATACTTCCATTGCCCTACTCATAAAATACCATCTTATGCTGTTGAATGCTTTCTCTGCATCAAAACCCTCCAACAGCAGCAGTATTCTCTTGCATTCTGCTTCCTTCTGGAACATCACTGTTCTATTAATGTTGTCAAATGTCTGACTCCCCTCCACAAAACCACATTGGTCCATATCTATCAATTTTGGTGTCATCTGTGCATTCTTTTAGTCATTATAAACATAAACACTTTATAATCATAGTTTAAAATGGAAATGTGCCTATATGAAGCTGGATCAAATGGGTCTTTCCCATCTTTAGGTATTATAGCCACCACAGCATTTTTTCAGGATGTTAATGTCTTTCCTCCTTTTAAAATACTGTTAAACAAAACCTTCCAGATCTTTATCACTTTCTTGGCTTCTAGTTTCCAAACTTCCACTAGAATATCATCTATTCCTAGAGACTTTCCTGCAGATTGGTAATATACAAACATTTATTTATTTAACATTTGTTTGCCGGGAAAGTCTGACTTGGAACGAAGCCAATTTACAGAGGCAGCCCAGGGAGAAACACTCCAGATGCAAGTCTTTGTAATGTGGGAGGAAACCGGAGCACACAGAGGAAGCCCACATGAATGCAGGGAGGACATGCAGACAATGCACAGAAGGCACCCCAGCTTAGAATTGAACCAGAGAACCTCTTGCTGTGAGGCGACATCGCTACAGCTGCACCACTATCTCATCATCTCCTGTCTTATCTGTTACTTGCTGTTGAGCTTCATCTACCTCTAACTTTGGTAAATTTAAATCTTCTATAAATATTTCCATTTGTGTTTTTTCTTGATTTTCCCACTTCTCTGCTTTATACATTGTTTTTATAAAAATTTGCAAATTATCTCTATCTCTACAGGCTCTCTGGTTATGTTTTTGAGTTATAGTCTCACTAAGTTTGGGAATGACCCTTTCTATTTTCTTTTGCTTAAGTTGTTATGCTAACAGTTTTTATGCATTGAAGTTATTATCCAAAAAAAAAGTTGCCTAACAGCAATCCCTTTAAAGTCATGCATAATTTTCAGGTATGCCCCTCTAAATAATGTCTATTACTTCCTAACACTATTTATTTTTCATTTATTTGTACCCTGTTTATAAACTCCATTTTTATTTTATCTCACTCACCATCACTCCTGAAGAAATTTCTATCTTCTCTAATAACTCTCAAATTTCTACTTCTCATTCCTGAAATTCCTCTTTTGAAAAGGTAGGTAGGAAAGCACCAGTGCACTATTTTTTACTTTTATTACCCTGATTTTTTTCTTACGTTTTATCAGAGCATGATCTGAAATAATTACATGACTGACAAAGCTTTCAATTAAACGCACATATTTCTGTAAAATATCATTTCTATCCAGTCTAGCCAGTTAGTGTTCCTTTGGGAATAATATATAAATTCTGTCAGAGTTCTTGTGGCTGAATTCATGTATTCCATACCAAATATTTCCATCAATTTCTTTAAAAATCTACCCTCTTTTGTTACATTTTCCCTTTTAGCTCCCCTGTGAAACATCCACACTATTCGAAAATATTATTAAAACCTCACCTGTAAGTAATAATCCCTGCTGAAAGCTGATTTCTCCCCAGTTTTTCTTAAGTTCCATAATATCAGTTTTGGCGGAATATAAATACATGCCAGCATAATCCTCATCCCTAATCAACAGCCCCTTACTACAACATACCTACCATTATTGTATTTTTCCCTCTTCTATCATTATTTGAGCCCCTCTAGCAATCAGCATTATTACTCTGCTTCACCTTTGTCCCAGATATTTTGCTCAATTAGCCATTCTGAAACACGTTTTTTTGTCAAATTCACATTATCATTTCTTTCTAAATGCATTTCCTGCAGCATTACTATCTCCACTCTGCATTTTTAAAATAATTCAATAATCTTTCCTTTTTATCTATAGCTATAAGGCCATTTGCATTCCAGGATAATATGGATAGTGTAGCCATTATGACAAAAAGTTACTGCTCCCACCTAATATACATGACAATTTTTTTAAAGTCTATTTCCAACTTTTGTCTTACATGCACACATTAATGTTTAGCATGATGATCTTTTATACAACTGCTTCTTCTCATCTCCATTTTAACCTATCACATTTTTCAAAACGTTTATTTTAATGGAAGCCCTAAAAAACTAAACACGTTTTAAGAAGACCCCATCCTCTGTTAACTGAGAACAAATGCAAAAGACTATGTACATATCCAAAAACTGGTATTTAATCCTCCAGAGAGAAAGACCTGCCCTAAATTGACAGTTATACCCACAAGTATTACCTAACCTAGAATTAAGGCTAACCATAATAAAATTCATGTTGGAGTCTGTGTTCCCACTTATACTGGTTGGTGTCTGTTCTTTTCCTATAGCTATTCCTTTCCCACATGTAAAAAAACATCTGGTAAGCTTTCAGAAAACATTAACCTTTAGTCCTAAAAACACTGGCTATCTTTAAATACAACTAAATTGCACATTGTTTTATTAAATGCATTAAGGTACTCAGGCTGTTAGGGGACTTCTGTCATTTCTTTGCATAATTTCCTACTTTATTTTTCACTGCTTGCCATTGCACCTTTAAATTCTGCATTTTCTTCAGCAAAGAATGCTCAAAACTCTCAAGATTATTTGTCTTCTTAAAAAACATATATTTGTTTGCACCTGCAGGCACCTCATATTCATGTAAAAGTTGTAAACAAAGGAAAAAATAGCTTACATCTTTGCAGCTGCATGAGGGAATCTTTGTAACTTTCACTTGGAACCAAATATACACCTACCTTTAGTTGCAGACATCTCTATTCTCACTGAGAACATTTGCTAATTGGAAAAAAAAACAAGCTAATATCTTTTCAGTTACAAGGAACCTAACATTCTTCATGGTTTTCACAATTTTGTCCTATTTTTCAAGCCCACTTGCTTACAGAAACAAATATTTATAGCTTAAGCTAAGGGCATTAGTCTAGACATCCATGTTTGTAAAAAAAAATATTTTTTTAACTTATGCAGAGGGCTGTGGTTTAAAATGAGTTTGCTAAGGAATCTGATATATTTGTAAAGAGCTGCACAGTCAAATATGAACTATTATATGTTCTATCATATTTCCATTCTATTTATGCCAAATGCTTTTTTGTCATTCAGAATTACCAATTCCCCATTTTTTTCTGAACTACATATGCTTAAATAGCATTAGCTGCAGTGGATTTCATAATCAATAACTTTTTAAAGAAAAAGCTAATGTTATAGAGTATGTATGCTGCTGCATTATATCCCAGCAGTCTATGCTTCCATATTTAAGTACTGCTGTCAAGTCAATGCAGAATTATAGGTTGATAGGTTGGTGCTAGGCTGTCAGCCCTAGGGCCTATACAAGCCTAGCCATAACAATTCCCTGGCTATTTCTTCCCACAATATTTACTTCCCTGGACCCCTTTCTATCAGGGCGACTGATGTGATCCCCGGGGTGAATTTCCTATCTCCCATACAATCATCAATGTTCCTTTTGAAGAGGGCCAAAGAGGCGCTCTGCTTGACATGTTTGGGCAGGTTATTCCAGAGTCTGGGGAGTCTCTGGGTCAGGAACCTATCCCTCCGGCATGTTTTGTTCATTGTGATGACAAGGTTTAGATCCCTGGAGCATGTGGCTCTGAGGTATTGGGATTTCTTTAAGTGCAGCATGTCCAACAGCTCTGGTTTTGACATGGCCTTGTATGTTAAGCAGAGACCACCTCTTAGTAGACGATATGCGACAGAGTATAGATGGAATTGTTTAGACAGTCAGCATAGGGCATCTGCTTTAGGACTGTGATTCTTTTAGTGAGGTATTTCTGCGGCCTTTCCAGTTGTTGCAGATGTGTTGAGAGGTACATACCAAATTGGACATTGTATTCTATAATGGGTCTAAAGAGGGATGAGTACAGTGGGACAATAAACTCCTTTTTTCTGGATGAAAAGCCCTTAGTGATGAGGAGTGCCATATAGGATTTCCTGACTGTTGTGGCGATGTGGTTATCGAAGGTGAGACCACTGTCCACCTGTGTCCCTAAGTCCCTTATCACACTTTCGGTCTTTAGTGTACTGTCACCTATGTGGTAATTCATGCGTACATGTTTTTTTCCCAAAGGGGATAACTATACATTTCTTGGCATTGAGCTTGAGCCCATAGCTCTGGCACCAGGCATGTTTCTGTAAGGCCCTTTTGTAGAATATCCACATCATTTGGGGATTCAACAATGGCTCACAGTTCCCAGTTTGCAGTCATCTGTGAACTTTGTTAGCCAGAGTTCCTTAGTGTTGGCCTGTATGTCAGAGAAGTAGATGCCAAAGAAGAGTGGTCCAAGGACTGTACCCAGAGGTACTCCACTTGTCACCTTTTGTGCAGTTCTTTTTTAACACCTTTATTGAATCATCACTTGTGACACAGGCACACTTACATTTATATAAAAGAAATCAAACCATACTGACAACTTCACATTTACAAACATTATACATCACATATATTGTTATATACAATATAATCAAACTAATATTACATACATTTTTCAATTATTGCCTTCTCTTAAACTTCATTCCTCTGCCAAAACATTCTTCTGTAAGTATTGTTCCTACAATTTCCTTTTTTTGTATGTAATGTACTCCTACCCTTTTCTAAGGATCCCACTTCCTGTTTGTTTATCTCTGTTATGATATACATTACTTCAAGTATGATTGGTTTCAACTTTGATTTCCATTTTCTAATAATTGCTTTTTGGCAGCCACCAGAATTAAACTTAAAAAGGCATTACTATGTCTAGGCAATTCAGATCCTGTATCCTAGCCCCCTGCCAACTCATTACATTCCAAGAACATATGCTCCCAGGTACCTCTTTCTTCCCCATTACACATCCAACATTTGCCATCTACCTAATGAAAATTTAACTGGAGTCTGCTTGGGGTATAAAAGTATCTATGCAAACACTTCCAGGCAGAAATCCTAAATCATCTAGATTTTGTTGCATATTTGGGAGCCATACATATGCTCTCCCATTGTTTATTTGTGAAATGCTTACCTAATCTCTCTCCCCACTCTTTTCTGATGTCCTCTGAATGTTTCTTACCTTTATTGTGAAATATTTTATATGCCCTACAAATTATCCCCTTTTTAAACAGCTTGTATTCTAGATTCAACTAAAAACTGAACCAGTGAAGGTCTTTAATTTTATGATTCCCCCTATCCCTTTCTGTTTCTGTTATCAATCCCTGATAGGGAAGGCAATCTCTAACCTGTAGTCTCTTCCCATTCTATAACCCTTCCTCTTTCATATTATTTGTTCTCACTACCTTGGTTTCTTTGCCAGTTTCTTCCAGTAAATTCCAGCCCACTATTGCGTATTCTATGTATCCCTAATTGCATTCATCCTTAGCAGAATCTTCTTTCTTTATTCTCATGTTAGCTTAGTTTTTAGTATACATTCTGCTACTTTATGAATATAATATTCTGTGTAACTGTTATTCTCCTTAAGGATTTGTGTCCAAAATACAACTCTTTCCTAATTTCTTGAATTACCCGTTTCATTATCATCCCTTTCCATTTTGAATTGTAGTTTTCTGCTTGTGTTATGTGAAGGAGCCTTAACTATGTAGCTGTAAAATATCCATTCAAATCAGCTAATCCTAAACCTCCTTGCTTTATTGGAAGGATCAACTTAGCCCACTTGATATTTGCTCCCTTCTCCCCAGATAAAATCCTTTAACTTTTTATTAATTGTTATCCACATCATCTCCTTTTGATAAAAATATGCCTGTCCTGTGTATAAAATGAAAGGAACTAAAATATGTTTACTACTTTTATCTTGCTATTCATGTGCATAAACAAGAGCTTCTAGTTTCTCAGTTTTTGTATAACTTTTTTGTCTCTTCTCACATATCTTTATCTGTCATAACATTGTCTTCTTAACCCATACTCCTAAATACTTCATTTTATCATGTCCCTAGTCAGAATGTTTCACAACACTGAGATGTCCTTTTCAGGTTCCATCAGGTACAAACATAATATCATCTGCCAATAAAGCCAGCTTTTCTTGAATACCATAGCAAACTATACCCTTGAATTTCTGAGTCCTTTATTTTATTTGCCAGTGGTTCTAAATATAATGCAAAGGCAAAAGGGGAAAGAGGATACCCCTGCCTGTTCCACTGTTCAGATACAACTTATCAGAAAGGAATTCCCCCCACTTTGATTTCTTTCTCTGATCAATCATATATCCTCCTAATTAACCTTATTATTGTATCAGGAAATGCAAACGCTTCCATTGCCCTATTATAAAATCAAATGTGACTCTGTCAAATGCTTTCTTTACATCAAGACCCACCAACAATGGTGGTATTTTCTTACATTCTGTTTCCATCTGGATCATCATTGTTCTATTAATGCTGTCAAATATTTGCCCCTTTACAAAACCACATTAATCCATATCTATCAATTTTGGTATCACCTTTGCCATTATTTTAGCCAATATAGATATAAACACTTTATAGTCATGATTTAAAATTGAAATGTGCCTATATGAAGCTTGATCAAATGGGTCTTTATCATCTTTAGGTATTACAGCCACCACAGTTTTTTCTAGGATGATGGCGCTCCCCTCTTTTTAAAATACTATTAAACAAAACCTTACAGATTATCACTTTCTTCCCTCTTAGCTTTCAAACTTCAACCAGAATATCATATATTCCTGGATACTTTCCTGTAGATCGGTTATGCATCACCATTTTAATCTCATCTCCTCCTGTCTTAACTGTTAATTGTTGAGCCTCATCTACTTCTAACCTTGGCATATTTAAGTCTTGCATCAATATTTCTATTTCTGCTTTTTCATTTCCCCACTTTTCTGCTTAATACAAATTTTCATAACATTTCCAAAATAACTCTAATACTTGTAATGAATCTCTAGTTATTTAGCTTGTTATAGTCTTGCTAAGTTTGGCAACAACCTTTTCTACTTTCTGCTACCTAAGTTGTTGTGCAACAAGTTTTTGTGTTCTGGACTTATTATAAAAAAACAGCTGCTTAACAGCAACCTTTCCAAGCTCATAAATGTTATTTATGGACGCCCTCATTTTCTCATTAGCACACAGCAATTGTGACTTATTTTGCTCTATGAGATTTCTCTTATCTTGTAATACTTTAACCTTTGTCAGCCCCGCTAAATAATTATTGTGACTTCTTAACCATATCTCTTTTTCTTTTATTTCTACTGTTTTTAAACTCCACTTTCATTTAATCCCACTCACAAGATGTAACTTCTAGAGTACTTTCTAGCTTCCATAATACCTCTTGAAAAATTTCACCACCCATTCCTTAAATTCCTTTCTTTTTAACAGGTAGCTGTGGAAGCACCAGTATCTCATCATTAGTTCATTACCTTGTATTTTTATTTAGTAATTATTGGTGCACAATCTGAAATAGTGTCAAAGTTCTTAATTAAATGCACTTGTTCCTCAGAAATATAATTTCTGTCTAGTCTAGTCCAGTTACTGTATCTTGCGGAATAATATGTAAATTGCCTCCAAGTTCCTATTGAATTCATGTTCTTCATATAAAATATTTTTATAAATATCTTCAGAAGTCGACCCTCTTTTGTTATATTTTCCCTTCTAGGCCCCTTAGACACATCCTCATTATTGCAAATCAAATTCCAGTCCCTACCTATAAGTAATGTTCCCTGTTAAAAGCTGATTATTTATTCAAAAAATGTTTAAGCTCCATAATAGTTTTAGGTGGTATACAATTACATGCCAGCATAACAGTCATATGCCAGTAGCCACTTACTACCACAAATCTGACATTATTATTATAATAGGTTTGTGAAGGCTGACAATTCTAAACAACATAGCTCCTTTAAATGTTACCATCAATCGTAATCCAGAGAATAGTCAGCAGGAAGGAACCAACATCACATCATCTCCAAAGTTTCAAATAGAAAACGTGAAAAAAGTGCAGCTTTAAATCAAAGAGGAAACAACAAAAATTCAAGAACTTCGTTACAATCCTTCCAAATGTAATGGACAACAGATAATAAATCAAGGAGCTAGACCAAAAACCTTTTTTACCCAAGGAAGATGAGAAACCACAGAGAAACCGGATGATGATAACACGAGGACGGAAGTGATCAGATTTTTCAATGGACAACTAGAAAGGAACAAAATCAGGATTTTAAAATTGTCTAGTGTTAAATTAACACCAACGCATGAAAAACTTTTAGGACTTGGGCTAAATTTCATCCCAACTAGGTGAATTATGTCTCATGTACTTTACTGGATTTAAAACAATTTGTAGTAGGTAAACTGAACATTAAGTATGCTTTAAAAATGTTAACATGCCAAAAACTATGTATGTAAAACCTTCAATATATAACCCAATGTTGACTCATACTCTTAAGGTATTTGAAATTGTCTGTGCAAGAGATATTAGAGCATTAAGTAAGAAAAACAAGAAGTCTATATTCAATTTAAATCAGATCGAGAGAAATGCTCTAGGAGAATTAAGTGACAACAGTAAGTTAAGGGTTATGAGAGGTGACAAGGGGTTGGACTTGTGTTAATGGGTGAAGAGATGTACAATTTCTGTACTGAAAAAAATGTAAAATGAAGAAGTATATACTTTAGTAGAAGCTAGTGAAATACAGAAATTTGTTAAGAAAATGTATTCTTTCTTATATGATAGTTTAAATGAAGACAATATACATACAGAATTGTACAATTTTTTGTAACATCAAACATACAAAAGTGGGAATATTATTTTGGATTCTCAAAATTCACAAAGATCCATGTCACCCCCCCATTTAGACCAACTGTGTCTGTTCCAAAAATCCAAGAAAAATTGTATTTGTACTATTGATGTTTTCTCTCCGTTTAATTCCATACCCCACAATAGAGGAATTGAATATGTAAGAGAATTTTTAAACAAGTTCACTGATTTTGCTAGCCAGAATATACATTTTTATTGCACATTGGTTGAAGTTTTACTTGATAATAATTTTATGTTTAATAAAAAAATGTATAAACAGTAGAAGGGGTTTGTAATGGGGTCAATCAGCAGCCCTGTCATTTGCCAGCGTTTTATTGGGATGGTGGGAACATCTAATTTTAGGACCCATTAAGAATTTAGTTAATATCTTCTATAAATGTTTTATAGATGATTTATTTTTATTAAATGAGCAACAGATGATTGCTTAGACTTAATAGAATTATTTAATCAAATGTCAGAGTCTTTCACATTAGGTGAAAAAGGTACCCGGGTGAAATTTTTAGATGTCACCATAGGATGGAACAGTGAACTAAAACAGTTTGAGGGGAGTATTCCTAGAAAAAGATATATTTTCTAATTATTTACATCAAAGAAGTAATCACCTCCAGTTTATGAAGAAAAACTTGCCTAGAGGGCAATATATCAGAACCAGTAGAATAGCATCTAATTATATATCACTGAAAGAAGAAATGACATTTATTACTAACTTGTTCCTGGCTAGAGGATATAAAAAGAACTATTTATGGATATTAAGAATGAAATTTTAGCTAAAACAGGTACATTGTTTCCACCCATACTGAAGGAATGTTTTGTTAGTAGAAAAAGGGACACATTCAATGAGAATATAGAAGGAGATAAGATTACAGTATGTAGCTTAGATATGGCAATGGATAGTCTGGCTATACATTTTATTATACAAAATAACTGGACTATTTTAGAGGGCAATAGGGATTTGTATAGGATGGTTGGAAAGGCTCCTAATTTTGTTTATAAAAATAGTATCAACATGAAATCTTTATTACAAAATGGTAGTTCAAAAATTATACTGCCAACATCCTTGACAAAGAAAAATAAAGGGATGTATAAGCGTGGAGGTTGTAATGTTTGTCAGTACATTTTATAAGGACCATATATTTCTTTAGAAAATGTATCCTATACCTTGACAGTACCTGGTATATTTCATTGTAAAACTAGGGGGGTAGTTTACACTGGTTTGTGATCAGGATGCAGAGCATTTTATATTGGAATGACAACAAGAACATTACAAGATAGAATTAAAAAAAATCTTTATAGTATTAAAAAGAAGGATATAAAGAATGCACTGTATAAATGCACCGCTAAATTCAATAAATATAAAAATGTCTTTTTAATGTACAAGTTTTAGCTGATTTTAGAGGTAGGGATTTAAAAACAAAATAGAGCAAACAGAAACCTTGTTGCAATTAAAAATAGGGGGCTGATAAATATCCTGAGTTGAAGGATATGATAAACATTAAATGCTTTTTGAAACAAAGATTTTATATATATATATATATATATATATATATATATATATATATATATATATAAACAGAAATGTTTTAGAATTTGTTTTATATGTCTCTTAAATTGATGTTTTTAAACCTCACACACTATTTTACTATACTGATTAATTGGTATTAAGTATGTTTTGTTATTGGACAGTTGTATTTAATGGTTTCAATTTTTGTATCATTCTGATGAAGTCAGAGAGATGAAAGCATAGACTAAAGTGTTTTGCATGCTAAAATCCTGTTTTTCTCTTGCTGCTTTGCCAGGTAGTTTTATTTTTTTTTTTTAAATGTAATTTTTAAATGTCTACTCCAAGCTTTTGTGATGCACGTTCCCACTGATATTTGGTAGGTTTATCCTTTATACAGTTTCTTCCTATCATCAACACTGGAACCTAGGTCACATTTACAAGACTTTTTGTTTTAATAAAAACTGTCAAACAAAAAAAAAAAAACAAGTATACCCCCAGAATTCCCCATAACCTGTTAATACAAACACATAAAACTATATTAACCCTCCTAACAGGAATGATTGTCCCAAATAGACATTTTCTAATTACACTAATTGGTGTCTGTTTTTTTTTTTTTTTTTTTATCTTTATTTCCCTCTCAGATATGAAAAACAACTTACATGCTTTCAGAAAACATTAACTTTTATCTTTGAAGAAACCAGTGCTCTGGCTTTTTATTGCCCTGTTATTAGGGGTCTACCTCGCATCATTGAATTTTCAGTTCATCAAACTTGAAAATGACAAGATAACTGCACCGAAAAACTTCTTTACCAAATGGTCACATCACTGGACGTTTACTCTGGGAAATGGTCACTGGGCCACCATAGGGAAATATGTTCTTTTCCCCACTATAGTGTGACCTCAGGGTTGGTATATTTAGTTAGGGGGATGTGGGGGCACAACCCCCCACATGGAGGGGGGAGAAACTACCCACTTGGGTGGGTTTGATATGCTTTGGTGTGTTTATTTTGAAATGGTGGCCAAGTGACTGCTATCCCAGAGTAAAATTCTGGTGATGTGATCATTCAGTAAAGAATTTTTGGTGGAGCTTTCTTGTGATTTTCTAGTTCGATGAACTGAAAATTCGATAATGTCACGTTGACCCATTATCAGCGTGTCTCCACTGAAAAGTAAGAAAAAATATAGTCCTCAGCTGAAGGTTTCTAATGACAAGCTGAAACATTTATTGCTAAAGGAATACTTTTCATTACATTCAGTGTTCTCTCATTTAATTGTTTCCACTTAAAATGTGTTATTAGATTAATCAGTGCAAAAGTAAGAGAAAACATATCTTTACATATATTATCTGTGTACTTTTGCATCCCATTCTGCACCTCAAAAACCCAAGATTACAGCATTTTAACTTAAACATGCTTTTATCTAGCATTTTTCTTTTTGCATTGTAATGCCTACATTTTGGAATACTAAAAAAGAAAAAAAATGTATCAATTTACTATAGCATCTTTACACATACTAGAACAACTAAAAATGCTTTACTATAAACCATGCAATTCGCATAATGAAAAATTTCACATAAATACTGTTAAGAACAGAAACTGTTTTATTTACAATTACCTTTTTTCTTCAACTTCCTGTCCTCCAAACATTAATGCATGAAGTGATGCAAATGCCTTTCAGTTTCTCACAAGTTTAACAAAGTCTACAAAAGTCCAATCTTTCCACTCATTCTTATACAGCAGTATTTCACAAATGCAGTCAATGGTTTGTAGTCTCACTTTTTTATTCACTAATTTCCATGCTTTTGGTCTTCTTCCTATTCATCTCCATCTCCCAACTCCAGATTATGGTTTAATTCCAAGGTTCTCCTGATTTTTCTACTCAACTCCTGTGCTTTAATCTGTCTCTCAAGCATTTCCTTTGGAACAGTGAAAATATTTCAATGTTAAAGTCTCTCAGTATGCTTTATTATCAGAAAAAAGTAGAAGCTGAGCCTCTTTCTGTTTGATGGCTCACTTTTTCTTGGCCAAACTTTTGTATTTCCTGCTTAGCCTGTTCTACATCAAAAATGACTTTGGGCCTCCAGGAAAAATATTCTGAAGACAGCTAAATACAGTAGCTTGAAACTCAGAGCTGGCTATTGACATTCTCTGATTGCTGGAAATAATACCTCTCAGCCTCATAACAAGAAACCTGGACAAAGCCACAAACAATAGGGGGACAAAGGCCCAAAAATTAGGGACACTGTTTAAATATTGCTCTCACAAACTTAGAAAGTTGATAACATAACAGGTTTTGCATTAGCATAAACTTTCCGAAGGATATGAAATCTATCTGAAAATCAAATGTTTGCCATTATTTTCTGACTTTAGTCCTCAATGATTTGCCAGTGATTTGTCAGAAAACAACAATTTTATGAGAAAAGGACCAAAAATATGAGTAAAAATCTGGACAGTTATGAGATATGCCTGTAATAATTTCTCTTCTACTTGGTGAACAGTGGATAATCATTTTCCATAAACACTCTGTCTCTAACTTTTATCACTTCACCCTTTTGTCACAGTTCTGTCAGGATCAACTTTTTCTACTGGTAGGTGTGCATTTTTACTAACACAGTTCTTGTCTACTTTCTCATGGCCAGATTTAGAGCATGGACATGGTGTGCTCTTTCAATTAACAGTTCCTGCCCAAGAATACCAGTCCATAAAATTAATACAGTCAGTTCCATCTAGTTTCTCTAGTACAGCAGAAAATTTCAGATTGTCCCTGTATGTTCTGTCCATTAAATCTAGCTTTTTTTAAACATCTCTTCTTGAATAGTCTCATACTCAGCTAGCATTTTCTTCATTTCATCCTCTAATTTGTACAGTTTTATCATCACATCTGACTATGTTTGAAGCTTCTTCCCTTTTCTAGCCTTTTTGTTATTTGAGTTGATATACTCTTTCAGTGTTTTGTTTATTTTGATCTGCTCTGAGCTCATTTGACTTATTTCTTTTGCCTCTAGACTACTGGAAATCATGTCTTGCAATAAAGTTGGAGCCTGAACTGCTTTTTGCTCAACAGCTGCAGGATTCTTCCCAGTCAGTGTCTTCTCTTCACCTTTTATAGTTGATTTTCTTTTAGGTTCTCTTAGTTTTTTTTCTGGCCATCCAGGCAGTGCACTTACTAGTTACTAGTCAGTAACTGAATTTACTACAATTAACAGAGTTCCTGACCCTTGTCTTATTGCTACATATAGTATAATGAATACTGCTTTCCATCCCACCTCCCACCCCAGCAGCTCAGGATCACAGTGTATTGTTTTGCCATCCTTTCTTCTCATTATACTGTAAATCTTGCATTTCTTGCAACTAAAAAGTCCTTGTTTACTCTAATATATTTAAAACATACAACAGTCACTGAAAAAACACCCAAATTTAAAATACGCCTGATAAGCACTACACAAAACTGCTTTACTACATAACTTGCAGTTTATATCATGAACATTTTGATACAAATATTAATATGAACATTTTTACTTATGCTTATTTTCCTTTTTAATGTCATTCTATGCATTAATGAAATAAAGTGAAGTATATGTTTAAAGTCCACACAGCAGTTTAATAAAGTCAGCAAAAGTCCAGTCTTTCTCAACCACGTTTGCTTGCAAAGTCATATTCTACAAATGCGACTGATATTTTATAGGGTTCCATTTATTCACTAATTTCAGTTTTGCTGGTCTTCATCCTGATCATCCCCCATCTCCCAACACCAGACTCTGATTGAAGTCCAAGGTATTCCTGATTCTTCTACTCAATTCCTGTGCTTTTTTTCTGTTTCTGAAGCATTTTCCTTTAAGAACATTGGGAATGGTTTCACTGGCAAAGTCCATCTCTGAGATTTACTGTCAGAAGAGTGAGAAACAGAGTCCCCTTCTATTTGCTCGCTCACTTTTTGTTGGATAAACTTTTATGTCCTCTTGACCCTGTCCTGCATCCCAAAATGTTTATGATCCTCCAGAAAAAAAGCATTTTCTGAAGACAGCAAAATAAACCAGCTTGAATTTCACACCTATCTTTTGACATTCTCTGACTGCTGGGATCAGTTTGCTCCTCTTCTGCCTGGTATACAACAAATAATCTCTTTCCACAAATACTCATTATGTGAAAGACAGAGAAAGTACAGTTGTGTACCTACCATAAATGTAGATGTTTGAGTGTATTCACTGTTGCAGTCATTACAACTGGGTTATCCTGCTGGCAGGCTACCCGCAGTCAGCCTGCATTCCAAAGTGTAGGTCCGGCGTCGGTTGCTGTCACCTCCACCCTGACGTCAGCGCCCCAGGGGTATAAAAGATGCAGCCGATGCCATTTTCTTCAGTTTTTCTTGCTCCAGATGTCAGGTGCCCCTAAAATGGTAGGCTCACTAATGCCTAAAAGCATGCATAACCAAAAAACAACTTTTTCTTCATCTACAAGCAAATACACCACATAGGTTGTATGGAATAGAGAAGTACAGATAAGTCCCAGCAAGGAAAAGGGGGATGGAGGGAGGGTAACCTGGACTGCAACAGTGAATACACTCGAACAGTTACATTTATGGTAGGTACACAACTGTACTATGTTCATCGTGTTTCACTGTTGCAGACATTACAATTGGGTTGAATCCCAAAGCTATGATTGGGAGGCTGGTGCTAAATAGGATTAGGAAAGGCTATCAGGCCCTGCAGAACTGCAGTGGCAAAGCCTGCCCTGGATTTAGAATAGAGAGGTAAGTAATAGTGCTTTGTAAAAGTATGCACTGAACTCCAAGTTGCAGCCTCTAAGATGTCTTTGGTTGGTACTCCTCTGAGGAAGGCTGCTGAAGTGGCTGCTGCTCTGGTGGAATGTGGCCTAATGCCCTTAGGCACTGATTTGCCATGCTGTGAATAGCAGAAATGCATGCAGTGGCCTATCCACTTTGAAATAGTCTGCTTTGAGATAGGCTTTCCTTGTGATCCTGCAGCATATGCTACTAGTAGTTGTTCAGTCTTTCTGAAAGCTTTGGTTTTGTCCAAGTAGAAGCGTAGCTGTCTGTGAATGTCCAAAGAATGCAGAAGTCTCTCACCCTTATTCTGTGGGTTTGGGTAAAAGGTAGGCAAGTGAACTGTTTGGTTAAGGGCCACACTGGTCACTACCTTAGGCATAAATGTAGGGTTTGTCCTCAGAGAAACCCTGTCAGGATAGAAAATGATAAAAGGTTCCACAGCCATGAGTGCCTGTAACTCTGAGACACGTCTAGCGGAGGTTATTGCTAGGAGCAGAGCTGTTTTCCAGGATAAGAATTTTATATCAGCTGCAGAGGCTGGCTCAAAGGGAGGCAGTGTAAGTTTTTCCAAGACATAGTTGAGGTCCCATGCAGGTATTGGTGCTCTCCTTGGGGGTCTTATGTTTTTAGCCCCTTTGAGGTACTGCCTTATTAATGGATGAGAAAAAATAGGTGGTTCTGTATTGTAATGAGCTGAAATGGCAGAGGCATTAATTTTAATGGATGAAAAGGAAAGGCCTTTATCCAGCATCTCAGTTAAGTATTGCAAAATCTGAGGAATATTTGGAACAATCGTGTCAATACCTTGTGCCTGGTTCCAAGCACAGAATCTCTTCCATTTTTCTGCATAAGATTTTCTGGTGATTTTTTGGTGTCCTCCAAAATAACATCCATAACTGCTTTAGAAAGAGGTGCATTTTGAATGGCTACAATATCCGCCATGCTGCCAGGTTTAGGGTCCTGAGTTGGCTGTGCAGTATCTGACTGTCTTGTTGAGTCAATAAGTGAGGAATCTGAGGTAGTGTCTAAGCTGGGCATTGGGACAAGCCCTTTAAGATTGGGTACCAGTGATGGCGGGGCCAGTCTGGGGCAATCAGAATCATTTTTGGCTTCTCTTGTCTGACCTTGAGGAGTACCTTGGGGAGGAGAGGCAGAGGAGGAAAGGCATATACTGTTAGTTTTTTCCAGCTGAAAGACAGAGCATCCACTTTCCATGCTTGCTTGTGATAAGTCCTTGTGCAGAATCTTTGTAGTTGGCAATTGTGAGGAGAGGCAAATAGGTCTATGTCCGGGCATCCCCAGTTCCTTGTTATCATGCTGAAGACTTGTGGATCCAATTTCCACTTGCGGGGATCCATTAGGTTTCTGCTTAGTTCATCTGCCAGAGTATTTATCCTCCCTGGCAGGAATTGTGCTTGCAGATGTACTTGGTAAGTCAATGCTGTGTCCCACAAGTTCATGGCTAGTCTGCAGAGGGGGTAGGAATGTGTGCCCCCTTGCTTGTTTATGTACCACATGACTGTGGTATTGTCCGTCTTTATCAGTAGTTGTCCTGGATGAAGTAGATCCTTGAAGGCTGTCAGGGCATTTTGAACTGCTAGCATCTCTTTTTGATTGATATGTAGAGGCATCTGACTTGCAGACCATGTGCCCTGAGTACATCTTCCTGCCATATGTGCCCCCCAGGCATAATCTGATGCATCTGTTGTCAATGTCTGCCTGGCTGTGGGTAAGGTGAATGGCTGTCCCGTGTTGTGGTGACAGTCTTTTGCCCACCATCAAAATTCTTGTTGCAGGCAGGGAATGAGGGTAATTATTGTTTCCAGGTTGTGGCAATGTTGAGTTCAAACACTTTTTAGATACCATTGAAGTTTTCTCATATGCAGTCTTGCATATGGAATTAGCAGAATGCAGGATGCCATGAAGCCCAAGGCCTGCAGAAGTTTTCTTGCAGATAACTGGGTCTTTGTTGCCAACATTTTGAAATAAATAGTCAGTTGTCTGTGTTTGTCTGGTGTGAGATAAGCCATCTGGGCAGTTGTATTTAAGCTTGCACCCAGGAATATTATCTCTTGAAAGGGTACGAGTTTTGATTTATTTTCGTTTATTGTGTACCCTAGGCCTGCTAGTAATGTTTTTACAAATGCCAGATGCTGTAGTAGGGTGTCCTTGTTCTCTACTTGAATAAGGCAGTCGTCCAAGTAAGGATATATTTGAATTCCTCTTTGTCTGCAAAAAGCAATTACTGGTGCCAGGCACTTTGTGAAGACCCTGGGCGCAGTAGATAAGCCAAAGGGCAGTGCAGAGAATTGGTAATGCATTGAGCCAGCTATAAATCTGAGGTATCTTCTGCATGATTGTCTGATTGGGACATGCAGGTATGCCTCTTTTAGGTCTAAAGTCCAGCATAGGCAGAAGCTGCTGCAGAGTTAACATTTTGAATTTTGGAATGTCCAGGAATGTGTTCAGGATAGGCAGGTCCAGTATTGGTCTCCAGGTTTTATCATTTCTGGGCACCAAGAATAGCCTTGAGTAAAATCCTCATCCCTGCTCTTGCTGTGGTACTTGCTGAATGGCCCCCATGTCCATGAGGGATGAGACTTGTTTTTGTGCCTCTGCCCATTGATTGCGTGGCAGGTCTGGCATACCGTTTGGCCTTGGCAGGGTGTGAAAATGGAACCTGTAGCCCTGGGATATGATATTTAAGACCATTTGTCCTGAGTGAACTTGTGCCAATTTTGAGCAAAAAGTGCTAGTTTTCCCACCAAGGGAGCTGCCAGAAGATAAGTGCTTGGTGCTGGCAAGGGAAAGTCATTGAGACTGTTTCCTGAATGGCTGTGATTTTTCTTCTTCGCTTTTGGAGGTTGTAGCACCCCATTGTTTAGGCCTGTATGAGCCTTGGGGCTGTTATCTGCCTCTGGGGCATCTGTATCTACCTCTTTGTGGCCTGTCTGACACTGGAAAGGACCAATTCTTTGCAGGCCAGTTCCTGCTAAATCTGGGAGGCTGTACCTGTAAGAAATCATTGACTGTTTGAATAGATTTAGCTTTGTCCTCCATTTTCTTCAAAACCTCTTCTGCTTTAACACCAAACAAGGTATCATGTTGTAATGGAGCATCTAATAATTTTGCTTTAACATGATCGGGCAGATTCTGTTCTTTTAACCAAGCATGTCTCCTAATGACAGAACCTGTAACAGTGGCCCTGCAAGAGGCCTCTAGAAAATCAAAACCACATTGCAAAGTATGCTTTCCTACTTGTTCAGCAGCATGCAATAAATCCTGCATTTCTTTGTTTTCAGCACATTCTGAATTTGTCAACATTTTTTGTTTAAGCAGTGACATTAGATATTGCTGATATTTAAGCATATGAAATTGACAATTTAAAGCTCTTACAGCCAAGGTAGCAGAAGTATAAATCTTTTTCCCCCATCTGTCCAGGGCCCTTGAATCCCTATCAGAGGGTATAGGTTTTTTTGCAGTGAATGCCTTGACCCCTTTAGGACCCTGAGAGAGAGTTTCTGGGTCTGCAGCAGGGTTTTTATAAAGAAATTTATGTGAATCAGGAACCATCTGTCTGGCTTAATAGGAGCTGGTGGCAGAGTCAGGAGACAGTCCGGACTCTGAAAATACATCATCTACAATGTCAAAAACAGGAGGAATAGCAAGGGACCTGTGCTGAGGTAATAAAAGGAAGTCTCTGAGCCTTTTCTTGGATTCTGAGTAATCTTGGCTCTCCCAGTGGAAATGCTCCCTCACAGTATGCAGGGTTTCCCCAAAAGAATAATCCTCACGAGGAGAGGCTGAAGGAATAGATTCTTCAGCATCAGAATCCTCATAGGGAGGAAGAGAATATTCCTGGTCAGAAGAGGAATCAGAGGAAATGGAAACCTGATCTGAAGATGCATATTCTCTCTCTTGCCTAGGCCTCTTATCAGGAGGGGGATGGGAACCTCTGATCAAAGTAATTAGGTCTTCGGCCATTTTAAGCATATGTTTTTAGGCATGGAGGCCTGTCCAGGAGAATGCTGTACTTGTTTCTTTGTCTTTAGAGCTGCTTTAGTCTTTGCCTTTGAAGCTGAAGTTGGTTTTACATATAACTGTGTAGGCCTGAAAACACCCTCAGAAGCCAATGCCTGCTCAGCAGCTCCAGACCCATCTGAGGGAATAGTTTCCGAGTGTCCAATACCTTGAGTTTCCAGAGGCCTAATCGGCTCCACGTGGGAGTCAAAAGCGGCCTGTAGCTCTGAGGTAGCGGGCGCCAGGGGCTACGAAAGCGCCTCACTGAGAACCGGCGACAGGCCTAGCAGAAGCCTCATCATCGGTTTTGGACCTCGGGTGCCTGTCCTTTTCTTTGCACTTTTTAGAAACTCCGGTAGTTAGTTATAGTTAAATCTTCTGCCAAAATAATGAAATGCAAAATCGTACCGAAGCTTAATAGTGCGTTCGTTAAATCTAGCACAAAACCGACAACTGGCAACGTCGTGGTTAGGGCCTAAGCAAGGAATACAGTAAGAATGAAAATCCTTATGAGGCATTTGCTTCCCACAAGAAATACAATTATTAACTTTTTCTGACATCGGTCTGGAGCAAGAAAAAAGTTTCCCCAACGAGGTACTTAGCTTTAATGAAGACTTCGGATCTGAAATTTGAATTTGAAAATCTCAGGAGTCGGCTGACCGGCACTTGTGAACTGCTTTTGCTTCAGGCACCACGCGGCAAGAAAGACTGAAGAAAATGACGTCGGCTGCATCTTTTATACCCCTGGCGCTCTGATATCAGGGAGGAGGCGACAGCAACCGACGTCAGACCTAGACTTTGGAACTCAGGCCGACTGCGGGTAGCCTGCCAGCAGGATAACCCAATTGTAATGACTGCAACAGTGAAACACGATGAACATCAAAGAAGTGACAAAATAAGGGAAATAGAAAAAGATTCTAATCTTTCTGCTCCAAATGTAAGCATGTTACCTATTGAGCCACTGACACTGCCTATCTTGTCTGTGGAGGTGGTAGAGATATTTTTTTAGAGAAAATATATTAAAAAAGAAAATGGGTGGGCAAGAAGAATGGAAAGGGAAAAATATCAGAAAAAGTACTTTTAGAAAAATGATAAAACAGTGGAAAAAATAGAGGAGGTGATAAAAGAAGGTATGAATGAATCAGCACCAGGATTGGACTGGATTGCATACATTACGATTATTACAAGGAAATGAATAAGAACAAAAGCATTTTTTAAATATTAAATGAATGGATAAGATGTGTGGTGGAGTGTAATATTTATACAGAAAAAAGATGAAATAAAAGATATAAAAAATGGAGGCCTAAATCACTAGGAAACCACTACAAAAAGGATGGAGAAAGTATTAGATAATGTAATAGGAGAAGGAATATATGGTATGAAAGAAAACAGGTGAAAGAAATGTTGATTATAGTGAAATTTGTAGTAGAGATGATACTGAAAGAAAATAATGTAAAAGTGATTGCTTGTAACATAGCTAAAGAATTTGGTAAAGTGAGCCATGAAGGAATGTGGCAGACTTTAGAGACAGGAGAAAAATATTAATGTAATAAAGACATGTTATGAAAATACATGGGTACAAGTTATGAGAAATGGATAGATAGAAAATATAAGTATTAAGAGTGGAGTAAAACATGGATGCTCAATGAGTATGCACTTATTTGTAGTAGTAATTAATGCAGTAGTACAGATATACACGCATTAAATGAGGGAGGCAAGATGTAAGATGGAATGAAATGTCATATTACCAGTATGTATGACTTATACAGATGATTTAGTTCTAGAAAACAAGGGTTGGATGAATAAGGTTGTAATAAGGATCATAAAACAGTTGAAAAGCTGGGCTATAGTTAAAAAAAAAAAGAGCAATGGATTTTGGTGAGAAAAAAACATATCGCAGAAGAAAGGAAATAAAGATTTTGGGAGTAAGATTTTTTTGAATATGAAAGTATAACAAGTTGATGGAGAGATATAGGGACAAATAAAATTGTTGGCTTGGTGGAAACGTTTTTATCATTTCAGAAATATAAATTAAATACTTATATAAAAGAGAAAATAGCATATTTAGGGGGAACATGTACATTTTTCCAATTCAAATGGAAAAATAGTTATTAGAATTTTTCAGTTCATTTGGGGTGAAACCAGTGAGAAGATGGGTGATTTGAGTTAAAATAAAATATCTAGTGATGCATTTAGCATCTATGCATTTATTGTGGGTAATGAGAAAGGTAAAAGAAGGAAAATGAAATGATAGATAAGATACTATATGAAAAATATAAACGAAGTAGGAAGAAATAAAAACGGAACTAAAAAAAAATAAAATCATAGAAGTTAAAAGTAAGTGAGGTTGATGGGAAAAGTTTAATATGATTGTAGATTGTTTTGTGTGTGCGCGTGTATAACCACAGAATAAAGTAAAATAAGATAAGAGGTAATAAAAAAAGTTTGAAAATATTTATAACACGGGAATTTTTGTTGAGAATTCTATTAGACAATTTAATGTTGAAATGGGATATGAACTATAAGATGATGGAGAAGAGAAAAATGTTGACTGCAGTGAAGAAACAAAAACAAAACATTGTTTTGTGGACTGCAAAAAGAATAAAGAATTTTGTTGAAAGTTTAAAAATGAATATTGTTGGGAAGGATTTAAATATATAAAATATGAATATGATATTTTATGGGAAGTAAGATAAAGAAAAGAAAGGTTATATTGATAAAACAGATAAAGTAATGTTTGTGAAGACTTTCAAGATGGAGCAAACTAATCAACAGCTTTATTTCAACTCTCCCAGTGGGGGGGATGAGAGATAAGGGACGGTAACTCTACCAGTTTTAGTAAATTCAGTTATTGGCTAGTAAGTACACTGCCTGGATGCCAGCAAAGAAGAAACTTAGAGAGCCTGAAAGAAAATCAACTAGAAAAAAGTGAAGACAAAACACTATCTGGGAAGAATCATGCAGCTGTTCAGCAAAAAGCAGTTCAAACTCCAGCTTTGGTACAAGACATGGCTTCCAGTAATCTAGAGGGGAAAAAATGCATCAAATGTGCTCAAAGTTCATCAAAATAAACAAACAAACAAAAACTGACAGAGTGTATCATCTCAAATAATAAAAGGCTGAAAAGTGGAAGAAAGCCTTAAAAAGCAATTCAGAACTGGTATAACTGCAAAAATCATAGGTCAAAAATTAAGAAAAGGATGTCAGAGTATGAGTGTGTTCAAAAAGAGCTGTTTCAAAAAAATGGTAGAGTCAGAGAAACTGCACTAATTTTATGCAATTATGGATAAGCAACTGGACTGGTATTTTGCAACAGTATTTGTTAACTGAAAGGCTAGATAAACAACCACAAAAAGCAGACTGATAAAATCCAAGTAAGTTCCAGGCAGGCAGGTAGACTGGACTCCAGGTATAACTTTATTAAATCAAAATAAATTTATTTGTATAAAGCACTTTCCATCCAAGGCTACATCTTGTCTATGCTATAACTTTGGCCATGAGAAAGCAACCAAGACCCATTTTAGTAAAGATGCAATAATACCAGCAGAAAGAGTTGATCCTCACAAAAAATGGCCAAAGGGCAAATTATTAAAAGTTGGAAGCAGTGGAGTGTTTGTGGAAAATGAGTATTCACTGTAGACCAGGCAGAAAAGAAACAAATTTAGTGCAAAACAGGCAGAAGAAAACCAAATTTATCCCAGCAGTCAGGGAATTTCAAGAGGCAGGTGTGAGATTCAAGCTGCTGCATCCAGTTCTCTTCAGAATATTATTTCCTGGAGGATCAAATTATTTTTTGATACAGAACAGGCTAAGGAGAAAATACAAATGTTTGTCCTAGAAAAACTGAACCAACAAATAGAAGGGGACACTGCTTCTGATTCTTCTGATAATAAAGCACACTGAGAGACATTAACAATGAAACCTTTTCCAATGAAAAATGCATGAGACAGGAAAAAAGCAAAGGAGTTGACGAGACGAATTGGGAGTACTTTGGACTTGAACTGGAATCTGGAGGTGGGAGATGGAGATGAATAGGAAGAAGATCTGCAACACTGAAATTAGTGAATAAATATGATACTACAAAGCAGCAATCACATTTTGTAACATATGGCCTTACAAGTAAAAGTGGAAAGATTGGACTAATGCTGACTTTATTAAACTTTTGGGGACTGAAAAGCATACACCCCACTTTGTGACAATGTTTAGAAAGACACTAAAAGGAAAGGAAAGGAAAAAGGTCATTGTAAGTAAAACAATTTATGTTCTTACCAGTATCTATCTAAAACATTTCATGATATAAATTGCATTGTTATAAAGTAAAGAATTTTTAGTTACTGTTGTATGTGGTAAAGATACTAAATTAAGCAAGTGCCTTTTTTTCTTTTTATTTTTAAGAAATGTGAGTATTACAATGTAAAAAGGGAAGAAAGGCTGGATAAAACATCTTTAAATTGATATAATGTAATCTTGGGTTCTCGGGGTGGGGAATAGGGTGCAAAAGGGAACAGATTATAATATATATGTCGAGTTTATATGTTTTCTCTTAGTTTTGCATAGGTGAATACCTGGTTTAAGACTCTTGGCTTAGTCTAATAACATTTTTTGTGTAAGCAAATAAGAGAGCACTGAATGTAATAAAAAGTTTTCCTTTAACAAATAAATGCTCACTGTGAGTTGAGAAGTCTACAGCTGAGGGCAGCTGTACATTTTATTCTTATGTTTCCATGGAGACAAGGTGACTACAGGGGTGGACAATAAAAACTAAGCACATTTTAAGACTAAAAATAATGTTTTCTGAAAACATACAAACTGTGTTTCACATCTAGGAGGGAGTAATAAAGATAAGACAAGAACATACAGCAACTAGTGTAAATAGGATCACTGACTGTAACATGCATCTTAGCATGGATAATCTTAATTTTAAGTTAGGTAATGCCTGTGTGTGCATTTGTCAATCTGAGACAATTTTTCCTATCAGGAAGCTTAAACTTCATTATTTGAAGATGTATGCAGCTTTGTGTGTTTGTTTTAAGTTATAGGTTAATGGGGTGTTCTGGGGTGTTTTTTGAAGGTTTTCATTAAAACAAAAAAGTATTGCAAAATATGACATGTTCAAATGGAGATGACAAGAAACAGCTATATAAATATCACCTTGCCAAATATTAGTGGGTGCATATAACACAAAAGCAGGAAATAGACATTTTAAAAATCTGTTGTATATAATAGGTGGGAACAATTACATCATATCATAATGGATGCACTATCCATATTGCTTTGGAATGTGAATGACCTTCACATATATAAACAAAATGGAAAGAGTTTTGAATTATATTAAGAAATGCAGACTGCAAATAGCAAAGTTACAGGAGGCACATTTGGAAAGAAGTGAACATATGAATCTGAAAAAGAAAGGATTTTAGAAGGGATATTCAGCAGAGTATCAGGGACAAAGGAAAATGCAAATATTTACACTAATTGCCAGAGGATCTCCAATATTGCTAGAAGAGGGGAAAAAGATGACAATGGTATATTTGTAGTAGTAAGGGGTTAGTGGCAAGGGAGGAGGATTACACTGGCATGTGCTTATATTCCTCCTAAAACTGCTACAATAGAGCTTGAAAAAATTCTGAGAGAAATAATCAGCTCACAGCAAGGAATATTACAGGTGGAGACTGAAATTTGATTTACAGCATTGAGGATGTATCTGAGGGGCCCAGTAGAGAAAATATAAAAGAGTAGATTTTTGGAGAAATTTATGAAAATATTTGGTATGGAAGATATGACTTCAGCAGTAGGAATTTGGAGTGAATTTACAGGATTCAGGCACCTAGGTGGTGCGACATCCACCTGTAAGACAGCTGGATGTGGACACATGGCAGGATGACAAATTAGCTGCAGTGATAAATGACTGTGGACAATTCCCTGTCAGAATTGAGGAAACCCCTACACCTTAACCACAGGTGGCACATACAAACCCCCACAGTGATACACTGTGCACCCCTTAGAAGCCACCATGTGCAACTGTCAGTGGAACATATGGCTGGCATAGCATGCCACGTGGGCATGAAAGTGGTACCATGGAACCTGTGTGCTGTGGGCAAAGCCTTTATTAACTGAATATGCAATGTGATGTGTGTAGTGCTTGGTGCGTACTAAACTCAACAGTATCACAACTTATAGAAATGTGCCACAGCACGGAGGAAATCCTGCACATCACTGTAGTCACACTTATGTTGTAAGATGTGCTTTAGGCGACGCTCCCTTACTACAATAGCCTTCCTACGCGGTGTTACAGGCATCCCCCTCAGAAGAGATTCACGTCAGGTATCAGTCAGGTTTCTGCTCCTGCTGCAGAACACACAGAAGGTTGGCTAGCTGTACAGTAGGGCGTCCCAGTAATACCTTCAGCCGACGATGCCACACCTCCACCTGGTTGTTAGTCCGCAGGAAGTCCATTTCTGAGACATCAGACACATTCCAAAACCACAAAGGGTATGACGATGGCATTTGTGTCTGTGCTAAACAGCGGGATGCATGCTTGCGTGGTCGGCCTCGTACATAATGATGGCCTAGAAAAACACCAATTGGCTGAGCACATTCCGGTAAGGAAGCCACAATGTCCAGAAATGCAGGGACAACATCATCCAATGGCAGGAATGCCAACGCTATTAGCTTGCGGATGGCAATTGAGAATGCAGTGTCCGTGCCATAGAGGGTGACAAGGTGATGATGCTGGATCTGACGCCAGATAATCTGTGCAAAATGGAATAGGCATCCCTTCAGAATACTCCTAGGGAATGCCTTCCGGCTGGCACGTATTGCTGCCTTCTCAAAATCGGTCATAATATACTGTGGAGACAAAGTGCATCCCTGATCAGCAGCCATACCCTTCAGTACTTCCCACAAAGCGGTGTATGCAGACTCCGACTTCCGTGTCATGAGACAGTACACCAGGGGTACAAATCCTTGTTGAGGTGGGGGTGCTAATACATCCATGTAATGTATATAGCTGGCGACATATATCAGCCCATGTGGGGAAGGTGCCATCTCCAAGAATGATGTTGGACATGCACAAATCTGTCAAATTCTGTGTAGTAGTAAGTAGAACCAAGGAATCTGTCCCATCCATATCTGACCTTCTACGGAGGATGAAGCTGCCACTACGGAGTGGATACTGGCTGACATCAATATCTGCAAGTGTTGTTGGAGGTGTAGCCATGGATGCCCGTGCCCGCTGCCGTACCCTGGTTATGCTTCGCCGAAGTGTTGCACGACAAGGCATCTCTTGTAGTATGTTGTCATCTGCTGTGCCTAGGACACTCTGCATTACCAAGCTTGGCAATTCATTACTGGTTACTGCCCTCTGCTGCAGTTCTGCTCGCAGTGTAGCCACGTGGGCCATTATTGCATCTGGGCCATGCTGGTGTGGCAGTGATTTCAGCAGTTCTTCCCCCTCTTCCTGGCGTACAGTGATGGCACACCCTCTGCACGCCTTTACTCTCCGCTCGATACATGCCCAGTACCGTTTCGGTGGTGCTTCACGTTCCAAATGGTAGAGGTACCCCTCAACCACCAGCATTGGTTTACCATGTTGGCTGGGCACTGTGGTGTATCTGTTGCCAAGCAGACCGGGGCTATACAGATACATAGATTCCAGCATGGTAGCAGCACTTGTTGATGGCATCTCAGTATCCATTTCAGCCAGGCTAGCTGGGAATGGGATATACAACCAGCCTTGGAGCAAGTCCCTTCCAGACAGTGGGTTACTCGCTGTACAACACCTTGTCTTGTACCGGGTGTAGTAGCATTGTCTGCCACAGTGGCCCTGTACAGCTGTGTGCACTCCACCCGTCTCTGACTGCCTCTTCGCTATAGTGTCACTGTTTGCAGTTAACACAACCCTGGTGTTGCCATATGCTTGTACTCTGGTAGGTGTCTACAAAGCCTAGTTGCAGCACAGATTCTCACTGTACGGCACCAGCCCCCTTTAACTCACAGTTGTTGCTGCTGGCCAATCAGGGTGTTGGGCCCAGTCTCAGTTTCAGTGGCAGAAGTTACATAGGGAGGTACCTGTGTGTTGCACCCTTGCCTGCCTACATGGGACTGCATACTTGTGTACAACCCTATTGCAGGGACAAATGGATGGGTTTGGTTGCACCTGCAGGACATACACTACCATGGTGTGGGTGGTGGGTTAATGCTACTGTATGTCCGGCTACTGGGTTAGCAGTCCATGCTTGACCAGGTTGGCATGTTCCCACCTAACACTGCACTCAGGGGCTCTACCAGGACAGGTACTGTTTGTTGCAGGCATGCCTCTCATGTGAGGTGGTCCTATGCTAAAGCCCTCCTGCTGTGACATGATTCCTCCAAGTGCACAGACTGGTCTTTCATTAGGCTGTACTGTGTGTGGGGTATGGAGTCTGCAACTAACGTGTATATCCCTTTAAGGTCTTAGCCTGACACATGACTTAGTGTTGTATGCACCAGTTCTCAGGGTTAGCTGTGCTGTGTTGTATGTTTCGTAATGTAGATTTTACTTCCTGCTTCTTTGGGACCGTTTGCTGTGTTTTTGTGTTCAACAGGGGCTGTGGAGGTAAGTGATACTGTTGTGTGTGTGTGTTTGCTGCACTTGTGTGGCACTACCGATGTGCCGTTTGTCTTTTCGATTGGTTTCCCGTTGCCGGCCGTGTACACTGTCACTTGATAGCCTGCGTTTACACTTTAGGGGCCATCTGCATTTGTCGGTTTTCCTAACGCCGTAGGTTACCACAGTGGGTCTTTCATTCGGCAGCACCGCTCTACGGTCTAGCAGTGCTGCGGCCTTCTAGTTTCGGCGATGTAGCTCACGGGCATTTGTCTCGCGATCTACACGCCGGAACCCGAATTTACATATTATTCCCCAAGACAAGAAAATGGGCTAGTCTAGACAAAAATTATAGTGCACATGAATATGTGCATTTTATTGAAAATTTTGATATGCATCCAATAACTATTTCAGATCATGCACCAATAATAACTAAAATAAAAATGTAGGGTAATGAAATAGAGAGACACTGGCATTATCCCACCTATCTGTTTAAGAGAAAAATTTAAGGAATGGGTAGTCGAAATGAATTGGGAGTTATTAGGGATGATAGAAATTTCTTCTGAAAACACAGCTAGCTAGGGAGTGGGATAAAATTGAAGTGGAGTTTAAAAGCAAGGTGAAATAAAAGAGAGAGATATGGTTAAGATGTAACAAGAATTATTTAGATGGACTGATAAAAATTAAAGTAATGCAGAATACGGGGATTCACACAGAACAAGAAGAAGAGCAATTTCAGAATGCTAAACAGAAAATAAGGGAATAACTTGATAATATGCATGAGTTTAGAAAGACTGCTGTTAAGCAACTGTTTTTGATAACAGAGCACAAAAACCTTTAGTACAGTGACTCAGGCAACAGAAAGTAGAAAGGGTTGTATCAGAGGTTAGGGAGCCTATAACAAGGAAGGTAAGAGATCCTGTAGAGGTACTAGAAATATTTCTGAAATGTTATGAAAGTCTGTATAAAGCAGATAAATACAGAAATCAAGGAAAGGTAAAAATGGAAATGTTTATGGAAGAATTAAATATACCAAGGTTAGAGGTAGAGGAGGCTCAATTACTAACAGAATAGGAGGAGATGAAATACAAATGGTGATGTATGACCAATCTATAGGAAAATCCAGAGGAATAGATGGTATTCCTGTGGAAGTTTGGAAGCTAGGAGGGAAGAAACTGATAAAGATCTGGAAGGATTTAACAGCATTTTCAATGGAGAAGAAAGACCAACATCCTGAATGAAAGTGGTGGTGGCTGTAATACTTAAGGATGATAAAAACCCATCAGATCCAGCTTCATATAGGCCCCTTTCAATTCTAAACCATGATCATAAAGTGTTTATAGCTATAATGGCTAAAAGAATGGCAAAGATGATGCTTAAATTGACAGATATGGAACAATGTGGTTTTGTGGTAGGGAGGTAAACATTTGACAACATTAATATAACAATGATAATCCAGAGGGAAGCAGAATGCAAGAAAATACCACTGCTGTTGGTGGGTCTTGAGGCAGAGAAAGCATTCTAGAGAGTAAGCTGGGGTTTTCATAGCAGGGCAATGGAACATTTGCATTCCCTGTTAAACTTATATGGTTGATTGGAAGATACATGAGGGATCAGAAGTGAAAATTAAAGTTGTTGGGTTCCTCTCTAAATTTTGTTTGAGCAGAGGAACCAGGCAGGGGTGTCCTCTTTCCCCTTTGCTATTTGTGTTATATTTAATAACCACTAGCAAAGAAAATAAAGGACTCACAAATTCAGGGATATAATTTTTATGGTAATCAAGAAAAGCTGGCTTTATTTGCAGATATTATTTTATACCTGATAAAGCCAAAAAGGACATTTCAGTGGTGTGTAACATTTTGAGAGAATTTCAAGTCTTTTCAGGATACTAAAATTAAAGATACAATAAAGACAATAGCTGTAAAATATGCACCTACATATGAATTGGTTCAGCAATACCCATATTTATGGAGACATGATAAAATGAAGTTCTTAGGCGTATGGATTTAAAAGGATTCTGTTATGGCAGCTATGGATATGTGGGAAGAGACTAAAAAGAAATTACAAAAACTGAGAAACTGGAAGCTCTGTTTTATAGATATGGATAGCAGGATACAAGCAGTCAAGATGTTTTTAGTCCATTTAGTTTATACACAGGTCAGGCATATTTTTATTAACCAGAAGAGAAGTTGTGGATAGCAATTAATAAAAAGCTAAATGATTTTATCTGGGAGGGGAAATTGGCAAGAGTGAAATGGGATAAGCTGATCTTTCAAATAGAATTTTATCTGGGAGGGGAAGTTGGCAAGAGTGAAATGGGATAAGCTGATCTTTCAAATAGAACAATGTGGTTTGGGATTATTTGATTTGAAGGGGTATTTCAGAGCTAAACAGTTAAGGCTCTTAAATGTAGCACAACTAGAGAGCTGTAATTCAAAGTGGAAATGGATGACAATGAAATGGAGGGGGTACAAGAGACAAGGATAGACTCAGATTTTGGATGCAGATCTTTAAGGAGAATAACAATTACCATACAGAATATTATATTCATAAAGTAGCAGAAAGCATTCTAAGAACTAAACCAACATGGTAATTGTTAAAGAAGTTTCGTCTGATAGGAGTGACTGTAATTAGGGATATAGACAGTAGGCAAGAGGGAGCTACGATTTACAACAGAAAACTGGCAAATGAACCAAGGTATCGGGAACAAATAATTAGAGAGGGAAAGGTAATAGAATAGGAACAGGCCATTAATTTATTTGGACTGCAGGCTAGAGACTGCCTTCCCTATCAAGGATTGACATCAGACTATAGGCAAAGAGAAAGGAATAGGGGGATCCTAAGCAAAAGACCAGCACTGGTAGAGTTTTTAGTAGACTCTAGAACAGAAGCTGCTGATAAAAAGGGATAATAGGTAATCATATAAAATATTGCATGATAACGATAAGAATCATATCAGAAAATGTTAGAAAGGAATGTGAAGAGAGAGCAGATAAGTGATTCACAAAGAAACAATGAGGGGATAATTGTATGGCTCCCGAATATGCAAGAAAGTCTAGAAGATTTAGGATCTTTTCTTGGAAGTGTTTACATAGGTATTGTTAAACCCCAAGTAGACTCCAAACAATTTTTCCTCAGGTAGATAGATGTTGGAAGTGTGATAGGGAGATAATTGGGATCACATTTTTGGGAGTGTAATGAGTTGGCAGATTTTAAAAATTCCCTGAAGACTACTCTATCAGAAATAGTGGGTGAACAATTAGTATAACTGAGTTATTTTTTTCATGATACTGTGTTTTGAAAGTAACAGTGTGTTTTAATTAACCAATTATTTAAATTGATTTGCTTATTAGTATACAAGACGTGTTCCTTTAGAACTTTAAGAATCTGGTGAAGTCTTAATGCTGGAAAGGATGAAATCACTCTATCATCATTTCTTTTTTACTTTAATAAAATAGTTTATTATGAGTAAAAGTATATAGCAAAGTTTTATTTGAACAGAAAGAATTTAAAGTCCTTGGATTTGACTGCAGTGATAGTTTGTTGCTGTTTATTATGTTGTTTTGCATCACTACACTTTGGTTTATTCATTTTTTTAGCTTAATTTGAGGCTGAACCAAGGAAGAAAAGGGATCATTTATATAAAAAATGTGATTTGAATTTAAAAAATTAAATTGTGCATGATTATAAGATAGGTATAAGAAAGAAAAAGCAATGATAGGTAAAATGCTACATGAAAAATATAAAATTCATAGGAATAAAAACAAAGGAAAAGAAAAGAAATGAGACATGATAGAAGAAAAAGTGTGTGATAAAATCATGAAATTATAGAAGTTAAAAGTAAGAGAAGTTGATGGAAAAAGAAATATGTAATATTTTAGGTGTGTGTGTGTACCAATAGAGGGAAGTAAAAAAGATGAAAAAATATAATAGAAGAAAAAGATTTGAATTTCTCTTTGTGGAGAATTGTATTAGGTAAGTTACCAGTGAAAGGTAATATGATGGAGGACAGAAAAAGTGTTGACTGCAGTAAAGAAGAAATAACAAAACATTCTTTTTTTGAATTGCAAAAAGAATAAAAAATATTGCTGTTGAGATAAAGAGAAAGTATATTTCTGACACTATGGTTTATGGGGACTCTAGAGGTCACAAACAGGGTAACTCCAGTTATAAGCATATTGTGATCTAGAAAACTCTCTTACTGCTTCTCTGAAGAAATGATAGGAATGAGTTCCTACAAACTTACTCATGTTCCATAGCACCATCACCACAGTCCAAGATAATGGAAATGTGGCCTTATGGAATCCACCCTTACAAAGCTTGTAACAAATTGCTATTAGCTGTGTCAAACTGGTGGGGGAACTGCAAAGCATGAACTGTAAAGAACTGCTTGACTATGTTAAACTGGTGGGTGAAGTATATACTCCACTTTATATCGTTAATATTTAGAAGGGCACTTAAGGGAATGTAATAGTAACTGTCAACAACACAGGTTTTGTTATTGTTTGCATAAAAAATTAATTATGTAAATTGCACGCTATATTGTAAAGCAATGTTGTTACAGGATGCAGTCAGATATATTTTAAATGTTAGGTGAGAGAGTCTTATCAGCGACTGCTGTACATGTTAAAGATATTAAAGCAATCAAGTACTTTTTCTTAACTGTAAAGTTAAAGTATGACAGATGTAAGTTAAAGTTAATATAATGCTGTGAGAGTGGACTGCTTGGGTGATGGTAAAAGTGCATTTTAAATGCCTTTATTAAGTTATCACATAAGACACAGGCAAACATGCATAACATTAAAGAACACGAAGCATATTAACAATGTTTTTCCATTTACATGCATTATATATCACATATTTTTTTCTTCTTTACAACTATCAGTTCAACATTACATAAAATATTCAATTCCTGCCTTCCTATAAACATCTCTCCTCCTCTTCTTGAACATTATTCTGCATGTATTCTTCCCACAATTTCCATGTATTTCTATCTAATTTTCTCCTTCCCTTTGCATCACTTTTACAGTATTCAGTACTTCAAATACATTTATTTAGACATCAATTACCATTTTTAGTAACTGTTTTTTTTTTTTGTTTTTTTTTTGCCAGGTGACAGAATTAAAGTTAACAATGTCATACATTGATGAGGCAATTCAGATCCTGTGTCCCATCTCAAAAGAATCATTTTGCTGCTACTTTACAGTCCAGTCACTTACTTCAACAAAGGCAGCAAAAGTCAAATCTTTCTCAGCCACATTTTCTTGCAAAATCTTACTTCACAAGTGGGATTGATGATTTATAGTCTCCCTTTATTCAATAATTTCTGTGTTGCTGGTTTTAATCTCATTGAACTTCTCACAACACCATATTCTCATTCATGTCCAAGGTACTACTGATTTTTCTAGTCAACTCCTATGCTTTTTTGTTTATCAAGCATTTTCCTTTAGAACATTGGAAAAGGTCTCACTGGCAAAGTCTCTCAATAAGCTTTATTGTCAGAAGAATGAAAAGCAGACCCCCCACCCTCTTCTGTTTGCTGACTCATGTTTTGTTGGTTACCCTTTTGTATTTCATCCTTAGCCTGTTCTGCATAGAAAAGTGACTTTGATCCTCCAGGAAAAAGTATTCTAAAGTCAGCTGGTTACAGCAGCTTGAATCTCACAGCTGTTTCTTGACATTCCCTGACTGCTGAGATATATTTGTTTCTCTTCTGTCTGGTGTACAGTGAATAATCATGTCCAGCAAAAACTCTGCTGTCTCCCATTTCATTTTTCATACTTTTCCTTCTGCCACGGTTTTCTCAGGATCAACTCTTTCTGCTAGTATTTTATTTTTTACTAGTATATTAGTATTGTCTACTTTCTTATGGCCAGATGTGGAGCAAACACTCAATGTGCCCTTTCACTTAACAAATCCTGCTGAGGAATACTAGTCTGGTTACTTATTTGTGCTTTCATAACATTGATATTGTCTGTTCCTTCCCATTTCTCTGGTACAGCAGAAAATCTCAGGTTTTCTATGTACTCTATGTCATGTAACTCCTACCATTTTTTTCAAACACCTTGTCTTCACAAGCCTCATACTCAGCCAAACTTTTCTTCATTTCAACCAGTGATTTTTAGTTTCATCAGTTCAGCTGAATAGCTTCTTATATTTTTCCAAACTTCTATTTGGATAGAAAGGAGCATGTGAACATGAGTTGATATATTCCTTCAGTGTTTCATTCATTTTAATAACCTTTGACTACATTTGATTTATTTTTTCCTCTACATTAACAGAATCCATATCCTGTACCAGAGTTGAAGCTTAAGCTGTTTTTTGCTGAACAGCTGCAGGATTCTTCCCAACCAGTGTTTTGTTTTTCACCTTTTCTGGCTGATTTTATTTCAGGATCTCTAAATTTATTCTTTGTTGGCATCCAAGCAGTGTACTTATGAGCTAGTAACTGAATTTTACCCAAACAATTTCACAGGCTGTTCTTCATCAATTTCTGTTTTACACTGGGAGAGCTGAAATTAAGCTGTAATCAGTGTGCAGTCATCTCAGAAGTCCTGAGGTAAAAGCATATCGTATATGCAGAATTAAGACTATTTCTGCTGTTGTTTCAGGAGTGGTTATTTAAGATTAATGTCTTTGGTTTAAATTATAGACAAGATTTTCGTAAGCTAACAGGTTTGAAAAATAAGGCAAAATGATGAAAGGCATAGAAAATAGTAAGTTTTTTCATTTACAAAGTTAATAGCTATTTTTCCATCAGCAAATGCCCTCAGTGGGAGAAAAGACATCTGCAGGTACAGGCAGGTGACTATGGGAAGTTTACACAATGTGTTCTGAGTGAAATTTACAAAGATTATTTCATGCATTTGCAAAGTTAATGTTTCTCTCATTGCTGACTGCTTTTACTTTAAGATGAATTGTATGCAAGTACAGACAATTTTGAGAGCACTAAACACACTTTACTGAGAGAAGGATAACAGGAACAATGTAATAAAAATGTAAAGGTGCAGTGGTAAGCTGTTCAGTGAAAAATAAAGTTTGAAAATGTGGGAAATGAATAATTTAAACAAGTTACCTCCCTAGCAGCCTTAATACTTTAATGCATTTAATGCAACAGTGAATAATTTGCTTTACTTACTTAAAGGTAACTAATACACTTTTTCCTTAGAGCTAAAAGTTCATGCTTACTGTAAGGATGCAAGCGGTTTTTCACATCTGAGAGGGAAATAAAGATAAGAAAAGAACACATAGCAATCAGTGTAAGTGTGAGCATGGGCTATAACATGCACTTCAGCATGGGTAACCTTAATTTTAGATTGGGTATTGCCTGTGGGTGTTGTCACTGATGTGGGGCAAGTACTCCTACTGGGAGTAAACTTCATTTTTAGAAAATGTACATAGTTTATGTGTTCCAAGTTAAAAGGGGGATGGGGGTTCTGAAACTTTATTTAGTTTTCTGAGTATTTTTATTACAGAAAAAAAGTCTTGAAAATATGACATAGGTTCAAAATGGAGATAAGTAATTGCATAAGAGATCATCCAGCTAAGTACTAGTGTGTGTATGTAAGTCAAAAGCTTAAATACAGATTCACATGAACCAACATAAATAATAGCTGGGAGTAATAGCTTTTTCTCATAAAAGAAAAAAAGCCAAGAGTACTGAATTATATTAAGAAATGTAGTGTGCAAATGACAATGTTGCAGGATCAGCATTTCGATAGAAAGCAGCATGTGAATCTGACAAAGAATTTTAGGAAGCACATTCAGCAGGCGATCAATGACAAAAAGAGGAGAAATAATATTGATTGCTAGTGGTGCTCCAGTAGTGGTAGAAGAAAAATAGACAATAATGGTAGAGTTGCAGTGGTAAGGAGCTGTTGGCAGGTGAACATGACTATGTTGGCATGTATTTATACTTACCACGAACTGTTGTTATAGGACTTGAGAAAAGTTTGGGAGAAATAATCAGCTTTCAGCAGGGAATATTTTTTATGGCTGGGGACTGAAACTTGAGTTGCAACAGTAAAGATGCATCAGGACAATACTGAAGCAAAAATATAACAAAAGAAGGTAGATTTCTGAAGAAATTTTTGAGAATATTTAGTATGGAATATGTGACTTCATTAGTATGAACTCGGAATCTACATATTACTCCTTAGGTTCAATAACTGGGCTAGACTGGATAGAAATTGTAGTTCACAAGAACATCTGCAATTAATTGAATGTTTTAACACACATCCATTAAGTATTGCAGATATTGTGCCAATAAAATCTTAAAGATGCAGGGTAATGAAGTAAAAATGAGACACTGGCACTTTGCTACTTACTTGTTAAAAAGAGAGGAATTTAAGGGATGGATAACAGAAATTGTTTGAGAATTATTAGGGATAACAAAGTTTTCTTCAGAAAGGATAGCTAGTGAGTGGGATAAAATTAAAAATAGAGTTTAAAAACATGGTAGAATTAAAAAAGATATGGGAAAGAAGTAAAAGGAATTATTTAGAAGGGGTGACAAAGGTTAAAGTATTGCAAAATACAATTAAACTTACAGAAGAAGAAAAGAAACTACAGAGTGCTAATAGAAAAATAAGGGTGTATCTGGATAACATGCATGACTTTAGAGAGGTTGACGTTACTGCATCCATTTTTTGGTAAGATCTCCAGAGCACAGAAACTTTTAGAATGACTTGGACATCAGAAAGAAAAAAAAAGGTTTATTGCCAAACTTAGGAAGCCTGTACCAATAAAAGTAACCATACATGGAAATATTTATAGAAGACTTGATTATACCAAGGTTAGAGAAGATAATGGGACAGCAAGAGAATGTAAAAATGGTGATAAATCAATCTTCATGCAAGGCTCTAGGAATGGGCAGTATTCCTGGTGAAGTTTGTAGGGAAGAAAGTGATACTGGCATGAAAGGTTTTGTTTAGGAATAATTCAAAAGAGGAAAATATTAAGAGCATCTAAGAAGAAAGCTATGGTGGTTTTACTACCAAACAAGGGTAATGATGTTTCAGACTAAGCTTCATATATTTTGCCAATAAGGACTGACTGCAAGTAAAGGTACAGAAAACAGACAAGATGTGGCTGGAATGTAATGGAAAAAAATTAGCAAATGAACCAAGGTATAGGGAGCAAATCAATAGAGAGGGAAAGGTAATAGAGTGTGATGAGGTCAATCCGAAGCTTGCGCTGCATGTTAGAGACTGTCATCCCTACCACTGATTGGTACCAGAGTATAGGCAAAGACATAGGGATAGGGAAATGCTAAGTGAAAGACCACCTCTAGTAAAAGTTTTAGTCAAGCCCAGAACAGAAGCTCCTGCTAAAAAGGGATATTCAGTAGGGGACATAGATGTACTGCATAATAACAATAAGAATCAACCAATGGTGGCTAGAAATGATTGTCAAGAGAGACTGGAAAGGCAATTTACAACTAATAATAACGTGGCAAAAAGGTACTTAAACTGCCACTTTTTGTCTGCTTCAAACTAGGTATCTACCCAGAAAGGACACAGCTGAAATCAGGTCTATAGATTGTTTTTCCCTACTAGATTCTAATAACTCCTAACAATTTGGCTATTTAGACACTTACCCTGCAATCTTTACCCTGGGGGGGTTCTAGCCCACTCTGTTCGCTACACTCATTTCACTCCCTTCCCTGCTCCCTATTCCCACATGCCCCAGTACCTCTACATTTATTCTTAGCCTTAACCCCACCCATAACTGCCAGCAATTAGGCTACACCACTACTCACCCCCTCCCCCTACATTAACAATACAATAATGCTACTACCTAATATAATAACAATCCTACCCTGCACAGTTCTAGCTCACATTACATCCTACCAAGGCTCCACAGTCACATGTCCCAACAACTTCCACTGTACTCTCTCAACACCCTCCCTTAAACATTTACACTATAACTACACAACTCCTGCCACCAAAACCATCCTCCCAATACACACACTCCATTACCAAACACCTAACACACTCAAAAATAAAATATCCCTAAGATACCATATTTACTATGTATATAAAACATATCCTAAACACCCTCTATAAACTAGCCCTCGCTGGAGACATCCATCCAAACCCTGGTCCTCCCAAATCCAACCCAATCACAAACCCTAGTGCAAGCAACCCCCCACAACTCAACTCCTAGCCAACAAGAAAACAACAGATCTACTGATAATGTCCCTAAACATCAGAAGCATATGCAATAAAGTCCAAGAACTACATAACAGCATAAGCATATATTCCCAAGATATTCTCTTCCTAACTGAAATCTGGCTCAAACCTCATATCAAAAGTGAGGAAATACTTCCTCCTGAGTACAACATCCTTCACATAGACAGATTGTCCAAAAAAGGAGGTGATGTAGCATTGATATTTAAACACTACCTCAATATTCAACTCCTGAACTCATCTGCCCCTCACTACAACAATGATGAAATCCTTTATGCCAATCTCAAACTAAACCCAAACAAAACAATCAGTATCATAAGATGCTATTTCCCACCAGGGCAAAATATCACTCCCCTAGAAAATCTCCTGAGCTGGGCTACTCTACCCCAGGAAACCATCATTCTCGGTGACTTTAACATCAACTGGCTATCCTGTAATAACAGTCTCCCAACCATTCACCTTAATCTCCATGGGTTTACTCAACTCAATCAATCCCCTACCCGAATCAACAAAAACCCTAACAATCATACCTTACCTGACTGGATCCTAGTCAACAAAGCCCCTCACTCTTACCTAGCAGGCTGCTTACCTGACAGTCTTAGTGACCACTCCTCCACTTTCCTAATTCGGCACCACACAAACCGTCTTAAGCCTATTACCCACAGGCAAATATGGAACAAGTCCAACTTCAACCCCAACTCCTTCATCTCCCTGCAAAAAATTAACTGGTCACCACTAAAATACCTCAACCTAGATGAGGCTGTCCACTTCAACAGTACCTTCCTCTTCATCCTAAACACCCATGCTCCTGTAAGAAATGCCAAAGTCAGATCCAGGCATGCCCCATGGTTACAAAAGACCACCAGAACCCTAATGAAATCCAGTGATAAGGCCTGGGAGCACTGGTGACGAACAAAAAATAACTCAGATAGGCAAGCATTCCTTGAACTGCGCAATAAAGCCAAAAAGCATATAAAATTAGACAAATCCCTCTACTATAAATCCACCCTAAACTCTACCAACCACAACCCTAAGCAATTCTGGTCCACTATTAACAATATCCTCCACCCAGGGAAAGTTGAGACCCCCCCAGCCATCCATTCCCCCCTCCTCCAGCAGTATTGCTGAATCCTTCAAAAAACACTTCACTGAAACTATAACATCTCTAAACAAACACTTCCCTACAACAGCCCCCCCCCAACTCCTATCTCTAAACCCCCCACTCCTCTTTTCTTCACCTCAGAACCTACCTCCAACATAAAAAGACTATTGTCAAAACTTAATCCCACCAAGCTCGCAGCCGACAACCTCCCCTCTGAATACTTGAAAATTGCATCTGATACACTAGCCTATCCAATTTCAATTCTAATCAACCATTTCATAACAGAAGGCTATGTTCCCTCGATATGGAAAATATCCCACATCATTCCCCTCTACAAAGGCACCCCTCCACTGACCTCTCCAATTACCACCCCATTGCTATCCTCTCCCCTCTCTCTCCAAGATACTGAAAAATGTATCAACACTCAGATCTCCAACTACCTCCTAGCTAATAATCTCCTAACTAAAACCCAACATGATTTCAGGCCATATCACAGCACTACCTCCACTCTGGTCTCCTTCACCAACACTATACTTAATCACAAAAATAACAGCTTCTTCTCTACTGCCATATTTCTAGATCTCTCAAAGGCCTTTGACATGGCATCTCATGAGCTACTACTCTCTACTCTCCCCAACCTCTTCTTCTCAAAACCAGCCTGCAACTGGTTCCATTGCTATCTACATGGATGCCATCAATCAGTAATCTGGGACAATAACACATCACCTCACCTCCCAGTTACTCTCGGAGTTCCCCAAGGGTCTATCCTTGGCCCTCTGCTATTCTCACTTTTCAATAACAACCTGCATACTGCCACCACACAATCATCTCTTATACAGTAAGCAAATGACTCTACTCTCATCTGTTCTGCCCCCACTCTACCAGAACTACAAAAAAATCACACACGAATCATTCTCTTCTGTAGAAAGTTAGCTATCCAATGCTCAGCTCCTACTCAACCCAAGTAAGACAAAATTTTTCCTGGTCCAATCTTCCAAAACACCCTCCACTTCAACATTCTTGCCAAAGACAATACCATCATCTCTCCATCAGAACACACAAAATTACTTGGTGTGGAAATAGACAACAAACCTAGATTTGACACCCACATATCTCACAATAAAAAAAGTTCACAAGAAACTTGGTGCATTATATTGAAGTCGCCAATTCCTAACCAAGGCAGCTAGAATCTCCATAGCCAATTCCCAGCTAATCTCCACCCTACTCTATGCATCCCCCATACTTACCAACCTTAGACAGACAGACCTACACAAGCTGGATGCTTGTTACAACAAAATTGCTAAATTTACCACGGGAACCTTCTACCGCAGCCTTCATTGTATCTCCCTTAAAAAACTAAACTGGCTAGAACTCCCACAGCTCCTTCACTTTAATCAACTCACCCTCGCTCATAAACTTATTAACCACCCCCTTAACATCCCTTCCCTTCAAACCCTTCTCCAACTCTATCACCCACTAGGCCCCTAAAATCAAGCAACAAAAATCAACTCACTGTTATCAAACCCAAAAGCTCAGCAGGAGAAGCCATATTTTCATGTACCATATCTAAACTTTGGAACAATCTTCCACCCTCGATAACTACTCTACCTTCCAGCAGCCTTTTCAAGACTGCACTCAAATTCCACTTAAATTTGCACTGGCTTTGTCCTTGTTCTAATCCAGACTAACACCCACACCCTTACCCCCCCCCTCCACCTAGACTCTTAACCAAACTATACTACCGCCACTACTAACCACAGTCAGAAATAGCTAGTTGTCTTTACATACTTTAACATCGTCTGACAACTTTGTTACTAATATTATAAATGACAAGAAACTATCTTAACGTGCAACATTTTCTGTATATACTGTTGATGATCAATATCTTGTTATTGTATTAAAGCCAACAACCTGTAATGTTGTTTACTATTGCTGCAGCTTTGTATCTCTATCATGTACATGATGTGGAGCTTTTCTCCCTGGGCATCCGCTGAAAAAGGACCTGCGTCCAGTTGGAATTTCCCGGTAAACAAATGTAAATAAATAAATAAATAATTTGGGGGGCATCTTTATAGCTCCCATGTATGCAACAAAGTCCAGAAGGTTTAGGATTTATGCTTAATAGTATTTGCATAGGTATTTTTATACCCAGGCAGAACGCATGACACTTCTTCCTTAGGTTGACAGCAAATGCTGCAAGTAAGATAGGAATGAGAGAGATAATAGGGAACATGCTTTTTGGGTGTGTAAAGAGCTGGCAAACTTTAAAAACCTACTTTGTCAGACATGTTGGGACAGCAAATGCAAACAAAAAGTTATGTACTTAGCATAACCATAGATATGTGTTGTCTTTTGTCCATTTCCACTTTTGGGTTGTCAGATCCAAATGTATCCACCCTCTGCAACTTTTTTAGAAGTTGTGGCTCCAGGGCTCTGACTCCTCCTCTACCAATAATTCCCTCTGTTCCCCCAAACTGCCTCAGATTGAGTTTTCCAGCTCATAGACATTATACAACAAACAAGCTAGCCTACAGCAAAGGTTAAGGAAAAGGCCAGAAAAACAGAAAACAGCAACTTAGGCTGTTCAAGGACAAGATTCCAGATGATCCTTTTCAAAGGAACACCAAGTAATAATTTAGGGAGGAGGACAGAGGGAAGGATGCTGAACTGGACAAAAGACAACACAGATCTGTCATTATGGTAAGTACATAACTTTCATATCAGATTTTGTCTTTCATCCAATTCAACCTTTGGGACAGATTCCCAAGCTACAGAAACACCCAGCTAGCATCGAGGGAGAATATTCCAAATAATGATGGAACCAAAGGATGTATGAGACCTGGACTGAATTTCCAAGCTTGTAATGAGACAAAAACATGTCAACCACAGACCAAGTTGCTGCTGCACAAATTTTGCTAATAGGAACTCTGCTTGTAGACTTCTGAGATAGCTGCACACTGATCAACAGGTTAATCTCAGCTCTCCCAGTATGAAAAAAAAGAATCTGAGGGATAGGGGCCAACAACTCTGTCAGACTTGGTAATATCACTTGATGGCTAGTAAGAACACTCCCTGGATGCCAGCAAACTCAAAACTTGGAGAGCCTGAAAGGAAATAAAGTAGAAAAGATGAAGAAAAACAATGACTGAGAAGAATCTTGCACCTGTTCAGCAAAAAAGTATTTCAAAGCTCATGCTTTGGTGCAAGATATGGCTTCAGGTAATCTAGAAGAAAAAAAAAATCAAATGTGCTCAGCTCTGATTAAAATAAATGAAATACTGAGGGCATACATAAATTCAAACAATGAAAAATGGAAGAAGTGTTAAACATTTATTCAGATGAACTGATAAAACTGCAAAAATCAGAGGTTGACATGAAAAGGCTTGATGAGTACAAGACTGCTCAAGAGTTGTTTAAAAAAATGTTAGAATTAGAGGACAGAGCATGCAGGGAAAACCTGAGATTTTCTGTTGTGCCAGAAAAAAGTACAGTTTTGTACCTACCATAAATGTAGATGTTCGAGTGCTAATACAGCTGCAGTAATCACAGATGGGTTTTCAGCCGTCAGGCGGTCCCTCGGTCGGCCGAATTCCAAAGTCTTGGTCCGGCGTCGGTTGTCGTCGCTTACTCTTCTGACGTCAGTAAGGCCAGAGTATATAAGACACAGCCGACGCCATGTTCTTCAGTCTTTCTTGCCCCAGATGTCAGGTGCCCCCAAAAGGAAGGCAATACATAAATAAGGCTTATCTACATATGCAGGCAATGCAATGTAATGCAAAATCAGTGTAAGCAAGCAAATAAAACATAGCAGGATAACCCAGTCAGGTGGTATGAAGAGGTTGTTAGGCCCCATGCCTTTACCAAGTGGGGAAGGAGGGAGGGAAACCTGTACTGCAGCTGTATTAGCACTCGAACATCTACATTTATGGTAGGTACAAAACTGTACTATGTTCATCGTGCATACAGCTGCAGTAATCACAGATGGGTAGAGTCCCAAAGCTATGCATAGGGTGGTATGTACTATGAGGAACTGGGTTGAGCCAGAATGCCCTACAAAACAGCAGTGGCAAAGCCTGCTCTTGTTCTGGAATATAAGGGTAGGTGGTAGTGTTTTGTGAAGGTATGTACAGAACTCCAAGTGGCTGCCTCCAAAATATCCTTCGTAGGAACGCCTCTGAGGAAGGCTGTAGAGGTGGCTGTGGCCCTGGTGGAGTGAGATCTGATACCAGTAGGGACAGATTTCCCATGATAGGAATAACAAAACCGTATGCAGTGGCCAATCCACTTGGAAATGGTCTGTTTGGTAACTGGTTTCCCTTGAGCCCCTACGGCATAGGACACAAAAGTTGTTCTGATTTCCTGAAGGACTTTGTTCTGTCCAAATAATAACGTAGCTGCCTATGGATGTCTAAAGTGTGAAGCAGCCTCTCCCCTTTGTTTTGAGGGTTAGGATAAAAGGTAGGTTGGTAGGTGTATGGCTTGATTTAAGGCTACCCTGGATACCACTTTTGGCATAAAAGATGGGTTGGTACGAAGGGAAACCCTGTCCTGATGGAAGATGAGGAAGGGCTGCACCGCCACGAGGGCCTGTAGTTCAGAAACCCTACGAGCTGAAGTGATGGCCAGAAGGAAAGCTGTTTTCCAGGACAAATGTTGCAGATCTGTTGAGATAGCAGGTTCAAAGGGAGGCAATGTTAATTTTTCTAGTATGTAATTAAGGTCCCAGGCTGGTATTGGTTGCTTCCTTGGAGGTCTTATATTCTTAGCCCCTCTGAGGAACTGTCGTAAGAGTGGGTGAGAGAATAAAGGAGGATCCGTGTTGAATTCTGCAGAAATGGCTGAGGCATGTATTTTTATGGAAGAAAATGAAAGTCCACTGTTCAGCAGTTCAGCTAGGTACCTTAAAACCTGAGGCAAGTTCAATTTTCTAGGGTCCTGGTCTCTTTTCTCATTCCAACAGCAAAACCGCTTCCATTTTGCAGAGTAAGCTTTTCTAGTAGATGGTCTTCTGGCCTCCAAAATGACATCCTGCACCTCCTTGGAGAGTAGGGACTGTTGTGGTGTCAAGGAATTTTCCATGCAGCGAGGTTGAGTGTTTTCAGCTGACTGTGAAGAGTTTTGTAGCTGTTCTGAGTCAGTAGGAGAGGCATTAGAGGCAGGGACCAGGGAGGAGTATGTGTTAGGCTCCTCAGGAGTGGATACCAGTGTTGCCTTGGCCAATCTGGAGCAATCAGTATCATCCTCGGTTTGTCTGTTCTTGCTTTCAAAAGCACCTTGGGCAGCAGGGGCAGAGGTGGGAATGCATAAACTGTCCATGCTGTCCAACTGAATGAAAGGGCGTCCACTTTCCAGGCCTTTGGATGAAAGGTCCTTGAACAAAACTTTTTCAGTTGATAGTTCCTGTGGGAGGCAAAAAGATCTATGTCTGGCCTCCCCCATGCTTGGATTATCTCTGTAAACACCTGAGGATGTAACTTCCATTTGTGTGGATCTGTCATATTTCTGCTTAGAGTGTCTGCCAGTGTGTTTTCCAGTCCTGGCAAGTACTGTGCTTGAAGTTCGATTTGTCTTTCCAGAGCCAAGTTCCAAAGAGTTATGGCTAGTCTGCACAAGGGGTATGAATGTGTTCCTCCTTGTTTGTTTATGTACCACATTACTGTGGTGTTGTCTGTTCTTATCAGTAATTGTCCTGGATGCAGGAAGTCCTTGAAAGCTGTAATTGCATTGATCACTGCTAGCATTTCTTTTTGATTGATGTGAAGGTGCTTTTCCTTTTGGGACCATCTGCCCTGAATGCACCTGTCCTTCATGTGCGCCCCCCAGGAATAATCTGAGGCGTCTGTGGTTATGACTTGTTTTGCTTGAGGCTTGCAGAATGGAAGGCCTGTGTTTGCTTGACATGCTTGGGCCCACCATAGAAATTCCTTTTGCAAACATGGAATTATTGGTATAATTGCTTCCAAACTGTGACTGTGTTGAGACCATAGATTTTTTAGGTACCATTGAAGTTTCCTCATATGCAGCTTTGCACATGGGATTAGAAGAATGCAAGATGCCATGAATCCCAGAGCCTGCAGGATTTTCTTTGCAGTAAGCCTGGTACTTTTTGCTAGTGTTTTGAAGTACTGAGATAGTTGCCCTTGTTTTTCTGGCGTAAGATATGCCATCTGGGTGTTTGTGTCCAAGTTGGCACCCAGGAAGGTTATTTTCTGAGATGGTGTTAGTCTTGATTTCTCCTTGTTGATGGTATATCCCAGAGAAAGCAGTAACCATGTCACATAAGCCAGATGTTCCAGTAGTATGCGTTTGTTGTCCGCTTGGATCAGGCAGTCGTCCAGATAAGGGTAAATTTGTATCCCTTGAAGTCTGCAGTAGGCAATCACTGATGCCAGGCACTTTGTGAATACTCTGGGCGCAGTAGATAAGCCAAAGGGCAATGCAGAGAACTGATAGTGGATTGAACCTGCAAGAAATCTGAGGTATCTTCTGCAGCTTTGTCTGATTGGGACATGCAGGTATGCCTCCTTGAGGTCCAATGTTACCAGCCAAAACTCCTTGCCCAGCATGGGAAGAAGTTGCTGTAATGTGAGCATCTTGAATTTTGGCACAGTAGGAATGTGTTTAGGATGGATAAGTCCAAAATGGGTCTCCAGTCGGTTCCTTTTCTTGGTACCAGAAAAAGTCTTGAATAAAAACCTTGACCTTGTTGGAGTGTAGGTACCTTTTGTATAGCTCTCATGTTTATGAGCTTTGAAATTTGCAGTTGTGCCTCTGCCCTTTGATTTTGTGGCAGGTTTGGCATGCCTCTCATTTTTGGAAGAGTGTGAAATTGAAATTTGTAGCCTCTGTTTATAATGTCCAGTATCCATTTGTCTGTTGTGACAATATGCCAATTGCTTGCAAATAATGCTAGTTTCCCTCCCAAAGGTGCTGTCAGCTGAGACTTGCTTGGCATGGAAATGAGGGAGTCATTGGGTTTGCTTCCTGTATTGTTGTGCACTGTCTTCACCACCTCTTGGTGCTGGAGATTGCCATTGTCTGCCTCTATATGATCCTTGTGATTGCCCTCTGCCCCTTGTGCGTCTGTATCTGCCTCTTTGGGGCTTGTCAGTGGCTGGAAAGGACCAGTTTTTGAAGGCCAATTTCTGCTAAAACGTGGTGGTTGGACCTGTAAGAAAGCCTTGACAGTTTGCATAGATTTGGCTTTTCTTCCATTTTCCGTAGTATGTCCTCAGCATTAGTACCAAATAATACATCCTTTTGTAAAGGAGCATCAAGAAGTTTAGCTTTCACATGATCAGGTAAATTTTGTTCCCTAAGCCAGGCATGCCTGCGAATGACTGATCCTGTGGCAGCCGCTCTACTGGAAGCCTCTAGGGCATCATAACCACATTGTAAGGTGTGTTTACCCACTTGCTCCGCACTATGCATCATATCCTGTAACTCTTTTAAATCTGGTTGTTCAGGTTGAGACATTTTGTTCCTTAATTGTGATAACAGGTACTGTTGATATTTAATCATATGAAACTGACAGTTTAAGGCCCTCATGGCTAGGGTGGCCGAGGTATATACCTTTTTACCCCACCTTTCTAGAGATCTGGATTCCCTTTCTGCAGGAGTGGATTCTTGGCAGTGGAGGCCTTTAATCCCTTGGGGCCTTGTGAAATGGTTTCAGGGTCATCATTATGGCCTTTGTAGAGAAATTGGTGAGAGCTGGGTACTCTGTAATACCTATCAGGTTTTACTGGTGCAGGAGGCAGAGAATCAGGGTTAAGGCAAGCCTCGAATAGACATCATCCAGTACATCCAAAACAGGGGTATAGCCAGAGGTCTGTGCTGAGGTAACCAAAGAAATTCCCTAAGTCTTTTCTTGGAATCTGAAAAGTCTTGGCCTTCCCAATGGAAGTGTTCCCTCAAAGTGTGCAAGGTTTCCCCAAAAGAAAAATCCTCAGGAGGGGATACAGAAGGAATGGACTGTTCTGCATCCAAATCCTCAAAAGGGGAGTAAGAGTGTTCCTCTGCATCAGAATGTTCTGATAAAATGGATCCCTGATCAGAAGAGGGAGATTCTACCTCCACTCTGGGTCTCTTGTCAGGAGGGGGCTGAGAACCTCTGATAAGAGTAATTAAATCCTCAGCCATTTTAAGCATCTGTTTCTTAGGCATGGGTCCAGGAGATGGGCCCTGTGCAACAGGCCTCGTGGGATGTCTGGCTGCTTTGGATTTAGTAAAAGCCTTTATTGAAAAAGAAGATGAGGGCCTAAATACACCATGGGTGGAGGTGGACCTGTCCACATTAGTAGGCTCGACATTAGCAGGGGCTTCGGTTGTAGTCTGGGAAAGGACCGAGGACCCAGCGGTCTCGGGTACAGAGAACACCGCCAAAGGAGTGTCGTCGGTAGTCAGGGACTGCAAAGGCGTCTCGCTGAGAACCGGACCACGTGTAGCCTGTTTTGGCGTGGTGTCGGCGGAGACCGCGGGTCTCGCGTGTCAGTCCTTTTCCTTGCGTTTTTTGGACAAAACGGTAGTCGGAGTGTCCAACGACATCTTTTATAATCAAAAGCTTTACCAAAGTAGTGTTGGGCGAACTCCGCCCGACACTTGATAGTGCGTTTATTGAAGGTAGCGCAAAAGCGACAGCCCGAGACGTCGTGGTCTGGGCCCAAACAAGGTATGCAACGGGAATGGAAATCCTTATGCGGTATTTGCTTCCCACAAGAAATACAATTATTAACTTTTTCTGACATCGGTCTGAGGCAAGAAAAGTTCCCCCAATGGGGTACTTAGCTTTAAAGAAGACTTCGGTTCCAATTTTTTCGTAATTCAGGAGCTGGCCGACCGGCACTTGCGAACTGCTTCTGCTTCAGGCACCATGCGGCAAAAAAGACTGAAGAACATGGCGTCGGCTGTGTCTTATATACTCTGGCCTTACTGATGTCAGAAGAGTAAGCGATGACAACCGACGCCGGACCAAGACTTTGGAATTCGGCCGACCGAGGGGCCGACTGACGGCTGAAAACCCATCTGTGATTACTGCAGCTGTATGCACGATGAACATCTAGAAGGAACAGACTATTAATTTTATAAAAGCACAAATACGCAACTGGACTGGTATTCCACAGTAGGATTTGTTAACTGAAATGGCACATTGTGTGTATGCTCCAAACCTGGCCATGAGGAAGCAGCCAAGACCTATATTAATAAAAATGTGATCATACCAGCAGAAAGAGTTGATCAGGATAAAATTGTGGCAGAAGGGCAAATTAACATTGGAGACAGTAAAGTGCGGGAAATGATTATTCACTGTACATCAAGCAGAAGAGAAGCAATTTTACTCCAGCAATCAGGGAATGTCAAGATGCAGGTGTGAGATTCAAGCTGTTGTATTAAGATGTCTTCAGAATTTTTTTCCTAGAGGATCAAATTCATTTTTGATGCAGAACAGGCTAAGGTAATACAAAAGTGTGACCGACAAATAGAAGGAAACTCTGCTTCTCATTCTTCAGATAATAAAGCTCAAAGAGAGATCTTGCCAGTGAAATATTTTCCAATGTTCCAGGGGAAAATGCAGAGAGACAGAAAAAAGTGCAGGAGTCGACTAGAAGAAATGGAGCTCCTTAAACCTGAGTCTGGGGTTGAGAGATGAAGATGAACAGGAAGACAACCAGCAAAATTGAAATTGGTGAATAAATGTGAGATTATAAAGCATAAATCATATTTTTAAAATATGGCTTTGCAAGAAAAATGGGGAAGATTGGAATTTTGTTGACTTTGATACATTTGTGGGGAACTGAAAAGTGTATACCCCACTTCATGTCATTACTGTTTGGAAGGACACAAACAAAAGGGGGAAGTAATTAAGTAAAACGTTATAGATTGCATGTTACATAAAACATTTTCAGTTATTGTTGTATGTGATAAAGATACTAAAGTAAGCAAGTGTCTTTTTCTTTTCAGTTTTAAGAAACTGTAGGTATTACAATGTAAAAAGAGAAGAAAGGCTGCACAAAAGCATGTTTTGAGTTAATAAGCTGTATTTGTGGGTTGTTGAGGTGGGGGATGGGATGTAAAAGTGTGCACGGATTATAATATATGTGGATTTGATACATTTTCTCCTACTTTTGCAGAGTTGAATGTCTGGAACAATGCCACTGGCTTAATATAGCAATTTTTTGTGATCAAGTAAATAACAGAACACTGAATATAATGTAAAGGTCTCCTTTAGCAAGTAAATGTTCAGTGTGAGAAGTCTGTAGCCGAGGACAGATGTACATTTTATCCCTAGGTTTCCATGGTGCAAAAGAAAAGAAGTTCCACAGACCACCAAGGCTAAAATCAATACGAGTTTTTTGCTTGCAGGTTTCCATGGTGACTGGCATGCCATAAAAAAGTTAATGTTTTCTGAAAACATACAAGCTGTTTTTCACATCTGGGAGGGGAATAAAGATAAGACAAAAATAGAATGCATCTTAGCATGGATAACCTTAATTTCAGGTTAGGTTTTGTCTATGTATGCAGCTGTCAACTTGAGACAATTATTCCTATCAGGAAGGTTAAACTTCATTATTTAAAAAATACATAGTTTTGTGTGTTTGTTTTAAGTTAATAGGTTTCGAGTGTGTGTTTGCTTTTTGAGGGTTTTCATTAAAACAAAAAGTCTTGTAAAATGTGACAAAGGTTCAAATGGAGATTACGAGAAACAATTGTATAAATGACTAATGTGCCAACCATTAGTGGGTGCATGCAACAAAAAGCTGGAAACAGACATTTAAAAAAGCTGCCATATACAATAAGTGGGAATAATAACTTCTTATCCTAACAGCTACACTAAACATATTATTTTGGAATGTGAATGGCCTCACAGGGATAGACAAAAAGGAGAGAGTACTGAATTACATCAAGAAATGCAGAGTCCGAATAGCCATGCTACAGGGGACACTTGGAAAGAAATGAGTATGTGAATTTGATAAAATTATTTCAGGAAGGATATGCAAAGCAGGGCATCAGGGACAAAGGAAAAGGGAAGTACGTAAAATTGTTGAAGATCTCCAATAGTAATAGAAAAGGAATAAAGATAACAATGGCAGGGTTCGAGATTGGCATAATGGTTAAAGTGTTTGCCTCACCAAGACAAGGGACAAGGTACTGGGAGAAATAATCAGCTTTCAGCAGGGAATATTACTTATAGGTCTGGAATGGAATTTGATTTATAACAATGAGGATATATCTGGGGTACCTAGAAGGAAACACAAAAAAGAGGGTGGATTTCTGAAGAAATGTATGCATCTATTTGGTATGGAAGACATGAATGCCTTACTAAGCTAGAATAGTCCAGTTTCAGAGCTTGCTGATCCCTGGGCTTTGTTTGCAGTTCCTGTTACTGATTCTTTACCTAATTTGGAAGAGAGGAATTTCCCTTGCTTACCAGTGGGAGTGGGAAGCATTGAGCTGCCTGTTGGTCCAGTTTTGTGAGGTTTCAGCCAGCAACTTGTAGTTTATTGGTCGTTTTGGGCCAGTTCCTAGCTTCTTTCAGCCCCTGATATAAAAAATGCTAAACGCGCGATTTTTGGCTTGTACCTACTCAGCACAGATCCTCGTGGTGGCCAGCAGAGTAATCCAAGCTTCAGAGAGCTAAAAAAGCGACTTTACCTGATTTAAGTATAATTTTTGTGGCTTTCCACTTCTATTTATCTAGCAACTGTATTTCGCCTGCTTGCTGATACATTGTTATTGTTTTTTCTGCATTTACTCTGTTTTTGCACTTGTTTCTCAGTTTGTTACTTTTAAAATCTGTAACTGTTGCAAATTGTTTGTGTAGGCTGTGATAGCCGATTTATAGCATTTATAAGTGTTTACTGTATCTGTTTCTGCTTGTTTTCTGAAAAAAAAAAAAAAAAATATCTCTTGTTTTCCCGCCTTACTAAGCTAGAATAGTCCAGTTTCAGAGCTTGCTGATCCCTGGGCTTTGTTTGCAGTTCCTGTTACTGATTCTTTACCTAATTTGGAAGAGAGGAAGTTCCCTTGCTTACCAGTGGGAGTGGGAAGCATTGAGCTGCCTGTTGGTCCAGTTTTGTGAGGTTTCAGCCAGCAACTTGTAGTTTATTGGTCGTTTTGGGCCAGTCTCTAGCTTCTTTCAGCCCCTGATATAAAAAGCTAAGCGTTTTTGGCTTGTACCTACTCAGCACAGATCCTCGTGGTGGCCAGCAGAGTAATCCAAGCTTCAGAGAGCTAAAAAAGCGACTTTACCTGATTTAAGTATAATTTTTTGGCTTTCCACTTCTATTTATCTAGCAACTGTATTTTGCCTGCTTGCTGATACATTGTTATTGTTTTTTCTGCATTTACTCTGTTTTTGCACTTGTTTCTCAGTTTACTTTTAAAATCTGTAACTGTTGCAAATTGTTTGTGTAGGCTGTGATAGCCGATTTATAGCATTTATAAGTGTTTACTGTATCTGTTTCTGCTTGTTTTCTGGAAAAAAAAAAAAAAAAATATCTCTTGTTTTCCCGCCTTACTAAGCTAGAATAGTCCAGTTTCAGAGCTTGCTGATCCCTGGGCTTTGTTTGCAGTTCCTGTTACTGATTCTTTACCTAATTTGGAAGAGAGGAAGTTCCCTTGCTTACCAGTGGGAGTGGGAAGCATTGAGCTGCCTGTTGGTCCAGTTTTGTGAGGTTTCAGCCAGCAACTTGTAGTTTATTGGTCGTTTTGGGCCAGTTCCTAGCTTCTTTCAGCCCCTGATATAAAAAACGCACGTTTTGTGGCTTGTACCTACTCAGCACAGATCCTCGTGGTGGCCAGCAGAGTAATCCAAGCTTCAGAGAGCTAAAAAAGCGACTTTACCTGATTTAAGTTTAATTTTTGTGGCTTTCCACTTCTATTTATCTAGCAACTGTATTTCGCCTGCTTGCTGATACATTGTTATTGTTTTTTCTGCATTTACTCTGTTTTTGCACTTGTTTCTCAGTTTGTTACTTTTAAAATCTGTAACTGTTGCAAATTGTTTGTGTAGGCTGTGATAGCAGATTTATAAGTGTTTACTGTATCTGTTTCTGCTTGTTTTCTGAAAAAAAAAAAAAAAATATCTCTTGTTTTCCCGCCTTACTAAGCTAGAATAGTCCAGTTTCAGAGCTTGCTGATCCCTGGGCTTTGTTTGCAGTTCCTGTTACTGATTCTTTACCTAATTTGGAAGAGGAAGTTCCCTTGCTTACCAGTGGGAGTGGGAAGCATTGAGCTGCCTGTTGGTCCAGTTTTGTGAGGTTTCAGCCAGCAACTTGTAGTTTATTGGTCGTTTTGGGCCAGTTCCTAGCTTCTTTCAGCCCCCTGATATAAAAAGCTAAACGCGCGTTTTTTGGCTTGTACCTACTCAGCACAGATCCTCGTGGTGGCCAGCAGAGTAATCCAAGCTTCAGAGAGCTAAAAAAGCGACTTTACCTGATTTAAGTATAATTTTTGTGGCTTTCCACTTCTATTTATCTAGCAACTGTATTTCGCCTGCTTGCTGATACATTGTTATTGTTTTTTCTGCATTTACTCTGTTTTTGCACTTGTTTCTCAGTTTGTTACTTTTAAAATCTGTAACTGTTGCAAATTGTTTGTGTAGGCTGTGATAGCTGATTTATAGCATTTATAAGTGTTTACTGTATCTGTTTCTGCTTGTTTTCTGAAAAAAAAAAAAAAAAAATATCTCTTGTTTTCCCACCTTACTAAGCTAGAATAGTCCAGTTTCAGAGCTTGCTGATCCCTGGGCTTTGTTTGCAGTTCCTGTTACTGATTCTTTACCTAATTTGACAGAGAGGAAGTTCCCTTGCTTACCAGTGGGAGTGGGAAGCATTGAGCTGCCTGTTGGTCCAGTTTTGTGAGGTTTCAGCCAGCAACTTGTAGTTTATTGGTCATTTTGGGCCAGTTCCTAGCTTCTTTCAGCCCCCTGATATAAAAACCGCTAAGCAGCGTTTTTGGCTTGTACCTACTCAGCACAGATCCTCGTGGTGGCCAGCAGAGTAATCCAAGCTTCAGAGAGCTAAAAAAGCGACTTTACCTGATTTAAGTATAATTTTGTGGCTTTCCACTTCTATTTATCTAGCAACTGTATTTCGCCTGCTTGCTGATACATTGTTACTGTTTTTTCTGCATTTATTCTGTTTTGCAATTGTTTCTCAGTTTGTTACTTTTAAAATCTGTAACTGTTGCAAATTGTTTGTGTAGGCTGTGATAGCTGATTTATAGCATTTATAAGTGTTTACTGTATCTGTTTCTGCTTGTTTTCTGAAAAAAAAAAAAAAAAAATATCTCTTGTTTTCCCACCTTACTAAGCTAGAATAGTCCAGTTTCAGAGCTTGCTGATCCCTGGGCTTTGTTTGCAGTTCCTGTTACTGATTCTTTACCTAATTTGTAGAGAGGAAGTTCCCTTGCTTACCAGTGGGAGTGGGAAGCATTGAGCTGCCTGTTGGTCCAGTTTTGTGAGGTTTCAGCCAGCAACTTGTAGTTTATTGGTCGTTTTGGGCCAGTTCTAGCTTCTTTCAGCCCCTGATATAAAAAGCTAAGCGTTTTTGGCTTGTACCTACTCAGCACAGATCCTCGTGGTGGCCAGCAGAGTAATCCAAGCTTCAGAGAGCTAAAAGCGACTTTACCTGATTTAAGTATAATTTTTGTGGCTTTCCACTTCTATTTATCTAGCAACTGTATTTCGCCTGCTTGCTGATACATTGTTATTGTTTTTCTGCATGTACTCTGTTTTGCACTTGTTTCTCAGTTTGTTACTTTTAAAATCTGTAACTGTTGCAAATTGTTTGTGTAGGCTGTGATAGCCGATTTATAGCATTTATAAGTGTTTACTGTATCTGTTTCTGCTTGTTTTCTGAAAAAAAAAAACAAAAAAATATCTCTTGTTTTCCCGCCTTACTAAGCTAGAATAGTCCAGTTTCAGAGCTTGCTGATCCCTGGGCTTTGTTTGCAGTTCCTGTTACTGATTCTTTACCTAATTTGGAAGAGAGGAAGTTCCCTTGCTTACCAGTGGGAGTGGGAAGCATTGAGCTGCCTGTTGGTCCAGTTTTGTGAGGTTTCAGCCAGCAACTTGTAGTTTATTGGTCGTTTTGGGCCAGTTCCTAGCTTCTTTCAGCCCCCTGATATAAAAAACGCTAAACGCGCGTTAGCGCGATTTAGCGCGGAGCTGCTACCGTTGCACACTAGGGCAGCGCCGGTTAAGCAGATTTAAACTATTAGGGCTACCTAAATTACACTCTTCAAGTTTTCCCTTAAAACGACCTTCCTCGAACTATACTACTGATCTAATCAGCGTATCCTATAACTAAAAAGATCATCTCTACTTGACTCCAAGTAGACTATTCTCTATCTGTTAAACCTAGCACTTGCTCCTACAGTACTTATTACCTTGATACGGCGCTCTTGTCATAGATAGTACCCCAAAAAGGCAAACCCCCATTTCTCAGTCACCCACGTCCCCCGGAATCTTCTTTAAAGTTTCTTTTTGTCTATTCCTTCTAGCATGTCGAGGGATCAGTTGCTAGTGTCCTCTCCTGCTCAGCTGGTGAACCTGGGAATATTGAGGCAATGTTACAATTGCCTCATGTACACTGAACAACCCTCTCCTCCTCCCACAAAACACAAATACATGCGAGAGATGCAACTATACGGCCAAACTGGAGGCTGAGCTCTCTCAACATAGGACTGGCAAGACCAGTCAGAAGGAGAAGGTTACCACACACACTATAGACCCAGTCTCACATAGTACCATCACAACCTCAAATCATACACATAAACACACAAACACATACTCGGAGGCTCTGATCAAAAATCTACCAAAACAGCAGAGGCCACCAAAGCAGACACCCAAACAACCACCACCTCAGAACACATCACCTGCAACACATAGACCTCACAGTCAGAGTGTCAAACAGTCACAGCCCTTAAGCCCAAACAAAATGCCAGACACACTAGACATTGGTGACTCCATAGTCAGACACACTGACGTCCCGCTCACCAGACTGAGTAAGGAGAAGGTCACAGTAAGCTGCCTGTCGGGCGCTAGAATCCGCCACATAACGCAAGCACTCAGGTCTCTCAACAGCAGGTACAAATACGACTCAGTCATTGTCCACGCTGGTGTAAACGACCTGAGACGTACCTCCTTGGACTACATGAAAAGAGACATTGAGGAGCTCTCTGATTATGTAGCCCAGGCAGGTATGACCCTGACCTTGAGCAGTATCCTACCTTCACCAAGAATGATGCCACAATACAGAGATAAGATGATCAGCTTTAACAATTGGCTTAAACACTGGTGTCATTCAAAGGGGATCCAGTGTCTGTCTGCCTGGGATGACATGCTGGACAAGCCACGCTGCTTCGCAAGGGATGGCTTGCACCTGTCACCCCTGGGATTCCGGATATTGGCAAAGGCTCTTGCCACCCCCATAGTGCCTTTTTTAGGCAAGGCTCAAATTCTAAACCTACCACCCTAGAACAAAAAAAAAACAATGCCAGAAGTCTGAATCTCAAAATGCACGCACTCGAGGCCCTTCTCAGTATGGAGAACATCGATGTCTGTGCTGTGACAGAAACCTGGTTCAAGGCTCCTGAGAGCACCCCAGCACTACCAGGTTTTACCTCATATCATGCGTTCCGGCCCCAAAATCCGGACAATACCAAGAAAGGAGGGGGGGTATCCATATTCATCAAGGACACCCACACCTCAAGACTGGTGGCAACGCACAATGCATCGGAGACCATCCAGGTGCAATTAACCATAGGCAAGACTGCTCTGCAAATTGTAGCATGTTACAGGCCACCCTCACAATCTCAGGAACCTCACATGGCCTTCCTGAAAACACTAGAGGGGATAAATGTATCACCAAACACCATCATACTAGGTGACTTCAATTACCCTAATATAGACTGGGAACACTACTCAAGCCCAAACACCCTAGCCCAAAAGTTCCTGGAATTCATAAACTCAAATGCCATGGAACAACTAGTTACCATCCCCACAAGAGGAGATAACATACTTGACCTCATCATCACGAACATGGGAGCACAATGTTCAACACGGAAGTATACCCCTCACTGGTGAGATCAGATCACAAACTAATCTCGCTGGAGGTCCTCAACCCACACCCGCCTGAAATAAAAAGACGACAGTAAAGAACTTCTCGAAAGCCGACTTCACACTTCTAAAGACTAGTGTGGTCTCATTTAAGGCCCCCGAGCTGGCGGAAAACAGTACACAAGCCGCTGAATCACTTACAAATGCCTTCTACCAGCACCTGCAGGACTGCATGGATAAGGCAATCCCAAGCAAAACAAAGACTCTTTGTACCAAAGGCAAGCGTCCAGTCTGGTGGACCCCAGCCATAAACAAACTCTACAACAAAAGGAGGAAGCTACTACAAGATAGAGCAAAATCCTTAAAAGGTAAGACACCCTTGATCACTATAAGTAAAAACTAAGAGCTCTCATAAAATCATCCAAAGCAAATTTTGAGAGAAAAATAGCTAAAGACTCAAAAGACAATCATAAGGCCTTCTTTAGCTATGTTAGAAACCTGGGAGGAAACTCCCAGATATGCTCAGAACTAGTTCAAAATGATGTGAAGATTACTGATCCTACAGACATTGCCAACATACTGGCTGACAGGTTCAGTGCAAACTCCCCCTCCCCCAAAGGAGAGATATCTATACCAAATGATTGCAGCCCCCCAAACATCTCCAACGCCCAAGTGAGAACTGCTCTCTCCAAAGCAAAAACACAGCATCCATGGGACCTGATGGTGTCCCCGGCTGTGTGCTCCACGAACTCAATGAGGAATTAAACCCACAGCTAGGACAGCTGTTTAATCAAAGTCTTACCTCTGGATATTACCCAGGAGTGGCGCACTGCAACTGTGGTCCCACTTCACAAAGGCGGTGCCTCCACCGACCCTGGAAATTACCGGCCCATTAGCTTGACAAGCCTTATCTGCAAAGCCATGGAGAGGATCATAATGGACCTCATAAATAAAGACATAGGGAATTTGCAGACTTTGGATCCAACCCAATTTGGCTTTGTCAAAGGCAGATCATGCCTTTTAAACTTGGTTGACTTTTTTGAAACAGTCACCAAAGCCATTGATGAGGGAAAGGCAGTCCATACAGCCTACCTCGATCTGGCGAAGGCCTTCGATACAATACCCCACTCGGGTATCATTGAAAAACTCATCAGCTTAAATATTAACCCATACATCACAAGATGGGTTGCAAACTGGCTGAGTGACAGAACCCACAGGGTCAGAGTTGCTGGCGCCATGTCAGACTCAAAGCCTGTCACAAGTGGTGTCCCACAGGGCTCAGTCCTGGGCCCACTCTTGTTTGGCATCTACTTCTCCGAAGTACAAGCAAACACAGGAGGGAGATGACTGCAAACTAGGCGCCATAGTAGAAAACACATCTGACACAAATATCCTTCAGAAGGGTCTCACAGAAACGGATAACTGGTGCCAGAGCCATGGCCTAAAGTTAAATGCCAAAAAATGCATAGTCATACCCTTCGGGAAAAACAAGGTTACCCCTAGCTACCAAATAGGTGGCAATCCACTGAGCACAGAAGAAGTTATCAGGGACCTGGGGACCCAGGTTGATAGTAGTCTGTCATTCGACACCCATGTAGCTAAAGTAGTTAGGAAGACCTTCTACATTGCCCACCTTATCATGAAGGGATTCTCATCTAGATCAAGGGAGGTCATTGTCTCCCTCTACTCATCACTCATCAGACCAATGATTGAGTACAATGCCCCATTCGGAATGTATCTGACCCGACACTTGCAGCAGCTGGAGAGGCCACAAAAGTTCCTCACCAAAAGGATAAAGGGTCTCAAAAATCTGTCCTATGCTGCCCGACTGAAAGAACTCCAGCTCTATTCAGTCGCTTACCGCTTGCTCAGAGGTGACCTTTGCCTAACAAACAAGGCCATGTCAAACCCAGATTTGATGAATATGCTTCACCTCAAAAAATCTAGATCCATCAGAACCGCAAGGGCGGGAGACTTAAACCTCAACACGGCTATTAATAGGACGTGCTAGAGGGATAGATTCATCACCCAAAGACTCCCTATGCTGTGGAACAAAATCCCGGTATATGTGAGGCAGAGCACCTCGCTGGCCTTGTTCAAGAGAAATCTTGACCAATGGATGGGAGATCGCAGATATACCCCAGGGATTACCTCAGTGTCACTGCTCGACAGAGGCACAGCAAAATAATGGGTATAGTTCCCCATACTAAAGGGGTGGCGTAAGCCACAAAACGATGGGCTAGGCTTGTAAATGCCCTCGGGCAGATAGCCTAGTATGAACCTATGAACCTAAGTAGGAACTCAGAGAATTTACATATTATTCCCCAAGGTACAATAACTGGGCTACACTTGATAAATTATATTTCACAGGAACATGTGCATTTAATTGAAAGCTTTGACACACATTCAATAACAATTTCAGATCAAGTGCCAATAAAACTAATATGCAGGGTAACATAGTAAGAAAAGATACAGGCACTTCCCAACCTACCTGTTAAAAAGAGAGGAATTTCTTCAGAAGTTACAGATAGTGAGTGGATAACATTAAACTGAAGTTTAAGAATGGGATAGACATAAAAGGAAAACAGAGATGGTTAAGAAGCAACACTATTTAAAGGATTTGATAAAGGTTAAAGAATTGTAGAATAAAGGGAATTTCACAGAACAAGAAGTGCAACTGCAGAGTGCTAAAAAGAAAATAAGGGAGTATCTGGATAATATGGATGAGTTTAGAAAGACTGCTATTAAGCAACTTTTTCATAACCCCAAACAAAAACTTTTAGTACAATTCAGGCAACAGAAAGTGAAAAGGACTGTTGCCAAACTTAGGGAGCCTATAACATGGAAAAAATAACCAGAGATGCTTTATGGAACTCATAAACAAAGACACTGGTGACCTACAGACACTTGATCCTACCCAATTCGGCTTTGTTAAGGGCAGATCCTGCCTTTTGAACCTGGTCGACTTTTCTGAAACAGTTACTAAGGCCATTGATGAGGGTAAGGCAGTTCACACAGCCTACCTTGATCTTGCAAAAGCCTTCGACACAATACCCCACTCGGGGCATCATAGACAAGTTCACCAGCTTAAATGTAAACCCATATGTCATAAGATGGGTTGCAAACTGGCTAAAGGACAGAACCCACAAGGTCAGAATTGCTGGAGCCATGTCAGACTCTAAGCCAGTCACAAGTGGTGTCCCATAGGGCTCGGTCCTGGGACCCCTCTTGTTCGGCATTTATTTCTCAGAAGTACAAGCAAATATAGGAGGATTGTGGCTGACAAAGTTCGCAGATGACTGCAAGCTGGGTGCCATAATCGATACTCCAGCAGACACTAGCATCCTTCAGAAAGGCCTCACAGAAACGGATAACTGGTGCCAGAGCCATGGCCTTAAACTGAACGCCAAAAAATGTATAGTTATACCCTTTGGGAAAAACAAAGTACATACAAATTACCACATAGGTGGTAATCCATTAATTATGGAAGAAGTAATCAGGGACTTAGGGACCCAAGTTGACAGTGACCTCTCATTTGACACCCACATTGCCAAGGTGGTTAGGAAGACCTTCTATATTGCCCACCTTATCATGAAAGGATTCACATCTAGATCAAGAGAGGTCATTGTGCCCCTATACTCTTCCCTTATCAGACCCATGATTGAGTACAATGCCCCATTTGGTATGTACCTTACCCGGCACCTGCAGCAGTTAGAAAGATCCCAGAAGTACCTCACCAAGAGGATCAAGGGTCTCAAACATATGTCATATGCTGCCAGATTGAAGAAACTCCAGCTCTATTCAGTCGCATACCACCTACTCAGAGGAGATCTATGCCTGACGTACAAGGCCATGTCCAATCCGGAATTAATGGACATGCTCCACCTAAAAAAATCCAAATCCACCAGAGCCACGAGTGCGAGAGACTTGAACCTCAACACAGAAATAAATAGGACATGCTGGAGGGACAGATTCATAACCCAGAGGCTCCCTACACTCTGGAACAGAATCCCAGTCCATGTTAGGCAGAGCCCCTCACTGACTCTCTTCAAGAGAAATCTTGACGAGTGGATGGGAGATCGTAGGTTTATCATCTCTGTGTCACTTCTAGACAGAGGCACAGTAAACTAAACCCTAAATGGGCACAGTATTATCATTCCAGGGGGTGGCGGAAGCCACACAAACTCTGGCTAGGCTTATAAATGCCCTAGGGCAGATAGCCTAGTATGAACCTATGAACCTATATGTATTACATATATTTGGAAATTTTATGAAAATTTGAATAATGCAGAGTAATGTGGAAATCAAGAAAGAGCACAAATGGAAATATTTGTTAAAGACTTAGGTGTGCCAAGGTTAGACGTAAATGAGGCTCAACAACTAACAGTTAAAATAAGAGAGATGAGATAAAAATGGTGACACAATCAATCTGCAGGAAATTCTCTAGGATTAGATGGTATTCCTGTGGAAGTTTGGAAACTAGGAGGAAAGAAAGTGATAAAACATCCGGAAGGTTTTAACAGTATTTTAAAATGAGGGGAAGCACCAGCATCCTGGAAGAAAGCTGTGATGGCTGTAATACTTAAAGACAGTGATCTGATCCATACTCATACAAGCCCCTTTAAATTTTAAACCATTATTATAAAGTGTTTATGTGTATAATGACTAAATAATTGGAAAAGGCAATGCCAAAATTGATAGATATGGACCAATGTGGTAGGCAAACATTTGACATTAAGAGAACAATGATGATCCAGAGGGAAGCAGAATGTAGGAAAATATCACCGTTGTTGGGTCTTGATACAGAGAAAGCATATGACAGAGTAAGCTGGGATTTCAGCAGTAGGGCAATGGAAGCATTTACATTTCCTAATGCAATGTTGTTGTTCTTCTTTCGGCTTTTCCCGGTTAGGGGTTGCCACAGCAGAACTCTGGTCCGCTAACGATTGGCAGTAGATTTTTATGGTGCTGAGGTGCCAGCCCAACGCCCAACCTTCAACGAAGGCATGCCCATTCACGCATGTCTTTCGAATGCCACTCGACCGCGGGGAGGACATGCAGAACCCAATGCAATAACAAAGGTTAATTAGAAAGATATACATCAGATCTGAGGCAACATAAGAAGTAGGAGGGTTCCTGTCTGATGCGTCTGAACAGAGGAATAGGGGGTGTCCCTATTTCCTCTTTGTTATTTTCATTATGTTTAGAACTACTGGCAAAGAAAATAAAGGACTCAAATTCAGGGATGTAATTAGTATGATGCTCAACAAAAGATGGCTTTATTTGCAGAAGATATTATTTTGTATGTAATGGAACCAGAAAATGGCATCTCAGTGTTGTGGAATAATCTAAGATAGTTCCATTTTTTTTTTTAATTTAAGATATAAAAATGAATGAAGATAAAACAAAGGATATAGCTATAAGCTATGTACCCACACATGAACTGGTCCAGCAATACCCAGATTTATGGGGATATAATAAAAATAAAGTATTTAGGAGTATGGATTAAAAAGGATTCTGTTATGACAGCTAAAGATATATAGGAAGAGGCTAAAAAGATAATACAAAAACTAAGAAACATGAAGCTCTTGCCTATGCATATGATAGCAAGATCTAAGCAGTAAAAATGTTTTTAGTCTCTTTTGTTTTATATACAGGGTCAGACATATTTTTATCAGCCAGAGGAGAAGTTGTGGATAGTAGTTTATAATGAGGTGAAGGATTTTGTTTGTGTGGGGAAGAGGGCAAGAATCAAGTGAGATAAGTTGATCCTCCCAACAGAACACGGAGTTTTAGAATTACCTGACTGAAGGCTTATTTCAGAGCTACACATTTAAGGCTCTTATACATAACACAAGTAGAAAGCTTCAATTCAAAGATGAAACAGGCAGGTACTTCACAAAATAAGAAAAGAATGGAAATGACTGGTTCTCAGTCACAAACAGAAAAATCTCCTGGACTGCCTTACTAGCTTGATATGATAAATAGGCATCCTGGAGCTGTATGGAGTACATCCAATAATCCTTTCTCAAAAAGAGTAGAATGGATTGAACCATGATCATCTGGAACTTTGTATCACAAACTGGCTGAGGTGGCTTAGGTCCAAGAATGGCATAAGGTCCCATTTTCTTTGGAACTAAAAAAGAACCTGTAATGGACTCTGGACCTTAACTGGTCTTGGGGGACCTGCTAGATGGCTCTTTTTCTAGCAGTTTTTTTTTTAATTCTGCTGCTTTGGATTCCATCTGACAGGTGATGCATCTGAAATCCTTCCTCTCAGAGGGAAGAGAAAGGTAATAGTGCAGCCTTTGGTGATTATCCTCAGCACCCATTTATCTTGTGATGGCCTACTAAGTTTGAAGATGTAGAGATAAAGTGCCATCTGATTGCCTCTGGAATGTAGCTGTTGGGCAATCCCTCAGTCAAGAGCACCGATAGGATTTCTCAATGAAGGGACAATGAAATCCCTTATTCTGAGTTACACCTATTTCTCTAAGGTGATGTCCACTGAAATTGCCCCCCCCCTCTACCTCAGGTGGGTCTGTCTGCAGGAGTGTCCTGGTTAAAACCTTGAGACTTTCTATACCACATCATCATTCCACCCTTCTGGTTCCTGTCAAAGGTCTGATGAGGGGTGGAGAAGCGGATCCCAGTGGTAGATAAGATTTTTTCATTCCTGGTGACAGTCTCCTTAACCTTTGGTCAAAACAGTGTAGTAATGTCAAAAGAGACATTAAGAAAGAACATCTTGAAGCTTTCTGTAAAGGCATATAATCACATACAAGCATTTTGATGGATGGCTATGCTGGTACCTGCTGTTCTAGCCGTACCATTAACTGCATTAAAATCACGTGCATGGATACTTTGGATATTGCTTGTAGGGTAGGCAATTGGAAATCCACTGTTTTTTTTTATATTTGCTGGTAAGTTACCAGAGAGGGACTTCAGGTCCCTCCGGAAGTATGTCATTTTGGCAAAGTAGTTCAATGTTCCAAGTGCAAAAGTAACTGATGCATGCATCAGTTTCCCAAACCTGTCCAATGCTCTTGACTCCCTTTTAGGGGGATGAACAAATGTGTTTTCTTTTGGGACCTAATTCTTAGTGGCTGCTGCCACAACCATGGCATCTATGGAGGGGACCCTTGTTCTAGTTCCGTTCAGTCTTACGGTGCAATCAGGATCCTGTCCGGTTTCCTTGGGATGGGCTCCATCACATTAGGAACCTCCTACACCTTCTGAGTCACCAGATCTATAAGGGCATCTGTAGGCAGCACTACAGCACTATCCAAGAAGTTGAAGAGCCAGCCCCCCAAAGCCTCGAAGAACAAAGACTCTTCAGGAGAGGGTTTATCTCTGGACCAACTCCTTCATTATTTCATCAGTTCTAGGATATCATGGTAGGTGAGGTTTTCCAGAGGAAATCGTGGTGACCCTTCTCCATGTCTTCAGTGACTGACTCCTGGAAGCAGTCCAAATACCTCCTTCCTAGGACCCTGCTGCTCTTGGGCTTCTGCAAAGGGTTCATAATCAGATAGGGAACTTGGGTTATGAGTACCTCCAAGGCTAAAGGAGGCTGACTGTCCCCATCAGTCAGAATGCGGGAGTTCAGACATATAATCCAAGGATGGCCAGGTTGGAACACAGCATGGTACAGACATGTCTTCTCTCGATCTGGAGTGAGCCCTTTCAAATGCCAAGGATAGGAGGAGCGCTCTTTGCTCCAAACTGCACCAGCTCCAAGGCTGACAGTGGAGAGAAGCAGTGAGAGGAAGAGATGGCTCTGATAACTTTGGAGTTGATTACGTCCCTCGAGCCTTGGCTCCACATTTTTGACTCTAAGACTCATTCCAATCCTATACTAGAGCTGAACAAGTAAGGGATATGAACAGAATTACAGTTGAAAGAACTATCAGCTCCAACAAAGGTGCTATGTGGAGCTTTGGGTCCATGGACTTTGAATACAAAAGTCAGACTGGAATAGGAGACAAAAACTAAAGTGTGGACAGGGTTGAACCCGGTGTGCCCAAAGGGATGGTGCTTGGAGAGCCCCCAGTTGAATCTTCATCTAGAGAAACCTCTGCATCATCCTGTTGACATCCACTTCAGTTAGGCTCCTTGTAGAATGGATGGACCTCAAAAGAATGAGCCACTGAAACTGGCTGGGAGGAGTGCTTCTCCTGCAGGAATGGGGAGTGGAGCCTAGGGCTCACCAGCTCTGGTGAATAGCATGGAGATGGCATTGGTGTTTGGATCCAAATATTCTCCAGATTCGAACACTTTTGTCTTTGGTACCAGAACCAAAGAGCTACTGGATCGGAAGAACACTTCTTAGCCTTTTTCTCCACCTCCTTCTCTTAGTTCTCTCTTTCTCTTTATCCCTCAATGATATTTGATTCTCTGCCCTCTTTGCTAGGGAAGATGATGATTCTGAATCAGCAGGAGGAGCCGATGTTCCAGCATGGGTGGGAAGAAGGCCCTTAAGAACTAATCTGTCTCTGCTCCCCTGTAAAGCTCAAGTGTCAAATGAGGCACATGCCTCACAGTCTGAGTCCAGGTGCAATACACCCAGGTAGTACACAAGCCAGAGGTGTGTAGGCCCTGCATGGGAATTTTGTGCCTGCAGGCCAAGCACTGCTGGAAGCCTTGAACCTCTTCAACAAGAAAACATTCTACCATAGAAAACACTTGAAAACAGTTAAGCAGCTTAACATACTCACACACCTATATACAGTTTCACTAGATGAGAAAACCTTTTTTAAAAGTTCCTTAAAGTTAGAAAATGAATGAAAAATCTATAAAGCCAGCTGCACAAAGACAGATAGGAAAAGAGGACAAAGTGTCCTGAAAAAATTATCTTTTTCTTTCAAATGCTGAGAAGATTAAAAGGAAGATGTAAAGAAGCATGTGAGAAAAACTACCGAAGCCCAGACAGGAAAATTACCAGGAATACTGAAAAATATAATTTGTCTGATAAGATCAGAGCCTTCACAACCTTCACCCTTTCAATAGAAGTAGCAAACGAGATCTGAGGTAGTTTGAGGGAACATAGAGAATTATGGGTAGGGGAGGAGTCAGATCCCTAGATTCACAGCTTCCAAAAAGTTGCTGAGGTTGTATCTGACAACCTAAAGGTTGAAGTGGATAAAAAGAGACATTGGATCTAAAGAAATTATTCTTCTGTGTTGGGACATAGGATCTGAACTGCCCAAAAGAACAATTACTGGAACATAGAAATCGAAATCTAAACCAAATATAACTGAAGTACTGAATATTGTAGAAAGAACTGGCGATAGTATCTTTGGAAATGGGAAAGACAACGTTACATAGAAATAAATTTAATTTGTGGAAACTAAGCATGCAGACCAGTGTTCAGGATTAAGGGATGTCAGGAATCGAGCTATTAATGTAAAATTGGCGTGGATAATTGTTAAAAGGAAATATGTATACTGCATGGAAACAATGAGAAATATTACTATGGTTTGTTTTCTATTAACGTAAGTGCAACTCTGTCATTGGTTCAATTGTAATTTAATACAAACATCTAAAATAGATTTGATGCAAGAGTGGTTGAGGAGAAGTGAATTTAAACTAAAAGATGAAAGGTTAATATTTTTATACCCCAAATATGAAAGAATTTTTCCTGAGGTGGACAGCAAATGTTGGAGTTGTGATGGGGAAGAAACAGGTAACTGGGGACATATTTTCTTGGAGTATAATGACTTGGCAGCCTTTAAAGATTCTCTGCAGACTGCTCTTTTGGAGATGCTGGATTAGCAAACTGGTATAACCAAGGAAATTATTTTTTAAGCTATGATACACAGTCATAATTGTCTAGACCTGGTGAGGCCTTGTTGAGCCTAATTATTATGGCTGCCAGGGAAGTAATTACTGGAAAGTGGAGGTCAAAATCTATACCAACTTTACTACAAGTAACAAAGATGGTAACAGAGATAAGACAACCTGAGTGAGGACCTTTTGAAAAGGGTAGCAGCAGATTATATGGGAAATGTGAGATCAATACATGAAGAGGAGGAACAAGGTTTAAAAGAAGGCAGGAATTGAATGAGCTATGTAATCGTTAATGGACAATGACTGGATATAGTATAAGTGATGTATAATGTTTGCAGCTATAGTTTTGTCAGCATGGTTTGTAATATGTAATGTTTGCAACTGAAATTGTGTTGGTATAGTTTATTTTCATTTATATAAATGTAAGATTGCCTATATCATACACGATAATTTAATAAAGAGTTTTCTTGTTTAAAAAATAAAAGATGAAAGGCTAATAATGTCGGGCCAAGACAGTAGGCTATGTACACATTGGTTTACTAAATTTATACAAAAAGAGGGAGTAAGAGACACATGCAGGTTCTGAAAAACAGACTGGAAACAGTTGCACATCTCATTAATGGTTGAGACACACTCATGGATGAGGGTCTGTATACTGAAAGGCCCAATATATCTAGACTGTTGCACTACACATTACAATATACAGATCACTGAGAAGCATTAGAAATATGAATCATATTTATAATGAAGAAGTTTAGATGACAAGGAATCACCCAATACCAGCACTTCAGAAAAAAGATGCCAAAAAAAACACATATAGTATTAAGAAAAAAGGACATACATAGCATTAATCACTGAAATAGCTACACAAAGAAATCTACAGAGTGAGAGAGAGAGAGAAAATATCAGGATTACCAAGCAGAATCTACAGCAATATGGAATAGACAAGCCCAGATAGTTCCATCAGTAAAAGGAGCAACAGGATGTAACATAATTTAAGTGTACTTAAATATGCTAACAATATATAAACCCCCTTATCAATTACCTGGAGTACCTTGCTCCCCATTGGCCATTTTTTTCAATTATAAAGAAATTCCCAATACTATTCTAGCATGTCCAAAGGTCAGTTGTCAATCTCCTCTCCAGTCCAGCTGGTGAATCTGGGAATCTTGAGGCAATGTTACAACTGCCTCATGTACACAGACAACCCTCTCCTCCTCCCAACAAATTCCAACACATGTGAGAGATGCAACCATATAGCCAAACTGGAGGCTAAGCTCTCTCAACTCAGTAGTGGCGTAACTAGTCAGGAGGAGAAGGAAACCACACTCACTACAATTCCAGTCTCACATAGACCTACCACGACAGCAAACCAAACACAAACACACAAAAACATACTTGGAGGCTCTAAATAAAAATCTGCCTAAGCAGCAGAGACCTCCAAAGCAGACACCCAAGCAACCACTACCCCAAAACAAAACACGTGCAACACATAGCTCACAAAGCCAGTGTGCCGAACAGTCACAGCTCTTAAGGTTAAACAACACACCTAATACACTTGTAATAGGTGACTCTATCATCAGGCACACTGACGTCCCACTCACCAGGCTGAACAAGGAGAAGGTCACGGTGAGCTGCCTGTCGGGCGCTAGGATCCGCCACATAACACAAGCACTCAGGTCACTCCAAGGCAAGCACAAATATGACTCAGTCATTGTCCATGCTGGTGTGAATGACCTGAGACGTACCTCCCTGGAGTACATGAAAAGAGACATAGAGGAGCTCTCTGAGCATGTAGCCCAGGCCGGTATGACCCTGACCTTGAGTAGCATCTTACCCTCACCAAGAATTATGCCACAGTATGAAGACAAGATTATCAATTTCAACAATTGGCTTAAGTATTGGTGTCATTCAAAGGGGATCCAATGCCTGTCAGCCTGGGATGACATGCTCGACAAGCCACGATGCTTCGCTAGGGACGGCTTGCACCTGTCACCCCTGGGGTTTTGGATATTGGCAAGGGCTCTTGCTACCCCCATAGTGCCTTTTTTAGGCAAGGCTCAAAAGACAAACCCACCTCCATAGGTATCACAAGGGATAAGAAACTAAGAGTAATGCTACTCAACGACAGAAGTCTAAACCTCAAGATGCACGCACTCGAAACTCTCCTTAGCATGGAGAACATCGATATCTGTGCAGTAACAGAAACCTGGTTCAAGGCTCTCGAGAGCACCCCAGCACTACCAGGTTATACCTCATACCATGCTTTTCGGCCCCAAAACTTGGACCGAACCACAAAAGGAGGGGGAGTATCAATATTCGTCAAAGATACCCACACCTCCAGGTTGGTGGCACAGCACGAAGCATCAGAGACTATCCATGTGCAACATACAGTGGGTAAAACTGCCTTCCAGTTTATAGCCTGCTACAGACCACCCTACCAAACCCAGGAACCCCACTCGGCCTTCCTGAGAACACTTGAAAATATGAAGGTCTCTCCAAACACCATTATATTGGGTGACTTCAACTACCCAACCATAGACTGGGAGCATTACTCTAGCTCGAACACCCTAGCCCAAAGGTTCCTAGAATTTATAAACTCAAATGCTATGGAACAACTTGTTACCACTCCCACAAGAGGGGAAAACATACTGGACCTGATCATCACCAACATGGGTACTCTATGCTCCAGACCAGAAGTGTATCCCTCACTGGTAAGATCAGACCATAAACTAATCTCACTGGATATTCACATCCCGACCCCACCCCATGCCCAGAAAACCACAGTGAAAAAAGTACAGTTTTGTACCTACCATAAATGTAGATGTTCGAAGATCCACATTGCTGCAGTCCTTACATATGGGTAGTCCGCTGTCCTCGGTCGGCCCGAATATCAAAGTATTAGGCTGACGTCGGTCAAGGCGCTTAAGACTGACATCAGGACGTCAGGGTACAAATGCGCATGACCGACGTCATATCCTCAGTCTTTTCTTGCCCCAGATGTCAGAAGACCCTAAAAAGAAAGGCCAAAACCAAAAGACAGCAAAAAACAACCAACCACCCCTGCACTAATCATATATTTACAATATTCACAACCCAAACCACACAACCGCCTCTAACTACAGAGGGGAAGGAGGGAGGGTAAATTGGACTGCAGCAATGTGGATCTTCGAACATCTACATTTATGGTAGGTACAAAACTGTACTATGTTCTTCATCTCACATTGCTGCAGTCCTTACATATGGGTAGAATCCCAAAGCAGAGGTAAGGGAGGATGGCAAAATTATAAAGCATTAGGAGCTGCCAAAATGCCCTGTAAAATTGCAGTGGCAAAACCAGCCCTAGATTTAGAGTAAAGTGGAAGGTGGTAATGCTTAGAGAAAGTATGCACTGAACTCCAAGTAGCTGCCTCCAAAATATCTTTAGTAGCCACCCCTTTAAAAAGCTGTAGAAGTGGCAGTAGCCCTAGTGGAATGAGGCCTAATCCCAGCTGGAATCTCCTTACCATGATGGGAATAACAGAAAGCAATACAAAAACCAATCCACTTAGAAATAGTTTGTTTTGAAACAAGTTTGCCCTGAGAACCCAAAGCAAATGAAACAAATAACTGCTGAGACTGCCTGAACCCTTTAGTTCTGCTCAAATAATATCGCAACTGCCTGTGTATATCCAAAGTGTGTAAAATCTTTTCCCCTTTATTTTGGGGGTTTGCATAAAAAGTAGGCAAATGAATAGCTTGGTTTAAAGCCACACTAGAAACCACTTTAGGCATAAAGGAAGGGTTAGTACGCAAAGATACCCTATCCTTATGGAAAATTAAGAAAGGCTCAACCGCCATAAGGGCCTGTAATTCAGAAACCCTTCTCGCAGAGGTAATGGCCAACAAAAAAGCAGTCTTCCATGATAAATATTTCAACTCGGCAGTAGCTGCAGGCTCAAAAGGTTGTAGAGTGAGTTTCTCCAACACAAAATTGAGATCCCAAGCAGGAGTAGGAGCTCTACGTGGGGGTCTTATATTCTTTGCCCCTCTAAGGAATTGCTTAAACAAAGGATGAGAAAACAATGGTGGGTCACAGTCATAGTGAGCAGAAATTGCTGCAGCATGAACCTTAATAGAGGAGAAGGACAAACCTTTGTCCAGTAACTCAGTAAGATATTGAAGAGCCACACTTAAATTAGGCTTAGAAACATCAAAGTCCTTTGCTGTACTCCAAAATAAAAATCTCCTCCATTTATCTGCGTACACTTTCCTTGTACTAGGCCTTCTGGCCTCCAAAATAACATTCAAAACTTGTTGTGGAAGCTGAGACCCTCCAGGGTTTAAAACAGAATATGCCAGGCTGTTAGATGTAGAGAGTGAAGTTTGACATTGAGTAAATGACTGTTCTCCTGAGACAGCAGGTGAGGAATCGAAGGCAAAGGCCATGGAGGCTCCCGTACCAGACTTCTCAGTAATGGGTACCAGTGCTGTCGAGGCCAATCTGGAGCTAGTAAAATCATGTTTGGCTTGTCCTGTCTGACCTTCAGGAGTACCTTTGGGATGAGAGGCAGAGGTGGAAAGGCATACACATGAAGATTGCTCCAATTGAATGAAAGAGCATCCACTTTCCAGGCTGTGGGATGAAACCTTCTTGTGCAAAACTTTGGCAGCTGGTAGTTTAGTGGAGAAGCGAACAGATCTATGTCTGGAGTTCCCCATAACACTGTCAATTTCTGAAATACATGAGGATCCAATTTCCACTCGTGGGGATCCATAATTTGTCTGCTCAACACATCTGCTAAGGAGTTCTGTGCTCCTGGCAGAAACCTTGCCTGAAGATTTAGCTGTAAACTGAGAGCAGTCTCCCACAAAATCATTGCTTGTCTGCATAGAGGATAAGAATGCGTTCCCCCTTGCTTGTTGATGTACCACATGACAGTTGTGTTGTCTGTTAGAACCAACACCTGCCCTGGAAGAAGTAAATCCTTGAAAGCTATTAATGCAAACTGGACTGCTAACATCTCCTTCAAGTTGATATGTAGATGTTGAAGTCTGGCAGGCCACGTGTCTTGTACCCATTTTCCATTCAGATGAGCTCCCCAAGCTTTGTCTGAGGCATCTGTCGTTAGAATCTGACTCGCCTCTGGCCGGGTCACAGAGAGTCCCTTGTTTAGGTGACATTCCTGAGCCCACCACAAAAATTCCTTTTGAATGCAAGGTATTATCTGAATGACAGTGTCCATATCTTGGCAGTGCTGTGTCCATACATTTTTGAGATACCATTGTAGCTTCCTCATATGCAGTTTGGCATTGGGAAGTACCAGAATACAAGATGCCATGAACCCCAAGGTTTGAAGGACTGTCCTTGCAGTCAGCCTGGACTGACGAGACAATTGATGGAAGTAAAGAGAAAGATTCTTTTGTTTGTCTGGGGTCAAAAAGGCCATCTGGGATGCTGTATTCAGTCTCACACCCAGAAAGCATATGTCCTGAGAGGGTACTAGACTGGACTTTATTTCGTTCACAGAATACCCCAGGCATCTTAACACTGCTATCACATACTGTAAATGATGAAGAAGTTCGTCCTTTCCTTGGGCCAGAATCAGGCAATCGTCCAAATAAGGATAGATTTGTATTCCTCTTAGCCTGAAGAAAGCTATCACTGGAGCCAGAACCTTCGTGAACACTCTGGGCGCAGTAGATAAGCCAAAGGGCAATGCAGAGAACTGATAATGAGAAGTCCCAGCCCGAAAACGCAGATACTTCCTGCAACTGAGCCTGATAGGAACATGAAGGTAAGCCTCCTTGAGATCCAGAGTCACCATCCAGTGATCTTTGCCCAGCAGAGGTAAAAGCTGTTGTAACGTCAACATTTTGAACTTGGGAATGTCCAGATATGTGTTGAGGATAGATAAATCCAAAATTGGTCTCCACGTGTTCCCTTTCTTTGGTACTAGGAACAGGCGAGAATAAAATCCTAGGCCCACTTCTGGCAGAGGGACCGGTTGTATGGCCCCTATTTGAAGTAGCAGAGAAATTTGTTTGTGAGCCTCTAGTCTTTGCTGAGGAGGAACGTCCGGCATGCCTTTGAAAGGAGGCAAGGTATGGAAATAAAACTTGTAACCTTGGTGTATGATATCCAATACCCATCTGTCTTGGGTAATCAAATTCCAATTTTCCTTGAAGAGTGCCAACCTTCCTCCCAAAGGTGCTGCCAGGCAAGAAGGATCTGGCAGCTGAAAAGGTAGGTCATTGGGCCTGTTTACGAAAGGACTGGCCCCTGCCCTCACCCGAAGAATGTGCAGGAGAACTCCCTGTTCTAGGTCTAAAGGAGCTCTGAGCTCTGCCCCTACCACGTCTACATCTACCCCTAGACTGAGAATCATAAGAAGGATACGTCCACCCCTTAGCAGGCCAATTCCTACTAAACTTCGGAGGCTGAACTTGCAAAAAATCTTTAACAGCCTGCATAGACTTAGCCTTGTCTTCCATTTTCTTCAAGACTGACTCCACAGGTGAACCAAACAACACATCAGACTGTAAAGGAGCATCCAAAATCCTTGTCTTAACATGGTCAGATAAATTCTGATCCCTCAGCCAGGCGTGCCTGCGAAGAACTGAACCAGTGGCAGCCACCCTAGACGAGGCCTGTACAGCATCAAAACCACATTGTAAAGAATGCTTACCCACCTGTTCAGAGACATGCACCAAATCTTGTAATTCTTTACACTCAATGCCTTCCGCCAGAGCATCCACCTTAGACTTCAATTGAGAAAGAAGATAGTTTTGATATTTCAACATATGAAACTGGCAATTCAAAGCCCTCATAGGTAAGGTAGAAGATGTATAGACTTTCTTTCCCCATCTATCCAAAGCTCTGGCCTCTTTATCTGGAGGAACCGTTTTTTTACAACAGAGGCCTTGACACCCTTAGGTCCCTGACTAACAGTTTCTGGGTCCGCCCTAGGACTCTTATAAAGATATTTATGAGCCTCAGGCACCCTGTAATACCTATCCGGTTTAACAGGAGCAGGAGGCAAAGAATCAGGATTAAGTGAAGCCTCTGCAAACACATCTTCCACAACATCCAGAACAGGGGGTATAGCCAAGGGCCTATGCTGGGGTAAAAGCAAAATTCCCTAAGCCTTTTCCTGGAATCAGAGAAGTCCTGACCTTCCCACTTAAAATGTTCCCTCATGGAATGAAGAGTCTCTGAAAAAGAAAAATCCTCTGGAGGAGGAGCAGAAGGAGTCGAATCATCTGCATCAGAATCAGAATAAGGAGAGTACTCCTGCAAGTCTTCAGCCGAAGACTCCGAAACATCCGAAGCCTGCTCAAAACTCCCCAACTCTGGCTCCACCCTAGGCCTCTTATCAGGAGGGGGCAAAGAACCTCTAATCAAAGTAATCAAATCTTCTGCCATTTTAAGCATGTGCTTCTTGGGCACAGACCCTGCTGAACTAGGAGTGACACCAACAGAAGCTAAACCTGGCCTGCCTCTGGGAGAAGCCTTGGAAACAGAAGGAGAGGGCCTAACCACCCTAGGCAGGGAGGGGAGTACAGTAACCTGAGAAGCCCCTTCAGCCTGACCTGCCTCCTGAGAGGCCACATCCTGCAATATCAAAGTCTCCCCCTGGGACTCCAGAGAAGCCTCCGTCGGAACCACCGGTTCCACTGACGCCTCTAAAGAACCGGCGTCCGGAACGGACGACTCATCTTGCCTGGGTTTAACTTTGTCTTTGCGCTTCTTCGAAGAAGCGGGCGCCGGAGAATCCGACGGCATATTATAATTGCACCGCTTCCCGAAGACCAGCCTAGCACAATCTAACCTTCGCTTAATAGTGCGCTTATTGAACCTAGCACAAAAGCGATACCCAACAACGTTGTGCTCAGGCCCCAAACAAGGAATACACAAAGAATGATAATCCCTATGCGGTATCTGTTTCCCACAAGAAATACAGTTATTCACTTTTTCTGACATCCGGTAAACCACTGAGGCAAGAAAAAACTAAAATATTCCCCAACGGGGTACTTAGCCAACTTTGATTCGGTCTGAAACTCCGAACATGAAAAATTTCAGAACGCCGAACGGCACTTGCAACGCTGCTTCTGCATCGGACCATGCGGCAAAAAAGACTGAGGATATGACGTCGGTCATGCGCATTTGTACCCTGACGTCCTGATGTCAGTCTTAAGCGCCTTGACCGACGTCAGCCTAATACTTTGATATTCGGGCCGACCGAGGACAGCGGACTACCCATATGTAAGGACTGCAGCAATGTGAGATGAAGAACATCTTCTCTAAAGCAAATTTCACACTCCTCAAAACCAAGGTGGAATCCTTCAAAGCCCCCGGGCCTGTGGATAATACGGCCCAGACCGCAAAATCCTTTATAAACGCATTCTATGAACACCTTCAGGAATGCATGGATCATGCAATCCCAAATAAAACCAAGACCCAATCCTCCAAAGGCAGATGTCCTGTCTGGTGGACCCCAGCCATAAACAAACTATACAATAGAAGGAGGAAGCTACTACATGATAGAGCAAAATCCCAAAAAGGGAAGGCATCTCTGATCAGTATTAACAAAAAACTACGGGCACTCATAAAATCGTCTAAGGCCAGCTTTGAGAGAAAAATTGCACAGGACACTAAGGATAATCACAAGGCTTTCTTTAGTTATGTTAGGAACCTGGGTGGGAATTCCCAGATATGCTCAGAATTAGTCCAAAATGACAAAAATACACTGAACCCACAGACATTGCCAACATCCTAGCTGACAGGTTCAGCGCAAACTTCTCCCCTCCCCACCAAAAGGGCTAATATCTATCCCAGCAGAGTGCTGCCCCCCCTGACATCTCAGATGCTCAGGTAAGAGCTGCCCTCTCCAAAGCAAGAAACACAGCATCAATGGGACCAGACGGTGTCCCAGGCTGCGTCCTACATGAACTCCAAGAAGAGCTAAACCCAAACCTAAAACTACTGTTCAATCTCAGCCTTACTACAGGATATGTACCCAAAGAGTGGCGTACAGCAACAGTGGTCCCTCTCCACAAAGGTGGTGCCTCAACGGATCCTGGAAACTATCACCCCATAAGTCTCACTAGCTTGGTCTGCAAAGCTATGGAAAGGATCATCATGGACCTTATAAATAAAGATATTGGGGACCTGCAGACACTGGATCCTACCCAGTTTGGCTTTGTTAAAGGCAGATCCTGCCTCTTGAACCTGGTTGATTTATTTGAAACAGTCACCAAGGCCATTGGTCCACACAGCCTACCTGGACCTCGCAAAAGCCTTTGATACAATACCCCACTCAGGCATTATAGATAAGCTCACCAGCTTAAATATAAACCCCTATGTCACTAGATGGGTTGCAAACTGGCTCAAGGACAGAACCCACATGGTTAGAATAGCTGGAGCCATGTCAGACTCCAAACCAGTTACAAGTGGCGTCCCACAAGGCTCAGTCCTGGGACCTCTCTTGTTCGGTATATATTTCTCGGAGGTACAGGCCAACATGGAAGGACTATGGCTGACCAAGTTCGCAGATGACTGCAAACTGGGCCATAATAGTCTCTCCAGCCGACACAAGCATCCTCCAAAAGGGCCTCATAGAAACAGACAACTGGTGCCAGAGCCATGGCCTCAAGCTAAATGCCAAAAGTGTATAGTCATCCCCTTTGGCAAAAACAAAGTGCCACAAATTACCACATAGGTGGTAATCCATTAAGTACAGAAGAAGTAATTAGGGACCTGGGGACCCAAGTTGATAGCAATCTCTCATTTGACAACCATGTGGCCAAAGTGGTTAGAAAAACATTTTATATAGCCCACCTAATCATGAAGGGATTCACATCTAGATCAGGGGAGGTCATCGTGCCTCTCTACTCATCCCTCATCAGGCCCATAATTGAGTACAATGCCCCTTTTGGGATGTACCTTACCAGACACCTGCAGCAACTGGAAAGACCCGAAAAGTACCTCACCAAGAGGATCAAGGGGCTCAAACAGATGCCATATGCTGCCCGGTTAAAGAAACTCCAGCTCTACTCAGTGGCATACCGCCTGCTCAGAGGCGATCTGTGCCTGACGTATAAAGCCATGTCCAGCCCGGAATTAATGGACATGCTGCACCTCAGAAAATCCAAATCCCATCGATCTACGCGCTTGAGAGACTTGAACCTCAGCACTGAAATAAATAGGACATGCTGGAGGGACAGATTCATAACCCAGAGGCTCCCTTCACTCTGGAATAAAATCCCAGTCCAGGTTAGGCAGAGTCCCTCATTGACTCTCTTCAAGAGGAATCTTGATGAGTGGATGGGAGATCGTAGGTTTACCCCGGGTATCACTTCTGTGTCACTGTTAGACAGAGGCACAGTATACTAACCTTGAAAAAGGGCATAGCAAAATTAATTTAATATGGGTGGCGAAAGCCATACACACTCTGGCTAGGCTTATAAATGCCCTAGGGCAGATAGCCTAGTATGAACCTATGAACATAAGGAAGCACATTGTGTGTGTGTTAAGAAGAGCACACTGCTTGACAAACATCAAAGACTGAAGCAATCATATTTTTATGAAGTTTAATTGTACTTTGACTCAGAAATAGGGCCCATTCCTGTCATGGTATTAGAATCCCAAAGCATTTGGAAAATTAACAAAAATGAGAGGCAAGGAGGGATGGACTGCATTGTAATTTTCCATATTTTGGTTTTCCTGACATTAGGCCATTGAGATCTAGTACTGGCTTGAGGTCCTGAGTTTTCTTACAACAAAAAAGAACATTGAATAAACTCCCAGATCCCCTCTGGTCTGGTGGAACTTCTTAGATGTGTCTCTTTGACATAAGACTTCTTAGCTCTTTTTTGGCCACCTCCATCTGACATGTTGGGGTGCTGCATAACAATGGAGAGATGAGTATTGAGTTTGACAAAGGGTATTATATATCTTCTGGATATTATCTCCCTAACCCATTTGCTTTGCATGATGGCCAGCCGTGTTTCAGAGTAAAGGAAAATATGACTCCTGACTGCCTCCAGAAGGGGGAACAGTTGAGCAAGTCCTGAGGGGATCTGCTGCTGCTTCCCTTGACCATGGGATCCCTGGTTCAGCAGACTACATCTGCCTAGAGGGTGGAGTCCATTGAAAAGGCCTCTGTGACAACTGAAACCTCTACTTAGGACATTTGGTCAAAGGATTGTCATTAGGATTTTTGAATTGGGGTCCTTATAATTTCTTGAGAAGGATCTCTTTGGGGCCATGAATTTAACTTTCACTGCAGACATTGTCTTGCCTTTTCCTGATCATTTTTGATCAGATTCTCCTTCATCTTGGATTCAAAGAGTGAACACCCATCAAAAGGGCCATGCATAAATGACATCTTAGTATTCTGCAAATTTGGAAAGCCTGAGTAAGGCAAAATGCTTCAACATAATGCCTGTCCCTGCAGCTATGGCTACCCTATCAGCTGTATTATATAAGAGCTTCATGGGGTGGGTGGAATCAATACTTGTGCCATGATTTGTCTACAAGTGTCAGGTATCAGCAGCCTTCACAATGATTCCATAGTTGATAAGTACTGAACAGCACATATAACAAAGATACAGGCTGAAAAATGTGCTTCCCTGCATGATCCATTGCCCTGGAATCCTGCATTGGGTGGATGGAGACTCAGCATTTCATCTGAGGGCTCTCTGTTCATAGCTTCTGCAACTACCACTGAGTCATCAAGGGGTTCCCTTACTCCAGTATGGTTTACAGGAGGTTGTAGCATCTAGTCGGGTTCTTGCCAAGCCTGTTCCACAAGCAAGTCAATCAGATGGTCTTTCAAGGAGAACTACCATAGTAGTAGAAGGAGTAATTCAAAAGACTTCCATCAGAACATCCTCATGAGGACATTCTATGTGCTAAGTATCCCTCTAACACATCAGTTCCAATATTTTACCAAATTTGTGGTTATCAGGAGGGGACTATGGAGGTCAGGCTTTAGGGTGAGGCATAGACTATTTGTCTCCTTTAATATGTACTCTTTTAGGAACATTTGGTGAGATTTTTCCAATGGCTGAAAGAAGGGCCTGATGCAACAAAAGTGTTGACAAAACTTGACATGTGGCGTAGGTATTTGGACGATTGTTGGTCGGTTTGGCATTCGGATGAGGAATATTTGGCAGAATTTGTATTGTATCTCAACCAGAACAAATGGGGCATTGAATTCACCTCAACTTGCGACAGGTCTGAGATCAATTTTTTGGATGTTACTATAACTCGGAATCCAGACGACACTTTACAAAGTAAAACATTTCGCAAATATCCCCAGTATAATAATTTATTACATGCGAGTATGCACCCCAACCACATTATCCGAAACATACCCAAATCTCAATTCCTCAGGATTCGCAGAATTTGTTCCTCAGATAATGACTATGAAAAATTCCAACAGGATCTGGTTAACAGGTTTAGAGCTACGGGTTACAATCAGCCGGACATCCAGGGTGCTCAACAAGTTGCCTCCAACTCAACTAGAACCTCACTTCTTACATATCGTGACAAAACTCATACTGAACAGGATGAATCGATTCGGTTCATCACAACATTTGGACAAAACATCAACTTAATCAGGAATGTTATGTCCAAACACTGGAACATTCTTACTGCTAATGATGAACTCACACCTCTGATTGGTGATGTATGCAAGTATGGATATAGAAGAGGCAGGACACTTGGGTCATTTTTTTTTCACATTTTAAAAGGGTAAGCTTGGCTGGAGCTATACACCACCAATTAACCATGACAGGTGACAAACTATGGGGTACTTACAACTGGGGTCATTGCTCATGTCCATTCATTTTCACATCCAAACAGTTCACCAGCAAAAACACTGACAGGATTTTTGACATGAAATTTTTTGGCAATTGTAATAGTGATTGGGTGGTGTACCTTGCAACATGTACATGTGGCTCATTTTATGTTGGACAAACATCACGACCACTTCGTTTACATATGTCTGAGCATCATAGTGACATACAAACCAAGAGAGAGACCAATGCTTTATACAGACATTGTTTACACCACAACTCAACCAGATTCAAGTTCACTATTATTGACAGAATTCTTGGTGACAGATCCAACAAGCAAGGATGGCACTCAATCCTTACTAAAAAAAGAGAAGTATTGGATCATTAAACTGGGTGCTTTGTTTTCACCCGGTTTGAATGACCATTTATAATATTGTGTGTTTTATTTTTTTTACATTATATATTAATAATGTTTTTTTATTGCTTAACTTTTCATTCTCTTTTCATTCTCTACGCAGGAAACAATTTGAATGTTGGGAAGATCACTTTGGGAAGAATCCTACTGGATGGTTCATGTTTTATATATATATATATATATATATATATATATATATATATATATATATGTATGTATGTCACTTCACAGTTGTAACTACTTTCATTCCCACTGAGGAAAGCCTGTTGGCTTAAACTGGTCTGGGATGCTTATTATACTTTAATAAAATACTTATGTATTTTATTTATTAGTCTCATTTGGTGCTTTTCACTGTATTTGGTGCTGGCGTTTTTTGTCTACTTGTATCGGTTCCTGCTTTGCACCTGGTCCTACTTGCAGAGAGTTTTTTTCTGACTTTTTTCTGACGGAGGCTTCCAAAAGGCCTTACTGATGCAGTGGAAAGAAGAGATATTGGTGAAGACTTTAAATACCTAGGGAGTTCCTTCATCAAATAAAAGCATTCTGCTCTTTTCTCTCAGAGAAGAATCTTGAAGACAGACACTTCAGCCTGAGAAACTCCCGGAAGGGAGGTCTGAGAGGATGTCTGTGACTTTTGACACAAGATCTATGGTTTCTCAAGAGATCAGCCTCTCTCTTCTCCTTTTTCTCTTTGCTGTACTTGTGCTATCTTTTCAGTTCCTCAGATGGAAGTCCCTCCAAAATTAACTTGTCATGCTTTTCTTTAAAGGTACTGTGGCCAAACGCCAAGCAAATGTTATAGGGCTCTTTAGGTAATACAGCCTCAGGCACACTACACAGAGCTTGTGAATATCATGGACTGAATCCTGTGGCTACAACAGCTGCATTTCTGAAATCCCAAGGGCTTGCCTATAATGAAAAAAAATTGTACCTAGATCTACAAACAGCAACACCTACATAATGCAGGCAGAAAACCTTACACACTCACTCTCTCACACACACAGATAAAAAAACATTTCATTTAATTATTTATTTTTGTGAACAGCTGCTGAAAGCATGGGTGACTTTGGTTAGGCCTAAAAAACGCTAAGGAAAACTCTCTCTATCAGAACTAAAACAATAAGCAAACAATTACTCTAAGGAAAAGAACTGGCATGGATCCCAACAATTAAGGATTCACTTACCTGCATCCCAAGCTGTGGAAATTGCATCCATTGTGAACAGTGGCACAGGAGATCTGAGGAAGTTAGGTAGATGTTGTGCACTGTGGAAGTCAGGGAAGGAGCTTGAGCTGTCTGAAGGAGATCAGTTTGTCAGTCAGCACCTGGTAGTGACCTGCTCCACACTCAAAATGGATGGACTCCAACTGTGAAATAGCCATGGTTTCTGAAGGGGAAGAATTTCAAAGGACTCCAGTATGGTGCAGGAGGGAGATTAAAATATGTCTCTACTTCTTGTACTGGCACCCACTGTGAGTGCCTGTTGGGTAACTGCTATGAGGGACCCCAGTACAAGGTAGATGCCTGGCACTGCCCTGCCAGGGTGCTGAGTTATGCTACAAACATCACCTGCTTTCATGAGCAGTGTCAGGATTGTTACCATGACCTTCTCTACCAGTGGGGATATGTTACAGTCACACAGCCAGAGTTCTGCAGCAAGTATTAGTAACTGGTGGCTGTTTATGTATAGGCAGGCATTACTGTTCAGGTATACATGGTTATTGACATTCATGGGTACATTTCTTTCCTTGTTTTGTTTTTCAGCACTAGTGATACAGAGGAAAATAGATTGATATACTAAAGAAGTGCAGGGGTTGGGGTAGCTATATGAAATTGATGCTTTAGCTGCATATATGTTTTGCACGCGATTCATTGTCCATGTTTGCAGTGCTGCTAATACACCATCCAGTTTGCTTTGCTTTATATGTTACCTTCCTTGAAACTACAAGTTGAATTGTCCTACTGTCCATACCACTAACATGGATTCCCAAAAGTGTCAATAACACAGACTGGTCTGCCAGTGGGTGGGTCATCATCACAGATGTCACCTACTCTAGTCCTCTGGTTGGCAGCGTTCAGTGCCACATCTTTATTCATCAACTTGGTCATTAATACACAATTCCCTTGCCAGTCTGCCATTCCTTGCCATTACACTGGCCACTGTACCACCTTAGACCGTATCAGTTACAACTGGCATACGATTGGCCAAGCACCTAAAAGACTGTCAGGCAATGTTTCATGGTGGCTGTCATATGTCATGCTACAGTATTACTTCCAGGTTTAGGTGTCACGTGTAGTTGCTTTCGAATTTTGTGGTGGGATATACATGGCATGGTCTCCTAGGTTGCCATGCAGATCAACATTTGACAGACCATTTTTGATAACTGTTGCTATGCGATCCACTAAGCCAGGTGCTACATATTCAGAGGGCTGGCTTAATTCAGCTTTACTGCCCCTATAGTCACACTGTTTGCAACTCATAGACTATACCAATTTCCTATACATGGGGGACTAGTTAGGTGGGTATGTAATTTTGCCCCTTGTGCCATACATACATACATATGTAGTAAATTTATATCAGGTCTCTGTACTGTTTTGTTTTTCTGATTTCATGCTTAACAGCATCATACTCCTCCATGGCTTATATGGTCTTTCAGTGTAGCACACATTACTGACAAATGCCTTTCCTTTTTCCTTTACCGTTGTCTTATTTTTTTATTTGTCCTTTGTTGCTTTGCTTCAGTAAATTTACTGTCCTATTTTTTCTGACTTCACCTTCTGTCATCTTAGGTATGGATAATGGGATTTTGTGAGATTGATCTCTAAGCATTTCATAAAAATCCACTTAGGACTAGCAGAATGAATTAAACCACACCAGGGACCATGCCAATATCTCAAAGTTATATATATCTTTACTAAGTAAAGCTTTGCTTGGTCAGCCCATTCAAACTGAAGGGGCTTTGCTGAAATGGTCACCAACCAAGAGACAAAATACTTGAAAGGTACAGCCCTTGCTTCAGGCGCTGGTGATCGACACCATCATGTTGAAAAACTACCAGCAAAAATAATCATGAAGTGTGGTCAGAGCATGAAATAAAACTATCATAGGTTCATAGGTAGGTAACTAGGCTATTGGGCCTATATAAGCCTAGCCAAATGGTACCCTGGCTTTTGCCACCCAAGAAAATTATTTTCCTATGCCCTTGTCAAGCAGAGCCACAGAAGTGACCCCCGGGGTGAATTTCCTATCTCCCATCCAATCATCAAGATTTTTCTTGAAGAGTGATAATGAGGAGCTTTGTTTGATATAGAGAGGTAGTTTGTTCCAGAGTATGGGAAGTCTCTGAGATAGCAATCTATCCCTCCAGCATGTTCTGTTTATTGTGATGACAAGGTTTAGGTCCCTAGAGCGTGTAGCTCGGAAGCATTGGGATTTTTTTACGTGGATCATGTCCAACAGCTCTGGGTTTGACATAGATTTGTATGTTAGGCAGAGATCGCCTCTGAGTAGGCGATATGTGACAGAGTAAAAGCTGGAAGTCCTACGAATTCCATAAAGAAAGGCTTAAAAGCCAGCTGGTTTTGATGAGTTTACACACAAAAGGAGAAGCAGCCTGAAAGAGTGAAAATGAGTGTTGAGGCTTAAAACCTTGCCTTCCATTTGGAATTTTCAGGTGCAGGTTGTTTTTGCTGAAACATAATTCACTGTATTCTGCTAAAGATGTTCAACATTTCCAAAATGCTTTTACACCCAAAATAACTACTTTACTACAGTAAGGTGAACCTAGGTAGCACAAAATTAATTTTCTACTTCACTAAGAAGTCTCAGCTTTTTAGTTGGAAGAGTCGTACCAAGTCCCCTTTGCCCTGAAGAAAGGCTAGAAAAAGAAGTTATGTACCTACCATAACGTTCCATGTTAGTTGTCTTCATCTCGCCTACCTTCTTGCTGGTTGGGATCGGAGTCAATCCTCGGCTCCGACTCGGCCATCTTCAATAGCTCGAGAGCTGTTTACTGGCTCGAGGCTACCCCTTATCCCATAATGCCTAGCGATAGTTACCCAGATCTCGTTTGAAATAGCTAACTCCAGATATAACAACATAATAAACCAGTCAAGAAATCAGTTGACTATACCTGCCATATTCTCCAAGTCAATACAGGAAACAAGAGAACACACAGCCAGTGAAACATAAAAATTCCTCTCGATCCATTAGGACAGGGGAATGGAGGGTGGGATGCAAGAAGGAAGGCGAGATGAAGACAATTAACATGGAACGTTATGGTAGGTACATAACTTCTTTATGTTAAGTTGTCTATCTCGCCTTCGTTCTTGCTAGTTGGGACAGCATCCCTAGCACCTAAAATCCTGGGTGGCTTAGTGGAACAGACTCTTCAGAACAGTGGAACCAAAGTCAGCTCTGCTCCTGGAGACCATATCCAACTTGTAATGAGAAATAAAGGTATGAGGGTTTGCCCACGCGGCAGCTGCACAGATGGAATCCATGGGCAACCTAGACTGGAAGGTTACAGAGGTGGCCAAGGCCCTAGTAGAATGACCTTTCGGTTTAATAGGTAACTGTTTGTTCCTTAACTGATAAATGAAAGAAATAGTATGTGACAACCATCTGGACAAGGTTACCTTGGAAAATGGGAGACCTTGTTTGCCCAAGGCATAAGAGAGGAATAGCTGGTCCGACTTCCTTACTTCTTTAGTTCTGTGCAGGTAAAAACGCAATTGCCTATGAACATCCAATTGTAGTTTGTACTCTGCCTTGCTGGTATGATTAGGGAAAAACACAGGAAGATCTATAGATTGGTTTAAATTATTTTCTGAGAAGACTTTAGGGAGAAACGAATGATCAGTCCTCAGAGCAACCCTGTCCTAATGAAAAACCAAGTATGGAGGACGAACACATAGTGCCTGAAGTTCGGAGACGCGTCTGGCTGAAGTAATAGCTACCAGAAAGAGTGTCTTCCAAGATAGAAACTTGATAGAGCAGGATGCTGCTGGTTCAAAAAAGGGCAGAATTAAGGAGGTTAGGACTAAGTTAAGGTCCCAAGGAGTTGGGGGATCTCTCACTGGAGGCCTAAGAAGAGTTGTCCCTCTCAAAAAAGCTTTACAGAGCTTATGAGACAATGTTAGAGTTCAAAAAACCAACACAAAAGTTTGAAATGGCCGCCATTTGTACCCTGATCGTAGAAGAAGCAGACCCCGAATGAAACAGTTGAGCTAGGAATTCCAGGATTTCGTGGACTGGGGCTGAAAAGGGATCCACATTCCTAGCCTTTGCCCAACAAGAAAAACGTTTCCATTTGCTAGCATAAGTTTTCCTCGTTGTAGAGTTGTGAGAGGAGACGATAATGTCATGGACTGCTGGGAAGCCTGGCTAAGGTTGGAAGTGGAGCAACCAAGCTGTGAGCTGGAGAGTTTTGAGGGATTGATGCAACCCGCCTGACTGATGAACCAGGAGGTCTGGAATTGGGTCCAGGTGCAGGAACGGGAACCATATCTGTTGAGGCCAGTAGGGAGCAATAAGGATAATTTTGCAACCCAAAGATATTGCTTTCTGTATAAGTTTGGGTATCGGGAAAAGGAGGAAAGGCATAAAGAAGTCCCTGGGGCCAATTGTGGACTAGAGCGTCTCTGGGTATGTGACCCGGAAGCGGAAGAAGGGAGAAGTAATTGCTGCATTTGCTGTTGAAGGGTGTGGCAAAGAGATCGCAGCAAGGCTGTCCCCATTTGCGGAAAAAAAGATTCGCAACTTCCTGATTCAGAGACCACTCGTGAGGCATGAGAATAGCTCTGCTGAGCCTGTCCGCTATGACGTTGGATCTTCCGGGGTTGTGCTTCGCAATCAGAAAACGTTGGGAGGAAATTGCCCACTGCCAAAGTCTGAGTGCTTCTCGACACAGGGGGTAGGACCTGGTTCCGCCCTGCTTGTTGATGTACCACACCACTGACATGTTGTCCGTTTGAATAGCAATGGTCCCAGAAGGAAGAGAGTCTTGAAAGGCTTGCAACACCACGAGCACGGCTCTCATTTCCAGGACATTTATGTGCAGATGGTACTCGTGAGGTTGCCACATGCCTTGGACTGTCTTGCCCAGATAATGCCCCCCCCACCCTATCAGGGAGGCATCTGTCGTCACCGTGGCTACTGGAGGGGGTTGTATGAAAGGTCTGCCCTGAGTAACTAGTGGGGAGACCATCCACCAAGAAAGATGCCTTTTGCATGCATCCGTGATCATGATCATGTAAGTCATGGGTAGCTCTTGGAAAGACCACTGCGTAAACAGAAGCCACTGAAGAATTCTCATATGAAAGCGTGCCAGTAGGATTAGGAGAATGGCTGCTGCCATGGAACCCAGAGTTTGAAGGACGTACCTAACTTGGATCCTTTTGCTCTGCATCAGAACCTGTACCTGCTGATGGATTGCAGACACCCTTTCTAGTGGTAGCCTTGCAAACATATCCCTTGTGTCTAAGTCTGCTCCTATGTAAGTGATAGATTGACAGGGCAACAAGGCAGATTTTTTGAAATTTATTGTAATGCCGAGCTGGGAGCAGATTGTGATTGTGTAGTCCTGTGCTTGTACGAGTTGATGCCTGGTGGTAGCAGTAAGGAGCCAGTCGTCTAGATACGGAAACACGTGGAATCCTTGATGCCCCAGGTGAGCCGTGACCACTGCCATACATTTGGTGAACACCCTGGGGGCTGTGGTGAGACCAAAGGGCAGAACTCTGAACTGATAATGACTGGCCCCCAGCCAGAGGCGAAGATATCTCCTGGAGCGCCTGTCCATCTTTATATGGTAGTACGCGTCCTGAAGATCTGTCGAGCACATCCAATTGTCCTGACTCAGAAAAGTTAGAATGGACTGTAGCGTGACCATCTGAAACTTTGCTCTTTGCACAGACCTGTTTAGTCTGCTGAGATCCAGAATCGGTCTCCGTCCCCTGTCTTTTTTGGTACTAAAAAGAACCTTGAGTAAGTTCCGGATCCATGCTGGTCTGCCGGGACTTCCTGGATGGCTCTTTTTTCTAGCAGTTTTGAAACTTCTATTACTGCTTGCTCCTTCAGATTTGGTGGAACATCTGGAAGGGTCTTCCTTGACTGTAAAGGGGGTTGATGGAAGGGAATTTTGTAACCTCCGGATATAACGGACCATACCCATCTGTCTTGTGTTAAACTTTGCCACGCTTTTGGGTACAGCGAAAGTCTTCCCCCGACTTCCTCCAGAGTTGAGCAGCCGGGCAACCCTTCAGGGATGCTGAAAGGGCTTATCAGAGAAGGATTCTCTGTTGCCCTGGTTCTGCGGACCCCCTCTGCCATGAGAGCAGCGTCTATTATTATTGTTTCCCCCCTGCCTCTGGAGGAAAAATCACTGTGTGTCAGGCAAGGCTCCCCGAGATTTACGGAACCACATCTTCCCACTTTTCTGACCCTTGGGGTAAGGTCTAGAGAGAGTCTTGCCTTCTTGCTCACACCTAGTCAAAGTGTCTTTCACCTGTGGTCCAAAAAGAAAGGAACCATCAAAGGGAGTGTTGGTGAAGGACGCTCGAAAGGGTTCCGCAAAGTTACACAGCCGCATCCACGCATGCCTCCTAAGGGCCACCCTGGTACCAGCGGCTCTACTCACCCCATCGGCTGCATAGGAAATGAGCCTCATGGAGGAGTTAACAGAATTAAGCGTCGCTAGCTGGGAAGCTAACTTGGCTTGTGCTCCCTCAGCTGTTGGATCTTGGAGGGTATCTCCGAGCTCTTTAAGGAGATCTCTTTGAAGTCTGGTAAAATGACACATGTAGTTCAGTGACCTCATAGAGAAGGTCGCTGAAGTGAACATTCGCTTCCCATATCTGTCCATCGTCCTAGACTCCTTGTTAGGGGATGGACAGACGAAGAGGTCTCCGCTAACTCTCTTTTTGTGGCTGCTGCTACCACCATAGTATCAACAGGGACACCTTTCGAAAGGAACTGCTTATCCTGGGGTGCTGTAATGAATTTACTAGGTCTCCTCGGAGTTGGTTCCACTGTATCCAGAGCTACCAAGCCTTTCGAGCCACCACTGTCATAAGTGGATCGAAAGGCGGAGACACCCAGGAGGTGGAAGGTTGGGAACCAAAGGCATCCACAAATACAGACTCATCCTCAGAAGGGGCTAGGGGATTCCAGTTCCCCCTCTGCTTAAGCATTTCTAGGATGACCGAGAAGGAAACATCTTCAGAGGGGGATTTCAGGGACCCTTCCGAATCATCTAAGTCTGTATTAGAAGTCACAGACTCGGGGGAGTCAATGTGCTTCCTCTTACACTTTTTCTTCCGAGGGGACGCTTCTGAGTGATCAGGAGAGGCCTCAGAAGAGGAGGAAACACCCAATGGGGTGTCCTGGAGCACCAGTTCCCTATGCTTAGGGTCTGGAGGAGGAGCAGAGGTTGGCACAGGCACTACAGGGGACGGAGCCGGTGGGGCTGACTCAGGGGACAGCACACTCCGCATGACACTGAAGGCGTCCCTGCCACGATGCAGAGAAACTCCGGTTCTGAAGAAATAGGAATCTTTCTCCACACTGAGGGAGACGGCTCCGAGGCTGATGTAGGAGCCGAGCTCACCTGCGCTGAAGCTCCGAGAGGGAGAATGGGGTTGGACAAGGGTCCGATGCCACTCGCCCCCTCGGAGCCGACGAGGGAGCCCTGGTGCCCAGATCCCTTGATGGAAGGTCCCAACGAGGGAATTGGAGCCATCGGAACCAAAGGAGATAGTTATCGGAGTCGACGGTTCCACTACTCGAACTCCGGCTCCGAACTCATTGGAGTCGGAGGAGGAACATCGAGAGAGGTGGACAGAGCCAATACCTGTTAAGAGGGCTGGACAACAATTTAGCTAGTGCCTGCAACTTTAGCAACTTACTGACCACTCTCTCCAGATCATGATCCAACAGTCTAGAGGATCGAGAGGAGTGAGAGGATCGGTGACTACGCTCGCTCTGAAGTAAAGGAGACCGAGGAGCCGAATACACCGACTCTAGTGAAGGGGACCTCAGCCTCTTGTGGCTCCGTGACAGCTCCGAAGCCTCTGATGGAGCCGAAAGGGAGATTGTCTTGTCAGTGCCAGCCGGAACCAACGTAGAAGGTAAATCCTGAACCGAAGACGGCTCCAAACTTGGAGCCGACGGCTTAGTGGATTTAGGGGATTTCACAGGCTGTGAGCTCTTGGCCGGTGAATCCTGGGGTTTTAAAAGACCCTCTAAGAATCAGCTTATTCTTACGCTCCTGCAGGACTCTTGGACTAAAGGCATGGCAAATAGAACAAGAGTCCTGCAGGTGCACAGTGCCTAAACAATAGATTCAAGAAGTGTGCCCATCTGTCAGAGACATTTTCTGACAGCATGAGTCACACTTCTTGAACCCAGAAACCTTGGATTCCTTTGACATTCTTAGAAGAAGGAAAACGAATTATAACAATAATAACAAGAAGCAATATACAGTCTACAAAAAACACACCTACTAGAAAGACTATAGCTAAAGGTTTTTTTTTTTTTTTAAAGATAATAGGAAAGCCTCTAATTTAAACGGCTAGCCTATAAGAAAAAAAACAGAAGGAAAATAGAAGTTATGTACTCACCATAATGTTCCATCTGAGTAGATACTTCATTTGTCTGCAACCTGTGGGTGTCGGATCCGACCTCGGATCCGATCCGGCAGCTTTCCAAGCTCCAAGATCCAAGCTCCTAGCTCCTCCCCCCTACCCATAATCCCCTAGTACCAACCACATTACCTCAGATCGTTTTTTTTGCCTCACCAACTCAAGACAGAAACCAACTCCAAATGATCAGAGAAAATTCCCGAGGTTCGGGGGATGGCAGGGGGGGTCGGTTGCAGACAAATGAAGTATCTACTCAGATGGAACGTTATGGTGAGTACATATCTTCTATATCTGAAGTAGTTACTTCATTTGATCTGCAACCTGTGGGACAGAGTCCCCAGCTAACCTATAGAACCTGGGTGGTCCTTACGGAAGGATATTCCGAAGCACCGCGGAGCCAAAAGAAGCCCTACTCCTGGAAATGATATCCAGTTTGTAATGGGAAATGAAGGTATGAGATGAGGACCAGGTAGCTGCTGAACAAATATAGTCTACTGGAACCCTAGACCAAAAGGCTGTTGAGGTAGATAAAGATCTTGTGGAATGAGCACGGACGCCAACCGGAGCTGGCTTCCCAGATGAAGTGTATCCCAGCATAATGCACGGACAGATCCAATTTGCTACAGTCACTTTAGCAATTGCCTTGCCCATGGCTGATTTTGCATAAGAAACAAACAACTGGTCCGACTTGCAAAACTCTCTAGTCCTGTGCAAGTAAAAACGCAGTTGTCTGTGTACATCCAATTTGTGCAACGTATATTCTCCTTTGTTGTGAAAATTTGGGAAAAATACAGGAAGATTTATTGATTGATTGTTTGATTCTGTAGCCACCTTAGGCAAGAAAGATGGGTTAGTCCTGAGGGACACTCTATCTTTGTGAAAAATAAGGTACGGAGGTTTGATACACAGAGCTTGTACTTCTGAAACTCTCTTGGCTGAAGTAATAGCCACTAAGAAAGCGGTTTTCCAAGACAAGAACTTTAACGGAACCAAGGCCGCAGGCTCAAAAGGTGGTCTCGTTAAGGCTTGTAAGACCAGAGTGAGATCCCACGGGAGAACCACAGTCTTGACAGGTGGTTTCAAAAGAAAAACACCTCTTAAGAAGGTTTTGCACAACTTAGTAGATGCTAAGGAGCCTATGCCGTCCCCCACGTGAAAATGGGAGATGGCCGCCAACTGCACTTTGACTGTGGAGGCAATTGCTCCCTGTCTAAAAAGCAGGGAAAGGAAGTCCAGAATAGTCAGAATAGGGACAGTAAAGGGGTCCAATTCTTTATCTTTGGCCCAAATGGAAAAACGTTTCCATTTACTGTTGTAAAGTTTCCTGGTAGATGGTTTATGCGCCGCCACCAGAATGGCCTTAACGGGGGGATGAGATACCGGGAGTCCTAGCCATTAATGGAACTGGATCAACCAAGCAGCAAGTTTGAGATTGACCAGGTTTGGGGTATGGCATCTCGCTGGGTGCGAGATTAGGTCTGGACTGGGATCCAGAATCCATGGGGGAGCCACACTGTGAGACAACTTTGAGTGGAAAATTGGTTTAAAAACCAGCAATGATCTCACCCAGCCAGGAGCTCTTCACAAGGAAGTTTCTTTAGCCGCGGCAAAAAACGATCTGAGGTAATGTGGTTGGTACTAGGGGATTATGGGTAGGGGGGAGGAGCTAGGAGCTCGGATCTTGGAGCTTGGAAAGCTGCCGGATCGGATCCGAGGTCGGATCCGACACCCACAGGTTGCAGATCAAATGAAGTAACTACTTCAGATGCCTCTAACTTAAACGGCTAACCTGACAAAAGAGGTAGGGGGGAGGGGTGGGGTAGAACTCTCTAAGTTAAACGAGTTCTACAAAAAAGGAGGGATACTATAAGCTAAACAATTATCTATCACAGAAACAAAACTATCGCTAATAATAAAATACTAGAAAAGTTAAATTCTAGTGAAAAAGTTACACAAAAAACTCTATACAAGCCTGAGCCAGAAAAACGACACCTCGCAGCTGAAGCGGCAAACGAGATCAGAGTAGCTATTGCTAGGCATTATGGGATACAGGGTAGCCTCGAGCCAGTAAACAGCTCTCGAGCTATTGAAGATGGCCAAATCGGAGCAGAGGATCGCCTCCGATCCCAACCAGCAAGAACAAAGGCGAGATAGACAACTTAACATCTTGCATTTCCTGCAAAGTGTTTCCTTCACAGAATTAAGAGTACCAGAAAATCGCCTACAGGCAATAACTCAGTGAATTATGGTCTTCTTATTCAGGCTCTGGAAGTCTAGGGGAACATCACTTTTTGACTGCACAGCTAACGTAACATATCTGTAAATAGACTACTACTGACAAACATGTATTAGTAAAAAGTCAGAAATAAGCATTCCTAGTGCACACTGCATATGAGTCAACCTCTTTAGTAGTACACATGAAAGGTAAGAAAAGTCCATATTTTCATGGTTTTGTCCATAAAATCACACTTTTGCAAATGGACTAGTCTCACTGAGGAAAATTAACTACTTCTCATACACAACATGGTTTAATATAGAAACCATAACACTCTTCATAAGTATCTCCAGTCCCACTACAAGCTGACTTGCTGGCTCTGATGCTCACCTGCTAATAAAGCTCAGGGTTATCACCTGTCCCACTTTGCGAGGGACAGTCCCTCTTTAGGCAGTTGTGTCCTGACAAAAAAATAAAAAAATGGCAAATGTCCTGAGATTTTAGGACAAAATTATTTCCTATATTTTATGTAATAGTTGCATAAAACAGTTATTCTGTATCTAAAATACCTAAATGTTATAAGAAACAGAATAAGCAACTAAAATGCTACAAGAATAAGCTTTTATTTAGGCAAAAAAGTTAAGTTCTATCCTTTGTACTGACCGTGGGTATGTGTCGGCCTGTAAAATCTGATGTTTATTCCGAAAATGTCCCACTTTGGCCATTTGAAAAGGTGGCAACCCTAATAAAGCTGAGCTGCCAGACAGTTTTGAGTAGTGATTATGGGAAACATAAGAAAGGAGCAAAATTTACTTCTGTAAGACAGTGGGTTACAATGGCATAATGCACACTTCCTGCTTACCTGACTGCTCCCTGTTTTACCCTCCTTTGTTCTACCAAATGTCATGCATACACTGCAATTGCCTTTCTCCCAGCAGAAAGCAATATTCATTAATATACAGACTCCTATATCCTCCAGATGGCACCTCTGTGCCACTCAACAATGACAGTTCTAAATCTCAGTGGCCAATATAGATGCAAATAACATATTCAGAACTAGAATTAACATTGATTTTCTAAAAAGACAATGCCATACAGAAACTGGAAAAAATAAAAACAGTTTGATCTATGGCAGTGTATCTTTGCTGTTACTTCTTGTATCCCAAAGTGGCCTGTTGGTGACTGCTACACTGGTATAATTTTGCTGGCTCCCTATTATAATACAACATTTCTTATTTGCAGAAATGAAGCCCAAACTTGCGAACTGATGCAAACGTAACAAAAAAAAAGTTAAAAATGAATGTGGGTGGTTTATGCACCCTCTGTATCCCATATGTGGGCACTATTTCCCCCTGCTACCTCAGTTTCTAAATACAGAACGTCCAAGATCACCATACCTCACAGGAGGGAGAAACTGATTACACGTGAAGTATTTGTGAAGTGTGGAATTTGCTAATAAAACAGTGTTATTCTAAGATTCACATACACAGTCTACAAAAAAACAATAAGCACCCAGTTTTGTTTTATAGTGAAACTATCCTCTTCAAGCAGATCACTCTGTCACCACTGCATGGTGCAACCAGGTTATTGCTTTACTATTGTTTTTCTATCCTTTATTAATTACAATTAAAGCAGTCTGAATTTCTGCGGTCTCTGAATATTGCAGGAGTGGAAAAAAGAAGTTATGTACTCACCATAACCTTCCATGTGTGTTATCCATCTTCGCCTTCATTCTTACTAGGGTTTGGTTTGGATCCAATCCTCGGATCCATCTCGGCCTTTATCTTCAAGCTCAAGGCCCTCTCTAGCTTGTGGCTAAAGCCCTATCCCAGCATGCACCAGAAACCTCTCCAGATCTTGTTTGCCCTAATTATAAGGTTGTGAATATTATAAAGAAATAACTAGAGGCTGATGAAGGTCAGAGGTCAAGGTAATCCAATTGCATTGACTCGGTCTTCTAGGATGAAAGAAGGGTAGGGGGAAGGAGGGTAGGATGCAATGAAGGTGAAGATGGAGAAAACACGTGGAATGTTATAGTGAGTACATAACTTCTTTATGTGATGATGTCCTATCTCGCCTTCATTCTTATTAGGTTGGGACAGCTTCTCTAGCACTTACTAGGGACAGCTTTCCTAGCACATTGAGTCTCGGGTGGCTCAAGGAAGAATATTCCTCAGAATCATGGAACTAAAGGAGGCCCTATTACTGGAGGCCAAATCAGCTTTGTAATGAGTGATAACAGTATGTGGTTTTGCCCACGTTGCTGCAGCACAAATTGTTTCAATTGGTAATTTAGCTAGAAAAGCTGAGGAAGTTGCAATGGCTCTTGTAGAATGGGTTTTGACTCTTTCTGGAAGATGTTTATTAAGAAACTTGTAGACAAAGGTTATACAGTCTGAAAGCCATTTAGAAAGTGTAACTTTACATACAGGGAAACCTTTCTTTGGATCTGAAAAAGAAACAAACCATTGTTCAGATTTTTGAAATTCTGCAGTTCTGTGCAAGTAGAAACGTAACTGTCTATGTACATCTAGTTGATGTAACATGTACTCTGCCTTGTTTTCAGAATTTGGGAAGAAGACTGGTAATTCAATTGTTTGATTTAAATTTGACTCTGTACCTACTTTGGGCGAAAAGGAAGGGTTTTGTTCACAAGGACACCCTAACTCTGTGGAAAAGTAAGTAAGGAGGCTTTATTGATAAGGTTTGCAACTCAGCAATCACTTCCGCTAGAAGGGTATCAATCAAGAAAATGGTTTTCCAGGTCAAACATTTTAATTCGCAAGAAGATGCTGGTTCAAAGGGAGGTAAAATTTTATGAGAGAGGACAAAATTCAAGTCCCATGGTGATGGAGGGTCTCTCTCAGGTGGTCCTAATACCAAGGTACCCTTTAGAAAAGCTTTGCATAGTCTATGGGACATTATGTTGGAGCCCGAGTCCCCTAAATGGAAATTAGAGATTGCTGCTAGTTGAACTCTTACAGTAGCTGCAGCTGAACCAACACTCAACATTTTTGCTAGGAAGTCTAAAATGGAACTGACCAGAGCAGAAAAGGGATCAGTATGGTTATGAGTAGCCCACAAGTAGAATCTCTTTCATTTGCATCTATACATCTTCCTTGTTTAGGCCTTATGAGAAGATATTAGAATATATTTAACTGGAGAGGAAAGGTTTGGAAACCTGGCTATTGTTGAAATTGGAGCAGCCAAGCTGTCAGTTTGAGGGTCTGAAGGGATGGATGGAACATTCTTGACACGAGTCAGAAGATCCAGAACCGGGTCCAGAATCCATGGTTCCACTTGAAGATGAGTCCAGAAGAAGGAGAACCAGATTTGACGAGGCCAGTATGGAGCGATGAGTATCAAATCCCTTCCCAAGCAACTGGGTTTCTGAAGTACTCTGGGGATCAGTGGAAAGGGAGAAAAAGATTAGAGGAGTCCCAGGGGCCAATCGTGACAAAGTGCATCCCTTGGTGACTCCCCCAGAGGGGGATAAGGGCAAAGTAGCAGCTGCATTTGGCATTCATAGATGCTGCAAAAAGGTCACAGCAAGGCTGGCCCCATTTTTGGAAAATGTTAAACGGGGTTCTCTTTTTCAGGGACCACTTGTGAGGCATCAGACTAGCTCTGCTGAGTCTGTTCACTATCATGTTGGATTTCCCCAAATGTGTGTTGCTATCAGAAAATGCTGGGAGGAGGTTGCCCATTGCCATACTCTTAGGGCCTCTTGAAAAATGGCGTAAGATCTGGTTCCTCCTTGTCTGTTTATGTACCATACAAGTGACATGTTGTCTATCTGGACTGCAGTAGTTCCCAGTGGAAGAGAGTCCTGGAATGCATGCAAAGCTAAAATCACCGCTCTCACCTCTAGGACACTGATGCGCAAACAAGTCATGTGATCCTTCCAAGTGCCATGGACCGTCTTTCCCAGATAATGCTCCCCCTATCTGAGAAGTGTCCATGGTCACTGTGGCCACTGGTTGGGGAAGTACAAATGGTCAAACTAGAGTCACTAGTGGAGTAAAGCCACCAATGAAGATCCTTCTTGCAAGACTGTCTTATGATTATTTTGTGAGACATTGGCAAACCTTGCATTGACTATTGAGTGGATAGCAACCACTGAAGAATTCTCATGTGCAGATGTGCTACAGGGATTAAAACTATGGCTGCTGCCATGGTTCCCAGAGCTTTTAGAACCATTTTTGCTTGAACTTTCTTCCTCGTTAAAAGAAATGTGACCTGATGTCTTAAAACTTGGATTCTTTCTGGGGGAAGTCTTGCCATCATTTTTATTGAGTTTAACTCTGCCCCTATGAAAACCACATGCTAAGAAGGCACTAAGGCAGATTTCTCATAGTTTATTGCAATCTCTAATTGGGAGCAGATTTGCAAGGTTGCGTCTCTTGTTTTTATTACCAGATGCCTGGTTGAGGCAGTTAGGAGCCAGTCATCTAAGTATGGAAACACCCAGAATCCTAGACGTCTCAAGTGAGCCGCTACTACTACCATTCATTTGGTGAACACTCTGGGGCTGTAGTGAGTCCAAAGGGCAGAGATCAAAATTTTTAATGACTGGCTCCCAGCCAAAAGTGCAAGTGCCTCCTGGATTGCCTGTCCATTTTTATATGTGGTAGTACACATTCTGGAAGTCTATAGAGCACATCCAGTCATCTTGTCCCAGGAATGGGAGTATCAACTGCAGTCTTACCATCTGGAACTTGGTCTTTTTCACTGATTTATTTAGAATGCTGAGATCCAGAATAAGTCTCCAGTCCCCTGTTTTCTTTGGAACTGAAAAGAATCTTGAGTAAGTTCCAGATCTTATTTGGTCTGCGGGGACTCACTGGATGACTCCTTTGTCTAGCAACTTTCGAATTTCTATAGTTGCTTGTCCTTTTGACTGGGTGGGAAGTCAGGAACCTTTTTTATCTTGGGAAGGGGAGGGAAAAGGGGATGGGGTAACCTCTGGATATGATGCTTTGTACCCATTTGTCTTTTGTTACTTGCTGCCAAGCTTCTGGGTACAAAGATAGGCGACCCCCGAAGGCCTACAGAGCTAGACAAGTGGGCCTCCATTTAGGAGCACTTAAAGGGCCTACCAAAGAAAGAAATTCTGTCTCCCTGATTCTGTAGACCCCCTCTGCTGCATGGTCGGCGTCTTCCATTTTTAATTCCCCCTCAGCCTCTGGGAGAAGTTTCACCATGTGTGCCCTGAAAAGATCTCTGTGATTTTCCACTAGGCATGGAAAAATGGTCTCCCATGGCAGAGTCTTTCCTTCCTGTTCAGACCAGGTAAGTGTGTCCTTCACTTTAGGCCCAACTAAGAATGAGCCATCAACTGGGGCATTTATAAAGGAAGATTTAAAGGGTTCCACAAAGTCACACAAGCGCATCCACAAATGTCTCCTCAAGGAAATTCTTGAACCAGCTGCTCTACTCGCCCCATCTGCTACATAAGAAATGAGTCTTGTGGAGGCACTGATGATGAATTTAAGGTAGAGAGCCGAGAGGATACCTTGTCCACAACCCCTTCAGCTACTGAACCTTGGAGTATATTTCCTAGCTCTTTTAGGAGATCCTTCTGTAGTCTTGTAAAATGAGTGAGGTGATTCTGCGATCTGAGGAGAAAGGCCACTGAAGAGAAAATGCGCTTTCCATATCTGTCCATATTCCAAGATTCCTTGTTTGGAGGATGGACAGAAGATGTCTTAGAGTTCTTTCTTGGTGGCTGCCACCAAGAACCATGGCATCTACTGGGACAACCCTAAGTTAGATAAACCTTGTCTGAGGGGGCGGTAATAAACTTGTTTGGCCTCTTAGGAACAGGTTCCACAGAATCTGGGGACTCCCATGCCTTCGTACAAACTAGATCCATAAGTTCATTGAAAGGCGGAGACACCCAAGAGGTGGAACGGTGAGATCCAAAAGCCTTCAGGTACACAGACTCCTCCACAGAAGGGTTGGTGGACTTCCAGCTGCCTCTCTGCTTAAGCATTTCTAGGATGTCTCCAAAGGAGACATCATCAGGAGGTGACTGTGGGGACCCTTCTGCCTCATCAAGGTTCGTATCAGAAGTGACAGACTCTTCAGGTGAGTCTAAATGCTTTCTTTTGCACAGTCGCTTATGGGGACCTCCTCAAAAGAGTATTCTGGGGAGGTTTCAGAAAAGTGGGAAGTGCTCTGTGGGGCATCCTGAGGCCTTGGATCCCTGTGTCCCTGTGGATGCAATGGTACAGGGGCAGACACCGATGCTTTAGGGGGAGGAATATCCGGAGATGACTGTTGACCTGTCTGTGGAGACAACACTCTCCTCATGACCTTGAAAGCCCCCCGTCCCTGATCCGAGGATATCCCTGCATCTGAAAAAGCCGAGGGACCCCCCCCCCCGAAAAGTACAACTGTGTACACTTACCATAAATGTAGATGTTAGAGTGTATTCACTGTTGCAGTCATCACATTTGGGTTATCCCTGCCAGGGTAGCCTTTGGCCGGCCTGAATACCAGAGGCTTAGTATTTCTGCCTTGGTTGCTTGAGGACTGACGGCAGGTCATCAGTAGTATAAAGTAAGGCAGCCAATGCCATTACATCAGTTTTTCTTGCCCTAACCTGTCAGGGAGCCCCCAGGTAGGAGGCCATGTTCTGGTGGAAGAAACCCCACCAGTGGAAAATAAATACCAATATGTCCCTTGTAAGGAAAGGAAAAAAGAAAAAAAAACAAGTTAGAATGGTAATAAAAAAGAAAGAGAAGAAAGGGGGATGGAAACCAGGACTGCAACAGTGAATACACTCCAACATCTACATTTATGGTAAGTGTACACAACTGTACTATGTTCTTCATGTTTCACTGTTGCAGTCATCACATTTGGGTTGATTCCCAAAGCTGAGGAAAAGGATGGAGGCAGTCATTAAACTAGGGGCTGGCTAGGATGCCCTGCAAGACTGCAGAGGCAAACTCTGCCCTGGATTTGGAGAAGAGAGGCAGGTGGTAATGCTTGGTAAAAGTGTGAACAGAAATCCAGGTGGCAGCCTCCAGGATGTCCTTGGTGGGGACTCCTCTGAGGAAAGCTGAAGATGTGGAGGCTGCTCTGGTGGAGTGTGTCCTGACCCCCTGGGGGGGGGGCTTTCCACGCTATTTGTAGCAGAAATGGATACAGTGTGCTATCCATTTCATTTGGAAATGGTTTGGAGATGGCTTTGCCTTCTTCCCCTGTAGCAAAGCTAACCAGCAGTTGATCAGACTTTCTGAAGGATTTAGTCCTGTCTAGATAGAATCTGAGGGGTCTGTGCACATCTAACGAGTGAAGAATCCTTTCCCCTCTGTTCTTGGGATTAGGAAAAAAGGTGGGCAAATGAATGGTTTGGTTGAGAGCCACACTAGACACCACCTTGGGCATGAAGGATGAGATAGTTCTGAGGGATACCCTGTCTGCATAGAAGATGATGAAGGGTTCCACAGCCATGAGTGTTTGCAGCTCAGAAACTCTTCTGGCTGAAGTGATGGCCAGAAGGAAAGCCGTCTTCCAGGAGAGAAAGTTTAGCTCTGCAGAAGAAACTGGTTCGAAAGGGAGGAGGGTGAGCTTTTCCAATAAGAGGTTAAAGTCCCAAGCTGGTGTTGGTGCCCTTCTGGGTGCCCTCCAAGTTGCTAGCCCCTCTTAAGAACTGTCTGATTAGAGGGTGTGAGGAAAAGGGCTGCTCAGTGGGAAAATAAGCAGAAATAGCAGAGGCATGAATTTCAATAGAGGAGAAAGAGAAGCCACTGTGTAGTAGGTCAGCTAAGTAATCCAGGATGACAGGGAGGGAGGGCTGTGCCATATTGGGTCCCTTAGCCTGGATCCAGGTGCAGAACCTTTTCTATTTATCAGCATAAGACTTTCTGGTGCTGGGGCATCTGGCCTCACGGATAACATCCAGAACCTGTTTACTGAAGTTGGCACATTGGTTCGGGGTTAGGGAATAAGCCAACCTGCCAAATTGAGTGTGTGCAATTTGGGATGCATGAATTCCCCTTCCCTCTGGGTTAGAAGGTTTGTAATCTGTGGAAGATGCCAAGGGGGTAGCGGGGACAGGCTACCTAGTAAGGGGTACCAGTGCTGCCGGGGCCAGTCTGGAGCTATAAGAATGGTCCTGGGTTTTTCCTCCCTTATTTTGAGCAGTACCCTGGGGATGAGAGGCAGGGGAGGAAAGGCATAGACCAATAGATTGACCCAGGGGAAGGACAGGGCATCCACTCTCCAAGCCATGCAGTGATGCTCCCTGGTGCAGAATTTGCTGAGCTGATGGTTGGTGTGGGAGGCAAATAGATCGACCTTCGGGGTTCCCTATTTTTGAGTTATTAGAGTGAAAGTACTTCTGTTGAGTTGCCACTCATGTGGGTCCAGAAGAGTTCTGCTTAATTGGTCTGCCAGGGAGTTGAGAAAGCCTGACAGGAATTGTGCTAATAGGTACAGTTGCACGGCAGAGGCTGTGCTCCAAAGGGTCATGGCCAGCCTGCATAGGGGGTAGGAATGAGTCCCTCCTTGCTTGCTGATGTACCACATCACAGTGGTGTTGTCTGTTTTGATCAAGAGAGGCCCTAAGAAAAGGGGCTTGAAAGCTAGCAAGGCGTGCTGCACAGCCATCATCTCTTTTTGACTGATGTGCAGAGGGATTTGCTGTGAGCTCCACTGGCCCTGTATACACCTGCCATCCATGTGTGCACCCCAAGCATAGTCTGATGCGTCTGTGGTGAGGGTCTGGACAGCTGGGGGTGCATTTGTCTGCAAAATGCAACGGCCGGAGCCAGACATTTTGTGAAAACTCTGGGAGCAGTAGATAAGCCAAAGGGAAGCGGAGACAACTGAAAGTGTTGAGATTCTGCCCTGAAGCATACTTCCTTGATAGGGATGTGGAGGTAGGCCTCCTTTAGATCTAGGGTGGCTAACCAAGCGTCTTTGGAGAGCATGGGTAGCAGCTGCTGAAGGGTGAGCATTTTGAATTTGTTCTTGTGCCTCTGCCCACTGATTTGGAGGTAGATCTGGGAACCCTTTGGGGGTTGGAAGGGTGTGGATGGAAACTTTGTATCACTGAGACACAATGTTCAGAACCCAGTGGACGGTGGTAATGATGGCCCAGGTGCTTAAGTGAAAGGAGAGTTTTCCTCCTAGGGGTACGTTGGAGTGGGCACAGGGAGGGGGTGGAGGAGGTGAGTCATTGTGAGTTCTTACCATAAGGGGGTGGCTTAGAACTCCCTGTTTTAGAAGTGGTGGTAGTCCACTGCTTAGATCTCTGCATTCCCTGGGGCTGCTGTCTGGGTGGTCTGCTTCCACGGGGCCTAGGCTGGGCCGGTTTACTGGGAGCAGTAAAGGACCAGTGTTTGAAGGGACAATGCCTGCTGAACCTAAGGGGCTGGACCTACAAGAAATCCTTAACTGTTTGCATAGATTTTGCTTTTTCTTCCATCTTTTTTAAAACTTCATCTGCCTTAGTGCCAAATAAGTTATCTTTGTGCAAGGGGGCATTCACCAATTTAGATTTGGCATGGTCTGGCAGGGGCTGTTCCTTAAGCCATGCATGCCTTCCAATGACAGATCCAGTGACTGCTGCCCTGCAAGAAGCTTCTAGGGTGTCAAAACCACAGTGCAAGGTGTGTTTAGTTACTTGATTTGCAAAATGCATTAACTCTTGTAAATCTTTTGAATCTGCCCAAGCAGGAAAGGAAGCCATTTTTTGTTTAAGGAGTTCCAAGGTATGTTGCTGAAATTTCAGTATATGGAACGGACAATTTAGTGCCCTGATAGCAAGAGTAGCTGAGGTGTATACTTTTTTACCCTATCTGCCCAACGCTCAGAAATCCCTGTCTGAGGGGTGGGATTCTTAGTAAAGGTAGCTTTAATCCCTTTTGGTCCTTGAGAAATGACCTCCGGGTCAGCTGTAGGATTTTTAAAAAGGTATTTGTGAGAGTCAGGGACTCTATAGTACCTGTCTAGTTTTCTGGGAGCAAGAGGAAGGGCATCAGGAGTTAAGCTGGATTTGAGGAAAACCTCCTCCACATCTAGAACTGGGGGGATGGCCAAGGGTCTGTGTTGTGGAAGATCTAGGAATTCTGAGTCTCTTTTTAGACTGAGGATAGTCCTGACTCTCCCATTGGAAATGCTCCCTTAAGGTTTGCAGGGTTTCCCCGAAGGAAAAATCCTCTGGGGGAGAGGCAGAAGGAATGGAATCCTCTGCATCAGAATCCTCATAAGTGGAGAGGGGTTGCATGTCTTCATATTCAGATGCATCAGATTCATCTGAGTCTTGTTCAGACAGAACTTCAGGGGACAGATCTCTTTTCCTTTTGGAGGGGGTAGCTTGGCTTCCCCTGATCAGCATGACAAGGTCTTCAGCCATGTTAAGCATTTGAGACTGAGGCAAGGTAGCAGGTGCCTGAGAGTGGGTCGTCGGTTTCTTGGGTGTGGTTTGTACCCTGGGCCTGAGAAACTCCGTAGTTTTAGAATGGTAGTCATGAAAGAAGACGTCAGTTTGTGTTGAGAAGGCCTTCCTTGGAAGCCAGTGCCTGCTCAGCAGCTCCGGACCCATCCAAGGGTGAGACAACCACAGAATCCTTAGTTGAAGAAGAGTTTTGCGGCATACCGGACTCCGAAAGGGTCTCAGTAGCAACCTGCGAATCAACAGAATCAGGCATCAGGGGCTGCAAAGGCGCCTCACTGCGTACCGGAGAACTGATGACTAGCTTAATGGAAGTGCCTTTGGTAGGTTTGTACATGTGCGGTCTGTCTCTGTTTTATCTTTACGGTTTTTCGGAAGATCTGCTGTGGGACGGCTTACCAAAGCCATATCAGAATTCGAGGACTGTAAGCAAAAATATCTGGCTACAATAAGGGCCCGACAACAGATAGTTCTGGAGTTGAACAAAGCACAGAAACGACAACAAGGGACTTCGTGGTCTGGGCCTAAACAAGTGATGCAGTAAGAGTGGAAGTATTGGTGTGGTATCTGTTTTCCACAGGTGAGACAATTAACTTTTTCTGACATAGGTTAGTGCAAGAAAAAAGGATCCCCAACATGGTACTTAGCTTTAGAAAACTTCAATTCGGTAGATGAAAAATTCAGCGGCCGGCCGGCACTCGTGCGAACTGCTTCTGCTTCGGGCTCCATGGCAAGAAAAACTGGTGTAATGGCGTCGGCTGCCTTACTTTATACTACTGACAAGCTGACGTCAGTCCTCAAGTGACAGCAACTGACGCAGAAATACTAAGCCTCTGGTATTCGGGCCGGCCGAGGGCTATCCTGGCAGGGATAACCCAAACATGTTGACTGCAACATTGAAACACGAAGAACATCCAAAGATGATGGACCAGGAGCCAAGGTAGGAGCAGAATGCAGCTGAGCCGAGGCACCGAGGGGCAAAGTCGGATCCGACTCACCCCCCAGACCTGACTGGAGAGTGTTAGCTCCTAGATTCCTCCAGCTCCGATAGAGCGGAGGACGTCCAAGCCATGGTCAGATCCATCGAACCTGTGGTAGGTCTCTAATCCAACAGTTACCACTAAGACCAGCTCCGGATCTTCTGACTCCGAAGCCAGGGGTCAGATCGGAGGAGGAATCGGAGCAGAAGAGGAGGAGGATGTTGTAGGATCCAAAGCCCTCGAGGTCAGATCCAACAATAACTTGGCCAGCGCCGGTGTCCTTAAGAGCCTCTGCATCACACGATCCACACTGTCATCTGATAGATTCCTAGAAGATCACGTTGAAGAGGCAGGGGATTTTGACCTTTGCAAAACTGGAAATCTGAGAGTAGGGGAGATCGGTTCCAAGGTGGGGGACCGGCTCTTTAATTCAAATTCAACCGGTACCGAACAAGATGGGGTTGGAGCCGAAGAAGTTCTGTCTGGTCCAATAACCTTCGGATCCAATGAGGATAATTTTTTAAATCTTTTGCTTCAACTCCAATAAAGTGGAAGAGGGAGACCTCTTCCCAGATCTAGCAGACTTGTCAGACTTAGAAGAGGAAGATTTGTCAGCTTTAGATGAACCCAAACCTTCTTCCAATGCCTCTGAGAAGGGGGTTTTTCAACAGTTCTATTAGGATCGGTTTGTTTTGTTCTCTCCAGGAGGGATCTATGATTAAAAGCGTGACATATGGAGCACGACTACTGGAGATGGACAGCCCCAAGACAATAAACACAAAGTGTGTGTTTATCACTCAGGGGGCATTTTCTTGTCACATTTCTCACATTTTTTGAAACCCACTGGTCTCTACTCTTTACCAGACATTATGGATAACTACAGGAAAATAAAACAGAATGGAAACTACTACTATTTATTTTTTGGAAGATATATAGCTAAGCTACACCCTCTAACTTAAATGGGTGAAGCTATATACTAAGAAACAGAAAAGGGAACACACAAGGAATGGGGAATGACAAAAGCCCTCTAAGTTAAACGAGCTGCGCTACAGTCCTCTAACTCAAACTGTAACAAAAGTCTATAGTACAAACACATACAAGAAGAAATAGAGGGAAAGACTATTTACCAGTGCACAAATAAAGCCGAGAGAAAGAATAACAAGGTGTAACAAAAGACGATAGCCAATCACAAGAGCACCACACAATAGTAGAAAAAATAAGTAGCCACTAACATACACTAGTAACAACAAATATCAGAGTAAAAAAATATAAAGTTTGAAAAAAAAAAAAAAACAAAACAAGTAATGAAAAAGATATTTAGCCAGAGCTAACAGATGAATTACCCGATCTTGTTTTGTGGCAAATGAGATCTGGAGAGGTTTCTGGTGCATGCATGGATAGAGTTTTAGCCACGAGCTAGCAGAGGGCCTCCAGCTTGAAGATAAAGTCCGAGATGGATCCAAGGATGGGATCCGAACCCAACCTAGTAAGAATGAAGGTAAGATAGGACAACATCACATTATATCTTTTGGCATAACTATCTCTGCCTTTTCTTTATCAGCAAATTTCCATTTTCTTCACTTTTAAATGCTCTGCTGGAAACAGCTAGTACTTGTTAAACTTCTTTTTAAGTTACGGTATCAACAGAGTTACCACTACTTATTAGATACCTGAGCTCATAACATAAAAGATGGCAATTATTTTCTCACACAGAATAAGCAAGTAGTCGAACTTGTATCAGAAGTACTTGAGAATGTAAACAATACCAGTAAATGCAACACTGTTTTAAAATCATTCTGTACAGGAGGCAAGCATCTGCCCCACATTCCCCATAAGTGGGTATAAGCTCCCCCACTCTGCAACAAACTTATTTTCACTTGAAAGTCAGTGCATCTTGAAGAAAAAGTGTGATCACTTACCGCCTGTGTAAAACCTGACTCTCTTTGAAAAGGTTGAGTGTATCACTTTGCAATACAACATGAACAACAAAATCTTGCTCATATGTCTCTCTCAAAAGCTACAATTAGAAACTGAAGACTTGAATTTGAAAGCAGTATCCTAATTAGATTTAAGAATGTGTCACAAAGATTCCCCTCTCCACCAATATAACAATATAATTATATATAATTTAATTACAATAATACCAATATAATGACTTTCAGAGCAACTCTAATGCAGCAGTTAATAGATAAAAGAAAAATAAAATAATTTCACAGAAAGCCAAAATATTCTGTAAATACTGCAAAATCAAGACAGGAAACAAAGGGAAAATACTTCAATGTTTGCTTTATATAAGTGGCAGTCTTCTTCCCCCATACTGTTGGACTGACCACCATCTACTACCAGTGCCTCTCCTTCAAACTGTGAAACTCTCCTCTGCAATGGCCAGCTTGCACCCCCCCCCTTTCTGGCAAGACCACAGCTGGCTGAACAATCATCCTTTGTTGAAGGAGAAAGACAGGAAATCAGGGTGGCCTAGTGAGCCATCACCCATTCCTACATTGGGCTTTACCTTTAAGCCCAACTACATCTCTTGAAGAGCAGGTCATGCAAGTGAGTGACATGGGCAATTCCACACATGATAAATCAATATGCTTGCATAACTCTCCTACACACATACACATGTATAAGAGGTGCTATATTGCTCCCTAGCCTTCACTAAAGAGTGGCACAATGCTAGTAAACAGACATCAAGGTGGGTTGCACATCCTGGGGGTAGCCACTGGCTCAAATTCAAGTATTTAAGATCAGCTTGGATGAATATTAAATGACAGACCTTTAGCTAAAGGAATGAGGGATGCATTTTCTAACATAGGTGTGCATTCTAGCTGAAGGTGAGGAGAGGCAGCAGTACTTATCCTCATTCAGTCTCAACACTCTAGGCTGTGAAGTGCCTGCTGGCCAGTGGTAGAGTGTCATGTACAAACATACAAATTCCACATTTCTTTATAATTTACTTAATAAAAATGTGCATTCGTTTGGAAGGTATTCAGCGTACATTTTAAAGGTATGGTGAAAAAATTAACACATAGAAAAGCATCAGTTTTTAAAACTTTTTTTTTAATTTTTTTTAAATTTTTTTAAACTTTTTTATTGTTTTATATTATCTACAAAGTTCTTTTAATTTAAAAGTTATATCACTGTCTGATGACAATGACACCTCAGCAATCTTGATTAATAAATAATCCACCAGTTTGCTGAAAATGAAGATTTTCAAGTTTTGTTAGTAGTGAAAAGGGTTGCCCAGGCTTTGATTTTAGCAACAGTAGCAATGATAATCTTTTTTGTTGTTTCATTTGCTAGCTGAGGAAAATAGAAATCAGATGGACTAGAGAAGTGTGGGGTCATAAGAAGGGAATAAATAACTTCCAGTTATCAGTGTGAACAGAGCTGGAGTAATTTCAAGTGTTTTCATAAATGTAGGAAATCAAAAGATATTCTTTAAAGTTTCTTAGTTCATCTGCTTAGTCAACATGTCCAGATATGAACTGCTGCATCCATACAGTTTACCATGTGACAATCTTCCTGTCGCTAGAAGCAAGATGAGTGTACTGGGCCTGTAAAAGTAGCCAGCCTTGAGTTTATTCACTGTTGTCCTATTACATGTTGCTGCTGCTGATGAGGTTGAACTAAAACATAAAAAGAAAAGCAATTTATCTACAGAAGCTCCTTATAATTCAATTACAAATGAATGAAAACATTAACAGTGAAACTTTTTTAGTACTGCTTTAACTTATCACTAGCTTGCTAATGCTCTGCAAATGGCAGAAAACATGCAGAAATCCACTTGCTCTTTATCTTAAATTTTTTATACAAGTTATGCAACACTTTTTTTTGTTTTATACTCTTGTCAAAATTGTACATGTACAATCTGTTAAACAGAATATTCTCAGAACACCACAGTGACATCTATTACCACACAAAGTGGATGAAATATTCCTGTTTCACTGGTGTAGAGGTTGAGGCTCCTAATCATGCAGAAGACTAGAGTTCAAGTAACAGACCTGGCACATCTGAGAAGCTGATTACAAGGTGTGGGATTTGGGCCAGAACAGCTTCTGATCAACTATAAGGGTTACTGGGGCTATCTACTGTAGAAGTATACTCTGGTGGAGAAGTCTAAGCTAAGGTGACTGAAATACAGCCCCAGTTTTTGTGAAGACATCAAGATAGCACTGACGGCACAAAGGCATAAGTGGTGCTGATGTGTGTGCGTGTCCACACATGATGTCTAAGATTACAGCAGCAGCATGAGGAGGAGAAGGAAGCATGAAAAGAAATCATACAGATGACAGATGTTTGGTGACTGGCACTTATTCACTTCTCTGCCAAACAGTGTGGATGCCAAAAAGCTAATTTCACCTGAAAGGGAGCATCCTCCATGAAATGATGCAACTGCGCCCTTGGGTAGGGCAGGAAAACAAATCAGTCAGTAAAGCAAAATACTTCATCTACTTTGTGTGGTAATAGATGGGGTTGGCATAATGGTTAAGTTGATTACCTTATAGACACAAGATTCAGGGTTTGATTCTCAAATGGTATAACTGACTAGGCTTAAATGACCCACAAGAGCAGTTAGCCTAGTACTAACCTATGAACCTAAAATGAGGGCTAAATAGTTAAACTAATGGTGTCACAAATTGGGTCAACTAAGAATACCTTACCATACCATCGTTATTTACATCTGCAAAGATGTCAGAAGTATGCCGATGATAAAACTCTAGACATACTCAGGTTTTCCAACTCTAACATTCTCAGTCAAACGAAACTCTTGGAATCTAATAGAACTCACAGTATACTTTTAAGATTTCCTAAAACCTGACCCCTCAACATAAGAGCGCGTGCGCACACAAAAAAGAAGTTAAGTACTTACCATAATGTTCCATGTTTGTTGTCCATCTTGCCTTCATTCTTACTGGTTGGGCTCAGAACCGATCCTCAGTTCCGACTCGGCCACATTCTAAAGCTCAGAATCTTCCACTTGGCTTGTGGCTGAAACCCTATCCCATGATGCACTACAGTGCCTCCTCAGATCCTGTTTGCCAGTACTTATAGCAAGTATCAACCTGCACATAATTAAAGGAAATTACAGTAAGTAATGTGAAAGTCAGAAAACTTCCTTGGTGGAAGGAAAAAATTCCTCTCGGTCCTCCAGAAGCTCTAGGCTGGGGGAAAGTGGGTGGGTCGTAAGACTGAAGGCAAGATGGACAACAAACATGGAACGTTATGGTAAGTACATAACTTCTTTATGTTATGTTGTCCTATCTTGCCTTAATTCTTACTGGTTGGGGCAACGTCCCTAGCAACATATTTCCTGGGCTGCTCACGGGAATATATTCTTCAGGACAGTGGAACCAAGAGAGGCCCTGTCCCTTGAGGCCATGTCTACCTAATAATGAGTAATGAAGGTATGAGGCTTGGCCCACGTTACAGCAGCCCAAATATTATCTAGTGGCAGTCAAGCCAGAAATGCAGATGATGTGGCAATCACCCTTGTGGAGTGACCTTTGATTTTAAAGGGAAGATGTCTATTGTTAGAAGTGTATACAAATTTGAAAGCCATCTCGAAAGCGTGACATTTGAGACAGTATCACCTTTTTTAGCCTCTAACAAGGAGATGAACAGCTGATCAGATTTCCTGAAAACTTTAGTTCTGTGCGAAGTTGTCTATGCACGTTCAACTGTTGGGAGTCCATATTCTGCCTTGTTGCCATAATTGGGGAAAAACACTGGTAGCTCAATAGACTGATTAAGATTAGTTTCCAAGCACACCTTTGGCAAGAAAGATGGATTAATCTGCAGAGACACCTTGTCCTTATGGAAAATCATATAAGGAGGTCTGATTGACAAAGCTTGAAGCTCAGACTCTTCTGGCAGAAGTGATAGGAATCAGTAAAATTGTTTTGCATGATAAAAATTTAATACCACATGTTGATGCAGGCTGAAATGGAGGAAGGATCAGGTGAGATAGCACAAAATTTAGATCCCAAGGTGGTAGAGGATCTTTGATGGGAGGTCTTAAACAGGTGCCCTTTAGAAATGCTCTGCATAACCTGTGGGACATCATATTTGGAGTTTTACATCACCTATATGAAAACTGGAAATTGCAGCCAACTGAACCTTGAGAGTAGCTGCAGCGGAGCCTTTATGAAGCAATTCCACCAGAAAGTCCAAAATAGAGCTAATCAGCACAGAAAAGGGTCAAAATGTCTTTCTGAAGCCCAATATGAAAATCTCTTCCATTTACTGAGATAAAGCTTTCTGATAGAGGACTTACATGAAGAAAGTAGCATGTGCTTTACTGCTGGCGTTAGAGTAGGAAGTCTGACTATTTTTTGGAACTGGAGCAGCCAAGCTGTCAACTTGAGGGTCTGGAGGGAGGGGTGGTGCGTTCCTGACATAGGAGTCAGAAGGTCCAGAGCTGGGTCCAGAATCTGCAGTTCCTCCTGAAGATGAGGCCAAAGGAAGGGGAGCCAAATCTGACGAGGCCAGTATGGGGCAATGAGGATCAGACTGCTTCCCAAGGATTTGGCTTTCTGGATAACTTTGGGTATTAGAGGAAAAAGAGGAAAAGTATAAAGAAGTCCCAAGGGGCAATCGTGCACAAGTGCATCCCTTGCTGACTCCCCCGGAAGGAGGACTAGGGCAAAGTAGTTACTGCATTTGGTCCTTAAGGGGGTGGTCAAGAGGTCACAGCAAGGCTGGCCTCATTTTCGGAAAATCCTTTCCACTATTTCTTGCTTTAGGGACCACTCGTGAGGCATGAGTATTGCCCTGCTGAGTCTGTTGGCTATCACGTTGAATTTCCCTGGGCTGTGCATTGCCACTAGAAAGCGTTGGGAAGATGTTGCCCATTGTCATACTCTGAGTGCCTCTTGAGAAAGGGGTTAAGATCTGGTTTCTCCTTGCTTATGTACCAGACCACAGACATGTTTGTCTGGCTGAATTGCAATCGTTCCTAGTGGAAGAGAGTCCTGACATGCCTGCAATGCCAAGCTCATCTCTAGGACACTGATAAGCAGATGGGCCTCGAGATTCTACCAGGTGCCCTGGAGGGTCGTCCCCAGATAATGCCTCCCCACCCTATCTGGGCGGCATCTGTGGTCACAATGGCTATCGGCTGTTGAAGGAGAAAGGGCCAAACTACTGTCATGTGGCTGGAAAGAAGCCACCATCTCAGGTCTCTCTTGCAAGATTCCGTGATCATGATTTGATGGGACATCAGTAGTGCCTGTAACGACCATTAGGTAAATGCAAGCCATTGAAGAGTTCTCATGTGCATGTGAGCTAAAGGAACTAAAGTTATCGCTGCTGTCATGGTTCCCAGGACTTGAACTGTTTTTGCTTTTATCCTGGTCTTTGACATGAGATTTAAGATTTGCTGAGTAATGAAACTCTTTCCGCCGGCAATCTTGCCATCATAGAGACCGTGTCTAAGTATGCTCCTATATAGACTATATGTTGCGATGGCAACAAGGCAGATTTTTCTGAATTTATACTAATCCCCAAGTGTGAACAGAGTTGTAAGGTGGCATCCCTTGCTTGTTGAAGTAAATGCTTTGTGATGCCAGTCGTCTAAATATGGAAACACTTGGAATCCTAAATGCCTCAAGTGAGCCATAACCACTGCCATGCATTTGAACACACTGGGGGCTGTAGTGAGACCAAAGGGCAGAGCTTGAAACTGGTAGTGACTGGCTCCCAGCCAGAAACGCAGATGACTCCATGATGGCCTGTCCATTTTTATGTGGTAGTACGCATCCTGGAGGTCTAGAGCGCACATCCAATTGTCTTTACCTAAAAAGGGAAGAATCAACTGCAGTGTCACCATCTGGAACTTAGTCTTCTTTACAGATTTGTTTAATTTGCTGAGATCCAAGATGGGTCTCCAGTCCCCCTGTTCTTTTTGGCATTAAAAAGAATCTTGAGTAAGTTCCGGATCCTATTTGATCTGTGGGGAAAGTTTGGGATATTTTCGTGATTGGGACAGGAAGTGAAAAGGTATGGAGTAGCCTCTGGATATTATGCTTTGTAGCCATCTGTCTCTTATTTCTCGCCAGGCTTCCGGATACAAAGATAAATGACACACGACTGCCTCCAGAGGTGGGCCTCCCTTCAGGAGCACTGGAAGAGCCTACCGTGAAAGGAATCGTGGTCACCCTGGTTCTGTGGACCCCATTTGCTGCGAGGGTGGCATCTGCCATTATTACCTCCCCCTCTGCCACTGGGGAAAGGTTCACCTCATGTGTCTTGAAAAACTCCCAGAGATTTTTTGAACGTACTCCAATGGCAGAAAGAGTTTTTCCTTCTTACTTGCATCTGGTGAGTGTATCTTTGACTTTCAGTCCAAAGAGTGAGGAACCATCGAAAGGGGCATTGATAAAGGTAGACTTAAAGGGTTCCGCAAAGTTACACAAGTGCATCCAAGAGTGTCTCCTTAGGGAAACTCCCGAACCCGCTGCTCTACTTGCTCCATCTGCTGCATATGAGATGAGTCTCATGTAGGGGTTCACTACAGACGTTAAGGTGGATAGTTGAGAGGTCACCTTATCTGAGGCCCCTGCACCTAATAAACCTTGAAGAGTACTTCCTAGCTCCTTCAGAAGATCTCTCTGTAGCCTTGTGAAGTGTGCCAAGTAATTCAGCAATCTGAGGGCAAAGGTAGCTGAAGAAAAGACGCGCTTCCCATATCTGTCCAACAGATGAGGATGTTTCGGCCAGTTCCTTCTTGGTGGCTGCTGCCACCACCACAGCATCCACAGGAACACCCTTAAAAAGACACTGTCATCTGGGGCTGTAATAAATTTGTTAGGCCTCCAAGGGACTGGTTCCACTGCGTCTGGAGACTCCCACGTCTTTTGACTAACTAGTTCCATGAGTTCGTCGAAAGGTGGACATACCCAGGAGGCTGAAGGGTAAGGTCTGAAGGCTTTCAGGTACACTGACTCCTCCTCAGAAGAGTTGATGGACTTCCAGCTGGCTCTCTGCTTAAGGATCTCTAGGATATCTGCAAAGGAGATATCCTCAGAGGGTGACTGTGGGGACCCTTCTGATTCCTCGAGGTCAGTGTCAGATGTAAGAGACTCATCTGGGGAGTCAATATGCTTCCTCTTTCAAAGCCTCTTCCAGGCGCCATCTTCAGAAGGGTATACTGCAGAGGTTTCAGAAGATGGAAGTTCACCAAATGGGGTAACCTGAGGCCTAGGATCTGCGCTAGTCTGTGGTTGGGGTGGTGCAGAGAGACAGAAGCCAGTGCCTTTGGGGGAAGAATGTCAGAACCTATTTGTAGAGCTGTGTGGGAGGACAGCACACTCATCAGCTCAAAAGCCCCTCTCCCCTGATCCGAGGATCCCTCCAGCTCCTTGGAGGCAGAGGAAATCCCAGAACCAAAGGAGCTGGCTCCAAAGCTGATGTAGGAGCCAAGCTCACCCGCACCGAGGGGTAAACTCGGACCCGACAAATGTCGAACCCGAGTCCCCCCCTCCAACACAGTCAGAGAGCTTCGACCCCTAGACATCCTGGATAGCACTGAGGATATCGGAGCAGAAGATGTTTCTGAAATCCCAACTGTGGGTCTCGGCATATGTCTCAGGTTGGTTCAGAGGAGGAATCGTAGTGGATGAAAAAATCTTCACTGGCTCCAGATCTGAATGGGATGGAGCCAACAGAATTTTGGCTAGTGCCGGCGACTCCAGTAGCCTGTGCACCACCCTATTTAAATCAACGTCCGATAAGGTTCTGCAGGACCGAGAGGAAGGGGTCAGTGAGGTAACTCTCTGTAGTATAGGTGATCTCAACGTCAGGGAGACCAGTGTCAATTCAGGAGACCGGCTCCAAAATTGTTTCTCCATTGGTTCCAAAAACTTGGGAGCCGAGGGTGAAAGCTTATCGGATCCATGTTCTTTTGGATCTGAGTGAGACGATTTAGAAACTTTTTTGGCAGGCTCCACATGGCCTGAGGATGAAGGTGATGACCTTTTGGTAGATCTGTCAAATTTAGGAGGAGGAGATTTAGGCTTGCTGGAAGCTGTCTGACTTTCCAAGGCTTCCGAGAAAGGCACCTTATAAAAGCCCCCTTACAATCAATTTGTTCTTTCTCTCTAGCAAAACTCTGGAGCTGAACGAGTGGCAGATACTGCAAGATTCCTGAAGGTGCATGGCACCAAGACAGTAGACACACACCATGTGTCCATCAGTCAAGGACATCTTCTGAGAACATTTCTGGCATTTTTTAAAACCAGATGGTTTAGCTTCTTTCTGTTCCTTAGACATTATCTTCAACAATAACAGCAATAAGTCTATATAAGCCCAACACTCACCAATAAAACTAAGCTACAGCACACTAAGAAAAAATGATGAATATATATCTCCAACCACATCACACGATAAGAAGAAATATCAAAAAGCACTCTAAAGAGAAAAACACAAGGGAAGGAGACTAGGTTACCCTCTAACTTAAACGGGATAGTTTTCCTATAACTCAAATGAATACACTTGTTATAGGACACAGGGAAGGGGTTAGCCCTCTAATTAAACAGGCGCTGGGCCCTCTAACTGAAATGTACCAACAGCTCTGGGAACAACACACAACAATAGCAATGTAACAGAAAAAATAAAGTTAAACTCTACGACAAATGGGATAGGGAGAAAGGCCTGATGAGAAACAACAGCCAAAAAAAACCCAAGCAACAACCAAGCGGTTTAATAAGAAAAGTCAACAAATTAGACTATTCGACTAGGCTAGAGAATTACTATCACTATTATATATTATACTGATAAAATTTAACAGGGAAAAAATAGAAAATTATTTGAAAAAGCATAAGACTTGGCCAAAGCCAAAATGGAGACCTCTGACTTGCTTCGCGGCAAACAGGATCTGGGGAAGCACTCTAGTGCATCATGGGATAGGGTTTCAGGCACGAGCCAAGTGGAAGACTCTGAGCTTTATAATGCAGCCGAGTCAGAACAGAGGATCGGTTCCAAGCCCAACCAGTAAGAATTAAGGCAAGAAAGAACAACATAACATCAGCAAATTTGAACTTTTAAAAACTGTACACCTTTAACAGTCACAGCTACACAAGTAAACAGAGGGGAAACACAGAAAATGATCTCACATTTTGAATGGGAGCTTGGAAGGCGGCACGAATACACTGAAAAAATGTTCAGGTATATAACTTTCCATTATGCGTGTACATCTTTCAGAGATTGTAAGCAATGTCCCAAATATGAGATACTAGAACTGCTAATTTAGGAAGAGAGTTCTACAGACTTAGATGCAATACATGGCTCCTGAGCTACCAGTATGGTCTTAGGAATATTTCACTATTTGATAAGTATACTCCAACAATTCTATAGCAGCAAATGAAGAAGCTGTGCCCCTAGAAAAACACCTTAAATGCTTGGTCTCAACTAATCCATCAACAAATCAGGCATGAGGAGAGTCAATATGGGGAGGTTTTTTTGGGTGGCACAAGCTCAGCACTACAATCTTGGAGTCCTGGGGAAGAGTGTGAGCTTTAATACTGACAGTGACTCTTGGGGGGGCTAAGATTGTACTTTCTACAACAGTAGTACGTTCAGTGGGATATATCATTACTGTGTATGAAGCAACCACTTCCCTGTAAAAGATAAAAGTTAAATAATGTTTCAGTGTGCTTAAGCCTTGGCATTGCATCACACTAGTGTATAAAACAATCCTCACCTGTGGATTAGGGAAGTGGCAACAAGAACATTGGGAACACTGGTAAAAGGTAGTGACAGCTGGAAAATAATATTACTAATCCAATACAACAGTGTCTATTTATCTTTTTTTTTTTTGTTGTTGTTAACCAGGTGGACAGTGGGTGCAAAAATACTTAGTCTGTGGCCTTGTCTATGGTCCCATTCAACCACTACTCAACTTCACATCTGAAATATTGACATAGATGCCTGCAAATTAAAAACCAACAGGAGGGGGGCCAGCACTCATTTCTACAGCACTCCACTTGTTACAACTTTTACATCTTAGATCTGCTAATAGCCAGTTTGAAATTCAGAAGACAATGAAGGGGTTTACATTGTTTGTCATAATTTTTATCAATAGCAGTGCTAATGGTATAACAGGGTAGAACACTCGCCATTGGTGCAGAACGCTCTGGGTTCTATTCCCACATCAGATTACAGACACTGCAGTGCAGTATTAGGAGGCAGCTGCACTCCTGAGTGTGCCGTCCTTCGAATGAGTTGTTAAACCAAGTCTGCTTAAGTCGGTCGTAGCTCATTTGCATGTAAAAGACCCCAGATACTCGTCTGGCGGAAGTAATGGCCACCAAGAAAAGTGCCTTCCATGACAAAAACTTTGTCACATGATGATGGAGGTTCAAAGGAAAGCAGAATTAAGGAGAACAGAACATAATTTAGATCCCATGGAGCTGGAGGTTCTCTGACTGGTGGTCTTAGCAGGAAAGTCCCTTTTAGAAAGGCCTTACAGAGTTTGTGGGACATGACTTTCTGTCCCATTTCCCCAATATGAAAGTTAGATATAGCGGCTAGCTGGACTCTAACTGTAGCTGCTGCCACAACCTCGTTAAAAAGTTTAGCGAGAAATTCTAGCACTGCTGTGATGGGAGCCGTAAAGGGATCTATATTCTTTTTGGAGGCCCAGTGTGAGTCTTTTCCATTGTCTAGAGTATAGTTTTCTGGTAGATGGCTTATGAGAAGAAATCAAAATATGTCTAACTGCTGGGGAGATGTCATGGAGCCTGGCTATTTGTGGAACTGGAGCAGCCACACTGTCAACTTTATGGTTTGGATTGATGGATGGAACGTCCCCGATGAATGGGTCAGAAGGTCTGGAACTGGGTCCAGGATCCACAGTTCCTCCTGGAGATGGGTACAGAGAAAGGGGAACTAAATATGCAGAGGCCAGTATGGTACAATGAGAATCAATGTGCTTCTCAACGTGTTGGCTTTCTGACAAACCTTTGGTATCAAGGGAAAGGGAGGGAAGGTGTAAAGTAGTCCTGGGGGCCAATCGTGTACGAGCGCATCCCTCGGTGACTTCCCCGGAGGGGGAATCAGGGCGAAGTAGCTGCTGCATTTGGCATTCATGAACGTGGCAGAAAGGTCGCAACAGGGCTGGCCCCATTTGCGGAAAATCTCTTTCTTGTTTTAGGGACTACTTGTGAGGCATCAGAATAGTTCTGCTTAGTTTGTCCGCTATCACGTTGGATTTCCCTGGGATGTACATTGCTGTCGGAAAACATTGAGAAGAGACAGCCCATTGCCATACTCTTTGTGCCTCTCGACACAGGTGGTAAGATTTGGTTCCTCCTTGTTTGTTTATGTACTACACTACAGACATGTTGTCTATCTGAATTGCAACAGTTGCTAAAGGAAGAGAGTCCTGGAATGCTTGCAACGCCTAGGGCCCTGCTCTCATCTCTAGGACATTGATATGCAAGTGGTTCTCGTGTTCCTGCCAGATGCCTTGGGTAGTCTTTCCCAGATAATGCCCCCCCCCCACCCTATCTGAAGCGCCCATGGTCAGTGTGGCTGTGGGTTGCGGGAAAACCAAACAGATGGCCCATGGCCAACTGAGTCATTTGAAAACACCACTGTAGGCTCTTTTTGCAGGACTCTGTGATAATGATATTGTGTGACAGTGGTAGATCTTGCATGGACCACTAGGAGAAAGGTAGCCATTGAAGAACTCTCATGTGCAAACACACTAGAGGTACTAAAATGATTGCAGCTGCCACGGTGCCCAGAATCTGCAAGACCGTCTTTGCCTGTACTATTCTTTTGGATATCAAGTTCTTGATTTGATGGTGTAGGGACTGAATCCTTTCGGGGGTCAGTTTGGCCAACATTTTGTTTGAGTCAAATTCTGCGCCTAAGAATATAAGACGCTGTGAAGGCAACAAGGCAGATTTTTTTGAAATTTACCGTAATACCTATCTTGGAACAGAGATGAAGGTTTTTTTCCCTTGCTTGTATTACTAGATGCTTGGTGGTGGTGGTTAGGAGACAGTCGTCTGGTTATGGAAACACACAGAATCCTCAACTCCTCAAGTGAGCCGTAACCACTGCCATTCATTTGAACACTCTGGGGCTGTAGTGAGACCAAAGGGCAGGGATCCAAACTGGTAATGACTGGCTCGCAGTCGAAAGCGTGTCTCCTGGATCGCCAGTCCATTTTTATGTGGCAGTATGCATCCTGCAGATCTGCTGAGCACATCCAATCATCTTTCCCCAGAAAGGGAAATATTGACTGCAGTGTCACCATCCGGAACTTTGATTTCTTGCCGGGCTGGTTTAATCTGCTGAGATCCAAAATAGGTCTCCAGTCCTGTCTTTTTTGGGACTAAAAAGAACCTTGAGTAAGTCCCGGATCCAATCTGGTCTGCAGGGACATTTTGGATGACTCTTTTCTAGCAACTTCTGTACCTCTAATGTTGCATAGTCCCTCTGACTGGGTGGAATATCTGTGATGGATTGTTTCTCCACAGGAGGAGTGGAAAAGGGTATGTAATAACCTCTGGATATGATCGTCTGTACACATTTGTCTTGTGTGATTTCTAGCCAGGTGTTTGGATACAACGATAAGTGATCCCCAACTGCTTACAGAGATGTATAGGCAGGCCTCCTCTCAGGAGCGCTGAAAGGGCTTTCCAAGGAAAGAATCCCTGTCACCCTGGTTCTGCAGACCCCCCTCTGCTGCGAGGTTGGCATCTTCCATTGTTACTTTCCCCTCTGCTCCTGGGGGAAGAGTCACCACGTGCATCGGGAAATACTCTTTAGGACTTGAAGAACCACATTTTTCCCCCTCTCTGACCTTTGGGATAAGGTCTAGTGGCATGCCTCCCAACCGTACCGAATTACTCAGTTTTTACCGAGTTTTGGGGCCCAAATAATGGGATGCCACGATTCCAGAGTGGCACCCATTAATTTCCGAATTCCCGGCGCTTTTATTTTCAAATTTTATTTCTTGATTTTTTTGAGCTGATGTCATCATGTGTGCGATGACGTCAGCTCCGTGAAACAGCCTGCCAGCCTATTGGAATTGAGATGAAGCTCAATGTGCATTAATTTCCTGCTGCTCAAATCCTTAACCACGAGGCATGCTGAGACATTTTCATGTGCTGACTGGATTCTGGATATTTATTTATTGAGCTGGAGCTGCAGCTGCAGAAGAGGGATATTTTGCTGACTGGATAGTTGTATATTGAGCTGGAGCTGCAGAAGAGGGATATTTATTGTGCTGGAGCTGCCTGGAAAGGTAGGAAGAGGGTGTGTGTAACGGCAATGCTGGTTGCTGGATAAAATGAGCCGTCCGTTTTCATGTGCTGCTGCTGAACGAACTGTTTCGTGGATAGAATGAGCTGTGCTATAATGTTTAAAAAAAAAGTTTTGTTTTAAAAATTATGCAAATAAAGCAAATGTTGTCGGGGAGCTTAGTCTCTCCTTATGTGAGTTACTAGGGCTCTACCCATCAACCAGAACTTAATTTTGTAAGTTTTAAAACTCTGTGCTTTTGTTGTATCCTGTTTTCAAAATTGCAAAACAGCAGTCATTTGAAATTGACAAAATAAACAACTTTTGAAAGATGAGCCTAACAAAATAAACAAATAAAAGTCTCAAAAATGTGTTGCAAGTCCAGTCTGGCAAAAAGAAAAGCACTGCATAAGTTGATAATGTTTTGATGTGAATATCTGGATTTCTAAAAACAAGAGAACCAGGATTTATATCGTAATTTTCTGAAAGTATGCTGTGATGCTTAAGATAGAGAAAAGAGGCGATTCAGAAGATTTTACTTCTTTATAACTGAGATAGTCAGTGGGAGAGCATATTATTTCTCAGAGGAGGAGGAGGAGTTAGGGGCATAAACAAGTAAACAGACAAATGCCTTCCATATGTTCCATGTATTACAGAGCAAAGGAAATAGTACTAGTCTCATTGAAAATCAACATAAGTTCCAGCTAGCTGATTCAGTACATTTTGTCACTCCTACCATGTTTCTTTCAGATCTACTCCTCTCAGCATTTTCTCTGGTTGTTTCACCACACCTTTTTTTCATCATGTTCTTAATGCGCTTTAAAATTGAAATTTCTGCTTGTGCCTGTGATGCAGCAAGTCTTTATCTCAGAAGCATGCATGCTTAGAGATACCTAGTCTGGCTGTAAATGTTAAACAGCATGCTATTGGATTAAAACAGTCCAGTCCCTTTTTAAATAAGGCCGCCTATTTCCATTGTGAATACAGAAATTAGCAGAAGACCAACAGAGTACATATTACAATAAATGTGGAGGGAGGGACCATGATGCTAGCCAACTGTGAGATCTTTACTGCAAATGTAATTATTGTAATCTTAGTTTGTACAGCACAGAATGAGAGACTATATATATATATATATATATATATATATATATATATATATATATATATATATATATATATATATATATATATAAAGTGTGTGTAAGTGTGTGTGTATGTGTGTGGAAGTAGACTTTTATGATGGACATGTTCTGAATTGGGCAGTTTTGTCATTATTAGTTCATGCATTTTGTTTCATTGTCTACTGGAAAAATGCTCAAACAATAAATTTAAAATGCGCTCCAAGTCTAACAAGCGTGCTGTATTACACAAGGAATATAATAAAGTCAGGAAGGTGTATTGGAGAACACGTGTATGTTTCTTGTTTTGTGTGCAAGGGGCCTATGATTTGAAAACAGTCCAAAGGTAATCTTTATCCACCACTGGCCAAATGCATTTTCTTTGGATGTGGTGTGTGGGTTTCAATGCTGTTTCAATGACTGTGAGTTTCAAAGGCAGAGAAGTTTTAATGCCAAGTCTGTTTTCATTGTGAGAGAGTATTGCTTTGCTTAGCAGATGCCTATTAGTGTTTGTGCATTGTGCTATAAAATGTAAAAATAAAATCCAAATAATCATTGTAGAAGTAAAGCAGCAGTATGCACATTAGTGTTTATGGTAAATGGGGTGAAAAAGCCAGATAATGGGACATTGGAATGGCTGCAGGGGGACTCTGGTGCCATATTTTTGTGGTCTGTTCTACAATTTGCATTTGAAAGATGGTATCCCACAATTTCACGGCAGTGGGTGGGGTTACGTAATTATGTATGCAAATTTTATGTTAATCAGCATACAGATTTGTACCTATTTTTTATGGGCCTTGTCCAGATTTTTGATGTTTTCAGGTTGAGAGATTTGTCTAGTGGGGATGGAAAAACGGACTCCTATGGCAGAGTCTTTCCCTCCTGTTCACACCTGGTTAAGGTCTCTCTAACTTTGGGCCTGAACAATGACGAGCCATCAAAACGGGCATTCATGAAGGAAGACTTGAAGGGTTCAGCAAAGTTACATAGGCGTATCCAGGAATGTCTCAAGGAAATTCCTGTACCTGCTGCCCTTCTCACTCCATCGGCTGCATATGAAATCAGTGGCATGGAGGAGTTAACCACAGAGTTTAGGGTGGAGAGCTGAAAGGAAACTTTATCTGAAACCCCAGCAGCTACAGTACCCTACAGTACCCTGAAGGGTATCTCCTAGCTCATTCAGGAGATCCCTTTGTAGTCTCATAAAATGGGTCAGGTAATTCTGCGATCGAAGCGTAAATGCCACTGAAGAAAAGGTACAATTTCCATATCTGTCCATCATCCGAGACTGTTTATTCGGTGGATGAACAGACGAGGAAGTTTCTGACAATTCCTTCTTTGTGGCTGCCACCGCCACCATCATAGCATCTACTGGGATGCCTTTGGTTAGAAATTCTTTTTCTGTGGGTGCTGTAATGAATTTATTAGGCCTCCTTGGAACAAGCTCCACTGTATCTGGAGAGCCCCATGCCTTCCGTGCAATAACATTCATCAATTGATCAAAGGATGGAGACACCCAAGAGGTGGTAGGGAGAGACCCAAAAACTTCAAGGTATACCGACTCATCCTCAGAAGGATTGGTGGACTTCTAGCCACCCCTCTGTTGAAGAATCTCCAGGATGTCTAGAAAGGAGACATCCTAAGAGGGGGGATCATGGAGACCCTTCTGATTCATCCAGGTCGGTGTCCGAGATGAGAGACTCATCTAGGGAGTCTACGTGCTTCCTCTTGCACAATCTCTTCCAAGGGACCTCATCAAAGGGGTACTCTGGGGAAGTTTCGGAAGAGATAGTCTTGCCCACATGGGCATCCTGGGGCATACGGTCTCTGCGCTTGGGGGAAGTGATAGTGCTGAGACCGACAGAGGCGCTGGTGGGGGAAGAGTACATGAAACCAAGAGTGGAGTAGTCTGAGGTGACAACACTCTCTCCATCAGCTCAAAAGCCCCCTCACCCCGCTCTGAGGAGGTTGCCAGCTCCGAAGAACCAAAAGACCAACCGTGAAGCAGAGCGGTTGGCTCCAAAGCCGATGTAGGAGCAGAGCTCAACCGCGTCGAAGCCCCGAGCGGTAGAATCGGCTCGGGCAGTTGTCCGATTCGACTTCCCTCTCTGCACCAGATGGGAGAAAGTCAGCTCCTAGACTCCTCAGATTCCAACGGAACTGAGGTAGTCAGAGCAGATGTCAGAACAGACGATCTTGTTGGAGGTCTCTGTTCCAACAGTTGCACTACAATCGGGCCCAAGTGCTCTGGCTCCGAAACCCCAGGTCGGGTTGGAGGAGGAACCGAAGAAAGTGGAGAAGTCCTTGTCAGCTCCGGTTCCTTTTGGGTCTGAGTCGACAGAATTTTTGCCAGAGCCAGTGTTTGATGAAGTCTCTTCAACACTTGTTCCACATCATCACCCGATAAACTCCTGGAGGACTAAGGACAAAGATGGTGATCTCGCTCTTTGTAGGAGTGGAGATCTTAATGTTGGAATGATCGGTTCCAATACTGGGGACCAGCTCCTAAAAAGAAACTTTGTCGTCTCCGTAGTTACAGTTGGAACTGAAGAGGGAGACTTTTTGAAACAAGAGCCCTTGGTTCTGAGGCAGATTCTTTTGCCACAAGTTTTTTAGGCGGCTCCGATGTTGGAGACAAAGCAGCAGTCCTTTTACTTGACTTCTCTGATTTAGAAGAAGAGGGGGACTTTTCAGAAGATTTAGTGCTTCGAGACCCTTCCAAAACCTCTGAGAAAAGGGGTCTTAAGCAGCCCTCTCACTATTAACTTGTTTTTACATTCTAAGAGCAATCTACTGCTGAAGCCATGACAAAAAGCACAAGATTCTTGCAAATGTAGGGCACCCAGGCAATAAACACAACTGGTGTGCACATCTGTAAGGGACATCTTCTGGTTACACTTATCACATTTTTTGAAACCAGATGGTTTTTGTTCTTTGGACATGTCTGATCAGGACTTATATGAAAACTATACATATATCTAACCCCCTAAAAAGGGATAACTCTCTCAATTTCAAAATCAGAGTAATGCAACTCTACACTATCAACGGAAACTTAATATTGACTATACACACAAGAAAAACTAGTCTATGAACAATTTAAGTTTTCTTTAAAGGAAAAAAAAGCTTTAAAACCTAACAAACAGCTAAACAGATGAGAAGCCCTCTAACTCAAATGGACTCTCCTCAGAAACAACAACAGGAAAAAATGAAGGGGTAGGGGAGTGGCCCACTAAGTTAAACGGGCCGCAAGGAGCCCTCTAACTTAAACGAGCTACATATAAGGGGATAAAAAGCTCTCCAAGTAAAATGAGCTTACAACACAGGGATAGAGTGTGTAACAACAAGAAACACAACAGGCCTGACGAGAAAAACGACGACGGCCAACACCACCAAAAAGCGGGGGAAAATAGTCAAGAATTACACTAGTAACCCTTTTAATGACAAAAACAATTAAAACACTAAAGAAATAACTATCCAAATATAAAAAAAAAAACTATAGAAAAGTAAAGAAGAAAAGTCATATGGCTGAGCGATCTGAAAAGCATGTTCCTTAGCTATACTTAAACCTTGTGATACAATAATCTATTTCAGTCTTATATACACCTCAACTATATGTCCACAAATTATTCCAAATTTTTGAATTACCACATTTTATAACTTGAAAAATTTTCTTGTAATTTCATAGCTTCTTTTTTCCTCTCAAATCACAACTAAAATCTCACATTAATGGTATATTATTAACTACTACATAATGCAAAATATTATGAAAATTTCCCTTTATTTATTTGCAACATAGGCATATAATGCTATAATTCTACACACCTATCATTTGATATCTAAAATAGTTAATCTTCCCATCATTGCCAATGTTCTGTTTAATATTTTTATTGACTTTCCACAAAGTACAGCTATGCCTTAACTAGTTCCTTTCCTACATTCCACATTGTATCTCCTCTCCAAAGTTTTTGTAATCTTTCTCTTCTTGTGTCGAAACCCTTACATCTTCCAATATTACTCCATCACACTTACTACACCAACTTATGATGCTATTCTTCTACTTATACTTCTGATACTATTTGCGTTTACTGAAAGCACTCTAAAGTTGTCATTATTCTTCTGTTGCAGCTTACCAGAAATTTTGCAAATCTGAAGTATTTATCTCATTTTCATTATCCATTTCCTTTTTTCTCTTTTACATTTATCCCTTTAAACTTTTTTTTCTGTCTCTTACTCTTTTGTCAATAGAGTTCTTCTTACCAGTCACTGCTTTCCAGTTATTTTGTCACTTATTTCAGAAACTTCTTCTGCATTATTTTCTATTTCATTTTTTTCTTTATACTTATCCTTTTTTTTACCCTGATCCTGCTTCCCTACTTCCTCTCTATCTTTTATTGGGACTGCCTCTTCTCTTCTTGTACTGTCCTCATTTTTGTTTCCTTCTTTTCCATCTTTTTTCTCTAGATTACAATCCATCCATTCAATGCACACATTTTTTTGCATCATGACTTGTCTGCCCAAAATTTATCATTTCCTTTTATCACAGTTACTTATCAAATGATCATCTTTTCCACAGAAGAAAACATGTTTTCAGTTGTCCCCAATATTTTACAACATCTGTGTTATCTACATTTATCATACTAGGGATATGAAAGTTTTTTTCCTTCTCCATTTTCAGTACAATATGACAGTCCCATCTACCAGTCCATAATCCTCTGTTATCATAGACTTTTCTAATGTCCATAACTTCTTTATAAAGTTTAAATGTCTCTCTAAATATCTTTTTCAACTTCAGTTCAAAACTGAACACATATTTTGTTTTTTTGTTTCTCTGTGAAATGCTTTAATCACACACAAGAATTCCACCGATTACATTTTTCTTCTCATACTTCTTCAAAAAAGAACCAGTCTCAAAAATAATGTCACAAAATGTCTCTAAGAATAAGATAAAAGCTACCTCCTGATGTATGTTACACCCATTTCTTTTTCTTCTTTGTTCTGAATTCTCACCATAAATTTCCTTTCATTGCTGTCATTTCCTTTCCTCTGTTTGCCTCATCACTTTCCCTGCAGTATTTTTTTTTAACAGCCTTGGCGTAGGATTTCTTTGTCTTGACAAACTTCTTTCAAAATAGCTTCTAATTCCTCCGATTGAATGTTGTCAATAATTTCACCCCATGAAACATCTTTTCCACTTTTTAGCTCGCTACAATTCACCTAAAATATCATCCCACAACCCTCCCAACTGGAGGGTTGTGATAACACATACAGCATCATTTTGAATGTTTGCTGCCAATGAAACAAACAAATTCAGTTGAAACAGCTTCTTAGAATCTTGTAGAGCTTCAGACAGTGCACAGGTGTTTGCATCAGTGCTGCCATCTTGGATCTCCCTGAATACTGTTCGCCCAGCTGGCACTGTGCTAGGAATGGAACAAACACTTCAAATGAGTAGGGGAAGTTCCCCGATGCTCTGGCCAAATTTCCCCTAATAGTATAAACACCACCTCGGGGTCTCTCCTGAAAAGAAGCTACTAGCCTAGTGGGAATAACCCGGTCTACAAAGAATAAATAAAATAATGCCAGAATGAGGGACAGCTTTGGCTAGGTCAAGATAAGCAGCATTCACAAAATGATCATTGTCCACAGCCTCAGTAACTTTTTCAAGGAGGTTTACTAGATTCAGTGGACAGGACCTGTCCTTCACAAAACCAAATTGACTGAGCTCTAGAATGGTCAAGTTACCTATATCTGCATAAATCAATTCTGCTTTGATATGTTCCATTGCTTTGCACACAAGACTAGGCCTGCAATTATCTGGATCTGTAGAGGGACCAACCTCGGGTAGAGTCACAGTGGCTACTCTCCAGGCATCAGGCTGAAACCCTACAGGCAGTCAGATTTTAAGTAGTTTAAGTAGAGGCTCAGATAATACATACTTGACACTGATGAAAATGCAGTCGGATGTATCTGTGTAAAATTATTTAGCCTTTGGTGAATTCTAAAATTTATTCTATGCTGATTTAAAGGGAAACAACATTTTCAGGGATAGAAAATGCAATAATGTTGGTAGGCGGGATAAAGTTTACACTAAAGTCTGTTAACATCTTGGCTATATCCTTAGAATTGGAAAGTGTGATATTATGATGAGCTCAGTACATTGTTGAACATTATTAATTTCCTGATATAAATGAAGAAAGATTTGATGTTTCCTTTATTTTTAGTGACCTTAAGTTCATACTCTGCTTCACATTTTCTAATTGTGCTCCTACATTCCCTGCTGGCATATTTCAGTGTGGTCTTCGGGTAAGTAATGGGAATCTCTTACTTCATTTCTTTATTTTCCTTCTTTTGTTATACATGTTATTGATATGGGAATTCCACCAGAGAGGTTTATTCCTGATCTTAACATTATATTAATGTTGAATGGGTACAGACTTTTCTCTGCTAAGTGTTGTTAAAAAAAAAACTGGAGGTGAATACAGCAGCCCTCTCAGTTGGATCCAGTTGCAAGGATCTGTTAAGATTTTTTTTGTAGGTTTTCTGCAAGCTGAAGTGGGATTTCTCTGGAAAAGTCCCTAAAGATGGTCTCATTTGGTGGTGGGGTGATACCACTAGGACTGACAGGAAAAATGATGGAGTTGTGGTCAGACAAACAGGGATGAGGAGGATGCAGGGTAGGTAGAGGTGGTAGTAAGCTTGTAAGAACCAGGCCAATGATATTTCAGCCCTATTGGGTAGTGTTACAATTTGCTCAAGTGCACTCATTAAAAAATTTTTAGGAAACACTGAACTTATCCATTTTTAGAGGTTTAAGTGTGTTAATTAATGTCTGGGCAATTAAAGTCCCTTAGCAAGAAGGTATTTAAACTGATATTTAACCCACTGATGGTACTAAGGTAATTTCCATGATCTTTGGGGGATACTGATACAACTACCAATGAATTAATAGTTGGATTTTTTAAGGGTGATCTGGAACTCCAAGTTAGGGTCACAGGTAATTTGATGTGATGAGATGGTGTTTCTAACAAATACAGATAATTCTCAACATTATCGAAATGTCTGAAAACATGACAGGCAAGTTAAACCATAGTATAGACTGACTGCTGTCATTGCTCGAAACCATTTTAGTAACTACAAATATGAATGTGTATGATCTGCAGGAAAGCCTCAAGTTTTAGCATCTCTACATTTAGACTCCAAGCAACCAGCAGTGCCACCATGATATCGAAATTTCAGTTTGATTTTGCTATGTAGGAATGCCCATTAGGGAGATTTTGCCTAAAGGAGGCACAATAGGGGCAGCAAAGGCTTTATTCAGTAAGAACAAGCCTTGGTTTGGCAAAACAGAAATTCTTATTTACCCTCTCATTCAAGGCAGACATGCAACAGATCATCTTAGAATTAATAACCAAAAAGAAAATACGTTGGTGTTCACGGCCAGGTGTCCAGTCATTCAAAAGCACAAAAGCACAAGATGTGTTCACATCAAATAACCACCACGCTGGATGAGCAATGTGTGGATCAATCTTTTAATAACAGTGAGCGCTTTCGCCCGTAGGCTTCTTCAGACTTTTAAAACATTAAATTATAGTTACATCACAATTTAAATAGTGCTATATGCAATACTATTGGTCAATTAATCAACATTAAAAACGTCATACAGCACTACATGATTCAAAATGTTCTCTTGCTTCATAGAAAGGTAGCATTTCATGACAGTAAGAACAAACATTTATAAAAACATTATTGTTGATAAGAACATTGTTTAAAACATTAATTGTTGATGGAAACATTATTTAAAAGGCATAATATTATTTAAAACCTTGACTCTATCCACACAAACGCTAGAACATACGCAATGCATAATATGAACATCTTTTTTATGACCTGCACTGTACTCTCTATATATACTTGCTTGTATGGAACACAGTTATAAGATTTTTCTAAAGCCATGTGGAGGGGGTTCATGGAGTGGTGGTGTTTTTACTCTGTGTGCTGGTTGCAACCCTTTGTTCTTACTGAGATCATCTTAGAATGGCAGCTGTTAAAGCCAATTATCTTATCTTATAGGTTCATAGGTAAGTATTAGGCTATCGGCCCTAGAGCCTACACAAGCCTAGCCAAACGAGGTTCCCTAGCTTTCGCCACCCAAGAAAATTACTTTCCTGTGCCCCTGTCGAGCACAGCCACAGCAGTAATCCTCAGGGTGATTTTCCTATTTCCCAGCCAATTGTCAAGATTTCTCTTAAAGAGGGCTAATGAGGAGCTTTGCTTGACATGAGAGGGCAGCCTATTCCAGAGGAAGGGAAGTCTCTGGGACAGGAATATATCCGTCCAGCATGTTCTGTTTATTGTGTTGACAAGGTTTAGGTCCCTGGAGTGTGTGGCTCAGAGAGATTGGGATTTCTTTAAGTGTAGCATGTCCATCAGGTCTGGGTTAGACATGGCCTTGTACGTTAGGCAGAGGTCGCCTCGGAGTAGGCGATATGAGACGGAGTAGAGCTGGAGTTTTTTGAGATGGTTGGTGTATGGCTTCTGTTTGAGGCCGCTAATCCTCTTAGTGAGATATTTCTGTGGCCTTTCCAGCTGTTGCAGAGGTCTTGCGAGGTACATGCCAAATGGGGCGTTGTACTCTATGATGGGTCTAATAAGGAATAAGTAGAGAGGAATGATTTTACTCTTTTTCTGGAGGAGAACCCCTTTGTGATGAGGTGTGCCACGCAGAAGGATTTCCTGACTACTATGGCGACGTGATTATCAAAGGAGAGACTACTATCTACCTGTGTCCCAAGGTCTCTTATCACACTTTCGGTGTTTAGTAGGCTACCGCCTATATGGTAGTTCATGGATACGGTATTTTTCCCCAAAGAGGATGACAATGCACTTCTTGGCATTGAGCTTTAGGCCATGACTTTGACACCAAGCATCAGTCTCAGTGAGGACTCTCTGTAGAATGTCCACATCCTTAGGTGAATCGATTATGGCTCCGAGTTTGCAGTCATCTGCGAATTTCATTAGCCAGAGACCACCTGTATTAGCCTGGACTTCAGAGAAGTAGATACTGAACAGGACAGGACCCAGGACCAAACCCTGTGGTACTCCGCTTGTCAATGGTGTGAAGTCGGACTTGGAGTCAGCTGCTTTCACTGTGTGGGTTCTGTCCGTGAGCCAGTTGGCCACCCATCGTGTGACATAGGGATTTATGCCTAGTCCAGTGAGTTTATCTATAATACCAGAGTGTTGAAAGCCTTGGCGAGGTCAAGATAGGCTGTATGCACCACCTTACCCTCTTCTACTGCTCTGGTGACTGCTCTGAAGAAGTCAATCAGGTTTAGGAGGCATGATCTACCTTTTACAAACCCAAACTGAGTGGGGTCCAGACTTTTGAGGTTACCTATGTCTGTTTATAAGCCCTAGGATGATGTGCTCCATGGCCTTGCAGACCAGGCTTGTCAGGCTAATGGGGTGGTAGTTCCTGGGATATGTGGTGGCACCCACTTTGTGGAGTGGGATAACTGTCACTGTGCACCATTCCATAGGCACAAAGCCTGCAGTGAGGCTATGGTTGAACATGGTACTTAGGTGGGGTGCCAATTCGTTCTGTAGTTCGTGCAGAACACAGCCTGGGATGTTGTCCATGGATCCTGTGATCCATGGCTGCTGTGTTCTGGCTTTGGAGAGTGCAATCTTTACCTATGCGGCCGTGATTTCAGGGACTTTGCAATCATCTGGTATGGAGATGGGCCCTTTGGGGGGTGAGGGGGGGTGAAGTTAGCACTGAACCTGTCTGCCAGGATGTTGGCAATATCAGTTGGTTCGGTAAATGCAGTGCCATTGTGCTGTAGTTCAGAGCAGATCTGAGTGTTGCCACTGAGATTCTTGACATAGCTGTAGACGGCTTTGTGGTTGTCTTTTGAATCCATGACGATTTTATTTTCGTAACTAGCTTTGGAGGATTTTATGAGGGATCTCAGGTTCTTGCTGATGCTGACCAGGGAGTTCCTGCAGTCCTGGGATTTTACTCTTTTTAGCAACAGTTTCTTTCTTCTGTTGTAGAGCTTGTTTATGGCAGGGGACCATCTGATTGGCTTCCTTTTTCTGGAGGATAGCGTCTTGGTTCTGTTGGGGATGGCACGGTCCATGCACTCGTGTATGTGCTTATACAGTGCACTTGTATGTGATTCAACAGTCATGCCACTATTTTTCATCTGTGTGGGTGCAATGAAGTTTGCCACTTCTGACTTAAGAAGCATGAAGTTGACTTTGTAGAAGTTTTTTATGGTGATTTCCTTAATGGAGAGGGGGGCGGGATATGGATGTCTACGGTGATCAGCTCATGGTCGGACCTGGCCAGCGAGGAGTTGACCACTGGCATGGAGCATGTTACCCATATTGGTTCATGACCAGGTCTAGGATGTTTCTACCCCTGGTAGGGGTATGGACAAGCTGGACCAGGGCACTGGAATTGATGAATTCCAGAAAACATTGGGCAAATGAATTAGCACATGAGTAGTTTTCCCAGTTGATGGAGGGGTAGTTGAAATCTGCCAAAATTAGGGTATTGGGCTTTACCTTGATATTATCTAGTATATCGAGAAACATGGAGTGGGTGTCTTGGGGCATGGCGGGGGATCTGTAACACGCTACAACCTGAACTGCAGTCTTGCCCAGTGTTAATTGTACTTGGATAATTTCGGAGGCATTATGTTGAGCAACTAGCCTGGAGGTGTGGATATCCTTTGTGAATATGGACATGCCTTCTCCTTTAGTATGTCGGTCCAGGTTAGGTGTCCGAAAGGTGTGGTAAGAATTGTAGCCTGGTAATGCAGGGGTGCTCTCTGGAGCCTTAAACCAGGTCTTTGTCACTGCACAGATGTCGATGTTCTCCATCTTAAGGACAGCCTCGAGTGTGTGCATTTTGAGGTTTAGACTTCTAGCACTGAGTAGCATTACCCTTAGATTTCACTTGTTTATGTCTACTATGGTGGTGCATTTGACATTTGAACCTTGCCTAAAAAGGCACTAAAGGGGTGGCAAGTGCCTTAGCCAATATCTGGAATCCCAGCGGTGACAGGTGCAGGCCATCTCTGGTAAAGCATCATGGCCTGTCAATCATGTCATCCCAGGCAGACAGATACCGGATGCTCTTTGAATGACACCAGAAGCTTAGCCAATTGTTGAAGTCAATCATTTTGGCCTTGTACTGCGGTATCATTCTGGGCGATGGCAGGATGCTACTCTGGGCCAGTGTCATACCTGCCTGGGCCACATGGTCAGAGAACTCCTCCATGTCTCTTTTCATGTAGTCCAGGGAGGTACGTCTCAAGTCATTCACTCCAACATGGACAATGACAGAGTCATATTTGTTGTAGAATGAGCTGAGTGAGTGCGCTATATGGCGGATCCTGGCACCAGACAGTCAGCTGACAGTAACTTTCTCCTTGTTTAACCTGGTGAGAGGGACGTCAGTGTGCCTGGCTATAGAGTCGCCAATGACTAGTGTGTTGGGTATGTTGTTTTGCCTTATGGGCTGAGGTTGAGAGGCACACTGATCTTGTGGGCTATGCGTCATTCGAGTAGTGTTAGGGGGGGGATGGCTGCTTGCGTTTCAGCTTTGGAGGTCTCTGTTGTTTGGGCAGATTTTTATTGATAGCCTCCATGAATGTAGGTGTGTGCTTTGTGTTACTATGTGTGGGTTTGGGTGGTGCAGGTTTTGATGGACTACGTGTTGAGTCCGGTGTGGTGTTAACCTTCTCCTCTTGACTGTCTAGTCCAGTCTCAGCTGGATAGAGCTTGGCTTCCAGTTTGGCTATATAAGTGCATCTCTCACAGGTTGTAGTGTTGGGTGGTAGGAGGTGAGGGTTGTTAGTGTACGAGGCAATTGCTATATTGCCCCAAGATGCCTAGATTCATCAGGCGGACAGGAGAAAACACCAGGAGCTGACCCTTGGACATGCCTGGTTGATTAGTGAGGAAATTTGAGTGCTGCAGTAATTTGTAGCTTATTTAGTGCTTGCAGCGAGATTTGGACAAGTGCTGAGCACAAGGAACAGCTTGAGTGCTAAAACTAGAACACTGGCTTGTTTGAAGGGAAAATCTGAAGAGCAGACTTTCTGGCACCGGAAATAGTTTAACCACAGTTAAACGCCGCTGCGTGATGCGCAAAACCACACAAACACGGGTTTATAAACAGAAAGATGAAAGGAACAGAAATAATCCAAAATGGCCAATAAAAATAGAAGTTATGTACTCACCATAACGTTCCATTTGAGTAGATACTTCATTTGTCTGCAACCTGTGAGTGTCGGATCCGACCTCGGATCCGATCCGGCAGCTTTCCAAGCACCAAGATCCGAGCTCCTAGCTCCTCCCCCCTACCCATAATCCCCTAGTACCAACCACATTACCTCAGATCGTTTTTTTTGCCTCATCAACTCAAGACAGAAACCAACTCCAAATGATCAGAGAAAATTCCCGAGGTTCGGGGGATGGCAGGGGGGGTCGGTTGCAGACAAATTAAGTATCTACTCAGATAGAACGTTATGGTGAGTACATAACTTCTATATCTGAAGTAGTTACTTCATTTGATCTGCAACCTGTGGGACAGAGTCCCCAGCTAACCTATAGAACCTGGGTGGTCCTTACGGAAGGATATTCCGAAGCACCGCGGAGCCAAAAAAAGCCCTACTCCTGGAAATGATATCCAGTTTGTAATGGGAAATGAAGGTATGAGATGAGGACCAGGTAGCTGCTGAACAAATATCGTCTACTGGAACCCTAGACCAAAAGGCTGTTGAGGTAGCTACAGATCTTGTGGAATGAGCACGGACGCCAACCGGAGCTGGCTTCCCAGATGAAGTGTATCCCAGCATAATGCACTGACAGATCCAATTTGCTAGTCACTTTAGCAATTGCCTTGCCCATGGCTGATTTTGCATAAGAAACAAACAACTGGTCCGACTTGCGAAACTCTCTAGTCCTGTGCAAGTAAAAACGCAGTTGTCTGTGTACATCCAATTTGTGCAACGTATATTCTCCTTTGTTGTGAAAATTTGGGAAAAATACAGGAAGATTTATTGATTGATTAATGTTTGATTCTGTAGCCACCTTAGGCAAGAAAGATGGGTTCGTCCTGAGGGACACTCTATCTTTGTGAAAAATAAGGTACGGAGGTTTGATACACAGAGCTTGTAATTCTGAAACTCTCTTGGCTGAAGTAATAGCCACTAAGAAAGCGGTTTTCCAAGACAAGAACTTTAACGGAACCGAGGCCGCAGGCTCAAAAGGTGGTCTCGTTAAGGCTTGTAAGACCAGAGTGAGATCCTACGGGGGAACCACAGTCTTGACAGGTGGTTTCAAAAGAAAAACACCTCTTAAGAAGGTTTTGCACAACTTAGTAGATGCTAAGGAGCCTATGCCGTCCCTCACGTGAAAATGGGAGATGGCCGCCAACTGCACTTTGACTGTGGAGGCACTTGCTCCCTGTCTAAAAAGCAGGGAAAGGAAGTCCAGAATAGTCGGAATAGGGACAGTAAAGGGGTCCAATTCTTTATCTTTGGCCCAAATGGAAAAACGTTTCCATTTACTGTTGTAAAGTTTCCTGGTAGATGGTTTATGCGCCGCCACCAGAATGGCCTTAACGGGGGATGAGATACCGGGAGTCCTAGCCATTAATGGAACTGGATCAACCAAGCAGCAAGTTTGAGATTGACCAGGTTTGGGGTATGGCATCTCGCTGGGTGCGTGATTAGGTCTGGACTGGGATCCAGAATCCATGGGGGAGCCACACTGTGAGACCGCAGAAAGGGGAACCAGATCTGTCGAGGCCAGAATGGGGCTATGAGGATAACTCTGCTCCCCAACCGACAGGCTTCCTGGATGAATTTCATCATAAGTGGGAGGGGGGGATAAGCATAAAGGAGTCCGGGAGGCCAAGCATGGACTAGAGCGTCTCTGGGGGGAACTATCGTGAAGTACTCGCTGCATTTTGTGTTTAAAGGAGAAGCGAAAAGGTTGCAGCGAGGCTGACCCCATTTGTGGAAGATCTGCTTCGCAACAGATGGATTCAGAGACCACTCGTATGGCATGAGGAACACTCGACTTAGCTTGTCCGCTAATATGTTGGACCGCCCCGGAATGTGCATTGCTATCAGAAAGCGGTTGGTGGAAATCGCCCATTCCCACACTCTCATGGCTTCTCGACACAGGGGATAAGATCTGGTCCCCTCCTTGTTTGTTTATATACCAGACTACTGACATGTTGTCCGTCTGGATTGCAATAGTCCCTATGGGAAGAAGGTCGTGGAGAGCTTGCAACGCCAAAAGCACTGCCCTCATCTCTAGGACGTTGATATGTAATGCGGTCTCTAGGGGAGTCCACGTGCCTTGAACGGATCTGCCTGAACAATGCCCCCCCCCCACCCGAGGCAAGAAGCGTCCGTGGTCAATTTGGCTTTGGCCGGAGGAATCACAAAGGGTCTCCCTTCTCTGAGTTCCTGCGCCTGTAACCACCACAGAAGGGAGTCCCTGCACACCCTGCTCAGGGGGATTGGCATGCATAATGGGTGGATCGACAGGGACCATTGGACTTGAAGGGTCCATTATAATATGTGCATTCGCAGACGAGCATGAAGAGAGAGACCGATTGCTGCTGACATAGACCCCAGTGCCCTCAGGACTAACTCCGCTGGAAGAGCAGGGCTCCGAAGAAGGGCTAACACCTGGAACGACCAGCTGTTCGGCCTGACTGACGTTAGAACAACTTTGGAGATTTGTGCATCTAACCTGGCCCCTATGAATTCTAGGGCTTGAGTGGGGCACAGGCAGGATTTCTGCTCGTTTACTGAGATGCCTAGGTTGTGGGCCAGAGACAGAGCATAATCTCTCGCCGCACAGAGCTGATGCCTGTTGGTCGCGGTGAGGAGCCAGTCGTCTAGGTAAGGGAAGACCTGAATGCCCTGGAGAATCAGGTGGGCTGCAACCACTGCCATGACCTTGGTGAACACTCTGGGGGCTGAGGTGAGGCCGAATGGAAGAACCCTGAATTGATAATGACTGGCTCCGAGCCGGAAGCGGAGAAACCTCCTAGATCGTTTGTCCATTAATATGTGGTAATACGCATCCTTGAGGTCTAGCGAGCACATCCAGTCGTTCTCCCGCAGCAGGGGGAGAACTGATTGGAGAGTGACCATCCGGAACTTTTCCTTGGGTATGAACAGGTTCAGGGCGGAAAGGTCTAAGATGGGTCTGAGGTCCCCCGTTTTCTTTGGCACCAAAAAGAACCTGGAGTAATAACCCAATCCGGACTGGTCTGGGGGGACGGGCTGGATGGCTCTTTTTCTTAGCAGCTTTGAAATCTCCAAAGCCGCTGCCTCCCTCTGATCGGGTGGGACATCGGGGAGGCGTCTGGGTTTGGGGGGAAGGTTTATGAATGGAATGGAGTAACCTCTGGGTATGATCCGGAGCACCCATCGATCTGTTGTAAGGGACTCCCAGTTTGACAGGTGCTCCGACAATCGCCCCCCGACTGCCTCCAGAGAGGGACAGTCGGGCAAGCCCTCAGGGCTGTTGCGCAGGTCTGTCCGAGAAAGGTTCTCTGGACCCGAAATTACGCGGACCCCCCTCTGCCTCTGGGCCGGCGTCCACCTTGTCCTCCTCTGCCTCTGGAGGACGAGTGGTCCGCAGCAGGATGGGATTGCTGAGACTTACGGAACCACAGCTTCTTTTGTCCCCTCTGATTCCTGGAGAAGGATCTTTGGGGATTAGAGAAGCGGACTCCGACGGCAGACAGCGTCTTCCCGTCCTTTTCACTTTGGACCAGCGTGTCACGAACAGTTTTGCCAAACAAGGCAGAACCATCAAAAGGGGCGTTCGCGAAAGACGCCTTGAAGGGGTCCGTGAAGTCGCACAGATGGAGCCAGGAGAGACGTCGCAAGACGACCCCGGCTCCGCTAGCTCTAGCGGCTCCCTCTGTTGCATGAGAGAGAAGCCGCATAGATGTATTGGAGATGGATTTTAGAGTGGCCATTCGAGTCTCAAAAACCTTTGTGTCTGGGACCGACATAGACTCTGGGGGGGGGCTGCAGCGTATTCCTTAATCAAGTCTCGCTGTAGCCTAATGGTATGTGCCATATAGTTCAGCTCCCTTATGGAAAAGGTCACTGAAGCAAACATCCGCTTCCCAATCCGGTCAAGCGCTCAAGATTCCTTATCCCGCGGGTGAACCGAAGAACTCTCCTGCGCAAGTTCTTTCTTGGTGGCCGCCGTCACCAACATAGCATCAACGGGGGATCCTTTGGCCCACGATGGTCTATCTGTGGGTGGGCTGAGGACTTTATCGGGGCGCCTTGGAAATGGCTCCATGGTGTCGGGCTCCTTCCAAGCCCTGGTGGTAATTAAGTCCACCAGGGGGTCGGCCGGAGGGGACACACAGGAGGTAGATGGGCCTGCCTCAAAGGCCTCCAGGACCACGGACTCATCAAGGGAGGGCTTTTGGGCTGACCATCCCCCCCAATACGCAACATTTCCATGATGTCTCCAAAGGAGACATCTTCAGGGGGTGACCTTGGGGAACCCTCCGTATCATCTAAGTCCGTGTCTGTGGTAATGGACTCGGGGGAGTCCAGGTGCCTCCTTTTGCACCGATGTTTCCGAGAGACCTCCACGGTGGGACTGTCCGAAGAGGGCTCGTCCACGGGTTGTTGTTCCTCCACGGGAACTAGCTGGAGGGCTTGGGCAGGCTGTCCAGATGGACGGATGATGGAAGACAGACCCTCATACAGTGGGGGTACGGGTGGATCCGAAGCCCGGGTCGGGGATCTGGAGGACCTCGACTGTACCCTCTCCACTACCTCAAAAGCCGAAGGAGAGCCACTCTCACCAGCCTCTGAGAGCAATCTCCTCGGATCCGAGGAAGGGATCGGGGTCGGAGCCGATGCAGTCGGCGCCGAGGCAGAGGTGTGCGCCGACGCCAACAGCGCCGAAGACACAGCAACTCCCGCGGATCCGACGCTCAGCCCTCGGCCCCGAGAGCTCGGGTCCGACAAGCTCGAAGGTATGGTCGGTGTCGAAGAGACAACCGCTATCAGCGCCGACAATTCCCCGGGTCCGAAAGGGCCTGGATCCGATGACTCCGAGACCCGAAAACGAGTCAGAGAAGGAGTGATCGGGGCAAACATGGGGCCTGCACTCCCCCCCAGAGGGGGGGGGGAGGCAAGAGCTTCCCCATCTGCATTTGGGTCTGTAAGAACTGACGCATCATCCTATCCATATCCGCTTCGGAGATGCTTCGGGTCGCCCTAGATGAAGTAGCAGAGGCAGGCCGGGAGGGCCGCCTCGAAAATCTCTTGGGAGACCTATCCTCCTCCTCCGGCTCCGGCGAAAAACAGGGAGAACGGCGCCGAGAGGAGGGGGATCCGGAGACCCTCGAGGGAGATTTTAGTAGCTTTGCTGGCGGAGCCGAAGGATGAGATTCGGCCCGCCTTTTGTGGGACTTATGTCCATCCTTATCCTTGTGCCTCTTCTCTCTAAGGGAAGAGGCACTAGTTTCCCCAGAGCTCAAACCCGATGAGGGAGGTTGAGTCCCGGGTAGAGCTAAGGGGATAGACGGCACCGAAGCTGCTGAAGCAGCTGGAGCCCAAACGGGAGAGGAAGAAGAAGCCGACTCCTGGGGGAGCTTTCCCGCCAGGATCAGCTTGTTCTTCCTATCCCGGAGTGCCCGGGGGTTAAAGGCCGCACAGATTTGGCAGGCCTTTGACAAATGGGCTGCCCCCAGGCACAAAACGCACTGAGTGTGGCCATCAGCTGGAGAAAGCTTGTGGCCACACTCAGTACATTTAGAAAAAATGGCCTTAGACCCTTCTGACATCATTCACATACACACCCAAACACTAGGAGGGGTAGGGGAGTGAAGATAAAAACTAGTTATAAATTTAACAAAAGTGACCAAAAAACTAGCACAAGAGCAGAAAAAAGGGAACTAACACACACACACAACTTTGAGTGGAAAATTGGTTTAAAAACCAGCAATGATCTCACCCAGCCAGGAGCTCTTCACAAGGAAGTTTCTTTAGCCGCTGCAAAAAACGATCTGAGGTCATGTGGTTGGTACTAGGGGATTATGTGTAGGGGGGAGGAGCTAGGAGCTCGGATCTTGGAGCTTGGAAAGCTGCCGGATCGGATCCGAGGTCGGATCTGACACCCACAGGTTGCAGATCAAATGAAGTAACTACTTCAGATCTACAGATTCTGAGCTGAAATCACTCCTCCAGGTGACAGGCTCTCTCAAAGCTCACCACTCTTACTGATGAACAGAGAAGCTTCCCTCTATCTTAGAAAGGACTGGGCAACAGTTGTCTAGGCACCATTCTTGGTGAAGTCAAGATAGTACTCAAGACCAGTGCTCTTCCTACTTCTAAAACATGCACAGTCTGTCGGCAAATCAGCTATATTCACTCTGCATTTTCTCTTAGTGAAAGCACTTCAAGTCATTCACTTCCATATGGGTCACCACTAGGTTAGAGCCACACATCCTGTTTAAGGGAACTTAAAGACAGTGTGACATCACAGGATCTAGTATCAGACAAGCAGCTTATAGACATCCTCCTATTTTCCAGAAATAAAGTGAGATCTCCAACATACTAGATGCCAACTTCTAATGCTTTTTCATAACAGAAGAAACAGAAAAGGACTGAGCTGAATCATCTCCTCTCCTGACACCTTTCCCTGAGATCAAGGTTTCAAGAAGTCAGTGGGAGGTTGCTGGAGGAAGACATTTCACCAGTATCAACAGATTCCCTGTGAAATAACTCTTTGAGAACCACCTTGTTTCATATTCCTGAGGCTTCTAATTAAACTCAGCACAAATATCACATGCAATCTTTAAATTCGGAAGATTGGAACAAACCAAAGGCAGAATTGTATTCCCTAATTAAGGTAGAGTACTGATCCACATGGACCTTTTCAGACTCAGCATACAAACACTAATTGGTTACGTGACTTGTTCAGTCACATAGCTACAAACAGAAACTGTGGGAATCAGACCATGCTGGTTAAGAGCTCAGAGTTTACTTCTAGAATTTTGAGCACTTTTTGCTTTTCCCAGTTAGGGGTCGCCACAGCGAAACTCCGGTCCACTAATGATTGGCAGTAGATTTTTACGTACCAAGTTGCCAGCCCTGATGCACAACCTTCAACGAAGGTACGCCCATTCACGCATGTCTACACACAGAAGACGCTCTAGCTGAAAATCGAACAGGACAAACACCTAAAATAGTGGCATAAGAGGAAGCATTTATAGACAGCAAATTTATTCCCTAATTCGACTAAAACACTCAAGAAAAGGATGGATCTAACATGGATGAAATTATAAATTAATAATGCACACTATTTAAGGGAAAAAATTAAGTTTTTACATGACACAAAGAAACAAGGAGCATGAGACTGTTCTCAACACAAGCACAGCAGCAGCAAGAGAGGGCTGGGTAGTAGTAGGAAGGTAGTGTTCTATAATCGGGTGTGTGTGTGTGGGGGGGGTGGAGCTAGGAAAGTTTTTAGGTGCTAAGCTGAACTGGCCCTTTCATGTCCTACAGGTTTTGAAGAGAATGAACTAGATCATCCTAGTCCTAAACCAGTATCGAAAGGAAGGGAAATTGCAGAAAAAGAAGTTATGTTCTTACCATAACGTTCCATGTGAATTGTTCATCTCGCCTTTGTTCTTACATACGGGTTCGGAGCCGATCCTCGGCTCCGAGTCGGCCACATCACCAGCTCAGCATCTTCGAGAAAGCTCGAGGCACAGTTCTATCCCATGATCCTCCTGTGCTAACCCTCAGATCTAGTTTGCTAACACCAGAAGAATCCCAGTAGTTATTGCGCCTTAAGCGCGTAGAAAAAAAACGCAACCACATTGTCTGAAACTTTGTAATCAATAGAAGATAAAAGATGCCATCCCTGATGTACACTAGGAAGCTCAAGAATAACAATATCTAGAGAAGACTGAACCCGAATGCAGTCTTACCTGTTCTTCGAGAACGCAGGATGGGGGATGGAGGGGGGGAATGTAAGAACAAAGGCGAGATGAACAATTCACATGGAACGTTATGGTAAGAACATAACTTTTAGTTATGTACTTACCATAACTTTAGATGTATGAGATCCATCTCGCCTACATTCTCTACAGATGGGTTTGGAGTCGATCCTCGGCTCCGACTCGGCCGCTATACAATAGAACGCAGTCTCTTATTGGCTGAGTTACCTCGTATCCCAGGATGCACCACTACTGCTTCCCCAGATCTTGTTTGACCGCACACATGCACACAGAAATAGACTATTGTTATAACATTCCCAGGTCTTTCAAGAGAGGAAAGAAGTTCAATTTCGGATCGTCCGGTCTCTCCTGGTCTACGAGGCAGGGGGAAGGAGGGTGGGTTATTAGGAATGTGAGATGGATCCCATACATCTAAAGTTATGGTAAGTACATAACTAAAAGATGTAATGTGATCCTATCTTGCCTACATTCTCTACAGATGGGACAGCGTCCCTAGCACCTAATTCCTGGGTGGCTCACTGGAAAACACTCCTGAGAACCGTGGAACCGAAGGAAGCTCGACCCCTAGATGCCACATCCAATTTGTAGTGAGAAATAAAGGTGTGTGAAGAAGACCACGTAGCAGCCGCACAAATGTCACTAATAGAGAGCTTGGAATGAAAGGCTGCCGAAGTGGCCATAGCCCTAGTAGAATGAGCTTTCACTGGAACTATAAGCTCCTTATTTGAAATTAGATAAATATGACTGATACAGTCTCTGATCCACTTGGCAAGAGTGACTTTTGTGACTGCTTTGCCTAATTTACTATCCGAAAAGGACACAAACAGTTGATCTGATTTTCGTGCTTGGTGTGTCCTATCCAAATAGAAACGTAATTGTCTGTGTACGTCCAAGCTGTGAAAAGTATATTCAGCTCTGTTCGAATACTTAGGGAAAAAGACCGGTAGTTCCAGTGATTGTTGTAAACAAAAGTTAGAACAAACCTTTGGTATAAAGGATGGGTTTGGTCTAAGAGATACTCTATCCTTGTGAAATACCAGGTATGGTGGTTTGACACATAGGGCTTGAAGTTCTGAAACTCGCCTGGCTGATGTAATAGCAACTAGAAGAGCAGTCTTCCAAGAAAGAAATTTTAAATCACAGGTTGCTGCCGGCTCAAAGGGAGATGAGGTTAATGCACCTAACACCACGTTAAGGTCCCACGGTGGTGCAGGTTGAGATATAGGGGGTCGTAGAAGCCAAGCTCCTTTAATAAAAGCTTTGCACAACTTGTTGCTCATTAAAGGTGGTTCTACGCTCTCATGAAAATTGGAAATAGCAGCCAATTGCACTTTGATGGTAGACACCGAGCAACCTTGGTTGAACAGGGAAGCTAAAAACTTCAGTACCTCTGACACCGAGGCTGTCATAGGGTCTAATCCTCGGAGTTGGGCCCAAATAGCAAACCTCTTCCATTTATTGTTATACATCTTTTTAGTAGAAGTCTTGTGGGCCGAAGACAAAATATGCATGACTTCAGGGGCGAAAGAATGGCTCCTAACTATGGTTGGAAGAGGAGTAGCCAAGCTGCTAACTTCAATGAATGGAGGGACTGATGGAGCTGTCCTCACTGATGCGTCAAAAGGTCCGGTACTTGGTCCAGGAACCAGGGACCCTCCAATGCATATTTGTGAAGAAAGGGGAACCAGACTTGACGAGGCCAGTATGGGGCGATTAGTATCATTTTGCTTCCCAAGCGAATCGCCTTCTGAATCACCTTGGGGAGAAGGGGAACCAGTGGAAAGGCGTATAGCAGACCGGGGGGCCAAACGTGGACTAGAGCGCCCTTGGGGATCTCCCCCGGAACTGGGGTGAGAGTGAAGAAGTGCTGGCATTTCGCCTTGAGGGGACTTGCGAAGAGATCACAACAAGGAACTCCCCATCTCGTGAAAATCTGCGCTACCACTCTGTCGTTCAAGGACCACTTGTGAGGGGAGAGAATAGTTCTGCTCAGTCTGTCGGCTATCACGTTGGATTTCCCCGGAATGTGCGTTGCCACTAGGAAACGCTTGGTAGCAATCGCCCAATCCCATACCTTCATGGCCTCTCTGCAAAGGGGGTAAGACCTGGTCCCTCCTTGCTTAAGTACCAGACTACCGACATGTTGTCGGACTGAATGGCAATCGTACCCTGGGGGAGGTGATCGTGCAGTGCTTGCAACGCTAAAAGCACCGCCCTCATTTCCAGGATATTTATGTGGAGAAGACTCTCGTCGGTGTGCCACGTGCCTTGGACCGACCTGTCCAGATAATGTCCCCCCCACCCTGTCTGGGAGGCGTCCGTAGTCAATGTGGCAGGGGGGAGTGGGGGAACGAAGGGTCGCCCTAGATTCAGGTTGGAGGAAAGAAGCCACCAACGAACATCCTGTTTGCACGTCTCTGTGATCAATATGTGGTGACTGAGGGGAAGGTCTTGATAAGACCACTGGACTGATAGGAGCCACTGGAGTATCCTCATATGCAACCTTGCCAAGGGGACCAGAAGAATGGTGGCTGCCATGGAACCCAACAGCTGCAGGACCATTTTCGCTGGAGCACGACGTCTGAGGAGTAATGCCTGAACCTGAAACTGGAGCGTTGCTATCCTTTCCGCAGGAAGATAGACTCGCATCTGCCTTGAGTCTATTTCTGCACCAATAAACAGAATACGCTGAGATGGCAGCAATACAGATTTTGACCAATTGAAGGTGATTCCTAAGGAGTTGCCTAGAGTGATAGTGGCTGCTAGAGTTTCCAAGAGTAGATGCCTGGAGGTGGCAGTTAGGAGCCAGTCGTCTAGGTATGGAAACACCTGGAATCCTAGACTTCTCAGGTGAGCAGTCACCACCGCCAAACATTTGGTGAACACCCTGGGGGCTGTGGTGAGACCAAAGGGCAGTGCTCGGAACTGGAAATGACTGTCTCCTAGGCTGAAGCGTAAGTGTCTCCTCGACGCCTGATCTATCAGAATGTGATAGTAGGCGTCTTTGAGATCTATGGAGCACATCCAAACACCTTTCTCCAAAAGCGGGAGAATGGATTGCAAAGTGACCATCCGGAATTTGGACTTTTTCACAAATCGGTTTAACTTGCTGAGATCCAAAATGGGCCTCAAGTCCCCAGTCTTTTTTGGTACCAAAAAGAATCTTGAGTAAGTCCCTGATCCGGCCGGCCTGGTCTGCGGGGACAGGTTGGATGACTCCTTTTTGAAGCAGCTTCGATATTTTGCTGGCTGCATGATCCCGTTGACTGGGTGGCGGGTCCGGGATTCTTTGGACTGGTGGGGGGGGTTGAGAAAAGGGAATGGTGTAACCTCCGGCGATGATTCAAAGCACCCATTGGTCCTGAGTGATATTTTCCCAGGCCTTTAGGTGTCTCGAAAAACGAACCCCGACTGGCTCCGGAGCTGCACAGTTGGGTACTCCTTCAGGGATGCTGGAAGGAGGAGGAGCCACGAAAGGACTCGCGGTCTCCAGTGTTGCGGGGGCCTCCGCCGCCTCTGGGACGGCGTCTCCCTGAAAAATTTCCCCCTCCTCTGCCTCTAGAAGGGGAATCGCTCTGCTGTGACGAGTAAGGCGTTTGAGACTTACGGAACCACATTTTCCCTTCTCTTCGAGCCTTGGGATAAGGTCTGAAGGGAGTGGAAAACCGGGCCCCTACGGCAGTTAAAGTCTTACCCTCCTGTTCGCAGCGAGTCAATGTGTCCTTTACCTTGGGTCCAAACAGTGAGGACCCATCAAAGGGGGCGTCGGCAAAGGAAGACTTAAAGGCCTCCGCAAAGTGACACAGACGTAGCCAGGCTCGTCTCCGTAGAGCAACACCTGTTCCAGCCGCTCTGCTCGCTCCTTCGGCTGCATAAGAAATGAGCCTCATGGACGAGTTGGATAATGAGGACAGGGTAGCCAACTGGGAGTTAACCGTCTGGGCCAACTGCTCAGGTAAGTTACCAGAGAGGGTATCCGAAAGCTCCTTGACCAGATCCCTCTGCAGTCTCGTGAAATGCGTCAAGTAGTTCAGAGACCTTAATGTAAAGGCCGCTGAAGAAAGGGTACGCTTGCCATACCGATCCATGCTCCTAGACTCCTTATTAGGAGGATGGACGGACGTTGAAGCCTCTGCCACATCTTGCTGGGTGGCAGATGCCACCACCATGGCATCTACAGGCACGCCTTTCGAGAGAAAGTCCTTATCCGGGGGAGTGGAAAGGAATTTATTGGGGCGAGCTGGCACCGGTTCAACAGAATCCGGGTGTTCCCACGCCCTTCGAGAGATCAAATCCAGAAGCTCATCGAAGGGCGGAGACACCCAGGAGGCGGAGGGCTGAGCCCCCAAGGCCTTGAGGAAAACCGACTCCTCAGCAGAAGGGGGTTTGGACTGCCAGTCGCCTCGTTGCTTAAGGATCTCCAAGATGTCCGCAAAGGAGACATCATCCGAGGACGACTTGGGGGACCCTTCCGCATCATCAAGGTCAGTATCCGAGGTGAGAGACTCATAAGGGGAGTCGACGTGCTTCCTCTTGCACTGTTTCTTCCTCGGAGGTTCCTCCGAAAGCGTTTTGGAGGGACCTCCAGGAAGAAGGGAACCCCCAATGGGGGTAACCTCAGGCCCAGGGACTCCGCTGTCGTGAGACAGGGGGATTGCAAAGGCGCCAGTCTCCATGCCAAGGGAAGGTGGTGAGATGGTAGAAGTGGCCAAAGAGGATTTGGCCAAGGCACTCCTCATGGCCTCGAAGGCGGGACCCCCAGAGTCCTGGGATGGTTCAACCCCCACGGCCACAACAGCAGTCGGAACCCCCGCAGCCGACGCACCAAGAGGGAGGCTCGGAACCGAAAGGATCGGTCCCGAAGCGTCCCCCCCGGGGCCGACAGAGGAGGTCCACGTACCGAACCCCGACCCAAAGGACGGGGTTGGAGTTAGGGTCGGAACCGACCAGACAACCTCCACTGGCTCCACCAACACCGACTCCAACGGCGCCGAAGCTGTTGGAGGAGGAATCGAGATAACAGGATGGGAAATCGGCTCCGGAGCCGACTGGGCTGGAGCCGAGATCAACTTTGCAAAGACCGGAGACTGAAAAAGCCTTTGAAGCACCCTGTCTAAATCCGAATCGGACATCCTCGACGACCGAGAAGAGACCGACCAGGTCCGAGTCGATTTCTCCGCCAGCTCTGAAAGACTGGGGGACCGGCTCCGTATGGGTTCGAGAAGTATCGGCGCCGAGGGAGATTCCACTACCACTGCAATTTCCCTCGGAGCCAATGTGGACTTCGGCACCGAAGGGGAAGAGTCTGAGCGGGCAACCCCCATTGGCTCAGAAGGCAGTGGAGCCGATGGAAATGACTCGCCTCTCGACGCCCGAGCTCTCGACTCCGAAGCCAGAGGAGTCGAGGCTGGAGACATCGAGGCAAATCGTTCCACCCTCGGCTCCGAAGTCCGTGGAGCCGACGGAGAAGCCTGCCGCGACTTTTTGGCTGCCGGATCCGACGGGCTGGTCGGAGCCGAAGACTTTTTCTTCCTCGAAGGTGAAGAAGAAGATAGGGCTTCCTTCAAAGGAAGGGGTAATAAGCCCTTTCAAAATTAACTTATTTTTCCTCTCTTGGAGGACGCGAGAGGAAAAAGCGTGGCAAACGCTACAGGATTCTTGGAGGTGCTTCGGGCCCAAACAGTAGACACACAAAGAATGGTCATCCGTAATGGACATTTTATAACTACATTTCGAACATTTTTTAAACCCTGATGGTCTATGTTCCTTTGACATGGCTATATCTAAACTACAAACACACTAAATACGAAAAACAAGACAGCCTAGACTCTAACTAAAACGCCTAGGATAGGGCAAGGCCCCTCTAACTTAAACGGGACCGTTTAAGTACCACAAAAAAACACAATTTACCACAAAAAAAAATCAAGTACACAGTCACACAACAATAAGTAGCTGTTAAAACAGCTTTTGGGTAAGTTTTAGGAAAAAACTAGGCAGAAAAAATCTGACTAAGAGGTACTTAGCTCAGCCAAGTCCGAGACCACGTCTATGCTTTCAGAAGCGGCAAACGAGATCTGGGGAAGCAGTAGTGGTGCATCCTGGGATACGAGGTAACTCAGCCAATAAGAGACTGCGTTCTATTGTATAGCGGCCGAGTCGGAGCCGAGGATCAGCTCCGAACCCATCTGTAGAGAATGTAGGCGAGATAGGATCACATTACATCTTAATTATGTGAAATTGTTCGATCTCGCCGTTTGTTCTTACACACGGGTAGCGTCCCTAGCTCCTTTATCCTGGGTGGCTCACGGGAGAACATTCCTGAGAACAGTGGAACCAAACGTCGCCCTGTCTCTGGAGTTTTTGTCTAACTTGTAGTGAGCGATGAAAGTATGTGGTTTCGCCCAAGTTGCCGCCGCACAAATTGTATCTAATGGCAAGCGGGCGGCATGGGCTAAGGAAGTAGCAATCGCCCTCATAGAATGAGCCTTGGGTTTAAAGGGGAGTTGTTGCTTTGATTCTGAATATACCAAATTTATACAGTCTGAGAGCCATTTGGATAAATTAACTTTTGTTACCGCCTTTCCCTTCCTTTGGTCAGCATATGATACAAACAGTTGATCTGACTTTCTGTATTCCTTCGTCCTAAGTAAAATCTCAGCTGCCTGTGGACGTCTAATTTGTGCAGCATGTATTCCAACTTAGTGGAGTGATTTTTGAAGAAGGTGGGTAGTTCAATCGATTGATTAATATTTTGGACTGAACAAATCTTTGGAAGGAAGGACGGATTGGTGCGCAATGTTACCCTATCTGGATGAAATATCATGTATGGGGGCCGAACAGATAATGCTTGAAACTCTCCGGGCGGAAGTGATGGCAACCAGAAAAAGTGTCTTCCACGATAAAAATTTTAGAAGGGTTGTGGCGGCTGGTTCAAATAGGGGCAACATGAGCTGTGATAACATCAGGTTAGGATTCCATGGGGCCACTGGACTATGAAAGGGGGGACAGAGGTGAAAGGTACCTTTCATAAAGGCTTTGCAAAGTCTGTGAGACATGAGGGAACTATCTCCCTGGCCAACATGAAAATTAGATATAGCCGCAAGTTATACTCTTATCGTGGAAGTCGATGCTCCTTCATGAAAAAGTGTTGAAAGAAACTCTAATATCTTGTGTACTGGAGCCCCTGACGGATCTATACCCTGCTGCGAGGCCCAGTACGCAAAGCGTTTCCATTTGCTGTTGTATAGCTTCCTTGTGGACGGCTTGTGGGAAGATACAATTATGTGTTGTACTGCAGGGGACAATAGATCTGACCTGGCTAAGATGGGAAGCGGAGCAGCCAAGCTGTCAGTTTGAGGGACTTGAGAGATGTGTGAGGAATTCCCGACGAGTGCGTCAACAGATCTGGCACTGGGTCCAGAATCCACGGTTCCTCCACCTGATGAGTTTGAAGGAAGGGGAACCAGATTTGTCGAGGCCAGAATGGGGCTATCAGAATTATGGTCCTTTCCAGACGTTTGGCTTTCTGCAGGAATTTGGGAATTAGTGGAACAGGGGGAAAAGCATAAAGGAGACCCGGGGGCCAATCGTGCACAAGTGAGTCCCTGAGGGCACCCCCTGGGGGGGGGGGTAGTAGGGCAAAGTAGCATCTGCATTTGGCATTCAATGGGGATGCAAATAGGTCACAGCAAGGCTGGCCCCATCTGTGGAAAATCTTTTCCGTGACTTGAGATTTGAGGGACCACTCGTGGGGCAACAGGATGGCTCTGCTCAACCTGTCCGCAATGACGTTGGATGTCCCCGGGATGTGCGTTGCTATCAGAAAGCGTCCGGTAGACACAGCCCATTGCCAAATCCTGAGGGCCTCTTTGCACAATGGATAAGACCTGGATCCTCCTTGTTTGTTTATGTACCAGACTACTGACATGTTGTCCGTCTGAACTGTCACTGTTCCCAGTGGCAAGAACTTGTGAAAGTGTTGCAACGCAAGAAACACTGCTCTCAGCTCTAGGACATTGATGTGCAGGTTGTACTCCAAGTTGGACCATTGACCTTGGACTGTTCTGCCCTGAAAAAGTCCCCCCCCCACCCTATCAGGGAAGCGTCCATGGTTACAGTAGCTATAGAATTGGGCAACACAAACGGTCGGCCTAATTTTAGGTCCTGACTGTGCATCCACCATAGGAGATCTCGTTTGCAGGAGTTCGTGATTAAGATCTCGTGAGATAGTGGAAGTTGTAGGTACGACCATTGAGCGAATAGCATCCATTGAAGGATCCTCATGTGCATCCTGCCTAGGGGAACTACAATAAGAGCAGCTGCCATCATTCCTAGTACTCTCAAGACTTGTTGAGCAGGGACTCTCTTGCTCTGAAGAAGTATAGAAATTTGATTTCTGAGGGCTGATACTCTTAGTGGGGGGAGATTGATTCGAGCCAGGGAAGTGTCTAACTCTGCCCCTATAAATGAGATACGCTGTGAGGGCGATAAGACAGATTTTCCAAAATTGACCGTTATGCCCAGAGAGGAGCAAAGGTTGATGGTGTATTCCCTGGCTTGCACAAGACGATACTCGGTGGCAGCGGACAGGAGCCAGTCGTCTAGGTAAGGAAACACTTGGAATCCCATTTGTCTCAGGTGAGACGCTACTACTGCCATGCATTTGGTGAACACCCTGGGGGCTGAGGTGAGGCCAAAGGGCAGAGCACGAAACTGGAAGTGACTGGCTCCCAGCCGGAAGCGCAGGTGATCTCTGGATGCTCTGGCCATTTTGATATGGTAGTACGCGTCTTTGAGATCTATACAGCACATCCAGTCGCCATCCTGTAGGAAAGGAAGGATCGACTGTAGCGTGACCATCCGGAACTTTTCCTTTTTCACAAAAGTGTTGAGTCTGCTGAGGTCCAAAATTGGCCTCCAGTCCCCTGTTTTCTTTGGAACTAAAAAGAATCTTGAGTAAGTTCCTGATCCTTTCTGGTCCGCCGGGACTGGTTGGATGACTCTGTTTTCGAGCAGCCTTTTTATTTCTAGGTCTCGCAGACTGGGTGGAACATCTGGGAGCTTTTTGGGGGCAGGTGGAATTTTTATAAATGGAATAGTGTAGCCTCTGGTAACTATGCTTTTTACCCAGGAATCCGATGTAAGATTTAGCCAGGCCACTGGGTATAAAGCCAAATGACCCCCAACTGCCTCCAGAGTAGGACAGCCGGGCATGCACTCAGGAGTGCTGAAAGGGCCTCCCAGAGAACGTATCTCTGTCGCCCTGATTCTGTGGACCCCCCTCTGCCTCCTGGACGGCGTCTTTCATTTCTTCCCCCTTCTCTGCCTCTGGAGGGGGCATCACTCTGTGTGGGCTGAAAGGATCCCTGAGTCTTTCGGAACCACATTTTTCCGCCTCTTTGCCCTTTGGGGTATGGTCTAGATGGGGCGGAAAAACGGACCCCTACGGCAGACAGGGTTTTCCCTTCTTGCTCGCACCTAGTGACAGTCTCCTTTACTTTGGGACCAAACAGTGAGGCACCATCAAAAGGGGCGTTAGCAAAAGAAGACTTGAAGGCTTCCGCAAAGGAGCATAGGCGCAGTCAGGATCGTCTCCTCAGAGCAATTGCTGAGGCTGCCGCCCTACTCGAATCTTCGGCTGCATATGAAATGAGCCTCATGGACGAGTTAACTATGGAGATGAGGGTGTTAAGGTGTGCTGTCACTTTCTTGGAAACAGCAGCATCTGTATTGCCCTGGAGAGTATCTCCCAGTTCCTTGAAGAGATCTCTCTGTAGACGCGTGAAGTGCGTAAGGTAGTTCAGCGATCGCATGGAAAACGTCGCGAAACTAAAGACGCGCTTCCCATATCTGTCCATCGTCCTAGAATCCTTATTAGGAGGATGGACAGAGGAAGATGATTCAGACATTTCCTTTTTAGTGGCTGCCGCCACCACCATAGTATCCACTGGCACTCCTTTAGTTAGAAAGCTTTTATCTTGACGGGCCGTGATATACTTGTTGGGTCTGCGGGGGGCCGGTTCCACTGTATCAGGTGTCTCCCACGCCCTTCGCGCTATTAGGTCCATAAGTTCGTCAAAGGGAGGGGTCACCCAGGAGGTAGAAGGTTGAGCCCCAAATGCCTTCAGCAATACCGATTCGTCTACAGAAGGGGTAAGGATCTGCCAGTCTCCCCTCTGTTTCAAGATTTCCAAGATGTCAGCAAAGGAGACATCTTCAGAGGGGGACTGTGGGGACCCTTCTGCTTCATCCAAATCGGTATCAGAGGTCAGAGATTCCTGTGGGGAATCAATGTGGATCCTCTTGCACAATCTTTTCCTCGGTACATCCTCAGAGGGGGCTTCTGGGGAGGCATCCGAGGAACCAGGGGTGCCCTCTGGGGCAGGCTGAGGCATTGGGTCTCGATGCTTGGTAGGAGCCGAAGGTACAGAAGCAGAACGCGGACCCTTTGGGGGAGGAGAAGAAGATGCCGACGACGTATGTGTCTGTTCAGACAAGATCTTCCTCATGATGTCGAAGGCACCGCTGCCCCGGCTCGAGGATCCCATCGGTTCCGAAGAAGCCGGTAGTTTCCCCGGAACCGGGACCACGGGCTCCGACCTTGAGGACGGATCCGAGCTGATCTGAGCCGAGGACCCGAGGGGGAGAGTCGGAACAGATAGTTCGGTTCGACTGTCCGCCCCGGAACCTAGGAAAGATAGTTGGCTCCGAGACCCCCCGGATGGTTCTGAAGGTGTCGAGGTCAACAGTGCCGATAGCGCTATCTTTGCTTCGGCACCGAGGGTTCTACAATCATCGGCTCTTCGATCTCTGGCTCTGACGACTCGACAGGTCTCGGAGGAGGATTTGTCTCGGGGGCGGGAAGAGCCTCGAGTTTCGAAACCAATTGGGACAAAACTTCGATTAATTTGGACAGAGCCGAGTTCTCCATTAGTTTCTGTACCACTCGGTCAACGTCGGAGTCGGAAAACGGCCTCGAAGAACGGGTCGAAGGGGCTGAAGCCGTTACCGAGCTAAGGACTGAAGGCGGTGGTACCTCCGATACTGGCTCCAATACCTGAGTCTCAATCAGAGATAAGCATTTGATACCCGACCCCGAGGTCTTTGGAGCCAGTGTCCGAATCTGAAAAGAGGTGCTCGGAGCCGAGGACTTAGGCTCCGACACTCTTGAAGACTTGGACCCCTTCGAAGACTTGGGCACTTGTTCAGCCTTGTCCAGGGCCTCCTGAAATTCGGGTTTTAATAACCCTCTGTCCACCAACTTCCTGCGCCTTTCTAGCATGACCCTCCCACTGAAGGAATGACAGATGGAACAGTCTTCCTGCAAGTGGAGAGGGCCAAGGCAGTAGACGCAGGAAGAATGGTTATCAGTAATGGACATCTTTTGTCCACACTGACACCTTTTAAAGCCTGACTTGGCTTTTTCAGACATAGTATCTAACCTAAATATACAAAATTCTAACAACACACACACACATATATATATATATATATATATATATATATATATATATGTAAATATAATAACATACTCCAAACACTTGTAAAAGTAAGAATAATTCTTATCTGTAATGTATATAAAAAGAGAAGAACATTTTTAAAGTAGAAATTAACAATTTTAAAGCCTACTGTCAGTCCTGACAGAATTTTAACAAGGCCTTAACTAAGGTAAGAATTTACTAAAACTACTATAAACTTCTTTAACTATAGAAAAAACACACTCTGTAATAAGCTATTACACTAATAACTACTTTTTAACTATTTTAAACTATTTTTGACAACTGCAATCTTCAAAAAAGATGAAAAAATACTGTCCCGAGCCTCTCACGATGCGATCTGCTGCTAGCGGCAAACTAGATCTGAGGGTTAGCACAGGAGGATCATGGGACAGAACTGTGCCTAGAGCTTTCTTGAAGATGCTGAGCTGGTGATGTGGCCGACTCGGAGCTGAGGATCGGCTCCGAACCCGTGTGTAAGAACAAACGGCGAGATCGAACAATTTCACATCAACAGTACATTACTGAAAGAACAGCAGCACAACTGATGAAGAAACAGGAAAATTATTGAATTGCTGGGCATGGAAATAAAACCTGTGCTTCTAACTGACATGCAGAGCAATAAATTACTGTAGAAAAGGTATCACTAGTATTCAAAACTGGGTGAAAAAAAGTTATGATAGCAAACAAAATCATTTAAGAGGTGGTAGCTTAAGTGTTCAAGTTACAAAGTACTGTTGCCAGCAATTACATTTGGGAGACAGAGGGAAAGATGGAAGACTCTGACAGTGACTATATAATTTAAAAAGGTAGGGAGCTGCATGTGCATAGATATTATTTTACTTTCACTGTAAATACTGATGAGGGCAAAGTATTAAGAAATGTTTTGCAATGTGGAATGTGGTCTGAATAAAGGAAATACATTAATGCAGTGGAGAATACAGCAAGACTAAGAGGGAGAAGAGTAGCCAGACATGCATCTTACAGGTGATAGTAAGGACTGTATCTTTCAACCAGAAGACATTAAAAAGAGAAAAATGTCCCCTGAAAAACAGCGATTTCCAGCCCAAAAAATCTGGACATCTAATTACATTAAAATATGAATACCAAATAGCACACAATGTTTTTCATTTCCAGTAGGAATGTGGGATATTACTCAGAAACATACTTGATAAACGTTGACAAAATGTTGGAAACATATGCACATTATCAAACTCACAGTGCAATACTGTAGACTTCAATGAACTATAATGCAAAATTCTACCACACAAGGTCTTTATTTTTGCTTTTGAAAAAGGAAGATGTAAGATGCGTCCCCTCTTTCTTTAAATTATCGGTGCCAGTTAATATGTTGGTCATGCATCTCGGTTTTCAGTCAAAAAAGGGGAAGTCAACAAATTGTGTGAAGTAGTAAATCAAGCCTAAAAATAGGGACATACCTCCAAAAATAGGTACATCTTGTGCAGGGGTAAATCAGGCCTGAAAATAGGAATGTTTCTCCAAAATAGGGACAGTTACAAGGTTTGGCATGGACTATGTCTAGGGAGTAGGCAACATTTACTCTAGAGGTCCAAAAAAGAAGGAAAATGATGCACATGATAATGAGCAGAACAGACAGTAAAATGATGTGGATGCTATAAGCAAGAAGGTGTAGAGGGGAGAGGTGGAAGGAACAAGGGCAACCCCAGGAAAGAAAAGGGAGGAAGAGCTGACTCTGAACTTCAGAAAGGGAAGAAGAAAAGATAAGAGGAGGAAGCAAAGCCAAAGCCTGGACAACCTTGGGAACTTAAGACAGCCATTCAAAGTAGGAATTTATTCAGATGGACAGGAAGAGAGGTGGCAAAGCTAGGTTATGCCCAAATGATCAAATGCAAGTCTTTGGTTCAGGAAGGTGAGATGAACAGACAAGAAGGGGAAATATGTTCAAGGAAGGAGAAGATGGAGTTCAGACTTACAGTAGTAGGAGAAAGTGGTAGAGTACAGAGTGGTGATGGACAGGAACCAGGAGATGCTGGGTGCAGGCACATGCAGTGCCCTAGGATGGAGGAAAGACACAGTCAAGCAGCCAAGAGGAATGGGGGCTTGAGACTGTGTCAAGGGAAGGGGGAGAACAGCTGTAACATGGAAGGTAGGGAGAATATTAATCTTGGTCAAAAGAGAAAGAACTGATAATGGGACAATTTTAAGAGATGAAGATCAGGATAAAGGAAATGAGAAAAAACGACAACAAGAAAAGGAGGGTGGGTGGAAATAGACTATGTCAGAGGAGAAGGAAAGAGGAGATTTGCAATCCTATTGGGGAATATGTTGGAAAGAATTATGAAGAAGGTGAAGGTAAGTAGTGAAGGAAGATGTCCAATTGGGGAGGGAAGGACATAGGGGCATAAATGAAGGATAAGTAATATGCACACCACCAATAAAAAGATGATTATTTTCAAGAAATTTAGTGAGGGAACAGAAGGGACTGAAGGGGAAGGACATAATAAGGTAATAGGAAAGATGGCAAAGTTGCACTTAGTGGGAACCAAGATAGGACAGGAGGGCAAACATGAATGGAAAAAAGAATAATCAAAAGGAACTGAAAAGAGAGCTAAGGGGTGCTGGACAAACAGCTGGAAAGAGGCAAAAAGTACAAAAGCAATTCATGTTCATGAGAACTAGCTGAGGCCTAGAAGTAAGCCACATTAGTTCTTGACAAGAGGCAAGATAGAAACTGGTACCTAACCACACTCACATCAACCATCTGTGTTCTGGCAATGCTGATTAGGGATGAAGAAGAAAAAAACTAGCTTACAGTGGAAACAGTATGAGGTAAAATACAGGATGAAAGAACAGAGTCTCTGATGGTAGGAGTTAGAAGAATCATACCAGAGAAAAAGGTGGAACAACAGGATACAGGGTTCAAACAATAGAACAGAAAAAATCCCAGTTCCGCAGCCTTTTGATGCAGAGGAATAAAGCACTGTCTGTGTCCCAGATGACTAGTGTTTGAGCAGTGGCACAGGAGCTGAAGGGACAGGGCATGGGAGGATAGCAGTGAGCAGCTGATGTTGACTTGTCCATCCTGGTTGAAAAGAGGCAGCTTGCCAGGCTGTATTGGAGGCATATGCAGGAATGCAGGATTATTACTGGAAGCAAACAGTGCTTCCTACAACACCTATGTTGCAAGGGGTGTGTGGCATGGCCACTATGCAACACATGCTTGCACGCACCTCTTGAGAGCAGAAATCATGGAACTAGCAAGCTGTGAATTGGGTACGGATAGACAATCTGCAGGAACTGCAAAATGGTGCACTTCTTAAACCCTGCCTCTCACCTCCACCCAGGAATGAATGGGATAGAGGCCTGTCACCCCGATGGAGGAACAAATGGGTCAACTAGGTGCAGGAAGTTGAGCTACCACAGTAATCCTGTGAACTAGCAAAAAGATCACAGGGACTAGGTAGATAATGAAGGAAGCAGGAAACGTACATCAGAAGACAGAGGGACAGAGAATTATGAGAGACAAAGGAGGAGCCAAGGAAAATAAAATTAGAGGTCCAAAAATACAGCCTAAAGACAGGGAAGATGGGAGAACAGGAGGAAAAACTTAAATGCAAAATAGACCTTTGAGAGAGAACAAAAAAGCAGAAGCAGATATTTCATGGCAAAAAGACTTTTGGTGAAGACAGGGGGAGAAAACAAAGAAGGTCCTTTCTTGGAGGTTAAAGGACAGGAAGGAGAAATCAAACATACAGATGCTACTGGGAATGGAATGGGAAGTGCTAGAAGGTGAGAAAGAACTTGAAGAACATATATAAAGAACTTGTCTTATGCCAAGGCTAGGGAATTATACGAATGCATCTAAGAAAGATAACGACTACAGGCTTCAAAATAAGAGCAATTCACCAAGAAAACAGGGTGGGAGGTTCAGAAAGTCATTAAAAGCCTGCAAAGAAGCAAGGCAAAAGGGATGGATGGGATTCTGGTAGAATTGTAAAAATGGTTTATTAACAAATTAAGGAGCAATTAGTGTGGGTCTGAAACACAAGCAAGGAAAGAGAGAGGCCGGTAGCACTGATGAGCAGAAGTAAGTATATTTTTTTGTGCCAAAACATGACAAAACAGGTAATGCAGTTAGAAGAGTAAACACTAATATCAACTATAAATGCAGATGTGAAGATTCTAGCTAAAAGTCTGGTAAACACAACCGGAAAACAAATTATCCCTAAGCTAATTCATTAGGGACAGGCAGATTTTATACAGGGTAGAAAACCACTTCAAAACTTAAGAGAGGTCGGTTTTCCAAAATGGTGGACAGCTTGTAAGCACACTGACAGTGCAGCTCCTGCATTCCTATACTATAATCTTGACTTCAAACCAGCGCATCGCTTAGGAAAAGTATACCAAACATCAATGGATTAAAGCAGAAATACGAGTACTTACTTGTTTCATCTTTATTATTCAAAGATTCTCTCATTCTAAAGGAAAAATAATTACTTGTTGGAAACAGAGCCCTGAACCATATGGTGTGGATTCTTCAAGACTAACAGGCCTAATAAGAGGAAAGTAACAAGAAAAACAACTTTCATAACAAGACTTATCATTTAAAATTCTGCACTACTACTACTAGGAATCTAACTATACAAGATTAATGGAGAATCAGCCAGATCGGATGGAAACTGTAATCACAAAAAACAAACTGTCTGCAACTACTACTCCTGAGAAAAAAAACACTTCTAAAAGGCAAAAAATTAACAAGCAACAACAAGAAGCTGATAAAATGTCTCAAAGATTAAAACCGGAACAACCTTTAACACTGGAGAATCTGAAAACTGCTTTACAAACAGAAGTGCAGGGTTTCTCTCATAAGCTAACTACATTTGGCTCTACTCTGGACCAAATTGTGCTTAGGCTTGAACAAAATGAAGCTAAAATTATGGACAATGAGCTAAAAATAAATGAACTGCAACAAAAAGCACAAACCAATGACATCATAATTAAAGAGTTACAGCAAAAAATGTTAGACTTGGAAGCTAGAAGCTGGAGAAATAATTTTATCATAAGAGGTATTCCAGAGAGCTTTGATAATTCACAACTTATTCCAATAATAAAAGAAATACTAATCTCTCTTCTGGCTAATAAAAATCTCCTGGATGAGATAGTGATCGAAAGAGCTCACAGAGCTATAAAGCATATGCAAACAAGTGATTTTCCTAGCCAAATCTATATCAGACTGCTTATTTCAGCACATGTTCAACAGATACTTTCAGCTTATAAGATTAAAAAGAATGTTAGATGGAGAGCGCATAAAATTATGATTACTCAAGATCTTCCTTTACAAATTAAACAAAATCGACAGAAACTCAGCAAATACTGCAATTACCTCATTGAAAATAAGATTTGTTTCCAAATGAGATATCCTGCAACTTTCTAACATTTTATTACAAAGAAGAAAAAATATCCTTGGAAACACCTGACCAGGCAAAATCCACCTTTCTGCGTTTCTTCAAAGTAAATCCTGCCTGAGACAACTCTTTTCATATCTTTTGATCCAAAAACAACATTTGGAAGGCTAAACAAGTGCTACAGCTCCAAAGAACTACAGGACAGAAGAATATACCACTCTTATGGGAAATTTTAAACAAATGGATGTGGAATGTGTGCTAAATAACTCTGCTTACTTGCCTGTAAAGAAAACCTCTTTGCTACACTTTAATACTTAAGGTACTGTCTTTTAGTAACTACCTTTACATTTAAAAGTTACAAAGCTACCTAACACTGTCTGCATAGAGAAATGACTTTAAAGTGCATTTACAGCTTACAAAAAAGAAGTGTTAAATTACATTTAAAATGGGATATAACCTTTGATATAATAGTTTAAGTAGTGTAAATATTAGACATAAGTAGTTTCAGTTAAAATGTATACTCATTATTCTACTGGCATAATCATTGAGTTGCTTTTAAGTATGTCTATGAGCAAGGTACAAAAACATTTCTCTCTTTTTTTTTTTCTCTTCGTCTCTGTTTGTTCAGTTGATGGCACTGGTTAATTATTAACATACGAGTTCACAACGATGTGTTTATTTGACTTTTGACAGTGCAGTGTTAAATGAAGATTCCAATACATTTAAAGAACCACAGTTAGTTGCTGTTAGCAAGAATAAGGCAAATGTTAAATTTTAAAGTGCTGCCTTCTTTAAATGTTTAAAATGTATAATAATTATTGTACTGGCATACATTGAGTTACCTTTAAAGGCGTCTATGAGCAAGGTACAAAAACAGTTTCCTTTTTTTTTTTTTCCTCTGTTTGTCCAGTAGATGGCACTGGTTAATTAATATGAGTTCACAATGATTGCTTGTATTATGGTTTCCAATACATTTTAAAGAACCACAGTTAGTTGCTCTTAGCAAGAATAATGCAAATGTTGTTAAATTTTTAAAATGATGCCTTCTTTAAATATACGTATATTGTAGGTTTTTGAAAATATTGTTTTGTTAATGCTTTAATAACTCTTGAATTGTTAAGAATTATAATATGTTGCTATTACTACAAAACTTTTTATAAAAGCTACTTTTCCTTTTCTCTCTATATAATATCTAAGGGTACAATAATATTTTAAGTCGTCTGAAAATGAATATGCAGTATATAAATAATAAAAGGAGCGGGATGGGCACAGTCTATTACCTGATGACTGTTCGCATTTGGAACAGTATGGGTATTATTGACATCCCTCTGATATATATCTACTCCTTGTTAAAAATGCACATTTACAAATACAGAGGGATGGGTGGTTAGCACCTATTTAGAGTTTAGGAGTATAGAAGTCACAACATTTATTCTTAAGATAAATACACTAACAGAAAAAGTTTATAACTGTATTTTTGTGCATCAACTAATGAGAAACTTCAACAATATTAATAAAAAATGATAACCATAGACTCTTGGAATGTTAAAGGGATGGTAGATAAAAAGAAAAGAAATTTAATCATGCACCTCACATACCAAACTAAGGTTGATATAACTTTCTTGCAAGAAACTCACTTAGATGACCAACTTTGGGTTAGGGAAAGGAAAAGAAAATGGGTTAAAAAATAGACATTTTCCCTAAACATACAAATAAATGGTTACATTTCTATTTTTACTTTCTATATACACTATCCCCATTCTAACTATCCCTTATGAGACCAAATGAACATAAGAATTCTCATACTTTACTTGATGATGTAGTGCCTTCTTGTGTATTTATTGTATATATATATATATATATATATATATATATATATATATACACGAGACTGTGTTTTCTTTAGATAGGTATTTGTATTGTTTATTTGTGTTTTTGAGTTACCGTATTGTTGTTATTATTTGAAAAAAGAAAATTGAAATAAAGAGATTTTGGAAAAGAAAAAAAAACTTAAGGGAGGTCTAGAGGTTCTGAGAGAAATATGAAATAAATGGGTTAGAGAATGCAGGGTCATTTTATTTTTTTTTTGATTAAACAGAGTGACCCTTTTATAGACATTTCTTGAGCAGCAGGGTTCAAGGAAAGATATCTGGAATGGATAAAAGTGCTTTACAATTCCAGAAGAATCAAAGAAATGAAAGAATCGCACTGGGGAGTTCCAATTAAAGGCAGATAAGACAGAAAAACTTCAACCCCACATTTGTTCATGTTACAGTTTAAACCAACTTTAAGTGGGGGGTGGGTTGTTGTCATGTTTCTTCTTTCACAGACAACTGCGTTGTCGGGAAATGTGGATGAGGAAAGGCAGTCTGCGTACATCCAGGGACAAACAACAAGAGTATCACGGGGGGAGGGGTGATTAAACAAACCAGCCGTCATGGGGGTTTCAGGTTTGACAATCAGTGTCAAGAACAAAAGAGGAAAACAACGTTTTGAAGGCTACAACAGACCAGGATGTAAGCCACCATATACATGGAGTTTCAGTTTTGACAATCAGTGACTAAAATAAAAAAGAAAAACAATAGGGTTTTGAAGGAATTTAAGCAAAAGGAAGACCAAGGTAGGCACACTTACAGGAAGGACAAACATAAAGATGATGACAGCCCCCTAGGATACAGTATGTTCTGATAAACATAATAATGAAAGGAAATGAAAAATGTTTAAGACATCCAGAATGTATGCAACAGATTTATATGGAATGGAAAAGGGCTAGAGCTGAGGAGAAATAGTTCAAACCAGTAGAGAATGTGTGAATTGTGAAGCACCAAACCTTGAAAGTTTCTCACTAGCACATAACATTCATCAATTGTTCCAAAAGGAGAGACAAACAAAGCAGAAGTGAGGATGAATGGGACAGGGGGGGTGGGGGTAAAGGAGACAGAAAACTAAATTAAGGGAAAGAGAAAACAATGAGTAGAAAACTAAATTAAGGGATAGAGAAAAATAGTTTGAAGATGCTAGGAAGAAAAACTGTTAATGTGGGTAAGCAGATAGAGGAGAGAAAATATGACATTATGAGTAGACTATGGGGACTGAGGACAGGATACAGACAACAAAAGGAGGATATAACTAAACTAGAGAAGACCATAGAGTGGACAGAATGAAGGCTGACACTACGGGGAAGGAAGTGGTGGGATAGATATCTAGAAGATAATGGAGGATGGCAGTTAAAAAGGGGGCATTAAAAGACACACTCCATACTAGAATTACTACAACTGCAAAAAGATAACAGGAAGTCCAGTGTATAACAAGAATGGGTGATGTAAGCTAAAGAAATGGGAAAGATAGAAATTGAAGGGCAGGTTGGATTGCTACACAGAGACTGATGGGAAAAAAGAAGACGAGAGAGAAATGAAAGGACAAAGACTGAAATGGAAAGACATAGAAGGGTGAAGTACATTACATGAGGACTGAAAGGAAGCATTTAAAATGACAGGAAAGCTGAGGGTATAGGCAACATATGGGAATGACACCTGAGAGTTCTGGACAGATGGTACACAGCACCTGTAAAGTATGGTAAAAAGCCAAAAGAGATAAAGCATTAAGATGGGGAAAATGTGAGTGGGAGAAGAGAGCATGGGAGGAAGTATTAGAAAAATGAAACCAGATTTGGAATATCAATTTAGTGAACAGATGAGAGCATTGTCTGATGAGACAATAGTCAAATCCTCGTAAAGATAAATACAAGAGCCAAAATATTGATACTGCTAGATAAGACTAAAAGCTATATTACACGTCCCGCTCACCAGACTGAGTAAGGAGAGGGTCACAGTAAGCTGCCTGTCGGGCGCTAGAATCCGCCACATAACGCAAGCACTCAGGTCTCTCAACAGCAGGTACAAATATGACTCAGTCATTGTCCACGCTGGTGTAAACGACCTGAGACGTACCTCCTTGGACTACATGAAAAGAGACATTGAGGAGCTCTCTGATTATGTAGCCCAGGCAGGTATGACCCTGACCTTGAGCAGTATCCTACCTTCACCAAGAATGATGCCACAATACAGAGATAAGATGATCAGCTTTAACAATTGGCTTAAACTCTGGTGTCATTCAAAGGGGATCCAATGTCTGTCTGCCTGGGATGACATGCTGGACAAGCCACGCTGCTGCAAGGGACGGCTTGCACCTGTCACCCCTGGGATTCCGGATATTGGCAAAGGCTCTTGCCACCCCATAGTGCCTTTTTAGGCAAGGCTCAAATTCTAAACCTACCACCCTAGAACACAAAAAGGAAAAAACTAAGGGTAATGCTGCTCAATGCCAGAAGTCTAAATCTCAAAATGCACGCACTCGAGGCCCTTCTCAGTATGGAGAACATCGATGTCTGTGCAGTGACAGAAACCTGGTTCAAGGCTCCTGAGAGCACCCCAGCACTATCAGGTTTTACCTCTTATCATGCGTTCCGCCCCAAAATCCGGACAATACCAAGAAAGGAGGGGGTATCCATATTCATCAAAGACACCCACACCTCAAGACTGGTGGCAACGCACGATGCATCGGAGACCATCCAGGTGCAATTAACCATAGGCAAGACTGCTCTGCAAATTGTAGCATGTTACAGGCCACCCTCACAAACTCAGGAACCTCACATGGCCTTCCTGAAAACACTAGAGGGGATAAATGTATCACCAAACACCATCATACTAGGTGACTTCAATTACCCTAATATAGACTGGGAACACTACTCAAGCCCAAACACCCTAGCCCAAAAGTTCCTGGAATTCATAAACTCAAATGCCATGGAACAACTAGTCACCATCTCCACAAGAGGAGAAAACATACTTGATCTCATCATCACGAACATGGGAGCACAATGTTCAACACCGGAAGTATACCCCTCACTGGTGAGATCAGATCACAACTAATCTCGCTGGAGGTCCTCATCCCACCCCACCTGAAATAAAAAAGACCACAGTAAAGAACTTCTCGAAAGCCGACTTCACACTTCTAAAGACTAGTGTGGTCTCCTTTAAGGCCCCCGAGCCGACGGAAAACAGTACTCAAGCCGCTGAATCACTTACAAATGCCTTCTACCAGCACCTGCAGGACTGCATGGATAAGGCAATTCCAAGCAAAACAAAGACTCTTTGTACCAAAGGCAAGCGTCCACTCTGGTGGACCCCAGCCATAAACAAACTCTACAACAAAAGGAGGAAGCTACTACAAGATAGAGCAAAATCCTTAAAAGGTAAGACACCCTTGATCACTATAAGTAAAAACTAAGAGCTCTCATAAAATCATCCAAAGCAAATTTTGAGAGAAAAATAGCTAAAGACTCAAAAGACAATCATAAGGCCTTCTTTAGCTATGTTAGAAACCTGGGAGGAAACTCCCAGATATGCTCAGAACTAGTTCAAAATGATGTGAAGATTACTGATCCTACAGACATTGCCAACATACTGGCTGACAGGTTCAGTGCAAACTTCCCCTCCCCAAAAGGAGAGATATCTATACCAAGCAATTGCAGCCCCAAACATCTCCAACGCCCAAGTGAGAACTGCTCTCTCCAAAGCAAAAACACAGCATCCATGGGACCTGATGGTGTCCCCGGCTGTGTGCTCCACGAACTCAACGAGGAATTAAACCCACAGCTAGGACAGCTGTTTAATCATAGTCTTACCTCTGGATACGCACTCCAGGAGTGGCGCACTGCAACTGTGGTCCCACTTCACAAAGGCGGTGCCTCCACCGACCCTGGAAATTACCGGCCCATTAGCTTGACAAGCCTTATCTGCAAAGCCATGGAGAGGATCATAATGGACCTCATAAATAAAGACATAGGGAATTTGCAGACTTTGGACCCATCCCAGTTTGGCTTTGTCAAAGGCAGATCATGCCTTCTAAACTTGGTTGACTTTTTTGAAACAGTCACCAAAGCCATTGATGAGGGAAAGGCAGTCCATACAGCCTACCTCGATCTGGCGAAGGCCTTTGATACAATACCCCACTCGGGTATCATTGAAAAACTCATCAGCTTAAATGTTAACCCATACATCACAAGATGGGTTGCAAACTGGCTGAGTGACAGAACCCACAGGGTCAGAGTTGCTGGCGCCATGTCAGACTCAAAGCCTGTCACAAGTGGTGTACCACAGGGCTCAGTCCTGGGCCCACTCTTGTTTGGCATCTACTTTTCCAAGTACAAGCAAACACAGGAGGGTTATGGCTGACAAAGTTTGCAGATGACTGCAAACTGGCCATAGTAGAAAACACATCTGACACAGATATCCTTCAGAAGGGTCTCACAGAAACGGATAACTGGTGCCAGAGCCATGGCCTAAAGTTAAATGCCAAAAATGCATAGTCATACCCTTCGGGAAAAACAAGGTTACCCCTAGCTACCAAATAGGTGGCAATCCACTGAGTACAGAAGAAGTTATCAGGGACCTGGGGACCCAGGTTGATAGTAGTCTGTCATTCGACACCCATGTAGCTAAAGTAGTTAGGAAGACCTTCTACATTGCCCACCTTATCATGAAGGGATTCTCATCTAGATCAAGGGAGGTCATAGTCTCCCTATACTCATCACTCATCAGACCAATGATTGAGTACAATGCCCCATTCGGAATGTATCTGACCCGACACTTGCAGCAGCTGGAGAGGCCACAAAAGTTCCTCACCAAAAGGATAAAGGGTCTCAAACATCTGTCCTATGCTGCCCGACTGAAAGAACTCCAGCTCTATTCAGTCGCCACCGCTTGCTCAGAGGTAACCTTTGCCTAACATACAAGGCCATGTCAAACCCAGATTTGATGAATATGCTTCACCTCAAAAATCTAGATCCGTCAGAGCCACAAGGGCGGAGACTTAAACCTCGACACGGCTATTAATAGGACGTGCTGGAGGGATAGATTCATCACCCAAAGACTCCCTATGCTGTGGAATAAAATCCCGGTATATGTGAGGCAGAGCACCTCGCTGGCCTTGTTCAAGAGAAATCTTGACCAATGGATGGGAGATCGCAGATATACCCCAGGGATTACCTCAGTGTCACTGCTCAACAGAGGCACAGCAAAATAATGGGTATAGTTCCCCATACTAAAGGGGTGGCGTAAGCCACAAAACTATGGCCTAGGCTTGTAAATGCCCTTGGGCAGATAGCCTAGTATGAACCTATGAACCTATAAAACATTAGAATGGGGAATCAAAAAGTGAAAAATGAAACATTAGGAACAGTGATAGTAAGGCTCTTAAAGAAGGGTAACAGAGCATTCATATTGAGTACGGAGCTTTAATGGGATGTACAAACAGGACAGGGTAAAAGTCAGACAGTGCACAGAGGCAAATGAATAGCTAACGAGGATGGATCCAGAAAATATACCAGAATCTATTTAATGTGAAGTGACTACTTTCATTCTACAGGTGAGGGGGACAACAGGAAAAAGGAAATCTGTAAATACAGTCTGTTAAAATGTGTCAAAACCAGAACTATGCAATTTAGAAATAGCAGCCCATTTACTGGGTTGCCTGAAACTATATATTAAACAGTGGGGGGGGGGGGGGGGTGAATTTTTGCTCGTCTCCTGGAAAAATTTGGTTTCCTAGAAGAATGAGTAATAATGTTTTGAACACTGTATGGTGGTACTGGTGCTCAAGTCAAACTACCTGGCAAAGTCTTAAAAAGAAGTTATTTACTCACCATAACATTCCATTTGTGTTGTCCATTTGCATTCTTCCTCAATTGATGGGTTTGGATCCGACTAGGCAGTTACTAAAGCTCGCAGTAGCCAAAAAGCACTCAAAGCTTCTCCCTTACCCATAACGCACCAACCCTAAGCTACCTCAGATCTTGTTTGCTGATTTTTCCAGAATGGAATGTTTAGCATGCATGAATCTAGAAGACATAAAAATTATATGTGCTCTATAAAGGAAAAAAAATATCTTGAGCTCAATAAGGACAATGACGTCCCAAAAACAGCTCATTCATCCAGAGGTTTGTGAACAAAAGGGATGGGGTCAGATGGGTAGGAAGTTGAGGAAAAATGAAAATGGACAACACAGATGAAACTTCATGATGAGTACCCAACTTCTTTAGCTGATGCTGTCAGTTTTCATTCTATCCTCAACTGATGGGACAGACTCCCCCCCCAGCTACCTATAATCCCGGGTGGACTCGAAGAAGGATATTCCTGAGCACAGCTGATCCAAATGATGCTCTACCCCTGGAGCCCACATGATCCAATTTGTAATGAGTAATAAATGTATAGGGAGTAGCCCAAGTTACTGCTGCACATGTCATCCATGGAAGTTCAGGACAGAAAGACTGAAGAAGTTGCCATGGACCCTGTTGAATGAATACGTATCAGTTTTGGTAAGGTAACAGCCAATTTGCTATAGATGAATGAATACAATCAGTTAGCCATCTGGCTAAAATTACTTTCGCAACTGGTTTACCCAATTTCAATTCTGCAAAGGAAACAAACAATGTATCTGTTTTTTTCTGATTTTTTTTGTTATATGTAGGTAAAAATGTAATTGTCTGTAAGCATCCAATAAATGTAACATGTATTCACCCTTGTTTGCAAAATTAGAGAAGAATACTAGTAAATTAATGGATTGATTGATATTAGATTCTGACATCACCCTGAGAATGAAGGAGGCATTTGTCACTCTATCCTTGTGAAAGATCAAGTATGGAGGTTTTGGAGACAAGGCTTGAATTTCTGAAATCTGTCTAGTGCAGGTAATGGCCACTAGGAAAACAGGAGTAGGGTCCTTAAACAAAGTTCTCAAAAGGAGAGTGTGTCGCAAGAATGCTCTACACAATTTATGAGAGGCTACTGAACCTTCAAATCCATTGTGAAAATTTGATATTGCTGCTAACTGAACTTTAATCACTGAGGAACTAGCCCCTTCTTTAAACAATAAAGGTAAAAACTCCAGTATGTTTTGTATTGGAGCTGAAAATAGCTCAATATGATTTTGTTGTGCCCAGTAAACAAATCTTTCCATTTACTTGTATAGAGTTTTCATGCTGAAGGTTTATAGGAAGAGAGCATCAAGACAAGAGAGAGGGACTTGGATTGGTGTTGCTCCAAAAGGATGAGGTCACCCTTGAAGGCACAGGATCAATGGATGGCAAATATCTTGTCCTGGGAAGAGCTATAAGACTTGAGGCAGTCAGAACCTATGGCTTTTTTTCCGGATCCGAGGTAGTCTGATCCATCACTTGTTTCTTCTTCGGATCTGAGGCGAGGAACTTCTGGATCTTTTTGGATCCAGCTTAGGTCTTTTCCCAGGTGGCTCCAAAACCGGAGTGGATGAGGTATAAGGTTTCGGAGAAGATGGCTTCAATTCTTTACTTTTGAGGATTGAGTCCAGATATTGCCTCTCTAAAAGAAGATGGCAATAATCCTTTTAATAAGTTTATTTTTTCTTTCTATTAAGAGTCCTGGGATTAAAACTACAGCAAATCGAATAATCCTCTTGCAGATGTAATGGCCCAAGGCATTAAACACACAGTGTGGGCATCTAACATTGGTAGCTTGTGCCCAAACTTGACACACTTTTTAAACCCAGTGGGGCCTTTTTCCACCATTGTACGAGCAACTATAAAAATGAAAAGTTAAGAACAGTTTTTTTCATAAAGAAAGAAAGCTACCAGCATTGGTAATAAATATTATTCACTACATTCAAGTAGAGTTGTTTTATACTTTTAATACCATTTTCTAGTAACTGCTTTTTTGGTAGCACCAAAATTGAACTTAGCAAGGCCTTACTATGTCTAGGCATTTCAGATCCTGTATCCCAGATAAAAAAAAAATTATTTCCTTAGTTAAACTCATTTGCTGAACCAATATTTCTGTCACAGTACTCTGTAGGCAATTGTTAAAGTCTGCCAACTCATTGCACTCTCAAAACACATGGTCCCAGTTATTTATTTACATTTGTTGACCGGGAGAGTCCGACTGGATTAATGTCCAAATTCAGCGGAGGCCCAGGAAGAAAAGCTCCAGCATACAATTAGTCGTACAAACAAAAGATATAGTTAGTCAAACAAACAAAGATACACTACTTATAAGACATATCACTTGTCATATACAACACAGTTCATAGCTTTAGTCATAACTGAATTTGTAGAGGACATGTTTTCCAAGTAACACTGTTTCTTTATAAGACTGGAGGAAGTGGACAAACTTCCCCATCACACCTCCAACATTTGCCATCTACAGGAGGAAAAATTCTTTGCAGTCCACTAGGGGTATTAAAAGGGTCTATATTAGTTCACTGACAGCTTAGGTTGTAGAATCTGTAATGATCGACACCTAAGCGTCAAACTTGCAAAATCGCGAATGGTCATTTAAGCAAATTCTTTCCTCGGGAAAGAAGTTGCTTGGCCGTTATCGGGGAGTTGCCCTTTCGGCAATGTGGAGCGATCTTGGAGTTGGTATATTCAGTTGGGGGGGTGTGGGGGGCACAGCCCCCCACTTTATTTAGGTTGAAAAGTTAATTTTGTTTGCAGACAGCCTACTGAATTCTTTCCCGAGGAAAGAATTCGCTTAAGTTGCTGTTCACGATTTTGCAAGTTCGACGCTTAGGTGTCGATCATTACAGATTCAACAACCTAAGCTGTCAATGAACTAATATTAAAATACTTATGCAAACACTTCCAATCAAAAATCCTAAATCTTCCACACTTTGTTGCATATTTGGGAGTCATATATATGTCCTCCCATTATTTCCTGAGAACTGATTATCCCCCGTCTCTCTTCCCAATCTTTTCTAACCTCCTCTGATTAATTCCTATAGCTTTTATGCAATATTTTATATGTCATACAAATTACCCCTTTTTAAAGCAACTTCTGTTCCAGATTCAACTGAAAAACTCAACCAGTGCTGGTCTTTCACTTAGGATCCCCTATCGATTTCTCTTTGCCTATACTCCAATATCAGTCTCTGAAAGGGAATGCAGTCTATGGCCTGCAGTCTACTTGGTCTCTACCCATTGTATTACCATTCTCTCCCTAGTTATTTGCTCCCAATACCTTGGTTCCTTTGCCAGTCTTCTCCTGTAAATTCAAGCCCTCCCTCTTGCGCATTCTCTGTACCCTTTAATTGCAGTTATCCAAACTGGCAGACTCTTCCCTTCTCCATTTTCATGTTTGCTTAGTTCTTAGAATACCTTCTGCTACTTTATGAATATAATATTCTGTACAACTAATGTTATTCTCCTTAAGGATCTGCATCCAAAATCCCATCATCTCCTTATTTCTTGAATTTCCCCCTGTGCATCAGCATTATCATCCCTTTCCATTGTGCAGCTCTAAAATACCCCTACAATTCAGGCAATCCTGAACTAGGTTGCTCCATTGGAAGGATCAGCCTATCACATATATCCACTGCCCACTTCCTCTCCATGATTAAATCCTTCAGCTCTATTAATTATGGTCCACATCTTCTACTCTGGTTGCTATAAATACGCCTGACCTGTATATAAAACTAAAGGGATTAAAACATTTTACTGCTTGTATTTTGCTATCAATATCCATAGACAAGAGCTTCCAGTTTCTGTTTTTTGTATAATCTTTGATTTAATTTCTTCCCACATAAATGTAGCTGCCATAACATACTCCTCCTTAATATATACACCTAAATACTTAACTTTATCATGTCCCCATAAATGTGGGTATTGCTAGACCAATTCATGTGTCGGTACACAGATTATAGCTATAACCTTTGTTTTATCTTCATTAATGTTATATTAAAAAAAACTGAACTCTCTCTCTGAATATTCCATCAGGTACAAAATATCATCATGTGCAAATAAAGCCAACTTTTCTTGAACACCATACCAATTATATCCTTGAATTTCTGAGTCCCTTATTTTCTTTGCCAGTGGTTCTAAATATAAAACAAATAAAGGGAAAAGAGGACATCCCTGTCAGGTTCCTCTATTCAGATAACTTAGCAGAGAATAACTCTCAAACTTTGATTTTTGCCACTAATTCCTCATACAATCATAAGGTTAATTAGAAGGATGCATCAGGAAAGGCAAATGCATCCATTGCCCTAATCATAAAATCACAGCTTGCTTTCTCTAAAGACAGTTAAGACCCAATAATGACAACGGCATTTTCTCACTTTCTGCTTCCCTATGGATCCATTAGTGTTTTATTAATGTTGATAAATGTTTGCCTCCCCTCCACAAAACCACGGTGATCCATAACTATTAATTTGGCATCATTTTTGCCATTCTTTTAGCCATGATAGACATAAAAAGTTTATAATCATGGTTAAAATTGAAATAGGCCTATATGAAGCTGGATGATATGGGTCTTAACTGCTTTTAGGTATTACAGCCACCACAGCTTTTTTTTCCAGGAAGCTGGTGCCTCCCCTCCTTTTAAAATACTGTTATACAAAGCCTTCCAATATCTTTATCACCTTCTTCCCTCCTAATTTCCAAACTTCCACCATAACCCCATTTATTCATGGAGAAATTTCTGTAGCTTTGTTATACATGATCATTTTCATCTCATCCCATCATATCTGTGGGTTGAGCCTCATCTACCTCTAACCTCGGTATATTTAAGTCTTCCATTAATATTTCCATTTGTGCTTTGTTACTGATTTCTCCACTTCACTGCTTTATACAAATTTTCATAAAGTTTACAAAATATCTCTAATACCTATACATGATCTCTACTTATTTTAGTCCTTAGTTTGGCAACAACCCTTTCTACTTTGTTTCCGAAGTCATTGTGCCAGAAATTTGTGTGCCCAGGGTTATTATCAAAAACAGTTGGTTAACAGCAATCTTTCAAAAATCGTGCATATTTATCCAGGTACTCCCTTAGTTTCACTTGAAATCCTTGCAATTGCACCTCCTTTTGTTCTGTGAGTTTACCCTTATTTTGCAGTACTTTAACCTTTGTCAGCCCCTCTAAATAAATCTCATTACAGCTTAACCAGAACTTTGTTTTATTTCTACCCTATTTTTACATTCCACTTTCATTTTATCCCACAAACTAGCTATAATTTCTGGAGTGCTTTCTATCTTCCCTAATAACTCTGGGGTAATTTCCACTACTCATTCCTTAAACTCCTCTGTTTTTAACAGGTAGGTGGGAAAGCACCAGTGTCTAAACTTTACTTCATTACCCTGCATTTTTATCTTAATAATTAATGATGCGTGACCGCTGGATGTGTTTCAAAGTTCTCAATTAAAAGGACATGTTCCTGTGAAATACGATTTCTATCAAGTCTAGCCAAGTTATTGTACCTTGGGGAATAATATATAAATTTTCTCAGAGTTCATTCTACTGAATTCATGTCTTTTATACCAAACATTTTCATAAATTTCTTCAGAAATCTACCCCCTTTTGTTATATTTTCACTTCTACCCCCGGATACATCCTCACTGCTGCAAATCAAATTTCAATTACCAGCTAAAAGTAATATTCCTTACTGAAAGCGGATTATTTCTCCCCAAAATTTTAAGCTCAAAAATAGCAGTTTTAGGTGGAATATAAATACATGTCAGTGTAATCCTCATCCCTTGCCAGTAGCCCCTTACCACTACAAATCTGCCATTGCTATCTTTTATTTTTCTTCTTCTATCACTACTGGATGTCCTCTAGCAATTACTATAAATACTCCTGAAATCCTTTCTTTATCAAAATGACATGCTCATTTTTTCCAAATATGTCTCCTGTAGCACTGCTATTTGCACTCTGCATTTTTTAATATAATTAAGTACTATTTCCTTTTTTGTCTATACCTATGAGACCATTCACATTTCAAGATAAAATGGAAAGTGTAGCCATTATGGTAAGTAATTATTCCCATCTATGGCAGCTTTTTTAAATGGTTAACTCTAGCTTTTGTGATACATGCACCAATTAATGTTTGTCAGGTTAATCCATTAAACATTTTTTTATCATAAGCATTGGAACCCATGTCATATTTTACAAAGCTTTTTGTTTTAATAAAAACACTCAAATAAAACACACACATACTCAGAAAACCCATGTGATGGTGTGAGGTATTGCCAGCTGTACCAGTAGTAGTAAAGCAGTGCATGTGTGGCATATGCCAGTATGGCTGGCTGAAGTTTTGTAAATAGTCTTGTGTCATTTGACTGTCACATTAATTTGTACGGATGCTTGTATTAAAAATGTTTGCAAAAGTTGCTTATGTTAAAAAATGCTACAACAGAACCTTAGCAGAGTTCTGAATGTGAACTGTGCCAGAGTCAGGTGACAAGATGTGATGTAATTCTATCACCAGCTGAAGGTTTGTTTTTGTTTTTCTTCGGAATCTGATATAAAAGATCTATGTCAGTTATCACAGTTCAGTAATATAGCTGCTAGTAGTTGTTAGTTGTGGAATGTTGGTGTGTGGAGTATCTCATCTTGCCTTGTGGATGTGAGCATCTCAGCAGTACAGCTTGCCTTGTAATATTCAGTTGTAGATCAGTGTGTGTGTTTAACTTTAAGAAGCTTTTTAGGGGCATGCACAAGTATACAAATACTAAGCATGTGTGAGCCTGACTGCCATTTTGTTGTAAGCTGTTGAGATGTAAGCAAGTATGTCCGTGTAGTCTTGTCTGCTAATCAGTTTGTTTATATGTTGTAATGCTGCTATCCATCCTGATGTGTTTCTATGTAATAAAGCATATAAATGAACTACCATGCCTATTCGTCATCTATACTACAGAAAGACAAGTGACATGGTGTCAGAAGTGGCATGTCTGAAAAGGACATGGTGCCAGAAGGGGATCCAGATTCTTCAGTTTGAGACCGAGAGGCACTCAATTAACACTGGAGGAATATATAGGAGTGAATCATCCCTACTGTATCTATAGCTCGCAAAACAGGTCAGAAATAAATTTCAGGTATTAAAACTCGCTCAAGCTATTTCTTAGTTACAAAATAAGAAATGAGGCATTCTGAATGCTCTAAACAAATTTCTAAGTAACAAGAAATATACAATACTGTGATATATTAACAGAAATATTCAAAATAACTATGGTAAATGTTTGAAATAAAGTCTGAATCACATAAAATGAATAAAATAAGGGAAACAACCACATTTTTTTTTGTTAAGCACTACTTTTTCGCATTAATCAAAGCTATTCGAGTTGTCTGACGTGCATGAAGTGTTTGCATGTTTGTGCAGTACTACAGTACAGTTATTTCACAAAATACAGCCATTTTAAAGCATATTTCGCAAAGTACAGCATTTCGAAGAGTTTATTGTGCATATGAATATTACAAGTGCTGGCTGTGTGCATATTTTTCAGTGTGTTTGGGCATAATTTGTTGGCATGGCAGATGGATTTCGAAAACCAACTCCACTTGGGTTTGACAATAATATGCAGAGAACGGGAGAGTGTTTGAGCACGAGTTTATTTTCATACAGGCTGCATTTTCTGATAAAGATAACTGTACAAAGGCATTTACTCTGCTCAATTTAGCTGCTTCAGAAGCCATAAAAAGGGAGCGTTCATTTGTGTATCCACCTGCTGTCTTTGCAGGAGAGGGGGAAACCATCATATAGTTGTACTGGCTGAGTCAAGGGAAGATGCTGATTACTTAAAATGTAAATTTAGAGGAAATGTATAACCCCCAAAAGAATGTTACAATGGAAAGGCACTTATTTTACACAAGGGATCAAAAGCTTGATGAAACTTTTGCAGCATATACAAAAGATTTGAGAAACAAAGCCAGAACGTGCAGATTTGCTGATTTAAGAAATGAGTTGATAAAAGACAAACTTGCGTATAGTATTAAAGATGATGCTGTGAAAAAGATTTTGCTTTGTAACAGTGATTTAACTTTGACTAAGGCCACTGAGATTTGTCAAATATATGAGCTTACAGAAAACACACAAATATGCTTACAAATGAGAGATGCATGCTCCCAGTGATGTCTAAGACCAATGTTGATGGTATGCAGAGCGTGGTTAAAAGAAACAGGCCCAACCATATGCCTGCAACTGTAAATCTTGAAACACTCACTGGGATACCCCAGTAGCTTTCTAGCAAGTTCCAAGGCATGCTCTGGAAACCGCACAGTCTCAGTGAAGCATAAGAGTGAGTCAGCAAACTCAAAGCATATGCCCCCACCCAGTTTCATAGCCAACTGTCGTAATTGTGGAGGAAGTCATGAGCCTGAAAAGGAAAAAATGTTTAGCTTTTGGTTAGCAAAGTCACAAGTGCAATAAGTGGACTAATTTCAAAAGGTTCTGTAAATCAAAGGGCACACATTCTTTTATCAAAAGGGAATATTCAAAGAAACAAATTTATCAATTAGAAAGCAGTGACCCTACTTTTTAAGTTGATGGTGTGTTAGTGCTTCATGAAACAGTCAATGTAGTAGATTTATGGGCAAAGAATGAAGTATTTTGTACTGTTCGGATAAATAGGAGACCCATAGAGTTCAAAGCTGACACAGGTTCAAAGTGAAATGTTATGTCTGCAGAAACATTTGTTGAGTATGTGCTGGTGAGAAGTTTGATTTGGCAAAGTGTGTGAAGCTTGTTGTTTATGGTGGTGAAGAGATTCAAACAGAGGGCTCAGTAGTTCTTTCATGTTGCTCTGCTGGGAGAAGCTACGACTTATTTTATGTGGTCAAAAGGCACGTCCAGTCATTATTAGGGCTCAAAGACAGTTTGAAAATGGGACTGCTTTTATTTAATAAGGAAGTCCATCACTTTAGTTTGAAAGACCGCAGTTCTAATTTCACCCAGTATATTTTTTCAACCTATGCTGACCTTTTCGAAGACAAACTAGGCAAGCTTCCAGCTGTGTACTCCATGAAGTTAGACCCAGATGTCAGCCCAGTTGTCAAGCCAGCCTGGAAAGTTACAGTAGCTATGCAGAACAGTCTCAAAGCTGAGCTAGATAAAATGGAGCAACAAGGTGTAATCTGTCCAGTAGACAACCCTACTGAGCATCTTCCATGGTGGTAGCTCATAAGAAAAGCTCAGATGATATCAGAATATGTATTGATCCATGAGATTTGAGCAAAGCACCGAAAAGACCTCATCATCCAATGCGTACAGCTGAAAAAGTCGCAGCACTGATGCCAAATGCCACTTTTTTTTCTGTCAGAGTGTTCATTTTGGCAACTTTTGCTTAACAAGAAATCCTCGTTGCTAACTACACTTAGTACTCCTTTTGGCAGGTACAGATTTTTGGGAATGGCATTTGAGATAAATTCTGCCAGTGAAGTCTTTCAACGTGCAGTGGAGCAAATTTTTTCTGGGAATCCTTGTGCTATTATAGCAGATGATATTCTAGTAGGAGGTAATGGTGAATATGAGCATGACATTAACCTCAAGAAAGTTCTGGAAAGAGATTGTGAAATGAATCTTAAGCTGAATCCTAAGAAGTGCAAGTTCAGGTTGCAAAAAGTTACTTATGTTGGTCATTTGTTTACCAGTTCAGGCTTACGACCAGAGCCTTCTATGCAAACAGTCATTCTTGAGATGCCATCTCCAGACAATGTTCAAGCCCTACAATGTTTTCTTGGCATGGTTAACTATCTAGGCAAGTTCATTCCAGACTTAAGCCAACTAGCAGCACTGCTCAGAGAGCTGACACATAAAGATGTATACTGGTCATGGTTGCAACAGGACCAAAGAGCATTTGATGTACTGAAACACAGAACTGCCAGTCCACCAACTCTCAGATACTAGGATGTACACAAACCAGTTGCTCTCTGCTGTGATGCTTCGAAATTTGGCCTTGGTGCAGTCATTCTTCAAGAGGGTCAACCTTTTCCCTATGCGTTCAGATCTCAAACCCAAACTAAAATGCAGTATGCTCAGAGAAAGAACTCTTGGCAATTCTGTTTGCATGCTTGAAATTCCATGATTTTATTTATGGTAGACCTAACCAGATCGAAACAGACCACCAACCTCTTGTCACTATTTTGAGAAAGCCTATGCATTCAGCTCCAGCCAGATTGCAACGTATGATGTTGAGAATTGCAGAAGTACAGTTTCAATCTTGTCTACACAAAAGGCAAACTTCTTTATCTTCCCGATACATTATCCAGATCGCTCAGAAATACCACTGAACAACATGAGAATGAGCAACTTGATTTTGAAGTCATGGAAGTGAGAAATGTTTCTTCCACACATCTTGATGAGCTTAAAAATCATACAGCCTCAGCTCGTGTTTTACAGCAGCTCAACCACTTTATCAATTGAGGATGGCCATCAAAGCAATCTAGTTTACCTCAAGAAGTGCAACCTTATTTTTCTTACAGAAATGAGATTTTGTCTAACAATAGCACTGTCATGAAAGGTCCAAAGTAATAGTTCCAAAGTCCTTGCAACAACAGTATACTGCTATCTTGCATCATGGCCACCCAGGAATCGATTGTACTAAAAGGAGGGTGAGAGGGCTAGTGATTTGGCCTTCTATGTCACACGACATTGAGAGAGTACTTTCATCTTGTTCTGTATGTAACAGTACAAAGCCACATCAACAGACTACTTTGGTTGACAGTAGCCATTGACAGTTTCGAATGGAATGGTCAGCATTACTTGGTGTTAGCAGACTCTTATTCCAGTTGGTTCGAGATTGAACTAGTTCCAAACCTAGCAACCAATACTGTCATTACTAAGATGAAGTGTCATTTTGCAATCCATGGTAGTCCACACAAAGTTATTTCTGACAATGACACACAGTTTACTAGCCATCAATTCAAAAGATTTGCTGAAGAGTGGAACTTTACTCATGTTACAATTAGTCCTGAATATTCGCAGTCAAATGGTTTGGCAGAACATGCAGCTCTGAACAAATTTAATTTCTTTTCCTCTAGATTACTGGAAGCCATTTCTTGCACCAAAGATGAAGCTTGAACTGCATTTTGCTGTACAGTTACAGGATTCTTCCCACTCAGTGTTTTCGCTTCACCTAGTTATTTTCTTTCAGGCACTCCAAGTTTCTTTTTCTGCTGGCATTCAGGCAGTGTACACTGGGAGAGATGAAATCAAGCTGTTCATCAGTGTGCCGTCATTTTGGAAGTCATCTAAAGCTTCTGGACTTTGTTGCATACCTGGGATCCATACATATATTTACATCCTCAGCATTGCAAATCAAGTTCCCACTGTTCACTGTAAATTGCTTTTCCAGTCTTTCTTCCCAATCATTTCTAACCTCCTCTGATTGATTCTTATAATTATTGTGTTATATTTTCATATGTCTACTAACCATCCCTTTTTTAACTACAGATTATGCTCAAGATTCAACTAAAAACTTTACAAGAGGATGCCTTTCATGTATGATTCCCCTATCGCTTTCTCTTTGCATACACTTGTATATCAATCCCTGGTAAGGAAGGTAGTCTTTGGTTTGCAGACAAAATATCTTCTTGGCCTCATCCCACTCTATTAACTTTTCCTCTCTAGTTGTATGCTCCCAATACCTTGGTTCCTTTGCCAGTTTCCTCCATTAAATTTCAGCCCCCTTCCATCTATTTTCTGTACTTCTACTTGTGGTCTTTCTTACTGGCAAAATTTACTCTCTTAGTTCTTGTGTTGGCTTAGTTATTAGAATACTTTTTGTTACCTTATGAAAATAATCTGTATAGTTATTATTCTCCTTAAAGATCCGCATCCAAAATCTTACCCTTCCCTTGGTTCTTGAACTCCACCCCTTTCATCATCATCCCTTTTCACTTTATCACCTTCTGCTTGTGTTTTAAAAAAAAATATATATATATATATATATATATATATATATATATATATATATACACACACACATTAATATTTATATGGATCCATATCAGTTTACTGAATTAACATATGACTGAAACTTAAAAGTATGAGACAACATCAATACCTTAGAACGACGAATGCTCACAAAATTGGAACTTAGAAGACTGAAACAAAAGCTGCTGATGTTATACACCATTTTTTAATCCACAAAGCATTTGAATGGAGATCACAGTACAGTAAGGATCAGGAAATTCACCCTTTCCCCCACTGTAGTGCGATCTCGGAGTTGGCATATATAATTTGCAGCAGGTGTGAGGTGCGCACGGGGGCTTGCCCACCTGCAAATATGTAAAAAAGGTTGCAGTGATGTTAAATAGAAGAGTCCATTTATTACTTTACTGAAATGGTTTTCACCTGAAAAGTGCTCTGTGTATGCACTAGAAGCTGCAGTTCACAGTGTAGTATAAAGGGACAGATGTCTATTTCTCATGAGTGTTTTTTATACATGTAAAAGAGTACTGGATTGGATGTGCTCGTTTAGTTCTTCTAAGTTCCAATTTCGTGAACATTTGTTGTTCTGAAGTTTCAATGTTATCTCGTTTTTGGTTTCGGTCACATGCTAATGTGGTAAATGGACAGACCCATAGATAGATAAATATACATCAGCCTTTACTGTGTAGCTCTAAAATACCCCTTCAAATTAAACCACCTTGTTCTATTGGATCAAACTATTCCATTTAATTCTTGCCCCCCCCCAGTACAGTCTTTCAAATCTTTATTAATCCTTGTCCACAACTTCTCCTCTGGTTGATAAAAATATGCCTGACCCACATACAAAACAAAAGGGACTAAAAACATTTTCACAGCTTATATCTTACTATCCATATCCATAAACAAGAGCTTTCAGTTTCTCAGTTTTTGTATTCTGTTTTTAGTTTCTTCCCACATATTGTTAGCTGCTATAACTAAAGCCTAATTAATCCAAAATCCTAAATACTTCGTTATCATGCCGCATAAATATGGGTATTAGTTTATGTGTGGCTAAATAATTTACTGCTACAGCTTTTATCTTCCATTAATTTTATATCCCAAAATACTTGAAATTGTCTGAAAATGTTTCACAACACTGAAATTTCCTTTTCTGCATTTATCAGATCATCTGCAAATAAAGCCAACTTTTCTTGATTATCCTAACAATTATATCCTTGAATTTCTGAGACCCTTATTTTCTTTGCCAATGACTCTAAATACAAAGCAAATAAAGGGGAAAGAGAAGACCCCTGATTGGTTCCATTGTTCAAACAGAATTTATCAGAGGAACCCTCCTACTTAAAGTTGTGCCTCTGATCCTCCATATTCCCCTCTACTTAACCTTATATTTGTATCAGGAAATGCAAATGCTTCCATTGTCTAACTCATAAAATTCAAGGTTACTCTGTCAAATGCCATCTATGTCAAGAACCACCACACAAGAGTGGCATTTTCTTACATCCTGCTTCCCTCTAGAACATCACAGTTCTATTAAACTTGTCAAATGTTTTCCTCCCCTACACAAAACCACACTCACCAATATTTATCAATTTTGGCAACAACGTTGCCATTCTTTTAGCTAGTGTACACATATACACTTTATAATCATGGTTTAACATCGAAAAGGGTCTGCATGAAGCTGGGTCTGACAGTTCTTTACTATCTTTGGGTAAGACAGTCACCACAGCTTTCTTCTTAGATGTTGGTGCTTCACTTCCTTTTAAAATACTGTTAAATAAAATCTTTCAGATCTTTATCACTTTCTTGCCTCCTAACTTCCAAACTTCCACAAAAATACCATCTGCTCCTGGAGACTTTCCTGTTGGTTGACTATACACTGCCATTTTATCTGTAATACCTCTACATGATCTCCATTTATTTTTCATTATAGGCACCCTAAGGTTGGCAATGACACTTTCTACTTTCTGTTATGTAAACCATTGTGCTAAAAGTTTTTGTGCACTAGATTTATCAAAAAAAAATTGCTTAACATTAATCTTTCTAAATTCATGCACATCATCAAAATACATTCTTCTCTTCTCTTTAACACTCTGCAGTTGTGCTTGTTCATGTTTTGTGAGAGTCTCCTTATTCTGCAATACTTTAACTTTTGTCAGCCCCTGTAAATAATTCTCACTGCTTCTTATCCACACCTCTTTCTCCTTTATTTCTACCGCATTTGTAAACTCCATTTTAATTTTATCCCCACTCACTAGGCATCACTTCTGAAGAAATTTCTATTTTCTCTAATAACTCTCAAATAATTTCCAACAGGTAGGTGGGAAAGCACCAGTGCTTCATTTTACTTAATTACCCTGAATTGTTATCATTGTTTTTATGGGTGCATGATCTCAAGAGTTATTGGATGGGTATCACAGATTTCAATCAAATGCAGATGTTCCTGTTAAACATAAGTTGTATCAAGTTTATCCTAGTTATTGTACCTTGGGGAATAATATGTAAATTTTGTCCATGTTCATACTACAAAATGTACATCTTTCATACCAATTATATTCATAAGTATCTTCAGAAAACTACCATCTTTTGTTATATTTTCCCTTCTAGTTCACCCTGCTACATCCTCACCATTGCAAATCAAGTTCCATTCCCCACCTACAAGCATATTCCCTGCTGAAAGCTGATTATTCCTCAGCAGTTTTTGGTGAAATATAATTATATATCAGTGTAATCCCTTGACAATAACCTCTTTTTACCACAAATGTACTACTGTTGTCTTTTTTTTCTTTTCACTCTCTACTGGAGTCCCCCTAGCAGTCACTGTTATTGCTCCCCTTTTCCTTTGTCCTGATATTCTGCTGAATATCCATACTAAAATCCTTTCTTTGAAAAATTCACATGCTCGTTTCTTTCCAAGTGCATTTCCTGCAGCACTGCTATTTGCACTCTGCATTTCTTAATATAATTCAATACTCTTTCCTTTTAGTCTATGCCTGTAAGGCCTTTTAGATTCCAAGGTAATATGACTAGTGTAGCCATTAAGATAAAAAGACACAGTCTTCACTATCCCACTATATATATATATATATATATATATATATATATATATATACACATATACACACACACATATACATATATGTGTGTGTGTGTATATATATATATATATATATATATATATATATATATATATATATATACACACACACACACACATATACATAACACACACAAAGATATATATATATATATATATATATATATATATATATATATATCTGGTTTACTATTAAATGTTCGAATGCACTCCGTGCGAACGGCGACCCCATCGACGTGTTTGCGCGAACCGAAACACCGAAACCGTTTCGATAGCGAACCGAAACCGTGAAACTCCGACGATCGACATTACCGGCCGCGCAACACCTCCACACCCATGCTACCATGGGTCGGATGGGGGCGAGATTTTGCCGTTCGCACATCTGGGCATCGGTGTAGTGACGTTCGCAGTTCCGTGTTCGGGCAATGCGCGTCGCACAAAACGGGATCGACAATTTGATAGTAAACCTATATATCTATATACACAAACACACACACACACATATATAAAACATTTTTTGAATGTGTATTTTCATCTTTTGTCTTACATGCATGCACTAATGTTTGGTAGGCTTATCTTTTATATTGTTTCTTTTCATTTCCACTTGAACCTATGTCACATTTTTCAAGACTGTTGTAATTAAATTTGTCAAACAAAAAACTAAATAAAATTTCAGGATACCCCCATCCCCTATTAACTTGGAACAAACACACACAACTATGTACATCTTCAAAAATGAAGTTTAACTATCCATACAGGAAAAATTACTCCAAATTGACGGCCACACCCAAAGGCATTACCTAACCTAAAATTAAGGTTACCCATGCTAAAGCACATTTTACATCATGTGTTCCCCCTTACACTGACAGGTTTCTATTCTTTTCTTATCACTCTTTCACTCCAAGATGTGAAAAAAAAAAGATTGCATTATCTCAGAAAACATTAACTTTAAGCCCTACGGGAAAAAAACACTGCCTATCCTTAAATAATACTAAATTATACAATATTCTACTGAATGCATTAAAGTATTCAGGCTGGAAGGGAGGCTGGTATGTCTTAATTCCTTCCCTCAATTTCCAATTTTATCACTAAACTGCTTATCATTCTGCATCTCCCTCAGCAAAGAATGCTCACAACTCTCACGATTGTTTGCACCTGCAGACAACTCACCATCATGTAAAAGCAGTCAATGAGTAAAAAACAGTTATCTCTGCAGATGCATGAAGGAATCTTTGTAAATGTCACTCAGAATAGAATGTACAACTGCCTTCTTCTGCAGACTTCTTGACTTCCACTGAGAACATTTGTTAATGGAAGAATAAAAACAAGCTAATGAAAGCAGTGTAGTTTCTCAATGTAAACATCTTGCATGACATGCCCTCAAGATGTAAGAAGACTTAAGACCCAGCACACTGACAAGCTAATCGACCAAGACATTAAAATCGGAAAACATACACTGTATTGAATCTATTACTGCCCTAAAAATGTATCCACCTGTTTCCACAATAGTTTTTTTAATGGTTACACACCGTTTTTAAGACAGATTCACTACCTCTGAAATCTGATGCTGCAAAAGATGGACTACAACCAGTCCCAGTCCTCCAGTCCCTGGGAACATAGCTCTATAGTCTACTGTCAACCTATCGGTCGTCAGTGTACCTACTGCTAGCCCCACTCTTATTCCTCCTCATGCAGCAGATAAGCAATTAATGTGATTAAAGGTATATCTCACAAAAACGACAATCCCAAAAAAAATGAAATACAGACCACCATGGAAAAAAGCACGATAATTTATTACAAAGGTAAACACTTCCAGTAAAGTAGTAAACCAAAACCATAAACCAATCCACAGGAGAAGGTAACCACACACACCACAAATCCAGTCTCACATAGACCTATCGCAACAGAAAACCAAACACAAACACACAAAAACATACTTGGAGGCTCTAAATAAAAATCTGCCCAAGCAGCAGAGACCTCCAAAGCAGACATCCAAGCAACCGCTACCCCACAACAATACCCACGTATCACATAGTTCACAAAGTCAGTGTGCCACACAGTGACAGCCCTTAAGGCTAAACAACACACCTAATACACTTGTAATAGGTGACTCTATTGTCAGACACACTGACGTCCCACTCACCAGGCTGAACAAGGAGAAGGTCACTGTAAGCTGCCTGTCGGGTGCCAGGATCTGCCGCATAACACAAGCACTCAGGTCACTCCAAAGCAAGTACAAATATGACTCCGTCATTGTCCATGCTGGTGTGAATGACCTGAGACGTACCTCCCTGGACTACATGAAAAGAAACATAGAGGAGCTCTCTGATCATGTAGCCCAGGCCGGTATGACCCTGACCTTGAGTAGCATCTTACCCTCACCAAGAATGATGCCACAGTATAAAGACAAAATGATCAATTTTAACAATTGGCTAAAGTATTGGTGTCATTCAAAGGGGATCCAGTGTCTGTGAGCCTGGGATGACATGCTCGACAAGCCACGTTACTTCGCTAGGGACGGCTTGCACCTGTCACCCCTGGGCTTTCGAATACTGGCTAAGGCTCTTGCCACCCCCACAGTGCCTTTTTTAGGCAAGGCTCAAAAGACAAACCCACCTCCATAGACAACACAAAGAAAAAGAAACTAAGGGTAATGCTGCTCAATGCCAGAAGTCTAAACCTCAAGATGCACGCACTCAAAGCTCTCCTCAGTATGGAGAATATCGATATCTGTGCAGTAACAGAAACCTGGTTCAAGGCTCCTGAAAGCACCCCAGCACTACCAGGTTATACCTCATACCATGCTTTTCGGCCCCAAAACTCGGACCGAACCACAAAAGGAGGGGGAGTATTCATATTCATCAAAGATACCCACACCTCCAGGTTAGTGGCATTGCATGAAGCATCGGAGACCATCCATATGCAACTAACAGTGGGCAAAATTGCCTTTCAGTTTGTAGCCTGCTACAGACCACCCTCCCAAACTCAGGAACCCCACTCGGCTTTCCTGAGAACACTGGAGAATATGAAGGTCTCTTCAAACACCATTACATTGGGTGACTTCAACTACCCAAACATAGACTGGGAGCACTACTCAAGCCCCAACACCCTCGCCCAACGGTTCCTAGAATTTATAAACTCAAATGCTATGGAGCAATTGGTCACCACTCCCACAAGAGGGGAAAACATATTGGACCTGATCATCACCAACATGGGGACTCTATGTTCCATACCAGAGGTATACCCCTCATTGGTAAGATCTGACCATAAATTAATCTCACTGGACATCCATATCCCATCCCCAACCCCAGCCAAGTAAACCACGGTGAAGAACTTCTCAAAAGCAAACTTCACACGTCTCAAAACCGAGGTGGAATCCTTCAAGGCCCCCGGGCCAGTGGAAAATACGGCCCAAACCGCAGAATCCTTTACAAACGCTTTCTATGGACACCTACAGGAATGCATGGATCGTGCTATCCCAAATAAAACCAAGACTCATTCCTCCAAAGGCAGGAGACCTGTCTGGTGGACCCCAGCCATAAATAAGCTATACAACAGAAGGAGAAAGCTACTACATGACAGAGCAAAATCCCAAAAAGGGAAGGCATCTCTGATCAGTACTAGCAAGAAACTATGATCCCTCATAAAATCATCTAAGGCCAGCTTCAAAAGAAAAATTGCACAAGATGCTAAAGATAATCACAAGGCCTTCTTTAGTTATGTCAGGAACCTGGGTGGCAACTCCCAGATATGCTCTGAGTTAGTTCAAAATGACAAAAAATACACTGAACCCACAGACATTGCCAACATCCTGGCAGACAGGTTCAGTGCAAACCCCCCCCCCTTCCCCCCCAAAAGAGCAAATGTCCATCCCAACAGAGTGTAGCCTCCCTGACATCACAGATGCACAGGTGAGAGCTGCCCTCTCCAAAGCAAAAAACACAGCATCAATGGGACCGGACAGTGTCCCGGGCTGCGTCTTACACGAACTCCAAGAAGAACTGAACCCTCACATAAAGTCACTGTTCAATCTCGGCCTTACTACAGGATATGTACCCAAGGAATGGCGTACAGCAACAGTGGTCCCACTCCACAAAGGTGGTGCCACAACGGACCCTGGAAACTATCGCCCTATAAGCCTGACTAGCCTGGTCTGCAAAGCTATGGAGCGTATCATCATGAAACTCATAAACAAAGACATTGGGAACCTCCAAACACTTGGATCCTACCCGATTCGGCTTTGTTAAGGGCAGATCTTGCCTCTTGAACCTGGTCGACTTCTTTGAAACAGTCACCAAGGCCATAGATGAAGGGAAGGTAGTCCACACAGCCTACCTGGACCTCGCAAAAGCCTTCGACACAATACCCCACTCGGGCATCATAAATAAGCTCACCAGCTTAAATATCAACCCCTATGTCACAAGATGGGTTGCAAACTGGCTCAGGGATAGAACCCACATGGTCAGAACTGCAGGTGCCATGTCAGACTCTAAACCAGTTACAAGTGGCGTCCCACAAGGCTCAGTCCTGGGACCTCTCTTGTTCGGTATATATTTCTCTGAGGTACAGGCTAACATGGGAGGACTATGGCTGACCAAGTTTGCAGATGACTGCAAACTGGGTGCCATAATCTACTTGTCGACTAACACAAGCATCCTCCAAAAGGGTCTCACAGAGACGGATAACTGGTGCCAGAGCCATGGCCTAAAGCTAAATGCCAAAAAGTGCATAGTCATCCCCTTTGGGAAAAACAAAGTGCCCACAAATTACCACATAGGTGGTAATCCATTAAGTACGGAAGAAGTAATTAGGGATTTGGGGACCCATGTAGATAGCAATCTCTCCTTTGATAATCACATTGCCAAAGTGGTTAGAAAGACCTTCTATATAGCCCACCTTATCACGAAAGGGTTCACATCTAGATCAAGAGAGGTCATTGTGCCCCTCTACTAATCACTCATCAGGCCCATAATTGAATACAATGCCCCATTTGGGATGTACCTTACCCGACACCTGCAGCAACTGGAAAGACCCCAAAAGTACCTCACCACGAGGATCAAGGGACTCAAACAGATGCCCTACGCAGTTAGGCTAAAGAAACTCCAGCTCTACTCAGTTGCTTACTGCCTACTCAGAGGCGATCTGTGCTTGATGTATAAAGCCATGTCCAACCCAGAATTAATGGACATGCTCCACCTCAGTAAATCCAAATCCCTTAGAGCTACACGCTCCAGGGACTTAAACCTCAGCACAGAAATAAATAGGACATGCTGGAGGGACAGATTCATATCCCAGAGGCTCCCCTCACTCTGGAACAAAATCCCAATCCATGTTAGGCAGAGTCCCTCAATGACCCTCTTCAAGAGGAATCTTGACGAGTGGATGGGAGATGATAGGTTTAATCCTGGGATCTCTTCTGTGTCCCTACTAGACAGAGGCACAGTAAACTAACCTCAAAAGAGCTATCTTCTGTGACCTACTATACAAAGGCACAGTCAACTAATCTAAGAGGGTGGCGAAAGCCAAACACACTCTGGCTAGGCTTATAAATGCCCTAGGGCAGATAGCCTAGTATCAACCTATGAACCTATTTGATTGGTTATTCTCCTCGTCACTCTGTTCTTATTGGTTAATTATTTTAATTGACTGTTTCAGATTGGTTTATTTGCTTAACTGAAGAAATTTGGTCTTAACTTCTTGTAATATATATATATATATATATATATATATATATATATATATATATAATTGTGAAGTTTTGATTTTTATGGTCCGATGAAGAGCAACTTTTGTGTGAAAGGGCTTACCTTTGTAATAAATTATTGTGCTTTTAGCTGTGGTTTTCTGTCTTTCATTTATTTCTTGAATCATATCTCCTCATCCCTGGTTAAATCTGATCACAAGTTAGTCATCTTCTCCATCACAACTAGTGTACCACCCCATCACCAAATGATACCATCTTCAGGAACTTCTCCAAGGCAAACCTACTACACCTAATAAAAGACGTACTCAAAATTCTTAACAGTACCTCACAAATAGATCCAACTGAGAAGGTTATTACGTTCATCTCTGACTTTTATCAGCAATTAAACAGCTGAATAGAATAGTCAGTACCTGTGCTCCATAAATATAATGGTAAAGGAATAAGTCTCACTCTCTCTCTCTGGTAGAACTCCTGCACTAATAAACTGTAGAACAAAAGAGGGGAAATAAATAGCTATAAGAAATCTCACATCAGTACCTCAAAACCACACTGAAGTATGCCAGCAAGGAACATAAGAGAAGTATTAGGACATGTAATGCAGAGTACGAGCTTACAGTTCCCAGGACTACCAAAGGAAACTAAAAATCTTTTTTTTCAGTTATGTCCAACAATGCATAGAATTCATCCACAATATGAAACACCTCATCCCCAAGAATATAGCCAATATACTGGCAGACAAATTAGTGATAACTTTACCCCCACAATCCTGAAAATTTAATTTGTCAAAATTATCTTACATCAAAGGCTAAAAATATGTTAAAACTTTCCACAGTACTGGCCAGTATACCAGGATGCATGCTCATCAGTGCCAAGTATGCACTGTCTGTGTCTCTACTTAAATTGTTCAACCTCAGCCAATCCACAAGGTTTGGGTCTAACAGTTGGAGAACAGCCACTGTGACTCCCCTATACAACGGCAGCTCCTCTATGGAACAAGTTAATTATGGGCCTATCAGCATAACTAGCCTTATATAGAAATCCATGGAACATACTGTAGTAGTACCATTTATGCAGACATAGGCAACTTAACTGATCTAGACTCTAGGAACGTGCTCAAGGGTCAGGTTTTTAGAACACTGCGACTGCATAGCAGAGATGAAGATGCAGTAGTTGCCCTATCTAATTTAAAAACAGAATTTTTACATAGTCTGTTCAATGTCTGCAAGCGAGTATCCCCTATCTCTAATGCCTGGAAGCTGAGAAGCACTAGATGTAAACCTTATTTTAATGCTGGTGATGCTGTTGACAATACAAGATATACTAACAGAACTAGTAATGATTTTAGAGTGGTGTTTCAGTTTTCCAGTAACATCAATCAATACTTAGATGTAGTCAAAAAGCATTGGTATTTGCTACAAGAAGTGCCTGGACTGGTAGACAAGGTCGGACATTCTCCTATTTTTAGTTTTAGAAATAATAAATCCCTTAAACAACATCTATGTCATGGTGAATTATCTAGAACTATTATTAGATCCAATCGGCATGGTACTTTTCCATGCAGGAATTGCAGTGCTTGTCAATTTATATATAGCAAAAATAAATATGTACATCCTACTAGGAAATTTTCTTTGTACACTAATCAATACACTGATTGCAGATCTACAGATGTAGTCTATTATTGTTTTTGTGTACAATGTCCTGCTTTTTATGTAGGAAAAACAAATAGAATGCTTAAAGATCGTATTCTAGACCACCTAAGAGATATTAGTAATTTGGATTTATTTCTGCACCAAGGTTTTACCCAACACGGTTTCTTTGGTTTTCTGATCTAGACTCTAATCAGTTTGGTTTTGTGAGAGGTACATCCTATCGCGTGAGCATAGCAAGCTTCTTCAAAAAGGTTACACAAGCTGTGGACAATGGTCACTTCATGTACACTGCTTATCTTGACCTGGAAAGGCTTTTGACACTATCCCATACATGGGTATTACTAAAAAAAATAGATATTTTTAATACAACTCCCTACATGGTCCACTGGACTGCAAAACATGCTATCCAACAGATCTCAAATTATGAAAGCTGCTGGCAACCTGTTTGGATATAAAACTGTAACTAATAGGGTACCATAGGGATTACTACTTGGCTGTCTCATTTGGCATTTATTTTGCATACATCCAAGCCAATATCCTCAGCCTTGACATTCTCTGAGGAAGATCCAGTCCTTAACTAGGCATGTTTTCCTGTTGGAACTGCTGTATTAGCTTCCCCAATTTACCTGTGAATGACGCACACATTTTAAATGTATGTATTCCAATATTGAAAGCACTGGAACTTTTTTCTACCTCTTGCACTTTCATCTGGAATTGCCTATATTGCTTCTTGCATTTGGTTTACAATGGACTTCTAACAAAGCATCAAACAGGAAAGACAAATGATAGCCCTAATAAGAAGTTCTGACTAAGTGAAGATTTTCCCAAATCTATCCAGCATCCCAGACTTCTGTATGAGTGCAAGGTCACTAAGGCACCTGCTTCCTTCTGACATTATTTGTGATTAAAGACAACAGCAGGCTCTGCTTTAAATCCTGTATAATAATTTTCCCTTTCCTTAGGTGCAAGATGTTGAACATCAGGATGTTGGGGGACTGATCCTTAGAATTATTTCAACAAGAAAACAGTCCACTTCAGTTCCTTAAATGTCATATAACCTTCTCTTCTTTAGTATCTGGAGGGCCATTTTTTAAATTCATCTAATAAGGCATTGTACACATCAGTTTCTATGTAAATTACATTGATAAATATATTTGGGCAGCTCAGAGGGAAGACTGCTCCAGGGTCCAATCCTGTCTTCTGGCTGCTGTCTGTGCAGAGTTTATATGCACTTTTCATACTCCAGTTTCTTTTCATCATGCTGCAACATGCTAATGACTGAACGGCTACATTAATTTGACCATTTATATGACATTTACTCCTGTCCTTATGATCCAGGTCCCAGGGAATAGCTGCAAAGGGTCCAAGGACCAGCTCACTTAAATTAACACAAACTAAAATATGAGGAGAAAAATGATCACAGTCTGAGTGCTGGGGCTAAAAAGATGTGTTTCAAATAAAATTACTCCTCAGAGTTCTGAGGAGTGTGAAGAGGGAGGCTGTTTCTTCTACCCCTTTTGGACAATAAAATGTGGTGGTTAAAGTGCCACCAGCACCAATTCAATGGACATGACTCATAGATCCATAGCATAGAATCTGAGTGGATGACAGGTTCTCTCACTCAGAAACACACACAACGATAATTCATTTATTTCCTAGCAAACATTTTAAAGTTGTCAGCATCTGTGGAAGTGTACCTGCTTTACGTAATGAAGCTAACTCAAGAGATAAATGACATAAGGCATTTCAAAAGTTTCACCAAGAAAGATAATTTTAGTTTCACATATCAGGTACTCCTGATCTTGCTTAGAAAGAGATGTACCTGAGCTGTTTTGGTTATTTTAGCTTAACAGCTGTTTAACCAACACATATGTTCTAGTCTGTGAACCTTTATGATGGGCATCTATGTCCCTGAAGCATGTATGATTCTGTGTTGGTGTTTTATCAGTAGATCAGAAAGTAACTTTGCATTTTTTGTTTACTGCTGCCTCCTTTTTTCAGGTAAATGTGTTTTTCTTTTTCTTTCCACCATACCTGAAATATGTCAATATGGACATCTTTGAGATTTTTTTTTCTTTTTATGTGACTTGTAGTTTCTTAAGTTTCTGTAACCTTCTTCCAGTCAAGTAAAATTGAAAGTTTTTATTTAAATTTTGCACCTAAAGTAAACTTTTATGCAATATTCACAAATGTCATTCAAAACAACAACAAAGTGCATAAGGTAAAAGTCCTTTGCAGCAGTTGGTCCGCACAAGCTCAGTATTTAACAGATTTAAATGGATATTACTCATCAGCATTGGAACATACAATCAAATTACAATGGGTAGTCATTCTGATAAGATTAAGTAATGATTAAGTAGTAGGGCTAACAACCAAAGATTCAAACAAAAAACAGAAAGCATGGACAGCTGTCAAATGATTTTGAAGTAGCAAGAAAAAAAGTTAAAGATGAAACTTGAAAAACATGTCTGCACACATGCATTAGCTATATACCTGGAGGATGTGTCATGTAGGGAAAATGTGCATTTGAAGATACTTGTATGGGCTGCAATGCACTTTGTGCAATAGTCTGTGGACCGCCATGATTCTGTGTTGCCATTAGCATTACTGAAGCATGAGTAGCTGGGTGATGAGGTTGCACTGTTGTCTGTACATGTGGCTAAAAAAAAGAATTAATTTGAAAATGTCAAATAAATAGTTTAAAATGTAAAAAGTTAATAAACCATTCTAATAAACAAATATTAGACAGACTTCAAAAAGGTTTGTTATGCAGTGCCTTTTGAAACATCATCTCTAATATCCTGACAGCCTGCAAACTATTGTATGTAGAACTTTCACTTATCAACTAGCCAATCTTCTTTCTAGCATCACCATTCAATGTTATGAAAATAAGCACACAAAAGAACTGATTGATCACTTCTTGCCCTCCGTTTTCACCTTATCAGCAGTTAAAAACCTTCTAAAAGTAGGTAGTGATGACATGGCTCACTCAAGAAAAAAAAATATGGAGTGATGACATGACTCATTCAAGAAAAAAATCTGTGTTTCCCATAAGCTAAAAATAAGTCTTCTAGGGGAATGCCAATTAAATGAGACACGAAAGGAAAACCTGAAGTTATGGCTTTTCACAACAAAAATAACAAATATGTCAGTACTCATCACATCATATGATCTTCAAAAGGGCCCTCAATTATGGGTGAAACACATAGGATACTTTCTTCTGATGCCCATTTGTGTTTTTTCCCTGAAACGCATGAATCTCTACACTCTCATATGCATACTCTGTATCCCTGATTCACACAGAGGTTTCCTACGCCAGCTGGTACTGCATACCATGTCAGTCCCCAGTTACAGAACTACATGGGCATACAGGTATAAATTTCTAACTATGAATATACACAAGCTGTCTTTGGTACATACCACACACCATGCCAGAACTCAAGGATGCTCTTAAGTACAAATGGTAAACCTTGGGCCAAAGGACAATAACTGCCTTTGTTGCCATGTCATCAGACCTTAGGCTATACAGTCTAAACATCTGGGTCCGAAGAGGTGCTGAGATAAGTCGGTTGGTCGCAAGTAGGCTGGGTCAGATGGCCAGAACTCTGGCTGGGCAGACTCAGAAATCCTAAACATGCAGAGAGGGAGTCATTAAGAATACAAACTTAATGTTTCTGTGTGCTACAGGCTTAATTCCCACCATTAGAAGAGCTTCTCCTGTAATCCAGGGGAGGGCAAGAAATTCTAGCTAAAGACTGCATTTGGAATACTCACCATTGGATACTTTTGTCACTGAGTCTACTACTATGTTGAAGTACAAGCAGTAACTGACCAGGGTGGAAGAGGCCAAAGAAAGGCACAGGGAAAAGGCCCTGAGGGCTGAATCCTCAAGTACAATGTACCAAAGTTGTTTTAACTCCTGGAATTGTGGCTGAAGCAATAATGTTTAGTGAGTGTGCAATCTGACAAAAAAGTGGCTACAGCTCAAATGTCTGCATGCAAGAGGTCTTTGAAGCAAGCACTGGCTTCAGCTAAGCTGTTGGCATAATGGTCTTTGACAGCAGCATTTTCCAAAAGGCAGAGATCATTGGCCTGAAAACAAAAAATAATGCAGTTAGCAATTTCTCTGGAAAAGTTTTGATTGGCCCCTGCCAACTACTCTTCCATTCCTGAAACAAGAGAGACATATACTTGTTACGTCTTCTCAAACTTAAGTAAATACTTCATTTAAAACCTGACCTGACAATGCTCATCCATTGTGTGAAGGCTCCTCTTTCTGCTACTTTCGGCCCTTACAAAGAAAGCAAGATGATGACTTGGATGGTTTATGGATAATTTGAACCAACTTTTTGTAGGAAATGTGTGTTGGTTCAAGGGACAGAAGATCCTTGTGAAAGACCTGATAGAAAATGCTTTATTAACATAAAGGCCTCAAGCTCTCAAGAACCTGCAAAGAGTTGAGGGCCATCAAAAAAAGTCTTTTCAAAGAAATCACTTTAAAACCACTAAAGAGTTGGTTAGAAATAGGGTGAAAAAGCCTTAAGATCATGAGGTATACATGCCACAGGAGTTGTTTAAATGTTAGCAGAGACATAGAACCCAGTCAAGAATTGCATGGCCAGGTACTGCTGGCACCAGTTCTAACCTCCATAAGGTCATGGTAGACAAACAAATGATATGAGTACTCTTATCATGAAATATCAGAGATCCAAATCATACAAGTGTCCGAGATAGAAGAGGCCACTTCCAAAGGGACAAAATGGTGTGTGATTCAGGATATCAATTTGTCTACACAAAGAACAAGTGTCAAAATACACTTGCTAGGAGAAAGGCATCCTGGTGGTTTTATACTTGTGTGACTCTTGCCAGCAGATCTAAGCAGAAGCGACAATCTACAATAAGAGCTGAGGCCTGTGGTGGAGCTGGTTGCCATCCCAACTCTAACCATACAGGACCATTCTTAGAATAAGTAATTCTGAATTAGCAGCGTTATGCCAGCATGAAAATACAACCTCCTGGACATCAAACAGTGACTTGAATGGACTAATTACTCTCTTGACCTCTGAACATATTTTTCACAAAGAATGATGTGAATCAATGGAATGGATTCATCAGAATGAGTGGTGGGGAGGGAGAATCAAATGAGACACTCAAAATGATATGGGATGGGTAGAAAATGGTAAGAGGGGAAGGATAAGTATGGAGGGAAGGTAGAATGTTAAGGCACTTAAAATGATAGACTACACAGGTTTATTGTCTCCTCCTGCCATTAAGCAAATGCAATTGAGTGTAAGGTAATGAATGCTGCAATGAGGTTTTGAATCACACAGAACTGATGAAAAAGTGTAGAAAAATCTGCCTTGCCACTGGAAATAGAACACCTCAACTTACCTTGTTGCACAAAGCAGAGCAGGGGAGAATGACATTCTTCTGGGTGTCAAAAAGGTCATTTTCCTAAGTGACTCACTTCCAGAAGATTTCTACCAAATACAACAACGGAATCTGCACCTACACACACTGTGTGAACTCCTGAGGCAGTGATATCTCTTTGACCAACTGCCTGACAAGCATCACTCCTCTCTGCACAGAAATAGAACTGCACCCGACCTTACTTTTGTAGGCACCACACAAATGGACTGGCTACCTGACTGAATCAAGAGGGACCTAAGAAATAGCTTTTCCTATGTAACCTAGAGGTCCATAAGGATTGCATAAAACTAAAAAGTACAGTTTTGTACCTACCATAAATGTAGATGTTCGAAGATCCACATTGCTGCAGTCCTAACACTTGGGTAGTCCGCTGTCCCAGTCGGCCCGAATACCAAAGTATATGGCTGACGTCGGTCAAGGCGCATTAGTCTGACGTCAGGACGTCAGGGTACAAATGCGCATGACCGACGTCATATCCTCAGTCTTTTCTTGCCCCAGATGTCAGAAGACCCTAAAAAGATAAGGCTAAACCCAAAAAACACCACACACTCCTGCACCAAATATATATACAATATATACAAATTTACAAGAGTATAACCACACCCACACAACCACCCCTAAACACAGAGGGGAAGGAGGGAGGGTAAATTGGACTGCAGCAATGTGGATCTTCGAACATCTACATTTATGGTAGGTACAAAACTGTACTATGTTCTTCATACCACATTGCTGCAGTCCTAACACTTGGGTAGAATCCCAAAGCAGAGGTAAGGGAGGCTGGCAAATCATAAGGAAGCAGGAGCTGACAACATGCCCTGCAAAATAGCCGTGGCAAAACCAGCCCTAGATTTAGAGTAGAGAGGAAGGTGGTAATGCTTAGAGAAAGTATGCACTGAACTCCAAGTAGCTGCCTCCAAAATATCCTTAGTTGCCACCCCCCTTAGAAATGCTGTTGAAGTGGCAGTAGCCCTAGTGGAATGAGGCCTAATCCCAGCTGGAATCTCCTTGCCATGATGGGAATAACAAAATGCAATGCAAAACCCAATCCACTTAGAAATAGTTTGTTTTGACACAGGCTTGCCCTGAGAACTCAAAGCAAAAGAAACAAACAACTGCTGAGACTGCCTAAAATCCTTAGTCCTGCTTAAATAATAACGCAACTGCCTGTGTAAATCTAAAGTGTGCAAAATCTTTTCCCCCTTATTTTGGGGATCTGCATAAAAGGTAGGCAAATGAATAGTTTGGTTTAAAGCCACACTAGAAACCACTTTAGGCATAAAGGAAGGATTAGTACGTAAAGATACCCTATCCTTATGAAAAATCAGGAAAGGCTCAACCGCCATAAGGGCCTGCAATTCAGACACCCTTCTTGCAGATGTAATGGCTAACAAAAAGCAGTCTTCCATGACAAATATTTCAATTCAGCAGTAGCTGCAGGCTCAAAAGGTTGTAGAGTGAGTTTCTCCAACACAAAATTGAGGTCCCAAGCAGGAGTAGGAGCTCTACGTGGGGTCTTATATTCTTTGCCCCTCTAAGAAATTGCTTGAACAAAGGATGAGAAAACAATGGTGGGTCACAATCATAGTGAGCTGAAATTGCTGCAGCATGAATCTTAATGGAAGAGAAAGACAAACCTTTGTCCAATAACTCAGTAAGATATTGAAGAGCCACACTCAAATTTGGCTCAAACATCCAAATCCTTTGCTGCACACCAAAATAAAAATCTCTTCCATTTTCCTGCGTACACTTTCCTTGTACTAGGTCTTCTGGCTTCCATAATCACATTCAAAACTTGTTGAGGAAGCTGAGACCTGCTATGGTTCAAAACAGAATATGCCAAGCTGTTAGATGAAGAGAGTGAAGCTTGATATTGAGCAGATGCCCGTCCTTCTGAGACAATAGGTGTGGAATCAAAGGTAAGGGCCATGGAGGCTTCCTTACCAGACTCCTCAGCAATGGATACCAGTGCTGCCGAGGCCAATCTGGAGCTATTAAAATCATCCTTGGCTTGTCTTGTCTGACCTTTAGAAGTACCTTTGGGAGGAGAGGCAGAGGTGGAAAGGCATACACATGAAGATTTTTCCAACTGAAAGAAAGAGCATCCACTTTCCAGGCTGTGTGATGAAACCTTTTCGTGCAAAACTTTGGCAACTGGTGGTTTAGTGGAGAAGCGAACAGATCTATGTCTGGAGTTCCCCATGACACTGTCAATGTCTGAAATACATGAAGATCCAGTTTCCACTCGTGGGGATCCATGATTTGCCTGCTTAACACATCTGCTAAGGAGTTCTGTGCTCCTGGCAGAAACCTTGCTTGAAGATTCAGCTGCAAGCTTAACGCAGTCTCCCACAAAATCATTGCTTGCCTGCATACAGGATAAGAATGTGTTCCCCCTTGTTTGTTGATGTACCACATGACAGTTGTGTTGTCTGTTAGAATCAACACCTGCCCTGGAAGAAGTAAATCCTTGAAAGCCAGTAATGCAAACTGGACTGCTAACATCTCCTTCATGTTGATATGTAGATGCTGCAGTCTGGCAGGCCACTTGTCTTGTATCCACTTTCCATTCAGATGAGCTCCCCAAGCTGTGTCTGAGGCATCTGTCGTTAGAATCTGACTCGCCTCTGGCCGGGTCACAGAGAGTCCCTTGTTTAGGTGACATTCCTGAGCCCACCACAAAAATTCCTTTTGAATGCAAGGTATTATTTGAATGACAGTGTCCAAATCCTGGCAGTGCTGTGTCCATACATTTTGAGATTCCATTGTAGCTTCCTCATATGCAGTTTGGCATTGGGAAGTACCAGAATACAAGATGCCATGAACCCTAAGGCTTGAAGGACTGTCCTTGCAGTCAGCCCGGACTGATGAGACAGTTGATGGAAGTAAAGAGAAAGATTCTTTTGTTTGTCCGGGGTTAAAAAGGCCATCTGGGTTGCTGTATTCAGTCTCACACCCAGAAAGCACATGTCTTGAGAGGGTACTAGACTGGACTTTATTTCGTTCACAGAATACCCTAGGCATCTTAGCACTGCTATCACATATTCCAAATGCTGAAGAAGCACGTCCCTTCCTTGAGCCAGAATCAGGCAATCGTCCAAATAAGGATAGATTTGTATTCCTTTTAGCCTGAAGAAAGCTATCACTGGAGCCAGAACCTTTGTGAATACTCTGGGCAGTAGATAAGCCAAAGGGCAATGCAGAGAACTGATAATGAGAATTCCCAGCTCGAAAACGCAGATACTTCCTGCAAATTAGTCTGATAGGAACATGAAGGTAAGCTTCCTTGAGATCCAAAGTTACCATCCAGTGATCTTTGCCCAGCAGAGGTAAAAGCTGTTGTAACGTCAACATTTTGAACTTGGGAATGTCCAGATAAGTGTTGAGGATAGACAGATCCAAAATTGGTCTCCACGTGTTCCCCTTTTTTGGTACTAGGAACAGGCGAGAATAAAATCCTAGGCCCCTTTCTGGCACAGGAACCGGCTGAATGGCCCCTATTTGGAGCAACAGAGAAATTTGCTTGTGAGCCTCTTTCCTTTGTTGAGGAGGAATGTCTGGCATGCCTTTGAAAGGAGGCAAGGTATGGAAATAAAACCTGTAACCGTGGTGAATGATATCCAATACCCATCTGTCTTGGGTAATTAAACTCCAGTTTTCTTTGAAAAGTGCCAACCTTCCTCCCAAAGGTGCTGCCAGCCGAGAAGATTCTGGCAGCTGAAAAGGCAGGTCATTGTGTCTGTTTACGAAAGGACTGACCCCTGCCCTCACCAGAAGACTGAGCAGGTGAACTCCCTGTTCTAGGCCTAAAAGAACCTTGAGCTCTGCCTCTACCACGTCTAGACCTACCCCTAGACTGGGAATCATAAGCAGGATATGTCCACCCCTTGGTAGGCCAATTTCTACTAAACTGGAGGCTGAACCTGCAAAAAATCTTTAACAGTCTGCATAGACTTAGCCTTGTCTTCCATTTTCTTTAGAACTGCTTCCACAGGCGAACCAAACAACACATCAGATTGTAAGGGAGCATCTAAAATCCTTGTTTTCACATGCTCAGCTAAATTCTGATCCCTCAACCAGGCGTGCCTGCGAAGAACCGAACTAGTGGCAGCCACCCTCGAAGAGGCCTGCACAGCATCAAAACCACATTGCAAAGAATGCTTACCCACCTGTTCAGAAACATGAACTAAATCCTGCAACTCTTTACACTCGATACCTTCCGCCAAAGCATCTACCTTAGACTTTAATTGTGAAAGGAGATAATTTTGGTATTTCAACATGTGAAACTGGCAGTTCAAAGCTCTCATGGCCAAAGTGGAAGAAGTATACACATTCTTTCCCCATCTATCCAAAGCCCTAGCCTCTTTATCTGGAGGAACAGGATTTTTAACAACAGAAGCCTTAACACCTTTAGGCCCCTGTGAAACAGTTTCTGGGTCTGCCCTAGGACTCTTAAAAAGATACTTATGAGCTTCAGGCACCCTATAATATCTATCCGGTTTAACTGGAGCAGGAGGCAAAGAGTCAGGGTTCAGAGAAGCCTCTGCAAAAACATCCTCTACCACATCTAGAACAGGAGGTATAGCTAAAGGCCTATGCTGGGGTAGAAACAAAAATTCCTAAGCCTTTTCCTGGAATCAGAGAAATCCTGACCTTCCCATTTAAAATGCTCCCTCATGGAATGAAGAGTCTCTGAAAATGAAAAATCCTCAGGAGGAGAAGCAGAAGGAGTAGAATCATCTACATCAGAATCAGAGTAAGGGGAATACTCCTGCAAGTCTTCAGCCGAAGACTCAGAAGCATCCGAACACTGCTCAAAACTCCCAAGCTCAGGTTCCACCCTAGGCCTCTTATCAGGAGGGGGCATAGAACCTCTAATCATTGTAATCAAATCTTCTGCCATCTTAAGCATATGCTTCTTAGGTACAGACCCTGAAGAACTAGGGGTAACTCCTGAAACAAAACCTGGCCTGCCCCTGGGAGAAGCCATGGAAACAGCAGGGGAGGGCCTAACCACCTTAGGAAGGGAGGGAAGAACAGCTACCTGAGAAGCCCCTTCCACCTGGCCTACCTCCTGAGAGGTCACATCTTGCAGTAATAAAGTCTCTCCCTGGGATTCCAAAGAAATTTCTGGCTGAACCCCTGGCTCCACCGAGCCCTCTAAAGAACCGACGTCTGGGACGGACGGTTCTTCCAGCCTAGGCTTTGCTGTTTTGTCCTTGCGCTTTGACGAAGCGGGCGTCGGAGCATCCGACGGCATTTTATAATTACACCGCTTCCCAAAAACTAACCTGGCACAATCTAATCTTCTCTTTATAGTGCGTTTGTTAAATCTAGCACAAGAGCGGCAGCCAACAACGTCGTGCTCAGGCCCTAAGCAAGGAATACACAAGGTATGGTAATCCCTATGAGGTATCTGTTTCCCACAAGAAATACAGTTATTCACTTTTTCTGACATCCGGTAAAATACTGAGGCAAGAAAAAAACAAAATAATCCCCAACGGGGTACTTAGCCAACTTGGATTCGGTCTGAAACTCCGACTTCGGAAAATCTCAGAACGCCAACCTGCACTTGCAAAACTGCTTCTGCATCGGACCATGCGGCAAAAAAGACTGAGGATATGACGTCGGTCATGCGCATTTGTACCCTGACGTCCTGACGTCAGACTAATGCGCCTTGACCGACGTCAGCCATATACTTTGGTATTCGGGCCGACTGGGACAGCGGACTACCCAAGTGTTAGGACTGCAGCAATGTGGTATGAAGAACATCTGGCTTTGTTCATTCCCCTAAACACTTTGGGGTGGGGGGGGTGGGGAGGAGAGGACCAGTTTACCTGAACCATGGAGGAGCAGCAATGAACTAATACTTCCAAAGCATCTATTGTCAGCACCTGTGACCTGTTTGGGCACAGAAAAATTAGTCCAACCTTTAGACTGTCAGATTAATGATCTCTGGGGTCATCTTTGTGGGCAAAAAAGACAGACAAGGGACAGTGACAAACTCCATATCAATGAAAGCAATCCTCTGAGATGATATTAGAGAGGACTTCTCCTAGTTCATGGTCATCCCAGACACTGCAGCCACTGGAGTGCCATCACATGTGAGCTACCAGAGAATTTCACAACAGAATGACCAGAAGCCAGGCATCCAGGTAAGGGGAAAAACGAGTCCCTTCCCCTGCAAGGCTTCTGCCCCTTAGTCAATACCATGGTAAACATTCTGGGCACAGAGTAATGTTTAAAAAGTGATACTTTTTATTGAAAGTGGTACCCACCCAAAGTGATCTGAGTAAATCTGCTGTACAGATACCAGAAAATGATGCGCCAGAAGGCATCCATTATGTGCAGCAAATACATCTAGGCATCCTGCAACAGCAGGCACATGACCTCCTGAATTGTCATTATCAGAAACTTTGTGCTTGTTGAAAGTGGTGAGGCCCAGGATGCAACAAAAGCCTTCCATCCCTTTCACAATAAACAGGCACACATGCAACCTTAGCTGTCACTCAAAGAGGGGGACAGGCAGACTCTAGAGTCTCTCAGAATGATAATCTAGCAGCTGATCCTACTGGTTCTACAGGGATGTTAGCCTGAAATATATTCCTTTCGGGGGGAGACCTAAATGCTGTAAGTTGTGGCAGACACAAGACCGGAACTACTGGGTCAGAAGCATCTTCAAGCAAGGGAAAACAAAAGGTCATGTGAAGCTTGAGGGGTTTCCTGGATCTGCAAGGAGCTTTCTTCTTTTTGTGAAGGTCGTGATCATCCTGGAAGAAAAGACAGAGGTGGCTAAGGGAGGATTATACCACTATATATTTCTGTATTTGATGACACCTATGAAATTATTAGGAATATCATTAAGGGAAATTGGGGAATTTTAATTGATGATAATATTGTGGCGCAAACACTTCAGGGACAAGTGAAATTTGTATATAAAAAAGATATGGCCTTTAAGCAATTTTTTGAAAGAAACACACTATCAACTAAAACGAATAGGAAAGTGGGTAATTTTAAATGTGGCAGATGCACTGTATGTAAATATATTCAATGTACAGGCAATAGAGTTCTGGTAAACCATCAAAACATTAGGATTAAAGAACATTTCAATTGTTTTACTTCTAATGTTGTTTATGTCGCAATATGTCAAGATTGCAGGGCATTCTATGTTGGCAAAACCAGCAGGCATTTTAGGAGTAGAATTAAAGAACACCTGCTGGATGTCCAACATTTGAAAACAACGAATGCCCTGGCTAGACATGTACAACAAAATAGAAGCCACACTTTCAAATTTTGTGTTATCCAGCATGTAGAATATGATGCAAATGGAAAATGTACTAAATATGATTTAGACATTAATGAATTAAGATGGCAAATATTTTTAAATGCCTACAATTGGCCAGGATTAAATGAATATTGTAGCATTAAACCTATTTTAAATAGCAATTATATTAAGGGTAGGATACATTAATCAACATCAATATTTATTGATAATGAATTGGATATTTATATAAGTAATTGCAATTGTAATATAAAATAATGGAATGTGTTATTAATTTATGTATTACAATAATATATAATACATGAGTTATGTAATGAGGATTTATTCATATATTAATTATTCATGTATGAATGTTTTTAACATTAACATTATTGTAACTTGTTCTATATATATATTTTTTACATTTTTCATGTTTTATAATATGGATGTACACAAATCACAATTTATGTGATATATAAGATTGCAAGCCATAGAATATAGAATTACACTGGCTTCACAATAAACATATTAAGGGTAATGGTATATAAATAGTTTCATATATTCAAAAAATGTTTATAATATACACATAAAAGAACATCCAGAATGAAATATAAGGAAACCTATACATTTGTTAATTAGAATACAGATAAACATTATTCATTAATTACTATTATTATTATCACTTTTTAAAAAAACAGCCATTATGGCATAGGAATGGTGTCTCGATACAAAAAAGGAGTTTTTAATTGTTTAAAGTGATTAATTGTTTTTAATTGGGGTGGGACCTGTGTATATTTAAAGAAAGGAAAGCAGTGGGAATAGTATTCTGAAGAAGTTCGTCACAACGGACGAAACCCGGGTAAACATTCGTTTTATGTATTGGTTTGGTGGATATTCAGTGGATGTTGGTGTACTGGTCATTTTCGTGGTGTGCTGCTGTTCGCAACTTTTCAATAAACGGTCCATTATAGCTGTGGAAAGCATTTATTTGTACAGCGTGGAAGAAAGTGAGTTGCTGTGACTGCTGTGTATGCTGTGGTATAATTCGCTGCCGAGCATTTGAACTTCCTGTGTTATATATCTGTTTCAACAATTTCTTAGTATTGGAGGATTATAAAGTTCCTTCACAAATGGTGAGGGCCTGCTTCCTCCAGAAGTGATCACTTACCAAGACCCGAGGAAGTTAGTTAACTTAATATCTTCTGTATAAAGGGCATCCAGAGTGAACTTCTTGAGCTCATTCATGAGGGCTGGATGGTGCCAGTCAATCTCATGCTATGCAGGTAAATGTTAAGCATGCTTCCATAGCCACAGCATCAGTACAGTCAACAACAAGGTACCCCAGAGTCTACTGTAGATAGCATCTTTACATTTTCTGTCTCATTTCCAGGCACAGAGAATAAGGAAGGCCATCCTGGTGCCTGATCCAAGAAGTACATCTGGAATCTGGACAAGTGAAACAAAAAGATAAGGGCTCCAAACCCCAACATGGTAGAGGAAATTACTCACCTGCCCATTGTGTTCAAGGACGTAGACTCATTGCTTGACTGCAAAGTGGAAGTATATTGTGTTCTGTAGGTCTTGTACTGGATAGAGGTAAGCAAGGTCAAGTCTAATTATAAACTCGGCTTAGGTTTGTGATCCAGCAAGCTAAAGAGCCAAGGACAAGCAGATCCACGATCACAAGTTTTCTTTTTTTCTTGAATAACTGCTGACTGCTAATTCAGACAGATCTGCAGACTGTGTGTGCTTTTTATAAGGTCCAGTCTGCATATATATGCACTGTGGTTAGCTGGAATTCCAAACAGGGTGGTGCCACAGTTCAGAAAAGTAAAAGGACTTAAACATTTTGCATAGGGGAAGACTACTGCTAGAGGTGATAGTTCAGCAATTCTTTTATAAATTTATTTGCAGCTCATTTTTAGGGGAAGGACAGCATTACCACCTTTATTCTACAGTGCTTGCATGCTTCTGTGGAGGAACAGGAACCTGTTTCAGTAAGTGAAAGAGATCAAGAAAGAAAGGAAAGCAGTACCAAAACAGTACTATTAATGCTAAGGACAGCATGAGCAGGATTTTTTTGTTTTTTACCGAGTTAATTCCCAGTCTCTCAGATGTCCCAGATTTTAACTCAATGGAGTGGATCAATGAGAGGTGTCTAGTGCATACTTACGGAAGAGTACATGTGTTCAAGAGCAACATGTTGAAATTACTATATTTTCTGTAATAGTATTTTTTTCTTTCATTTTCCTCAACATCAAGCATCAGAGATGTACACAGAAATGGACTGTCTTTTTGGGGAAGGAGTGTGGAAGCATTTTTTACATGAAAGCAGAAGGTCATCACATGATTACTGCTAACTAATGAACATGTAGTGCATAGAGTGCGGTAATTAAGCTCCGATATTCAGAAAAGACATCAGTTAAGCACCAGAGTGGTGAGATACCCAACCTTAACAAATGTTAAATATGCCCCCTACTGAAGTTATTAGGGTCGGGTCTAGTGCTTAGCAGTAAAATCTGCCTGTACTGACTGGCAAAAGATAGCAGCAGAATAAAATACTGTTCTAATTGCTGTCTGTCGTTAACGTGTACTGACTTCCAGTAATAAAACTTAAAATTTATCAGAATGACAGTTCACCTACATTTTCTGATAGACAAGAAGTCTGTAACCTAAATATTTGTCATCATTTAGTGTCTTCAAACCTCAGTAATTTATCTGAAAACCATGGACCTTATGAGGAACAAACCAAATATGAGAGACAAAAACCTGGACATTTTGTGAAAATCTGGCTAGCTGAGAGGCATGGGAAGGTGAGTGTAAATAGAAGGGACTGTGTTACACTGTCTTCCTGACGGTGCTTGCTAAGTGCTTTACAGCTCTGAAAACTAGTAAAATACTTAACATTTTTTTTCTTTTTTACTTTAACTTGAAGAACATGGAGCAGATAAAAGCTCCATGTACTACAAAGAATTACAATTGGGTCTCCAATCCTAACTTATTATTACTGAGGTGAATTTCTTGGCATCCATGTCTTGAACATATATGTCAGTTAGGATCAGTGACCCGATCATATTCCTCTATGTTATGACTTGTTGGGGGCAGTATATGTGTTTCCTAACGTCAAGCTGAAACAGCAAAATGTTACTACAGTCATTAAATTTTTCATTCTTTTCTCAGTGAGAAATTAGTATACAGAAGTGGGCTATCATTTCTGGGGGCAAAAAATACATTAGCGCAAACAGCAATTATGGTAGATATGTTTTTTTTGGAGGGGAAGTATTTATCAAAGAGCAAGATTACTATTATTATATTTTGTAACAAATTTGCATTCAGAGATGGTGTACCTTCTTAGAGGAGGCATTGTCCACTGGGACATCGTGTGCATTTTGTACCCAAACAGGTTAAGAAATACTGTTTTATTATTATTAATAATACTGTAGGGCTGCCTTAGTGGAACTGAAATATGGTTTCTTATATAAAGCTAACAAAATCCAGCATTTTGCAAGGCTTTTGTTGTTCCATTTAGGCAGTGTATCTAGTTTCTTCCTTGGGACTGTTTGACCATTTCTTGCCATGTCTGGTGAAACTAGTGTACACTGAATCATTTGCCCAGAAAAGGAACATTTTTTTTCCACTAGCAAAGGCAACATTTCCTTTACTGCATTCAGAGTGGTGTACCTTCATATTGTGCTTATAAATTTCCCCATTTTTTACTGTCAGCAGACATGTAGCTTGGGCTCTGTGAAAGTGGTGGCTGTGTGCAAGTTGTTAGAAGTATACTGAAGGTACTTGTCAGCATTCATTTGTTTAAAGTGAATGCTGGAAATATCGTCCTTGGCTGCAACTGTATTTTTTTTAACTTAAATAATCTCCTCTGGCCTTCCAGACTTACTTATTTTTAACCTAGCTACTGTTCTGATTGTCTGCTCTGGCTCGGCTCTTGGTAGACTCGGAGCCAAACCAGACCCTTGGCTTGGCTCTTTTACAACAATCCAAGACTTGCCCACCTTTAGTACTAGACTGAGAGGATCAACTGATAATCTGCTCAAGGATGCTTGATCAAGATCTCATAACATCTGCCTGACAGCTTATAGAGGTTGGACATCTTCTTTAGAGCCACAGAAGACAAACCCAGGTACTTCCACAATCTGCTTATATGGCCTTCCATGATAATGGGCACTAAGTAAGGAAGGGAAGATGACCAAAGGCTCCTCCTCCTCCAGTTATTCTTTATGGGATTTCAAGAAGAAAGAGTGGAGGCTAGAAGTCAATTCATAAAGATCTTTGTTTTGTTATTAAAATGCTGCTTTATTTTAGAACATCACACATACAATCTTATGTACCTCATGCATGGTACGTCATCTATTCTCACAGCTAACTGATCCTTTTCAGTTATTCAGTCTGTACGTCTCTCGCAACTCAGTCCCTGTACTATTACAGCTAGGAGCTGTCCCAATACTTGTGGCTACAATTTCCCCAGTTTCAGCATAATAATCCATATTTAAGATGCAGTTATACTTAATTTTATTTTTTTTGGCAGAGAGGAGAGTGCCCACCACTCCAGCAGTATACCCCCCTCCCTCTGAACTATCTAACCATTGATTGTGCTATGTGCTAGTACCATCCACCCTTGTTCTTAACTTTCTCTAACCTGCTCCCATTTTTTTTTTTTTTTTATGGTGGGACTTCTATTATCTTTACTTACTTTAATTTCTGGATAGTCTCCATTATTTTAAATATTACTTCTAACGAGGGATGCTTGTTCCGCTTCCACTTTCTACTTATTGCTTTTTAGTAACCAGCAAGAACAAGGCTATCAATGCTTTCACATATTTTAATCCTTGAAATTTCCTTGCTTTATTCAGTAAAAATTGTTTCTATTTAGCTGCCATTTACTCTTAGTATATTTCTCTAAGAATCTTTAAAATCCTCCTACAACCTCCTTAATTTATTACACTCCCAGAAAAATGAAATTCTGATCCTTCAGTTCCTCTAAACCAAATCACCAACATTTCTGCTACACCTGTCTGTGCGTGAGCCAATTTATTTGATGTATAAAAATATTTGTGGAGACACTTCCATGCAAATATCTGAAATTAACTGACTTATTTGCCTTAGTACTGTGCAAGGTCTCTCTTGGTCTTCAGTGAGTCATTTCTTGTTTAACACTGCCTCACAGCTTTTGATCCATTTCTGTTTGCCTTTATTCCCTTTTCAGTTATTAGTGCTTTATACAGCCTACTCCCTAATCTTTTTTTATTCGCCTCATCTCTACTTGCTTCTTTTAATCTTTTAACTATTTCCAGTTCTTGCATTTCTCTTATTATTCAGTATCAAATCTAGGTAGTAAACTTAGTATCCCTTCTATTTTAGCCATTGAACCTATTCAACCCTGTATTTGTCTAACACTTCCGCCCAAGCATTCATCTGCCCAGATCTTAACTGGTCCCAATATTTCACATTCTCTTGCTTTACCCACCATTTAGATACTATTGCATTCTTTTTTCTTTTAAATAAGAAACATCTTTATTAAATTATGACATATGACATAGGCAATTGTACATTTATGTAAATGAAAACAAACCATGATGACGCAATTTTAGTTGCAAACATTATACATCATAAACCATAATGACAAACTGTAGCTGCAAATATTATACATCACCTATAACATATCCAATGATTGTCAGTCAAACATTACATAGCTCATGCAAATCCTGCCTTCTTTTAAACCTTGTTCCTCCTCTGCATGAACTAGTCACAAAATTCCCATTTTTTCCTATGTAATTTGTTACTACCCTTTTTTAAAGATCTCAATTCTAGTTGCTTTCTCTCTATTACTATCTTTGCTACTTCGAGTAAAGTTGGTTTAGACTTTGGTTTCCATTTTCTAGAAATTCCTTTTTTGGCACCATAATTAGATTCAGAAAAACCTTACTGTATCTAGGTAATTCCGATTCTGTATCATAGCTAAAAAAAAAAAAAAAGAAGTTATGTCTTACCATAACGTTCCAGCTGTGTTGTAGATCTTTATTCATTCATTACTGTTAGGACTTCAGTTCCGTCCTTGGAACCGGCATGGCCGTTACCAAGCTCGTGCCAGCCAAAAACTCTCAGCTAAGACCTACCCACAATGCCCCTCTCATAGTCTCTTCAGATCGAGTTTGTCCACCATTATAGTATAGAAGTGATAAAACTGACAGTAGGAGGCTCTGTCTGAGCAAACACCTTACTGATAAGGAAATCCTAAAGTCCACCAGGAGTCCAGGCAGGGGGAAGGAGGGCGGGAAGTAATGAATGAATAAAGATCTACAACACAGATGGAACATTATGGTAAGACATAACTTCTTTATCTGATGTTGTAAATCTTTATTCATTCCTTACTGTTAGGACCGAGTCCCCAGCTACTTGAGTCCTGGGTGGGCCTAAGGAAGGACATTCCTGAGCACCATAGAACCAAAATATGTTCATCCCCTGGAGGCCAAATCCAATTTGTAATGAGTGATAAAGGCATGAGGTTTTGCCCAAGTGGCTGCTGCACAGATATTATCCATAGAGGCTTTGGAATGAAAGGCCACTGAAGGAGCCATCAATCTAGTGGAGTGAACCTTTATTCTAGAAGGTAAAGACACTGTTCTGATGGTAGATAAAAGTAATGGCGTTTCTGAGCCAAGAAAATAGTCATTTTGGAGACAGGCCTACCCAATCTGGGTCCTGCAAAGGCCACAAACAATTGATCCGTTTTCTGAAAGATTTAGTTTTGTCCAAGTAGAAACGAAGTTGCCTGTGATCATCAAGGGTATGCAGAAGGTATTCCCTTCTATTTGAATGATGAGGGAAGAAAACCGGTAGGTCAATAGATTGATTAATGGAAAACCCAGAAAATGACCTTGGGCAAAAAGGGGGGGGGGGGTCAGTAACTATGGACATTTTCCCTATGAAAAATCAAGAAAGGTCTCTTGACACTCAAGGCCTGCAACTCAGGTAAGGGCTACTACAAGTAGAGTTTTCCAAGACAAAAATTTCATATCACATGAGTTAGAAGGCTCGAAAGGAGGACTTGTTAACGACTGAAGCACCAATGTTAAGTACTAAGGCTCTATAGGAGGCTTGACAGGAGGTTTAATATGTAATACTCCTTTCATGAAGGTTTTGTACAGTCGGTGTGACATAACAGATGAATTGTCGATTCCATTGTGAAAATTTGCAATAACTGCTAAATGTACTGTAATCGTCGATGCTGAAGCTCCTGCGTGTAACAGGGTAGTGAGATATTGTACGATCTTCTGAATAGGCATGGAAAAGGGATCTATGTTATGTTCTTTGGCCCACCTACAGAACAGAGTCCACTTACTAGAATAACTTTTCCTGGTGGAAGGTTTGTGTGAAACCAGAAGAATCTTGCAAACAGGAGATGAAATATCAGGTAGCCTGGCAATCATCGGAAGTGGAAAAACCAAGCTGTGAGCTTGAGGCTGCGGAGATTGGGGTGAATCAGTCCCTGAGGATGAGACCGCAAACCTTGAGAGTGATCCAAGATCCACGGGTTGTGAATCAGGTGAGGCCATAGGAAAGGGAACCAGACTTGATGGGGCCAATAAGGGGCAATGAGGATCACTCTGCTTCTCAACCTTTGAGCTTTCTGGAGGAATTTCGGGATGAGAGGCAATGGAGAAAGGCATACAGCAGACCCGGGGGCCAATCATGCGTCAGAGCATCCCTCTGTGACTCCCCCTGAGGGGGAATCAGGGTAAAATAGCTTCTGCATTTGTTGTTTAGGGGAGAAGCAAACAGGTCGCAGCAAGTCCTGCCCCAATGGCGGAAGATCTGATCTGCTATTATAGGACTGAGGGACCACTCATGAGGCATCAAAATGTTCCTGCTCAGGTTGTCCACAGTAAGATTGGAACTCCCGGGAATGTGCGTTGCTATGAGAAAGCGGTTGGAAGCCATCGCTCAGTGCCAAATTCTCATGGCCTCCTGACACAGGGGGTAAGACCTGGTTCCGCCTTGTTTGTTAATGCACCAGATGACTGACATGTTGTCCGATTGAATTGCAATGGTCCCGGAAGGAAGGGATGTGTGGAACACTTGCAATGCTAAAAGAACTGCCCTCAATTCCAGGACATTTATGTGTAAATCGGCCTCCATGGGGGACCAGGTGCCTTGGAATGTCTTTCCCTGGAAATGCCCCCCCCCCACCCTAACAAGGAAGCATCCGTGGTCACTGTGGCTCTGGGCTGGGGAAGGCAGAATGGTCGACACCAAAGATTTGATTCTGGCTTCATCCACCAAAGCATTTCTTTCTTGCAAAGGTTTGTAAGGCGTACCTTGTGGTCGAGTGGGTGAGTCAAGATCGACCACTGTGACGAAAGGAGCCACTGTACTAGTCTCATGTGCAACCTCGCTAGTGGAACTAAGGTAATGGTTGCTGCCATAGATGTCAATAGCTGTAGTACAAGGTGTGCTGGTACAAATGTCTGTGAAAGGAGGACTTGAATCTGGCTTCTTATTTTTGAGAGCCTATGAGGAGGAAGGGAAGCTTGGCAGGACATTGTGTCGAAGATCGCGCCAATTTATTCCAGTGCTCTTGTTGGAGACATTTGTGATTTGTCCATGTTGATCGTGATACCTAAGCGAAAAGCAAGGCCTTGAGTGTGAGAGATACTGAGAATGAGAAGATTCCTGGTCATGGCAGTAAGGAGCCAATTGTCTAAATATGGAAACAACTGGAATTCTTGTAGTCGGAGATCAGCTACTACGACTGCCATACATTTGGTGAAGACTCTGGGGGCTGTTGAGAGACCAAAGGGCAGTACCCTGAACTGATCGTGATTGGCTCCCAGCTGGAAGCGGAGAAATCTCCGGGAGCGTTTATCCATCTTTATGTGGTAATACGCATCCTGGAGGTCTATACAGCACATCCAGTTGTCCTTCGCCAGAAAGGGGAGGATGGACTGCACCGTGACCATCTAGAATTTTTGAGGTTTTATGAATTTGTTTAGTAAGCTGAGATCCAGGATTGGTCTCCAGTCCCCCGTCTTTTTGGCACTAAAAAGAACCTCAAGTAAAACCCGGATCCTCTCTGGTCTGGTGGGACTGGCTGAATGACTCTTTCTTAGCAGCTTTTCGATTTCTAAGGCTGCAGCCTCCCTCTGACTGGGTGAGACATCAGGAATTCCTTTTACGGGTCTGGGAGTAAGATCGAATGGGATAAGATAGCCTCTGGATATTATTCTCTGCACCCACGCATCTATTGTTATGAGCTGCCAGGCCTGTAGGTGCAGGGAAAATTGACCCCCAAAAGCAATTGGGCCGCTGTTCAGGAGCAATGGAAGGGTTGACCGGAGAAGGAATCTCTAGCGCCCTGGTTGTGCAGACCTCCTCTGCCCCGAAAGGGGCATCTTCCAGAAACGTTGCCCCCTCTGCCCCGGGGGGATTGCTCACCATGAGTGTCACTAAAAGATCCTTGGGACTTCTTGAACCACAATTTTCCTCCCCTCTGGTTCCTGGAGTAGGATCTCTAGGGGGTGGAAAAACATATGCCCACAGCAGACAAGGTCTTTCTGTCCTTCTCACTATGTGATAGTGTGTCTCTTACTTTGGGCCAAAAAGGGAAGATTTGTCAACAGGCGCATTGACAAAGGAAGATTTAAAGGAGTCCACGAAGTCACACAAACGCATTCAAGCATGCCTTCTCATGATGATGTCTGATGCGGCTGCTCGAGCTGCCCCCTTGGTAGTGTGAGAGATCAAGCGCATCGTTGAGTTTGAGATGGATTCCAGGGTAGCTAGCTGAGAGACAACAGTATCACGCACCTTCTCAGGCAGTACCCCCGCCAAAGAGGCAGACATTTCTGATATTAGGTCTATTTGGAGGTGAGCACAGTGTGTCACAATTCAGCGACAGAATGGCAAAGGTCACTGAAGCATAAGCCTGCTTCCACAGTCTGTCCATAGCCCGAGGGTCCCTGTTCGGGGGATGAAGAGTGGAACTATCTTCTGCCAGTTCCCTCTTGGTGGCCGTCACCATGACCATGAAATTAACTACCAGTTTCTTGGACCAATTGGGTTGGTCTTCAGGGGTGGATAAAATTTCATCTGGCCTCTGGGGGACAGGTTCTATGATGTCCGGGGCCTTCCAGGCACGTTGCACAATAAGTTTAATAAGCTCATCCGCAGGTGGGGTCACGCAGGAAGTAGACTGCCGAGCACAGAAGGCCTACAAGAAGACCGATTCCTCCAAAGGGTTGGAGGGCTTCCAGTCTCCCCTCTGCTTGAGGATCTTGAGAATGTCTCCAAATGAGAAGTCTTCTGGGGGAGACCATGGGGACCCTTCTCCCACATCGCAATCGGAGTCTTCGGTGATGGATTCCTCAGGGGAATCAAGATGTTCCGGAGAAAGGGTTCCCTTCAAGGGAAGGTCTTGCAGCTCCCGTGCTTGGGATCCCAGAGTAGGGGATTGGGACAGCTGCATGCTAGAGGGGGGTTCGGGTTTCATTGCCAGTGGTGCCAATTGTGAGCCTGTTGAGGCAAGGACCCTCTCCATCACGTGGAAAGCAGGCCCACCCGAGGAGGGATGGGAGCCCGGAACCGAGAAGGACAAGTTCAGAACTGGGGTCACAACCCGCCCTGAGGAGCCCGCCTCCAGGTGAGGAGCTCCAAGAGGACTGTTAGCTGCCAGGAGAGCTGTGGACATAGACGGCGCCACCGAAAAAACAGGCACTGAACTAGGAGCCACGGTGCCGACGGCCCAATCATTGCTGCAAGAGTGCATGAGTTCCAACGGAGCTGTTGCACCAAGAGTAATTGATGCCGACAGGGAAGCCTCTGCTGTTGAAGCAGAGACAGAATGCACCGGGATGTCCATCAGTACCAAAGTCTCCGGGACCTGGGAGTAGGCCGGAGGAGGATATACAGGTGAATATGCCATGAGAGCTTCCGTTCCAAGAGGGAAGAAAGACCTAGCAAGGGTGGGTAATCCTCTAGCTGCCAAAAGCTGGTCCACAACCCTCACTACCATCTTGTTCTGAAAGACTCCTGGTGGATCTGAAGGAAGCTGCCGATGGAGATTCTGGTCTCTCAAGAAATGGACTAAACTGGTGTCCCATAAAGGGGTCATAAAAGGGAGAATATCTGGTTCTGGGAAGGTGCTTAAGATATCGGCACAGTGGCCGGTGATGGTGCCGATGCAGGTACAGTAGTCAGAGCCTGTGTCAAAACCAAGATTGGCACCGAGGGGGATGGTGCAGAAGCTGGTACAGTGGTTGGAGTCAGAATTAAGGGCGGCACTGAGGGAGAAGACATGGAGCCTGGTGCCGAAGTAGTCTGCTCTGAAGGTGTGGGAGAAGCCTGGTGTCGACTCGGTTCTGAGGAGGACGGAGATGTCGGAACACAGTGACTCCATTTCTCTTTATGTTTTTTCACATCCTTATGCTTAGGAGGTGGTAAGACCTCCGTCCCAGAAAGAGCCTCCGACAAGGGCGTTTTCAGCATACCCTTCGGAATAAGCTTGTTCTTATGTTCAGCCAACATACGGTTGCTGAAACTAGAACAAATATCACAAGATAGATTGATGTGGTCAACACCCAAACAATAAACACACCGGGCATGACCGTCTGAGTTGGTCATCTTACGCCCACACTTAACACACTGTTTAAATCCTAGTTTTACTTTATCAGACATCACGGAAACTACACAAACCAAAAAAAAAACAACAGCAAGGTTATAGAAGAAGAGGCTTTTTCAAACAGATAGAAAAAAGGAGTACCAACAATGGCACTAAGAAATACCACAAGTGGTAGGGAAAGGGCCTACCAAAGGTAGGGGAGAGGGACAGTACCAACGATGGTATGAAAAGAACTACCGAAGGTAGCGGGTACATTTTAGTAAGAAAGTATATAAATTTAAAGACAAAGAGATAATCTTAAGGGAAAACTGACTAAAGGAAGGTAATTATATTGATTAATCACAAAGAACACTACACTTAGCTTGAGAGAAGGCTTGGCATGTCTGACAAGGAACACGGCAAACGAGATCTGAAGAGACTATGAGAGGGGCATTCTGGACAGGTCTTAGCTGAGAGTTTTTGGCTGGCACGAGCTTGGTAACAGCCGTGTCGGTTCCAAAAACGGAACCAAAGTCCTAACAGTAGGCAATGAATAAAGATTTGCAACATCAGATTATATAATTTCCCTAGTTACACCAATTTGCTCACCCAGCATCTCTGACAGAGCAATCTGCTGGGAATCTTTGAAGACTGCCAACTCATTATACTCCCAGAAAATATGTTCCCAGTTACCTCTTTCTTCCCCACCACACCTCCAACATTTGCTGTCTACCTGAAGAAAAGTTCTTTGGAGTCTACTTGGTATAAAAATACCTATGTGAACACTTCCAAGCAAAGATCCTAAATCATCTAGACTTTGTTGCATATATTGGAGACAAAAACATATATCCCACCATTGTTTCTTTGTGAATTGCTTATCCAATCTCTTCCCAATCTCCTCTGATTGATTATAGTAGTTATCATGTAATATTTTGTATGCTCTACTAATTATTCATTTTTTAACAGCAGCATCTGTTCTAGAGTCTACTAAAAACTCTACCAGTGCTGGTCTTCTGTTTAGGTTCCCTCTGTTTCCTTCTCTTTGCCTATACTCTGATATCAAGCCTTGACAAGGAAGGCAATCTCTACCCTGCAGTCCAAATCAGTTCTTGGCCTCTTCCCATTCTATTACCTTTCTCTCTCTATTTGTTCCCAATACCTTGGTTCTTTTACCGGTTTTCTCCAATAAATTCCAGCCACCTCTTGCCTATTATCTGTATCCCTAATTGCAGTCATCCCTACTGGTAGACTCTCCCTTTCTCCATTCCTGTGTTAGCTTAGTTCTTAGAATACTTTCTGCTACTTTATGAATATATTATGCATGGTTATTGTTATTTTCTTTAAGGATCTGTATCCAACATACCAGTCTCTCATTTCTTGAGCTTCTTCCCCGTTTCATCATCATCCCTTTCCACTTTGAATTATAGGTTTTTGCTTGTGCTATGTATAAGGAGCCTTAATGTGTAGCTCTGAAATACTGCTTCAAATCGGGTACCCCCAAACTGCCTTGTTTGAATGGAAGAATCAGGTTATCCCAATTGACTCTTACCATCTTCCCCTCCCAGATAAAATCCTTCAGCTCTTTATTAACTGCTATCCGCAACTTCTCCTCTGGCTGATAGAAATAAGCCTGACCTGTGTAAAAAACTACTGTCTTTCGGCTTTTCCCAGTTAGTGGTCGCCACAGCGGAACTCCAGTCTGCTAATGACTGGCAGTGAATTTTTACAGTGTCGAGTTGCCAGCTCAGTGCCCAACCTTCAAGGAAGGCACACACATGCACGCACCTACCTGCATGTCTTTAAATTCAATTCGACCTGTGTATAAAAACTAAAGGGGCTAAAAACATTTTAACTGCTTGTATCTTACTATCCATATCTATACAACAGAGGTTCCAATTTCTCAGTTTTGTATTATCTTTTGTTTAGTCTCTTTCCCACATATCCTTAGCTGCCACTCCAGAATCCTTTTTAATCCATACTCCTATGTACTTCATTTTATCACAGCCCTGCAAATATGGATATTGAACAAATTCATGTGCAGATACATAACTTACAGTTAATGCCTTTGCTTTAGCTTCATTAATTTTGTATCCTGAAAAAAATTTGAAACTGCCTCAAAATGTTCCACAACAATGAAATGTCCTTTTCTGATTTTATTAAGTATAAAATAATATCATCTGCAAATACAGCCACGCTTTTCTTGACTACCATACCAATTATGTGCTTGAATTTCTGAATCTCTTTTCTTTGCTAATGGTTCTATCCCTGTATTCTGTCTCCTACAGGCTTTTGAGGGGAAAGAGGACACCCCTACCTGGTTCCTTTGCTCAAACAAAAATTATCAGAGAGGAAGCCACCCACTTTAATTTTCACCTCCGATCCCTCATATATAGGCTCATAGGTGTTTACTAGGCTAACTACCACAAGGTCCTTTTTGAGCCTAGCCATGCATTCCAAATCTCTGACAAGTTCTGATACCCTTGATAAGTGTAAGCATGGGCCTGGGAGATGAACCACTTACAGGTTTATCTGTCTACATCAGAGACATAGGTGCCAAACCAGGGATGAATTTCCGGTTTCCCATCCAATTGTCCAAGTTGCACTTGAATTGGATTAGGGAGGAACTCTGCTTCACATGGATGGGGAGCCTGGTTCTATAGACAGGGTAGTCTCTGGGATACATACGTATCTCCCCAGCAGGTCCTATTTATATCACAGGCAAGGTTTAAGTCTTTAAAACGGGTAATTCTGGTACTGTTTGTTCTGTGGATATACAGGTGGTCCAGAGTGTGGTCTGACAGTGCCCTGTATACTTGGCATAGACCTCCCCTCAAAAGCCTGTAGGAGACAGAATACAGGGATAGGGCCTTGAGGCGGTCTGCATAGGACATATTACTTATGCTCTGTATTCTTTTAGTGAGGAACCTCTGTGGACGTTCCAGTTGTTGGATATGCCTGGTTAGGTACATACCAAAGGGGGCATTGTATTCAATGATAGGTCTGATGAATACCAAATACAATGGAACAATGACTTCCTTGGACTCAGACGCCATACCTTGCGCAACATAGAATGATTTCCTCACCACTATAGACACGCTGATGATCAAAGGCCAGATTACTATGTATGTGTCCCCCCCAAGTCCCTGACTACTGGGTCAACTCTAAGGGGTGTGCTGTCAATATGATAGTTACCACAGATGGATGACTTCCCGAAGGATACTATTATGCATTTCTTAGCATTTAGTTTTAGTCCATGACTATGACACTGGTTGTTTGTCCGTATCATCCCCTCCTGGAGAACATTTGTGTCAGTGTGAGATTCAATGACAGCTCCTAATTTGCAGTCATCTGCAAATATAGTCACCAGAGACCACTAACATTGGCTTTGACTTCAGAGAAGTAAATGCCAAAAAGGAGTGGTCCAAGGACTGAACTCTGAGGGACTCTACTTGTGACTGGCCTCTTTGTAGAGATGGACTCCTCAATTCTAACTTCCTGGGTCCTGTCTGTGAGCCAGTTGGCTATCCACCGGGTGACATACAGGTTTGTACCTAACCTCTTGAGTTTGTCAACAATGTCCGAGCAGGGTATTGTGTCAAATTCCTTCGCCAGGTCAAGGTAGGCATCCTCCTAAATCAACCTTATAATTTTATCCCGGAATGCAAATGCTTCCATGGCCCTGTATATAAACTATCAGCTTACTCTGTCAAATGTTTTCTCTGCATCAAGATCCAACAACAGCAGTGGCATTTGTTTACATTCAGCTTCCTTCTGGACTATCAATGTTCTGTTAATGTTGTCAAATGTTTGCCTCCTCTCCACAAAATCACACTGATCCATATCTATCAATTTTGACATCACCTTTGCCATTCTATTAAGCATTACAAACACTTTATAACCATGGTTTAGGATTGAAATGGGCCTGTATGAACCTGGATATGATGGGTCTTTACCCTCTTTAGGTATTGCAGCCACCACCTCTTTCTTCCAGGATGTTGGTGCTTCTACTCTTAAAATACTGTTAAACAAAATCTTCTAGATCTTTATCAGTGTTTTTCCTCCTAGCTTCCAAACTTTCACAGGGATAACATCTACTCCTGGGAACTTTCAAGTTGATTTGTTATATATCACCATTTTTATCTCATCTCCTACAATCCTATTAGTAATTTGAGCCTTATCTACCTCTAACCTTGGCATATTTAATTCTTCCATAAACATTTCCATTTGTATCTTTGATACTACTGCATTCTTGGCTAGACATCTATATTGATAAGTCTTACAGGAAAGAGTTAAAAGGTCCACCAGTTCTTCTCTCTTTCAATATTTCCTTCAGAACTGTTCTAATGTTCCCTATTACTGTTTCTATATGTCCCATATTATGAAGTTGCCACCATATCCCAACATAGTTTCTTGGCATTCCTTTTAACAACTTGCCCATTATGAGTGTTTTCTAGTCTGATGTATAGTCTCCGTTTTTAAGTTAACAGAGCATCCTTATCCATTCTGCATTATAATACTCCTCTAAGTTTAGGACATTTAATCCTCCCTCATCAACTGGTATGGCCACAACCGCCCAGCCTATTCTTGCCGCTTTTCCCTCCATGTATTTAGAGATCTCACCTTCTTTTCTCCTGCCATCCTAGAAATGCTGGGCCCACATATAGTATCAGTGGTGTTAAGAATATATTTACCACTAATATTCTTTGGTCCAAATCCACTGTTAATGTGTTCCATCTTCTAATCATGTTTGCTAGTTGGGTACGCAATTCTAGACAGGTCTCTCTCAATAACCCACTAGCATTCTTGGCAATCCAAAACCATAGAAGCTTGATTTTGTAGTAACCCTAAAGACATGGGTAATTTTACACCAGTCTGTTAAAAAGACTATTACATCATCAACAGCAAATAGTACTAATTTCTGCTGTTTCCCCCTTCTGACCATTACTTTAACGTAGACTGTCTGATTCTTTGAGGTAGTGACTCCATATAAATAGCAAACAGTGGGAACAGTGTACAACTCTCTTTCGTTCCCCTTGCTATCTTTATTTGCTCTGACATTCTCTCATTAATTTTATTTCTGGCTACTGATCCCTTATACAGGTCACATTAACAGAATCAAATCTTGGAGAAACCTCATTTTGTCCAATACACCCCATAGGCACATCCCATGAACCCTATCAAACACTTTTTCAGCATCTAGCCCCAGCATAACTAGATCATGTTTCTTATCTATTTTTTGCCTCCCTCTATATTGTAATGTGTGTATACTGATCATGTCTAAATATCTAAATGTATCTGTAAGTTTTCTATGTGGAGCTTTTCTCCCCGGGCCTCTGCTGAAAAAGGGCCTTTTTGGCTCAGTCAGACACCCCCTGTTAACAAATGTAAAATAAAATAAATAAATATTCACTAATAATATGTCATCAAATGCTTGTCATCCCTTAACAAAACCACACTGATCATGACTGATTAGCCGCTGCAGGACCTATGCTATCCTGTTAGATAGAATTGCCTCGGAGAGCTTATAACCATGGTTTAAAACAACAATAGGTCGATATGTTTCAGATTTTTAGGATCTTTCCCCTCTTAGTTACCATCATGACTGCTTTCTTCCAGGACTTTGGGATCGGTTTCTCCTAAAACAATAATTGTGTCCAAAATGGCTTTACTTCCTTATGATCAATCTTACAAAATTCAACTGGCAACCATCACCTCTTGGAGATTTACCCCCTTTCAACTTGTTTAATCGATTTTCGATTTTTTGTTCCAACATGAGTTACATTCAGGCTATCACCCTCCTCACTTGAGACTTCTCAATTCTATGCCTTCTAAATACACTTCAATTTTCTTATCCGTTAGAATCCCCCCCGCCTCTAGGGGAAAACTTGGCCTGAGTGTCACAGAAAGGACCCTGAGATTTTTTGTGACACATTTTCCCACTCTTCTGATTCCTAGAATAGAACCGGAGGAGAAGATAAACAGACACCCACGACAATTTTGAAAATGGGCACTATCACAAATAGGTTTAGGAAAGAAAGTCAGATCTGGCCTTCAACCATTGTCTTTCTTTGGCACTAAGAACATCCTTGAATAAAAAATCCTTCCCCACTGGGGAAGGAGGAAATGGATATATCACTCATTGAGACAGCATACGAAGAAGAACTGGTGAAAAACAAAACAGTTTGATCTGTAGGATGAGGAATGACCCCCTGGAAAGCAAGAATATCCTTTCACTGCCATCTGTAACCTTAATGAATGACCTTCAGAACCCATTTGTCTGAAAATATCTGTTTCTAAACAGAAAAATGGAGATTCTGACTTGCTGGAAGAAAAAAGGTACCAGGGTGGGAGATGGTCACAAGGTCTCTTGAACAGTCATTCAGACCTGCTGGACTGTCCTTGATTTTGGGGAGACTCAAGGCTTATATTTGGAACCCCTTGCCATTTCTTCTTAAAAATGTAGTTACATACTCACCATAATGTTCCATCTGTGTTGTCTATTTTCATTCAGCCTCAACAAATGGGTCTCGTATCCAATGTCAGATCCGACTCGGCCATTACTACAGCTCGTGGAAACCTTCAAGCTCTCCCCTACCCACAACGCATTGCTGACCTGTCACCTCATAATATATCTATAGCTTTATAGATGATAAATTTCACACGCACATGTGTATGCATGTATATGTCTGTGTGTGTGTGTATACACACACACACACACACACACACACACACACCTATCTAAACATCTACATTCACACAAGGAGGATGCATTACATAGATCAGACTTCGGTTTCAAGAGACATATAGTGTGTCCTCACGCATGCCCTGTTGAAGGAGGGCATCAATGACATCAAAGGCTGGGGGCTGGAGGGAGGGGAGTTGAGGCTGAATGAAAATAGACAACACAGATGGAACGTGTTGAGTACATAACTTCTTTATCTGATGTTGTCAACTTTCATTAATCCTCAACGAATGGGACAGAGTCCTCAGCTGCTTGAGCCCTGGGTGGACCCTAAGGAAGGATATGCCGGAAAACAGTCCAGCCAAATGTAGACCTGCTCCTTGAGACCATATCCAGTTTGTAGGGATTTATAAAGGTATGTGGATTTCACCACGTGGCAGCTGCACAGATGTCACTGCAGACCTATTAGAATAGGCCTGGACTGTTTTTTGCAGAGGAACATTCAAATTTTGAATAAGCCAAAGTAATGCACATAGTTACCCATTTGGCTATTGTCACCATTTTGACAGGCTGATCCAATTTATGGTGTGCAAAGGAGATAAAAAGCTGGTCTGACTACCTAAAACTTTTAGTCTGATGTAAATAGAAGTGTAATTGTCTATGTACATCCAATAAATGGAGTAGAAATTCTCCTTTGTTCCTGAAGTTTGGAAAAATACTGGTAGGTTGATGGCCTAATTAATCTGGGATTCTGACACCACCTTCGGCAGAATGGAAGCACTGGTACGTAAATAAACTCTGTCCTTATGAAAGATGAGGTAAGGGGGTTTTGAGGACAATGCTTGAATTTCTGAAACTCTTCCGGCTGAGGTCATGACTACTAGAAACGCAGTCTTCCAAGAAAGGAATTTTAAGTCACGCTTGGCAGCTGGCTCAAAGGGGAGTTGAGTTAGGGCCTATAGAACTAAGGTCAAGTCCCAAAGGAAAACAGGATCTTTCAAGGGGGTTCTCAGTAGACCTGTACCTTTTAGAAAAACCTTACAAATTTTCACGGAGGCTATGGGAAAATCTGGAAGTCTTATGTGGAAATTCGAAATTGCTGCCAATTGTACCTTAATGGTACACACACTCACCCCTTTACTAAACAACTCTTCTAGAAATTGCAGGACTGCATAAGTGGGGGCTGTAACGGGTTCAATATAATTTTGCTCAGCCCAGATAACAAACCTCTTCCACTTATTTTTGTACAACTTCCTGGTAGAAGTTTTATGGGATGATAAAGAAAATGGAACAGACAGGGGAAGACAGTTCCTCCTTCCTCTATCCTCCTCTCCATCTTTCCTTCCTTTCTCCCCTCTCCACCTCCAGTACCATCACCATTATCTCCTGAACAAATAAATGTTTTTCTATATGCTTTACAAATGTATGGTGATGGTTAATCTAATCTGCAACTACTGTGGTACATACTCTTATCAAATTTTATGTAGTGCATTGTTAACTGACCTTTAGAAGTTTAATCTGACATATTTGCTAGCTTATGTTTTATCACTGTAAATGTTATTTTGTCTCTAACACATGTAAGCATTGTATTGTTATTGTGATTTATCAAATTGTATGCATTTGCATCTCTATGGAGCTTTTCTCCCTGGGCCTTCACTGAAAATGGACACTTTTTGGCCCAGTGGACCTTCCCGGTCAACAAATGCAATAAATAAATAGTGTACATTGCCTGGCTATCACTGGAAGTGGAATTGCAGAAGCCATGAGGTTAGTTTGAGACTTATTAGATCGGGATGAGTCAACCCTGTTGGATGAAACAGAAGGTCTGGAGTTGGATCCAGAATCCATGAGGGTGATGGAAGGTATGGCCACAGGAAGGGCAACCCAAACTTGTCAAGGCCAGTAAGGCGCAATGAGGATAACTCTGGTCTTCAGTCTGGATGCTTTCTGTAAAAACCTGGAAATCAAGGGAATTGGGGGATAGGCATATAACAGACTGGAGAGCCAATCGTGGAGAAGAACATCCCTCAGTGACTTCCCCACAGGGTGGATTACGGCAAAGAAGCTGCTGCATTTGTTGCTCAAGAGGGATGCAAATGGGTTGCAGCAGAGCTGGCCCCACAGATGAAAGATCATCTCCGCCACTTGGTGGCTGAGGAACCACTCCTGAGATAACAGAATAGACCTGCTCAGTTTGTCTTCTATCATGTTGGACTTCCCTGAAATGTGCATCACTACCACAAAGCCAATGGAGGCTATCACTCACTGCCATACTCTAAGGGCTTCTCGATATAGGGAATAAGACTTGGTTCCTCCTTGTCTGTCTACATACCAAACTACTGACATGTTGTCCATTTGGACTGCAGTCATTCCTAGAGGAAGGGAGCCTTGAAATGCTTGCAATGCTAACAGCACCACCCTCATCTCTAGAACATTTTATGTGCAAGTTGGCCTCCTTGGGAGACCAATTGCCTTGACCTGTCTTTTCCAGATAATGACCCCAATCTGGGAAGCATCTGTGGTCACTACAGCCTTGGGTTGGGGCAAAAAGAATGGGCGGCCTTGCTGAGGGAGATCTGATTGAATCCACCATGCAATATAGTCCTTGCAAGTTTGTATTATCCCTATCCCTGAAGGCATACGATGAGTAAGGTAGGACCACTGGGTTAGCAACATAGGTTCATAGGTAGGTACTAGGCTATTGGCCCTAGGGCCTATATAAGCCTAGCCAAAAGGTACCCTGGCTTCCGCCACCCAAAAAAATTATTTTCCTGTGCCACTGTTGAGCAGAGTCACAGAAGTGATCCCCAGGATGAATGTCCTATCTCACATCCAATCATCACGATTTTTCTTGAAGAGTGCTAATGAGGAGCTTTGTTTGATACAGGTAGGTAGTTTGCTCCAGAGTATGGGAAGTCTCTGGGACAGGAATCTATCCCTCCAGCATGTTCTGTTTATTGTGGTGACAAGGTTTAGGTCCCTAGCGCATGTAGCTCAGAGGGATTGGGATTTCTTTAAGTGGAGCATGTCTAAAAGCTCTGGGTTTGACATAGCTTTGTGTGTTAGGCAGAGATCGCCTCCGAGTAGGTGATATGCGACGGAGTAAAGCTGCAGTTTTTTGAGACGGTCTACGCAGGGCATCTGTTTGAGGCCGGTAATCCTCTTTGTGGGGTATTTCTGTGGCCTTTCCAGTTGTTGTAGATGTCTTGTGAGGTACATACCAAAAGGGGCATTGTACTCTATAATGGGTCTAATGAGTGACGAGTAGAGAAAAACAATGACCTCTTTTTTCCTGGATGAGAAGCCTTTTGTGATGAGGTGTGTCACGTAGAAGGATTTCCTGACTACTGTGGAGATGTGATTATCAAAAGAGAGACTACTGTCCACCTGTGTCCCAAGGTCTCTTATCACACTTTCGGTGTTAAATAGACTATCGTCTATGTGGTAGCTCATGAGTACAGAGTTTTTACCAAAAGGGATGACAATGCACTTTTTGGCATTGAGCTTGAGGACATGGCTTTGACACCAGGCATCTGTCTCAGCAATGCCCTTTTGTAGGATGTCCACATCTTTTGGAGTTTTTATTATGGCTCCTAGTTTGCAGTCATCTGCAAATTTCGTTAGCCAAAGACCTTCTGTGTTAGCCTGTACTTCAGAGAAGTAGATACCAAACAGGAGAGGACCCAGGACTGAACCCTGTGGTACTCCACTTGTCACTGGTCTGAAGTTGGATTTGGAGTCTGCTGCTTTCACAGTGTGGGTTCTGTCAGTGAGCCAGTTGGCAACCCATCTTGTGACATAGGGATTTATACCTAGTTTAGTGAGTTTATCTATAATTCCAGAGTGGGGGATGGTGTTGAAAGCCTTGGCGAGATCTAGATAGGCTGTGTGAACCACCTTACCTTCATCTACGGCTTTGGTGACTACTTCAAAGAAGCCTATCAGGTTTAGGAGACATGATCTGCCTTTTACAAACCTGAACTGGGTGGGGTCTTGAGTTTGGAGATTACCAATGTCATTGTTTATAAGTTCCATGATGACATGTTCCACAGCCTTGCAGACCAGGCTCATTAGGCTAATGGGGCGGTAGTTTCCGGAGTCTGTGGTGGCGCCCCCTTTGTGGAGTGGGATAACCGTCGCTGTGTGCCATTCAGTGGGCACACAGCCTGAGGTGAGGCTATGAGTGAACATGGTACTTAGGTGGGGTGCCAGTTTGTTCTGTAGTTCATATAGAACACAGCCTGGGATTTTGTCAGGTAACATGGATGCTGTGTTCTTGGCTTTGGATAGTGTGTTTTTTACCTGTGCAGCCGTGATTACAGGAACTTTGCATTCTTCTGGTATAGAAATGGGCCCTTTAGGGGATGACAGGGGGCAAGTTAGCACTGAACCTATCTGTCAGGATGTTGGCAATATCAGTTGGCTCTGTATATTTAGTGCCATTGTGATGTAACTCAGAGCAGATCTGAGTGTTACCATTGAGATTCTTGACATAGCTATAGAATGCTTTTTGGGTGTCTTTAGAGTCAGTGGCGATTTTGTTTTCATAACTAGCTTTAAAGGATTTTATGAGGGATCTCAGCTTCTTACTGAGGCTGACCAGGGAGTTTCTCCAATCATGGAATTTTACTCTTTTTTTGCAACAGTTTCTTTCTTCTGTTGTAGTTTGTTTATGGAAGGGGACCACCAGATTGGCTTCCTTTTTTTGGAGGATAGCATCTTGGTTCTGTTAGGAATTGCATGATCCATGATCTCATGTAAGTGCTTATAAAGTGCATTTGTGTAGGATTCAGCAGTCATACCTCTATTGTCCGTCAGCATGGGTGTCATGAAGTTTGCCACTTCTGTCTTAAGAAGCGTGAAGTTGGCTTTGGAGAAATTTTTTACTGTGGTTTCCTTAATGGGGGTGGGGAAGGTATGTGGATGTCTAGGGTGATTAGCTTGTGGTCGGATCTGACCAACGAGGAACTGACCTCTGGTGTGGAGCACCGGTTGCCCATGTTGGTAATAACCAGGTCTAGGGTATTGCTGCCCCTGGTGGGGGTGTGGATAAGTTGATCCAAGGCATTGGAATTTATAAATTCCAGAAAACGTTGAGCACAACAGTTGGTACATGAGTAGTTTTCCCAGTTAATGGAAGGGTAGTTGAAATCGCCCATTATTAAGGTGTTAGGTTGTACCCTAATATTTTCCAGTGTATCAAGAAATGAGGAGTGGGAATCCTGGGACATGGTTGGTGATCTGTAGCAAGCTACAATTTGGACTGCGGTCTTGCCCAGAGTTAGTTGCACTTGGATAATCTCAGATGCATTATGCTGAGCGACTAGCCTGGAGGTGTGGATATCCTTAATGAATATGGACACGCCTCCGCCTTTAGTGTTTCAGTCCAGGTTAGGTGGCCAAAAGGTGTGGTATGAATTATTGCCTGGTAATGTAGGGGTACTCTCTGGAGCCTTGAACCAGGTCTCTGTCACTGCACAGATGTCGATGTTCTCCATTTTAAGGAGTGCCTCGAGTGAGTGCATTTTGAAGTTTAGACTTCTAGTATTGAGTAGCAATACCCTCAGATTCTTCTTGCCTGTACCTGTTACGGTGGTGAATTTGTCATTTGAACCTTGCCTAAAAAAAGGCACTAAAGGGGCGGCTAGAGCCTTAGCCAGTATCCAGAATCCCAGGGGAGACAGGTGCAGGCCATCTCTGGCAAAGCATCGTGGTTTGTCGATCATGTCATCCCAGGCAGACTGATACTGGATCCGCTTAGAATGACACCAGAAGCTTAGCCAACTGCTGAAGTCAATCATTTTGTCCTTGTACTGTGGTATCATTCTGGGTGATGGCAGGATGCTACTCAGGGCTAGAGTCATACCTGCCTGGGCTACAAGATCGGTCAGCTCCTCCATGTCCCTTTTCATGTAGTCCAGGGAGGTACGTCTCAGGTCATTCACACCATGGACAATGACAGAGTCATATTTGTACTTGTTGTGGAGTGACCTGAGTGCATGCGTTATGTGGTGGATCCTGGCACCCGACAGGCAGCTGACAGTAACTTTCTCCTTGATTAGCCTGGTGAGTGGAACATCAGTGTGCCTGACTACAGAGTCACCTATGACTAGAGTGTTGGGTACAGTGTTATGCCTTATGGGCTGTGGTTGAGTGGCACACTGAGTTTGTGGGCTATGTGTCATTTGGGTTGTGTTGGGGGGTGGAGGTTGCTTGTGTTTCTGCTTTGGAGGTCCCTGTTGCTTGGGCAGGTTTTTACTGACAGCCTCCGTGAATGTAGGTGTGTGTTTTGTGTTTCTATGTGTGTGTTTTGGTGGTGTAGGTTTTGAGGGACTATGTGCTGTGTGTGGTGTGGTGCAAGTGTTTACCTTCTCCTCTTGACTGTCTAGTCCAGTCTTAGGTGAATAGAGCTTTGCTTCCAGTTTGGCTATACAAGTGCATCTCTCACAGGTTGTAGTGTTGGGTGGTAAGAGGAGAGTGTTGTCTGCGTACATGAGGCAATTGCTGCATTGCCCCAAGATGCCCAGATTCATCAGGTAGACAAGGGAACACACCAGGAGCTGACCCTTAGACATGCCTGGATAGGTGCTTATTTGTTAAGTACTAGAAACTGTTTTCCTGTAGACAGTGAGGAAAATCGAGTGCTGTAGCAACTTGTAGCTTATTTGGTGCTTACAATAAGTTCTGAACAAGTGTGGAGCTCAAAGAAACAGACTTGAGTGCTGAAACAAAAAAACTGGCTAGTTCTAAGTAACAAAATTAAGCTAGAAGGCTTCCCTCCAACACAGAAAGGCTTGGGGGGCTTAGAAGCCCACAAATAGTCCTGGACACAGCAAATCTGTATCCAGACTAGACTACCCACAGGAAAGGCAGGAAACAAGCTTAAGTGGAAAGAGAGAAAGGAAGAGCAGAAACTAAGCTGACTGGCCACTACAGAACTTTGATATGGTACCTTGCAAGGGGTACTAGAGTAAAAGCCGCCACCACTGAACCCAGGGCTTGTAGCACTTTTCTGACAGATATCTTTGAACTGCAAATGATCTTTCTGGTTTGGTTTCTGATGTTGTGAAGTCAAGGTAAGGGTATGAATGCAATCATGGATGACATGTCAAAGACTGCACCAATGAATTCTAGCCTTTGGGTGGGTTGTAGTTGTGACTTTTGATGATTTATGGTGATTCCCATTGTAAAAAACAAGTCTGTAACACTTGATGTGTTGCTTGTACCAGCTGATACTTGGTTGTGACGGTGATGAGACATTCGTCCAGAAAAGGGAATATTCGAATTCCCTGCAGTCTCGGGTGAGCTGCACCATTGCCATGCATTTGGTAAACACCCTGGGGGCTGTGGTGACACCAAAGGGCAGTGCTCTGACCTGGAATTCACTGCCTCTCACTCAGAAGCAAAGGTACCTCCTGGACTGTCTGTCATCTTTATGTGACAGTTCACGTCCTGGAGGTCTATCGAACACATCCCATTGTCCTTACCCAGAAAGGGCAGAATGGACTTTCTCGTGACAATCCAGAACTTGGTATGCAAGACTAACTTGTTTAGCATGCTGCATGCTGAGATCCAATATTGGTCTCCAAGTCCCAGTTTTTTTTTTTTTTTGGAACTAAAAAGAATCTTCAGTAAGCACATGATCCTACTTGGTCTGGTGGGACCTCTTGGATTACTCTTTTTTCTAGCAGCTGTTGTATGTGTAAAGTTGCTGCTTCCTGCTGTGTGGAACATCTGGGATCTTTTCTGATGACAGCGATGGAAGGGAGAAGGGTATACAATAATCTCTGATAACAATCCCCTGCACCCAGGTATCATTCGTTACATTTAGCCAGGTTGTTTGGTGCAGAGAAAAATGTTCCCTGACTGCCTCCAGAGGATGGCAATTGGGCCTCCCTTCAGGACCACAGATAGGGTCTATCAAAGAAAATATCTCTGGACCCAGTATTTTGTGGGCCTCCTCTGTCTTGTGGGTGTCTCCTATTATTACTATTTCCCAGTCTGCCTCTGGGAGAGCCGGCTCCACGTGCGTCAGGAAAGGAACCCTGAGATTTTCTAAACCACATCTTATGATCCCCTCGTTGATTCCTCAAAAAGGTTTATTGGGGGAGGGTCAAAGAATGTACTCCAACTGCAGACATAGTCTTTCCATCCTTTTCACATGTGGAAAGCATCTCAAACTGTTGGGCAAAAAAGCAAAGATCCGTCAAACAGAACGTTGATGAATGAAGACTTAAAAGGCTCCACAAAGTCACAAAGGCGCATCCAGGCTTGTCTCCTCATGGCACAGCACCCTCTGTTGCACTGGATAGAAGCTGCATGGACGAATTTACCACAGAATGTAATGTAATCAACTGAGAGGCCACAGAAGCCTGAGCCTCTTCAGCAGTAATCCTTGACAATGTGCTGGAAAGTTTCTTCAGTAAACCCCTTTGCAGCCTCATAAAACAGGCCAGATAGTTCTGCAAATGGATAGTGAAAGTCACTGAAGTGCAGACTCTCTTCCCCAGTCTGTCCATTGACCTGGACTCTCTTTTGGGAGGATGGACAGTTGAATTCTTCTCAGCGAGTTCCTTCTTAGTGGCTGCCGTAGACAAAACCATAGCATCAACTAGAACACCTTTACCCCAATGCTGCCTTTTTACTGGGGTTGCCATAATTCTCTCAGGTCTTTTTGGAATAGGCTCGACCATATCTGGCTCCGTCTGACAAATCAAATCTAATTCATCCGGAGGCAGAGTCACCCAGGTGGAAGATGGGCCAGCACCAAAGGCTTCCAGATATATCAACTCTTAGAAGAATGGTTGGGGGCAGACCAACTACCCTTTTGTTTCAGCAGCTCAAGAATGTCTCTAAAGGAGATGTCTTCAGGTGATGAATTGGGGGACCCTTCTCCTTCATCAAAGTCGGTATCAGTGGTAAGATACTCTTCAGGTGAGTCCAGGTGTTTCCTCTTACACTGTCTCTTCTAAGGAACTTCTTAGGTGGGATGGTCTGTAGAAGTATCCAAAGAGGTAGGGATCCCTGAGTGAGTTGACTAGAAGCCCAGGGCTGGCTGCCCCTGTGGTGTCGAGTGTTGAGGATTATGTGGTAGACTCAGCTGGGTGGACAGGGGTGGATCCGAGGGGAGAGGACCAGTCTAATCTGAATGTTCAGCAAAGACCCTCTTTACCACCTCGAAAGCAGACCACCCTGGGAAAGCAATGGAGCAGAGGACAGGGATCTCTGGGTCTGCTGGTTCTCCACCTCGCACAGGTCAGCTGCCTGAGGAGGAAGCCAGAACTGAACTCTCCAGTGCCAAAGCTCCAAGAGGGAGGGAAGGTTCGGAAAACATAGGAGTTGATCCAACCCTCCCAGATCTGACATGGAAATCTTGGCTCCGGGAGCTGTCCGGATCCCAAAATGACAACCTCCTCAGATCTGCTCAGATGGGCCCAGAGTGCTCTGGACCAATAACTCCAAAACCAAAGGATCAGTCAGAAGAAGAATAGAAACTGGGTGAAGTCCCAGATCTGATGGGGTAGGGCCCAACAATGAACCCTTCTGAATCTGCTCTGTGACCAGCTCTATCACCATCCTTACCACGTCCACTTCTGTAAGGCTTCAGGAGGAATGCAAGGACAGATTAGATGCAGGTCTAGAATGCCTCTCTAGGAATGGAAGATAGTCAATATTGAACTGGGTCGAAGAATGGAGAGTAGGATGTCCGAAGCAGGCGTATCGGAGCCAAATATTTAGAATCTGATGAAGCTTTCTTCTTCAGCTCTGTAACAAGTTTTTTCTTCGGAACCGAGACCTTTGAGGTGGCAGCTGAGGTCGGATCTAATCTAGGGACTGTCTTCTTTGGTTCCAAACAAGATAGCACCTTGCCCGATCTGGGGCTCTTGGAATGGTCCCTTTGCTACAGGATTAAAGGCTGACTGGTGGATAATGCCTGTGAGAAAGAAGATGGTAACAGGCCCTTCAAAATCACCTTTTTTCTTTCTGTGAGGGCTTGAAGATTAAAAGCCCCATAAATTACACATTCTTCATTTTAATGACCAGGACTCAAACAACAGAAGCACAGAGCGTGCCCATTCAAAAAAGGCATTTTGTGCCCACACTTGGTACACTTCTTATATCCCTTCTCTGACATTATCTCTAAAGTAGAGAAAAGGACAGACACACACTGACACACTGATTTACAGTAGAGAGGACAGGGGATTATTTTTTATTTTTTTTTATATAGTGAAAAAATGGAGAATCACAAGGTAGAATCGAAAACTAAGAAGAAATAGTGAGATCTAAAGAGCAAGAAAGAAGAAAAATTCCACTTATCTGAAGAAAAAAAAAAACTCGAGAGCTATGCAGTAACCATGTCTGAACGTGAAAGTGGCAAACAAGATCTGAGGTGACAGGTCAGCAATGCATTGTGGGTAGGGGAGAACTCGAGAGCTTTAAGGTTCCCATGAGCTGTAGTAACTGCTGAGTTGGAACTGACATCAGATCCGAGACCCATTCGTTGAGGATGAATAAAAATTGACATCAGATCATCGTTGAAACTGTTTACTCTGCTTTTTGCCAAAACTGGATGAAGAGTTAGAGAATTCCTTAGAATATTTGAAATAAGGAGGACTGAAAAGAACACAGATTCCCTGGATCAGCTCACCCCTTTTCATCACATTATCTGATCACCTCTACCATAAGGGACTAAAAACCAAATCTCTTATCTGAAGAGAAATTTTAAATTTCATTTTTACAATCATCTGTGAGGTTCTCAGAATATAGCCATCCAAGCCTCCACAAAACACTACCAGTGGCCATAGCCCTAGAAGAAGTACCTAGATTGTCATACACACACATTGCAAACGAGTAGTGGCCTGTGAATTAGAAGAAATTAAATTATTTACAGTAGAGTTTTCCTCATAAGAAGAAAATGCAGATAAAACATTCTTCATACCTTCACAATTAGAACAAACTAACATGAGCTTGACAATTCAAAATTCTGAAAAACAAAGTCGCACAAGGATGCAGTTTTTTCCCATTCTTTTCAGAAAGAGTAGGATTGGAATTATCCAAGTGTTTAGCAAAAGTGGGTTCAAGTAAAGCTGAAGCTGCTAGGTCAGGTTTGCAAATCGTGTATAAAAATAGAATTAGCAACTTTACTTATCCTATTTGCCTTTTTAGGGGCAGCTGGCTGATTATCAGGGAAATTGCAGGCTGTAAGAGTCATATTCTTTAAAGCAGACAGAACAGGGCAATGGGTGCATTTTCTGGAAATTCCTTCTGTAACAACACATAGTATTTTGTGAGGGACTGAGAAACCTTTGTGCCCTCTCACTGAAAACACTGGCACATTCAAGTAATAGTTTCACAGAAAGAGAAACCCCAAAGAGGAAACTCAGAAACTGAGCTCTCCTCTAAGTCTGAATAAGAAATCTGAGGAGAAAACTGTCACTTCATCTTCCTGTTCAGATTCAGAATCTTGAAACTCGTCAGGAAAAGAGGTATCCCTCTCTCTTTTTACTAGAAACTACTTTACAATAAGGATCAATAGACTGAATTAAACCCTGGGCCAGGCCCAATCAACTACTACTGTCTAAAGAAATTTGGGGAGGAAGTACAGACAAACGTTTAACTTTCTGTTTCTTTTTGCCAGGAGAAATTGGGCCAGCTGTGTTACTAATTGTAGCAGTAGCTTCCCCAGAGATGGGCAAAGCATTCTGACACAACAGGTCAGCCTTTCCCATTCCATCTCCCAGGACCAACAAGAGTGGCCCTCCCTTGCCCACGGAAGGGAGCCCAGCAGAAGCAGAGGATGTGGTTTACCCCTGGTCCATAGCGGCTGCAGGTGCTAAACCAGAGCAAACCAGGATTAAAGATGAGTGGTCTGAGGTACAACAAATAGCCACAGCAGAGTCATCCTCCTATGAGGCAAACTGCTAGCCCACTGTCATGGCAAAAGCTGTTTGTCTAACCTTTTCTTTTTGTGGTTAGGACGAAGACCCACCATGGAACTGGTAGTCTGTTCTATACTTGAAGTCGAAAATGGTGCCCCTTTTCCCTTGAAGCAAATGCCAGTAAAAACTATAAGTCTTTAAAAGTCACCTTTTCACAAAGAAACACTATAAAAAACATTTAAAAACATTTTGTCAGGCCCCAAAAAAGTAAAATAAGCAATTTCTCCACAGAAAAGTTTTTTCAGTTACTTTACACAACTTTTAAACTGACAGGAAAAAACAGTGCTCCTGTTTAAAAGTAAGATAGTCTCATGATAACAGTTAAAAACTCCAAGCTTTCCCCCGAAGAGGAAAGGGATAAAACGCAAACAATATTTAAAAAATGGATTTTTTTTTCCTGAAAGGAAAATTATCTGCCCTCCAAAGGAACAGCACCAAGCCGACTGCTGATCTTTGAAAGCCTTACAGAAGCATAGTCTTCAGTGGCAGCAAAGTTCTGAAGGACTTGGCACCCAACCTTATCTTTTATTCAGCTCAGATTGAGCTGCTTGACAGGTGGGTGTGTGACAAGTGGGTGTGTGATAGGTGCCCTGAAACTTTGTAAACTGGCTGGCTGTTACATCCTTGGCAGGATACAACCTACATAAGCTAAGGCTACTGCGGCAGTGCTCAATATGAACATCTATAGTTGACAAGAGCTCTTCTTTGTCAAAGAAAAGGTATACTGTAGAAGGTGGAATTTAACATTTATTTCTTTATTTTATTTTACATTTGTTGACCGGGATAGTCTGACTGGAATCAAAACAAACAACAACATTAAAACAATGAAGAAATTTACAGATTTGATATGTTCAAAGAATGAAAAATCAAATTAATTGCAGTAATGGTAGGGCATTGCTTTCCTTCATGTTTTTTAGGTGCTCTGAGATTTCACGGTTGAACAGCAGAGATTCCCTGAAGGGAGTGCTCAAGGTGAACTGAACTAAATGAAAGTAATACTGCTAGCATACACTGGCACAAAGTCCTGCTGCCCTACTAGCAGCTCATTATTTCCACCACAATGTAAATATCAGACTGCACACACTGAAAGCAGTACTTGCCTAGATCAACATTTTCCCATTAAAGGACTATCTGACCATGCAATTTGTCAACTACTTCCCTTTAAAAACATGTATGTAATGTAGTTTAGACAAAATGGTGGATGCAAAAAACTTCCCAAACTTTTCCATATCCCAAGACTCCTTTAAAGGGGATATATGGCATGGTTCTTGGCAGGGGGATCCCTGAGAAAAGCCATATGTGCTTTAGGGAGTCTCCACCCAAACTGTGCCTTCCATTGGGGAGCAGAAAATCTTGCCTGTATTCTTAGGAACAATCATTAATGCATCATCTGAGTGATAGTTGTGCTGTCCTTAAGTTTTTTTTTCTCAATTAAAGGAGGGCACACTAAGGTGCTTTGCAGGTGAACTGGCAAGTCCTTTAATAGTCTATACTGCAGACAGATGGATTCAGAGGTCCACCCATTCCACACTACAGTATTTGCAGAAGCTTTCCAAGTTCAGGAAAGTGGAATGACATCCTCCCGCAATGTCCCGCTCCTCTGCAAGGGGTACAAGTTTCTTTTTAACTGTAGCAAACAGTTTATACCTTTTACAGAGGTTTTAGTTAGAAGAAAAAAAATATACTTTCTTCTACCTTTAAACTGCAGCAAGCAGTTGCTACAGTTTAGACCTCACATGGAGCACTACAGCACTCAGGTTTTACAGGTCTAGAGTAATTGGGATCATGGCCAATCACGCCCCCTGACATTTTGTACCCAGGGCAGTTGCCCCTCTTGCCCCACCCTAGCTATGTTACTGCTCCCCAATACTGCACCTCCGAAGGTGGGGCTGGATGATATGGAATCACAATGTAAATGGACAGTTGCTCAGAACACAGTAAACAAATGCAAGTTTATTAAACTTAATAAATATAGGTCCACTGAAGTCACTAAAGTAAAAATTACACATTTTAGAAATCAGAATCCACTTTACATGATGAGGGCATACTTATACTAAATCAAAATGGTCAAAATGTTTACATATAACCTTTAAGGAACAGGTCAGAACAGGCAAATCTAAACCACTGGTCATGCTCTTAATTCTGCTAGCCCAGTTGTTGTATGTACTAGGTGTACCACTTAGCATGAGCCACAGTTTTGATCAGCTAAGTAAAAATGGGGAGAATGAAATGAGGATGGAGGGTAAAGTGCTTTTTGGAGGAAAAATTGGCCTAGATATGCAATATGCTGCTCATCAGACTGGAATTTAATATAAAAGGAATATTTTCTGTTCTGGAAGATTTCTGCCACATCAAACTGCCTGTTGCACTTTTCTGGGTGCTGGACAGACTACAGCCCACAATGTGTTACCACCCATTAAACTTTCTCCTCAGATTGATGAGAGGAAGTCATTTGCTTTATTGTCTAGACTGACAACATTAGGCACTCTTTCCTCTTGAACTCACTCATGGAGCATTGCATTGTGTCTGCTAGAAGTTAATCAAATTTTTGCTGAGCTGAGCTCTGCTACAATGACTATGATGAGGTCATAAATGTTGTTTTATATGTACACTCCAATATACTATGGGTTAGATCCTGTCCCTACAAGATTAAATCTTGCATTAAATGCCATGTCCAACTATTTTTCAAATTGTTTAGTCTGTGTTTTCTCCATCTTCTTTAAAAAAAAGTGCTTGATAATTTCAACCCTTAAACAGCTGATGCCTGATGCAGACATACTGGGAAATTATTGTCCCATCTGTAACCTTCCTTTTACAGGTAACACTTACTTAGAATGTTGTAAACACATGAACATATGCCCATCACATACTACATGGCTTCCTTGGTCCATGTCATTATGGTTTAGACATGCTGATAAGAGTATCTCTATTTGATTGGCAAGTGACCTGTTAGTGTCAGACCAATGGAAATATTCTATCCTGGGCCTTCTAATATTTTGTACCAAGGGATCTTTATGTCCTCATTTGGTTTGACTCATACTTATCTTAAGTGGTCAGCCTCTTCACTCTTGGGTCAATTCCAATGGGTGCTATCTGGAATTGATTCTGCTGGCTCCCTCCCTCCATTTTGGCCTCTCCTTTGTTCATGATGTATACATTACCACTGAAGGAAGGCATAAAAAGGAGAGGTTTTTATCATCAATCTCATGCTGGTGACATTGTACTCTGTATGTCTCCTTCACTCTGGAGACTGTGCCTGTCTGCTCTCCTCTGGAAGACTGTTCACACTTCATCCTGTAAGGGATGACTCATAGATGAAACTTAACCAAACAAACAGAGATTTTACTACTGCAAGCTACTGTGCAACCATCACATCATCCCTTCTTTACCTCCTTAATTTTATGGTGGCAACTTGTGTTTTGTGTTTGTAATCTGCATGTGGTAAATGATGTCTTTATTTTCATCTTAAGGATATAGTCCAAGGCAAGGACTCACTATCTTCAGAATTAACTCATTAAACCCTAGTGATGTCTCCAGGTGTTTCTCTTTGATCAGCAGAGTGATGTCACTAGGCACCAAATTTTGCCAACTCATATTTACCTTAACTGCAAAATTATGTTAAGCACAAACTGCTGAAAGATGTTTTAACATTTAGACAAAAGATGGCAACATTACTAATGACACTTGACTCTGTCAAGAAAATCTAAAGTGACAGTAAGTAATGTAAATATATACTGTTAAGAAGATGGTTATTTTTTTCATATTTCTACATCTCAAACACCAACATAACTGCATGATCTCATATAAAAGCTCACAAATCGCTGAACAAAAATGTTGCTGACAGTATATCTAGATCTTGAACATTTACTGATATAAAATATTTTCTAAAGTAAAATTTGTGGTTTTAGAAATACAAACATGTTTGTACTCTTGAGTTTATAACCTGACTGTCAAAATGTTCAGAATGTACTAAATGAAAGACAAAAGGCAACTTTCCAGAGTGTGTATGAAGACAGTGTGTTATCAAGACTGGCTTGAACAGCTGCAATGCTTACTAACCTTAGCTTATAGATGGGGAACTGGCATACATGCAGCAACTGCAGAATTAGGTGGCTAGCAGTTTGACATGAGCATGAAGGTCATGCTGCTTAAAGCTAGGAGCCTTAACCTGAAAATGCACTCACTGGAGGCTCTCCTTGCACTGGAAGATGCCAATGTCTGTATGGTCATGGAAACTTTGTTCAGGGCTGCAGATAGCACCCTTGCCTTACCAGGTTATACCTCATTTAACACATTCCATCCCCAAAATGAGGTTGAGAAGACTAAGGGTGGTTGAGTTTCTATCTTCATTAAGGAAATTCACACCTCCAGACTGGTTTGCCAGCATGACGCACTGGAACTACTCCAGGTGCAACTGACAGTTGGCAAGACATTAATCCAAGTTATAGCAAGCTAAGCTATAGACCTCCCTCCATGACTCAGGACACTCACTCACTCTTACCTGTATCTACTTGACTCCATTAAGGTACCCCCTAGCACCTTGATCCTTGGTGACTTCAACTACCCCCATCACAGACTGGGTGAACTACTCCTGCACAAATGAACTCACTCAATGATTCCTTGACTTCATGAATTCTAATGCACTAGACCATCTTGTCTCATTCCCCACAAAGGGAGATAACATTCTGGACTTGGTTCTCACCAACATGGGTGACTGCTGCACCACTCCCACAGTATGATCTTCCCTAGTGAGATCAGATCATTAGACTGTCTCATTCAAAGTTTCTATCCCACCCCCCCCCAATGTTAATCAAGCAAAAAAACTTCTCAAACGCTGACTACAACCTCCTAAGGGAGGGTATTTGCAGCTTCACACCACTGCCCCCCTCATGGGATGCAGACAACTATGCTGAACAGTAAGCCAGTGCAGTATACAAGCACCTGTACAACTGCATGGACTCAGCCATACCCAATAGAACTAAAATTTGCTCCTCAAGGAAACACAAACCTGTTTGGTCGACATCCTCTATCAACAGGCTTTACAACAAAAGGAAGAAACTGTTGTCCAAGGGTAAAAAGGAACATATTCCAAATTGGAAAAACTCCCTCCTTAGCCTCAACAAGCAAATTAGATCACTAGTGAAAGTCTACAAAGCCAATTATGAAGTGAACCGAGCCTCCGAAACAAAGAGAAACCAAAAAGCCTTATTCAGTTAGATTAGGAACCTCCATGGCAAAGCCCAGGTTTGTTCCAAATTATAGGTTCATAGGTAGGTACTAGGCTATCTGCCCAAAGGCATTTATAAGCCTAGCCAGAATGTGTTGGCTTTCACCGCCCCCTTAGATTAGTTCCCTGTGCCTCTGTCTGGCAGAGCCACTGACGTGATCCCTGAGGTAAACTTTCTGTTTCCCATCCACTCATCAAGGTTGCTCTTGAACAGTGTTAGCAAGGAGGTCTGCTAATGTAGATTGGAATCTTGTTCCAAAGCATGGGAAGTCTCTGGGACAGGAATCTATCCCTCCAGCAAATCCTATTTATTGTTGTGGTGAGGTTTAGATCCTTAGAGCGTGTGGCTCGAGGGCATATGGTTTTCTTTAGGTGGAGCATGTCCATCAATTCTGGGTTGGACATGGCCTTGTATGTCAGGCAGAGATCACCTCTGAGTAGGCGGTATGCAACAGAGTATAGCTGGAGTTTCTTCAATCGAGCTGCATAGGGCATCTGTTTGAGGCCAGTGATCCTCTTGGTGAGGTACATCTGTGGTCTTTCCAGCTGTTGCAGGTGTCTTGTAAGGTACATCCCAAATGGGGCGTTGTACTCTATGATGGGTCTGATGAGTGATGAGTACAGGGGCACAATGACCTCTCTTGATCTGGATGCGAACCCTTTTGTGATTAGGTGGGCCAGATAGAAGGATTTTCTAACCACTTTTGCAATGTGATTATCAAAGGAGAGATTACTATCTACTTGGGTCCCCAGACAGTACAGTTGTGTACACTTACCATAAATGTAGATGTTTGAGTGTATTCACTGTTGCAGTCATTACATTTGGGTAATCTGCTGGCAGGTTACCCTCAGTCGGCCTGATTAACAAAGTCTTGGGTCCTGCGTCGGTTGCTGTCCCTTCTTCTATGACGTCAGGTCGTCAGGGATATAAAACATGCAGCCGACGCCATTACATCAGTTTTTCTTGCCCCAGATGTCAGGTGCCCCCCAAATGGGGAGCAAATAAAATTAAAAACACAAAAAATATACCTCCAATCCCAAAAGCAAATACACCAAAAGGACTTTTAAGCATAGTGAAAGAAAGTAGAGGTATAGCCAAAGAAAAATAGGGGGCTGGAGGGAGGGTAACCATGACTGCAACAGTGAATACACTTAAACATCTACATTTATGGTAAGTGTACACAACTGTACTATGTTCTTTGTGTTTCACTGTTGCAGTCATTACATTTGGGTAGATTCCCAAAGCTATGGTTGGGTGGAGGGAATTATACAGCATTAGGACCAGCTTATAAGGCCCTGCAGGACAGCAGTGGCAAAGCCAGCTCTGGATTTAGAGAAAAGTGGTAAATGGTAATGTTTGGTGAACGTATGAACTGAGCTCCAGGTAGCAGCTTCTAGAATGTCCCTGGTAGGCACACCTCTGAGAAAGGCTGTAGAAGTAGATGCAGCCCTAGTGGAATGGGATCTGATCCCCTGGGGGATAGTTTTTCCATGGTGCATATATAGCAGAAACGAATACAATGGCTTATCCATTTGGAAATGGTTTGCTTTGAAATAGCCTTTCCCTCTGCCCCTGCAGCAAATGCCACCAGCAGTTGTTCAGATTTTCTTTGAGATTTTGTCCAGTTTAAGTACAATCTAAGTACAATCTAAGTTGTCTGTGTACATCCAATGAATGCAGAATCCGCTCCCCCTTGTTCTGTGGATTGGGAAAGAAAGTTGGCAAATGTATGGTCTGATTAAGAGCCACACTGGATACCACCTTAGGCATGAAGGATGGACTGGTCCTGAGAGATACCCTGTCCGCATGAAAAATGAAAGGCTCCACTGCCATAAGAGCCTGTAATTCGGAAATCCTTCTAGCTGAAGTGACTGCTAAAAGGAAAGCTGTTTTCCAGGAGAGAAATTTTAAGTCTGCAGTAGCAGCTGGCTCGAAAGGAGGGAGAGTGAGCTTTTCCAATACAAAATTGAGGTCCCAGGCAGGGGTTGGAGCTCTCCTGGGTGGTCTTAAGTTTTTGGCCCCTCTGAGATACTGCTTTAGCAGAGGATGAGAGTAGAGTGGAGGTTCTGTGTTGTAATGAGCTGAAATGGCTGAAGCATGGATATTTATGGAAGAAAAGGACAGGCCCTTGTGAAGCATCTCAGTTAAGTATTGTAAAATCTGAGGAATGTTGGGCATTGCTGTGCTTATCCCTTGAGATTGATTCCAGGTGCAACATTTTTTCCATTTGTCAGCATAAGATTTTCTAGTACTAGGCCTTCTTGCTTCCAAAATGACATCCATCACAGGTTAGCTGAGGGATGCTAAGGGTGAATTTAGGTGATTAGCCACACTGCAAGATTCAAAGTCTGGAGCTGAGTGTGCAGAATTATGTTGTTCTGCTGAGACAGTAAGTAAGGTGTCTTGAGGCAGGTGCCACGGTGGAAGGTGTGACAGGAGTGGGTACCAGTGTTGGTGAGGCCAGTCTGGAGCAATCAAAATCATTTTTGGTTTGTCCTGTTTGACTTTTATTAGAGCTTTGGAGAGCAGAGGCAGAGGGGGAAAGGCATAGACTGACAGGTTTTTCCAGCTGAAGGATAGAGCGTTCACTTTCCAGGCTTTTTTGTGATGAGTTCTTGTGCAAAATTTGTCCAACTGACAGTTCTGGGGTGAGGCAAAAAGAGCTATGTCTGGGCTCCCCCATTTGCATGTCAACATTCTGAAAATCCGTGGTTCCAGTTTCCATTCGTGTGGGTCTATGACATTTCTGCTTAGTTCATCTGCCAGAGTATTCAGCTTTCCTGGCAGGAATTGAGCTTGTAGTTGTAATTGATAGGTCAAGGCCATGTTCCACAATGCCATGGCTAATCTGCAAAGGGGGTAGGAGTGTGTACCCCCCTGCTTTTTTATGTACCACATAACTGTGGTGTTGTTTGTCTTTATCATTAATTGCCCTGGATGAAGGTAGTCCTTGAAGGCTGTCAGTGCATTCTGTACAGCTAGCATTTCTTTTTGATTGATATGAAGGTGCATTTGATTTGGGCTCCATTTGCCCTGAATGCACTTCCCTGCCAGATGTGCCCCCCAAGCATAGTCTGATGCGTCTGTAGTTAGGGTTTGGGCGGCAGGGGGTGGTGTGAATGTCAGTCCCTTGTTTTGGTGGCAGGCCTCTGCCCACCATAGGAACTCTAGTTGCAGGCAAGTTATGATAGGAATCATTGTTTCCAGACTGTGACAATGCTGACTCCATAGACTTTTTAAGTACCACTGAAGTTTCTTCATATGCAGTCTTGCATATGGAATCAGAAGAATGCAGGATGCCATGAACCCCAAGGCTTGCAGTATTTGCCTTGCAGAAAGCAGGGTTTTTGTGGCCACCAGTTTGAAGTAAGTCACCAACTGAATTTGCTTCTCTGATGTAAGGAAAGCCATCTGGGCAGTTGTATTCAAGCTTGCACCCAGGAAAGCAATTTTTTGAGAGGGTACCAGTTGTGATTTCTTTTCGTTTATGGTGTACCCTAGACAAGTTAGAACCCTTTTTACAAATGCTAGATGGTTTAGAAGAGTGTCCTTGTTTTCTGCCTGAATTAGACAATCATCCAGGTATGGATATATTTGAATATTTCTTTGCCTGCAAAATGCAATTACTGGAGCCAGGCACTTTGTAAAGACCCTGGGTGCAGTAGATAAGCCAAAGGGCAGTGCAGAGAACTGGTAATGCAAGTAGCCTGCTTTGAAGCGGAGGTATTGTTTGCAAGACTCCCTGATTGGGATATGCAGATAAGCCTCTTTTAAATCTAGAGTTGCCAACCAGGCATCTTTGCCTAGCATAGGAAGTAACTGGTGAAGAGTCAGCATCTTGAATTTTGGAATGTCCAGAAAGGTGTTTAGAATACATAAGTCCAGGATTGGACGCCATGATTTGTCTTTTCTGGGTACCAGGAAAAGTCTTGAATAGAAACCTTGTCCCTTTTCCTCTTCTGGTACTGGTTGAATAACCCCCATGCTCATGAGGGAACGTACTTGTTTCTGGGCCACTGCCCACTGATTTGGGGGCAGGTCGGGCCATCCGTTTGGATTTGGCAACGTGTGGAAATGAAATCTGTATCCCTGGAATACTATATTTAAAACCTATTTGTCCTGGGTTATAAGTTGCCAGTTTCTTGCATGAAGAGCCAGTTTTCCCCCAAAAGGGGCAGCTAAAAGGTAAGTGCTTGGTAAGTGTAAAGGGAAGTCATTGAGACTGCTTATCATAAGGAGGTGTCTTGTTGTTTCCAGATTTGGAAGAGGTGGCACCCCATTGTTTTGTTCTGAAAGTCCCTTGTGACTGAAACCTGGAGCCTTTGGAATGTCTGGGTTTGACTTGAGTATCTCTCGAAGGAACTGGAAAAGACCAGTTCTTAGTAGGCCAGTGCCTGCTAAATCTTGGAGGTTGCACTTGTAAGAAATCTTTCACAGTTTGCATAGATTTAGGTTTATCTTCCATCTTTTTTAAAACTTCTTCAGCCTTATTACCAAAGAGACGGTCCTGTTGTAAAGGAGCATCCAACAATTTTGCTTTAACATGATCAGGCAGATTTTGCTCTTTGAGCCAAGCATGCCTTCTTAGCACAGACCCAGTTACAGTAGCCCTGCAAGAGGCCTCCAAAGAATCAAAACCACAATGCAAAGCATGTTTTCAAACTTGTTCTGCTGAATGCAATAAATCCTGTAAATCTTTGTTTTCCACACAGTCAGAAATTAACATCATTTTCTGTTTAAGCAGTCCCATGATATGCTGTTGATATTTTAGCTTATCAAATTGAGGGTTTAAAGCCCTGATTGCCAAGGTTGCAGAATTGTAAACCTTCTTACCCCATCTATCCAGCGCCCTGGAATCTCTATCAGAAGGGGTAGGATTTTTAGCTGTAGAAGCCTTAATGCCTTTGGGACCCTGAGAAATGGTTTCAGGATCTGCAACAGGATTTTTGAAAAGGAATTTGTAGGAGTCAGGGACCCTGCAGTATCTGTCTGGCTTACAAGGATCCGGAGGCAGAGAATCAGGAGCCATACTAGATTCTGAAAAAACATCATCAACAATGTCTAGAACAGGAGGTATAGCCAAAGGCCTGTGCTGAGAAAGAAGAAGAAAATCCCCAAGTCTCTTTTTAGATTCAGAGAAATCCTGACTTTCCCAGTGGAAATGTTCGCTTAAGGTATGTAAAGTTTCCCTAAAAGAAAAATCCTCAGGGGGAGAAGCAGAAGGCATGGAATCTTCTGCATCAGAGTCCTCATAAGTAGGTATAGACAATTCCTGTTCATTAGAAGAGTCAGAAGAAACAGAATCCTGTTCAGAAGATTCATAATCAATGTCTTGCCTAGGCCTCTTAGAAGGGGGGGGGGGGGGGATGATCAGAGTAATTAAATCTTCAGCCATTTTGATCATTTGTTTTTTAGGCATAGGGGCCTGCACATATGGGCTCAGGTGTCGTTTTTTTTAGGCATAGGTCAAGATTTTGGCCTTAGTTTTGAAGATGGCGCCGGTCTAATATACAAATCTGTAGGCCGAAGCTGGTGCCTGCACAGCGGCTCCGGACCCATCCAAGGTAGAGACATCCGCGGGTTCCATAATTGAAGCATCTTACGGCATACCGGACTCTGAATGGGTCTCAGTAGAGGCCTGCAAATCAGAAGTAGCGGGTATCAGGGGCTCCGAAAGCACCTCACTGGGCACCGGCGGACTGACGACTGGCTTAGGAGAAGCATCATCGGCAGTTTAGGACCTCAACGGCCTGTCTCTGTCTTTTTCTTTGCGATTTTTAGGTATTCCGGTAGTCGGATTGCTAACCGAAGACATTTCTGGATAATTAAAGCGTGACCCAAAATATTTAGAAGCAAAAATGTACCGATGTTTGATAGTGGGTTGATTAAATAAAGCACAAAACCGACAGCAAGGTACGTTATGGTCAGGGCCTAGGCAAGGAATACAGTACAAATGAAAATCCTTATGAGGTATTTGCTTCCCACAAGTAATGCAATTATTAACTTTTACTGACATCGGTAAGGAGCAAGAAAAAGTTTCCCCAACGAGGTACTTAGCTTATCAGTTGAAGACTTCGGATCTGAAACTCAAAAACTAAAATTTCAGGAGTTGGCCGACCGGCACTTGAGAACTGCTTCTGCTTTGGGCACCGCACGGCAAGAAAGACTGATGTAATGGCATCAGCTGCATGTTTTATATGCCTGACGAACTGACGTCATGGAAGAAGGGACAGCAACCAATGCAGGACCCAAGACTTTGTTAATCAGGCCGACTGAGGGCAACCTGCCAGCAGATTACCCAAATGTAATGACTGCAACAGTGAAACACGAAGAACATCCCTTATTACATCTTCCATATTTAGGGGACTACCACCTATGTGGTAGTTTGTGAGTACTTTGTTTTTTCCAAAGGGGATGACTATGCACTTTTTTGGCATTTAGCTTGAGGCCATGATTTTGACACCAGGTATCCATCTCAGTGAGACCCTTTTGGAGGATGTCTGTGTCAGCCGGAGAGTCAAATTATAGCCCCTAGTTTCCAGTCGTCTGTGAACTTGGTCAGCTATAGTCCTCCTGTGCTTGCATACACCTCTGAGAAGTATATGCCTAACAGGAGGGGTTCTAGGACTGAGCCCTGAGGAATGCCTCCTGTAACCGGTTTAGAGTCGGACCTAGCTCTTGCAACTCAAACCACGTGGGTTCTGTCCGTGAGCCAGTTGACAACCCATCTTGTGATGTAGGGGTTTATGTTCAGGCTGGTGAGCTTGTCTATAATACCAGAATGGGGAATAGTGTTGAAGGCCTTTGCGAGGTCTAGGTAGGCTGTGTGTACCACCTTTCCCTAGTCTATAGCCTTGGTAACTGTCTCAAAGAAGTCCACCAGGTTTAGGAGGCATGATCTGCCCTTAACAAAGCCGAACTGGGTAGGGTCCAGTGTTTGGAGGCTCCCAATGTCTCTGTTAATGAGTTCCATGATGATGTGCTCCATAGCCTTGCAGACCAAGCTAGTCAGGCTTATAGAGCGATAGTTCCCGGGGTCTGTTGCGACTCCACCTTTGTGGAGCGGAATAACCGTTGCTGTGCGCCACTCTATGGGTACATAGCCTGTGGAGAGGCTGAGTTTGAACAGTGTGTTTAGATGAGGGGTTAGTTTGTCTTTGAGCTTATGTAGGACGCAGCCTGGGACACCATCCAGTCTCATTGATGCTGTGTTTTTGGCTTTGGAGAGGGCTGTTTTAACCTGAGTGTCTGTGATTTCAGGGGCTCTACATTCTTCTGGTATGGTTATGGGCCCTTTTGGGGGTGAAGTTTGCACTGAACCTGTCTGCCAGGATGTTGGCAATATCTTCAGTATATTTTGTGCCATTCTGCACTAACTCTGAGCAGATCTGAGCATTGCCACTTAGATTCTTGGCATAGCTAAAGAATGACTTGTGGTTATCTTTGGAGTACTTGGCAATTTTTCTTTCGAAGCTAGCCTTGGATGATTTTATGAGGGATTGTAGCTTCTTGCTGATACTGATCAGGGATGTCTTCCCTTCTTGGGATTTTACTCTTTTCTGCACTAGTTTCCTCCTTCTATTTTATAGTTTGTTTATGGCAGGGGTCCACCAGACTGGTTTCCTTTTCTTGAAGGAGTGAGTCTTGGTTTTGCTTGGGACAGCATGATCCATGTATTCTTGTAGGTGCCCGTAGAATGCATTAGTAAAGGATTTTGCAGCTTGGACAGTGTTATCCTTTGCATGGGGGCTTCGAAACTTTCTACCTTGGTCTTAAGTAAAAAGAAGTTATATACTCACCATAATGTTCCATGTGAGTTGTTCCATCTCGCCTTCATTCTTCACTGATGGGTTCGGACATGGCCAACTAGTAAGCTCAAAGTTCTCCAGTAGCTCAAGACCCAACCCCTTATCCCACAATGCACTGCTGGAATTACCTCAGATCTTGTTTGCTGCGTACCTTATAGGAGTACAATAATTATTCTGCTTAGGAATGTAGACAAATTGAAAAACCAGAATGAGGACAGCTCCAGGTCAACTGCCAGCCAGGAGGGGGAAGGAGGGAGGGACGTGAAAATGAAGGCGAGATGGAACAACTCACATGGAACGTTATGGTGAGTACATAATTTCTTTATGTGAAGTTGTTCAATCTCGCTGTTCATTCTTCACTGATGGGTAGCATCCCTAGCACCCTGATCTTGGGTGGCTCACGGAAGTACATTCTTTAGAACCATAGAACCAAATGAAGCCCCGTCTCTGGAGGCCTTATCCACTTTGTAATAAGTTATAAAAGTGTGAGGTTTAGACCATGTGGCTGCTGCACAGATGTTGTCCAAAGGTAATTTGCCTTGAAAGGCTGAAGAGGTAGAAACTGCTCTGGTTGAATGAGCCTTCACCTTACTAGACAAGGGCATCTTATGACAAGAATATGTGTAGGTGATACAATCCGACAGCCACTTAGACAGGGTTGTTTTGGCAACTGGTTTACATTTCCTGGCCTCAGAAAAAGACACAAAGAGCTGATCTGATTTCCTAATGTCTTTTGTTCTGTCTATATAAAATCTAAGTTGTCTATGAACATCGAGTTTGTGCAACATATATTCCAATTTGTTGGTGTGATTAGGGAAGAAAAAGTACAGTTTTGTACCTACCATAAATGTAGATGTTCGAGTGCTAATACAGCTGCAGTCATAACAGATGGGTTCTCCTGCCGTCAGGCTGGTCCTCGGTCGGCCGAATTCCAAAGTCTAGGTCCGGCGTCGGTTGTCGTCGCTTCTTCCCTGACGTCAGTGAGACAGGGGTAAAAAAGAACCAGCCGACGCCATTTTCTTCAGTTTTTCTTGCCCCAGATGTCAGGTGCCCCCAGAAGGAAGGCAATACATAAATTTGTGTAATAAAGCAATGCCATATAATCAAAATACAGTAGTGCAAGCAAATACATCAGGAATGAATACCCCAATCAGGTTGCATGAGGAGGTGTTAGCCAATAGGCCTGTCCCAAGAGGGGAAGGAGGGAGGAAACCTGACTGCAGTTGTATTAGCACTCGAACATCTACATTTATGGTAGGTACAAAACTGTACTATGTTCATCGTGCATACAGCTGCAGTCATAACAGATGGGTAGAATCCCAAAGCTAAGAAAGGGGTGGTAGGCACTAGGTGGAACTAGGAGGAGCCAGAATGTCCTGCAAGACTGCAGTGGCAAAGCCCGCTCTAGATTTGGAGTATAATGGAAGGTGGTAGTGCTTGGAGAAGGTATGCACAGAACTCCAAGTGGCTGCTTCCAAAATATCTTTGGTAGGAACTCCTCTGAGGAAAGCTGCAGAGGTAGCTGTGGCCCTTGCTGTGGCCCTTGTGGAGTGAGATCTGATGCCTGTAGGTACAGTTTTGCCATGAAAAGAATAGCAAAAATGTATGCAGTGGGCTATCCACTTTGAGATTGTCTGTTTGGAAATTGATAACACCAAGAAGAGTAGTTCCAGAACCGCAAAGTGAAGACAATAGTTCGTAAAAAAGGTAAGTCCTTTATTAGTTGCCAAGTGGTAAAAATCCAAAGACAGTTGGTACAAAGCAGCAAAATCAGACCAAATGGTAAAATCCAAAGTCAGTAGGTACAGAACAGCAAAATCAGACAGCGCTTGGAGAATGCCAAGCTTTTTCAAGTCAAAAACAGTTGCCTGCAGTGAGGCAACTGTTTAAATGAGGATGTTAATTAGTCACATGTTTGGTTAGAGCTGAGTTGCATTAAGAAACAATTGAGACTGTTTTGAGCAAAAGAACAGCCAAATAATAAAATGAAACATTAAAATGTGCATAGGTTAAATTGACACTCACTTAAATTCAAACTCACTTGGATCACACACAGCTTTTTTTAAACTTCCACTTGTATTTGTATTTGTATTTCTATCCAAACCTTTTGGACAAGCAAAGTTTTTAATTTCATCATAACACTCACTTGGTTTACCAGTCATGTATAAACAATGCAATGTCAATTTAACCTATGCACATTTTAATGTTTCATTTTATTATTTGGCTGTTCTTTTGCTCAAAACAGTCTCAATTGTTTCTTAATGCAACTCAGCTCTAACCAAACATGTGACTAATTATCATCTCATTTAAACAGTTGCCTCACTGCAGGCAACTGTTTTGACTTGAAAAGCTTGGCATTCTCCAAGCCGAAAGCTTGTCTGATTTTGCTGTCCTGTACCTACTGACTTTGGATTTTACCATTTGGTCTGATTTTGCTGCTTTGTACCAACTGTCTTTGGATTTTACCACTTGGCAACTAATAAAGGACTTACCTTTTTACTTAACTATTGTCTTCACTTATGGTTCTGGAACTACTCTTCTTGGTGTTATCAGTTTTGTTTTATTTTTCTTCAACGGTGCTTTGTACCATGACCGCTGCTGTGGAGACGTTCGATCCTGCGGCTACACCGCTCTTGCTTCAAGATGCTGACAATTCACTTCCAGTTTCACGACGGAGTTCAATGAGGTTCTTAGCATGCTAGCTGAGCTGAAAGGGCTGCTGCATGCACAACGCAACGCCGACAATGTTTCTAACAACTCTGCACCTTCAGCTGGTACTCTTGCTAACAAAACGCACACTAGATCTACACAGCAAAAACATTTCCGGACATTACAACTAATGCTGATACGGACGCCACAACAACGCTCCCAGTACCAGGTCCTCCAACCTCACTAGAACCAAACGAGGGAAGGACAAACCAAAGGATTTCAATTTTGCTGACTGGGCTAACAAACCCTTTATTTTCCAGAAAGGTACTGTTCGCTCAATTAACTCCACCTCTATTGAAGGTGACTTTGATGATTTTAAAACAAACTGTATAGCCTGAGAAGCAATCAAATGGAAATAGACTATTTATATGAATGTATCAATGTTAAACGATCCCAAAGGGACTACGGTTTTCAAATTTCCTAATTATGTTAAGCGCACTGTACAATACAGACAGATGTGTGACATATTTGATAATGCAGGGATCGAAATAATGAAGTTAATGATCTCAGAATACGAGAGTAAAGCCAATATTTTAAACACTGAGTTGAATGCTTTGCACCAATTGGTTATTTCTGACAATCATTTCTCCATGGTCAAACATGAATATGACAAGGTGTTCGATGATGTAGATTCTTTTGTAATAAGGTCATGAATCGAAAACTAGAAAGCTCGATAGAGACTTAGATGAATATAGGAATGACATAGCTTACCCTGTCACAATAAATTTTCCAAAACCATTAGATCAACTAGCATTCCTGGTAATGGGGATGAAGTTTTTCAGCCAGAGACACACCACGCCCCACGGAGAAGTGAGCGCTTGGCTGAAAAAGACAAGAGACAACGTGAGCAGGATTTTCCCATGCACCCGGAGGGCCGGGCCTGGGGACCAAAACCACAGAGGACTGGATGGAGGTGGACCAACAAATAACTCTAGGCACCCACACCCAAGATGTGGCAAATCCCCCTAAAGACACCTCCCCCTGTACTGAACCTGCAGACCACTCTATCCTGCCGTGCTCCAATACCACTATAACCAAGCATGCCAATTGCACTATTTATACCAAGAATGACTTTACTATTTTTAATTACACAGACATGGTGGTTAATGACACAGCCTTTAATCTTTTTACCAAAGGACTCCATTTCGTCCCCACTAACAGAGCAAATTTGGCTCAGTTACTAGTTGATCTCAAGTTATTCACCAGAGGACTCAACCTCAAACATTTTTTCAAAGGACAAACGTGGCAACCCACAGGACTGTGTAGGAAGAGTACCTTCAATCCCCCCACCCACCCACTTCTTAAGCTATACGAGGAATTAATTGAACAGGACTTATGTAACATGTACGACAACCCCCCCAGACCACACTCAACCAACCTGAACACCGAAGACTTTGAATTCATTAACAAGTTGTTTGAAGAGCATATTAGAATCATGAAACCTGATAAAGGTGGTGGTGTGGTTCTCATGTACGAGTCTGCTTATGAGGCTAGCATGCACCATGTACTGCATGATGACACCCAATACTGCCTCACGTCCCGAAATGAATACAACATCGCACTTGCAAAAATTAAATCCTCTTTGTATGACAGTTTGCTACAGGGATCCATTAATGAAAAACTCTACAATTTTCTACTTGTCAACAAACCAATTGTACCAGTTATCTTCGGAATCCCAAAGACCCACAAGGGCACCAGTCCGTTGACCTTCAGACCCATTGTTTCGGGTGCAGGGGGTGTGACTGAGCCTATTGCCAAGTTCATTGACCACATCACAAAACAACATACCCATGCCCTCACATACGTGTGCAAAGATTCATGGGAATTTCTGAAACTTTTCCCTGTGTCCAACTGCCCCCCCTCCTCCTTTCTGGTCACCATTGACATCAAAGACCTTTTTTCCAGTATTCCCCACTCTACAGGACTAGACTGGTTTAGTGACTTTTTCACCAAAGAAACGAATTTGGGTAACAACTTCATCAATCTAATTATTGACATGATGAGCACAGTCTTAAACAACAACTACATTTGTTTTAATGGGGAACTTTTCAAACAGGAAAAGGAGTAGCAATGGGGGCCTCCTGTGCCACCAACTATGCCAATGTGGTTTTGCACAGATGGGAACAGGACTACATTTTGGCACCACTTGGGCAGAGTTTGTCACCTTCTATTGCAGATACCTTGACGACATCTGCCTCATTTGAAAGGTACTGAACTCCAACTGTCGAGTTTTTTGGAATACATCAACAGTACCACAGAGTTTCTGACTTTCACACACAACATCAGTCATGAACATCTGCACTATCTTGACGCTACCATTTATAGGATGCCCAATCCTTGGAACTACATTCCAAGGTTTACAGGAAACCCACTTTTTCGAACTGTCTATTACACTATGAGAGTCAACACCCTTTTCATCAAAAGAAGGGCATAGTCAAGGGCCAACTTATAAGAGCATCCAGAATGTGCAGTAAACTCTCCGATTTTCTAGAAGAGACCCACAATCTACATGACATGTTTACCCAAAGAGGCTATCCTGAGAACTTGCTCAACTCACTAAAAGATGAAATCTTTGCCAAAAGGGATTCCTTATATCCCCCACTGCTTGACGACGCAAGTGCAGATCCCCAACCTCATGTTACAACAGAGCAAAGAAATGGACGGCAATTTCATTTACACTTTCTCCGACAACTCTGAACAAATTGAAACTATTGTATCCAAATACTGGTTTGTACTGGCTGGCAATGACGACTTCAGGAGTATCATTCGACAAACCTAATTTTGTGAGGAAGAGGGGCAAAACCTCAAAGACATCTTCAGAGAAAACCCATTGCAACTACTCACAACTCTCACAACAACAAGGGCACCTTCAAATGTGGTGCCTGCAAGCAATGTCCTCTCATTGCAAACAAATCCCACATCTACCTTGCATCCAGACACACCTGTATCAGATCCCCCTGTCACTTTTCATGTGGAACAAAAGGGTTGTTTATATCGGCTCTGCACCACCTGTGGTGCCTTTTATGTGGGCAAAACAGAGGGAATTCAGGAAAAGGCTATACGAACACACTTACGACATTGAAAAGAAAAAGGAAAGCAACGCTTTTTTCAAACACTCACTTACATGTCCCAATTACAAGTTGTCTTTCATGATCCTTGAACAAGTGAACCCTAACATTAGAGGAGGGGACTGGGAATCGACCTTGGAATACAGGGAGCTTGTCTGGCAACTCAAGCTAGATGCAGGCAGGCCCCCGGGGTTAAATGGCACACTTAGTATAGGCTCGGTTCTGAAGCTCAGAAGGGCTAGATTATAGCATGTCTCATCCTATTTTCACTATTTTTCAACACTGTTTCTTTGCCCATTGAACACACTTGCCCCAAGTCACCAAGTAGTGCAAATTCATATGCATCATAACATCTATTTTTAAGGCTAACATAACAGTACTACATTGATTCTCATACTACACAGGACTGCTGACTTCAAACTCACTTGGATCACACACAGCTTTTTAAACTTCCACTTGTATTTGTATTTGTATTTCTATCCAAACCTTTTGGACAAGCAAAGTTTTAATTTCATCATAACACTCACTTGGTTTACCAGTCATGTATAAACAATGCAATGTCAATTTAACCTATGCACATTTTAATGTTTCATTTTATTATTTGGCTGTTCTTTTGCTCAAAACAGTCTCAATTGTTTCTTAATGCAACTCAGCTCTAACCAAACATGTGACTAATTAACATCTCATTTAAACAGTTGCCTCACTGCAGGCAACTGTTTTGACTTGAAAAAGCTTGGCATTCTCCAAGCGAAAGCGCTTGTCTGATTTTGCTGTTCTGTACCTACTGACTTTGGATTTTACCATTTGGTCTGATTTTGCTGCTTTGTACCAACTGTCTTTGGATTTTTACCACTTGGCAACTAATAAAGGACTTACCTTTTTTACGAACTATTGTCTTCACTTTGCGGTTCTGGAACTACTCTTCTTGGTGTTATCAGTTTTGCTCTTATTTTTCTTCAACTGTTTGGAAATTGGCTTTCCTTGAGCTCCTATAGCATAGGACACAAAGAGCTGTTCTGATTTTCTGAAAGGCTTTGTTCTGTCCAAATAATAACGCAGTTGTCTGTGGATGTCCAAGGAATGTAGTAATCTCTCCCCTTTGTTTTGAGGATTAGGATAAAAGGTAGGTAAGTGTATAGCCTGATTCAAAGCTACCCTGGATACCACTTTTGGCATAAAGGACGGGTTGGTTCGTAAGGAAACTCTGTCCTGATGGAAGATGATAAAAGGCTGCACAGCCATGAGAGCTTGTAGTTCTGATACCCTACGAGCTGAGGTAATAGCCAGAAGGAAAGCTGTTTTCCAGGACAAATATTGCAAATCTGATGAGGCAGCTGGCTCAAAAGGAGGCAAGGTCAGCTTTTCTAGAATGAAATAGAGATCCCAAGCAGGTATTGGTTGTTTCCTTTGGGGTTTTAGATTCTTAGCCCCTCTGAGGAACTGTCTTAAGAGGGGGCGAGAGAATAAGGGTGGATCACTGTTGTATTCTGCAGAAATGGCTGAGGCATGGATTTTGATGGAGGAGAATGAAAGTCCACTGCTTAGCAGCTCAGCTAGATACTGTAATATTTGAGGTAAATTCAGTTTTCCAGGATCCTGGCCCTTTTTCTCATTCCAGACACAAAACCGTTTCCATTTTGCGGAGTAAGCTTTTCTAGTAGACGGCCTTCTGGCCTCCAAAATGACATCCTGCACCTCCTTGGAGAGTAGGGTCTGTTGTGATGCTAAGGAATCTTCCATGCGGCTAGATTGAGTGTTTTTAGCTGACTGAAGAGTTCTGAAGCTGTGCTGAGTCAGAAGAAGAGGCATTAGAGGCAGGGTCCATGGTGGGGAATGCGTCAGGCTCCTCAGGAGTGGGTACCAGTGTTGTCTTGGCCAGTCTGGAGCAATGAGAATCATCTTTGGTCTGTCTGCTCTGGTTTTTAATAGAACTTTGGGCAGCAGAGGAAGAGGTGGGAAGGCATAAACTGTCATTGATGTCCAACTGAAAGAGAGAGCGTCCACTCTCCAGGCCTTTGGATGAAAAATCCTTGAGCAGAATTTTGTCAATTGGTGATTTTTGTGGGAGGCAAAGAGATCCATGTCTGGCCTTCCCCATGCTTGAATTATCTCTGTAAAAACTTGAGGATGCAACTTCCATTCCTGTGGATCTGTCATATTTCTGTTTAGGTTGTCTGCCAGCGTGTTTTCCTTGTCTGGCAAGTACTGTGCTTGTAGCTCGATTTGTAAGTCCAGGGCCATGTTCCAAAGTGACATGGCCAGTCTGCATAGGGGGTATGAGTGTGTTCCTCCCTGTTTGTTTATGTACCACATAACTGTGGTGTTGTCCGTCCTTATCAATAGTTGACCTGGTTGCAGAAGGTCTTTGAAAGCTATAATAGCATTTATTACTGCTAGCATTTCCTTTTGATTGATGTGAAGGTGCTTTTCTTTTTGGGACCATTTGCCCTGAATGCACCGATCTGTCATGTGCGCCCTCCAGGCGTAGTCCGAGGCGTCTGTTGTGATGACTTGATTTGCTTGAGGCTTGCTGAATGGGAGACCTGCGTTTGTTTGGCATGCTTGAGCCCACCACAGAAATTCCTTTTGAAGACATGGAATTAGTGGTATTATTGTTTCCAAACTGTGGCTGTGTTGAGACCATAGGTTTTTCAGGTACCATTGAAGTTTCCTCATATGAAGCTTTGCACATGGGATTAGTAAGATACAAGATGCCATGAATCCCAGAGCCTGCAGGATTTTCCTTGCAGTCAGCCTGGTGCAATTTGCTAGTGTTCTGAAGTATTGAATTAGTTGCCCCTGCTTCTCTGGCGTGAGGTAGGCCATCTGGGTGTTTGTGTCCAAGTTGGCACCCAGGAAAATTATTTTCCGACAGGGTATTAGCCTTGATTTCTTTTTGTTGACTGTGTATCCCAGAGAATTCAACAACATTATTACATAAGCCAGATGATGTTCTTCATCTCACATTGCTGCAGTCCTTACACTTGGGGTAGTCCGCTGTCCTCGGTCGGCCAATATCAGTATTAGGCTGGCCGGCAAGGCGCATTAGACTGACATCAGGACGTCAGGGTACAAATGCGCATGACCGACGTCATATCCTCAGTCTTTTTTGCCGCATGGTCCGATGCAGAAGCAGCGCAAGTGCCGTTTGCGTTCTGAAATTTTGGTCGGAGTTTCAGACAGAGTCAAAGTTGGCTAAGTACCCCGTTGGGGAACATTTTAGTTTTTTCTTGCCTCAGTGATTTACCGGATGTCAGAAAAAGTGAATAACTGTATTTCTTGTGGGAAACAGATACCGCATAGAGATTATCATACTTTGTGTATTCCTTGTTTGGGGCCTGAGCATGACGTTGTTGGGTGTCGCTTTTGTGCTAGGTTCAATAAGCGCACTATTAAGCGAAGGCTAGATTGTGCCAGGTTAGTCTTTGGGAAGCGGTGTAATTATAAGATGCCGTCGGATGCTCCGACGCCCGCTTCAAGAAGCGCAAAGACAAAGCAGCTAAACCCAGGCAAGAAGAGTCGTCTGCACGGACGCCGGTTCTTTAGAGGCGCCAGTGGAACGGTGGTTCCCGGAGGCTTCTCTGGAGTCCCAGGGGGAAACTTTGTTATTGCAGGATGTGGCCTCTCAGGAGGCAGGTCAGGCTGAAGGGGCTTCTCAGGTTACTGTACTCCCCTCCCTTCCTAAGGTGGTTAGGCCCTCTCCTTCTGTTTCTAAGGCTTCTCCCAGAGGCAGGCCAGGTTTAGCTTCTGTTGGTGTCACTCCTAGTTCTACGGGATCTGTGCCCAAGAAGCACATGCTTAAAATGGCAGAAGATTTAATTACTTTGATTAGAGGTTCTTTGCCCCCTCCAGATAAGAGGCCTAGGGTGGAACCAGAGTTGGGGAGTTTTGAGCAGGCTTCATATGTTTCAGAGTCTTCGGCTGAAGACTTGCAGGAGTACTCTCCTTATTCTGATTCTGATGCAGATGATTCCACTCCTTCTGCTTCTCCTCCAGAGGATTTTTCTTTTTCAGAGACTCTTCATTCCATGAGGGAACATTTTAAGTGGGAAGGTCAGGACTTCTCTGATTCCAGGAAAAGGCTTAGGGAATTTTGCTTTTACCCCAGCATAGGCCTTTGGCTATACCTCCTGTTCTGGATGTTGTGGAAGATGTGTTTGCAGAGGCTTCTCTTAATCCTGATTCTTTGCCTCCTGCTCCTGTTAAACCGGATAGGTATTACAGGGTGCCTGAGGCTCACAAATATCTTTATAAGAGTCCTAGGGCGGACCCAGAAACTGTTAGTCAGGGACCTAAGGGTGTCAAGGCCTCTGTTGTAAAAAATCCGGTTCCTCCAGATAAAGAGGCCAGAGCTTTGGATAGATGGGGAAAGAAAGTCTATACTTCTTCCACCTTAGCTATGAGGGCTTTGAATTGCCAGTTTCACATGTTAAAATATCAAAACTATCTTCTTTCACAATTGAAGTCTAAGGTAGATGCTCTGGCGGAAGGCATTGAGTGTAAGGAATTGCAAGATTTAGTACATGTTTCTGAACAGGTGGGTAAGCATTCTTTACAATGTGGTTTTGATGCTGTACAGGCCTCGTCTAGGGTGGCTGCCACTGGGTCAGTTCTTCGCAGGCACGCCTGGCTGAGGGATCAAAATTTATCTGAACATGTTAAGACAAGGATTTTGGATGCTCCTTTACAGTCTGATGTGTTGTTTGGTTCACCTGTAGAGTCAGTCTTGAAGAAAATGGAGGACAAGGCTAAGTCTATGCAGACTGTTAAAGATTTTTTGCAAGTTCAGCCTCCAAAGTCTAGTAGGAATTGGCCTGCTAAGGGGTGGACGATCCTTCTTATGATTCACAGTCTAGGGGTAGATCTAGACGTGGTAGGGGCAGAGCTCAGAGCTCCTTTAGACCTAGAACAGGGAGTTCTCCTGCACATTCTTCGGGTGAGGGCAGGGGCCAGTCCTTTCGTAAACAGGCCCAATGACCTACCTTTCAGCTGCCAGATCCTTCTCGCATGGCAGCACCTTTGGGAGGAAGGTTGGCACTCTTCAAGGAAAATTGGAGTTTGATTACCCAAGACAGATGGGTATTGGATATCATACACCAAGGTTACAGGTTTTATTTCCATACCTTGCCTCCTTTCAAAGGCATGCCGGACATTCCTCCTCAGCAAAGACTAGAGGCTCACAAACAAATTTCTCTGCTGCTCCAAATAGGGGCCATACAACCGGTCCCTCTGCCAGAAGTGGGCCTAGGATTTTATTCTCGCCTGTTCCTAGTACCAAAAAAGGGGAACACGTGGAGACCAATTCTGGATTTATCTATCCTCAACACTTATCTGGACATTCCCAAGTTCAAAATGTTGACGTTACAACAGCTTTTACCTCTGCTGGGCAAAGATCACTGGATGGTGACTCTGGATCTCAAGGAGGCTTACCTTCATGTTCCTATCAGGCTAAGTTGCAGGAAGTATCTGCTTTCGAGCTGGGACTTCTCATTATCAGTTCTCTGCATTGCCCTTTGGCTTATCTACTGCGCCCAGAGTGTTCACAAAGGTTCTGGCTCCAGTGATAGCTTTCTTCAGGCTAAGAGGAATACAGATCTATCCTTATTTGGACGATTGCCTGATTCTGGCCCAAGGAAAGGACGAACTTCTTCATCATTTACACTATGTGATAGCAGTGCTAAGATGCCTGGGGTATTCTGTGAACGAAATAAAGTCCAGTCTAGTACCCGCTCAGGACATGTGCTTTCTGGGTGTGAGACTGAATACAGCATCCCAGATGGCCTTTTTGACCCCGGACAAACAAAAGAATCTTTCTCTGTACTTCCATCAATTGTCTCATCAGTCCAGGCTGACTGCAAGGACAGTCCTTCAAGCCTTGGGGTTCATGGCATCTTGTATTCTGGTGCTTCTCAATGCCAAACTGCATATGAGGAAGCTACAATGGTATCTCAAAAATGTATGGACACAGCACTGCCAAGATATGGACACTGTCATTCAAATAATACCTTGCATTCGAAAGGAATTTTTGTGGTGGGCTCAGGAATGTCACCTAAACAAGGGACTCTCTGTGACCCGGCCAGAGGCGAGTCAGATTCTAACGACAGATGCCTCAGACAAAGCTTGGGGAGCTCATCTAAATGGAAAGTGGGTACAAGACACGTGGCCTGCCAGACTTCAACATCTACATATCAACTTGAAGGAGATGTTAGCAGTCCAATTTGCATTAATAGCTTTCAAGGATTTACTTCTTCCAGGGCAGGTGTTGGTTCTAACAGACAACACAACTGTCATGTGGTACATCAACAAGCAAGGGGGAACACATTCTTATCCTCTATGCAGACAAGCAATGATTTTGTGGGAGACTGCTCTCAGTTTACAGCTAAATCTTCAGGCAAGGTTTCTGCCGGGAGCACAGAACTCCTTAGCAGATGTGTTGAGCAGACAAATTATGGATCCCCACGAGTGGAAATTGGATCCTCATGTATTTCAGAAATTGACAGTGTTATGGGGAACTCCAGACATAGATCTGTTCCAGCTGCCAAAGTTTTGCACAAAAAGGTTTCATCCCACAGCTTGGAAAGTGGATGCTCTTTCATTCAATTGGAGCAAGCTTCATGTGTATGCCTTTCCACCTCTGCCTCTCCTCCCAAAGGTACTCCTGAAGGTCAGACAGGACAAGCCAAGGATGATTTTGACTGCTCCAGATTGGCCTCGACAGCACTGGTACCCATTACTGAGAAGTCTGGTACGGGAGCCTCCATGGCCTTTGCCTTCGATTCCACACCTGCTGTCTCAGGAGAACAGTCATTTACTCAATGTCAAACTTCACTCTCTTCACCTAACAGCCTGGCATATTCTGTTTTGAACTCTGGAGGGTCTCAGCTTCCACAGCAAGTTTTGAATGTTATTTTGGAGGCCAGAAGGCCTAGTACAAGGAAAGTGTACGCTGATAAATGGAAGAGATTTTTATTTTGGAGTACAGCGAAGGATTTTGATGTTTCTGAGCCTAATTTAAGTGTGGCTCTTCAATATCTCACTGAGTTACTGGACAAAGGTTTGTCCTTCTCTTCTATTAAGGTTCATGCTGCAGCAATTTCTGCTCACTATGACTGTGACCCACCATTGTTTTCTCATCCTTTGTTTAAGCAATTCCTTAGAGGGGCAAAGAATATAAGACCCCCACGGAGAGCTCCTACTCCTGCTTGGGATCTCAATTTTGTGTTGGAGAAACTCACTCTACAACCTTTTGAGCCTGCAGCGACTGCCGAGTTGAAATATTTATCATGGAAGACTGCTTTTTTGTTGGCCATTACATCTGCAAGAAGGGTTTCTGAATTACAGGCCCTTATGGCAGTTGAGCCTTTCTTAATTTTCCATAAGGATAGGGCATCTTTGCGTACTAATCCTTCCTTTATGCCTACAGTGGTTTCTAGTGTGGCTTTAAACCAAACTATTCATTTGCCTACTTTTTATGCAAACCCCCAAAATAAAGGGGAAAAGATTTTGCACACTTTGGACGTACACAGGCAGTTGCGATATTATTTGAGCAGAACTAAAGGATTCAGGCAGTCTCAGCAGTTATTTGTTTCATTTGCTTTGGGTTCTCAGGGCAAGCCTGTGTCAAAACAAACTATTTCTAAGTGGATTGGGTTTTGTATTGCTTTCTGTTATTCCCATCATGGTAAGGAGATTCCAGCTGGGATTAGGCCTCATTCCACTAGGGCTACTGCCACTTCTACAGCTTTTTTAAGGGGGGTGGCAACTAAGGATATTTTGGAGGCAGCTACTTGGAGTTCAGTGCATACTTTCTCTAAGCATTATCACCTTCCACTTTACTCTAAATCTAGGACTGGTTTTGCCACTGCAATTTTACAGGGCATTTTGGCAGCTCCTACTGCTTTATAGTTTTGCCATCCTCCCTTACCTCTGCTTTGGGATTCTACCCAAGTGTAAGGACTGCAGCAATGTGAAATGAAGAACATAGTACAGTTTTGTACCTACCATAAATGTAGATGTTCGAAGATCCACATTGCTGCAGTCCAATTTACCCTCCCTCCTTCCCCTCTGTAGTTAGAGGCGGTTGTGTGGGTTGGGTTGTAAATATTGTGAATTTTGTATATATTGTACATATGTTTTGTGCAAGGGTGGTTGGTTGTTTTTTGCTGTCTTTTGGTTTTGACCTTTCTGTTTAGGGTCTTCTGACATCTGGGGCAAGAAAAGACTGAGGATATGACGTCGGTCATGCGCATTTGTACCCTGACGTCCTGATGTCAGTCTAATGCGCCTTGACCGACGTCAGCCTAATACTTTGATATTCGGGCCGACCGAGGACAGCGGACTACCCCAAGTGTAAGGACTGCAGCAATGTGGATCTTCGAACATCTACATTTATGGTAGGTACAAAACTGTACTTTTCAAAAGAATGTGCTTGCTGTCCGCTTGGATCAGGCAGTCCAAATAGGGGTATATTTGTATCCCTTGAAGTTTGCAGTAGGCAATTACTGATGCCAGGCATTTCGTGAATACTCTGGGCGCAGTAGATAAGCCAAAGGGCAATGCAGAGAATTGATAATGGGTTGAACCTGCAAGAAATCTGAGGTATCTTCTGCAATTTTGTCTGATTGGGACATGCAGGTATGCCTCCTTGAGGTCCAATGTTACCAGCCAAGACTCCTTGCCCAGCATGGGAAGAAGCTGCTGTAGAGTGAGCATCTTGAATTTTGGTACGAGTAGAAATGTGTTTAGGATGGATAGGTCCAAAATAGGTCTTCAATCTTTTCCCTTCCTTGGTACCAGGAATAGTCTGGAATAAAAACCTTGACCTTGTTCATGCGTAGGTACCTCTTGAATAGCTTTCATGTCTATGAGATCTGAAATTTGTCTTTGTGCCTCTGCCCTTTGATTGTGTGGCAGGTTTGGCATGCCTCTCATTTTTGGAAGGGTGTGAAAATGGAATCTGTAGCCTCTGTTTATAATGTCCAGGATCCATTTGTCTTTTGTGACAATATGCCAATTTTTTGAAAATAATGCCAGTTTTCTGCCTAAGGGTGCTGCCATTTGAGTCTTGCTTGGCATTGCAAAGGGGAAAGTCATTGGGCTTGCTTTCTGAATGGTTGCGAGTTATCCTCACCACCTCTTTGTGTAGGAACTTGCCATTGTCTGCCTCTAAACGATCCTTGGGATTGCCCTCTGCCCCTCGGGCGCCTGTATCTACCTCTTTGGGGTCTGTCCGTGGCTGGAAAGGACCAATTTTTGGAAGGCCAATTTCTACTGAAACGTGGGGGTTGTACCTGTAGAAAATCTTTCACTGTTTGCATTGATTTAGCCTTTTCCTCCATTTTCCTTAATACCTCCTCAGCATTAGCACCAAATAATACATCCTTTTGCAGAGGGGCATCTAGTAATTTAGCTTTGACATGATCTGGTAAGGTTTGTTCCTTGAGCCAGGCATGTCTACGTATGACTGATCCTGTAACAGCAGCTCTACATGAGGCCTCTAGAGCATCAAAACCACATTGTAAGGTATGTTTACCCACTTGTTCTGCACTATGCATCAACTCCTTCAAGTCTGGTTGTTCAGGTTGTGACATTTTACTTCTCAATTGTGATAAAAACTGCTGGTACTTTAGCATGTGGAACTGACAGTTTAATGTCCTCATGGTTAAGGTGGCCGAGGTATATACCTTTTTTCCCCACCTTTCTAAGGATCTGGAATCTCTCTCGGAAAGTAATGGATTTTTAGCAGTGGAGGCCTTAATTCCCTTGGGGCCCTGTGAGATAGTTTCTGGGTCAGCAGCATGGCTTTTGTATAGAAATTGGTGTGAGTCAGGAACCCTGTAGTACCTGTCAGGCTTGACTGGGGCTGGAGGTAGAGAATCCGGGTCAAGGCAGGCCTCCGAGTACACATCATCTAGTATGTCCAAGACAGGAGGTATAGCCAGAGGCCTGTGCTGAGGTAGCAAGAGAAATTCCCTAAGCCTTTTCTTGGAATCTGAATAATCTTGGCCTTCCCAGTGGAAGTGTTCCCTTAAGGTCTGCAAAGTTTCCCCAAATGAGTAATCCTCTGGGGGGGATACAGAGGGAATGGACTCCTCTGCATCAGAGTCTTCAAAAGGGGAGTAAGAATGTTCCTGTTCATCAGAGTGCTCTGATATAATGGAGCCCTGATCAGAGGAGGGGGATTCTTCCTCCACTCTGGGCCTTTTGTCCAGGGGGGGTTGAGAACCCCTGATAAGAGTAATTAAATCCTCAGCCATTTTTAGCATCTGTTTTTTAGGCATGGGGCCTGGAGATGGGCCCTGTGTAGCTTGTCTCTTAGAATGCATGGCTGCTTTAGACTTAGTGAAAGCCTTGATGGAAAAAGAAGAGGAAGGTCTGAAGACACCTTGAGAGGAGGTAGACCTGTCCACATTTTGAGATTCACCGCCAAGAGTGGCTTCGGTATCTGTAGTCGGGGTGTGGGCCGAGGAGCCTGCGACCTCGGGCACAGGAAACACCGCCAATGAAGTGTCGTCGGTAGTCAGGGGCTGCGTAAGCGCCTTGCTGAGAACCGGACCACGTGTAGCCGGCTTTGGCGTGGTGTCGGTAGAGGCCGCGGACCTCATGTGTCGGTCCTTATCTTTGCACTTTTTAGACAAAACTGGAGTCGGAGTATCCGACGACATAATATAGTTAAATTTTTTGCCAAAATAATGCTGGGCGAACTCCGCCCGACGCTTAATGGTGCGTTTGTTGAATGTAGCACAAAAGCGACAGACCGAGACGTCGTGGTCTGGGCCTAAACAAGGAATACAGAGGGAATGGAAATCCTTATGCGGTATTTGCTTCCCACATGAAATACAATTATTAACTTTGTCTGACATCGGTCTGAGGCAAGAAAAGTTTCCCCAACGGGGAACTTAGCATTCAAGAAGACTTCGGTTGCAAAATTTTCGTAATTTCAGGAGCTGGCCGACCGGCACTTGCGAACTGCTTCTGCTTCGGGCACCGCACGGCAAGAAAGACTGAAGAAAATGGCGTCGGCTGGTTCTTTTATACCCCTGTCGCACTGACGTCAGGGAAGAAGCGACGACAACCAACGCTGGACCTACACTTTGGAATTCGGCCGACCAAGGACCCGCCTGACGGCAGGAGAACCCATCTGTTATGACTGCAGCTGTATGCACGATGAACATCGGGTAACTCAATGACTTGATTAATGTTAATCTCACAACATACTTTAGGCAAAAAGGTTGGATTTGTCCTGAGAGTTACTCTATCAGCATGGAACACCATATAAGGGAGCTTGATGGAGAGGGCTTGGAGCTCTGACACTCTGCGGGCTGAAGTGATGGCTACTAGTTAGATAGTTTTCCACGATAGAAATTTTAGTTCACAAGATGATGCAGGCTCAAAAGGAGGAAGAATGATGCGAGATAACAAAATTCAAATTCCAGGGAGAGTAAGGTGTCTTCACTGGAGGCCTCATGTGAAAAGAACCTTTTAGAAAAGCCTTAGACAATTGGTGAGCCATAATATTCAAACCATCGATTCCTAGATGGAATTAGATATAGCAGCTAATTGCACTCGCACCGTAGCTGCCACTGCTCCTTTGTTGAAGATTTCTGTCAGGAATTGTAAAATAGAAGACAATGGCGCTTGGGAAGGGTCAATGTTGTGGGAAGAAGCCCAAATGGAAAATCTCTTCCACTTACTACGATACAATTTTCTAGTGGAAGGTTTATGGGTACAAAAATTTGACTAGTGTCATGGGAAAGACTATAAAGCCTGGCTATGTGGGGAATTCGAGCAGGCAAGCGGTTAGCTTCAGTGTCTGCAAGGATGGATGAAGATCCCCTGAAGGATGTGTCAACAAGTCCGGAACTGGGTCCAGGATCGATGGGTCTTCCAGAATGTGATGGTAAAGAAACGGAAACCAAATTTGCCGAGGCCAATGAGGGGCTATAAGGATGAACGTCCGTCCCAGCGACTTCACTTTCTGTAAGAATTTGGGTATCAGGGGAATTGGTGGAAATGCGTAGAGGAGACTCGGGGGCCAATCGTGGACAAGACCATCCCTCGGGGAGTGACCTGGCGTGAGAATCAGGGCAAAATAGCTTTTGCATTTGTTGTTGATATGACTGGCAAACAGGTCGCAGGAAGGCTGGCCCCATTTGCGGAAGATCCTGTCCGCAATCTCGTTTGAGGGACCATTCGTGGGGCAATAAAATTGCCCTGCTTAATCTGTCCACTATGACTCTGGATTTGCCCGGGATGTGCATTGCTAACAGAAAGTGCTGGGATGACACTGCCCACTGCCATACTCTGAGGAATTCTCAGCAAAGGGGATAAGACTTGGTCCCACCTTGCTTGTTCAGGTACTAGACCACTGACATGTTGTCTGTCTGTATTGCAATTGTCCCTAGAGGAAGAGAGTCCTGAAAGTATTGCAATGCTAGAAGTACTGCTCTCATCTCCAGGACATGGAAATGCAGATGTGATTCGTGATCTGTCCACGTGCCTTGGGCAGTCTTTCCCTGAAAAAGCCCCTCCCCCCCACTCTATCAGGGAAGCGTCTGTGGTCACAGTGGCAACTGGAGGGGGAAGCACGAAGGGATGTCCTATTGTGACATGAAGAGACGTCAACCACCACTGAAGATCTTTCTTGCAGGAATTCGTTATCAGGATCATATGACTCATTGGAAGTTCTTGGCAAGATCATTGCGTGAATAGAAGCCATTGAAAGATTCTCATATGCATCCTTGCTAACGGGATTGCTAAAATTGCTGCTGCCATCAATCCTAGAACTTTCAATACCACTGCAGCTGGTGCTCTGTTCTTTGATATCAGGGACATGATGTGTTGGCGAAGAATACAAATCCTTTCTGGTGGATGACGAAGAGTGGTGGTTGACGTGTCTAATTCTGTCCCTATAAAAACTATATGCCGAGATGGCAATAAGGCAGACTTTTCGAAGTTGACTGTAATGCCTAGCTGATTGCCTGGTGGTGGAGGTAAGGAGCCAATCATCCAAATACGGAAACACCTGGAATCCTAGACGCCTCAGGTGAGCCATGACTACTGCCATGCACTTGATGAACACTTTGGGGGCTGTAGCAAGACCAAAGGGCAGAGCTCGGAATTGATAATAATTGTCTCTCAGCCAGAAATGCAGATGATCTCTGGATGGCTTGGCCATCTTTATGTGGTAGTACGCATCCTTGAGATCGATCGAGCACATCCAATTGTCCTTCCCTAGAAACGGGAGTATGGACTGTAGCGTGACCATTCGGAACTTCTCTTTTCTCACAAATTGGTTGAGTCTACTGAGATCCAAAATGAGTCTCCAGTCCCGTTTTCTTTGGAACCAAAAAGAATCTTGAGTAAGTTCCGAATCCTGTTTGGTCTGCCAGGACTGGCTGGATGACTCTTTCTAGTAACTGGCGTACCTCTATTGCTGCTTGTCCCATATGACTGGGTGGAACGTCTGGGATTTTTTTGACAGGAAGGGGCTGGGTGGAGAACGGTATGAAATACCCTCTGGAAATTATACTTTGTACCCAAATGTCGTTTGTTATATTTAGCCAGGCTTCTGGATACAAAGACAAGCAACCCCCGACTCCCACCAGAGTAGGACAGCCGGGCCTCCCTTTAGGAGCGCTGGTAAGACTGACCAGAGAAGTAATCTCTGTCACCCTGGTGTTGTGGACACCCTCTGCCACAAGGGCGGCATCTTCCATTGAAACCCCCTCCTCTGCCTCCGGAGGGGGGGCTCTCCACGTGTGTCCTGAAAGTCTCCTTGGGCTTTCCGGAACCACATGTTTCCTCCCCTCTGACCTTTAGGAAAGGGTCGAGTGGGGTGGAAAAACGCACTCCAACGGCAGACAGAGTCTTTCCCTCTTGCTCACACTTGGTCAAAGTCTCCTTCACCTTTGGCCCAAACAAAGATGAGCCGTCAAATGGGGTATTCGTAAAGGAGGACATGAAGGGTTCCGCGAAGGAACAGTCTCGCATCCAGGTATGCCTACGAAGAGCAATTCCTGTACCTGCAGCTCTACTCGAACCATCAGCTGCGTAAGATACAAGACGCATGGATGAGTTGCCTATCGAATTGAGGGTAGAGAGCTGAGTGGCAATCTTGTCGGATACACTCGTAGCTACAGCACCCTGAAGAGTATCTCCCAACTCCTTAAGGAGATCTCACTGCAGTCTGGTAAAATGTGTGAAGTAGTTCAGTGATCTGAGTGAGAAAGTCGCTGAACTGAACATGCGTTTCCCATATCTATCCATGATCCTAGATTCTGTGTTAAGAGGATGGATAGATGAGGAAGTCTCAGACATCTCCTTTTTGGTTGCGGCCGCCACCACCATGGCATCAACAGGAACTCCCTTGGTCAAAAAGGACTTATCCACCGGGGCAGAAATAAACTTATTAGGCCTCCTAGGAACAGGTTCCATAGATTCTGGTGACTCCTATGCCATACGAGAGACCAGATCCATAAGCTTATCGTAGGGCGGAGATACCCAAGAGGTGGAAGTTTGAGACCCGAACGCCTTCAGGAGGACCGACTCATCCTCAGTAGGGCTCTTGGACTGCCAATCACCCCTCTGCCTAAGAATTTCAAGAATCTCTGCAAAGGAGATGTCCTCAGAGGGGGATCTAGGGGACCCTTCTGATTCATCTAAGTCGGTGTCCGATGTGGGAGACTCCTGTGGGGAGTCCAAATGCCTCCTCTTACATAATCTCTTCCTGGGAACATCTTCAGGGGGAACTTCTGGAGACGTCTCAGAAGAGCAGGGAGTGCCCCTGTGGGACTACCTGAGGCTCAGGGTCTCTATGCTTGGGATGACCGGAAGAAACAGAAACTGACACAGGCACTTTAGGGGAAGAAGAGACCAGACCTTGAGATGAGGAAGTCTTAGGAGACAACACTCGCCTCATGGCTTCGAATGCACCTCGGCTCCAATGAGAAGGAATAGACAGATCCGACGGAGCCGCAATCTCCTCTCACACCGAAGCCGTGGGCTCCGAGCCCGAGGTAGGAGCCGAGCTCACCCGAGCCGAGGCACCGGCAAGTCGGTGCGACTAACCTCCCCAGACCCGACCGGAGAGTGTTGGCTCCTAGAGTCCCCGGTCGGCACCGAGAACGTCCGAGCAGATGGAGCTGACGACACTGGAGCAGGTGTCAGCTCCAAGGGATCCACATTCATCAGGTTGGCCTCCTCCGGCTCCGAAGGTCCGGTATGGCTGGGAGGAGCAGACAATTCAAGAGTTGTGGTCTTTGGCTCCGACAGTTGGTCTGAGCCGACAGCAATTTAGCTAGGCCTGGTGCCTTTAAGAGTTTCTGAACCAGTCGGTCCATATCCAGATCGGAAAGGCTGACAGAAGACCTGCAAGAGTGAACAGATGGACCTGATTGGAGCAGTATCGATGGAGGTTTTTTGGCAACAGGTTCTAGAGTAGCGTCCCAGTTCTGAAAAGAACAGACTGTCGGCTCCAAAGGCAGTGGAGCTGAAGTCACCACACTTTCTGACCTTTTTCCTTTTTTAGTCATGGATTCAGAGGAAGATTTGGACGATTTGCTGGCCCCATCCCGGTCAGACAATGCCTCTGAAAAAGGGTGATTGATAATACCCCTATCAATTAACTTCCTCTTCCTTTCTGCAAGCACTCTGATGGAAAAGGAGTGACAGATGCTGCATGACTCTTGCAAGTGCACCTCAGCCAAACAGTAAACACACTGCACATGGGCATCTGTGACAGACATTTTCTGTCTGCTGTCTGGGCATTTTTTAAACCCAGACTTTGGATGTTTTTCCTTCTCTTCAGACATTTCACAATATCCAATAAAATGGAACACACTGTTCAACTATGAGCTACTTAAGGAGAAATCTAACTCACACAATACACACACAGCCCAAAAAGGCAACTAATAAGTATCAAGATAAATAGGATTAAGCAATCCAATAACAAGAATCCCAAAAAGGGAACACTAACTAAGAACTATAAGTAGAGGTCCTAAGGCCAAAGGGCCGAAGGCAAGCAAAGATTTTACTGAGGAAAGGGGTGGAACGCAAAAAAACAATTATTTACTAGCTAGTAATATCTAGTATTATATAGTAATCAAAGATGTATGAAAATTGAAATATAAAACTTGCTGAAAGTTGAAAACTCCCAATAATAGTCTTGAGCAACGCTGGAAACCAAGAGATCCATGCCACGGCAAACTAGATCTGAGGTAATTCCAGCAGTGCATTGTGGGATAAGGGTTGGGTCTCGAGCTACTGGAGAACTTTGAGCTTGCTAATCGGCCGTGTCGGAGCCGAGGATCGGCTCTGAACCCATCAGTGAAGAATAAACGGCGAGATTGAACAACTTCACATCTTGAAGTTTGCTTTTGAAAAGTTTTTCACGATGATTTCCTTGTCCGGGGGGTGGGGGCAGAATGTGGATACCCAAAGTGATTTGTTTACGGTCAGATCTAACCAGCGAGGGGATAACCTCCAGTAAGGAACACCAGTTGCCCATGATGGTGATGACCAGGTCCAATATGTTGTCACCTCAGTGGGAGTGGTGACCAGTTGATCCAGGGCATTTGAGTTTATAAATTCTAGGAAATGTTGGGCAAGGGAGTTAGTACTCGAGTAGTTCTCCCAGTTAATGTTTGTGTACTTAACAGTATCACTTACACCGATCCTGTTGACTTAGCCAACCTGCTAGCAGATAGGTTCGGTGCAAACGTCACCCCCTGTCCCCCCAAAGGCCCTTTTAACATCCCTGATACTTATCCCGCACCTCACATCTCCATAGATCAAGTGCTAAAGGCCCTATCCAAGGCAAAGAACATAGCTTCCATGGAATCTGATAGAATCCCAGGCTGTATTCTACACTATCTCTAGCAAGAATGGTCTGCCACTGAGCATCTTAATCAAACATAGCCGAAGTAAAGGCTTCATTCCAGCAGAGTGGAGAACTGTCATTGTCATCCCCTTACACAAAGGTGGTGCCACTACTGACCCTGGAAACTATTGCGCCATTAGCTTGACAAGTCTGACCTGTAAAGCCATGGGAGCATATCATTACGGATCTCATAAACAAGGACATAGGCAATATCCAAGCACTTGACTCCACCCAATTCGGAACTGTCAAGGGCAGATCTTGCCTGTTGAACCTGGTTGACTTCTTTGAGATGATTACCAAGGCCCTGGATGAGGAAGGGTCAGTGCATACAGCTTACCTTGATTTGGCCAAGGCCTTTGACACAATCTCCCACTCGGGCATCATCGAAAAGCTAACACAACTTAGCGTAAATCCCTATTTCATCAGGTGGGTGGCCAACTGGCTCACCAACAGGACCCTCAACGTCAAAATAGGTGCTTCCACCGCTGATAGCAGACCTGTCACTAGTGGAGTTCGTCAGGGATCTGTCCTGAAGCCCCTACTGTTTGGCATCTACTTCTTAGAGGTCCAGGCAAAGACAAAAGGCCTGTGGCTGACCAAGTTTGCAGACGACTGTAAGTTGGGTACTGTCACTGATTCCCCAAATGATGTTAACATACTGCAAGAGGGTCTCACAGCAACTAATGACTGGTGCCAAAGTCATGCCTTCAAGCTAAATGCAAAAAAATGTATCATCCTACCATTCGGCAAAAACATGGCTTCTACTGATTACCACATCAACGGCAACCCCCTAAGCACACAACCTGTGATGAGACACCTGGGCACTTAGGTTGATAACAACCTCACATTCGACCATCATGTAGTGGCAGTGGTCAGAAAAGCCTTTTACTTGGTTTATCTCATAAGTAAAGGGATTGCATCCAGAAAAAAGGAGGTTATTACCGCTCTATACTCCTCCCTCAATAGACCAATAATTGAGTATAAAGTCCCATCTGCACCAACTGGAAAGGCAACTGAAATACCTCACAGAGAGAATCCATGGCCTCCAACACCTGTTCTGTGTGTACAGGCTCAAATCACTATCGCTCTATTCGGTATCATACAGATTGCTCAGGGGTGATGTGTCTCGCTTACAAGGCAATCTCGGACCTTACCCAACTAGAGATGGTCCATATCCGTAAGTCTAACTTCTCATGCATTATTCACTTGAAAGGTCTGAAACTAATATGAAACATCAACAAAACTGTTGGGAGATAGACTACCTCGTCTCTGGAATAGACTTCCCATACATGTCAAACAGAGCACCTCGCTGACCCTCTTCAAAGGCAACCGTGATGAGTGGATGGGAAGCCACATATTTGTCCCAGGGGTTCCACCAGTGTCCCTGACTGGCAGGGGGCGACAGGTGCTGACTGAGGTTTCTTTTTAGGGATAAACTCTTGGCTAGGCTTGTAAGGGCCCCAGGGTCATTAGCCTAGTAATTTCCTATGGTCCTATTACATACCTGTCAGACAACTCCTGTTTTGCATGATTTGCCTTTAAAATCCTAAGTCTTGCCTACATTACCTTTCACAGTATCTACCCTCTATATTTAAAAAACCTGCAGAAGCCCTGTGCCCTGAAAAGGAACCTACAGTCATCAACTGAAAAACTGCTGGTTGTTCTAACACTGATCTTGAAACATCTAGTAAACTACCCTTTTGCCTTCTATGCTCAGTTCTTGCAATTCACTCTTGATTCAGGCACGTATTTTTTCCTAGACCTCCCACAGGGAATTCTCTGAAATACCACTTGTATAGGGCAGCTCATCTCAATCTTCTTACAGAACTTCCTCTGTTTTGGACACCTTATTTTTAAGTTGCTGATTATTTATACATGCCTAATGTTGTCAGTGTTTTATTTTTGCGGTTCTTATTAGCATTTTGCACTATAACATTCTGTGTGCACAACAAAGTCAAATGTATAATTTAAAAAATAAAGTCAATACATTTATAATTTTAAATTTTTATACAATCTGTATAATTTCAGAAATAAAGCTAATACACATAATTTTAATTTTTATAAAATGTGTAGAGATTATTTTACACAACGTATGGTACAGAACAGTGGTGATTCCAAGATTAATCTACAGCAATGAAACCTGGGCAAGGAAGGCAACAGTAGTTGAGGAAGCTAGAGGTGATGGAGATGACATGTCCCTAAAACAGGTGGTAGGATGTACACTGTGGGACAAGACAAAGGTATGATAACAGAGCAGGAGCAAAAGCAGCACCAACTGCAGAGGTCAAACAGAATTGGTGGTTCAGGCACATGCACAGGAAAACAGAAGACAGTCTGGTGAGGATGATTTGGGAGAGAGAGGAAGAAGAAATGAAGGTATCTCCAGCAAACAAAAATGATACACTCTGTGAGAGACAAGACAGTTAGGCATGACTCTCAAAGAAAGTAAGAGTAGCACTGAATGGAGATGGATGGTGACAGCTGATGCAACACCCCAACACCATGTAGAAAATGGGAAAACGGGGGTTGATTTTTATTCAATCATCATATAACCTTGCAAATATAAATACTCTAACAAAATAAATGTATGCTGCACTATGAGAAAGGGAACACTGCCTGACTGTTTGGGATTTTTTTTTTATATGACAGCTTTATTCGGGTAGTTACAATAAATTTCAGGGTGTAGTATTCATGCATGGTATACCTTGTTACAAATTCTTATACACTCCCCACCTATATTCACAATCCAAAATAGATCTTGGAATTAATAACATGACACTAACATCTTTTCAATCAACATTCCCCTAGCTACTAAACTTACACTAAGAGTTGTCTAAAATGTTATAAATTAAACTTCAATTCACTTCAATTCTGATTCAGTTGTCCTGAAAGCGAAAGAGGCTGTCCATGAGAAATTAGAGTTGTGTAAAATCTTACCATAACAATAGAGTCCTTTCTCTTCACTGTTGCAGTACTCTTCACAGTAGGAATCTCCTGCCAAGGATATCCCAACATCCGGCCAGTATACTAAAGCCTTTAGACCTTGCATGAGCCTTACATCACACTTATGATCCCTGTACAGGATGTAGGGCATAGAAGTGGTAAATGAATGCAATTACCCAGAACAGAATTGCCCCAGAAAAGAAGCGTCTCCATAGGACAAAAAGACCATGCACATCCAGAAGGAGAAAATGCATATGAAAAAGGGAGGCCCTCCTCCAGGAGGGGAAACAAAAGAAAAAAAAAGGGGGGGGTGTGGAGGGAGGGACCAGATACTGCAGCAGTGGAGACAAGGACATCTATTGTTATGGTAAGATTTTACACAACTGTACTATATCATGTCCTTCTACATCACTGTTGCAGAATCCTTCATAGAAGGGGGAGTACAAAAGCTCAGGAAAAGAAATGTGAGGTAGAAGGCTGGGAAAAGTCCTCAACAAACATGTAGAATGGTTCATGCAAGACCTTCTCTAGCCATAGAAACCATATTCAATTTATAATGCTTAGTTAAAGGTACGCACTGAAGACCAAGCAGCAGCTTCAAGGATGAAATTGGTGTCCAACACCTTGAAGAAAGCACCAGAAGAGACAATGGCTCTAGTAGAATGAACTTTAACAGGAGATGACAGACATTTGCCATGAAAAGAATAACAAACGGAAATTATCTTACAAATCCAGGAGGAGATGGTTTATGCAGAAACAGCCAAACTAAATGTAATAGAATAAAAAGAAACTAAAAGCTGATCAGATTTATGAATGGCCTTAGTTTTATCGAAGTAATACCTGAGCTGTCTGTGCAAATCTAAGGCATTATCTCACTAGCAGACTGAGGTGATGGGGCAAGAAAGGATGGGAGTTGAATTGCCTGATTCAAAGACAACTCACTGACCACCTTGGGCATAAAAGAAGAATTAGTATGAGGGGACAAGCTGTCCCTGTGAATAAACCCAAAAAAAGGGGGGGGGTGTCCGTAAGGGCCTGAAGCTCAGAAACCCTCCGAGCAGAAGTAACAGCAAGTAAGACAGTCTTCTGCATACAATGTTGCAGAGAAACTGAATCTGCCAGCTCAAAAGGAGCTTGGGGTCAATTTTTCTAAAACAAAATTAAGAGTCCCAGGGAGGAGGAACAGCCTTTCTTGGGGGCCTAAGATGCAGGACGCCTTAAAAAAACTGTTTGACCTCAAAGCGAGAAGCCAAAGGAGGATTCAAGCAGAAACAGCTGACAAATGAGCCTTTACAGAAGAGTAGGCCAAGGCAGACTGAGGCAACTCTCACAAATAGGAGAGAACCATAGGGACTCCCAAGGAAAAGGATCCTGGTCATGAGCATGGCACCAAACAGAAAATCTTTTCCATTTGGACATGCAAGATTTTCTGGTTGCAGGTTGTCTTGCCTCCTGTAAAACGTTAAGCACATTCTCATAAAAGAGGTGCCTAAAAAGAAACAAAACCCTATCACCCACAGTGTCAGTTGAAAAGTGGACAAGTGAGGATGGATAAGTGACCCCTTGTCCTGTGTGAAGAGGTCTAACCGGTCAGGTAACTTGTGATGATTGTTCCTGGTCAGATACATTAAGGCGGGAAACCAGTGCTGTCATGGCCAAAAAGGAGTCATCAGCAAGATTTTTGGGGAGTCCAGCTGAATCTTCTGCATGACTCTTGGAAGTAGAGGAAGGGGAGGGAATTCATAGAGAAACATCTCCTTCCAAAGAAAAGAAAGGATGGTCCATCTTCCATGCCAGATGACATGGCACTTGGAACAGAAAAAAGGGAGTTGCCTATTCATAGGGGAAGCAAAAAGATCTACCTAAGGAATACTCCACTGATGGATTATGTCCAGAAACATATCTCTGTGAAGCATCCATTCCTGAGCCTGTGTTTTGGGCCTGCTCAAGGTATATGCCACCAAATTTTGCTCTCAAGGAACACACATTAACAGTTAAGTGGTAACTGAGAGCCATATCCCAGGCCTGAAGAGCCAACCTGCAGAGAAAATAAGATCGTGTGACCCCCCCCCCCACCCCCGCTTGTTGACATACATCACTGTGGTGTTGTCCATGTAAACCTTCAAAGGGCCTAAACAGAGAGAGAGAGCATGAGGTGAAAAACCTGCAGGGCCAGAATTAGAGCTCTCATTTCTTTGATACTGACATGGTCTGACCTCTGATGGCAGGGCCAATGACCATGGTCTTTCAGATGACCACAGAAACCCTCCCCACCCCATCTCTGAAGCATCTGTGAATAGTTCTTGAGAAGGAACCAGAGGCTGAAAGTACAAGTCTTTGTTGAGGGGAAACTTGCTGAATCTACCACTCAAATTACTGCTTTAGACAAGGAAGGAGGAGTACCCTGAAATGTAGTGGGTGTCCATGCTGAAGCCAAAATGACTTGAGGTACCACTGAAGCTTCCACATGTGCTGTCTGGCAAAAGGAAGCATTGGAATAGAAGAGGCCATGAATCTCAGGGCTCAAAAAAAAAAAAGTACTGTTGTGTACACTTAACATAAACGTAGATGTTCAAGTGTATTCACTGTTGCAGTCATCACACTTGGGTTATCTGCCTGCAGGTGCCTCAGTCGGCTCGAATACCAAAGACTTAGTATTTCTGCATCGGTTGCTGTCACTTCAGGACTGACGGCAGGTCGTCAGGGGTATAAAAACAGGCAGCTGACACCATTACATCAGTTTTTCTTGACCCAAATGTCAGCAGCCCCCCAAATAGAGAGCTAAGTTATGGTGGGAAAACACCACCAGTAAAAAGTAAATACCAATAGCCCTGTAAGGGGTGAATAATAGACACAGAGAGACAAGGGGGCTTGAGGGTGGGAAACCAGGAAACCAAAGCTGAAGAATGGGTGGAGGCAGTCAAGAAGAGTTGGGGCCGGCTAGTATGCCCTGCAGGACTGCTGTTGCAAAGCCCGTCCTGGATTTGGAAAAGATAGGCAGGTGGTAATACTTGGTGAAGGTGTGAACAGAACTCCAGGAAGCAGCTTCCAGAATGTCCCTGGTAGGGACTCCCCTGAGGAATGCTGTAGAAGTAGAAGTTGCCCTAGTGGAATGCGTTCTGTCCTCCTGAGGGGTTAGTTTCCCACAGTGTTTTTAGCAGAAATGGATACAGTGTGCTATCCATTTGGAAATTAATTGTTTTGAAATGGCCTTGCCCACTGCCCCTGGTGCAAAACTGACTAGTAACTGGTCAGACTTCCTGAAAGGCTTAGTCCTATCAAGATAGAATCTGAGCTGTCTGTGCACGTCTAAGGAGTGCAGGATCCATTCCCCTTTACTTTGAGGGTTAGGGAAGAAGGTTGGCAAATGGACAGATTGGTTGAGAGACACACTAGACACCACTTTAGGCATAAAGGAAGGGTTAGTCCTGATGGAGACCCTGTCAGCATGAAAAATAATGAAGGGTTCCACAGCCATAAGTGCTTGTAGCTCAGACACTCTTCTAGATGAAGTGATGGCCAGAAGCAAGGCTATTTTCCAAGACAGAATTTTTAACTCTGCTGATGCTGCAGGCTCAAAGGAGGGTAGCGTGAGTTTTCCAATACAAAGTTAAGGTCCCAAGCAGCGGTGGGGGCTCTCCTTGGTGGTCTTAAGTTGTTTGCACCTCTCAGAAACCATTTGATGAGAGAAGAGAGGTGGCTCAGTGTTGTAATGAGCCGAGATGGCAGAGGCATGGATCTTAATGGAAAAGAAGGCTAGGCCTCTGTGGAGTATATCTGCTAGGTAATCCAAGATTAGAGATAAGGAGGGCAGTGTTGTGTCTCCTCCTTTAGAATGAATCCAGGAACAATACCTTTTCCACTTAGCATAGTATTCCCTTGTACTGGGTCTTCTGGCTTCAAGAATGACGTCCAGCACCTGCTTGCTTAGGCTGGTCACTGGGGGAAAGCTGAAGGAATAAGCCAGGGTGCAAGATTCTGGGTTTGCAGTTGCGGATGCAAGATCTGTCCCCCCTGCTGAGTGAGGAGGGCTGGGATCTGGGGTAGGTGCCAGGGCGGCACAGGTGACAGGCTGTGCAGTAGTGGATACCAGTGCTGGTGTTGCCAGTCTGGGGGAATCAGGATTGCCCTTGATCAGTCCTGTCTTATCTTGAGTAAAATTCTTGTGAGAAGAGGCAGAGGGGGAAATGCATAGATTGAGAGATTTACCCACCGGAAGGAAAAGGCATCCACTTTCCAGGCCCTGCTGTGGTGTCCTGGTGCAGAATTTACTGAGCTGGTGATTGCAGGGAGAGGCAAAAAGGTCCACCTCCAGGGTCCCCCATTTCTGGGTTAGAAGGCTGAAAGTGCTGGGGTCTAATTGCCACTTGTGTGGGTCTAGGAGATTTCTGCTCAAGTCATCTGCCAGAGAGTTTTGTTTGCCTGGCAGGAATTGAGCTTGCAGATGAATATGCATGTCCAAGGCCATGTTCCACAGGGCCATGGCTAGCCCTGCAGAGTGGGTTCCCCCCTGCTTGTTGATGTACCACATAACTGTGGTGCTGTCTGTTTTTATTAGCAGGGGTCCTGGTGAGAGTAGGGATCTGAAAGCTGCATGCTGAACAGCTAGCATCTCTTTTTGGTTGATGTGCAGATGAATTTGACTTGGGCTCCAGTAGCCCTGAATGCACTTGTCGTCCAGATGTGCCCCCTAGGCATAGTCTGTGGTTAGGGTCTGGGCAGTGAGGGGTTGAGTAAAGGCAAGTCCCTTGTTGTGGTTGCATGCTGCTACCCACCAAAGAAACTCTGTCCTTAGACAAGGTATGATAGGTATGACGGTTTCCAGGTCCTGAGAATGTTGCCACCAAAGACTTTTTAAGTACCACTGAAGTTTCCTCATATGCAGTCTGGCATATGGAATTAGGAGAATACAAGAGGCCATGAACCCTAGGGCCTGCAGGATTTTCCTTGCGGATAGCTTTGTTCTGGTGGCCATTTGAGCGAAGTAGCCTGTTAGATGGGCTTGTTTTTCTGGAGTAAGGAATGCCATCTGGGATGCTGTGTCCAAGCTTGCTCTCAGGAATACAATCTTTTGACTGGGGACTAGTTTTGATTTCTTTTCATTGCTAGTGTATCCCAGGGAGGTTAGAAGGTTCTTTACAAATGTCAGGTGCTGCAACAGCTTTTCCTGACGGTCTGCCTGAATCAGGCAATCATCCAAGTAAGGGTAAATTTGAATCTTTCTCTGTCTGCAATAGGCAATAGCTGGAGCCAGGCATTTTGTGAAGACTCTGGGAGCAGTGGATAAGCCAAAGGGAAGTGCAGAGAACTGATAATACATAGATCCTGCCCTGAAACGTAGGTATTTCCTGCATGAATCCCTGATAGAGATGTGCAGATAGGCTTCTTTTAGGTCTAGGGTGGCAAACCAGGCATCTTTGGACAGCATAGGAAGAAGCTGCTGAAGGGTGAGCATTCTGAATTTTGGTACCACCAGGAAGGTGTTTAGAATGGAAAGATCTAGGATTGGGCACCAAGTGTCCTCTTTTCTGGGTACCAGGAAAAGTCTGAAATAAAATCCTTGCCATATCTGTTCTGTAGGAACAGGCTGAATTGCCCTTATGGAGAGTAGGGATTGAACTTGGTTTTGTGCCTCTGCCCATTAGTTTGGAGGAAGGTCTGGGAACCCTTTTGGGATTGGCAATGAGTAGAAGTAAAATTTGTACCCCTGGGATACAATGTTGAGGACCCATCGGTCTATGGTGATGGAGGTCCAGTTTTATGCATGATGGGCAAGTTTTCCTCCTAGGTGCACGAGTAATTAGGCAGAGGTGCAAGAAAAAAGGATCCCCAATGGGGTACATAGCTTCAGATGATTCGATTCAGAAAGGAAACCTCAGGTAGCAGCCGACTGGCACTCATATGAACGGCTTCTGCTTTGGGCTCCTCTGCAAGAAAGAGTGATGTAATGGTGTCAGCTGCCTGTTTTTATACCCCTGACGTCAGTCGAAGTGACAGCAACCGACGCAGAAATACTAAGTCTCTGGTACTCGGGCTGACTGAGGGCTACCTGCAGGCAGATAACTGATAACCCAAGTGTGATGAATGCAACAGTGAAATACTAAGAACATCTCTCTGTATGAAATAGCAGGAAGAGGAAGATGAAACAGAAAGAAAGCTGACAAGGACAGAAGTTTTGGAAGTCAAAGAAGCACCAGCATTGGTACTGTCTGAATCCTGCAACCAAGATACACATGGTCTAGGAAGGGAATTGGGACAGACTTTTGAAAGTTGCCAGTGAACCCCAGACTTTAGAGGAGAGACATGGTGAACTTCAGATCCTGTAACAGGCAACGGAAAAGGTGCCTGAAGCAACACGTCGTCCAGGTAAGAAAACATCTGAATGCCTTGAAGCCTGCAAAAGGCAATCACAGGAGCTAGGCATTTTGTGAATACCCTTGGGGCAACAGAGAGGTCAAAGGGCAAAGCAGAGAACTGAAAATGAGAGTAAGAAACAGAGAAACATTAAAACTTCCTGAAGAGAGGTTGAATAAGAATATGAAAGTAAGCATCCTTCAAATCCAGGTACACTAGAAAAGCCTGGAGTAGAATAAAAAGAACCAGGGTTTGAACAGCAAGCATTTGAAAGGTAAGAACCTTGAGAAAGGTGTTGAGCAGGGACCAGGAACATTCTGGAGTAAAAAACATTTCCTACCTGAGAAGGCGGGACACATTGAATAATTACCTGGCCCAGCAGGAATCCAAGAACTTCCAAGAAATGAAGAAGTTGCTCCAAAGGAGGGAGTGATTTTCACACCAAGACATAGCCCTGATGGATGACAGAACCCAAGAATCTGAGGATATGATATGCCAGTTTGGAAGACAGAGGGACAGCTGAAGGGACAAGGGAACCTGGCCAAGGGGTAGAGGGGGCAAAAAGTCAAACAGAAGCAGGCTTGCCTGATAAAGAAGGCTTCTGAGCCACATAAGCCTGAGAAGACTTAGCAGAAAGAGCTTGCCTACCACCCTTACTGCCTTTGGTGGCCTGATGAGGCTGCAGCTGAACAAAAGCAAACCCAGTAGGATACTTCCTCTGGAACTTTGGGATAGGGGATACAAAGATATGTTTAAGATTCTGCAAGGCTTTAGCTTTTTCTTCAAAAGACTGAAAGATTTCAGCAGCAGTGGTCCTAGAGATATTTTTGTTATCCAAAGAGGCATTCAGCAACTTGACCTTAGCGTCTTCGGGTAAGGACTGCAGGCGAAGCAAAGAATAACACCTCATGACAGACCCAGAGGCAGCAGTTCTGGAAGATACATCAGCAGCATCATAGCTACACTTAATAGAGCCACCTGACAGGTAGAACATAAACTAGACAGAGCAGAAGATTTTGCTTCAGAATCAGGGAGAACAGAAAATGACTTGACACGCCTGGGCAATCAAGGCCAGAGCATATCTGGTCATGTGGGTGTAATAATTAATGGCCAGAAAAGCCAATGTAGAAGCAGTACAAACCTTTACCAATTCCCTCCACTACTCTATCTTTATCTGAAGGCAAAAACTTGGAAGAGGGCAAAATTTAGAAGACTTGGCAGAGGAGAATGACACCAAAGCAGGGTCAGCAGAAGGACATTTAAATAGGAACTGACAATACTCAGAGCCTTATAACACTTGCCAGGAGAGGCAGAAGCAGTTATAGAGGTGTCTAACAAGGCAGCCAGTACAGGAGGTACTGCAGAAAGTTTAGGAATATCCACCTGAAACAGCTCATAATACCTTTTCTGGATATCAGACACTTGAGGAGAATCTCATTTGAGGTATTCCATCATTCTAGCCATAGTGTATCCAAAACACAATTCCTCAAAAGAAGACTCAGGACTTACAGACTCTTCTTCATGAGAACCATAAGCCAAAGACGAAGGCATCTGGGAAAAGTAGGACAGGGACTCATCACTAGACTCTTAAGTTTTCATCTGAGGAATCAGGTTCCCTAGCTCATCTAGAAGGAGTAGAAAGTCCAATGGAGGGGGGTGGGGAGTTAGGTACAGAAACCCCCGAGGAGGCTTCAGGGCCATTAAGGTATTGACGAGGCCCTTGGCAAACTCCTGTCATTCCCATTCAGGATCCTTAGGACATACAGAAGTATGCTTAGTCTTCTGCTTTTTCTTGGCAGGGACGTTAGCCCTGACAAACACTGGAGGCTCCAACTCTTGATATGATTCAATAAGAGTACCCAAAACCTCTTCCCTAACCAGAATCTGTGGAATACCTCCGGGGTCCTTTTAGATGATCAACCACTGTTACCCCTCAATGTCTGGGGCAGATGACTGCAAAACCTCAGAGGACATGTGAAAAGAAGAATCCAGGCTGGCTTTCAATGGGGGCATGAGAGGAATTTGATGTAGACACTGGACAACCTACACAGCTTTCATCCTCTTTAGACAGCCAAAGAATCCATCTGAGGTTTCTTGGCTGCCTTCTTGCTTAACGGGACATCGACGTTAGGAGATTCTGCCATGCTACCTCGGGCTAACAGTTTAAGCCTCTGGTTCTCAAGGCAGATGGCCAGGGAAGATAAGCGACTTCTAACAGTCTCGGGTACAAACGCTCTGCAAATGCTACACGACGTATGGCCATGGGTAGCACCCAGAAAAAAAGACACTGTTCGTGACTATCTTTATGGGGAATCTGCCTCCCACACTGACATTTTCCCTTCTTGGATGACATGAATTCTAGGCAACTAAAAAGTAACAAGTCCAAAGAAGAATAAAAAAAGGACCCCCAATGGGGCTCTTATCTGCTGGCTAGGTATTCAGCACATCAAAAGGGCTTTCAGACCAAAGCGTGATAATGGCATTCTTACTGAAGGCAAAGTTCTTCTGAGTAACTGCATCCATACATCATTCATCTTTATGTCCTACGTCCTGTACGAGGAACATACGTGTGACATATGGTGCATGCAAAGTCTAAATGCATTGGTATACTGGCCAGATGTTGACTTATACTGGGCAGGAGATCCCTACGGTAAGTGTGAAGAATACTTCAACAGTGATATAGAAGGACAATATCCAATTTAGCCCACTTTTTTTTTTTTTTTTTTTTTTTTTACACAAAAAAAGTCCTCATCTTCTTTTCCCTTTGTTAGTTTGTAAGTCTTAATGATTTAAGATACTTAATCCATCCCTAATTTAGGAATCTTTCCCATCCTCTACTTATCACTTTCATGGTCACCAGCACCAATTGGATCAGTTCTTTAGTATGTTTGGAATCCTAATCCACCTAAACCAACCGAGGAAGAATTTTTCTATAGTGAGTAGCCACCTGCTCCCAGTCACTGCAGAAATAAGGTCTTGGGTGTCATTCTAGAATCTAATTATGGACAGGCCCAAAAGTATGATTCCAGTCTCCCCTTATTCTTATGTTACATCTTAAGCATTGTGGACTTACCGTTACATTTTACGGAGTCTATTATCCAGGCTATACAAATATTTGTGCAAACATTCCAAAAATCAGAATTTCCTTTATTTGGTGACTCTCTGGAATGAGACAAAGTTCTTTCCATTTCTGTTTGGTAAACTGGGTCTTGACAATTCCCTCTCAGTCCTGCTATCATTCCAAGTACTTTCCTCACCAATGCTGGATGATTCCTTGGCAATTTTATTTGCTGAGTAGTCTTAATATCTGTTGCGCAAGTCCCAAAGACGATCAGAGATGGAACTTCTCTTAAAAAATGTATATATACTAATACAGATATCATTGTACCTCAGAGTAGGAGGAATATTCCAAGGTATCTCAAACTCAGACTTACTGTACATTCCTCAACATTTCTTAACCCAGTGTTTCCATTTCAAGAATCTAAAATATGGACCTTGGAATTACAAGTACCAGATCCACTGCACAAAGAAGTGAATGCAAGGTATGAGGTCAAGTCCCAACAAATGGGTAACACACATAGACTTCCAGATACCATAGATTTGTCTCTATTTCCTTGACCTTTTAAGAGTGTTCCAGCAAAAGATTAGGCTGTGTTGCAGGATCCTCCTACTGATCTCCCCTGTAGACACTTTCAGCTGTTGCTATTCTTCAGGCAGTGATACACGATAGGAGTTTTCCTCTCTTATTTCTACTGGTGGCTGCACTGAGCTACTGATACATAAACAGGTCTTCACATTGGGCTTCCCACCTTTACAGTAAAGAGTGTTTGTACAAATCTTGTCTAATTATGAAGCAGCTATACACTCTGAAGGCACTGATGTTTTAGGTACTGAAGAAGGAACTCTCCTGCAATGTAAATCAGGACTGTGATCGGAACCATGAGAACAATAAAGAATTGGCAGGCTCAGGTGCTAGGCACACTATCCCAGTGTGGAGCACGATGTGCATGCATGCACTCAGCAGTATAGAAGGGAAGGCAGACATTAGCATAACAAATTAAAAAAATATATATATCAAACAAACAGAATAAAGGAGTAACCCATTCACAGACCCATCAAGAATGGACCCCGATGTTAGATACTGCACTCTGCTGCAGACTGCTAACAGTACCTTTTTGAATTACTTGTCTTACCTGAGGCATATGTGCCATGTGTGGAGGGCTGGAATATGCAGTCTGGATGGATGAAGGATGGATAAAGAGAGGTGGCTGTGCTGATGGGAAACTGCTCTGAGGTGACTGTGCATTTGAACCTGGTGGGGTTGGATTAAGACCGGTATGGTAAAGTGCAGGCTGCTGTTGTGGGTTAGTCAATGAAAGTCCCTGAGCAGTCTGGTGCTGATGATGCTAAAAGAAAAAACAATTGATTAGCATGGCATTATTTACAGAAAGAACCTAACTTTTATTAGCAGCAATACTAAAAGCTAAGGACAACTAGAAGCGATAGTTACAGAACTGTGAGCAATCTAATAGCTAAAATCATTAATCACCATAAATGACAGAACAACTCAGTTACAGTGACGACTAATTTTACCTCAATCATGCACACTTCTTTCAAGTGTGAATGTGTGTGTTTGAGAGACAGACTGCATTACATATTTACATACACAAACACACTGCAGTGAGTAAAGACACTAGAGTCAGATTTCACATGTTACGTGCACTTTACTTACACTGATGAACAGGCAAAAACAAAAGTTATGTACTCACCATAACGATGCATCTGTGTTATCCATTTTCATTCTACCTCAACTGATGGTCTCGGATCCAACCTCAGATCCGACTTGGATATTTTCACTAGTCTCATAGAACCAGCTATGGAGCGCCTCCCTTTACCCACCATCATGGTATACCTCAGATCAAGTTTGCTGCCCAAACTCTAACATAAAGATGACACCATATAATTAAGAAAAAACAAAATAAAGGCATACAGAAAGGCTGGACCCCAAACAGGGAACAGGTGGGTTTCCAAAGGGGCATCCATTCGGTCTCACTAGGAAATTAAGGAAGGGGGGTGTTGGAGGGAGGAGAGTTCAGGAATAATGAAAATGGACAACACAGGCTCAACATTATGGTGAGTACATAACTTTTGCATCTGATGCTGCCATTTTCATTCATTCCTCAAATGAGCAAAAAAGGGGGTCTATATTAGAACACTGAAGTTTCAAAACTTTGAATGTTCTAATATCGACCCCTACTCAGCGAACGCTGAAAATAGCGAAGCTACAGAAAACCGATTTTTTTTCTAGGGAAAGAATTTGGTTGTCCATTTCTGTCGCTTTGCTATTTTCAGTGCTGTGGTGGATAGTTACGGGTTGGGATAAGGTAAGTGTGCGATTGGGCACGGGTTAGGTATGTGTGCGATTGTGTGGATATGAGGGTTAGGGCGGGTTAGGTGATTTAGGGTTAGGGTGCGGGTCAGGTAAGTGTGCGATTGTGTGGACATGAGGGTTAGGGCGTGGGTGAGGTGAGTGTGCGATAGTGACAGGCCTTAGGGTTAAGAGTTTGGGTTAAGGTAAGTGGATTGTTAGTGGTGTATGTACAGTTTAGTGTAGGGTTAGATGTAAGACTTTAGGTGTATGTATGTGTATTGCTGTTTGTTTGGTGTGCTTGTGTTGTGTGTATGTGTTTTGGAACAGCAAATATTTTCCCTAGGAATAAATTCGCTGTTCTGCATGTTCGATGTAAGCGTTCGATGAATAGGGGTCGATATTAGAACATTCGAAGTTTTGAAACTTTGATTTTCTACTACAGACCCAAAAAAGGTATAAGCATTAGACCAAATGGCAGCTGCACAAATATCATCTCTGGATGCTCTTAACCAAAAGGCAAATGAAGAGGCTACAGACATCACAGAATGTGCTTTGGGGGGGGGCTTAGGTAGAGAAAAACCTTTTTCTTTACAGACAAAGGATATACAGTCAGTCAACCATTTAGCCAGGGTCACTTTAGACACAGTTTTACCCAATTTGTTGCGAGACAAGGACACAAATAATTGGCCAGTTTTCCTGAAATCTTGGATGCTGTGCAGATGAAATCTAAGCTGCTGATGTATGCCCAAAAGATGCAGCATATATTCTCCATTAAAAACCGTGCAGATATTCACAATAAAGCAGCCAGGCAACTCCTTGAAATTCTTACGCATAAAAGTCTTTTATTAAAAGACCATGGAACGGTAAGCGCTTTTGCTAACAAGCTTCTTCAGACCACATAACACAAAATAAAACGATCCATTTATAAAAATTCAAAAATCACATTAACCAATCACATGGACACACCACTTAAATCATCCATCCCCTTAAAGAAAAAACATTATGTCAACCCCATTTAAATAAAACGATCATACCGCACTTCTAGAAAGTGTATAAATATGCATATACATGTAAACATTGCAATTGCACATAAAATAAATTATATATATATATATATATATATATATATATATATATATATATATAGATATGTATATGATAAAAAATGTCATACAAAAACCACAAATAAAAACAATAATTCATTTCTGAATCCTCCGTTTTCTCAGTAGGGGTTTTATAGAAGCCCCCTCATTCAACCCCCTCCCCCTATCTGCTCTGAGGGTAATAATCCACTTGGTTTCCCTGTACTCGGTGTGGTTCCTAATATTACCTTCCCTAATACTCAGGGCAATGACCTCAAGGACTCTGAAATTAAAGCCATGGTTATCCCCAAACTACATGATATGTTTAGGCAATGCATTATGTTCAGATTTCTTTTTTATGTTATAGACATGTTCTCTCATCCTGTCACGAAAAACTCTATTAGTCTTGCCCACGTAATAAGAGTGGCAAGCATGGCACTCAGCTAGATAGATCACATTTGATGTCATACATGTGGCATCAGTATGAAGGATGAATTCCTTCTGAAGATCTGGATGGCAAAAAAATACTAGAAGTGTTAATTTTTTTAGCAACGAAGCATTTGTCTTGTGGATTATTTGCTGCTTCATTTTATTAACTACCTTCCTTGTTATAATCCATGGGGACATAGCAACTGAACAACATAGTTCCATAGAATTGGATTATAACCCTGACAGAGGGGACAGTGTGATTGTTGTGCTCCGTAAAAGGTTTACTCAATACCTTACACGGGAAAGGAGTGTACTTTGGCAGTTTGAGCTCAGCCCAACAGATGATGTCATTGGTGGTGCGACCGGTGAGTCAGGGCAGTTGCAACAGATTATGCAGGAGCTGGAAAAAGATTTTTTGAAATTAAAGAGGCTGCAAGTGCAGCGACATCATTCTGAGTTCTGCTTAGAGAAGAAGATTGTACCGCGTGGATTACGGGTATTCAACATGCCTACACAAGGCTCGCAATATCCGGAGCTGCTCTCACGCTGGCAGCAGTTAAACTTGGAGGTAAGCGCCAAGTACATGCATTTACTCATCGACTTCTTCAGACCTGAAGAGAACAGGTTGAGAGAGGTCATTAAAGAGACAGGAATTCATTTTTAATAACTTTGCTGCAAAGACTGTTAATCCTCTGCTTGAAAGTCTGCTTGATGGGGTGGCCGCATTTGAACGTAAATTAATGCAACAGAAGAAGATACAAATTTTAAGGGACATTAATGATTTTAAATCAGGCCACGTCTTTATGTGGCCTAGAATTGGACAGAATGTTGGTGCTAGAGGTGGTAACAGTTTGGCCGTGGTTAGAGGTGTCCCTTTGGGAACCACAGTGTCTAGGAATGATAATAATAATAGTGCTATTGTGAATCCTGTCACTAGTGTGAATTCTGTTAACAGTGATGTGAATGTTAATTTTAATGATAATGTTGTGAATTGTGATGGGACTGTGGTGAACATGCCAAGCCCTGGTACAGTCAGTACTAGTGGCCTTGAGACTATATCCTTGGTCAGGGAAATAGAAGGAGTATGTGCTAGTGAGACATCTGGTGCATCTCAACAACTTGAAGGGAATTTATACCCTAATATAGTTATTAAAAAAACATCTAACAATGCTAATGGTGGGGAGAAAGTTGTTCGACCAAAAGTGCATGTGAATAATGCCAACAATAATCCACCTAGTGTTGTTTCCAATAACATTGTAGAAGGTCTTCCTTTTCCTTTACCAGTCAGGACAGACAAAGGAGGGAGACGACGTGATCCATGAGTCGAGGGCGCCAAAAGCGCAAGTACTCAGGGAAATGTACCCCGAATCAGACTCTAAAGAAGATGTGGGGGAATATAAAGAATCATTAGTCCTGAATATTTCCTCTTATGTGTTGTCCTCAGTGGAAAATTGGGTTCTTTGTAGGGGTTTGAATTTTATCCCTACTTGTAATAGTAGGATGTCTGATACCATCCTAGACCTTAAGGTTTTCTGTAAGAATGTTATGTTACGAATGCAGTATGGTGAGTCCGCAAGGCAGGATAGCCCAACTAACTTCGAACTATGTACTCATTCTTTTAAGAAATTGAGTGATTTTGTCCCTGTGAATCATCCCTTAGTTGATGCTTACATAAAGCTTACTGAGGAAGCTCTCTATAAGTATTATGATAACAAGGGTACTGATGTTTATAAGAAGTCTAAATATAATTTGAGTTATAATGAAAGAACTGCATTGAGGCGGCTCCAAGACAATGATCTGATTACCATAAGACCAGCCGACAAGGGTGGCCTTATCGTTGTCTTGGACAAAACACATTATTTGCAGTCTATGAAGGCCTTATTAGAAGATGGGAAGTATTACAGTAAGATTGCTGTTAAAGATGTGCATGAGATTATTAATTCTATTTCTAACACTTTGAATGATGTTTTTAAAGGGGGCCTTATTACTAAGGATACCTATGGTTACCTTACTGTGACAAATCCCCTGATACCATTAATAGAGGGACTGCCAAAGGTGCAGAAGGACTCTTTTGATCCACCAATGAGACCCATAGTAGCGGGTGGAGGATGGATCACGGAGCCTCTATCAGTGTACGTTGAGAAACACCTTAGACCAGTTATTAGTCAGAACAGAACAGTCCTTAGGGACACTAAACAGTTTCTTGTAGATCTTTATGAATGTACTAGGGAAGTTTGTGATTTGGAAAGAGTGGTTTTTGTTACACTGGATGTACAGTCCCTCTTTACGGAGATTCCCAGTGATTTGGGAATACAATATGTACAGGAATACCTTATGGCTCACAGTGAACTTACTCCAATACAGACAGACCTTGTATGCCATTTTTTGGAAATGAGTTTGGAGAATAATCTTTTCACTTTTAATGGTGAAATGTATATTCAAAGGCATGGTGTTGCCATGGGTACCTCATGTGCCAACAGTTACGCTAATATGTTTTTGGCACATTGGGAAAACACTGTACTTTTTGAAAAAGAGGGGATTAAGGCACGTCATATATTATCGACGTTTTGTCGATGACCTTTTCCTATTATGGAAAGGAAGTCCAGATGAACTTGCTGTATTCCATCAGATGATGAATGGTCTAACTGACTGACTGAAATTTACTAGTTGTTGGTCATATACACGAATTGAGTATTTAGATTTGTATGTGGAAAAATTAGACAATGGCCTTATTAACAGTGGTGTTTTTCCTAATGCTTATCATAGGAATTCACTTTTAGTCAGGTCCAGCATGCACCCTGGATAAATCTTCCAGAATTTGATAAAAGGCCAGGGGATGAGGGCATCGAGGCTGAATCCTTTAAACGATTGCTTCCAGGATGAAATTGATATCTTGGCATCAAGATTGTTAAGGAGAGGTTACACAAAAAGTGAGACTACTGAAAATCTGTCTGAACTTATGTACTACGAGAGGGTGTTGCAGCCTCATATTTTGGTCCAGCGAATGCAATTAGTGCCCATAGTGGTGTCACTAATAAGAAGTCGCTTAGGGTTCCTCTTTTTTACACTGCTGACAATAAGGATTTGAATTAAATTTTCAGTAGAAATTGGTCCATCCTGCAGGTGGATACATGTATCAATGAAATAGTGGGTGAGAAACCGTGTTTCCTGTATAGGAATAGGAAAAATTTGAAGAGACTTCTCTGTTATGAGAGAGGTACTAATGTCTTGAAAAAAGAAATGGGATGTACCCTTCCTTGTGGGAGATGTAATTTTTGTTCCTTAATTAACACCTAGTATTTTTTACCATCCAGATCTTTAGAAGGAATTCATCCTTCATACTGATGCCACATGTATGACATCAAATGTGATATATCTAGCTGAGTGCCATGTTTGCCACTCTTATTACGTGGGCAAGACCAATAGAGTTTTTCGTGACAGGATGAGAGAACATGTCTATAACATAAAAAAGAAATCTGAACATAATGCATTATCTAAACATATCATGTAGTTTGGGGATAACCATGGCTTTAATTTCAGAGTCCTTGAGGTCATTGCCCCGAGTATTAGGGAAGGTGGTATTAGGAACCACACCGAGTACAGGGAAGCCAAGTGGATTATTACTCTCAGAGCAGATAGGGGGAGGGGGTTCAATGAAACCCCTACTGAGAAAATGGAGGATTCAGAAATGAATTATTTTTTTTTATTTGTGGTTTTTGTATGACATTTTTTATCATATACATATTTTATATATATATATATATATATATATATATATATATATATATATATATATATATATATATTTTTATGTGCAATTGCAATGTTTACACGTATATACATATTTATACACTTTCTAGAAGTGCAGTATGATCGTTTTATTTAAATGGGGTTGACATAATGTTTTTTCTTTAAGGGGATGGATGATTTAAGTGGTGTCCATGTGATTGGTTAATGTGATTTTTGAATTTTTATAAATGGATCATTATTTTATTTTGGGTCATGTGGTCTGAAGAAGCTTGTTAGCGAAAGCGCTTACCGTTCCATGGTCATTTAATAACAGACTTTTATGCATAAGAATTTCAAGGAGTTGACTGGCTGCTTCGTTGTGAATATCTGCACAGTTTTTATTTTTATATATTTTTTTAGCAACGAAGCATTTGTCTTAGGTTCATAGGTTCATAGGTTTATAACTAGGCTATCTGCCCTAAGGCATTTTACTGTGCCCATTAGTTTGTTGTGCCTCTGTCCAGCAGTGACACAGAGATGATTCCCGGGGTAAACCTACGATCTCCCATCCACAGGTCTAGATTTCTCTTGAACAGAGTCAGCGAGGTGCTCTGCCTCACATGGACCGGGATTTTATTCCACAGCATAGGGAGTCTCTGAGTGATAAATCTATCCCTCCAGCACGTCCTATTTATATCCGTGCTAAGGTTTAAGTCGCTTGCTCTAGTGGTTTTGGTGGATTTGGATTTTTGAGGTGGAGCATGTCCATTAATTCGGGTTGGACATGGCCTTGTATGTCAGGCACATGTCACCTCTGAGCAGGCGGTATGCGACTGAATAGAGCTGGAGTTTCTTCAATCTGGCAGCATATGACAGATTTTGGAGTCCCTTTATCCTTTTGGTGAGGAACTTTTGGGGTCTCTCCAATTGCTGCAGATGTCGGGTGAGATACATCCCGAATGGGGCATTGTACTCGATCATTGGTCTGATAAGTGAAGAGTACAGGGGAACAATAACCTCACTAGATCTGGATGTGAATCCCTTCATGATCAGGTGGGCAATGTAGAAGGTCTTTCTAACCACTTTAGCAGTGTGAGTGTCAAAAGAAAGGCCACTGTCAACCTGGGTCCCCAGGTCCCTGATAACCTCTTCTGTGCTTAGTGGATTGCCACCTATATGGTAGCTTGGGGTTACCTTGTTTTTCCCGAAGGGTATGACTATACATTTTTTGGCGTTTAACTTCAGGCCATGGCTCTGGCACCAGCTGTTTCCGTGAGTCCCTTCTGAAGGATATCCGTGTCTGATGCACTTTCCACTATAGCGCCCAGTTTGCAGTCGTCTGCAAACTTTGTCAGCCAAAGTCCTCCTATGTTGGCCTGTACTTCTGAGAAGTAGATGCCAAACAATAGGGGGCCAAGGACCGAGCCCTGTGGGACACCACTTGTGACCGGCTTGGAGTCTGACACAGCGCCAGCAACTCTAACCCTGTGGGTTCTGTCCTTAAGCCAGTTTGCAACCCATCTTGTGACATATGGGTTTACATTTAAGCTGGTAAGTTTTTCTACAATACCCAAGTGGGGTATTGTGTCGAAAGCCTTTGCAAGGTCAAGGCAAAGGCTGTATGGACTGCCTTTCCCTCATCAATGGCCTTGGTGACTGTTTCGAAGAAGTCGACCAAGTTCAAAAGGCATGATCTTCCCTTGACAAAGCCAAACTGGGTCGGGTCCAATGTCTGCAAGTCCCCTATATCTTTGTTTATGAGCTCCATTATGATCCTCACCATAGCTTTGCAGACTAGACTTGTTAAGCTTATGGGGCGGTAATTACCAGGGTCCGTAGAGGCGCCGCCTTTGTGGAGTGGGACAACAGTTGCCGTACGCCACTCCTTGGGCACGTATCCTGTGGTAAGGCTGAGATTAAACAGCTGCCTTATGTGCGAGTTTAATTCCTCATTTAGCTCGTGTAGCGCACAGCCGGGGACACCATCCGGTCCCATTGATGCTGTGTTTTTAGCTTTAGAGAGAGCAGCTTTCACCTGCGCATTTGAGATGTCCGGGAGGCTACACTCGGCTGGGATAGTTATCTCTCCTTTAGGGGGGGGAGAGGGGGGTGAAGTTTGCACTGAACCTGTCTGCCAGTATGTTGGCAATGTCTGTGGGTTCAGTGATTTTTGTATCATTTTGGACTAATTCTGAGCATATCTGGGAGTTTCCACCCAGGTTCCTAACATAGCTGAAAAAGGCCTTATGATTGTCCTTTGAATCCATGGCAATTTTTCTCTCAAAATTGGCCTTAGTTGATTTTATTTTATTTTTATTTATTTTACATTTGTTGACCGGGCTAGTCTAGCTGGATATATGTCCATTTTCAGTAGAGGCCCGGGGAGAAAAGCTCCAAATCAGAGGAATTAAAACAGAGACATAAGAAATGCACAAATTATTATAACATACAGGATATAGTCAGAGGAAGTTTAACAGTAAACATATGGAGATTAAATGTTTGTTATTACAATCAAGAATAAAGCAATTGAACAGGTTAAACATGTTGGTTAGAAATGTTGCAAACTAGGAGAAGGAGATCAAGCTTAGCTTCATTATAGGTAGAGAATTAGGTGGGTATGGGGCGATTGCTATTAGTCTGGATTAGAGCAGGGGCATAGCCATTGGGACTTTAGGAAATCTTTGAGGTGTTTTTTAAATTGGTGAGGAGAGGTCATATGCCTTAGGTTGTTAGGGAGGGCATTCCAGGATTTGCCAATGGAATTAGCATAGAGTGCTTCCCCTCCCGAGTTGTGGGATTTAATGGTCTGAACAAGTAGGCTGTTTGATGACCGCAGGGATAAAAGGTTGGAGTAGGGGGTGAATATTTTATTTAGTGAGGGGATTCTTTCTGGGTGATTGATCGTTTTGAAAACCTCAGTAAGTTGGTTTAGTTTGAAAATGTTGGGCAGCTCTAGCCATTCCAATGCCCTTAGATTTTGGCAGTGATGGGTGCGATATGGCAAACCTGTAATGAATCTGGCTATATGGTTGTAGGTTATAGATAGTTTGTTAAGTTCTCTCTTGTTAAGGAAGGAAAATACTGGGGATGCATAAAGGAGTGTGGAGAGAAGATGGGTCCTGGCAATAGTTAGTTTGGTGTGTGGGGTTAGGAAGTTCTTAATTCTATACATAGACCCAAGTTTCATGTTGACTGACTTGATAGTCAAACTAACATGGGTATCAAATTTAAGCTTGTTATCAATGGTCACCCCTAATAGTTTAGTGTGGGAGACAGGTTCGATTATGGTCCCATTGTAAGAAGATACATGGAAGGTTGGGCTGTTGGAACTAGGTGGTTCTTTTCCTTGGGAGGGAATTGATGTGGGGAAAATTAGAAGTAATTTGGTTTTGGTAGGGTTAAGTAAAAGCTTTAGTTCTGAGAACCACTGTTCGACTATGGAGAAGCAATTTTGGGTAGCAATTTGTAGTTTTGGGAGGGAAGTATCCGAGCAGATTAGGGTGGAATCGTCTGCGTATTGAATACATGTGGCTTTAGGAATGATCGAGTGTAGACCATTTATAAATAGGGAAAAGAGGAGGGACCAAGGATAGATCCTTGGGGACGCCAATGTTAGTTGGAAGTAGATCTGAAAGAGTGTTTTGCCACTGGACTGCCTGTTGCCTACAAGAGAGGTAGTCAGTAAACCAGTTTATGGTTGGTTTGCTAAGTTGAAAGTTTTCCAGCGTGTGAATCAACTGCTTGTGATTGACCATGTCGAAAGCTTTTGATAGATCTAGAAATAACGCAGAGGTTATAAGTTTATTGTTGCGGTTTAGGTTGACTGAGTCAACAAAGGAGAGAAGGGCAGAGGTTGTACTGTGATGGGGGCGAAATCCATGCTGGGTGTTAGAGAGAAGGTTGTTACGTGAAAGATGGGAAATAAGTTGTTTGTGAGCATGGCGTTCCAAGATCTTGGCTAGTGGAGATAGTATAGCTATTGGTCTGTAGTTAGATGTGTCAGTAGAGGACCCACCTTTATGCAGAGGAATAATATAGGAGATTTTCCAGATTGAAGGAATAGAAGCTTCAGAGATGGACCGGTTAATCAGAATGGAGGTGTGGGTATCCTTTATGAATATGGATACACCCCCTCCTTTTGTGGTGTGGTCCGGGTTTTGGGGCCGGAACGCATGATATGAGGTAAAACCTAATAGTGCCGGGGTGCTCGTATTTTTTTACTAATAATGATCAGGGGTGACTTCCCTTTTATGGATTTTGTTCTATCATGTAACAGCTTTCTCCTCTTATTGTAAAGTTTGTTAATGGCTGGGGTCCACCAGACTGGACGTTTGCCCTTTATGGAAAGAGTCTTGGTTTTATTTGGGATTGCCTGATCCATGCAGTCCTGGAGGTGTTCATAGAAGGCATTTGTAAGGGCTTCCGCAGCTTGGGTTGTGGTTTCCACTGGCTCAGGGGCCTTGAAGGATACCACAACAGTCTTGAGTAGTGTGAAGTTTGCTTTAGAGAAGTTCTTCACTATGGTCTTTTTTGTTTGGGGTGGAGGCGGGATGTGGATTTCCAGTGAGATTAGTTTATGATCAGATCTCACCAATGAGGGATATACTTCCGGTGTGGAGCATTTTGTCCCCATGTTTGTGACAATGAGATCTAGTATATTTTCTCCTCTCGTGGGAACAGTGCCTAGCTGTTCCATGGCATTTGAATTTATGAACTCCAGGAACCGTTGGGCTAGAAAGTTAGGGCTTGAGTAATGTTCCCAGTCTATATTCGGGTAGTTGAAGTCACCCAATATGATGGTGTTTGGAGATACATTTATACCCTCCAGTGTCTTCAGGAAGGCTGTGTTGGGTTCCTGAGTTTGAGAGGGTGGCCTGTAGCATGCTACAATTTGTAGAGCAGTTTTGCCTATGGTTAGTTGCACCTGGATGGTTTCCGAAGCTTCGTGCGTTGCCACCAACCTGGAGGTGTGGGTATCCTTTATGAATATGGATACACCCCCCTCCTTTTGTGGTGTGGTCCGGGTTTTGGGGCGGAACGCATGATATGAGGTAAAACCTAATAGTGCCGGGTGCTCTCAGGAGCCTTGAACCAGGTTTCAGTTACAGCACAGACATCGATGTTCTCCATACTGAGAAGGGCCTCGAGTGCATGCATTTTGAGATTTAGACTTCTGGCATTGAGCAGCATTACCCTCAGTTTCTTCCCATTTTTGTTTTCTAGGGTGGTAGGTTTAGAATTTGAGCCTTGCCTAAAAGGCACTATGGGGTGGCAAGAGCCTTAGCCAATATCCGGAATCCCAGGGGTGACAGGTGCAAGCCGTCCCTTGAGCAGCGTGGCTTGTCAAGCATGTCATCCCAGGCAGACAGACACTGGATCCCCTTTGAATGACACCAGACATTAAGCCAATTGTTAAAGCTGATCATCTTGTCTCTATATTGTGGCATCATTCTTGGTGAAGGAAGGATACTGCTCAGGGTTAGGGTCATACCTGCCTGGGCTACATAATCAGAGAGCTCCTCTATGTCTCTTTTCATGTAGTCCAGGGAGGTACGTCTCAGGTCGTTCACACCAGCATGGACAATGACTGTGTCATATTTGTACTTGCCGTGGAGTGACCCGAGTGCTTGTGTTATGTGGCGGATTCTAGCGCCCGATAGGCAGCTTACTGTGACCCTCTCCTTGTTCAGCCTGGTGAGTGGGGCGTCAGTGTGTCTGACTATGGAGTCACCTATGACAAGTATGTTTGGTGTTGTATTTGGCCTTAAGGGCTGTGACTGCTTTGCACACTGCTTTTGTGGTTTATGTGTTGCTTGTGGGGTGTCTTGAGGTAGCAGTTGTTTGGGTGTCTGCTTTGGAGGCCTCTGCTGTTTAGGTAAATTTTACTCAGAGCCTCCGAGTATGTCTTTGTGTGTTTATGTGTTTGATTCAGTGGAGTGGTAGCATTATGTGAGGCTGGTTTTGTGGTGTGTGTAGTTGCCTTCACCTCCTGTCTGGTCTTGCCAGTCCTGAGTTGAGAGAGCTCAGCCTCCAGTTTGGCTAAATAGCTGCATCTCTCGCAAGTATTTGTGTTATGTGGGAGGAGGAGAGGGTTGTCTGTGTACATGAGGCAGTTATAACATTGCCTCAAGATTCCCAGATTCACCAGCTGGACCGGAGAGAAGATTGACAACTGACCTTTGGACATGCTAGAATAATATTGGGAATTCCTTAATTGAAAACAAGGGCCAGTGGGGAGTGAGGGTGTAGTGCTTTTAATTTTAGTGCTGACTTATATAATTGCTTTAGTGAGCAAGTGCCAGGTAACTTGATTGCAATGTGTTACAAGTAACTAAATGCAAAAGCGACAAACAGTAACTTTCTTTCAAGTGAAACAAGGAAATAAGTACAGTAAGCAATGCAGATATCACTAGTGATCCACAGAAGCTGAGAAGTTGCGTATTAGGTGGAATTAGCTTCCAGGGAAATAACAAGCAAACAAACAACAAGCATATAAACAAAGCTAGATTCAGCAGGCCTGGATCTAGTCTATGCTAGAGCAAACAAGGTGAACCAATTTCAGTAAGATACAGTTCAAATATTCAGGCACTATAAACCTTTAACCAGAAATTCCCAGCTCAGAAGGGCAGAGTCCAGCCTCTTCTCCCACAAGAGTGCAGACCACGAACCTTCTTAATGTAAAATAACTGGCCTGAAGCCCAAGTGCCTAAACCAGAACTAATACACTTGGACACTGGGCTCTCAATCAGCAGTTCCCAACTTAGAAGGATGAAAGCTACCTGTCCTGCCACCACAGTGCTTGCCACAAACCTTCCTAATGTAAAACAACTGGTCTGAAGCCCAAGTGCTTAATCCAAAAGACTTGAATGATAGCTACACTTTAATCAAGTTACAACCAAGCAGTAATCAATACCATTGAATACTTTAGAGAATGTCTGGATTAGTGCTCAAGTTACACAAACAAAGCTAGATCCAGCAGGCCCGAATCCAGTCTATGCCACAGCAAACAAGGCGCACCAACTTCAGTAAGAAACAGTTCAGATATGCATGCACTATAAGCCTTTAACCAGAAATTCCCAGCTCAGAAGGGCAGAGTCCAGCCTCTCCTCCCACAAGAGTGCAGACCACGAACCCTCTTAATGTAAAATAACTGGCTTGAAAGCCCAAGTGCTTAAACCAGAATTAATACACTTTTAGAATAACAGACACTGAGCCCTCAATCAGCAGTTCTCAACCTAGAAGGATGTAAGCTACCTGTTCTGCTACAACAGTGCAGACCACAAACCCTCTCAGTGCAAAACAACTAACTGGTCCGAAGCCCAAGTGTTTAAACCAAAAGGCTTAGAATGAGTTACACCAAGCAGTAATAAATACAATTGAGTATTTTAAGATGATGCAAAAGTAAAAAGAAGTAGGTAAAAACACAAGTACAGTAAAAGCAGATGAAAAATTTTTTTTTTTTTTTTTTTCTGAACAAGTGCTGAGATCAAAGAAACAGATTTGAGTGCCGAAACTAGAAAACTGGCTAGTTATAAGAAAAAAAAACAAGCTAGAAGGCTTCCCTCCAACACAGAAGGGCTTGGGGGCTCAGAAGCCTACAAATAGTCTGTACCACTTAACAAGAAAGACAGGAAATAAGCTTAATTTTTTTTTTTTTCTATTTCCCAGATGCTCTCTTTGTACACAGTAGGAATGCCTGAAATCAGAATATGATCTCACTGCACTCAGTTGAGTGAGCAAATGAGATGGGCCCAGAGGCAGGCTGAGGGGCGGGCAGTTTCAATGCCACTGAAGAGCAGAATAACTTCAGATAAAAATTCCTTCAACACTCAAATTAAATACTGTATTTTTTAAAAAAAAAAGAGCAGATAAAGGTACTTAAATTCTCTTATACGTCCAGTTGAATATAACCACGTTCTTAGCTGGCCAAGCTGAAGTTTTAAAGCAGGAATTATTTCACATGCACCAGTTTAAATATGCAAGGACAGGAAATCAAAGAATGTGGCTACCCCACACCTGTAATTACTAGCAAATAACAAAATTCAGCCAACACTAGCTTCAGTTCAAGTTACTGAAGAGCAGAATAACTTCAGATAAAAATTCCTTCAACACTCAAATTAAATACTGTATTTTTAAAAAAAAAGAGCAGATAAAGGTACTTAAATTCTCTTATACGTCCAGTTGAATATAACCAAGTTCTTAGCTGGCCAAGCTGAAGTTTTAAAGCAGGAATTATTTCACATGCACCAGTTTAAATATGCAAGGACAGGAAATCAAAGAATGTGGCTACCCCACACCTGTAATTACTAGCAAATAACAAAATTCAGCCAACACTAGCTTCAGTTCAAGTTACTGAAGAGCAGAATAACTTCAGATAAAAATTCCTTCAACACTCAAATTAAATACTGTATTTTTAAAAAAAAGAGCAGATAAAGGTACTTAAATTCTCTTATACGTCCAGTTGAATATAACCAAGTTCTTAGCTGGCCAAGCTGAAGTTTTAAAGCAGGAATTATTTCACATGCACCAGTTTAAATATGCAAGGACAGGAAATCAAAGAATGTGGCTACCCCCACACCTGTAATTACTAGCAAATAACAAAATTCAGCCAACACTAGCTTCAGTTCAAGTTACTTTAGAGCAGAATAACTTCAGATAAAAATTCCTTCAACACTCAAATTAAATACTGTATTTTTTTAAAAAAAAAGAGCAGATAAAGGTACTTAAATTCTCTTATACGTCCAGTTGTGGATTATTTGGTGCTTCATTTTATTATATATTCTCCATTGTTTGAGAATTTTGGAAAGAACACAGGTAAATGGATGACCTGATTTATGTTGGATTTGGAGTTTACCTTAGGTGAAAAAAAATGGGTTCATACGCAATGACAACCCTAACCTTATGAAAGGTCGAGTATGGAGATCTAGCGGAGAACGCTTGGAGTTCAGATATTTGTCTAAAAGAGGTGACAGTATATAGATTTCCAGGACAAAGACTTAAGGTTAAGCTTAGCCGAAGGCTCAACAGGAGGTACGGTAAGAGACTAACAGAATAGTCAAATCCCAAGGGGAGCAGGATCTTTAACTAGGGCCTCAGTAAAAAAAAGGTACCCTTAAGAAAAGCCTTGCACAATTTCAAAAGAAGCTAAAGAGGAATGATTATCACCTGAACAAAAATTAGAAAAGGCAAATAACTGAACTTTAATAGTAGAATAACTCGCCCTGTTAAAAAAAAATGGAAATTAGAGTACTGCTGAGACTGTGGTGGTGAAAGGGTCCAGGTCTCTCTGAAGAGACCAAAGTGAAAATCTTTTCCATTTATTTTTGTAAATTTTCCTAGTAGAAAGGTTCTGAGAAGATAAAAGAATATGTCAGACTGGGGAGGAAAGCCTGGACTCTCTCTAGCCATCACTGGAACTGCATAAATCATGCAGTCATCTTGAGGGTGTTGATGTCTGTGGTGTTTCATCCACAATGGGTAAAAAGAAGGTATGGATAAGGGTCTAGTATCCAAGATGGATAATGAAGATGAGGCCACAGGAAGGGGAACCAAATGTGATGAGACCAAAAAGGTGCAATGAGGATGACTGCTCTTCAACCAAGATGCTTTCTGTAGAAATTTGGGGATGAGGGGTAATGGAGGGCGAGCATTAAAGAGACCAGAGGGCCTGCTGTGGAATATAGAATCTCTCAGTGACTCCCCCGTGAAGGTACCAGTGCGAAGAAACTGCTGCACTTGTTGTTGAGGAGAGAAGCAAAAAGATCACAGCATGGCTTGACCCATCAGCAGAAGATCCTTTCTGCCACTCTTTGATCAAGAAACCACTTGTAAGGTATCAAAATGGACCTGATTAGTTTGTCTGCAAGCACATTGGTTTTCCTCGGTATGTGCATTTCCATAACAAAATGACAATAACAGATCGCCCACTGCCACACTTTCATAGCCCCTCAATACAATGGGTAAGATCTGGTTCTCCCCATTTGTTGATGAACCAGAATACAAACATGTTGTCTGTCTGTATCGCAATCATCCCTGAGTGGAGAACATCTTGAAAAGCCTGCAATGCTAGTAGGACTGCTTTCATTTCCAGGACATGGATGTGCAAACAGGCCTACTCTGGGGACCATGCATCTTGGACTGTCCTTCCAAAGAAATGTCCCTCCCCCAATCTGGCAGGCATTCGTGGTGACTGTGGCTACTGGCTTTGGGAGAAAAGGGTCAGCCTTGATAAACGTTTTCTAAATGAATCCACCAAAGAAGATATTCCTTGCAAACTCAAAGTCTTGACTGGAGTGCTCATGGCTTACTGAAGAAAACACTGCACTGAAAGAGTCTATTGCAAGACCCGCACATGAAATCTGGCTAACAGAAAAATAAATTATGTACTCACCATAATGTTCCACCTGTGCTGTCCATTTTCATTCTTCCTCAACTGTTGGGTTTGGCTCCAACTCGGCCAGTCTATTTTCATTCTTCCTCAACTGTTGGGTTCAGATCTAACTTGGACACTTTTTCCAGCGTGTGGAACACAAATGCTTGAGCTTCTCCCTTACCCATAATGCTCCAGACACCCAATATACTTCAGATCTTGTTGCTGCCCCTTAAGCCTGTAAGTATAATGCAATAAACAGAGAAGAGTATCTGTAGCTCAAATAGAGGAACATTGGATTCTTCAGCATCTTTCAATCTTTCCAAAAGTTAAACATGGAGCAGGGCTGGTGGAAAGAAAATTGAGGAAGAATGAAAATGGACAACATGGATGGAATGTTATGATGAGTACATAATCTCTATCTGATGTTGTCATTTTCAGTCATTCCTCAACTGCTGGAACAGAGTCCCCAGCTACCTATATCCCAGGAGGACTCTAAGGAAGAATATTCCTGAGCACTGTTTTACCAAATGCTGAACCAAAATCTGCTCTTCCTCTAGAGACCAGATCCAATTTGTTTGTTTGTGTCTTTCGGCTTTTCCCGGTTAGGGGTCGCCACAGCGCAACTCCGGTCCGCTAATGATTGGCAGTAGATTTTTTACGTGCAGAGTTTGCCAGCCCTGATGCACAACCTTCAATGAAGGTACGCCCATTCACGCACGTTTCCTCACAGAAGATGCTCTAGCTGAGAATCGAACGGCACAACGTTGTGCTGTGAGGCGACAACACTACCACAGCACCACCACCGCAGTACCAGATCCAATTTGTACTGAGTAATAAAGGTATGAGGATTTGTCCAAGTTACGGCTGCACAATCATCATCCAGTGAGAATCTAGACAGAAAGGCTGAAGAAGTTGCCATAGTCCTGGTGGAATAAGCTTTTGGTGTTTTTGGTAAAGATGCACCCAATTTTTTGTAAACAAATGCAATAAAATCAGTTAACCATTTAGCTAAAGTCACTTTAGAAACTGGTTTGCCTAATTTTGTTTCCAAAAAAGAAACAGATACCTGTTCTGACTTCCTCCCCAGTGAGCATCTAGACAGAAAGGCTGAAGAAGTTGCCATAGTCCTGGTGGAATAAGCTTTTGGTGGTTTTGGTAAAGATGCACCCAATTTTTTGTAAACAAATGCAATAAAATCAGTTAACCATTTAGCTAAAGTCACTTTAGAAACTGGTTTGCCTAATTTTGTTTCCAGAAAAGAAACAGATACCTGTTCTGACTTCCTCCGATTTCTGGTTCTATGTAGATAAAAATGTAATTGTCTGTGAACATCGATAAGGTGCAACAGATACTCTCCTTTGTTGGAAAAATTTGGAAAAAAAAATGGAAGGTTGATAACCTGATTAATGTAGGAATCTGACACCAGCTTAGGGAAATAGTAGGGACTGGTACATAAGGATACCCTATCCTTATGAACAGAAAACAAATAAAGAGGCTTTGAAGACAAAGCCTGAAGTTCTGAAACTCTTCTAGTGGAGGTAATTGCCACTAAAAAGTTTTCCAGGTCAAAAATTTTAGATCACACTTAGATGATGACTGTGTCAAAGTCTGTAGAACATTTAAATCCCACAGAGGACTGAGGTCTTTTGATGGGGATCTAATTAGAAAGGGTCCTCTTATAAAGGTTTTACAAAATTTTGGAAGAGTCTAAAGATGAATTTTTTACTTCCATGTGAAAAGTGAAAAAGGCAGCTAATTGTTATTTAACAGCAGAAGAACTATCACCTTCATTGAAGACTGCAGCTAAAAATTCAAGAAAATAAGGAATTGATGCTGAAAAAGGATCAATGTCTTTTTGCTGCACCCAAAAACAAATCTTTTTCATTTACTTCTGCAAATTTTTCTAGTGGAAGCTTTGTGAGAGGATAAAAGAATGTGGCAGATGGGAAGAGAGCCTGGGCTGTCTAGCAATCAATGGAAGTAGAGAAACCATCCGGTCATCTTTAGGCCTGGAATGTCCGAATGTGTCATGTCTACCAGGTGAGAAAGATGATCTGGAACTGGATCCAGAATCCATGGCGGATGAAGTATGTGAGCCCAAAGAAAAGGAAAACAAAATCTGATGAGGTCAATAAGGATAACTGTGATCTTCAATCGAGATGCTTTCGGAAGAAACTTGGGGATAAGAGGTAATGGGGATAGGTGTAAAGGAGACTGGGAGGCCAATCCTGAAGTAGAGCATCCCTTGGTGACTTCTCCGCTGAGGGGATCAGGGCAAAGAACCTGCTTCACTTGTTGAGGGGAGATGCAAAGAGATTGCAGCATGGTTGTCCTCATCAGTAGAAAAATTCTTTCCACAACCTTCACATTGATGGACCATTCATAAGGCATTAGAGTGGATCTGCTTAATTTGTCTGCAATCTCGCTGGATTCCCCTGGAATATGCACTGCTATCAGAAACAGACTAGATGAGACCCATTGTTACACACTCATTTTTTCTTGACATAGTGTGTAAGGTGTGGTTCCTCATTGTTTGCTGATGTAAAAGAACTCTGGCATATTGCACATCTGAATAACAATAGTCCAAGAAGGGAGTGTGTCTTGGAAAGCTTACAACACTAGGACAGCTCTCATTTCCAGAACACTGATATGGGTATCGGCCTCTTCGGGGGACTATGTGCCTTGGACTCTCTTTCACAAGAAATGCCCCCCCCCCCCACATCAGATCTGGGAATCATCCATGGTTACTATGGCCTTGGGCTGAGGGAGAACAAAGGGACGACCTTCTATTACTTGATCGGACTATATCCACCATAGAAGGCAATTGTTGCAAGTCCGTGTTTCTTGATCGGACTGGATAAAGGTTGGTCAAGAATGGACCACTGAGTTGCTAGAGTCCACTGAAAGATTCTCATGCGATACCTTGCTAATGGTACCAAAACGACAGCAGCAGACATTGACCCCAGTGTTTGTAGAATCAGTCTATCTGAAAGAGCAGAACTTTGATCTTTTTGACCTAAAATCGAATTGTTTGAATCCTTGACAGAGGGAGAGAGGCTGTCATAGTTACCACATTGAACAAGGCTCTGATGAACTCCACTATTTGAGTTGGTTTGAGATGACATTGCTTGTGATTCGTAGTAATTTCCAGTTGAGAGCATAACTGAAGTACACAGTCTCATATGTTTTGATCAGATGATGCATGTTCAAAGCAGTTATGAACCAGTCATGCAAATACCCAGAATCCCTGTAGCCTCAAGGGTGTTGCTACTACTGCGATGCACTTGGTAAACACCACGGGGGCTGTGGTGAGACTAAAGGGCAGAGCCCTGAATTGGTAATGACAGGTTCCCAGTTGGAAATGTAGATATCTCATGGATTGCCTGTTCATTCTGATATAACAGTACACATCCTGAAGATCTATCAAGCATATCAAGTCATCCTTGTGCAGAAATGATAGACTGGAATGAACCGTAACCATCCGGAACTTGGTGTACTGAACTGCCTTGTTCACAATGCTGAGATCCAAAAATTGGCCTCCAGTCCCCTATTTTCTTTAGCACTAAAAAGAATCTTGAGTAAGTTCTGGATACAATATTAAGTGTGACCAATAAGGGTCAACAAGAAATGAATAGAGGCTCCTTTAATATGAATGAAAACAGGAAAGATATACATAATAGTTTTTTATTGTTACTACTTATAATATTTTGAGCTTAGAAATAGAGAAAAAGTTGTATTACTGGGATTTTTTGTTAAAATGTAAAGATTTACAAGGCATTATAGAAAAAATTCCTATGTTTTCATACAAGAGAGGTCGTAGCATTAAAGATATTGTTATTCATAGTAAATTTAAGAGACCAAGTGATGTTATAGGTCAGGGGCTCAGCAACCATGGAACTTTTCCTTGTAATAGGTGTATTAGTTGCAGGTATGTAATTAATACATTTCAGTACGTAAATGGTATACCTTTTAAAACTAGGGGAGAATTTAACTGTTTTACAGAATGTGTAATATATGCTATTAGATGTGAATGTGGTTTGTTTTATGTAGGGCAAACTAAGACAGCTTTCAAAACCAAACTATAAGAACATTTCAGACATTAAATCTGGGAAACTTGAGAGCCCTCTAGCCCAACATTTTATGTATTGTCATAATAGTGACCCTAATGGCTTAACAACTACTATATTGGAAGAGTTAGAATGTTCACCTATAAATGGGAATTTAATAGGAAACCTTTTGTGCAAAGCAGCTCTACTTATTTTAAAATATTCCACATTGACCCCTAGAGGGCTTAACACAGAATACTGTTGGAAATATTTAATATGATTGCATTTAATTGAATAATTAGTTAATTGTAATTGTTTAAGGGCATGGTTTTTGTATATAAGGAAATTGTTTTCTACTGCATTTTACTCCTGGAAGGCTTTTTGGAAGCCAATGTGCTAGAGATTGATTGCTTTTATTAAAGTGGATTATCTGGTCTTTGTTGAGGTATCTTATTCCTGCTGCTTGGTTTGTGGTTCATATAATTCTGGATACAGTCTGGTATGGGGGAATTTTTTGGATGATTCTTTTTTTCTAGCAGCTTTTCTACTTCTATTGCTGCTGCTTTCCTATGACTGAGTGGAACACTGGGAATTTTGCATACAGGTGGAGGTTGTATGGAAAAGGGAATTATATAACCTTTGGAAATAATCCTCTGCACCCACATATCTTTTGTAAGGTAGCCAGGCTCACTGGTGCATGGATAAATGATCCCCAACTGCCTCCAGAGGTGGACAAATGGGACTCCTTTCAGAAGTGCTGGTAGGGTCAGTCAGAGAAGGAATCTCTAGATCCTTAGTTCTGCGGGCCTCCTCTGCTGCATGGGCTGTGTCTTCCATTCGAGTTCCAACCAATGCCCCTGGAGAAACCATCTCCACAGGGATCTTGGAAGGGACCCTGAGATTTTTTGAACCACATTTTTCAACCTCCTCATTGACTACTGCAAAAGGTCCTTTGAGGGGTCGAAAAATGTACTACTGCAGAGAAGGTCTTTCCATTTTGCTCACACCTGAAGTTTTTGTACTTTACCTTAGGGTCGAACAAAGAGCTTCTGTCTAAAGGTGCACTGACAAAAGAAGACTTGAAGGGCTCCGCAAAGTCACACAAGCACATCCAGCCATGCCTCCTAATGCAAATGCCTGAACCTGCCACCCTTGAGGTACCTTCAGCCACATGTTAAATGAGCCTCATGGACGAATTAGTAACTGACTATAGGGTAGCCAACTGTGAGGTCACAGAAGTCTGAGCCTCAGAAGTACTGGTCCTGGTGAGGGATTTGAAAAGTTCCTTAATCAAATCCCTCTGCAATCTAGTGAAGTGTGCCAAATAACTCAGCAATCTGAGTGCAAACATCGCTGATGCATAAACACATTTCTCAAATCTGTCCAACACCCCTGACTCCCTGTTATGAAGACTGACAGAGGAACTATGTTCTGAATTCCTTCTTCATGGTTGCTGCTACAACCATAGCATCAACTGGTACTGCCTTCTCCAGAACTCTCTGTCTTTAGGTGGTGCTGAAATCTGGTCTAGTCTCTTAGGGACTGTCTCAGCTGTGTCTGGTTTCTTCCATGCTCACCTACAGATCAAGTCAATGAGCTCATCGGCAGGCAGAGTCACTCAGGAGATAAATGGGTCAGACCCAAAAGATTCCAGGAATACCAATTCCTCTTGGGAAGGGATCTCGGTAGACCACCACCCCTCTGCTTAAGGATCTCTAGGATGTCTCCAAAGGAGACATCATTGGGTGGTGATCTTGGAGACTCCTCCCACTCATCAAAATCGATATCTTCAGTGACAGACTCCTGAGGAGAGTCCAAGTATCTCTTCGTGCACTTTCTCTTCTTAGGGACTTCTTCTGTGGGGTGTTCCAGAAAAGTATCAGAAGAAATGATAATACCCGGCTGGGTTGCTTGGAGATTTTGGGCTGGCTGTCCCTAAGGAGTACAGTGATGAGGCTAAAGGCACAGAGACCTACAGAATCCAGAAGGGAGATCCACGAGGAGGGAGAAACCATCCATCCTTGCAGAAGCAAAAAAACACTCTCTTCACTACCTCGAAGGCAGAACGTTCCAGGGAGAAGGAAGTCGACACAGCCGATAAGCCATGCTTCTGCCTCATCGGCTCCCGCTGCCCCGAAGGCAGTCCCATCTGAGGCAGAGTTTGTAGCTGAGCTATCCAATGCTGAGGCTCCAACAACTTCGGAACTGATTCCAGCACCTTGGATCTGACAGAAATGGTTTGGCTCTGACCCACTCAGAGCCGGTGCACTCAAAGAAGACCTCAGAACCAAAATACTATGATCTTCGGATATAATCCAGACGGTCTCAGAAAACTCAGATCCAAGGGCTCTGAAACCACAGGTAGGATTTGAGAAGGAGCCGAGATATGTGGTGTAGTGCTAGTGAGGGCTTCCAGACCTGAAGAGGTAAAACAAAGAGTGAGAAGGTCACACAGAAAAAACAATTAGTAAAAACTAAATGAAAACTCCAGCCAAGTTAGAACTTCCATAACCTCTCAAACCTCTTGTATCAAAGGCACATGGGATATATGCAAATGACCCTTAAGAACATCAGGTGTTTCTGCTATATGGCAATTCTGAATGACCATGACTTATTTCTTCTTAAGTTGTTTCAATGGACAATTTCAGGCCAGTAAAGCCAAACCCCACTAGCTGTGGATAATGTATATTTTGGCCTTGTTATGACCTCATCAGCACAGCACAAGCAGTGTTTGATAAACACAGCTAGTGGGGTTTGACGTTACTGGCCTGAAATTGTCCACAGAAACAACTTAAGAAATAAGTCATGGGCATTCAAAATTACCATATAGCTGAAACACCTGAAATGGTAGGAAATGGAAGAACTCCCATCTGAATCTGTGCCAAGAGAAACTTCATCAATCTATCCACATTGGCTTCAGTCAGGCTTCTGGAAGAGGGAGATGATGAGGCCACAGAGGGAGACCTTGACTGCCTGCAAGATTCAAGGAATTATGACGGGACCTGAGAGGTTATCAGATCTAAGGAAGAAGAGTATCTAGTCCGAGGTAATGGCCTTGGATCAGAAAGTACAGGAACCGAGGAAGCCGATCTGGTGTCTGACGCTGGCTTTAAAGGAGGAGCAGGTTTTGGATCTGACTTTTTATGTTTCTTGCATGGAGACTTCACCATTGGATAAGAGGAAGGGGTGGAAGAGCCTGACAGATCCAAAGGCCCTTTTAAATGTTCCTTCAATGTCAATTTGGGGAGTTGAGGCCCAAATAGAACCTCTGAGAAAGTAGAAGGCAGCAAACCCATTAAAATGAGTTTGTTTTTGTGGTCCACTATGGCCTGGGGATTAAATGACTTACAAATATCACAATACTTTTGAAGGTGTTCAGGGACTAGACAATAAATGCACTGGGCATCTGAGTCAGAAAGAGGCAATGTATGACCATACTTCTGGCACTTTTTAAAACCAGATGTTTTTTCTGGCTTTTTTTTTTGTTTTTGGAGAAACAGAAAAAGGGAAAGTAGCAACAATGGTATCAAAGAAATACAATAACAGTGTTAAAGGGAAAAGAAGAAAAGATTTACAAACAATGTTATCAAATAAATTACACTAGCAAATAGGTATGGGGGTAAATAAAGTAAGCTATAAAGTAAGAAAAGTATAAAGACAATAGCCCAAAAAAAACTTATCTCTTGTCAATGAACAAACTAAGCTTGAGAACTCACAGCGACCACATCCATACATGAAAGCGGCAAAAGAGATCGATGGTATGTTAAGGGATAGAGCATTATGAGTAAGAGAGGAGCTCAAGAATTTTCTAGTGGCCACAAGCAGTAAAAAAAAAAATGGCCGAGTCAGATCTGAGGGTCGGATATGAGACAATTGTTGAGGAATGAATGAAAACTGACAACATCAGATTGCCTATCAGCTCATCAGTCGGAGGGCCCACCCAAAACGTAGCTGGGTCAGCCCCGAAAACCTCCAGAAACATCAACTACTCATGGGATGGAGTTTTGGAAGACCATCCACCTCTGTTTAAGAAGTTCCAGTATTTCTCCAAAGACGACACTGTCAGGTGGAGATATGGGGGACCCTTCCCCTCCCCTTTGTCAAAATCTGTGTCTTCAGTGATAGATTCTGGAGGGGAATCTAGGTATCTCCTTTTACACATCCTCCTCCTAGGGACCTCATCAGTGGGGTGGGGTGGTCTGGTGAAGTATCGGAAGTGGGTGAAGACTCCTGTGTGAGGACTGTCTGAAGGCTAGTAAGGGGTGGCTGTCCTAGTGGAATAGACGTGAGAGGTTCAGAGCTTAAATTCAATGGAGGAAGAAGGACTGGATCTGAAGAGGGTAAGGATGCCCTCTCCCTGGGTAGAGAGAAAGCCCTCTTCACTACCTTGAAGCCAGAAGGTCCAGGAGAAATGACAATGGGTCACATAGGTGCTGAAGCTACCTGCACTGAACTCTGAATTTCTGTAGACCCTTGTCTAGATGAGGGGGTTGGAGCCAAGCTGTCTAATGCCAAGGCATCGAGAGGCAAGAACAACTCCAACAGCTTTGGAGTCGACTCCAACCCAGTGGAGCTGATGTCGACATTCCAGCTCCAAGAATCATCCTGTTCCAAAGAGATAGGAACCAAGCACCTCAGGAGCATGGTCAGAGTGGAAAAATGGCCAGTCCTCAAATCAGACGACATTCTGGAAGATCTCAGATCAGAGGGCTCCAAAACAACAGGTCAGATCGGAGGAGAAGACATAACATGAGACTGAGAAGATGGCAAGTTCACGGGTCCGATGTGAGCCAGAGCTGGAATTACCCCCTTCTGGATCTGATCCTTGAGAAATTCCTCATCATTCTACCCACCTCTGCTTCAGATAAACTCCCGGAGGATCTAAAGAATGAACTTGTAGAAAATGGACTGAGTGTTTCCTTGGTGTTTCTTGCAAAAAAAGGTGAATGGAGCTGAGGAGATATCGGTTTCAGGTTGAAATGTGGAGACCAGATCACAGGAGATTTGGTGCTGGGAGGTGTAGGATCAGAGGCTGATGTCAGATCTGGTTTCTTAGAAACTTTAGCAAGAGATTTCGGAATAGGAGCCGAATGGTCAGGGGACTGTTTCCTGGACTTCTCCTTTGGAGCAGAGTCATGTTTCCCTTTATCCATCTTTTGTTTTTTTTTTTTTTGCAGGCGGTTGAGCGCCAGACGGTAAAGCAGCAGCAACAGAAGGTAGTAAGCCTTTTAACACTAACGTGTTTCTCCTGTCACTCAAAGCACGGGAGTTGAATCTCGAACAGAAGGAGCAGTTAACTTCAAGATGGGCAGCTCCCAAACAATAAACACACTCCTTGTAGGCACCAGAATTAGGGATTTTATGCCAACAGAATGTGCATTTCTTAAAGGCCATAGGCTTGTCAGCCGTATCGAAGCCAAGTAGAACGACAGATATTTTTTTAAAAATTGTTTTACAGGCAAAGCAAGAGAGAAGAAAATACCAACAATGGTATTCCAGAAGTACCATACAAATGGGTAGAAAGAAAAGGAAAAAAGAAAGAATGCCAACAATGGTATTTAGAAGAATACAGTCACAAGGATAGAGAGGCCTAACTAGAAGAAAATGTTAAGAGAATTTCATATGTTATCAAGAGTCCACTACTTGGGTAAAGACAAAGGAAGGAAGGAAAAAAAAATATATTAAAGATAGAAACTCACAAACAAGGAGAAAGAGAATCCTATTTAACACCCTTAGCTTGAGAGCAGAAAATCCACATCCGAAAGATGTGACGGCAAACGAGATCTGAGATCTACCATGATGGTGTAGGTAAAGGGAGGAGCTCGAAAGATGAATCTGAGAGTACTGAAAGCAGCTGAGTTGGATCTGAGACCCATCAGTCGAGGAATAAATAAAAATGACATCATCAGATTAAAAGCAAAACATCACTTGCTATCAAGAAATACAAATGCTTACAAATCATTCAGTCTTTCACTTCAAGTAGAATACTCAAAACAGCCCTTGATAAAGCAAATATTTTTTTTTACTTGGGTCTTCTGCACTTTTCCTATTACTCTTCAGTCTTCTATCGTGCATCTTTTATACACCCAGCCAACCTTTGTCCACTTGCAAATACTTTTCTAAACAAGAATATATTACCTGGTCCTAGAACACATTAATAAATAAAGGATTCTCTGTGATGTCCAACATGGCATCTGCAACTCCTTTAGTACTATGACTGCCTTGTACACAGCCACCAACCAACCAAATCTTGAATAATGTGGATGAATTTAGATTGACAGGTGACCTATTCATAGACATGACCAGAGCATTCAGAACAGTCAAGTCACATCCACTCATGTTAAAAAAAAAACTCCAATAAAAAAAAAAAAAAAAAAAACCCACCAATACTGTTGTTACAGACATAAACAGAAACAACCTTCCAACTGTGGCTGAGCTACGATACCCTGGCCTCACCTTTGACTCCTAACTATCCTTGTATAAACACAGAGATCATTATAAACAAAGTACTTTCACAACTAAACCTGTGGTATAAAATATCACACTTACATCATCCTGCCCCCAAGATACAGCACTATTAATTACAAAACTTGAATATGTTTTTCCATTAGTAACTTTCCACTCAAGCACAAATACTCAAAAAATGCAAACAGCAATTAAAATATGCAGACTACTTTACATGCTGATCAGAAAGCCCATGGTTGCTTACTTCCTCTCCCTTAGACCCAGATTTAAGATGGCTATGAACAAAAGGGCATTTGGACAGCAAGAACCTGCCAAATGGAACCAACTCTGAACAGAAATCAAGCAAGATCACTTACGTAAGGTCAAAAACAAGCTGAGTCCCTTCTTAAGGAATGTACCTATGCCAGGTATAAAGGAAAATGATCCAAGTACACAAAGGAAATAACATCCAAGCACATTACTTTATTACTGATGTTGTGTACAATATTCATGCTGCAGCCACTTTACATTCCCAATATGCATGTTGTTATTCTTGCTACTTTAACTTCAAAATCTGTAAATATTGTGCTATTTTTTTAACGGTTGTGGTATTCCTGAGCATTTCTGTACTGGCAACCTAAAGCACAAAGCATTTATTAACTGCACACTGTAAACCCATTATTGAATGAACACGTCACTGCAAAATTCTGTGCATTCATTCAAAATATTGTTTGTAAAACAGCAGTTGTCATTCTCTGTGTAAACCGTAAGTATTTGTCTACTCAAAATAACTGTAAACCTGTGTTTCACGGTCACTTTCTATACGCATTGCAAATAGTTTGCTTGTCTATCAAGTGTGATACCTCTGAATATTTGATGTACTACATTGTTATCCTTATTGGCCAAGGTCATGGCTCTAAGGAGTCTGGTGTCCAGCCCACCTACCCAGTCATCAAACGACAATAAACAGCAAATGGCAATACATTTGTCAGCTGGCAATTACCAAAAGTCCTAACTCATGGTAAAGTTCTCTTCCATGGAAGGCATTTATAACTGCTGCCCTTCTTTGTACAGCTCTCTCTTTTTAAAAACGTCAAAGCAGTTTTGTACTCTGTTTTACCATAACATCTAGTATATTTAGTCATCTCAAAAATCATCATATGCTTAAAATCATATAGCTAACTTCCTTGTGTTCTCAAAAAAAGTTAGTAGAAATGTTAACATGCAACTCTGGCAGTTCAAAAATGTTGAAAGTTAAAGTAGCAGAAGATGACATCACAGTTTTTCCAAATCTGTCAAAAGATTTCTCATTTTTGTCAGAGGGAATAAGATTAGCATTAGTATTCAGACTATAAAACTGCACAATTCCCCAAAGCAGGCAGAAGACAGCTCGATATGCAGCTAAATCCAAAAACTTGATGAACCAGCAAGTAATCGCACCAAAAAATTTTATTGCAGAGAAAGAAAGTTAGCGCTTTCACGGTAATATCATACCGCTTCTTCAGACAAACATGAATGGGAACAGAATAACTTATATACAAATGACATCATCTCAAACAGCTTAACAGCCAATAAAACAAACATTCATGCAGCCACATTCTCAGCTTAAAGGCATATGGAGTAGATAACATTTACTGGCATAAAATCTGATAAAAAATAAAAAACAAAGATAAAAACATTAACACAAATAAATAAAACATGAAAAATATTCATAAATATATAAACAAACAATAAATGACCTACAGCCATTTATTCCTTAATACAGGCTTAATGGGGACATGATCATTCAACCCCATAGCTAGGTGTGCCCCCAGCCTCAAGATCCACTCCAAATCGACCACCTCAGTACAAGTCACTATATCACCACCTCGCAGACCTGGGCTGATCACACACAACACCTGGAAGACAAAGTTATGTTCAGGGCCAGTAGACAAAACATGTTTTGCTAAGGCACTAAAATCATATTGCTTCTTCATGCAATACACATGGTCCCTAACTCTTTCTTTTAAACTCCTGTTGGTCTTGCCAACATAGAATTTATAACAGCACTGACAATGTTTTAAGTAAACCACATTCCTGGTGGAGCAATCAGCAGATGCCCTCAACTTCCACAAGTAGCCTGTGACAGCCCAGGTCTGCGAGGTGGTGATATAGTGACTTGTACTGAGGTGGTTGAGTTGTTTGTTTATATATTTATGAATATTTTTCATGTTTTATTTATTTGTGTTAATGTTTTTATCTTTATTTTTTTATCAGATTTTATGCCAGTAAATATTATCTACTCCATATGCCTTTAAGCTGAGAATGTGGCTGCATGAATGTTTGTTTTACTGGCTGTTAAGCTGTTTGAGATGATGTAATTTGTATACAAGTTATTCTGTCCCCATTCATGTTTGTCTGAAGAAGTGGTATGGTATTACCGTGAAAGCGCTAACTTTCTTTCTCTGCAATAAAGCAATAAAGTTTTTTGGTACGATTACTTGCTGGTTCATCAAGTTTTTGGATTTAGCCGCATATCGAGCTGTCTTTTGCCTGCTTTGGGGAATTTTACAGTTTTACAGTTTCATTTGGTTGCTGCAGGTGGGTTTGTTTTTGTTGTTTAGTATTCAGACTATGTTTAGTAGTAGAAGACTTGCATAAAGATATCACTGCATGATCTGATTTGGGGTTAGAGAACAAGAATTTGTGTGTCAGAGGTACTTGATATAATCTGTCACACTTTCTGGGGGCAACAGGATACTTGTTAGGTATAATGCAAGCTGCTAAAAAATATCCTCAGATGCAGGCAACTCCGGAAGAACAGTAGTGGGTTGAAAAAAATACAACTGTAACAAATCTACTTTTGCTTGCAGATTGGGATTTCATTCTTTTACCACTGAAACGAATCTCTAATTTTATTGACAGTATCAGAAAAAGATCATTCTTGTGGAGGGAAATCAGAAGAAAAACTTCTATCAGAATATTCAGCTTGTGGAAAATTATCTGAAGAAATGCACTTCCCCTTACCTCTCTGGTCTTGGGACTGGAAATCATTGTCAGACAGTGAGTAAAATCTTTTTTATTTCTTATTCTATCTGAATGTGGTGAAGGGATAGAATTTAATACACTTACCAGCAGAAAAAAAAATCCTGAAGGGAAATTCACTAAAATATACACACAAATAAACTTACTCAGAAACCCTTGTAAGAGGCAGAGTTCAGGAAATGAGAAGGGATAAAAGCAAGACCACAGAAATGTTTTCCTTTGATGGAAAGGGCATAACCCTAGCAAGAAAAGGAGAGGGAAAAACATGGAAAACTTCTTTATTAGAAAACTCCCCATACAAGCAAACCATTTTATTTATTGGGCTTTGTGTTGCTCACTGAATAAACCTTTCCTTTTCAGGGGTGACCAGGGAGCACTTTCTAATTAAATGACTTGCTCACTGTCACACAATATGCAAATGAAGACAGAAGGAATCAAACCCTGTACCCTGGACAGAAGAAGCACAGCATTATCAGCTCAGAGCTTTAGTTCTCTGCACTAAATGCTTCATCACCAAAACAAGACAAAAAAAAAAACAGGAAAAAACAATTACTGATAACCTGAGAAAAGCAGTGAGTCACAAATACACCCAAAAATATGCCAAAAAAGTGCTACAGCAGGCAAAAGATGATAGGAGATCCACTAGTGAGTGTTTAGAAATGAAGATCTGGAGACAGAAGCTGTCAAAGTGCATTATGTAATAGGGACAGATGGCAGTACCCTGAGAAAGTCTGGAGTGCTGCACAGTCTAAATGCTTGTGGCCTTAGACCTAGAAGACAAAGAGGCTTGACTCATTTCTATCAAGCAATCTAACTGGCTTTTAGGGAGGCTACAAGCTGAGAATCTGGCTCAAGGAAAGCATTCCCAAGCATGTCTTCAAATGTTTCTGTTACGATGCTACAGCTGCAGGCCAGAGCTGCTCAATCTCTAGCAAACTAAAGTACTTCTTCTTGAGGAGTGATAATTCCCTAACACTCCATTTAACTTTTGGAAAAGAATCATCAGGTGAGGAATCTGAGGAAATATTATCCTCATTACTCACAGCAAGAGGTTCTCCCATTCAATTCTCGGCTGGAGCGCCTTCTGTGTGGAGTCTGCATGTCATCCCCGTGTTCGAAAGACATGTGTGAATGGGCGTGCCTTCGTTGAAGGTTGGGTGTCAGGCTGTTTGCTCTGCACCATAAAAATCTACTGCCAATCATTAGTGGATCAGAGTTCCGCTGTGGCAACCCCTAACCGGGAAAAGCCGAAAGAAAAACAACAATGACCTATGTTGAAGTCCAAGGGTAAGAGGATACCATCTGAGGCGGCCAGCCCCTTCTTGGTCCTAAACAGATTTGTCATTGTTTACCGAAAAAGTCTGACTGGGTAATAAGAATTTTCAGCAGAGGCCTGGGGAGAAAAGCTACATTTGCTTACACCGCATTATACTAAGTTTTAGTTAAACACAGGGTAGCTACATTTCTATTTACATTTATACACAAACAGTAGTTATATTTACCCATTCCAATATTTTACAGAGGTGGTAGTTAGTAAACAGAAAGCCTGCTTGCAACTCAGAAAATTGTACAGGCAGCCGTTGCATATAAAAATTGTTTTGTCATTTCAGTGAGAGGTTCAGAGTATTCTGTTTAAGCAGAGTATTTAGAGAGTATCATACGGTGAATGCAAATTCTTAACCTTGTGATGAGCATGTGTAGGACCAGGATTGGTTAAGATATTGTTTAAGCAGTGGTTTAAAACTACTGAGTTTGTCAGAGAGCTTTATTTGGGTAGGATACTATTCCAGAGTTTAGCAATGTATTGGGAGTAGAGCAAGTCTCCTGCAACATGAATTGCCTTACTTGTAGGTAATAAGAATCTGTTACTAGAATGGAGATCCCATGCTGGACAGTAAGGCAGCAATAAGTTTTGTAGTGCAGGGAATTTTTCTTGATGATGAATGAGATGGTATGCTGTAGTTAGTTGCGAATATGTTAAGGCAGTTGTGTAGTTGAAGCATGGTTGGTCCTATGAGGGAGATTGGTGGCAAATTTAGCTATTTTATTGTAGCAGGAGGCAAGTTTCTTTCTTTGAGTGTTGTTTAAGTTTGTTAGGATAGGAGTGGCATAAGAGAGTTGGCAATAAGGTGGTGGTGGGTAGAGTTTTTCTTGCAGTACCTGTAAAGAATCCATTGATCCTATAAAAGAAGTCTAGTCTCTGGTATGTAGTATATGCCGGTTATATTTGAGACCGTCATCTATTTAACACCTAGAAGTTTATTGTGAGTTGCAGTTTCAATGACAGTATTACTTGCTGATTTTATGGTAAAAGATTGCTTTTGATTTTGGCAATGTTTTGAAGTAAAAGGCATTAACTTAGTTTTCTTGGGGTTGATTCGGAGGTCTGATTTTTTTGAGCCAGATTTCTACAAAGGAGAAAGATTTTTGGGCGTGAATAGGAGGGTGGCCTAATGGTTAAGGTGTTTGCCTTACAAACACAAGGTACAGGGTTTGAATCTCACAGGGGATAATTGGCTAGGCTTAAAATGGTTTGCAAGGGTAGTTAGCCTAGTACTAACCTATGAACCTATAATATCTTGGAGCTTATTTACTGACGCCACACATGTGAATACTGAGTCATTGACATACTGAACTAAACTAACGTGGTGAGTGGAGGTCATTAATAAATATATTAAATAAGATAGGACCCAGGATAGAGGCCTGAGGGACACCTGTAGAAACTGGGTGAAAGGATGTGTAGGTTTGTTGCCATTTAATGGCTTAATGCCCTCCAGACAGGTAACTAAGACACCAAAACAAAGAATATTGTGAAAGTCTTATTGAGGAGAGTCCAACAAGCAGTTGCTTGTGAAAGACAATCAAATACCTTTGACAAGTCTAAAAACATGGTGGACAGAAGAAGACCATTGTTTTGATGTTGGTTTATTATATTGATAAAATATAGTAGAGAAGCAGTGGTGCTGTGCTGGAGCCTAAAGCCATGTTGTGTTTCTGAGAACAGGTTAATTGAGGTTAGGTACTGCATCAGTTGCATATGGATGCATTTCTCCAATACTATTATTTTTGATTAATTTTGACTATTTATGCACTTAGTGGTTTAAGTGACATTTCAGTATTTTATATGCTTGAATTTAGACGTACTACAGGGGTTAATACTTCAGGTTAATTATATAAAAGGGTTTGGTTTTTAACTATATAAGGTAGAGTTATAATTGAGACATATGACTCCGACAATACCTGTTGAAGTGAAAGCGGTTAGTCGTAGTCACGTTTTTGTGTGTTTTAATTTTATTTACTTTGAATAAACCAGCGTTTTGTTCACTGCTCCTGTGCGCCGTGGACTTCTAAGTTTTTTGATTATTACTTTTTATCATGATTTTTTTTGTTTCTTTTGTCAATCAGGTCTGTAAGAATGTTATTAAAGTGTTCTACTGCCGTATCTAGCAGTATTGTTTCTACGTACATTCCAATTATACTGTTTTAGTGTTTCATTGAAAATACTTTGCTGAAATTGGTTGCATTTATTTGATTATAGGTAATATGTTTATCTAGGGTATAGTAAGTTCTAATACAATATAGTAGAATATGGTCACTTATGCTATCTGAGAGGTAGCCTACTTTTGTCAGTTTGTCCACTTTGTAAGAATCCAATCTACCCAAAGAACGTAGGGCTACTGCAACAATGATCTATTACGTCGTCTACTGCCAAGATAAGTTTACTTATACAACTGTACTATGTTCAACATTAGATCATTGTTGTAGTAGCCTATGTTATCTGGGCAGACTACCATAGCTTACAAACCAAAAAAGACGGAAGAAGTAAACTAAGAATCCAGGAGTCCCAGGAGAACAGTCTTTGCAAAGCCTGCTCAGGACCTGGAAAACGAATCCAATTTGTAAGACTTTATAAATATATAGAGGACTGGGTTGCTGTCCCTAGAATGTCCCTAGAATACTTCTGGAGTCCAGCCTTTTGCAGAAAGCCACCAAAGCCAAAGTCCTAGTGAAAGGGGTCCTAACACTGTCTGGAACTGGCTTTTTATGGTGGGAATAGGAAAAAGAAATAGCATGAGACAACCACCTAGAAACAGTCTGCTTTGACACCGGTTGTTGTTTCCTGTTAACCTCATAGAAGTCAGACAGATAAGCCTTCTTGAAGGACTAAGTTTTGTCTAGGTAGTATAGTATAAAGAATTTTTCTTCCTTGTTTTGGGGTTATGAAAAAATGGAGATTAATCAACTGGCTGAAAGTAAACTATGAGACCACTTTGGGCATAAAAGAAAGATTAGTTCTTAAAAATAAATCCTGTCCTTGTGGAAAATTAGGCATTAAGACCTTGTAACTCTGATAACCTTCCTAGCAAAAGTCAGAGTAATGAATAAAGCAGACTTCCATATTAAGAACCTCAATTTAGCAAGATTAAGCCAGTTCAAGTGGAAAGAGAGCAAGCTTTTCAAGCACAAGTTTAAGATCCCAAGGAGAATCCACCAGTTTTCTAGGTGTATGGATATGTAAACTCCTTTTCAAAAACTGCTTGACTTGAGGACAGGTAGAAAGGGAGAAATCTAAAGGCAGACATGCTAAAATGGCCAACAAATTGACCTTGATATAGGAGTAAGAAAGACCAAAGGCAGTTACTTGCGCAAATAACCAACAGACAGGCCTTAAAGGAGTCCTGATTATTGGAATGGCACCAACCAGAAAATGTTTGCCTTTTACATGGATATGACTTCCTAGTAGCATATTTTAGCCTCCTTCAATATCTGCTGTGCATCCCCAAAAAAGACCTAAAGGGTATAACAATTCTATTTTCTAGGCAGTCATCTGAAACGTTTTCAGGTAGAGATGTATCAAATAACCCCGGTCTTATACAAGTAAATCCAGTTTGTTGGGAAACATATAGTAACTGTCCTTGGCATGTTTCAAAAGAAGGGAGAAACACTGTTACTTGGGTCAAAAGGGAGTTACTACTACAATCTTTGGGGAGTCTTTCTGAACCTTTAGAAGAATCCTGGGTATCAGTGGAAAGAGTGAAAAGGCACAGAAGAATGTTTCCATCCACTGGAATGAGAAGGCGTTTGTCTTCCAAGCATGATTGCAAGGAATCCTGGAAAAGGATTTCTTTGGTTGTCTGTTCCCCACAGGTGGATTACTTCATGGAAGACCCCAGGGTAAAGTTTACATTCACAAGGGCCAGTCCTGGTTCTGCTTACTTTCTCTGCTATACTGTTTTGCTCTGACGGAATGCACGAGTCCTGAAGAGTCAAAATGAGATGTGTGGCTACCTCCCAGGATATTACAGGAAGTCTGCATAGGGGTATGATCTTTACCCCCCCCCCCCCCCCACTTACATCCCACATCATTGCAGTGTTGGCTGTTAAACATGTAAAGGGTTTTGGAGACCAGATATGATTTCTGGCTTTCAAAACATTTATGAGCCAGAAAGGGAAAATCATAAAAAAAATTATAACACGCTTGCCAGTAAGAATGTGATGGTAGGCATCCCCTTAAGTCTAGCTTAACCATGAAAGCTAGTGAGGGGACAACACATAATAGGGACTGAATGGATAATATTTTGAACTTTTGAACCTTGACAAAAATACTGATAAAGCAGCGGTCTAGCACAGGCTTCCAAGTCCCTTCTTTCTTTGGCTCCAGAAAAATCAGAGAATAAAATGATCTGCCCATCTTGCAGGCAGGGACTGATTCTACTACTGAGATAACATTTGCTCTATAAATGGGGGGGAACAGGGATAGCTGGTTTGTTGATTAAGAAGGAATCCTCTGGAAAGGAGAGAGGGACTCAATACCAAGTGTATCCCTGTTGAATGACTGAAAACCCACTTGTCTGAAACATTCTGGCACCAGAAATGATGATTTTGACTCAGAGAGACAGGGAGACGTTGCCAAGATGGTAGGGGGAGCCTGATGAGGCAAACAGTCATTCTGTCTGGACTGTCCTCGATTTTGAGGCACCTTCCTTTTCTTTTTGAGCCACCTTGTCAGTGCTTTTTAAAATGCTGTTTATTGGCACCCTGCAAGAGCTGAGGTAGAAGGAAATCTTTTAATCTGTGTTAAAAAGGAAGGTTGGAAAATGTGGGTTGCTCCTTGAATCAACTTTCCCCTCTCATCTAATCTCTTAAGAATCTCAGCTGCCAAAGGACAACAGGACCTTCTTGTCCAAGACAGAATTAAAATTGCCAGTTTTAACACCTTTGGGAAGATTTTGAGAATATAACCAAGCAAATATTCTCATGACTGCCCAGGAAGATAGTATTAGCAATGTCATAAGAACATTTTAAGGCATACTTCATTTTTCAACTCTGAAGGAAGAAAGTAGATAGCTAACTTTTTCATATTCTCACAAGGCAGTAATACAAACTTTTAATGTGTGAGCCTGGCAGTTTAAAATTTTGAAAGTTAAAGTGCCAGAAGACTAAACTTTTATTCCCAAATATCTCAAAAGCTTTGACATCCTTGTCACATAGAATGAAATCAGCATTAGCAATTTGTGTAGCCGAAGTAGTTTTGGATAAGGAAAAAAAAACAGCAGGGTCTTGCTTTAGAATTCGAAAGCAAGTATTTGTGAGTCTGAGTTACCTTATATAACCTATCAGACTTCACAGGAACAGGAGGGCAGTCAGGGGAACTTCAAGCTTTTAGGAAAACATTCTCAGAAGCAGCTAAAATAGGAGGAACAGCTGCAGGTTGAGAAATAGTGAACTGTAACAAATCATACCACATTTGCTGGGCAATAGGAAAATCATCCTGTTCCCAGTTAAAACCTTTTTTCATTTTAGATAAGGTATCAGAAAAGATAAATATTCTGAAAGGAAATCTGAAGTCACAATTTCCTCAAAATCATAATACTCAGCTTGAGGACGGAGCCTTGAAGGACAATTGCCTCTGTCCAATCCCTGCTCCTCTGAGTGAAAATCAGTGTCGGAAAGAGAGGGAATTCTCTTTCTTTTACCTGAAAAGGAAACAGACACAGAAAAAAGTAGAAATCAATTCTTTGGCGAGCACTAGCAGGTCATCACTGTTCATAGAAATAAAGATAGGAAAAAAGTACCAATTGTGTACACTTATCATAAATGTAGATGCTCGAGTGTATTCACTTTTGCAGTCCTGACTTATGGGATTTCCTGCTTCGGAAGCCCTTGGTTGGCCCAACTATCATCGTAAAAAACTCCCTCCTTCCCCCTGAGCTGGCAGACATCTTACCCTGATGTCAGGATAGCTGGGTATAAAGGGAGCCAGCCGACCCCATGACATTAGTTTCTTCTTGCCCCTAGAAGGCAGAAGCCCTATAAATGAATCTTAAGAAAGGGACCAGGTAAAAGGAAAGGGTTCTCTGGAAGAGGATGACAGAGAAAAAGCTGTTACTGTAAGGAGAATAAGGGGGATAGAGGGAGGGAAAGAAGACTGCAACAGTGCATACACGTGAACATCCATATTTATTGTAAGTGTACGCAACTGTACTATGTTCTTTGTGCTTCACTGTTACAATCCTCACTTATGGGATGATTCCCAAAGCTGAAATGAGGGTGGAAGGTGTCAATGGGAAGAGAAGATGCCCTGTCAGATGGCAGCAGCAAATCCTGCTATGGACTTGGGGAAGACTGACAGGTGGTAGTGCTTGGTAAAGGTATGCACTGATGACCAGGTAGCTGCTTCCAGAATGTCTTTGGTAGGCATGCCCCCCAGCAAAGCAGTGGAGGTAAAAGGAAGTGCCCTAGCTGAATGGGTCCTAACAGATTCTGGGAGTTTTTGCCAAGGTAGGTGTAACAAAAGGAAATACAGTGAGAGATCCACTTGGAGATAGTGGTTTTCCTTCACAGCCCAAAGCAAAAAAAAAAAAAAAAAAAGAACTTATGTCTTACCATAACATTCTATCTGTGTTGTCGATCTTCATTTATCCTTGACTCTGGGTTTGATTCTGTAACTTGGAACAGACTCTGACATTATTTCAGCTTACGCCTTCCAAAAACTCTTGAGCTTGGCTTTACACATAATGCTCATCTCAGGATTACCTCAGATCGAGTTTGCACAAGATAGAGACAGACAGGAATAACAGTCCAGAGACCATATCTGTATTTTTTAAAAAGGAAATCCAGTCTATTGGAATAGATTTCTTCCACCAAGAAACCCAAAAGGAAGGGGGATGGAGGGTGGGAATGTCAAGGATAAGTGAAGATCTACAACACAGATGGAATGTTATGGTAAGATATAACTTCTTTATCTGATGTTGTCAATCTTCACTTAATCCTTGACTGTGGGACAGAGTCCCCAGCTACCTAAATCTTGGGAGGTCTCATGGAAGTAGATTCCTGAGCACCATTGAACCAAATGATGATTGTCCCCCACAGACACATCCAGCTTGCAATAAGTAATAAATGTATGCAGGAATGCCCAAGTAGCCACTGCACAGATATTGTCTATAGAAGAGGGACTACACAATAACAGTCCTTTTCAGGACTTAAAACCAAAAGGACAGGCAACCGCTAAAAGGGATTAATTAGTCTAATTAGTCTCTCATAGGACTGAAAAAAAATCCTTTTTTGTACACAAAAAAGTCCTTTTTAGGACTACACCAGCAACAAAAAGTCCTTTTCAGGACTAATCCAACAATGATTTAGCCCTTTTCAGGACTCCAGCAAAAAGGTTGCCTCCTTTCCACATCCAGCCAAGGGGGCAAGGGGCAAGATACTGGGTCCCTACCCAGAATCCTAGGTTCAAAAAAGTGTTCTCACTTTTTTATCCCTCTCACATGTGGCAATGGATTCTTTAACTATGGGGCCAAAAAGGGATGTTCCATCAAAAGAAGCATTGACGAAAGAAGACTTGAATGACTCTGCAAACTCACATAAGTGCATCCAGATAGTACAGTTGTGTACACTTACCATAAATGTAGATGTTCGAGTGTATTCACTGTTGCAGTCATTACATTTGGGTTATCCTGCTTGCAGTAGCCCTCAACTGGCCTGATTAACAAAGTCTTGGGTCCTACGTCTGTTGCTGTCTCTTCTTCCATGACGTCAGGTCGTCAGGGCTATAAAACATGCAGCCGACGTCATTACATCAACTTTTCTTGCCCCAGATGTCAGGTGCCCCCCTAATGGGAAGCAATTAAATCTATAAATATACAAGGTTATACCTCAAACAAAAAAGCAAATACACCAAAAAGCTTTTAAGCATTGAAAAGGAGAAAAGAGGTATAGCCAAACGAAGTCAGGGGGCTGGAGGGAGGGTAACCAGGACTGCAACAGTGAATGCACGCGGACATCTACATTTATGGTAAGTGTACACGACTGTACTATGTTCTTCGTGTTTCACTGTTGCAGTCATTACATTTGGGTAGCTTTCCAAAGCTAAGGATGGGAGGAGGAATTTAGATAGCATTAGGACCAGTTATAAGGCCCTGCAAAACTGCAGTGGCAAAGCCAGCTCTGGATTTAGAGAAAATTGGCAAATGGTAATGCTTGGTGAAAGTATGTACAGAGCTCCAGGTAGCAGCTACTAGGATGTCCCTGGTAGGTACACCTCTGAGAAAGGCTGTAGAGGTAGATGCAGCCCTGGTTGAGTGGGATCTGATCCTCTGTGGGATAGGTTTTCCATGGTGCTTACAGCAGAAATTAATGCAATGGCCTATCCATTTGGAGATGGTTCACTTTGAAATAGCCTTCCCCTCTGTCCCTGCAGCAAATGCCACCAGCAGTTGTTCAGATTTCCTTTGAGGTTTAGACCTGTCCAAGTAGAATCTAAGTTGTCTGTGCACGTCTAAGGAGTGCAGTATCCGTTCCCCTTTGTTCTGTGGATTAGGAAAGAAGGTAGGCAAATGAATGGACTAATTAAAGGCCACACTGGATAACACTTTTGGCATTTTTGGCATGAAAGAGGGATTGGTCCTTAGAGACACCCTGTCCGCATGAAAGATGATGAGAGGCTCCACTGCCATAAGGTCCTGTAATTCAAATACCCTTCTTGCTGAAGTGATGGCTAAAAGGCTGTTTTTCAAGAAAGGAATTTTAAATCTGCAGTAGCTGCTGGCTTGAAAGGAGGAAGGGTGAGTTTCTCCAATACAAAGTTAAGGTCCCAGGTTGGAGTTGGAGCTCTCCTGGGTGGTCTTAAATTTTTGGCCCCTCTGAGGAACTGCTTGAGCAGTGGAAGAGAGAGAAGATGGGGAGGTTCTGTGTTATAATGAGCTGAAATGGCTGAGAAGTGAATTTTTACTGAGGAAAAAGACAGGCCCTTGTGAAGCATCTCAGTTAAGTATTGTGAAATCTGAGGTAAATTGGGCACTGCTGTGCTCATCCCTTGAGATTGGTTCCAGGCACAGAATCTTTTCCATTTTTCAGCATAAGATTTTCTAGTACTAGGCCTCCTTGCCTCTAAAATGACAATCATCACTGGTTTACTGAGGGATGGTAAAGGAGAGCTTAGGTAATTAGCTAGGCTGCTAGGTTCAGGGTTTGAAGCTGAGGGTGCAGAATCTGGTTCTCCTGCTGAGACAGCAGGGTAGGAATCTGAGGCAGGTGCCATGGGGACAACAGTGACACAGTGTGCAGCAGGGGGTACCAGTGTTGGCGTCGCCAGGCTAGTGCAATCAAAATCATCCTTGGTTTGTTTGATCTTTAGTAGTACTTCGGAGAGCAGAGGAGGAAAGGCATAAACTGATAGGTTTTTCCAGCTGAAGGAAAGAGCATCCACTTTCCAAGCTTGTCTGTGGGGAGTCCTTGCACACAATTTTTCCAATTGATAGTTCTGGGGGGAGGCAAACAAATCTATATCTGGGCTCCCCCATTTGCTTGTCAACATGTTGAAAATCCTTGGTTCCAGCTTCTACTCGTGTTGGTCCATGAGGGTTCTGCTTAGTCCATCTGCCAGTGTATTTAGTTTTCCTGGCAGGAACTGAGCTTGTAGATGTACATGGTAGCTCAAGGCTATGTTCCACAATGCCATGGCTAGTCTGCAGAGGGGGTAAGAATGTGTGTACCCCCCCCCCCGCTTGTTTATGTACCACATAACAGTGGTGTTGTCCGTCTTTACCATTAATTGTCCTGGACGAATGTGGTCCTTGAAGGCTGTCAGAGCATTCTGTACAGCTAACATTTCTTTATGACTAATGTGAAGGTGCATTTGAATTGGGTTCCATTTGCCCTGAATGCACTTCCCTGCCAGGTGCGCCCCCCCCATGCATAGTCTGATGCATCTGTTGTTAGGGTTTGGGCGGTAGGGGGTAGTGTGAATGGTAGTCCCTTGTTTTGATGACATGCCTCTGCCCACCAAAGGAACTTTAGGCATAGACAAGGAATGATAGGAATCATTGCTTCTAGATCCTGAGAATGTTGACACCATAGGCTTTTTAGATACCATTGTAGTTTCCTCATATGCAGTCTTGCATATGGAATTAGAAGAATGCAGGAGGCCATGAACCACAAGGCTTGTAGTATTTGCCTTGCAGACAGCAGGGTTTTTGTGACCACTTGTTTGAAGTAGGTTGTCGACTGAATTTGTTTCTCTGGCGTGAGGAAAGCCATCTGGGAAGTTGTATTCAAGCTTGCTCTCAGGAATATAATTTGTTGACAAAGTACCAGATGTGATTTCTTTTCGTTTATGGTGTACCCCAGACAAGTTACCACCCTCTGTACAAAAGTCAGATGATTCAAAAGTATATCCTGGTTTTCTGCCTGAATTAGACAATCGTCCAGGTATTGGTATATTTGAATATTTCTTTGCCTGCAAAATGCAATGACTGGAGCTAGGCATTTTGTGAATACCCTGGGGGCAGTAGATAAGCCAAAAAGCAGTGCAGATAACTGATAGTGCATGTAGCCTGCTTTGAAGCATAGGTATCTTCTGCAAGATTCCTTGATTGGGATGTGCAGGTATGCTTCCTTTAGATTTAGTGTTGCCAACCAGGCATTTTTGCTTAGCATAGGAAGCAACTGGTAAAGAGTCAGCATCTTGAATTTTGGAATCACTAAAAATGTGTTTAGAGTAGGCAGGTCCAGGATAGGATGCCATGAATTGTCTTTTCTGGGTATCAGGAAAACTCTCGAGTAGAAACCTTGTCCCTTTGTCTCTTCTGGTACCAACTGAATAGCCCCTATGCTTAAGAGAGAGAGTACTTGCTTTTGGGCCTCGGCCCACTGCTTTGGAGGTAGATCCGGTCAACCGCTTGGAGTTGGTGACATGTGGAAGTGAAATCTGTATCCTTGGGACACTATATTTAAAACCCATTTGTCCTGGGTAATGACTCCGCAGTTCTTTGCATGAAGTGCAATCTTTCCCCCAAAAGGAGCAGCCAGTTGAGAAGTGCTTGGAAGTTTTAAAAAGAAGTAATTGAGACAGTTTACCATAGGGGGGGTTTATTACTCCAAAATTTGGAGGTGGAGGCCCCCCCACTGCTTAGTCCTGTCCCAGTCCCCTGAGACTGAAGCCTGGGTGTTCTGCTGGATCTGGGTTTGGACTGAAAAGGTCTGGAAGAGGCAGGAAAGGACCAGTTCTTAGAAGTCCAATGCCTACTAAATCTTGGAGGCTGCACTTGTAAAAAGTCTTTAACAGTTTGCATAGATTTAGTTTTTTCCTCCATTTTTTTAAGAACTACTTCTGCCTTGTTGCCAAACAGGTGGCCCTGATTTAAGGGAGCATCCAGTAATTTTACTTCAACATGATCTGGCAAGGATTGCTCCTTAAGCCAAGTATGCCTTTTAAGTACAGATCCAGTTACCACAGCCCTGCAAGATGCCTTTAGTGAATCAAAACCACATTGCAATGTAGGTTTACCAACTTGTTCAGCAAAATGCATAAAATCCTGTAAATCCTTATTTTCAGCACAATCAGGAATCAACATAATTTTCTGTTTAAACAATCCAATAATATGCAACCGATACTTTAACATATGAAACTGGCAATTCAAGGCCCTAATGGCCAAAGTTGCAGAAGTGTATACCTTCTTACCCCATCTATCCAGCACCCTGGAGTTTCTATCAGAGGGGGTAGGATTTTTGCCAGTAGTAGCTTTAATGCCCTTGGGTCCCTGTGAAATGGTTTCAGGATCCACAGTAGGATTTTTGAAAAGGAACTTGTGAGAGTCAGGAACGCTGTAATACCTATCAGGTTTTCTGGAAGCAGGAGGTAAAGAGTCAGGGACCCATGCTAGATTCTGAAAAGGCATCATCAACAATGTCCAGTACAGGAGGTAAGCTAAAGGCCTGTGCTGGGGCAGGAGTAAGAAATCCCTAAGCCTCTTTTTTAGAATCAGAGAAATCCTGACTTTCCCAATGAAAAAGCTCCTTGAGAGTGTGCAAGGTTTCACTAAAAAAGAAATCCTCGGGGGGGGGGGGGGGATGGGGTGGGTGGAAATAAAGTCCTCAGCATCAGAATTCTCATAGGTAGATAAGGGTAAGTCCTGGTCATCAGAGGAAACAGAAATTTCAGAATCCTGGTCAGATGTATCATAAGCAAACTCAGTCCTAGGTCTCTTAAACGGGGAAGGTTGGCTTCCCCTGATTAAAGTAATAAGGTCTTCAGTCATTCTTATCATTTGTTCTTTAGGCATAGAGGACTGACCATGTGGTCTGGGCATCAGTTTAGGCCTTGAAGAAGAAGATGGTGCCGGTTTAATAAGCAAGTCAGTAGGCCTAAATACGCCCTCAGAAGAGGTGCCTGCACAGCGGCTCCGGACCCATCCAAGGTAAAGACATCCGCAGGTTCCACAGCTGAAGCATCTCGTGGCATACCGGACTCCAAATGGGTCTCAGTAGAGGCCTGTGAATCTGAAGTAGTGAGTATTGGGGGCTGCGAAAGCGCTTCACTGAGTACCGGCCTGTCGAATGTACGAATGAAAACCTTTGAGGTATTTGCTTTCCACAAGAAATGCAATTATTTACTTTTACTGACATCGGTTTAGAGCAAGAAAAAGTTTCCCCAACGGGGTACTTAGCTTTTAGTTGAAGACTTCTGTTCTGAAACTCGAAAACAAAATTTTCAGGAGTCGGCCGACCGGCACTTGTGAACTGCTTCTGCTTCGGGCACTGCACGACAAGAAAGACTGATGTAATGACATCGGCTGCATGTTGTAGACCCCTGACGACATGACGTCATGGAAGAAGAGACAGCAACCGATGTAGGACCCAAGACTTTGTTAATCAGGCCGACTGAGGGCTACTGCAAGCAGATAACCCAAATGTAATGACTGCAACAGTGAAAAACGAAGAACATGCGTCTCCTCATGGTTATGCCAGAACCTGCTGCCCTAGTCGTCCCTTCGGCTGAGAGTGCAATGAGCCTCACAGATGAATTACATATGGATTCAATGGTTGCCAGCTGGGAAGCTACTTTATTCTACACTCCTTCAGTTATAGCTCCTGGCACAGTATCTGATAACTCCTTTATCAGGTCTCTTTGTAGTCTAGTAAAATGTGCCATGAAATTCAAGGATATAAGAACAAAGGTCGATGAAGTGTATAACTGCTTCCCAAATCTATGCATTGTTGTAGAATCTTTGTAAGGAGAATGGATAGTAGGACTTTCATCAGCACATTCCTTTTTTGTGGTTCAATGGAGTCCAGTATCTTCCAAGCCCACCGTGCAATCAGTTTAATCAGATCATCAGTGGGCGGAGAGATCCAAGAAGATGATGGTTGGGCAAGAAATACCTGCAGGTATACAGATTCCTCCCAGGAAGGCTGTTGTGAAGTCCAGCCAGCCCTTTGCTTCAGGATTTCTAATATTTCCTTCAAAGGAGACATCTTTGGGGGGGGGGTGACCTTGGGGAACATTCCCCTTCATCGAAATCAGTATCTTCTGTGTAATACTCTTCAGGGGAGACCAAGTGCTTCCTCTTGCACTTTCTTTTCAGGGGCACCTCCTCGGTGGGACTGGCCAGGGATGTGTCTGAAGAGGACAACCACCGTGGTAGGATTGTGAGGTTTCTGTGCCTGCTGTCCCAGGGCAGAGGCTGGAGGCAGCTCTGGGTGAGGGGAAGGACAGGCATGTTGGCCCGAGAGTGGTATCGACTGTGGGCCCACAGTGGACAAGGTCCTATCGATGGCCTGAAAAGCAGCCCCCCCCATAGAGGAATGGGAGCCTGGAAGAGAGACAGACACTCTCAGAACAGTGGTCCCACCCCCCCCACCAAGGATGCCACCTCCAAAGCTGAAGCCTGAGTTGAGCTCACATGTGCAGATACCCCGAGGAGCATGAATGGCTCAGAAAACACCGGAGTGGATTCACGCTCCCCAGAACCGACAGCAAAGCTTCAATTCTGGGATGGCTCCAGTTCCGACACAGCCAAAGAGCTCAGGGCAATTATCAGTGCCAGAAATCTAGATCTGATCAGCACTGACACAGTAGAAACTGGGACTATTGGCGCCGGGAACTCTGAAGGCTCAGTTGGAGTCGGAGGAGGAACAAAAGCAGGTGAATAGATGGGTAAGGTTCTACAGCCAGGGAGGCTAGGAATTAACGAAGAGGTTAAGCCCCTTGCCACCAGGAGCTAGTCCATCAGACTCTATGAGGCTCTTGGTGGAACGAGCCAAGGAGACCGATGGGGATCAGGGTTTCTCAAAAAAAGGGGCTTGGAGGTCGGTCTGAAAAGGGGTCCAATGACAGCGAGTATTTCGTCGGGGGCATGTTTGGCAATAAAAGCCCCTTTGGTTCCGAAATAAATGGAACCAAGGAGTGATGCTGTTTTGTTCATAGCAGTACTGGGTGCCAAAGTAGTCGGTGCAGAGAATGGCACTGATGACCCCAAAGGTTGAAGCAACTTCTCAGTTGGTTCCACAGAAACTGTTGGAACCGAAGAAATCTTGGCCATTTTAGTTGGTGGTGGCGACGAAACTGAAGGCACCGATCAGCTCCTCTACTTAAATCCCTCATGTTTGGAAGAAGAGGAGGAGCTAACATCAGTTTTAGACTTAATTGATCCAGATATGTTCTTGAAGTTAGATTTAAGAAGGCCCTTTATATTCAACTTGTTTTTTCTTTCCAGAAGGGCCTGTAGCTGAAGCTGTGACAAATAGCACAGTCTTCTCGAAGGTGCACTGGGCTCAAGCAGTAGACACACAGAATGTCTGTCAGAATGCGGCAACTTTCTACCACACTTCTGGCATCTTTTGAAGCCAGAAGTACTCTTAGTCTTTTCTGCCATATCAGAAGACAAAGACACACACACTCAGACAGAATGAAGGGAAAGACAAGTTTTAAGTTTTAGTTTATTTATCTATAAATATATCCATAGATAAGAAAGAAACGTACCAACAATGTTAAGTAAGGTTTACTGTCACAGTAAGTAGAGAGGTTATACAAGAAGAAAAGTACCAACAATGGTATTAGAAGTTTACCATATAGGTAAATAGAGAAAAAGAGAAGAAGGAGATACTACCTACGATGGTATTAAATGAAAACACTAACAAAGTGTTAAGAAAGGAGAGGAGCTGGGTAAGCAAAAGGAAGGTTAAGAGAAACTAAGAAAGATTTTCAAAGATTTCAAAGATTTTCAAGGAGAAAACTTACAGTTTTGAGTTCGCTTGACAGCTGACAGGAAAAACACGCCTGGCACTAAAAGTGGCAAACAAGATCTGAGGTAATCCTGAGAGGAGCATTATGGATAAAGCTGAGCTCGAGTTTTTGGAAGGCATGAGCTGGAATAATGGCCAAATCAATTCCGAGTTATGGAATCAAACTCACAGTCAAGGATTAAGTGAAGATTGACAACATCAGATCAAACAGTTGTTCTGATTTTCTGAAAGTTTTAGACCTGTCAAGGTAGTATCAAAGTTGCATGTGTACAACCAAGAGGCAAAGAATTATTTTCCTTTTGTTCTGTGGCTTAGAGAAGAAGGTAGGCAAGTGTACGGTTTGGTTCAGGGAAGGGTCCGTGACCACCTTGGGCATAAAGGAAAGATTAGTTCTGAATAAAACTGTCTGGGTGGAAGATAAGAAAGAGTTCCCAGTGCCATGAGGGCTTGCAACTCAGAGACCCTCCTAGCTGAGGTGATAGCCAGTAAAAAGGCAGTCTTCCAAGTCAAGAATTTTAAATCAGCTGAAGCTGCTGGCTCAAAGGCGGGTAAGATCAATTTTTTTCTAGAACAAATCTGAAATCCCAAGGAGGGGTGGGCTGTCTCCTGGGAGGTCTGACATGCACCACTCCCCTAACGAACTGTTTCATTAGGGGGTGGGACAGAAGGAAGAATAGGGATGTGGGCTGAAATGGCAGTAGCATGTATCTTAATGGATAAGAAGGATATGCCTTTGTCCACCAAGATAGCCAGGTACTCCAAAATGGCTGAAATGTTGGCAGAGACAGGACTGAGACCTTGTTGTTGACATCAAAAAGAGAATCTTTTCCACTTGGCAGAGTATGTTTTCCTAGTTCTGGATCTTTTTGATTCTTTCAGGATATTAAGCACCTGACCACTCAGGGGTTGTTCAGGGTGGAATTTTGATGAATTATCCAGACAGTGAGTTTGAGAGTCTGCAGGCTGGGGTGCACAAACTTTCCTTTTGCCTAAGTCAGCAGATCCACTCTCTAGGGTAACTGCTAAAATTTTTCTTTGGTCAAAGTCAGTAGCAGGGGGTACTAATGCTGCCTGGCCCAGTCTGGAGCTATCAGGATGACCCTTCATTCTTTCTTCCCAGATTTTTAGGACCCTTGGAAGGAGAAGTGGGGAGGAGGGATGCAGAAAAAGGAATAAATGGCTCCAGAGGAAGGAGAAGGCATCTGTTCTCCAGGCTATGTGAAGTTTGCTCTTGGAACAGAATCTTTTTAACTGAGCATTTTTATCAGTGGCAAAGAGGTCTACTTTAGGGGATGCCCATTTCTGGACTATGGTGATGCATTAAGTGTCTGCTGTGGTGGTCTGCTAGAATGTTCTGAGCCCCAGGAAGGTACTGAGCCATCAGGTGCAAATCCATAGCATTGGCGGTCTCCCAGATTTGCACTGCCAGCCAGCAAAGAGGGTAGGAGTGGGTGACCCTTGTTTATGTATCACATGACTGTTGTGTTATTTGTTTTGATAAGCAGAACTCCTGGTTCCCAGTGATCCCTGAAGGCCACCATACCCTTATACACTGCCATCAATTCCTTCCAAATGTCTGTGCTTGTGCCTGAACTGCTCTTCCCATTTGCCCTGGGATAAGAGGCACTGGAAATGGGATCCCCAGCCCCAGAGTGTGTCTGATGCATCTGTGTTTAAGGTTTGGCCCTGAGGGATAAATCTGACAGACAGACCCTGGTTCTGTGTACATGCTCGTGACCACCATGCCAGTTCTTCCCTGTGGCAGTGAATTAGGTGGATTTCTATCTCGGGGGGCTGTGAGTGCTAGCACCACAGATTCTTGCGATACCACTGACGTTTTCTCATGTGTAGCATGGCCAGAGGGATCATTAGTATAAAAGCTACTATGTAGCCCAGTGCTCTGAGGAATTCCCTGGCTGAGAGGCATTGCCTCTGCATAATGCCATGGAAGTAATGGGTTAAGAGCTTAGACTGACTTGTGGCCTGAATGAGGCAGTCATCCAGCTAAGGGTAAATCTGGATGCCTCTAGTTCTGCAAAAGGCGATTACAGTGGCCATACATTTGCTGAAGATCCTGGGAGCAGTAGACAAGCCAAAGGGAAGTGCAGGGAATTGAAAGTGACTGGTACCTGATCTGAAGCAAAGAAAACTTCTGCATGATTCCGCTATACGGATGCGCAAGTAGGCATCTTTCAGGTCCAAGGTAACCATTACAGCCTGAGGAATGATCATGGGAAGAAGCTTTTGAAGAGTAAGCATTTTGAATTTTGGGACTAGGAGGGACTGACTGACTGAAAATGGGCAGATCCAGAATAGGACACCAAGAGCCTTCTTTCCTGGGGACCAGGAAACAGCATGGAATAAAAACCTTTTCCTATTTGGTGGTCTGGTACTGGTTTCACAGAGCCCTGAAAGTATTGGTTGTGAAACTAAGATATGGCCTCTGCTGTTTGGTTTTGTGGCACATCAGGGTAACCTGAGAATCCTAATTTCTTTGAAAGTGAGCTTGTAGCCATTTGAGATTACTTCCAGAACCCGGAGGAGATGAGGACCCAGTTTTCCTGAATAGGGAACCTCTGCTGTTTGGTTTTGTGGCACATCAGGGTAACCTGAGAATCCTAATTTCTTTGAAAGTGAGCTTGTAGCCATTTGAGATTACTTCCAGAACCCGGAGGCGATGAGGACCCAGTTTTCCTGAATAGGGAAAGTCTTCCTTCTAGTCTTCCACCTATGTTGTCCGGGGTTAGGGGTGGAGCGGGGTGTTAGGTAGACAAGGTGGTGAGTCATTGCTGATCTCTACTAGGCCCCTATGGCCTAAAAGTCCCTGGCCTGGGTGTGCCTGAGGACCACTGCCTTGACCTCTGCAACTGCTGTTGCTGTCTATGAGGTCCTTCCGTTCGAGATTTCTTCTTACTGGACTTTGATTGGGAGGGAAAGGACCAATCCTTCATGGGAAAATTCCTAATGAACCTAGGAGGTTGGACACAACCTCCTTGACCGCTTGCATGGATTTTGCTTTATCCTCCATCTTTTTTAAAACAGACTCAGCCTTTGGTTCAAAAAGGAAGTCCTTGTCCAGGGATGCATCTAGCAGTTTAGATTTGACATGCTCTGGTAATGTCTGTTCCCTAAGCCAAGCATACCTTCTGATGACCGAGCCAGACAGCTGCATGGGAAGATACTTCTAAGGCATCATATCCACACTGCAAGGAGAGCCCACCTACCTGGGAATTGGAATGGCAGAGATCCAGCAATTCCATGGAGGTGTTCCTGTCCTCCAGGGAGGAAAACTTTTGCTTAATTGTTTCTAAAATACTCTGCTGGTGTTTTATCATATGAAATTGGCAAGTGAGGGTCCTCATGACCAGGGTAGATGAAGTGTAAAACTTCTTCCCAAACCTGTTAATGTCCCTTGTTTTTTTAAAGTACTGGCCCTAACTCCCTTGGGGCCTGGGGTGACAACCTCTGAGTCAGCAGAGGGGTTCTTAAAAAGGAAATTATGCGAGTCCAGTACCCTGTAAAACCTGTCTGGTTTACAAGAGGCTAGGGGAAGAGAGTCTAGATTGAGAGACAATTCAATAAAGACATCTTCTACCACTTCTAAAACTGGAAGAATACCAAGTGTTTGTGTTGAGGGAGATCAAGGGGATCTATATTACAAGATCGAATGCTTAGGTGGTCGAACACCAAAACACTGAACTTGTAATATCGAAAGCAAAAAAACAGCAAATGGCCGATTTAACGCAGGGAAAGATTTCCCTTGGCCGTTCGCTGGATTTTGCTGTTTTGTCTAATGTAGAGCTATCTCGGAGTTGGTATATTTAGTTGGGGGGGTGGGAGGCACAGCCCCCTACTTAGTTTGGGTTTAAAGTTATTTTTTCCCCCGGGGCTGACCAACATGTTTTCCTGCGCTGTTCGACATTTTTAGGCTCAATATTACAAGTTCGATGTTTAGGTGTTCCATCACCTAAGCATTTCGTCTAGTAATACAGACACGATCAAGGAACTCCCATAACCCTCTTTTCTGCTTGGGGGTACACCTGTGCCTCCCACTAGAAAACTCTCTCATGGCATGTAGTGTCTCCCCAAAGGGAATGTCCTCAGTGGGTGAAGCAGAAGGCTACAGCTCTTCTGAATCAGAATCCTCAAAGGAAGTAAGGAAGGGTTCTTCTTCAGGGACAAAGTCCTCCTGATCAGAATCTTCATCTGAAACAGGGAGTTCTGAAAAGGCCTCAGGTGTAGGATCTCTCTTTTTTTTCCTGGGGAAGATTCAGGGGGAGATAGCCTGCCTCTGACCAAAGAAATATGGTCCTCGGCCAACCTGACCAAATCCTGCTGATAACCTGTGGGATGGGAGCTGGAACGCCTAGGCACAGAAACTGTGGTTGAACTCTTTTTGGGTGCAGCTTTTGCTTTGGGCCTATGCACGTCTGCAACTCTGACACCAGTCTACTTGAAAGAAATACCCGATGTTGGCAGACACCCCGAAGGGACTTCTTCAGTTGAGGATTGATTGCCAGAAGCCAAAGTGTGCTTAGCGACACCAGACCCGACCGATGAACCGAACGCCACGGTCTGAGTTGAAGTTGAGGGACCCGACAGCATGTTGGACTCTAAAAGGGTCTCAACAGAGGCCTGCTCCATCATCAAGCATGGAGAAGAGGGCTATGAAAGTGCCTCTCCTCCTTCTGCAATAATGAGCACTGGGGGACTGGCAGACACAGAAAGGTTGTCATCCGAGGCCCCAAGTTTGGATCTTTTTTCTTTTTTTTTGTTTGCTTAGGGAGCACAACCTCAGAACAACCAACGGATGCCATTATGCGATGGGATGCTGACTAAGGTGCTTAGAAAAGATTTCTTTCCTACGCCTTATAGGTCTAGTATTGAAAAGGGTGCACAGACAGCAATTTGGGATATTGTGGTTTAGACCTAAACAAGCGACACACAAGGTATGACAGTCTCCATGTGGGATTTGTTTACCACTATGGAGACAGTTAACTTTATCTGATACAAGTAACAACGAGTTCCCCAAAAGGGTATTTAGCTTTAGAAGAATTTTTCACGCAGATGTGGACCGACCGGTGCACTCACAACTACTATGGACTCTAACAGCATGAGAGACTCATGTCATGGTATCGGCTGGCTCCCTTTATACCCAACCGTCCTGATGTCAAGGTAGGGCATCAGCCAGCTCAGGGAGAAGGAAGGTTTTTTTACTCTGGTAGTCGGGCCAACCAAGGGCTTCCGAAGCAGGAAATCCCATAAGATAGAACTGCAACAGTGAAGCATGAAGATCATCTATATTTTATACTTTTTGTTTGATTTTCCTAGGAAAATCCCTTGAAAAAGGCTGATCATATGCTGGCATACACTACTGGAATATAGGCTTTTTTCTTGGCAAGATGGGATACCAACAACATTCCCCTTTCTCAAGGCCAACTAGAGTGGTTCTCCCTTACCACGGGGGACATACCTGCAGCAGCAGGAGACATGTCTATCCCCTGATCCTTAGTGATTGCAGATGCTACACCACAGAGACTGGGAGAGAAAAATGAGTGGTCTGAGGAACCAAAATCTGCCATAGCAAAGTCATCTATTGGTGTCTGATGCAGGGAAGGGCCAGGACTGACACCCAAAGACTCCCTGGCAACTCTTTTCTTCTTGCAGACAGGTGAAGGAAGAACCAAGGAGATTGGTAACTGTTCCATAGGTCCAGTCACAAAAAAAGCCTGAAAGTCCACAAAGGACAACAAATTCAGTCTCAGGTTAAAAAAAAAAGCAGTTCCGGTTCTGAGCTAAAAATCACTATGACAGCCCCCAAAAGCACCTTTTCTGCCCTCACTGATCCCGGGAACTATCGCCTTATTAGACTGACGAGCCTGGCTGTAAGGCCATGGAAAGTATCATCATGGAAATCATAAACAAAGACATTGGTAACCTCCAAACTCTGGACCCCACCCAGTTCAGATTTGTGAAAGGCCTCCTGAACCTGATCGACATCTTTGAGGTAGTCACCAAAGCCGTAGATGAGGGTAAGATGGTTCACACAGCCTATCTTGACCTCACCAAGGCTTTCGATACCACCCCCCATTCTGGAATTATAGCTAAACTCACTAAACTAGGTATAAATCCGTACGTCACAAGATGGGTTGCCAACTAGCTCACTGACAGAACCCACACTGTAAAAGTTGCAGACTCGAAATCTGATTTCAAACCAGTGACAAGTGGAGTACCACAGGGTTCAGTCCTGAGACCTCCCTGTTTGGTACCTACTTCTCTGAAGTACAGGCCAATACAGAAGGCCTTTGGCTAATGAAGTTCGCAGATGACTGCAAACTAGGAGACACAGTCGAGTCTCCAAATGATGTGGACATCCTACAGAAGGGCCTCACTGAGACAGATGCCTGGTGTCAGAGCCATGGCCATGCAAAAAAGTGCATTGTCATCCCCTCTGGTAAAAACTCTGTACCCATGAACTACCACATAGGCGGCAGTCTACTTAATGCCGAATGTGTGATAAGAGACCTTGGGACCCAGGTGGACAGTAGTCTCTCTTGTGATAATCACATTGCCACAGTAGTCAGGAAATCCTTCTACGTGGCACACCTCATCACAAAGGTTTCTCATCCAGGTTAAAGGAGGTCATTGGTTCCCTCTTCTTGACACTCATTAGATCCATCAAAGAGTACAACGCCCCTTTTGGAATGTACCTCACAAGACATCTGCAGCAACTGTAAAGGCCACAGAAGTACCTCAACAAAGAGGATTACTGGCCTCAAACAGATGCCCTACACTGTCTCAAAAAAAATTCCAGCTTTACTCCGTAGCATATCGCCTACTCCGAGGTGATCTCTGCCTAACATATAAAGCTGTCAAACCCAGAGCTGTTGGACATGCTACACCTGAAGAAATCCCAATCCCTAAGAGCTAAATGCTGTAGGGACCTAAACCTTGTTACCACAATAAACAGGACATGCTGGAGGGATAGATTCTTGTCCCAGAGACTTCCCATACTCTGGAACAAGCTACCCATCTATGTCAAGCAAAGTTCCTCATTAGCACTCTTCAAGAAAAATCTTGATGAGTGGATGGGAAATAGGAAATAGACCACAGGGATCACTTTTGTGGCTCTGCTCGAAAGAGGCACAGGAAAATAACTTTCTTGGGTGGCGTAAGCCAGGGAACCTTGCTGGCTAGGCTTACTTAGGCCCTTGGGCCTATAGCCTAGCCTATGAACACAAATTCCATGCAATAAAACAGAGTTCAAAAAATAGAATTAAACATAAAATGTTTCCACAAACATTCAAAGTTATCAACTCCACTGTGACAGAATGACTATCAAAATCACATAGTTTTCTAGCACACATAAAAATAGCTTCACAAAAATATTAGTTTTCCACAGGAAAATAAAATTTTGGAAGGTATTGCCCCAGCAGGGTACTTATCTGCCTATCTTTGAAAAAATCATTAGCTGACCTGCAGTTAACCGCTGAGCCCACTAAAGGGCACACTTTGACGCCAAGAAAACCCTGAAGCTTTACACCCTCTGTCTTTATATGGTGCTTTGCTTGAGCTGCTGACATCTGGAATGCATAGAGGATACCCTTACGCTTTAATAAGCTGGCTAGCTGGCAGGGGGTCAGACCCAAATAGCTTAGGCTACTGCAACAGTGACGAATGTTGAACTTCTGCACTTTTAGCTTCCTTGACTGGTGCAGACACAGTAGCGTAGCTGGGGCAGGGAGAGAGGGATAACTGCCATGGGAGTAAAGTGTTAGGGGGCACAACTGGGGGCCATCCATCATCCTGATTGCTCTTTAGTGCAATACTGGCTTTTAAAATCTGGTTTTGTATATGTAGCCAAACCAGAGCGCTGCAGCACTCTGTGTGTAGTCTAAACTGTAGAAAGCAGTTTGCTACAGTGTAAAAGTGAATTTTTTCCCCCAACTAAAACCTGAGCACTGAAACAGGCAGGGTATAAACTGTAGCAACTGTTTGCTGCAGTTTAAAAGAACAAAGTTTTTTTTTTTTAAATAACTAAAACCAGAGTGATGTAGCACTCCATGCAGGCAGGGTACAAAGTGCAGCAACTGTTGGCTAAAGTTTAAAAGAAGAATTTTTTTTTATAACTAAACTGACAAGAAGGGTCGGCAGCAGTGCACATAAACAGGACCGGAATAGCTGGGGCAAGAGGGAGGAGGTTGTGCCAGTAAAAGGACGATTTTTTTTTTTTGCTTTGCTCTTCCCTTCTTGAAGAGGATGGGGTGGCCAGGGGGCAGGAGTACTGGGTACTGTTTTCATGCCTGAAGGAACCATCCTGCAAGTTTTATAGAAGTCCTTTTTTTTTTTTTTTTGCAGGAGGAGTGGAGCACTAGTTTGCGGAAATAGCACAGGGTGCTGGTGGAGCCCACTATGCTATTATGCTTGTGTCAGGTTTCAGAGAGTTCACTGCTTTTATTCCTGTGGCCTTCACAGTCTCATTTGTTTTCTAAAATAAGATGCTTAAGCTACTTTCAGTCTCGTGAGTGTTTTTATGGTGCTTCAGAAAGTCCCTAGGTTTCTTACTCTTTATGTAGGGAACCTAACCATACAAGTAGATTACCCTCCTGTAGAGGGGGTAGGCATACTCTGGGCTAAAGCCCTTAGAAGTTTCTAATCTTCTCAAAAGTATTTTCTTAACTTTGTTTTTTCAAAAATCTTTATGTTTTATGAATACATCTTGCAGTGATCACAATTTAGCTTACCATATTTCCCTTAGACAAAAAAGGACACTAATAACAATATTCCTACAAGACAATCTGCCTCACAAAGGAATACTAGATGGTGACGTTTTTTTTTTTTTTTTACAGGAACATAATTAGCCACCCACTAATAACAGGAGAAGTCAAAAGGCTAACAGTTAAATCACACAACAGGAAGAGAAAAAAAATGGGCATTTGTATTGTTCTTATTTGTCTCAAGAGCAATCAACATACTTAGAGATGAGCAACCTTATACTTAACTAGCAAAAAACAGTAAAGATGGTGCTGGTTATGCTTTCTTTTGCAGCCACAACAAGGGGTATATCCTCACAAGTTTCAAATCAGCTTGGAAGACTAATCTCCAGCAACGGCTTATGCCAACTCACATTGTGAATAAACTGCAGCAATAATTTTTGATATACGATGTACACAAGTACGTATATGAAATGCTAACAGAAAAAGGTACACAGTAATCACAGCAATCATTCTTTTGAAGTAAATCAGGAAGAAATTTGTCTTAACACTTGAAAAGGATAGAGGATGCAACTGTTAGGGTGGTAAAAAGGAATGAGGCAAGGGAAGAAATATGGATGAAAGTTGCTTCTGAGTTAAGACAAAGGCAGGTAGGAAGGAAAAAGAGTAAAGTACGATATTAATAGCAAAGGGAAAAAGTTGACTATGGGAGAAGGAGATCACTGAGGAGGAACACAATAAATGCAGTGGGGAACGATACAACATGACAACAGCTCTCATGCTAATTACTAAACCTGAGGATAGGCTGAAATTAGGAAAGTGTAGTCTAGGTAAGATTTACAAGTGTTAGGACAACTGCTATTGGAGTATCTCAGTCAGACCAAAGTTTTGGTTGTACATTTCAAAACGCAGCTATCATTATCTTACTCATTCCTAGTCAGTGAAGTCTTCTAGAAGCAATGTACATAATTTTCAACCATCTCTTATTTTATATCGACACATTTATCATCCTTTATGTAATGTCTTTATGTGGCAAAACAGTGAGATTTAAAAACAAAATTACAGCAAACTATTATGACTATGTAAGCTTTCCTTCTACATGTGACTTGGCACAAACTCCACTGTTCTGTTTGCTTTTTGAGTGAGCCCAAATGATTTCATACTTTCACACTGACTCTAGTACAAACTTGTTTACTGACACATTTAAGCTTTGAGAAGTATGGGTAATGCACATTTTTTCCTAGTTAAGAGTTACTGAAGATGTGTCAGGGCTCTCAATACAGCTACTGCAGCAAATATAAACTGCATTTTGCTTCAACAACAGTAAGGCAGGCTTCCTGTCATCATTTGCTAATATTACACATTCTATACTTAATGCACAGCATCATTTCTGTGAGCTCTAAAATATCTTTTTTTAGTCATTCTCCATTTACCTACTCAATCCAATTCAGGGTTCTAATTGAGCCTATCCCAGCACTCAGTGGGTGCAAGACACAGAAACTTGTCCTAGACTGGGCACTAACCCATCACAAGATACTCATATAGGAATCGCTCACACAATGCATGCACACTTACTGGCAACTTAGATGATCACAATTGACTTTCAGCACTGCAGAAACTACTTAGCACTTTTTTGCTACATGTGAACTGCTCATTTACAGCAAACTAAAGTAAACATAAGCAAACCAACCTAACCTACTTACCTGCACAGGACTAGAGGCAGGATGATTACCACCATGTTGGCCTTGTTGCTGACCAGTAGGTGTGGCAGCAGGTTGTGGATGAGAAGCAGGATGATGTAACGTATGATTTGGATGGGAAAACTGTTGTGTAATATGCCCAGTCACTGAAAATAAGAAAAAAGATTCAGGGAAAGACTGTACAGACCAATGCATGTGTCTGCAAGATGAGACAAACTTATGTGACAAAATGAAATGCAAGGTAGAAATCAAATGTACAAGTCCACCAGGTGACACCTAAGATCTTGACTGTGTAATAAATTTCAAAATACAAAAAATTAAAGGATGTGTCTTACCATAACTTGGCAACCGTGTTGTCTTCCTTCCTTCATCCTCATGATGGGGTCTTAGATCCAACCCTAGGATCCGGTTCAGCCCCATTCCACAGACTTGGATCTGTTAAGCTCCTCCCTCATATCCATAATGTCCTGCATCCATCCAACTACCTCAGGTCGAGTTTGCAAATTTCACACATTCAGCACTCATACATCAAAGATTGGCAGAAGAGGCTCAGACATAGGACATAATAGTCCCTACATCATTCAGGTTCCTCAAGAAAATAAAGGCAAGAGGATGGTTGAATGGGAAAGTGAGGATGAATAAAGGAAGGACAACACAGATGCCAAGTTATGGTAATACATATCCTTTAAATCTGATGTTGTCTCCTCCATTCCTCCTCAAGATAGGGTCAGAGTCCCCAGATACATAAACCCTGGTAGCCATCATGGAAAGATATGCTGGATCACCACTGAACTGAAGGAGGCCCTGCTCCTGGAAATAGCACCAAACTTGTGTAATACAAAAATGTGATTATTAGACCATGAAGCTGCTGCACAAATGTCATCAATGGAAGTTCTGGAATAGAAGGCCAAGGAAGTAGCCATAGCTCTGGTGGAATGTGCCCTAGGAGATTTAGGTAACTCCAAGCCTTTGGAATAGTAAATGTACAAAATGAAGTCTGAAATCCATTTTGCCAAGGTAGTTTTTGATACTGCTTGTCCAAGTCTATTAGAAGAGAAAGTTACAAAAAGATGATCAGATTTCCTGTGTTGTTTGGTCCTGTGTAGGTAAAAAGAAGTTGTCTACGAACATCTAGAAGATGAAGTACAGTTGTGTAAACTTACCATAAATGTAGATGTTCGAGTGTATTCACTGTTGCAGTCATCACACACGGGTTTTCCTGCCAGGGGTAGCCCTCAGTTGGCCCGAATACCAGAGGCTTAGTATTTCTGTGTCAGTTGCTGTCACTCCAGGACTGACAGGTCGTCAGTGGTATAAAATCAGGCAGCCGACCCCATTACATCAGTTTTTCTTGCCCCAAATAGGGAGCTAGGTTATGGTGGAAGACCACCACCAGTAGAAAGTAAATACCAAAAAGCCCTGTAATGAGTGAGGAAGAGAGAGAGCGAGACAGACAAGGTGGATGGAGGGTGGGAAACCAGGACTGCAACAGTGAATACATTCGAACATCTACATTTATGGTAAGTGCACACAACTGTACTACGTTCTTCGTGTTTCACTGTTGTAGTTGTCACATTTGCGTTGATTCCCAAAGCTGAAGTAAAGGGTGGAGGCAGTCAAGAAGAGTTGGGGTGGCTAGTATGCCCTGCAAGACTGCGGTTGCAAAGCATGCCCTGGATTTGGAAAAAGTAGGCTGGTGGTAATGCTTGGTGAAGTTATTAACAGAACTCCATGTTGCAGCCTCCAGGATGTCCCTGGTAGGGTCCCCTCTCTGAGAAAATCTGCAGAGGTGGAAGTTGCTCTTGTGGAATGTGTCCTGACCCCCTGAGGGGGTGGTTTCCCATGGTGTTTGTAACAGAAATGGATACAGTGTGATATCCATTTGGAGATGGTTTGTTTGGATATGGCCTTGCCCTCTGCCCCTGCTGCAAAGCTGACTAGTAACTGGTCAGTCTTCCTAAAGTGCTTAGTCCTACCCAGGTAGAATCTGAGCTGTCTATGCACATCTAAAGAGTGCAGGATCCTTTCCCCCTTATTTTGAGGCTTAGGGAAAAAGGTGGGCAAATGAATAGATTGGTTGAGAGCCACACTGGACACCACTTTAAGCATAAAAGTTGGGTTAGTCCTGAGGGAGACCCTGTCAGCATGAAAAATGATGAAGGGTTCCACAGCCATGAGTGCTTGTAGCTCAGACACTCTTCTAGCTGAAGTGATGGCCAGAAGCAAGGCTGTTTTCCAAGAGAGGAATTTTAACTCTGCTGAAGCTGCGGGCTCAAAGGGGGGTAGCATGAGCTTTTCCAACACAAAGTTAAGATCCCAAGCTGGGGTAGGAGCTCTTCTGGGCGGCCTTAAGTTGTTAGCCCCTCTTAGGAACTGCTTGATGAGAGGGTGAGAAAAAGAGAGGTGGCTCTGTGCTGTAATGAGCAGAGATGGCAGAGGCATGAATTTTAATAGAAGAGAAGGATAGGCCCCTGTGAAGCAAGTCTGCTAGGTAATCCATGATGAGAGGTACGGAGGGCTGTGCTGGTTCAGCTCCTTTAGCCTGGATCCAGGAGCAATACCTTTTCCACTTGTCAGCGTAGTGTGTGGAAATAAAATTTGTACCCCTAGGACAATGTTGAGGACCCATTGGTCATTGGTGATGGAGGCCCAGTTTTTTGCATGGGAGGCAAGTTTTCCTCCTAGGGACACAAGCAGGTGGGCAGAGGTAAGGGGTGGAGATGAAAAGTCATTGTGAGTTCTTTCCATAAGGGGGTGGCATAGCACTCCCTGTTTTAGAAGTGGAGGTACTCCATTGCTTAGATCTCTGCATTCCCTGGGACTGCTGTCTGGGGGGGTCTCTACCTTCCCCTAGGTCTAGTCTGAGCCGGCCTTGAGGGGGCTGGAAAGGACCAGTGCTTGGAGGGGAAATGCCTACTGAATCTTGAAGGCTGGACTTGCAAAAAGTCTTCAACTGTCTGCACAGATTCAGCTTTTTCTTCCATCTTTTTTAAAACCTTTACTGCCTTGGTGCCAAACAAATTGTTCATTGGTGCGTTCAATAATTTTGATTTGACATGGTCTGGCAAGGTCTGTTCCTTAAGCCAAGCATGCCTTCTAAGTACAGAACCTGTGACTGCTGCCCTGCAGGATGCTTCTAGGGCGGCAACGCCACATTGCAAGGTATGCTTAGTAACTTGGTTTGCAGAATGCATAAGCTCCTGTAATTCTTTATTTTCTGCACAGGCTGAAAAGGTAGATCATTTTTGTTTAAGGAGTTCCATTGTATATTGCTGGTATTTCAACATGTGGAACTGACAATTTAGTGCTCTAATGGCAAGAGTTGCAGAGGTGTATACTTTTTTACCCCATCTGTTGAAAGCTTGGGAATCCCTGTCCGAAGGGGTGGGATTCTTAGCTGTGGTTGCTTTTATTCCTTTAGGTCCTTGGAAGATGACCTCTGGGTCAGCAGCAGGATTTTTGAAAAGAAATGTGTGTGAATCAGGGACTCTGTAACACCTGTCAGGTTTCCTGGGAGCAGGTGGTAGGGTGTCAGGAGTTAAACTGGATTCCACGAAAACATCATCCACAACATCCAGGACAGGAGGAACAGCTAAGGGTCTGTACTGTGGCAAATCTAAAAATTCCCTGAGTCTCTTTCTGGACTGAGGATAATCCTGGCATTCCCAATGAAAATGCTCTCTCAAACTATGTTGGGTTTCAGCAAAAGAAAAATCCTCTGGAGGAGAGGCAGAACTAATGGATTCCTCTGCATCCAAATCCTCATAATCAGACAAGGGCATGTCTTCATATTCAGAAACCTCAGAGCTGTCGGACTCCTGGTCCTCTGTCAAGCTGCTGGGGACAAGTCTCTTTCTTTTAGAAGGGGTAGTCTGGCTTCCCCTAATAATCATGATAAGGTCTTCCACCATTTTAAGTGTTTGAGACTGAGGCATGGAAGCAGGTGCTTGAGCTTCGGTCGTATTTTTAGGCATAGTTCGTACCCTGGGCCTTAGAAACTCTGTAGTTTTAGAAAGAACTGAAGATGCGAAAGAAGTCATCTGAGTCGAATATCGGTAGTGCGAAGAACTTCCTCGGAAGCCAGTGCCTGCTCAGCGGCTCTGAACCCATCCAAGGTAGATAGATAAGCAGGATCCTTAGTCAAAGAAGAGTCTCGCAACCGGACTCCGAACGGGTCTCGGTAGCAGCCTACGAATCCATAGAAGTGGGCATCAGGGGCTGCGAAAGCACCTCACTGAGTACCGGCGAACTGGCAACTAGCTTAACGGAAGCGTCGTCAGCAGTTTTGGACCTGTGCGGTCTGTGTCTGTCTTTATCCTTAAGTTTTTTCAGAAGATCGGTAGTCGGATGGCTTACCAAAGCCATTTTGGAATATGGAGATCGAGAGCAAAAGTATTTAGCTACGATAAGGGCCCGAGGATGTATAGTTCTGGTGTTGACGAAAGCACAAAACTGACAGCAAGGGACATCGTGGTCTGGGCCTAAACAGGTGATAAAGTAAGAATGGAAATCTCGGTGTGGTATTTGCTTTCCACAGGTGAGACAATTGTTAACTTTTTCTGATATCGGGTCTGCAGGATCAATCGAGTCATGGGGGACTGTTGGGTTAATAATTGCTGATTCCTCAGAGTGCCTATTTGGTGTGATGGAAGACAAGCTATCTGATCCCTTGTGTTGAGCTGCGTACCTATGAATTCTAGATTCTGAACTGGAGTAAGGTTGGATTTGCTCATATTTATGGTGATGCCCAGGGAGTGTGGTAACTGGATTAATTAGTCCCTTACTTGGATTAGTTGATGCCTCGTGAAAGCAGTCAGGAGCCAATCGTCTAAATATGGAAACACTTGGAATCCCTGAGCCTCAAGTGAGCTGCTACCACTACCATGCATTTGGTGAACATCCAGGGGGCTGCGGTGAGCCCAAAGGGCACTGCTCTGAATTGGTAGTGATTGGCTCCCAGCCAGAAGCACAGATATCTCCTGGAGCACCTGTGGATTTTGATGTGATAATACACGTCCTTGAGTTCTATTGAGCACATCCAGTCATCCTTATGCAATGGAAAGTACAGTTGTGTACACCTACCATAAATGTAGATGTTCGAGTGTCTTCACTGTTGCAGTCATAATTGTAGGGTGCTCCTGCCGGCAGGCAGCCCGAGGTCGGCCAGAATCCCAAAGCCTGGGTCCGGCGTCGGCTGTACAAGCTAGTACCTTGACGTCAGTACGCTTTGGTACATAGCCCTCAGCCGACGCCATCTTCTCCAGCCTTTCTTGCCCTAGATGTCAGAAGTCCCTAATAAAACAAAAATGAATCCAACAAGGAAACACAAATACACCACAAAAAAGGAAAAGGAAGAAAAAAGAGGGGATAGGAGGGAGGGAAACCCCGACTGCAACAGTGAAGACACTCGAACATCTACATTTATGGTAGGTGTACACAACTGTACTATGTTCTTCGTGTTTCACTGTTGCAGTCATAACTGTAGGGTGGAATCCCAAAGCAGTGTAAAAGGGGAGGAGGCTTTAGATAGAAGAAGGGGAGGCAAGAATACCCTGCAAAACAGCAGAGGCAAAGCCTGCCCTGGTCTTAGAAAACAGTGGGAGATTGTAGTGCTTGGAAAAAGTATGCACAGAACTCCAAGTGGCAGCTTCCAAGATATCCTTGGTAGGGACTCCTCCGAGAAAAGCTGTAGAAGTGGCAGCTGCTCTAGTAGAATGACTTCTAATGGTACCTGGAAACTGTTTCCCATGATGAGTGTAACAAAATCTGATTCCATAAGCAATCCATTTGGAAATAGTTTGTTTAGAAATAGGTTTTCCAAGAGAACTGGAGGCAAAAGAAACAAACAATTGATTAGACTTTCTGAACTCTTTAGTCTTGTCCAGGTAAAATCGTAACTGTCTGTGCACATCTAATGAATGCAAAATCCTTTCCCCTTTATTTTGAGGATTTGGAAAGAAGGTAGGAAGGTGAATTGTCTGATTTAAAGCCACTTTGAAATCACCTTAGGCATGAAAGTAGGATTGGTCCTCAAGGATACTCTGTCCTGATGGAAAATAAGGTATGGTTCCACAGCCATGAGAGCTTGCAACTCTGAGACCCTTCTGGCAGAGGTCAATGCTAATAAAAGAACAGTCTTCCAGGATAAGAACTTAATATCTGAAGATGCAGCAGGCTCAAAAGGAGGTAAAGTAAGTTTTTCTAAAACATAATTAAGATCCCAGGCAGGGACAGGAGGGGTCCTGGGAGGCCGCAAATTTTTAGCCCCTCTCAAGAATTGCTTCACCAAAGGATGGGAGAAAACAGGAGGATCAGAACTGAAATGCGCAGAAATAGCAGAAGCATGAATCTTAATGGAAGAAAAGGAAAGTCCTTTAGATAAAAGTTCTGAAAGGTAAAGCAAAATAGAAGAGAGATCAGGAACCAGAGGATCCGAGCCTCGGTCCTGCATCCAAATACAAAACCTCTTCCATTTAGAGGCATAGGATTTCCTAGTGCTAGGCCGTCTAGCTTCCAAAAGAACATCCAAAACTTGTTTGGGAAGAGTAGAGGAAATCAAATTCCTTTGAAGAGCCAAGCTGCCAGGCAAAGGGTCTTGAGGTTGGGATGTAGTAACTGACCCTGAATCCAAGGAGGCTCCAAGAACAGGTGCTTTAAAGTTGGATACCAAAACTGTCGAGGCCAATTTGGAGCAATCAAGATGAGGAACTTGGGCTTGTCCTGTTTTATCTTCAGCAATATTTTTTATTTATTTATTTATTTATTTTACATTTGTTTACCGGGATAGTCCAACTGGATATATGTCCATTTTCAGTGGAGGCCCGGGGAGAAAAGCTCCAACATGATAACTTCAGTTTTTACAAGAATAAACACACAGATTATTTATATTGAAAAAGTTATACAGTAGTAAATATATAGTATCATTGCATTTGTTTACAAAAATTTCAGTTACATTAACAGTTGCAATCAGCACAGTATGCTTGTAGAAAACGGCCTGCAAGTGTTAGAAAACAAGTTGGTTAATTAGAGTGAATAATGATGCAGCTTAGTCAGGGAAGGAGCATGGACAAAGCCAGTTGATTGTAAGATACTGTGTAATGCTTTTTTTGAAAAGGTTTAAGGAGGATTGCAAGGTGATATGATATGGTAGAGATTTCCAGGTCTTGGCAACAGAGTTGGCAAACAGAGAATCGCCTGCAGAATTGTTGGCTTTGTAAGTATGGACCATTAATTTGTCAGCCGATCTTAGTGATCCCAGGTTGTTGTATGGTTTTATTATATTAGAGAGTGAGGGGGTATTTTCAGGATGGTAAAGAACTTTGTGGGCACAAAGTTCTTTACCATCCTGAAAATACCCCCTTAATTCAAGTGGATGCTCTTCTGGCCATGAGAGCCATAGAGCCTGTTCCACCCGAGGTAGTAGAGGAAGAGGAGGGAAGGCATAAGCTGAAAGGCTTCTCCAGCTGAAGGACAGGGCATCCACTCTCCAAGCTGTTTTGTGGAAGGACCTGGTGCAAAAGCGAGGCAGCTGATGATTGAGATGGGATGCAAACAGATCCATCTGGGGACATCCCCAAACTGCAGTAATCCTGTTGAATAAGTTGGTGTCTAGCATCCATTCGTGAGGATCCGAAATGTTTCTGCTCAGGCTGTCTGCCAAGAGATTCTGTTTCCCTGGAATGAATTGAGCTTGGAGATGTAGTTTCAAATTTAGAGCTGTGTCCCATAAAGCCATAGCTAGTCTGCAAAGGGGGTATGAATGAGAACCCCCCTGCTTGTTGATGTACCACATGACCGTGGTGTTGTCTGTGCGAATTAGCAGAGGCCCTGGTTGCAAAAGGTTCTTGAAGGCTAGAAGGGCATTTTGAACTGCCAACATTTCCTTCAGAATGATGTGCCAGTGAAGATGGTCCTTTCTCCAGGTTCCCTGCTGGCAATTGTCTAGAAAGTGTGCTCCCCAAGCATAATCCGAGGCGTCCGTGGTTAGGATTTGAGTAGGTTGAGGAAGACGAAAAGGCTTTCCTTCGTTTAAAGTGCATACCCTGGACCACCAGAGGAACTCCCTCTGGAGGCAGGGGATCAGAGGAATCAGAATATCCAGATCGTGGTGATGCTGTGACCATACACTTTTCAGATACCATTGAAGCTTTCTCATGTGAAGCCTTGCGTTTGGAATCAACAGAATGCAGGAAGCCATGTAGCCCAGAGCCTGCAGGAATTTCCTTGCAGTGAGCTGAGATACAGTTGCTAAGGTGCTGAAAGTAGAAGCCAGCTGAGTTTGTTTTTCTGGAGTGAGGAAGGCCCTTTGTAAGGTTGTATTTAAGAGGGCTCCCAAGAATACCATTTGTCGAGAAGGGATCAAATGTGACTTTTTTGTGTTCACTGAGAATCCCAGTAGGAGGAGAAGACGTTGAACAAAGTCCAGATGTTGAAGCAGAAGATCTTTGCTGTCTGCCTGAATAAGGCAGTCGTCCAAATAGGGGTAAATCTGGATCCCCTGAAGTCTGCAGTAAGCCACTACTGGTGCCAGGCACTTGGTAAAGACTCTGGGCAGTAGATAAACCAAAGGGCAGTACAGAGAATTGAAAGTGCCTCGAACCTGCCTTGAACCTGAGGAATCTCCTGCGATTTTGCCTGATGGGAATATGTAAATAGGCTTCCTTTAGGTCCAACGTCACCATCCAGGCGTCCTGAGAGAGCATTGGAAGTAGTTGCTGTAGAGTAAGCATCTTGAATTTTGGAATTTCCAAAAAGGTGTTTAACACAGAAAGGTCCAGAATAGGTCTCCATGAGTTTTGTTTTCTGGGAACTAGAAACAGTCTTGAATAAAAACCTTTTCCCATCTCCAAGAGTGGAACAGGCTCTATGGCTCTCATGGCCAGAAGAGCATCCACTTGAATTAAGGCCTCTGACCATTGATGTTTTGGCAGATCTGGCCAACCGTGAGCCCATGGCAAAGTGTGAAAATGGAATTTGTAACCTTTTAACATCACGTCCAATACCCATCTGTCCTGGGTAATATGAGTCCAATTTCTGTAAAAAAGAGACAGTTTTCCTCCGAGAGGGGCATCCAGGTGAAGGAGTCCTGTAGCCCAACCGAGAGAGTCATTGAGCTTGCTTTCTTTGAGATTGGGATCTGTCTTCCCCCCTTCTAGGTGAAGAAGCAGTCCATTGTCTAGATCTGTAAGAGGCCTGACCTTGACCACGACCTCTGGAGCGCCTATATCTTCCCCTTTGAGGCCTGTCAGACGTGGAAAGGACCAATTTTAGAGGGCCAATTCCTGGAAAATCTAGGAGGCTGAACTTGCAAGAAATCTTTTACAGTCTGCATAGACTTTGCCTTTTCTTCCATCTTTTTAATAACTTCCTCAGCCTTGGATCCAAAAGAACATCATGTTGAACAGGGGCATCTAATAACTTAGCCTTAACCTGTTCAGGTAAACTTTGATCACGAAGCCAGGCATGTCTCCTGATAACAGTACCAGAGGCTGCAGCCCTGCAAGAAGCATCCAAAGCATCAAAACCACAATGTAAACTATGCTTGTTCACTTGTTCAGTAGCATGCAAAACATCCTGAAGTTCCTTATCCTCTGCACAAGCAGGAAGGGAAGCAAGCTTTTGCTTTAAAACAGACAATAGAAATTGCTGATACTTAAACATATGAAATTGGCAATTTAAAGCCCTTACAGACAGGGTAGCAGAAGTATATACCTTTTTTCCCCACCTGTCTAAAGCACGAGAATCCTTCTCAGAGGGAATATGATTTTTAGAAGTAGCAACCTTAGCAGCCTTAGAGCCCTGAGAAATAGTTTCAGGATCCGCAGAAGGGTTTTTAAATAAAAATAAATGAGAGTCAGGAACCCTATAAAATCTATCAGGCTTAGAAGGAGCAGGAGGCATGGAATCAGGATTCAAATTAGCCTCAGAAAGGGCATCATCCACAATGTCCAAAACAGGAGGGATAGCTAAAGGCCTATGCTGGGGAAGAAGAAGAAATTCCCTAAGCCTCTTCTTGGAAGCAGAATACTCCTGTCCTTCCCAATGAAAATGTTCCCTCATCTCATGCAAGGTTTCCCCAAAAGAGAAATCCTCAGGCGGAGAGGCCGAGGGTAAAGAGTCCTCAGCATCCGAATCCTCATAAGGGGGAAAGGAATAGTCCTGATCTGAGGAAGAAACAGAAGATACAGAAGCCTGGTCAGAGGAATCCAGAGTAACATCATGTCGAGGCCTTTTCTCAGGAGGGGGGTGAGAACCCCTAATCATTGTAAGCAAATCTTCAGCCATCTTTAATAATTGCTTTTGTGTCTTGGGAGTGGATTCAGAAGCAGCTTGAACAGGAGCTTTAGACTTAACAGGAGTCTTTGCTATACAATTATTAACTTTTTCTGACATCGGAGGAACAAGAAAAAGATTCCCCAACGGGGTACTTAGCTTTGAGAATAAAAGTAAGAACTTCGGACCGACAACAACAAAATACGCTGTTCGAAAATCGCCAACCAACGACTTGCGAGCTGCTTTCCACCGCACGGCAAGAAAGACTGGAGAAGATGGCGTCAGCTGAGGGCTATGTACCAAAGCGTACTGACGTCAGGGTACTAGCTTGTACAGCCGACGCCGGACCCAGACTTTGGGATTCTGGCCGACCTCGGGCTGCCTGCCGGCAGGAGCACCCTACAGTTATGACTGCAACAGTGAAACACGAAGAACATCCTCGACTTCTTTACATAATTGTTCAACTTGTTTAGGTCCAGAATGGGTCTTCGGTCACCTGTCTTTTTCAGCAGTAAAAAGAAGCGGGAGTAGGTTCCGAATTTGCTCTGTTCGGCTGGGACCTCCTGCATGACTCTTTTTTTGCAACAGTAGCTGGATTTCCTGTGCTGCCTGTTTCCACTGACTGGCTGGCACATCAGAAGGCTTTTGGAGTTTTGAGGTAGCAGGGTAAAGGGAATGTAGTAACCTCTGGATATTACGTTTAGCACCCAATGGTTTTGAGTCATCTGGGTCCAGGCTTCGAGGTGCAAAGCTAGTCGGCCCCGACTGTCTCCAGAGATGGACAGTCGGGCAGCGCTTCAGGGGCACTGGTGTGTCTTACTGGGAGGGGGTTCCCTAAAGCCCTGGTTCTGCAACCCCCCCATGCCTCTAGGGCTGCGTCTACCATCAAACCCTTCCCCTCTACCTCTAGAGGAGGTTTCTCCATGCGGGTCCTGGAAAGGCAATTGGGACTTGCGGAATCACATTTTCTTATCCCCACTTTGGTTCCTGGAGAAGGACCTCTGGGGGGTAGAAAGCTTGATTCCAACAGCAGAAAGGGTCTTCTCATCCTTCTCACTGTGGGTAAGTGTGTCTCTAACTGATGCCCAAAATTGGAGGCGCCATTGTAAGGGGCATTGACAAAAGACACCTTAAAAGGGCTCCTCAAAATCAAACAGCCTCATCCAGACATGCCTCCTTAGGGAAGGTCCTGAACCAGCTGTTCACGAGATGCCCTCGAAGGTATGGGAGATTAACCTCATCAATGAACTGGTGATAGATGAAAGAGTAGTCAGCTTGGGAAAAACTTTCTTAAATTCCTCCGCAGGTATGGACTCAGAGAGAGAGGCTGACAGTTCCTTGATCAGGTCACTCTGCAGCAGAGTAAAGTGAGCCAAATAGTTTAACGACCTCAATGCAAAGGTTGCCGAGGCATAGATGTGGTTTTCAATCCTGTCCAGCATTCTAGACTCCTTGTTAGGTGGATGGATATTGGCAGTTTCTTCTACCAGCTCTTTCTTGGTGGCCGCCGCCGCCACCATGACAGCATCAACTATGGGACCCTTACTCCAATGTTTCCTGTTTGTGTGTGGGGGGGGCACCAGAAACCAATCGGGTCGCTTGAGAATGGGCTTGATGGAGTCCGGTTCCTTCCATGCTCGGGAGACGCTAAATCCACCAGGGCATCTGCTGGCGGGTTGAGGTCACCCAGGACGTAGATGGGCCCATCCCGAATGCCTCCAAGAGAACTAACTCCTCAGACGAAGGAGGCTGTGCAGATCACCCACCTTTCTACTTTAGTATCTCTAATATGTCCCCAAAGGAGACATCTTCAGGTGGGGATAGGGGGATCCTTCCCCGTCATCGAAGTCAGTAGTACTCGGTTAAAGACGCCAATGGGAAGTCCACATTTCTCCTTTTGCATGTCTTCTTTTCAAGGGGCTTCCTCAGCTGGGGGTTCTGGAGAAGTGTCGGAAGACAGGGATCCCTCCTGAGCAGGGAATTCTTGGAGGCCGATCGGAACAGCAAGACTCATGGCAGGATGAGAGAGAGCAAGGCCTGGATCTGACAGGGGTACAGGGGCAGATATGGGATCCTGTGCCATCAGATCTCCAACTTGAGAGAAAACGCTCTCCACTATCTGGCAAGCTGAAGGACCAGGAGAAGCATTTCCGATCTCCCCTACAGCTGAAACTACTGAGGAAAAATGGGCAGGACTCGCTCCAGATCCATGGCCTCCACAAGTAATTGGACCCAAGCTGTTGAGTGCCGAAGCGCCTAAGGGAAGGAACAGTTTCAAAAAGGATGGAGCTGATCCCAGTCCCTCGGACCTAGCACCGATGCCACAGCTTTGAGACTCACTCTTGCTCTGAAAAGGCCAGAACATGGCTTGTTGTGGGCATCCTCGTCATCGAGGGAGCTTCCTCTGCACTGAGCTTGAAGTGCACAGCAGTCCCAAATCTTGTGACTCCGAAACTGAGGGACAGATTGATGAAGGAGTCCTGATGGGATCACCTGGGTAGCTCACGGATCCGACAGGGGATAGAGCTTAGACTACCCCCATCTGGATTTGGGCCTTAAGAAACCATCATCTTGTCCATGTCTGCCTCGGACCAGCTTCTTGAGGATCTGAAGGAAGCCAATGAGGGGGGCCAGGAATGCTTCGACTTAGAGAACAGTGCCAGAGACTTCATCGAGGTCCTCAGATCCAAGGGAATGGGATCTGAAATTGGAGCCGACGAAGGCAAAGAGGATATGATAATGATCTCCCTTGGATCCATAGAGGCTGGAAGATCCGACCAGGGAGGTAACTTCTGTGGATCTGAAGGAGCCAAATCCATAGATCTCTTAGGCTTCATAAGTTCAAGAGAGTCCCTCGGGGAGGCAGGTAGGGACCTCTTTTTAGAATCCTTAGGAGCAAAAGTAGTAGAATAAGAAGCCACAGAAGGGGTCTGAGCCTCCGGAGCCGAGAAGGGAAGAAGGCCCCTAAGAATAAGCTTATTCCTGTAGTCTGCAAGATCCCGAGGATTGAAGGCAGCACAGATGGAACACACTGCTTTCAAGTGATCGGCATCCAGGCAGTACACACACTCATTGTGGGCATCCTGATTGGGGATTTTATGCCCACAAGAAGTGCAGCATTTAGACCCGGGTACCAGTTTGACCTCCATGACCTGACGAAAAAGGAAGCCAACAATAACTATCATGAACAGCAGAAAAGTTCTAATTACCTAAAACTAAGTATCAACTCTAAACTCTACACTACACCAAATAAATCTAACTTTAAGAATTTTAAGTAAAATTAAGTTAGGCTAACTTTTTTTTTTTTTTTTTTTTTTTTTAAGAGGAAGAAAGGAGACAAATGCACTCACACACGCACATGCACACACACACACACTCGATAAAAAGAGGGAGAATTTACAAATCCTGAAAGGATTAGCAAAGGCCAGCAACAATACTAAACCCACGCTTGAGAGAAAAAACTCCACATCTGACTTTCTGAAGAAGCAAACAAGGTCTGAGGTGGTTGGGTGGATGCAGGACATTATGGGTATGGGGGAGGAGCTTGGGCATAAGATCAAAGTTTGTAAAATGTGGCCGAGATGGATCTGAAGGTCAGATCCGAGACACCACTGTCAGGAGGAATGAAGGAGACAACATCAGATCAAAAGTTACGTAATTACCATAACGCTAGATCCAAGTTGTCTTCTTTTCATCTGGTTCAACATGCGGGTTATTGAAACTGACCTCTGCACCTTATTAGTAAGGGTATCTCATCCAGGGACAAGGTGGTCAAAACATCCCTGTATTCTTCCCTTATAAGACTCATTATTGAGTACAATGCCCCTTTCAGCATGTACCTCACAAAGCACATGCAGCAGCTGGAGAGAGCACAGAGGTTCCTCACCAGGAGATTCCAGGGCCTCAACCATCTACCCTACACAGATACGCTAAAGGCCCTGTCCCTCTACTCAGTCTCCTACAAACTCCTCAGAGGTGACCTCTGTCCAGCATACAAAGCAATCTCAGACCCCACCTTGATGGGACTACTGCATATCTGCAAGTCAAGCTCCACTCGAGTAACCAGGATGCGCTACAGCAACCTGGTCTGTGACATCAATAGGACTTGTTGGCGGGAAAGATTGGCTTTCCAGAGACTCCATCTTCTGTGGAATAAACTCCCACTCCACATCAAGCAGAGTTCCTCATTAACCCTTTTTAAGCGCAACCTGGATAACCAGATGGGTAACAGAAAATACACCCCTAGGATTCCACCTGTGTCCCTGCTGGTCTGGGGTATCAGTGGGTTACTTGTCGGAATATGGGCTAAATTCTTAGCTAGGCTTGTAAAGGCCTCATGGCCAATAGCCTAGTAACTTCCTATGATCCATATTCTAGAGCTTTGGATCCAAGAGCTCCGACTCCTCCCTTACCCAAAATTTCCACTCCTGCCTGAATTACCTCAGACTGAGTTTTTTGACTTGACCATAGAAGGTCATAGTAAATATGCCTATTATATGCAGACACATACATACATATAAATAATAGAAAAAAAAAACACTTTATAGTGTATAATGACAATTTGGTATGGGGGAGGAGGGAGGGGAGTTGACCCAGATAAAAAGAAGACAACATGGATCTATTATGTTAGTACATAACGTTCATATCCGATGTTGTCTCATTTCGTCTGATTCAATGTGTAGGAAAGATTCCAAAGCTATGGTTCATACCTCTCAACTATACAGATTTTCACAGAATGTCCAGATTTTTGCCTCATATTTGTCATCTGTTTCTCATAAAATTGTAGTTTTCTGGCAAATCCCTGGCAAATCATTGAGGGTTGAGGTCAGAAAATAATAATAGACATTTAAGTTTTAGACTTTTTACCCTTTAGAAAATCCATGCTAATGCAAAACTTGTTATTCTATCAACTTTCTAAGTTTGTAAGAGCAATATTTAAAAAGTGCCCCTATTTTTGGTCCTTTGTCCTCCCATTTTTTATGGCTTTGTCCAGATTTCTTGCTCTGAGAGTTACATACCAAACAAGAACCTGAGTGAACTCAAGGAAGGGTATTCCTGAGTGTGACATAGCTGAATGATGTGAGACCTCTGCACTGCATGTCTAACTTGTAGTGACATACAAAGGTATGAGCTGAGGACCAAGTTGTTGCTGCGTGTATGTCACTGACAAGTACTCATTTTTCCAAAGCTGCTGAGGTTGCCATAGCTCTGGCAGTGTGCCTTTGGCTTTGAGAAGGTATACCTTGTGAATAATAAACAAATGAAATGCAATTGACTAACCATCTTGAGAGGGGAACCCTAGACACTGACTGCCCATCTTTTTCTTGGAAAAGAATATAAACAATTGATCTGAATTTTGGATAGTCTTAGTATGATGGCAGTAAAACCCGAGTTGTCTGTGCACATCTAATGTGTGTAAAGTACAATCATGTAAAATGATACCTTAACAGTAGATGTCCTTCTCTTCACTGCTGCAATATTCTTTACTAAAGTGTTCCCCTGCCAAGTGCAGCCTAACATCTGGCCAGTATACCAAAGCCTTAGCTTTTCAAGGACATTGTACGTCACACGTATGCTTCCTGCTCACGGCGTAGGGCATAATGGTGAGATACGGATGTATATACCTCAGAACTGAACAGCTCTAGGAGGAACAACGGTCCAAGCAGAAAAGGAGCTACATGTGCATACAGAAGGAAAAAAAGGAGGAGGAATAGACAAAAAGATAGATTTCAATCAGTAAAATGGGATACTGCTTTATCTACTCCCCTGCCAATACAAATGGGAGTCCCACAAGGATCCATTCTAGGGCCACTACATTTCAACATCTTCACAAGCCTGCTCTGTACCTCCTGCCCACTTTCCTCTATTATCCAATACGCTGATGACTCTACAGTCATAACAATACCTAACTCTCCCTCTGAACTCTTATCAGCTACCCAGACATCCTTTAACTCAGTAGAAACATGGCTCTCAAACAAACTCATCCTCAACCCTAAGAAAACAAAAATAGAAGTTATGTACTCACCATAACGTTCCATCTGAGTAGATACTTCATTTGTCTGCAACCTGTGGGTGTCGGATCCGACCTCGGATCCGATCCGGCAGCTTTCCTAGCTCCTCCCCCCTACCCATAATCCCCTAGTACCAACCACATTACCTCAGATCGTTTTTTTTTTTGCCTCACCAACTCGAGACAGAAACCAACTCCAAATGATCAGAGAATTTTCCCGAGGTCCGGGGGATGGCAGGGGGGGTCGGTTGCAGACAAATGAAGTATCTACTCAGATGGAACGTTATGGTGAGTACATAACTTCTATATCTGAAGTAGTTACTTCATCTGATCTGCAACCTGTGGGACAGAGTCCCCAGCTAACCTATAGAACCTGGGTGGTCCTTATGGAAGGATATTCCGAAGCACCGCGGAGCCAAAAGAAGCCCTACTTCTGGAAAAGATATCCAGTTTGTAATGAGAAATGAAGGTATGAGATGAGGACCAGGTAGCTGCTGAACAAATATCGTCTACTGGAACCCTAGACCAAAAAGCTGCTGAGGTAGCTACAGATCTTGTGGAATGAGCACGGACGCCAACCGGAGCTGGCTTCCCAGATGAGGTGTATCCCAGCATAATGCACTGACAGATCCAATTTGCTACAGTCACCTTAGTAATTGCCTTGCCCATGGCTGATTTTTCATAAGACACAAACAACTGGTCCGACTTGCGAAACTCTTTAGTCCTGTGCAAGTAAAAATGCAGTTGTCTGTGTGCATCCAATTTGTGCAACGTATATTCTCCTTTGTTGTGAAAATTTGGGAAAAATACAGGAAGATTTATTGATTGATTAATGTTTGATTCTGTAGCCACCTTAGGCAAGAAAGACGGGTTTAGTCCTGAGGGACACTCTATCTTTGTGAAAAATAAGGTACGGAAATTTAATACACAGAGCTTGTAGTTCTGAAACTCTCTTGGCCGAAGTAATAGCCACTAAGAAAGCAGTTTTCCAAGACAAGAACTTTAACGGAACCGAGGCCGCCGACTCAAAAGGTGGTCTCGTTAAGGCTTGTAAGACCAGAGTGAGATCCCACGGGGGCACCACAGTCTTGACAGGTGGTTTCAAAAGAAAAACGCCTCTTAAGAAGGTTTTGCACAACTTAGTAGATGCTAAGGAACCTATGCCGTCCCCCACATGAAAATGGGAGATGGCCGCCAACTGCACCTTGATTGTGGAGGCACTTGCTCCCTGTCTAAAAAGCAGAGAAAGGAAGTCCAGAATAGTCGGAATAGGAACAGTAAAAGGGTCCAATTCTTTATCTTTGGCCCAGATGGAAAAACGTTTCCATTTACTGTTGTAAAGTTTCCTGGTAGATGGTTTATGAGCTGCCACCAGAATGGCCTTAACGGGGGATGAGATACCGGGAGTCCTAGCCATTAATGGAACTGGATCAACCAAGCAGCAAGTTTGAGACTGACCAGGTTTGGGGTATGGCATCTCGCTGGGTGCGAGATTAGGTCTGGACTGGGATCCAGAATCCATGGGGGAGCCACACAGTGAGACCGCAGAAAGGGGAACCAGATCTGTCGAGGCCAGAATGGGGCTATGAGGATAACTCTGCTCCCCAACCGACAGGCTTTCTGGATGAATTTCATCATAAGTGGGAGGGGGGGATAAGCATAAAGAAGTCCGGGAGGCCAAGCATGGACTAGAGCGTCTCTGGGGGTCTCCCCTCTGGGGGGAACTATCGCGAAGTACTCGCTGCATTTGTGTTTAAAGGAGAAGCGAAAAGGTTGCAGCGAGGCTGACCCCATTTGTGGAAGATCTGCTTCGCAACAGATGGATTCAGAGGAACACTCGACTTAGCTTGTCCGCTAATATATTGGACCGCCCCAGAATGTGCGTTGCTATCAGAAAGCGGTTGGTGGAAATCGCCCATTCCCACACTCTCATGGCTTCTCGACACAGGGGATAAGATCTGGTCCCTCCTTGTTTGTTTATATACCAGACTACTGACATGTTGTCCATCTGGATTGCAATAGTCCCTATGGGAAGAAGGTCGTGCAGAGCTTTCAACGCTAAAAGCACCGCCCTCATCTCTAGGACGTTGATATGTAATGCGGTCTCTAGGGGAGTCCACATGCCTTGAACGGATCTGCCTGAACAATGCCCCCCCCCCACCTGAGGCAAGAAGCGTCCGTGGTCAACGTGGCTTTGGCCGGAGGAATTGCAAAAGGTCTCCCTTCTCTGAGTTCCTGCGCCTTTAACCACCACAGAAGGGAGTCCCTGCACACCTTGCTCAGGGGAATTGGCATGCATAATGGGTGGATCGACAGGGACCATTGGACTTGAAGGGTCCATTGTAAAATGCGCATTCGCAGACGAGCATGAAGAGAGAGACCGATCGCTGCTGACATAGACCCCAGTGCCCTCAGGACTAACTCCGCTGGAGGAGCAGGGCTCCGAAGAAGGGCTAACACTTGGAATGACAAGCTGTTCAGCCTGGCTGACGTTAGAACAACTTTGGAGATTTGTGTATCTAACGTGGCCCCTATGAATTCTAGGGCTTGAGTGGGGCACAGGCAGGATTTCTGCACATTTACTGAGATGCCTAGGTTGTGGGCCAGAGACAGAGCATAATCTCTCGCCACACAGAGCTGATGCTTGTTGGTCGCGGTGAGGAGCCAGTCGTCTAGGTAAGGGAAGACCTGAATGCCCTGGAGTCTCAGGTGGGCTGCAACCACTGCCATGACCTTGGTGAACACTCTGGGGGCTGAGGTGAGGCCCAATGGTAGAACCCTGAACTGATAATGACTGGCTCTGAGCCGGAAGCGGAGAAACCTCCTGGATCGTTTGTCCATTAATATGTGGTTATACGCATCCTTGATGTCTAGCGAGCACATCCAGTCGTTCTCCCGCAGCAGGGGGAGAATAGATTGGAGAGTGACCATCCGGAACTTTTCTTTGGGTATGAACAGGTTCAGGGCGGAAAGGTCTAAGATGGGTCTGAGGTCCTCCGTTTTCTTTGGCACCAAAAAGAACCTGGAGTAATAACCCAATCCGGACTGGTCTGGGGGGACGGGCTGGATGGCTCTTTTTCTTAGCAGCTTTGAAATTTCCAAAGTCGCTGCCTCCCTCTGATCGGGTGGGACATCGGGGAGGCGTTTGGATTTGGGGGGAAGGTTTATGAATGGAATCGAGTAACCTCTGGATATGATCCGGAGCACCCATCGATCTGTTGTAAGGGACTCCCAGTTTGACAGGTGCTCCGACAATCGCCCCCCCGACTGCCTCCAGAGAGGGACAGTCGGGCAAGCCCTCAGGGCTGTTGCGCGGGTCTGTCTGAGAAAGGTTCTCTAGACCCAAAGTTACGCGGCCCCCCTCTGCCTCTGGGCCGGAGTCCATCTTGTCCTCCTCTGCCCCTGGAGGACGAGTGGTCCGCAGCAGGATGGGATTGCTGAGACTTACGGAACCACAGCTTCTTTTGTCCCTTCTGATTCCTGGAGAAGGATCTTTGGGGACTAGAAAAGCGGACTCCGATGGCAGACAGCGTCTTCCCGTCCTTTTCGCTTTGGACCAGCATATCGCGAACAGTTTTGCCAAAGAAGGCAGAACCGTCAAAAGGGGCGTTCGCGAAGGACGCCTTGAAGGGGTCTGTGAAGTCGCACAGATGGAGCCAGGAGAGACGTCGCAAGACGACCCCGGCTCCGCTAGCTCTAGCGGCTCCCTCCATTGCATGGGAGAGAAGCCGCATAGAAGTATTTGAGATAGATTTTAGAGTGGCCATTCGAGTCTCAAAGACCTTTTTGTCTGGGACCGACATGGACTCTGGGGGGGGCTGCAGCGTATTCCTTAATCAAGTCTCGCTGTAGCCTAATAGTATGTGCCATATAGTTCAGCGCCCTTATGGAAAAAGTCGCTGAAGCAAACATCCGTTTCCCAATCTGGTCAAGCACTCGAGATTCCTTATCCGGCGGGTGAACTGAAGAACTCTCCTGTGCAAGTTCTTTTTGGTGGCCGCCGCCACCAACATAGCATCAACGGGGGTTCCTTTGGCCCAAGACAGTCTATCTGTGGGTGGGCTGAGGACCTTATCGGGGCGCCTTGGAATTGGCTCCACGGTGTCGGGCTCCTTCCACGCCCTGGTGGTAATTAAGTCCACTAGGGGGTCGGCCGGAGGGGACACCCAGGAGGTAGATGGGCCTGCCTCAAACGCCTCCAGGAACACGGACTCATCAAGGGAAGGCTTTTGGGCTGACCACCCCCCTCTAATGCGCAACATTTCCATGATGTCTCCAAAGGAGACATCTTCAGGGGGTGACCTTGGGGAACTCTCCGTATCATCTAAGTCCGTGTCTGTGGTAATGGACTCGGGGGAGTCCAGGTGCCTCCTTTTGCACCGATGTTTTCGAGGGACCTCCTCGGTGGGACTGTCCGAAGAGGGCTCGTCCACGGGTTGTTGTTCCTCCACGGGAACTAGCTGGAGGGCTTGGGCAGGCTGTCCAGATGGACGGATGATGGAAGACAGACCCTCATACAGTGGGGAATGGGTGGATCCAAGCCCGGTCGGGGATCTGGAGGACCTCGACAGTACCCTCTCCACTACCTCAAAAGCCGAAGGAGAACCACTCTCACCAGCCTCTGAGAGCAATCTCCTCAGATCCGAGGAAGGGATCGGGGTCGGAGCCGATGCAGTCGGCGCCGAGGCAGAGGTATGCTCCGACGCTAACAGCGCCGAAGACACAGCAACTCCCTCGGATCCGACGCTCAGCCCTCAGCCCCGAGAGCTCAGGTCCGGCAAGCTCGAAGGTATAGTCGGCGTCGAAGAGACAACCGCTATCAGCGCCGACAGTTCCCCGGGTCCGAAAGGGCCTGGATCCGATGACTCAGAGACCCGAAAACAAGTTGGAGAAGGAGTGATCGGGGCAAATATGGGGCCTGCACTCCCCCCCCAGAGGGGGGGGGGGGAGGCAAGAGCATCTCCATCTGCATTTGGGTCTGTAAGAACTGACGCATCATCATATCCATATCCGCTTCGGAGATGCTTCGGGTCGACCTAGATGAAGTAGTAGAGGCAGGCTGGGAGGGCCGCCTCGAAGATCTCGAGGGAGACCTATCCTCCTCCTCCGGCTCTGGCGAAAAACAGGGCGAACGACGCCGAGAGGAGGGGGATCCGGAGACCCTTGAGGGAGATTTTAATAGTTTTGTTGGCGGAGCCGAAGGATGAGATTCGGCCCGCCTTTTATGGGACTTATGTCCATCCTTATCCTTGTGCCTCTTCTCTCTGAGGGAAGAGGCACTAGTTTCCCCAGAGCTCAAACCCGATGAGGGAGGTTCAGTCCTGGGTAGAGCTAAGGGGATAGATGGCGCCGAAGCTGCTGAAGCAGCTGGAGCCCAAACGGGAGAGGAAGAAGCCGACTCCTTGGGGAGCTTTCCCACCAGGATCAGCTTGTTCTTCCTATCCCGGAGTGCCCGGGGGTTGAAAGCCGCACAGATTTGGCAGGCCTCTGACAAATAGGCTACCCCCAGGCACAAAACGCACTGAGTGTGGCCATCAGCTGGAGAAAGCTTGTGGCCACACTCAGTGCATTTAGAGAAAATGGCCTTAGGCCCTTCTGACATCTTTCACACACACACCCAAACACTAGGAGGGGGAGGGGAGTGAAAAATAATTTAGTTATAAATTAAACAAAAGTGACCCAAAAAACTAGAAGAAGAAGCAGAAAAGGGAAACTAACACACACACACGAAACTTTGAGATAAAAATTGGTTTAAAAACCAGCAATGATCTCACCCAGCCAGGAGCTCTTCACAAGGAAGTTTCTTTAGCCGCGGCAAAAAACGATCTGAGGTAATGTGGTTGGTACTAGGGGATTATGGGTAGGGGGGAGGAGCTAGGAGCTCGGATCTTGGAAAGCTGCCGGATCGGATCCGAGGTCGGATCCGACACCCACAGGTTGCAGATCAAATGAAGTAACTACTTCAGATCTCCTACTTTTCCTCCCTAAAACATCCAACCATAAAAAATCCTCTTTTACTATCCAGTCACTCAATAAGACTCCTATTGTAGCTGAACCTAGCTCAAAACTCCTTGGAATCACAATCGACGATCAACTAAAATTCGACCGCCACATAAATAACTATCAGGAATACTCATCTTAAATTAAGTCTACTTTATAGAAATAAAAGATTTCTCACCCAGGAAGCTAGAATAGGCCTCACTCATGCCTACCTTCTTCCCTGCCTAACATATTGCTCACAAATCCTTACTAACCTTAACTCCTCTCTCCTCACTAGACTTGAGGCCACATACCACAAAGTAGTGAGATTTGCAACTCGACTATCCTATAGGTGTTACCACTCTCTCTCTCTAAGATATTTAAACTGGTTTGAGTTGCCCCATCTGCTCCTTCTTTCCCAGCTCCAAACCATACACGCAATTCTCTACCAACCATCTTTCTGTCCAGCCTTACACACCATCATCTCTCACTATACTCCACAGCTCTTCCCAAGACCTCTTAAAAATCTATAAGCCAAAATCTAAAGCAGGGTGTAGCCTATACAGCTACCACACCTCTATGAAATGGAATAAACTTCCCCTCGAAATTCGAACACTCACACATCCCAAACAATTTAAACTAACTCTAAAAGAATATGTCAACAGGAAATGGATCTGCCAATGCTCAAACCCACCTTGAAAACCCTCTACTTCACTCCACTAATCAATAGCTTTCCCCTCTCTCTGAAACTTTTATTGCATCCCGTTTAATTTAATTGTAAAATTAACATTCTACTCCTATGTTGCTCTTTTATACCAACTACTACTTTTAAAAATGCCCTGACTATAATCTACCTGTTTTTTACATTTTTCTATATATAATACTAGTAATTATGACAAAATGTAATCTGTGTAGTCTCAAAAATGCTCTTGTAGTCTGCTAGCTGATTGCCTTATTCCACACCTGTGTAATACCTGTAATAATGACAAAATGTTATATCTATTTACTGGAGCTTTTCTCCCCGGGCCTCTGCTGAAAAAGGGCTTCGGCTCAGTCAGACATTCCCGGTCAACAAATCTAAAATAAATAAATAATAAATAAAAATGGGGAGGAGAGAGGGAGCGAATACTTTAACAGTGGAGAAAAGGACATCTACTGTTATGGTAAGGTTTTGCGCATATCACTGTTGCAGTATTCTTTACTAAACAGAGTACAACAGCTCAAAAAAAAACCTGGGAGGAGGAAGACCCAGTAGGATCGCACTGGCAAAGCCAGCTCTAGCCCTGGAAACCACATCCAGTTTGCAATATTTAATAACGGTATGGACAGAAATCCAAGTAAGAGCCTTAAGGATGGAATTTGTATCTAATCCTTTGAAAAAAGCACCAGAGGAATCCACCACAAGCAGAAAGTTTCTTCCCATGAAAAGATCGCCTTAGAGATCCATGAAGGAATGGTCTGCTTGGACACAGCCAAACCTAAAGATCTAGGATGAAAAAAAAGAAATTGTTGCCAAGACTTGTGAATATCCTTAATCGTATCCAAATAATACCTGAGCTGTATATGCAAATTCAAGGTGCGAAGAACCTTCTCAATGGCAGACTGTGGAGAAGGGAAAAATGGTGGCAAATTACTAGACTGATTAAAAGGCAATTCATGAACCACCTTCGGCATAAAAGGAGGATTAGTATGACGAGACACCCTGTCCCTATGAAAAAGGACAAACGGAGGAACAGCCATATGGGCCTGAAGTTCAGACACCAACTTAGCGGAAGTAAGGGCCAAAAGAACAACAGTCTTCCACATACAATGCTGTAAGCAACAAAATTCAGGTCCCAAGAAGTTTTCTGGAAGGCCTAATATGAAGGACACCTTTAAGAATTTGTTTGACCTTAAACCTACAGGCCAAGGGAGGAGTCAAAGGCAGAGAAGTAGAAATAGCTGAAAGGTGAGCTTTAACCGAGCAGTGCGACAACCCAGCATGGAGTAATTCACACAAATAAGAGAGAACCAGAGGAAGCTCCATATAAGTGGATCCTGATTATGAGGAAGGCACCAGACAGAAAAGCTCTTCCATTTGGACACACAAGATTTCCTAGTAGTGGGTTTCCTGGCCTCCTGCAGAACGTGAAACATGTCTTCAGAAAAAAGCCTAAAAGGGATCAGAACCCTATTACCCACAGCTGAAGAGTGGACAAGTGGGGATGGATGACAGACCCCTTTATCTTGTGTAAGTAGGTCTACCCTGTTGGGCAACTTGTGGTGATTGCCTTTGGAGAGATGCAGAAGAGAAGGTAACCAATGCTGTCAGGTCCAAAAGAGAGTCACCAACAAGATTTTGGGGGAGTCCCGCTTTACCCTGAGCATACCTGGTCATATGGGTCAGATAATTAATAGCCCAAAAGGCCAGGGTAGTAGCACTATACACCTTTTTACCCAGCTGTTCCATGATCCTACTGTCCTTGTCAGAGGGAAGCAATTTAGTAGAATGCAAGAGCATGGAAGGTTTGTCAGAAGAGCCAGACACAACAGACATATCAGCAGAAGGACATTTGTACAGAAACTTACAGTCATGAGGCACCTTATAAAATCTGTCAGGCTTTTTAGCGGCTGGAGTTTGGGAATCAAGAGCCTGTGAAGCTGCTGGAAAAGTGTCTAACAGGGTAGCCAGGATCTGAGGGACAGCAAAGGGCTTAGGGGACCCCATCTGGAGGAGTTCATAATACCTTTTATGGATGTCAGAAACCTGAGTACAGTCCCATTTAAAGAATTCCATCATACAAGAGATAGTATCCCCAAAAGAAAGTTCCTCAAAGGGAGAATCTGGACTAATGGAATTCTCCTACTCAAAACCATAGTTCAATTGAGAGAGAATCTGAGAGGAGTAAGACAAGGACTCTTCCCCACAGTCCAAGTCCTCATCAGAAGAGTTCTGCTTCCTAGGCCTCTTAAGTGAAGTAGATGACGTGCGTGGGGCAGGAACAGAAACTTTCTGGGGAGGTTTCAAGGTCATGAGTTCATTAAACAAACCCTGTGTAAACTCATGCCACTCATGCTAAGAGTTTCTGAGAGCATTGGAAATATGTTTAGTTTTCTGCTTCTTCAAAGGAATGTCAGCCCTATAGACCTCATGAGGTTCAGACACTTGCTGACATTCAATTAACATAGTGGGAAACTTCTCCCAAATAAGAATCTGTGGAATGCTCCTTGGTCTTTCAGATATGATCATCTGAGGTTCCCCCTCAACATCCACAACAGATGTCTGCAGAGCCTCTGAGGACATGCAAAAAAAGCAGGATTCATGCCAGCTTCCGACACAGCAGAGGAATCTGGCAGAACAAACCTCCAGGCTTTCACCAGCATTACGACAGACATCTGAGGGGAGGCAGTACAGCATCCAAATCTGACCTAACCTTTTTGGTCTTCTTCTTGGCAGACTGCTGACTCCTCGGGAGGGGATGATTCCGCCATCGCACCCTACACTAAATTTAAAATGTAGGTTCTCTAGGTAGATAGGCAAGGAGAAGAAACAACTATGAAGGGTCTTAGGGACAAATGCTTGACAAATCAAGTATGAGTATGGTCATGAGAAGCACTCATACAAAAAAGACACTGCTCATGATGGTCTTTATAGGGAATCTGTCTCTCACACTGACTTTTTCCCATTCTGGATGACCTGTAAACTCACAAGCCAAAAGAAAAAAGATAAGAAGAAAACCTAAACGAGGCACTTATCTGAAAACAGCTTGGTAACCAGCACAAACAAAGGAGCGTTCAGACCAATGATCAAAGATGGCATTCGGACTGGTGGCAAAGAAGTTCTGAGGTATGTACATCCATACGTTACCTTTATGCCCTACTCCATGAGCTGGGAACATATGTGTGATGTACAATGTATGATCCCTTTAGTAAAGGGCAACAGTGATATGGAAGGACATGGTATGTTTTCCTTTATTGGTAAAATTGGGAAAGAAAACTGGCAGGTCAATTTGTTGGTTCAAGTTAGATTCAGATGCTACTTTAGGAAGGAAGGATTTTATCAGGGCAATATTTGAGTACAATGTCCCTTTTGGTATGTACATTTCCAAGCACCTGCAGCAATTGGAGAGACCACAAAGGTTCCTCATAAGGAAAATTCAAGGTCTTCAGTATCTGTCCTGTGTGGAACTTCTGAAATCACAGTCACTTTATTCTGTTTCATACAGACTACTCAGAGGCGCTCTCTGCCTTGCATATAAGGCAATCTCTGACCCGGCTTCATTGGAAATGCTGCATATCTGCAAGTCAAATGGTACATGGGTTACTTGCTCTAAAGACCTTAACCTGGTATGTGACATTAACAGAACCTGCTGGAGGAACAGATGTGTCTCCCAAAAGTTACCACACCACTTCATGTCAAACACACCACCTCATTTGTCCTCTTCAAACGCAATCTGGACGACTGGATGGGTAACCATAATTTCATCCCGGGGGTTCCACCTGTTTCCCTCTTGGACAGTACCAATTGGTGCTGATCATGGAAATAAGCATAGAACTTGGTTAGGCTTGTAATGGCCCTAAGCCTAGTAAATTACTATATTACTATTTGTTCTCAAAGACACTCTTGTCCTTATGAAAGACAAGGAAGGGAGCCTTGCACGAGCATGCTTGAAGTTCTGACACTTATTTGGCAGATGTAATAGCAACCATGAAAATAATTTTCCATGAAAGGAACTTCATACCTGTGGATGCTGCTTGTTCAAAGGGTTTTTGGGTTAAAGACTGAAGTAAAATTATGACATATCAGGGAGAATTGGTCCACAAACTGGAGGTCTCAGCAAAAAGATATCTCTCAGAAAGCCTTTGGATAGCTTGAGGGAAGAAATGGAAGCGTTGTTGAACCCTAGGTGGGGAATCTGAAAAGGCTGCTAATTGTAATTGTGGAGTAACTTGATCCAGCTATGAAAAGTTCTGAAAGAAATTCCAAAATTTTTGGAAAAGGTGGTGAAAAGGGGTCTAATCTGTTAGAAGATGCCCAGATGGAATTTGTTCTTGTAAGTCTTTTTTTTTTTTTTTGTCGAGTTCCTTTGAGAAGTGGATATAACATGAACTATTGGGGAAGAAAGCCTGGCATCTCTGACAATTGTCAGAACTGCAGAAACTATGTGGTTAGCTTTGGGGGTCTTGAGGTCTGGTAGAGGTAGCCCAGAGGGGTGCGTCAGGAGATCTAGAAATGGATCTAAACTCCATGGGAGGTGAAATAAATTAGGTCAAAGGAAGGGGAACCATACCTGTCAAGGCCAGAAGGGGGCAATGAGGATTACTATGGTCTTGCACTCCATTGCTTTCTGAATGAACTTGGCAATAACAGGAATAGGTGGAAAGGCGTAAAGGAGACCTGGGGGCCAAGGACAGTCTACAGCATCTCTTGGTGACTGACCCTGTGGAGAGATGAGGGCAAAGTAACTTCTGCATTTATTGCTTAGGTAATAAGCAAAAAAGGTTGCAGCAAGGTTGGCCCCAGCAGCTGAAAAGCTCTGTTGCCACTGTGAGGCAGTAGTATATTTCTGCTCAGTTTGGCTGACAGGATGTTGGCTGTCGGATATTCCAGGTATATGCATTGCTGCTAGAAAGTGATTCAAAGATATTGCACAGTGCCAGATTCTCATGGTTTCTTGACAAAGAGGGTATGATCAGGTTCCACGTTGTTTGTTGATGTACCAAACCACTGACATATTGTCTAAATAGGTGGCAATCACATCCTTTACCAAACCACTGACATATTGTCTAAATAGGTGGCAATCACATCCTTGGGTAGATGGTCCTGAACTGCTTGCAAAGTGAGGACCACTCAACTCCAGGATGTTAAGGTGAAGGTTGGCCTCTATCAAGGACCACATTCCTTGGAATGTTCTCCCTTCAAAATGCCCCCACCCATGAAGGGAGGCGTCCACGGTGACTGTGGCTCTGAATATTGCAGGATGGAAGAGGCTGTCCTGAGTAACTAAATCAGATGAAATCCACCACAGTATGTGGTCCCTGATTTGTACTCTGTAATAAAAGGCATAAACTTTTTGAGACCACTGCACAACTAGCATCCACTGTAGAACTCTCATGTTCTATCTGGCTAAGGGAACCATTATTATACAGAAAACCATTAGCCCTAGCAGGTGTAATACCAATTACACCCAGGGTTTGGGATGATTGATCAAATGGAGAGCTACAGCTCTAACTGATTTGACTCATACTGAGGGAAGTTTTGCTGTCTGATGTACAGTGTCTATGTGGTAACCTATGAATTATATGTATTGAGTAGCCTTTTTTGGTGTTTATAGAAATACCAGGGTGAGTTGACAGTTTTAACAGGAATGACTGGTGTGTTAGAAATAGATCTCTGGATGTAGCAATTAGAAGTCAATTGTCCAGATATGGGAATACTTGGATCTATTGCAGCTGGAGATAGGCTGTCACAGCTGCCATTACCTTGGTAAACACCTGGGGGGTGTTGGGGGATGTGGTGAAACCGAATGGCAGCACTCTGAACTGATAATGACTGGCTCCCAGATGGAAATGGAGAAATCTCCTGGATTGCCACTGGATCTTTATATGATAGTAGGCATTCTGGAGAACTATAAAACACATCCAATCTTCTTTCCTGAGCAGAGGAAGAATGGACTGTACAGTGACATCCGGAATACTGTCTGTTTTATAAACTGATTCAGCTTGCTAAGATCCAAAACTGGTCTTAGGCCTCCTCTCTTTTTTGGCACTAAAAAGAATCCCCAAATTCTGGTTGATCATGGGGGGACTGTGTGGATGACTCTCTTGTCCAGCAACTTTGAAACTTGTATTGCTGCAGATTCCAACTGACTGGGTGAAGTATCAAGAACAGTTTTAGGGATTTCCAAAAAGGGTACTGTATAACCACTGGTAATGATCCTTAGCACCCAAGATTCAGAAGTTAAGTTTTGCCAGGCTAAAGGGTGTAAAGAGAAGCTTTCTCTGACCGCTTCCTGAGTGCAGCAGTCAGGCAAAAGTTCAGGGACGCTGTTAAGGTTTCTCTGGAAATGGTCCATAGAAACCTTGGTTTTGCAGACCATCTCTACCTCTTGGGTGACATCCAGTGGAACTGCATTTGCGTCAGGGAGGCCTATTCCCAGGAAGTGTCCTGGTGAAAAACTTGAGGATTTCTTGAACCACATTTATTTTCCCCATTTCTGATTCCTGGAGAAGGATCTCCAAGGAGTCGAAAAACAGATTTCGGTGGCAAACAAGGTTCTACTGTCCTGCTCACTCCTGGCAAGTGTATCCTTAACCTTTGGGCCAAACAGAGTGGAGCCATAATAGACAGTATTTATGAAGGACATTTTAAAGCCTTCCACAAAGTCAAAGAGATGCATCCAGGCATGATATAGCATGGTAATACCTGTACCAGTTGCTTGGGCTGCACCATCTGCTGCATTAGACAGCAGTTTCATGGCAACGTGCGATGATGACTGTAGGACAAACAACTGGAAATCCAAAGTTTTTTGGATATCCACCAGTAAGTTACCCACCAGGGAATTTGAGAGTTCCTTAATCAAATCCCTCTGGAAATGTGTCAAGTGAGCCATTCAGCACGCAAACAGAAAATCTGTTCAATGCCCTAGACTCTGTTAGAGTGATAGACAGAGAAACTCTCTTCAGACAGTTCTGTTTTATTGGCTGCTACCACCATGGCATCTACAGGGTACCCTTAGCCCAATATTTTTAGGGGCAACTAAAATCCTGTCCGGTTTCTTTGGAATGGGCTATGTCACATCAGGTTCCTTCCAGGCATTCTGAGCAATGAGGTCAACTAAGGCATCGGGGGGGGGGGGGGGGGGGCACCCAGGATGTTGAAGTGGTGAACCCAAAGACTTTGAGAAAAAAAACAACTCATCAACAGGAGTAGTTTCAGTGGACCATCCCCTCCTTGTTTCATCAGTTCGAGGATGTCTCCAAAGGAACTATTTCGTTCATCTAAGCTGGTGTCTTCAGTGACAGACAGGACAGCAGTCAATATGCTTCCTTTTACAAGTACTCTTCTTAGGAATGTGCCTTGGGACTTCTGGGAGGGACACATCAGAATCAGAGATGGGACTCGAATGTTGAGTAGTCTCAAAGTCTAAGGCATCTCATCCATGTCTACAGAATGTGAGGAAGTAGAAGCAGTCTTCAGAAGAATTCTGGATGGATCTAAGCTCTAAGCACATGCGAATCATCTTGGTCTGGCCAATGCCTTCTCCACAGAGTTGAAAGCCAATGCAGCCAATGGAACCAAAATAGAGCCATCTAAGTTGGCAGAATCGGAAGCGGTCTCAATTCCAAAGGCTGAGGAGTTTGAGGAGGATCCTGGAACCGAGCTGTCCAATGCCGAAGCTCCAAGTGATATAGACAGCTCCAGAAATATTGGTGTCTACTATCATCGGAGCTCCAACACTGATGATCTGGCTTCAGGACTTTATTCAAGCAGAGTGCATCGGAGTTGAGTGGGTGAGGAAAAGCATCAAATCCGAAGTCGCCAGGGCTAATGACTCTGAAGCTGATACGGCAGGAAGAGCAGATCTGACATACACCAGCTCCACAAATGGAGTTGGCATAGGAAGCTGAACAGATGGGGTGGAAGGAGTTGATCCTGTTCTTTTCCTTGGGGATGGAACCAGGATGGCTCCAGCTGAATCAGAGTCCTCAAAAACTTACTCATCATTTGTTCAAAGCTGAATTCATTAAGGATTCTAGTAGATTAGCCAGATTTACAGGATGAGGCTAGGGAAGCAGGCCTCTGATAGATTTTGTAAAATAGGTGAATGAAGCCTGGGCTGACAGGCCCCAGTGTAAAAGATGTCTTTGGTAAAGGAGTCTGGATCCTAACAACAGTCCCAACTGTCTTGAGATTTTAAGCGTCAGACCCGCAACAGCTGTGGGGTTGGGGACCTTTTCTTGGATTTTTCTAAGCGAACCTTGGATCTCTTTCCTTTAGACTTTCCCTTAGCCTTATTTCTACCGTCTATATCACGTTATCGAAATCTTACTACATTGAATCACTAAAGGTCGACCTCTAGTGATCGATGTAGTAAAACATTGAATAACGTTTAAAAAAATAAAAATAAAAAATAAGAAATAACTAGCATAGGCAGGGGGACAAGCCCCCTTGCACCCCCCTACTTAAATATTCCAACTCCGAGACCGCACTACATTGAGGTAAACAGAAATCTTCCCCTATGGAGATTTCCATTTACCTGCACAATGTTCTGCGCTTTCGATGTTGTGGTGCCGACAATATCAGCTTCGATATTGTCTGCTTTTGACATCATGAAATAGACCCTTATTTCTATCCTTGTCTCTGTCTTTTTCTTTTGATTTCTCCCATTCCTTATTCCTTTCCTTCTCAGAGGAAAGAGAAGATGTAGATGCCTTAGGTTTAAAGACATTTTGAACCGTCTGCTGTGGAAGAAGGCATTCCAAAACTAGATTTTAACTTTTCCACTACCTGCTCCATCAGTGTGACTGCAGTGACAGCTACCAAAATGTGGCTAGCAAGCCTGAGTACTAAAATAATCTGCAAGAAAGGCTGAAGTGAGAAAGCCAGCTCTTCCATATTTGGGGTTAAGTTGTGAGAGATCTTACTGTGCTATTAACTTCAGTCAGTAGCTTGGGAATTGGCACTAGCATCCAAAGCTGCAGTATTTTATATACATGTATACATATATAGTGTATAATATAATCTCATTCCCACCATGTTCTTGGACCCAAGGCATTTGATACTGTCTCACACAACTCTTCTCAATCGGCTTTCACAGTACTCCTAACCATGATTCCTTAGCTACCTATCTGGAAGGCAACAGGCAGTTAAATGGCAACAAACCTATTCATTCTTTCAGTCAGTCATTATAAGTGTTCTTCAGGGCTCCATCCTGGGCCTTCTCCTTTTTAATGCATTTATTAGTAAACTTCACATTCCAACTCACCAATTTAGTGTAGTACAATATGCAGATGACTCAACATTAATGTGTGCAGCCCCAACAATAAACAAGCTCCAAAAGATTATCCAAAAATCTTTCTCCTCTGTAGAAACCTAGCTCAAGGAATCAAACCTGCTACTCAACCCCAAAGAAGCTAATAAGGTTTTTTTTTACTCTAAGGAATGGCCAAAATCAGAAACATTGATTCACCATAACTTCACAAATAATACTAAAATTGAAACAGTAACTCACAGTAAACTTCTAGGCATTACAAAATATGACAGACACAAATTTGAGCACCATATGCTGCACACCATCAAAAAAACATAACAGAAATAGGTTCCCTCTATATGGTCAAAGAATGCCTTACAGGCACTGCAAGACAAACTCCTGCTACAATAAAATAGCCACATTTACCACCGACCTCACTCATAGGGACCACCATTACCATGCCTTAAAACAGTTAAATTGGTTTGAACTGCACAACTGAGTAACACACAACTAACTATAACACACAAACGTAGTCATTATCAGAAAAAAATGACCAGCGCTAAAAAAAACATGATCCTGCCCTACTGTTCAATAAGGGACCTCTGATCTAGTGTCAAATTTTTACTAATCACAAACAAGTCAAATAATACAGCTGGAGACTCACTCTACACCCACTACGTTGCAAAGCTCTGGAATAGCATCCTTGCACAAATAAAACTCTTCAACAAACGCAACTGTTTTAAACCACTACTTAAATAATACCTCAGCCAGTCATGGTCCTGTGCATGCTCATCACCAGGATAAGACTTGTAGGTGCACAACATATGATATGCTCCTACTACTTTCCTATCACCCTAAAATATTTTCTTCCTTTCATAAGGCTCAATACTGGCACATATGTGAAGATGCAGCTATTAACTACATCCATAGTTGCTACCTGTATAATCCCTATGCTGCAGACAGAACACATATATATGCTTCAGACCTTGCTGAACATATACTTCCTTCAATCACATTAAGAACTTGGAATCCTTGCTGTCTCAGTCACAAGCCAGTACATCTGGCACTGAGAAGGCTGTCTGCACAAACACTACGAACACCACAGCTCTAACACCACCCACATCTGTACAACACACTCCTACATATGCGGGGTTCTCAACAAAAACATACCTAAACAAAAAAAGACCTCTGACGCAAAAAACACACACGCACATCACAACCTACAGCACAAAGCATCACACACAGTACACACGTCTGTGTCTCACAGCCTCTAAGGCCCAACAACAAACCCAACATACTAGTCACAGGAGACTCTATTGTGAAACACACTGATGTGCCCCCTCACCAGGCTAGACAAGGAGAAAGTCACAGTAAGTTGCTTGTCAGGTGCTAGAATCCACCATATCATGCACACACACAGCTCTCTTAACAACAGGTACTATTATGATCCTGTTATAGTCGATGTTGGTATGAATGACTTATGATATACCTGTCTGGACTATATGAAGAGACACATGATTGAGCTCACTGAATGTGTCCCAGGCAGCTATGTCCCTAGCCTTAAGCAGCATACTACCATCACCCAGAATGATACCTCAATACAAACAGAAAATGATTGACTTTAACAATTGGCTTAGTTTCTGGGTCATTCCAAGTGGATCCAGTACCTGACAACCTGGAGGATGACTGACAGAACACAATGCTTTGCCAGAGATGGCGTTCATCTGTCTCCACTGGGCTTTAGGTTTCTGGCAAAGGCTCTTGCCTCCCCCATAGTGCCTTTTTTAGGCAAAGTCATGAGCACAAAATTACCAACATGAAAATCCTTATAAACGAAATTTAAAAGTCATGCTGCTGCATGCTAGAAGTGTTACCACGAAACTGCACTCACTGCAAGCATTCCTTGTCCTGGAGGATGCTGACATTTGTGCAGTCACTGAAACCTGGTTCAAAGCTGTGGAGACCACCCCAACTTTACCAGGTTACTCATTCTACCATACTTTCAAACCCTACATGGAGGGCTACAAAGCCAAAGGAGGTGGAGTTTCAATATTTATCAAAGACATACACACCTCCAGGCTGGTCAAACGGTATGACGCACAGAAGTCACTCCAAGTGCAGTTAACTGCTGACAAAACACCTATTCAAATCATAGCTAGCTACAGACAACCAACCATGACTCAGGATGCCCACTCCATCTATCTGGACTTACTTGAATCCATCAAGATTCAATCCTCTACCCCAACCCTGGGTGACTAACTACCCAACCATAGAATGGAAGACCTACTCTAGCCCAAACATGAATACCAGAGATTCCTTGACTTCATCAATGCCAATGCATTGGATCAGCTGGTCGACACCCCCACGAGAGGTGAAAATATCCTGGACCTGGTCCTAACCAACATGAGTAGCCACTGTAGCACTCCTACAATGTCATCTTCCTTAGTAAGATCCGACCATAAAGCGATCACTTTTGAAGTAACTATCTCTCCTGACCCCCCCCCCCCCTCAATCAGGGTCAAATGAAAAAAACTTTTCCAAAACTGACTACAAACTCTTCAGAGCAAGTATAAGCAGCTTCACAGCCACCGTCCCTTCAGTTGGAACTAGCACTAATGTCCAAGCTTACACCAAAAAACTATATGAGCACCTACATAGCTGTATGGACTCAGCATTACCAGACAGGACCAAATCATCTTCCTCAAGAAAGACTAAACCTGTCTGGTGGACAGCAGCAATAAACAAACTCTATAATAGAAGGAATAAATTGCTGTCCAGGGCCAAGGAGGAGCAGGTGCCAAGTTGGAAGCAATCTCTCCTTTGTCTGAACAAGCAAATAAGGTCACTGGTGAAATCCTCTAAGGCTAACTTTGAGTTCAAATTGGCCACATCCACCAAGGACAATCACAAGGCCTTCTTTACATATGTTCGCAATCTCAAAGGCAACACCAAAATCTGTTCTGAACTGCTTGGTCAATAACACCACATACACAGATGCCATGGATATAACCAACCTGATGGCAGACTGGTTCAGTGAAAGCTTCACCCCCCTGCCCCCCCCCCATCAGTAAAACCAGGACATTCCAATCACCTGCCCCCCCTCCCCTCATTACCAGGGAGCAGGTCCTTAATACTCTCTCAAAGGCAACAAATACAGTCTCCATGAGACCCAATAACATCCCTGGCTGTATCCTACATGAACTCAGGCATGAGCTCTTAGCTCCATTAGTCATCCTATTCAACCAAAGCCTGAGCAGTGGCTTCATCCTAGCTGAATAGAGGACAGCCACTGTCATCCCTTTACACAAAGGTGGACACAGTCCAGTGACCCAGGCAATTATAGGCCTATCAGTCTAACTAGCCTGATCTGCAAGGCCATGGAACACATCACGGACCTTATAAACAAGGACATTGGCAACCTCCAAACGCTTGACCTCACAAAGTTTGGTTTTGTCAAAGGGAGATCACCATGGTTGACTTCTTTGAACTAGTCACCAAAGCCATGGACGAGGGGAAGAATGTGCACACCGTCTACCTTGAACTAGCCAAAACCTTTGACACGATTCCCCACTCGGGCATAATAGATAAACTCTCCCAGCTAGGCATCAACCCATATGTTACCAGATGAGTAGCTCACTGATAGAGCCCACTCAAAGTAGGAGAAGCCACCTCTAATAGCACACCCGTAACGAGCAGCGTACCCCAAGGAACGGTCTTGGGGCCTCAACTGTTTGGGATATACTTTTCTGAGGTGCAAGCCAAAACCAGTGGTCTGTGGCTGACCATGTTTTGCAGGTGACTGCAAGCTGGGTGCAGTCTTAAATTCCCCTAGTGATGTGAACATCCTCCAAGAGGGCCTTACCTAAACTAATGACTGGTGCCAGAAGCATGGCCTAAAACTGAATGCCAAGAAATGCATCATTATCTCCTTTGGGGAAAATGTCATCCCCACTAATTATCACATTAACAACAACGTACTAAGCATGCAATCAGTTGTGAGGGACTTGGGAACCCAGGTTGATAGCAACCTGACTTTTGACCACCACATTGCCTCCATTGTATGGAATGCTTTCTACATGGCCCACCTCATAAATAAGGGTATTTCACCCAGGAATAAGGAGGTCACAACATCCCTGTACTCCTCCCTTATCAGACCCCTTATCGAGTACAATGCCCCCTTCAGCATGTACCTTGCCAAGCACATGCAGCAGTTGGTATAAATAAGGGTACTTCATCCAGGAATAAGGAGGTCACAACATCCCTGCACTTCTCCCTTATCAGACCCATTATTGAGTACAATGCCCCCTTCAACATGTACCTTGCCAAGCACGTGCAGCAGTTGGAGAGACCACAAAGGGTCCTGACCAGGAAAATCCAGGGTCTCAAACACCTATCCTATACAGATAGGCTAAAAGCCCTGTCCCTCTACTTAGTCTCATACAGACTGCTCAGAGGTGACCTGTGCCTGACAAACAAGGCCATTTCAGACCCAGCCTTGATGGAGATGCGGCATATCTGTAAGACAAACTCCACTCATGCAACCCGCACACAAGGCCTTAACCTGGTATGTGACATTAATAGAACTTGTTGGCGGGATAGATTTGTGTCCCAAAGACTCTCCTGTCTGTGGAATAGACTCCCTCTCCATGTCAAGCAGAGTACCACTCTAGCCTTCTAACAGGAACCTAGATGACTAGATGGGAAACAGAAAATATACCCCTGAGATCCCACCTGTGTCCCGGCTGGATAGGGGAAACAGGTGCTGACTTTGAGGGAACATGAGTGAAATTCTTGGCTAGGCTTATAAGGGCCTCTGGGCCAAAAACCTAGCATCATCCTATGAACCAGCTTCCATCTCTGTAAATGTAACACTTAATGTTAATCTCTGAATGTATAAATGTAAATACTACATATATATATAACTAACTACAGTATGTTTCCTCTGGAACTAATGCTATGCTAGTGTAAACAACTGGAGCTTTTCTCCCTGAACCTTCACTGAAAATGGGCATTGCCCAGTTGGACTTTTCTGGTAAACAAAGATAAATAAATGAACACACACACACCATTAATTTTGGGCAGACCATAAATTCTGAATTGTAGGAGAAAGCAAGGGCGCTACCTCCCCATCCTTGTTGCTGCTGAGGATGGCCACCCGAGCATTCATTCAACATGTAGCCAGAAAGAGATACCCTTAATACAGGTGAAATATATTATGGACACACAAGAAGTTGAAAGAGTGGAAATAAAGGATGAGAAAGGCGATAGAATTAAAAGGCCAAGTTAGTGCTAAGAAAAAAAATCTGGCAAAAATATCCTGGTTGATTTCAGTTCTAATTTAGTCTATGGTTGACTACTTATGCTTGATATTTCAAATTATAAGTGTTTGTACTTTGAATAATTCTCTCTTACAGCATTTTTCCTGCAGCCATGAATATTTCATTAGTGCTATTAATTTGTACTGGTTATCTGTTTCTAATGTATCTATTATAATTGATGTATTGCTAATCCTTCACAAATTTGTAAGGTATCTGGGCTCAAGAATTAAAGCTGAAGATAATCTGGACTAGTTACCCCAGAAACCAAATGTAATAAAGTCCCAAAGGTACTGTTCATACTGGCTCAGGGGTGAAGACATTTTTCAGCATTTAGTCTGCATTTTACTCTGTTTCAATACATGAACACATTAAATGCGTACATAACTTTTCATAGCACCCTGATACTTCCATCCTCAGAACCCCCCCGTTGTGACATACACCACTAAAAGCTCTATTGTGGGAAAGACCTTACATGAAGTTTTCAAGAGAAGCAATTCATCAAGTTCTACTGAGCAGGAAGGGAGGGGTCATCCAAGAAAAGGTAAAAGCAGGTGGGTACTGGTACAGAAAGCACACTCAATGTTCAAGTGATAATGGTGAGGGACAGCAGATCATATTTATAATTGCCAAATGTAGAAATATGCCATACTCCATGCTGAAAGACAAGTGTCTGTTGCAAAGGGAAATCTACTTTTCCACAAAACTGCACTGAGAAGAGAGTTGATTACAATGAGGAAGAAGGCTGCAGGGGGCATAACCCCTTGCACCATGTGTGCGTGGCCAACTGACCTCACAAAACATTATTTTGGACACTTACATCACATTTCGGACTCTTGCTTAAAAAGGCATTCAAAATTACACCGTTTGCTGTTGTAACCTTGGTTCATGGTGACTATCCATAAACATGTACCTTATTCCAAGGTACTCTTCAGAGTTATGTCTATTGCAAATTTCTGTTTCCCCAACTAGCCATAGTACAAATTCCCATCCTACCAAGTCTTTCTCATTAGATTTCTCAAAATATTATACAACATCCTCAACAGTTTCTTAACCTGTTCTACAGCTAAGTCCTTGTGACCATAAATTCAATTTCTTAGTCTTTTGACTATCCTCATCTCTTTCCATCATCACTATTTTCCATCTAGTATTATATCCCTCATTCTGGGGATAATATATTGATTTTATTTGGGCAGATTTTAAATATTCCCTAAGATGCAGGACTGACACCCACACCTCCAGTCTTATTTCTCATCAGTCTACCATAGACATTTTCTCATTCCAGATATATCTCATCACGTTTCTGTAATGTCACACCTTAGACTTTTCCCAGGTCGTATATGAATGCCTTTACTAAATAAAGAATCACTATACAAATGTTTCAATTGCCTGCTTTCTCTGGTGTAGATCTGCAGGGACTACTCTCCATCTCTGTATCATTCTCATTACTTTTTCCTTTACCTCAGCCTAGTACTCTTTAGGTACATCTTCCGACTTTCTAGAGATCCATACTCCTAGGAATTTTAATTAATAGTAACCCCATAAGCTTGGACATTATCCTTTCAGACTGGGTAATCTTAGTTCACCTTGCTCTATGAGAAGAATCAACTTATCCCAATTAACTCTTGCCCTATTCTTCTCCCAAATAAAGTCCTTCAACTCTTTATTAAATGTTATCATTGATTTTATATCCCTTCCAAAAAATATCTTAAAATGTTTCACAGCACTAAAATGTCCTTTTCTGTTTTCAAATATTTGCAAGTAATAACTTTTCTTGAGTACCATGACAGTTCTATTCACGAATTTGTGAATCGCTTATTTCCCAACACCTTTAAATATAAAGCAAGCAAGCATAAAGAGGAACTCTCTGCATGGTTCCACTGCTCAGACACAGCTAATCAGACAGGAATCCTTCCACCTTCATTTTTGCATCCAAGCTTTCACACATTATAATTAACCCTATTATTCTATCATGGAATGCAAATGCTTCCACGGCACTACTCACAAAGATGCACATGACTCTACTGAATACTTTCTCTACATCAACATCCACCACTAAACAGTGGCATCTTCATATATTCTGCTTCCCTATTGATCACTACTGCTCTGTTAATGTTAAATGTTTATCTCCCCTCCACAAAACCATACTGACATAAATCTATCAGTTCTGGCAACAACATTAACATTTTTTACTTAGTATAGACAAACACTATAATCAGGGTTTAAAACTGAAACGGGCATACATAAAGCTGAGTCTGACAGGTCTTTACCCTCTTTGGGTAATACAGCCACCACAGCTTTCTTCCAAAATGCTGGTGCTTCCCCTCCTTTTAAATACTGTTAAAAACAAAATCTTCCAGATCTTTATCCCTTTCTCCCCTGCTAATTTCCAAACCTCCACAGGAATAACTTTCTGTTTCTGGAGACTTTTATCTCATCTCCTATCTTGCCTACTAGGTTCCTGAGCCACATCCTCTTCTGTCTTGGGATAATTATACCTTCCAGAAATACTTTCATTTGTACTGTTTATTGGTTTTGACATTCCTTTGCTTTATACAAATTGTCATAACATTTCCAAAATATCTCTAATATCTCTCTGCAGGATCACCAGTTATTTTTCTTGTTACAGATTCCCTAAGTTTGGTGACAACACTTTCTACTTCACTGTGCTGAAAGTTTTTGTGCCTTGGAGTTACCAAAAAATAGTTGCCCAACAGCAGTTTTTCTAAACTCGTGCACGTTATCCAAATACTCATTTTCTCTTTAGTACTCTGCAGTTTCTCCTCTTCTTGTTCTGTGAGAGTTCCCTTCTTCTGCAATGCTTTAACCTTTGTCAGCCCCTCAAAATAATCCATATTACTTGTTAAATACTTCTCTTTTATTTCTGCCCAATTTTTAAACTCCATTTTCATTTTATTCCACTAAGTAGCTATTTCTTCTGAAGAAATTTCTATCAACCCAACAACTCTCAATTTCTATTACTCATTTCTTAAATTCCTCTTTTTAGCAGATGGGTGAGAAAGCATCAGTGTCTCTTTTACTCTGTTACTTTCCATTTTTATAATAGTTTTTATCGATTCATGATTTTAAATAGTTATTAGATGCGTGTAAAACCTCTCAATTACATGTACATGTTCCTGTGAAATATAATAGCCCAGTACCTTGGGAAATATGCAAATTCTGTCAGAATTACTACTATTAAATTCATATCTTCCATACCAAATATTTTCATACATTCTGTTTCATAAATATATCCTCTTCTGTTATATTTTTCCCTTCTAGATTCATGTGATACATCCTCACTGATGCAAATCAAGTTCCAGTCCTCACCTACAACTAATATTTCCTGCTGAAAGCTGATTACTTCTCTCAAAAATTTCTTAACCTCCACAACAGCATTTTTAAAGTAATATAAATACATACCAGCAAAATCCTCCCCCTTGCCCCTTACTACCACAAATCTACCATTATTATATTTTTTTCTTTTCTCTCTCCACTGGAGCCCTCTAGCAATCAGTATTATTCCCCTTTGTCCCTGATATTCTGTTGAATATTCATTCCTGAAATTGTATCTCTGTCATTTTCACATGCTCATTTCTTTCTAAATGTGACTCCTGCAGCATTTCTCTGTGCACTCTGCATTTCTTAATATAATTCAATACTTTCCAAGACACTATGGATAGAATAGCCATTATGATAAAAAGATACATAACATTTTAATATGTATTTCAAATTTTTGTCTTACGTGCACATACTGTTTAGCAGGGTGATCTTTTATACAGTTGTTTTGTCTCATCTCTATTTGAACCTATGTTGGATTTTCATGACTTTTTCTTTAACGAAAATCCTCAAACAAAAAAATAAATATATTTTCAAAACACCCCCATCCCATATTAACTTACAACAATCACGGAAAACTATGTACTTTTTAAGAAATTAGGTTTAACCCTCCAGTACGAAACAATTACTCCAAACTGACTGCTGGCTCCACAGGCATAACCTAACCTAACATTAAGGCTACCCATACTAAAGTGTACATTACAAAATGTATTCACACTTGCACCTATTGCTGTCTATTCTTTTATTGTTATTTCTCTTCCAGATATGGAAAATAGTCTTTATGTTTTTCAAAAAACATTAACTTTAGCCCTAATAACTGCATTGGCTACTTTTAAATAAAACTAAATCATGCATGGTTCTATTAAAAGTACTGCTTGGGAGGTTACTATCGCTTATTCATTTCCCATAATGTCAAACTATTTTTCACTGAACTGCTTGTTATTGCACCTTTAAATTTTGCATTTCCCTCAGTACAAAATGCTCAGAGCTCTCAAGATTAATTGCTTACACTTTCGGACACCTTGACTCCATTTAAAAGTAGTCAGCAATAAAAAAAAAAAAAAAAAAGCTAAAAACTTGCTGATGCATGAAGGAATCTTAGTGCATTTCACTCTGAACAAAATGTACAGAATTGCCCCATCTAACCGCCTTCAGCTACAGACTTCTTCACTCACACTGAGAACATTTGCTAATGGAAAAAACAACCCAATATCTCTGCAGATGCAAGAAGCTTAGCATTTCTGCACAGCTTTCATCATTTTTGTTTCCTTTTTTTTCCAAGTTTACTTGCTTACAAAAGTCTTGTTTACAGCTTAAGCCAAGGCCAATTATTGAGATATCCACCCTTGTAAAAAAACAAAACAACAAAAAAAATAAAACAAGCAAAATGATTAGTTGTACATAAAATATAATCAGTGCACTTTATACTGCACCCCCACCCAAGTAGCCCAAGAGTCAAAGATCACAGCATTACATTACCATACTTGCTTTAGTTTAGCCTTTCTTCTCCTGTTATACTGTAAAATCTATCTTTCCTACAAGTAAAAACGTACTTGTTTACTTCAATATTTTATCATATACAACAGTCAATGAAAAGTCTCTCTTTCCCATTTTTAACGTACCCCAATATAACATGCAGCTTATATTGTGAAATGGTTTATACAAATTCTAAGAACAATTGTTTTACTTACAATTATTTAGGATAATACCAGAGACTTAGAATTTCTGCATGGTTGCTGTCGCTCCAGGTCTGATGTCAGGGGTATAAAAACAAGCAGCCGATGCCATTACATCAATTTTTATTGCCCCAAATGTCAGGAGCTCCCCAATAGGGAGCTAAGCTATGGTGGAAAAAAAAAAGAAAACTCCACCAGTAAAAAGTAAATACCAATAGTAACACCCTTGCAAGGGGTGAGTAGTATACAGAGAGAGGAGGGAGAGAGAGAGAGAAGGGGGCTGGAGGGAGGGAAACCAGGACTGCAACAGTGAATATCACTTTCATCTACATTTATGGTAAGTGTACACAACTGTATTATGTTTTTTGTGTTTCACTGTTGCAGTCATCATGCTTAGGTTGATTCCCAAAGCTGTAGAAAGGTTGGAGGCAGTCAAGAAGCATTTGGGCTGGCTAGTATGCCCTGCAGGACTGCTGTTGCAAAACCCACCCTGGATTTAGAAAATATAGGCAGGTGGTAATGCTTGGTGAATGTGTGTACAGAACTCCAGTTAGCAGCCTCCAGAATGTCCCTGGTAGGGACTCCCCTGAGGAATGCTGTAGTGGTAGAAGTTGCTTTAGTGGAATGTGTTCTGACCCCCTGATGGGTTGGTTTCCCATGGTGTTTGTAGCAGAAAATGGATACAGTGTGCTATCCATTTGGAAATTGTCTGTTTTGAAATGGCCTTGCCCTCTGTCCCTGGTGCAAAATTGAGTAGTAACTGGTCAGATTTCCTGAAGGGCTTAGTCCTATCCAGGTAGAATCTGAGCTGTCTGTGCATGTCCAAGGAGTGCAGGATCCTTTCCCCTTTATTTTGAGGATTAGGGAAGAATGTTGGCAAATGGATAGATTGGTTGAGAGCCACACTGGACACCACTTTGGGCATAAAGGAAGGATTAGTCCTTAGGGAGACCCTGTCAGAATGAAAAATGATGAAGGGTTCCACGGCCATAAGTGCTTGTAGCTCAGACACACTTCTTGCTGAAGTGATGGCCAGGAGCAATGCTGTTTTCCAAGAGAGGAATTTTAAGTCTGCTGACGCTGCAAGCTCAAAAGGGGGCAGTGTGAGCTTTTCCAGGACAAAGTTAAGATCTCAAGCAGGGATGGGTGCTCTCCTTGGTGGCCTTAAGCTGTTTGCCCCTCTCTGGAATTGTGTGATGAGAGGGTGAGAGAATAGGGGTGGCTCAGAGTTGTAATGTGCCGAGACAGCAGAGGCATGGATCTTAATGGAGGAAAAGGCTAGACCTCTGTGGAGTAGATCTGCTAAGTAATCCAGGATTAGAGGTAGGAGGGCAGAGTTGTGTCCTCTCTTTTAGATTGAATCCAGGAGCAATACCTTTTCCACTAATCAGCACAGGATTTCCTTGTACTGGGTCTGGCTTCAAGAATGACGTCCAGTACCTGCTAGCTTAGGCTGGTCACTGGGAGAGAATTCAAGGAATAAACCAGGCTGCAAAATCTGTCCCCCCCTGCGGAGTGCTGACTGAGCAGGTTGGGGCTCAGAGGTAGGTGCCAGGGTGGCACCAGTGACAGGTTGTGCAGGAGATTGTACCATTGCTGGCATGGCCAGTCTGGGGCAATCAGAATTGTCCTTGGTCTGTCCTGTCTTATCTTGAGCAATATACTTGAGAGAAGGGGCAGAGGGGGAAATGCATAGATTGAGCGGTTTACCCACTGGAAGAATAGGGCATCCACTTTCCAGGCCCTGCTGTGAGGTGTCCTGGTGCAGAATTTGCTGAGCTGGTGATTGCAGGAGGAGGCAGAGAGAACCACCTCTGGGGTCCCTCATTTCTGAATCAGAAGGCTGAAGGTTCTGGGCTCTAGTTGACACTCGTGTGGGTCTAGGAAATTTCTGCTCAAGTCATCTGCCAGTGTTTTTTTTGCCTGGCAGGAATTGAGCTTGCAGATGGACCTGCATGTCCAAGGCCATGTTCCACAGGGGCATGGCTAGCCTGCAGAGTGGGTAAGAGTGGGTTCCCCCCTGCTTGTTGATGTACCACATAACTGTGGTGTTGTCTGTTTTTATTAGGAGGGTCCTGGGAAGAGTAGGGATCTGAAAGCTGTTAGAGCATGCTGCACAGCTAGCATCTCTTTTTAGTTTATGTACAGATGAATTTGACTTGGGCTCCAGTGGCCCTGAATGCACTTGGCATCCAGGTGTGCCCCCCTTGGCATAATCTGCGTCTGTGGTTAGTGTCTGGGTGGCATGGGGTTGAGCAAAGGGTAGTCCCTTGTTGTGGTTGCATGCTGCTGCCCACCAAAGAAACTGTCCTTAGACAAGGTATGACAGGAATGACTGTTTGTAGGTCTTGCGAATGTTGGCACCAAATCTTTTTAAGTACCACTGAAGTTTCCTCATATGGAGTCTGGCATATGGAATTAGTAGGACGCACGAGGCCATGAACCCTAGGGCCTGCAGGATTTTCCTTGCGGATAGCTGGGTTCTGGTGGCCATTTGACTGAAGTAGTCTGTCAGACTTGTTTTTCTGGTGTAAGGAATGCCATCTCGGATGCTGTGTTCAAGCTTGCTCCCAGGAATACAATCTTTTGACTGGAGACTAGTTTTGATTTATTTTCATTGATGGTGTACCCCAGGGAGGTTAGAAGATTTTTTACAAATGTCAGGTGCTGCAACAGCATTTCCTGTCTGCCTGGATCAGGCAGTCGTCCAAGTATGGGTCAATTTGAATTTTTCTCTGTCTGCAGTAGGCAATTGCTGGAGCCAGGCATATTGTGAATACTCTGAGAGCAGTGGATAAGCCAAAGGGAAGTGCAGAGAACTGATAATGCATAGATCCTGCCCTGAAGTGTAGATATTTCCTGCATGAGTCCCTTATAGGGATGTGCAGATAATTAAGTCTAGGGTAGCTAACCAGGCATCTTTGGCCAGCATAGGAAGAAGCTGCTGCAGGGTGAGCATTTTGAATTTTGGTACCACCAGGAAGGTGTTTAGGATGGAAAGATCTAGGATTGGGCGCCAGGTGCCATCTTTTCTGGGTACCAGGAACAGTTTGGAATAGAACTCTTGACCTATCTGTTCCGCAGGAACAGGATGAATTGCCCTTATAGAGAGAGCAGGGATTGAACTTGGTTTTGTTCCTCTGCCCACTGGTTTGGAGGGAGGTCTGGGAACCCTTTTGGGGTTGGCAGAGAGTGGAAGTAAAATTTGCACCCCTGAGTATAATGTTGAGCACCCATTGGTCTTTGGTGATAGAAGTCAAGTTTTTTGCATGATGAATTCCTCCTAGGGGCACACAAGCAATTATGCAGAGGTGGGGAGTGGAGTTGATAAGTCATTGGGAATTCTTCCCGTAAGGGGGTGGGGCTTAGCACTCCCTGTTTTTGAAGTGGAGGCACTCCATTGCTTAGATCTCTGCATACCCTGAGACTGTAGTCTGGGGGGGGGGGGTCTGTTTCCACCGGGTCTAGTTTGAGATGGCCTTGAGGGAGCTGGAAAGGAACAATGTTTCGAGGGGCAATGCCTACTGAATCTAGGAGGCTGTACTTGCAAGAAATCTTTGACTGTCTGCATAGATTTAGCTTTTTCTACCAACTTTTTAAGAACGTTTTCTGCTTTGGTGCCAAACAGATTGTCCTTATTCAAAGGAGCATCTAGTAATTTTGATTTGACATGGTCTGGCAAGGTTTGCTCCTTAAGCCAAGCATGCCTTCTCAGTACAGAACCAGTGACTGCTGCCCTGCAAGATGCTTCTAGGGCGTCAAAGCCTCACTGCAAGGTATACTTGCTGGCTTGGCTTGCAGAATGCATAAGCTCTTGTAATTCTTTATTTTCTGCACAATCCATAAAGGTAGCTGTTTTTTGCTTAATAAGTTTCATAATATGTTGTTGGTACTTCAGCATGTGAAACTGGCAATTCAAAGCCCTAACGGTGAGAGTTGCAGAGGTGTATACATTCTTACCCAATTGGTCTAAAGCTCTAGAGTCCCTGTCCAAAGGGGTTGGATTCTTAGCTGTAGTTGCTTTGATATTTTTAGGCCCCTGGGAGATGACCTCTGGGTCAGCAGTAGGATTTTTGAAAAGGAATTTGAGAGAGTCAGGTACTGTGTAGTACCAGTCTGTTTTCCTAGGGGCAGGGGGTAAAGTATCAGGAGTTAAACTGGATTCCATAAAGACATCATCCACAACATCCAGGACTGGGGGTATTGCTAAAGGCCTATGTTGTGGCAAGTCTAGAAATTCTCCGAGGCTCTTTTTGAACTGAGGATAGTCCTGGCATTCCCAGTGGAAATGCTCTCAAAGTATGTAAGGTTTCCCCAAAAGAAAAATCATCTGGAGGAGAAGCAGAGGGAATAGATTCATCTGCATCTGAATCCTCATAAGCAGATAAAGGCATGTCTTCATAATCAGATACCTCAGAGTCGTTGGACTCTTGGTCTGTTAAAGCTGCTAGGGACAGGTCTTTTTTTCTCTTAGCAGGGGAAAGGCTGACTTCCTCTAATCAACATAATAAGGTCTTCTGCCATTTTAAGCATTTGATGTTGTGGCAAGGAAGCAGGTGCTTGAGTTTGGGTTGTCGTTTTTTAGGTGTTGCGTACTTAGAAACTCAGTAGTTTTAGACAGAACTGAAGACACGAAAGTCGTCATCGGTTATTGTCGAATATCGGTAGTGCGAAGAACTTCTTCAGAAGCCAGTGCCTGCTCAGCAGCTCTGGAAACATCCAAGGTAGAGACATCCGCAGGTTCCATAGAAGAAGAGTCTTGTGGCATACCGGACTCGGAACGGGTCTCGGTAGAGGCCTGCGAATCCATTGAAGCGGGCATCAGGGGCTGAGAAAGCACCTCACTGAGTACCGACAAACTGGCGACTAGCTTAATGGAAGCGTCATTGGCAGATTTGGACCTGTGCGGTCTGTCTCTGTCTTCATCCTTACATTTTTTCAGTAGATCAGTAGTCAAATGGCTTACCGAAGCCATCTCAGAATACGGAGAACGAGAACGAAAGTATTTAATGACAATAAGGGCCCAACGATGAATAGTTCGGGTGTTAAACAAGGCACAAAACCGACAGCGAGGGACATCATGGTCTGGGCCTAAACAGGTGATGCAGTAAGAATGAAAATCTCGGTGTGGTATTTGCTTTCCACAGGCAAGACAACTGTTAACTTTTTCTGACATCGAATAGAGCAAGAAAAAAGGATCCCCAACGGGGTACTTAGCTTTAGAAGACTTCAGGATAATTCAATTCGATAATGAAAACTCAGGCAGCGGCCGACCGACACTCGTGCGAACTGCTTCGGGCTACACGGCAAGAAAGACTGATGTAATGGTGTCGGCTGCCTGTTTTTATACCCCAGACATCCTGACGTCAGACCTGGAGCGACAGCAACTGACACAGAAATACTAAGTCTCTAGTATTTGGACCAACTGAGAGCTACCTGCAGGCAGATAACCCAAGTGTGATGACTGCAACAGTGAAACACGAAGAACATCATATTTCATAATTGTGACTGACACTTAAAAATCTCATGCTTATTCATCAATTTCACTGTTACTGGTCTTCTTCCTTATCTCCATCTCCCAACACTAGACTCTGCTTCAAGTCCAATGTACTACTTATTCTTCAGGTCAATTCCTGCCCTTTCTTCTGTCTCTCAAACATTTTCCTTTGCAACACTGAGGAAGGTTTCACTAGCAAAGTCTCTCTATGAACTTTACTGTCAGAAGAATAAGAAGCAGGGACACCTTCTGCTTGCTGGCTCACTTTCTGTTGGATAAATATTTTGTTTTCCTCATTGGCCTGTTCTGCATCAAAAAATGCACTTGATCCTACAGTAAAAAACTGCCTGAAGACAGCTGGATACAGCAAATTGGATCTCACACCTGCATCTTGACATTTCCTGATTACTGGGATAAATTTGCTTCTCTTCTGCCTGGTGTACAGTAAATCATTTTCTATAAACACTCTGCTCTCTCCAATTAATATTTCTCCCTTCTGCCACAGTTTTGTCAGGATCAGCTCTTTCTGCTGGTATGACTGTATCTTTACTAGTATAGGTCTTGGCCATTTCTCATGGCCGTTTTTGGAGCATACAGTCAATGTGTCCTTTCAATTAACAAATCCTGTTGTGAAACACCAGTCTAGTTGCCTATTTGTCCTTTCATAAAATTAATATAGTCAGTTCCTTCCAGTTTCTCTGGTACAGTAAAACATTTCTCGCTTTTCTTTTTTTGCATGTGCTGTCTTCTTCCATTTTTTGAAACTGCTTTTCTTGAGAAGCCTCATACTCAGGCAGCCTTTTCTTCATTTAAACCTCTGACTTTTGCAGTTTTATCAGTTCATCTGAATAGCTAGCTAAAGCTTCTTCTATTTTTTTCCAGCTTTTTGTTATTTGAGTTGATATATTAATCACCTTTGAGTATATTTGACATATTTTTCTTCTAAATTACCAGAAGCAATTTTTTGAACTAAAGTAAAAGCTTGAACTTTTTTTCACTGAACAGCTGCAAAATCCTTCCCAGAAAATATTTTCTCTTCACCTTTTCTGGTTGATTTTCTTTCAGGTTCTCCAAATTTCCTTCTTACTGGCACCCAGGCAGTGTACTCACTAACCAGTAACTGAATTTTCCCAAACAATAGTTTCCATAGGCACTCCTTTTTCTTGTTTCTGCTTTTCACATTGAGAGAACTGAAATTAAGCTGTTAGTGTGCAGCCATCAGCGCACTTCTATCTAAACAGGTCTCCTGCAACATTGCTATTTTCACTCTATATTTCCTCATATAATTCAATAGTCTTTTGCTTTTTGTCTATAACTGTAAGGCCATTTACATTCCATGACAACATGGAGAGTAGCTATTATGACTGAAAGCTGCTAATCCCACCTACTATGCACTGCAGCTGTTTTGAATGCATATTTTGAATGTTTAGCTTACATGCACTCAATGTTTGATAGGCTGAACACATATGTAGTTACTTCTTGTCATTTGAACGTGTCACATTTTCACAACTTTTTGCTTAAATCAAACAAGAAACAAAATACATTTTCAGAACCTCCTATCCCATTTTCACACACAAAACTATGTACACTTTCAAAAAAATTAAATGCACCCCTACAGATAGGAGCAGCTGCCCCAAATGGACCCTTGGGCATTATGTATTCTAAAATTAAGTTACCCATGCTAAAGAACATGCTACAGCCTGTGTTCCTACTTGCACTGATTGCACATTTTCTTATCCATATCTCTCCAAATGTGTAAAAACAGTCTGCATGCTTTCAGTACACATTAAACAGATTTTCAGAACCCCCAACCAATTTTAACTTAGAAAATACTCACAAACCTATGCGCATTTTCAAGAATGTCTACACCTCCCAACAGGAGCAACTACCCTAAATCAACCACATGTATTACCTAATCTAAAATGAAGAGCATGTTATAGCCTGTATTCTCACTTACTAACTGCTCTTTGTTCTTGCATGTTTTCAGTAAACATTCACATTTAGTCCCAAGTACAAAAAAAAAAAGTGCACTGGCTAACTTTAAATACATAAACTAAACTGTGCACTGTTATATGAAATATATTAACATATTAAAGTTGCTGAAGAAGCAAAGACTTAATTATCTTATTAATTTCCACAATTTCAAACTTCATTTACTTTTTCACTGGACTGCTTGCTAATGCACCTGTCAATATTAATTACATTGTGCTGAGAGAAATTTACAAAATACAGTGTGCTCAGTGGTCTAATGATTAATACATGCACCTGCAGCTATATAATAACCCAAATAAAAAACAGTGGTAATGAGAAAAAAAAACACTTTGCAGATGCATGAAAGAATATTTGTAAATTTCACTCAGAACGCATTGATCATACTTCTCATGGTTAACTGCCTTTCTTGTTGCCCATTGAAAGTATATGTTAATGGTAAAACTAACAGCTAATGATCTGGCAAATATAAGAAAAAAAAAGTTATGTACTCACCATAACGTTCCATGTGTGTTGTCCATCTTGTCTTCATTCTGGACTGGTTGGGTTTGGAACCGATCCTTGATTCCGACTCGGTCGTATACAAAAGCTTGAGGTCTTCCACTGACTCGTGGCTGTATCCCTTTCCCATCATTCCCTAGGAAAGCTCTCCAGATCTTGTTTGCTGATAACAACAGTTACCTGATGGACTATCTCAACACCTTACAGAACAATGAAGAAGATCAGAGAACTTTACTTGCCAGATGTAGCCGCTCGGTCCTCCAAGAGCAGAAGACTGGGGGAAGGATGGTGGGATGTAAGAATGAAGGCGAGATGGACAACACACATGGAATCTTATGGTCAGTACATAACTTCTTTATGTGATGTTGTCCTATCTCGCCTTCATTCTTCACTGGTTGAGACAGCGTCCCTAGCACCATATTTCTTGGGTGGCTCATGGGAGAATATTGTTCAGAACAGTGGACCCAAAAGAGGCCCTGTTCCTGGAGGCCAAATCCACTTTGTAATGACTGATAGCAGCAGTCTGCATTTAAAGTGGAACCTGTGTGTTGAGAGACAGCCTTACAAAACTATCTGCAAATATATAGAGCTGAGTATATTTTTCTGTATTATTCTGTATTATAGAGCTTAATTGTTGCTTAGATATCTGTTGTCTTAGTGTTCTGCAAAAATAGAGAGATCAGTATATATTTTTTTGGTTTTATAATTTGCACTCTGATTCCTCACATCTCTGTTGAAACTTTTCCCCACCCCCCCCCCCGTCCCTGTTCTTGGTTGTAGTTTAAATTTGGTGGCTTCTGCAGTGCCCATCCCACTGTAGATTTGATCTAGGACACTCCCCCAGTCCCATCTCTTTACCGCATTCTACCTAATAAACCCTTTCGGCACTTGCTTTTAGTCCTTTTTAATTTAATTACATTTTTTCAAACTGTGTGTGGACCAATATTGCTACATACTCAAGTGTGCCATCTTGCACTGCATGTGAATTGTTTTTACTACTGTTTTTGCTACTTTTATGAAAAAAAAATTGTAAGCCTGTTTCCTACCTTTCCTGTAATTAGTGTTCCAGATACAGATTTGCTGTATCCAGGACTATTTGTAAACTTCTGAGCCCCCAAGCCTTTCTGTGTTGGAGGGAAGCCTTCTAGCTTATCAGTGGGAGTGGTAAGCACTAGGTAACCTGTCTACCACATAAGGAGTGGTTCTGGCCCAGAATTTGTAGTTATTAGCCGTTTAGGCAGTCTTCCATCTCTCTCAACTTTCTGATTTGAAGGCCTGCATTTGCACTTGTTTCTGTCCTGTAACTCCTGGGCCCATCTCAATTGCTCACTCAAAAAAAAAAAAAAATATCTGCTTTTACTGTATTTGCGTTTCTTCCTACTTTATTTTGCTTTTGCGTCATCTTAAGAGTACTCAATTGTATTAATTACTGCTTGGTGTGACTCATTCTGAGCCTTTTAGTTTAAGCACTTGGGCTTCAGACCACTTGTTTTACATTGGGAAGGTTTGTGGTCTGCACTGTGGTGGCAGGACAGGTAGCTTGCATCCTTCTAAGTTGGGAACTGCTGATTGAGGGCTCAGTGTCTGTTATTCTAAAAGTGTATTAATTCTGTTTTAAGCACTTGGGCTTCAGGCCAGTTATTTTACATTAAAAGGGTCCGTGGTCTGCACTCTTGTGGGAGGAGAGGGTGGACTCTGCCCTTCTAGCTGGGAATTTCTGGTTAAAGGCTTATAGTGCCTGCATATCTAAACTGCTTCTTACTGAAATTGGTACACCTTGTTTGCTGTAGCATAGACTAGATCCAGGCCTGCTGAATCTAGCTTTGTTTGTATAACTTGAGCACTAATCCAGGCATTCTTTAACGTATTCAATTGCATTTATTACTGCTTGGTAGTAACTTGATTAAAGTGTAGCTATCATTCTAAGTCTTTTGGATTAAGCACTTGGGCTTCAGACCAGTTGTTTTACATTAGGAAGGTTTGTGGCCTGCATTGTGGTGGCAGGACAGGCAGCTTACATCCTTCTAAGTTGGGAACTGCTGATTGAGGGCTCAGTGTCCGTTATTCTAAATGTGTATTAATTCTGGTTTAAGAACTTGGGCTTCAGGCCAGTTGTTTTACATTAAGAAGGTTTGCAGTCTGCACTGTAGTAGCAGAACAGGCAGCTTACATCCTTCTAAGTTGGGAACTGCTGATTGAGGGCTCAGTGTCTGTTATTCTAAAAGTGTATTGGCTTCAGGCCAGTTATTTTACATTAAAAGAGATCGTGGTCTGCACTCTTGTGGGAGGAGAGGCTGGTCTCTGCACTTCTGAGCTGGGAATTTCTGGTTAAAGGCTTATAGTGCCTGCATATTTGAACTGCTTCTTACTGAAATTGGTACACCTTGTTTGCTGTAGCATAGACTAGATCCAGGCCTGCTGAATCTAGCTTTGTTTGTATAACTTGAGCACTAATCCAGGCATTCTTTAAAGTACTCAATTGTATTTATTACTGCTTGGTAGTAACTTGATTAAAATGTAGCTATCATTCTAAACCTTTTGGATTAAGCACTTGGGCTTAAGACCAGTTGTTTTACATTAGGAAGGTTTGTGGCCTGCATTGTGGTGGCAGGACAGGTAGCTTACATCCTTCTAAGTTGTGAACTGCTGATTGAGGGCTCAGTGTCTGTTATTCTAAAAGTGTATTAGTTCTGGTTTAAGCACTTGGGCTTCAGGCCAGTTATTTTACATTAAGAAGGTTCGTGGTCTGCACTCTTGTGGGAGGAGAGGCTGGACTCTGCCCTTCTGAGCTGGGAATTTCTGGTTAAAGGTTTATAGTGCCTGAATATTTGAACTGTTTCTTACTGAAATTGGTACACCTTGTTTGCTGTAGCATAGACTAGATCCAGGCCTGCTGAATCTAGCTTTATTTGTATGCTTGTTGTTTGTTTGCTTGTTATTTCCCTGAAACGCTAATTCCACCTAAAACGTGGCTTTTCAGCGCTTCTGTGGATCCCTAGTGATATCTGCATTGCTTACTGTACTTATTTCCTTGTTTCACTTGAAAGAAAGTTACTGTTTGTCGTTTTTGCATTTAAGTTACCTGTAACACATTGCATTTAAGTTACCTGGCACTTGCTCACTAAAGCAATTATACAAGTCAGCGCTAAAATATTAAAAGCACTACACCCTCACAAACTCTCCTTGAGTACCTCATTCCCCATTGGCCCTTTTTTTTCAATTAAAAAAGGAATCCCCAATACTATTCTAGCATGTCCAAAGGTCAGCTGTCAATCTCCTCTCCGGTCCAGCTGGTGAATCCGGGAATCTTGAGGCAATGTTACAACTGCCTCATGTACACAGACAACCCTCTCCTCCTCCCAACAAATTCCAACACATGTGAGAGATGCAACTATATAGCCATACTGGAGGCTAAGCTCTCTCAACTCAGTACTGGCGAAACCAGTCAGGAGGAGAAGGAAACCACACTCACTACAATTCCAGTCTCACAAAGACCTACCACGACAGCAAACCAAAAACAAACACACAAAAACATACTCAAAGGCTCTAAATAAAAATCTGCCTAAGCAGCAGAGACCTCCAAAGCAGACACCCAAGCAACCGCTACCCCAAAACAAAACACGTGCAACACATAGCTCACAAAGCCAGTGTGCCGAACAGTCACAGCCCTTAAGGCTAAACAACACACCTGATACACTTGTAATAGGTGACTCTATCGTCAGGCACACTGACGTCCCGCTCACCAGGCTGAACAAGGAGAAGGTCACGGTGAGCTGCCTGTCGGGCGCTAGGATCCGCCACATAACACAAGCACTCAGGTCACTCCAAGGCAAGTACAAATATGACTCAGTCATTGTCCATGCTGGTGTGAATGACCTGAGACGTACCTCCCTGGACTACATGAAAAGAGACAGAGGAGCTCTCTGAGCATGTAGCCCAGGCCGGTATGACCCTGAACTTGAGTAGCATCTTACACTCACCAAGAATGATGCCACAATATGAAGACAAGATGATCAATTTCAACAATTGGCTTAAGTATTGGTGTCATTCAAAGGGGATCCAATGCCTGTCAGCCTGGGATGACATGCTCGACAAGCCACGATGCTTCGCTAGGGACGGCTTGCACCTGTCATCCCTGGGCTTTCGGATATTGGCAAAGGCTCTTGCTACCCCCATAGTGCCTTTTTAGGCAAGGCTCAAAAGACAAACCCACCTCCATAGGTATCACAAGGGATAAGAAACTAAGAGTAATCCTACTCAACGTCAGAAGTCTAAACCTCAAGATGCATGCACTCGAAACTCTCCTTAGCATGGAGAACATCGATATCTGTGCAGTAAAAGAAACCTGGTTCAAGGCTCCCGAGAGCACCCCAGCACTACCAGGTTATACCTCATACCATGCTTTTCGGCCCCAAAACTTGGACCGAACCACAAAAGGAGGGGGAGTATCAATATTCGTCAAAGATACCCACACCTCCAGGTTGGTGGCACAGCACGAAGCATCAGAGACTATCCGTGTGCAACTAACAGTGGGTAAAACTGCCTTCCAGTTTATAGCCTACTACAGACCACCCTCCCAAACCCTGGAACCCCACTCGGCCTTCCTGAGAACACTGGAAAATATGAAGGTCTCTCCAAACACCATTATATTTGGCGACTTCAACTACACAAATATAGACTGGGAGCATTACTCTAGCTCCAACACCCTAGCCCAAAGGTTCCTAGAATTTATAAACTCAAATGCTATGGAACAACTTGTTACCACTCCCACAAGAGGGGAAATCATACTGGACCTGATCATCACCAACATGGTGACTCTATGCTCCAGACCAGAAGTATATCCCTCACTGGTAAGATCAGACCATAAACTAATCTCACTGGATAATAACAGCACGACTCCACCCCCTGCCCTGAAAACCACAGTGAAAAACTTCTCTAAAGCAAATTTCACACTCCTCAAAACCGAGGTGGAATCCTTCAAAGCCCCCGGGCCCGTGGAAAATACGGCCCAGACCGCAGAATCTTTTATAAACGCATTCTATGAACACCTTCAGGAATGCATGGATCATGCAATCTCAAATAAAACCAAGACCCAATCCTCCAAAGGCAGACGTCCTGTCTGGTGGACCCCAGCCATAAACAAACTATACAATAGAAGAGGAAGCTACTACATGATAGAGCAAAATCTCAAAAAGGGAAGGCATCTCTGATCAGTATTAGCAAAAAACTACGGGCACTCATAAAATCGTCTAATCCCAGCTTCGATAGAAAAATTGCACAGGACACTAAGGATAATCACAAGGCTTTCTTTAGTTATGTTAGGAACCTGGGTGGGAATTCCTAGATATGCTCAGAATTAGTCCAAAATGACAAAAAATACACCGAACCCACAGACATTGCCAACATCCTAGCTGACAGGTTCAGCGCAAACTCCCCCCCCCCTCCCCACCAAAAGGGCAAATATCTATCCCAGCAGAGTGCTGCCTCCCTGTCATCTCAGATGCTCAGGTCAGAGCTGCCCTCTCCAAAGCAAAAAACACAGCATCAGTGGGACCAGACGGTGTCTCGGGCTGCGTCCTACATTAACTCCAAGAAGAGCTAAACCCAAACATAAAACTACTGTTCAATATCAGCCTTACTACATGATATGTACCCAAAGAGTGGCATAGAGCAACAGTGGTCCCTCTCCACAAAGATGGTGCCTCAACGGATCCTGGAAACTATCGCCCCATAAGCCTGACTAGCTTGGTCTGCAAAGCTATGGAAAGGATCATCATGGACCTCATAAATAAAGATATTGGGGACCTACAGACACTGGATCCTACCCAGTTCGGCTTTGTTAAGGGCAGATCCTGCCTCTTAAACCTAGTTGATTTCTTTGAAACAGTCACCAAGGCCATTGACGAGGGGAAGGTGGTCCACACAGCCTACCTGGACCTCGCAAAAGCCTTCGATACAATACCCCACTCGGGCATTATAGATAAGCTCACCAGCTTAAATATAAACCCCCTATATCACTAGATGGGTTGCAAACTGGCTCAAGGACAGAACCCACATGGTTAGAATTGCTGGAGCCATGTCAGACTCCAAACCAGTTACAAGTGGCGTCCCACAAGGCTCAGTCCTGGGACCTCTCTTGTTCGGTATATATTTCTCGGAGGTACAAGCCAACACGGAAAGACTGTGGCTGACCAAGTTTGCAGATGACTGCAAACTGGGTGCCATAATCGACTCTCCAGCTGACACAAGCATCCTCCAAAGGGCCTCATAGAAACAGACAACTGGTGCCAGAGCCATGGCCTCAAGCTAAACGCCAAAAAGTGTATAGTCATCCCCTTTGGCAAAAACAAAGTGCCCACAAATTACCACATAGGTGGTAATCCATTTAGTACAGAAGAAGTAATTAGGGACCTAGGGACCCAAGTTGATAGCAATCTCTCATTTGACAACCACGTGGCCAAAGTGGTTAGAGAAACATTTTATATAGCCCACCAAATCATGAAGGGATTCACATCTAGATCAGGGGAGGTCATCGTGCCTCTTTACTCATCCCTCATCAGGCCCATAATTGAGTACAATGCCCCTTTTGGGGTGTACCTTACCAGACACCTGCAGCAACTGGAAAGACCCCAAAAGTACCTCACCAAGAGGATCAAAGGGCTCAAACAGATGCCATATGCTGCCCGGTTAAAGAAACTCCAGCTCTACTCAGTGGCATACCGCCTGCTCAGAGGCGATCTGTGCCTGATGTATAAAGCCATGTCCAACCCGGAATTAATGGACATGCTGCACCTCAGAAAATCCAAATCCCATCGAGCTACGCACTCGAGAGACTTGAACCTCAGCACTGAAATAAATAGGACATGCTGGAGGGACAGATTCATAACCCAGAGGCTCCCTTCACTCTGGAATAAAATCCCAGTCCAGGTTAGGCAGAGTCTCTCATTGACTCTCTTCAAGAGGAATCTTGATGAGTGGATGGGAGATCGTAGGTTTACCCCGGGTATCACTTCTGTGTCACTGTTAGACAGAGGCACAGTATACTAACCTCGAAAAAGGGCATAGCAAACTTAATTTAAAATGGGTGGCGAAAGCCAAACACTCTGGCTAGGCTTATAAATGCCCTAGGGCAGATAGCCTAGTATGAACCTATGAACCTATAAAGGTATGAGGCCCTGTCCATGCTGCAGCAGCACAAATGGTATCAACTGGTAGTCTAGCGCGAAAAGCAGAAGCTGCTGCTATGGCTCTCGTAGAATGACCTCTGACTTTGCCGGGGGGATCTTTGTTGTTCGATTTGTATGTAAAAGTAATACAATCAAAGAGCCATTTTGAAAGTGGGACCTTAGATACAGCAGTACCTTTCTTAACTTCTGAAAATGAAACAAATAATTGGTCAGATTTTCTGAAGTCTTTTGTCCTATACAAGCAGAAATGTAACTGTCTATGTACATCCAGTTGGTGTAGCATATATTCTGCCTTGTTGCCATAGTTAGGAAAAAAACACTGGTAGATCTATGGACTGATTCAAATTAGACTCCGAACATACTTTTGGTAGGAAGGATGGGTTTGTTCGAAGGGATACTCTGATTTTGTGGAAAAGCATGCAGGGGGGTTTATCGATAATGCTTGCAGCTCTGAAACCCTTCTAGCAGAAGTAATGGCAATCAAAATAATTGCTTTCCATGTCAAGAACTTTAGATCACGATCACAGGATGATGTAGGTTCAAAGGGGGGAGGGGATCAAACAGGACGAAAAGTTTAGATCCCATGGTGGTAGAAGGGTCATAATGGGTAGTTTTAACAGAACAGTGCCTTTCAGGAAGGCTTTGCATACTGGGAACCATCAAGTTTTGGGCTAAATTACTTATATGAAAATTGGCTATCGCTGCTAACTTGACTCGAAAGGCAGATGCAGCTGCGTCTTCATTAAATAGCTTTGTTAGAAACTCGAGGATAGAACCTATAAGAGCAGAAAAGGGATCAATGTGATTACTTAATGCCCAAGAAGGAAATCTTTTCCATTTGCTCATGTATAGTTTTCTCATTGAAGCCTTATGAGATGAGATCAAGATATGTTTCACAGAAGGATAAAGGTTAGGGAGCCTGGTTATATTTGGAATTGGTGCAGCCAAGCTGTCAATTTGAGGGTTTGAAGAGAGGGGTGGAGCGTTCCAGACATACGAGTCCAGAAGGTCTGGAACTGGGTCCAGAACCCACGGCTCCTCCAGGAGATGAGGCCAAAGGAAGGGGAACCAAATTTGATGAGGCCAGTGTGAGGTGACGAAAATTAGACTGCTTCCCAATGAGCTGGCTTTCTGAACAACTTTGGGTATCAAGAGGAAAGGGAGGGAAGGCATAAAGGAGACCTGAGGGCCAATCGTGTACAGGTGCATCCCTTGGTGACTCCCCTAGAGGGGGGATTAGGGCAAAATAGCTGCTGCATTTGGCATTCATGGATGTGGCAAAATTATCACAAGGCTGGCCCCATTTACGGAAAATCATTTCCGCTACTTTTTGTTTCATGGACCACTCGTGAGGCATCAGAATCTCTCTGCTGAGTTTGTCTGTTATCAAGTTAGATTTCCCCAGGATGCGCGTTGCCATCAGAAAGCGTTGGGAGAAGGTCGCCCACTGCCATACTCTCAGGGTCTCTCGACAAAGGGGGTAGGACCTGGTTCCTCCTTGTTTATGTACCAAACAACTGACATGTTGTCTGTCTGCATTGCAACAGTTTGCAGCAAGAGAGTCCTGAAGTGCCTGCAATGCCAAAAGAACCAAACTCATCTCTAGGACATTGATGAGCAAATGGGCCTCGTGATCCTGCCATGTGCCTTGGACTGTCCTTCCCAGATAATACCCCCACCCATCTGGGAGGTGTCTGTTGTTACTGTGACTAAAGGCAGAGGAAGAACAAAGGTTCAAACTGATGTCACATAAGTGGAGTGAAACAACCAGGAAAGGTCTTTTTTTGCAGGACTCTTATCAGTATGGTGAGACATGGGTAGTTCCTGCAACGACCACTGAGTGAACAGTAGCCATTGCAGGATTCACATGTGCATGGGTGCTGTTGGAAAGAATAGTTGTGTAAAATCTTACCATAACCATAGATGTCCTCTTCCATGTTGCAGTATTCATACTGTGGGATTTTCTACCTCAGGCGACCCGAACATCGGCTCCTATACAAATGCTTTCAGCCTGGTTGCTGTACGTGCAGGGACGTCACACGTAGAGTCATAAACCAGAGGCCTTAAATCTGACGTCTGCACGCACAGACCTCAGCACTAACTGCCCAGTCGGACAGTAGCCTAGGAGATGCAAAAAAAATGTCTTTCAGACAGGTGAAATGCCACAGACTAATCCAGAACGGGCCTAGTGTTGGTAGGGACTCAATGGAGTCTCTAGTCCTGTAACTATTTCAGAAGGGGGGCAGGAGGGAGGGAAGGAATACTGCAACATGGAAGAGAAGGACATCTATAGTTATGGTAAGATTTTACACAACTATTCTGTCCTTCTATTCTCATGTTTATTTTGTTTTTATTTTACATTTGTTGACCGGGATAGTCCGACTGGATACATGTCCATTTTCAGTGGAGGCCCGGGGAAAAAAGCTCCAAGGTCAGCAAATTAGATTAAAAATATGGTATATAAAGTAGTTAACATATCTAAGGAAGCATTAAGTTTATGATTCAATTTTTACAGAGGTTACATACCCAGGTAAATAGTAGTAGTTCCGGGGTTAAAGAAAATCAGAGAGTAGGTCTTCATTAAGTAATTCAAGTCAGCTAAGAATACTGTTATTGACTCATACCATTAGTTACAGATACAATATTTACAGTGGTCACATTCCAAAACACACGAGTTAAAGTAAAGGTCAGGATAGTGCCACAGGTAAGCTAAAATAACTATTTTAGTCATATCGTCTGTGCATATATTCCGCCAGGCAAAACTTAAATACTCTGGAGGATATCCTTCACTGGATATCCACTACCTATCCCCAAGGAACCATAGTTCTTGGTGACTTCAATACCGACTGTAACCCCTGCTCCTCTGACCCCCCCCCTGCACCCCTATAAACTTATCTGGGTTTTAACAGACCATAACCTCTCCCACCAGGATAAACAAACCAACCAACCGGGAAAGTATCCTAGATTGGATCCTAGTTAATAACCAACCCCAATTATACACAGCTGGTACTCTCCCTGATGACCTTAGTGACCATCTACTAACCTATATCATAAAACATGAGGCAGAAAACCCCCATCAGACCAAATATAAAACAATTAGAAACAGGAAAATCTTTGATGCTATTTTCCTAAACGAATTAAAAGCAGTTGACTGGTCAGAACTAAAAAAATCTACCACTAAAAGAGGCTATAGCTCACTTTAACACCAAATTCCTAAGCATCCTTAAGGCTCATGCTCTAGCATGTACAATAAAATGTAGAACAAACACAGCACCATGGCTCACAAAAGATACCAAATCTAAAATCAAAACTAGAAACAAGGCCTGGGCCAGCTGGAGATCAACTAAAGCCCCACTTGACCATTTAAAATATTGTCAACTCAGGAATGATATAAAAAAATCTATTTTACTAGATAAAAAAGCTTTTACCATAACCTCCTACAAAAACACCAAAACCACCCTCAAAAGTTCTGGGCAGGCCTAAATCAACTTCTGCATCCAGGTCATTCGACCACCCCAACCCCAGCTAACCACACCAATAGCTCCCCTGAGACCACAGCTGCCGCTTATAATAACTTTTTCACTGAAACAATACAATCCCTAGCAAATCAACTAACCCCCACAAACCTAAACCACACCCCTAAACTACCCACTAATCACCACCAATTTAGCTTCCAACAGATATCCAGTAGTTTTATCAAAACACATAAAAAAAACTAAAACCTACCATCCTCGCTGCTGACCTCCTCCCTGCAGAGTACCTACAAATAGCTGCAGATGCCATTGCATATCCCATATCTATCCTATTCAACAGAACCTTACCCGAAAGCGCTATCCCCTCCCTTTGGAAAATATCCCACATCATCCCAACTCCACAAAGGTGGAAGTTCTACTGACATATCCAACTATAGAACCACTGCCATTCTTTCCCCATTAGCCAAAATAATGGAGAAATGTGTACACAAGCCAAGTACAGTTTTGTACCTACCATAAATGTAGATGCTCGACTGTATACCCTGCTGCAGTCATCACACTTGGGTTATCCTGTCGTCAGGCGGTCCCGCAGTCAGCCTGAATTCCAAAGTCTTGGTCCGGCGTTGGTTGCTGTCGCTTCTTCCCGGACGTCAGTGCGCCAGGGGTATATAAGAGGCATCTGACGCCATTTTCTTCAGTTTTTCTTGCCCCAGATGTCAGGTGCCCCTCCAAAAGATGGTCAGTAGATAGTACCAATAATAAAATCTTAGCACAAACAAAACATCCCTCCAGCTATAAGCAAATACACCACACAGGTTGTATCAGATTTTAAGGTATTGAAAGGTTTTAGTTAGGTCAGAGGGGATGGAGGGAGGGTAACCTGGACTGCAACAGGGTATACACTCGAACATCTACATTTATGGTAGGTACAAAACTGTACTATGTTCATCGTGTTACCCTGCTGCAGTCATCACACTTGGGTAGAATCCCAAAGCTAAGGATGGGAGGTGGAGTCAAACAGGGTCAGAGGAGGCTAGAAGGCCCTGCAAAACTGCAGTGGCGAAGCCAGCTCTAGTCTTAGAGTAAAGTGGTAAGTGATAGTGTTTGGTGAAGGTGTGTACTGAACTCCAAGTTGCAGCTTCCAGAATATCCTTGGTTGGCACCCCTCTGAGGAAGGCTGCAGATGTAGCTGTTGCCCTGGTGGAGTGGGGCCTTATGCTAGCAGGAACTGGTTTTCCATGATGGGTGTTGCAAAAACGTATGCAATGTCCTATCCATTTGGAAATGGTCTGTTTTGAGATCACCTTTCCTTGTGATGCTGTAGCATAGGATACAAAAAGTTGGTCAGATTTTCTGAAAGCCTTAGTTTTATCCAAGTAGTAACGTAGTTGCCTGTGAATGTCCAAGGAATTCAGGAGTCTTTCTCCTTTGTTCTGTGGATTTGGAAAGAAGGTGGGTAAGTGGATGGTTTGATTTAGAGCCACACTGGATACCACCTTTGGCATAAAGGAGGGGTTAGTTCATAGAGAAACTCTGTCTTGATGAAAAATGAGGAAGGGCTCTACTGCCATTAGTGCCTGTAGCTCTGAGACTCTTCTGGCTGAAGTAATTGCTAGCAGCAGGGCAGTCTTCCATGATATAAACTTTAAGTCAGCTGAGAAAGCTGGCTCAAAAGGTGGCAGGGTAAGTTTTTCCAGAACAAAATTTAGGTCCCAAGTTGGTGTTGGCGCTCTCCTGGGAGGCCTAATGTTTTTTGCCCCTGTGAGATACTGCCTTAGAAGTGGATGTGAAAATAAGGGAGGATCCGTGTTGTAGTGAGCTGAAATAGCTGAGGCGTGGATTTTAATAGATGAAAAAGAAAGTCCTTTGTGTAACATCTCAGTTAAATATTGTAGAATCTGAGGCATGTCCGGCTGAAGGGCATTTTGGCCTTTAGCTTGGTTCCAGGCGCAAAATCTTTTCCATTTGTCTGAGTAGGCTTTCCTGGTGCTGGGCCTCCTGGCCTCCAGAATGACATCCATAACAGCTTGTGAAAGAGGGGCTGGCTGGTTGCTTAGGTGATGTGCCATGCAGCCAAATTTAAGGTTTTGAGCTGGCTATGTAGAATCTGACTGCCTTGCTGTGAGAGTAGATGAGGAATTTGTGGTAAAATCCATGGTGGGCCCTGGGCCATGTTCCTTAGTAGTGGGTACCAGTGCTGGCGTGGCCAGTCTGGGGCAATGAGTATCATTCGAGGTCTCTCCATCCTGACTTTCAGCAGCACCTTTGTGAGAAGGGGCAATGGAGGAAAGGCATATACTGTCAGCATTTTCCAACTGAATGAGAATGCATCCACTTTCCAAGCTTGATGGTGAAATGTCCTTGCGCAAAATTTTGAAAGCTGATGGTTTTGGGGGTTGGCAAACAGGTCCATGTCTGGGCGCCCCCATTTTTGAGTTATCATTGCAAATACTTGTGGATCCAGTTTCCACTCGTGGGGATCCATGATGTTTTTGCTTAGGTCGTCTGCCAATGTGTTCTTTTTTCCTGGCAGGAATTGGGCTTGTAATTGAACTTGGTAAGCCAGTGCCGTGTTCCACAAGGTCATTGCTTGCCTGCACAGAGGGTAGGAGTGTGTACCCCCTTGTTTGTTTATGTACAACATTAATGTGGTGTTGTCTGTCCTTATTATAAGCTGTCCTGGATGTAAGAGGTCCTTGAAGGCTGTCAGAGCATTCTGTACAGCTAGCATTTCTTTTTGACTGATGTGCAGATTCCTTTGATCTGCAGTCCATATGCCTTGAATGCACCGTCCTGCCATGTGTGCCCCCCAGGCATAGTCCAATGCATCTGTTGTCATAGTTTGCCTGGCTGGGGGTAAGGTGAAAGGCTGACCCTTGTTGAGGTGACATGCCTGTGGCCACCATAGAAACTCATGTTGAAGGCAGGCAATGAGAGGTATCACTGTTTCCAAGCTGTGGCTGTGTTGAGTCCATACGCTTTTCAGGTACCATTGTAATTTCCTCATATGCAGTTTTGCAAATGGTATTAGTAGTATACAAGATGCCATGAAGTCCAAGGCCTGCAGAATTTTTCTTGCAGGGAGTTGGGTCTTTGTTGCCATTATTTTGAAGTATTGCGTTAGTTGTAGTTGTTTGTCTGGAGTCAGATAAGCCATCTGGGCCGTTGTATTCAAGCTGGCACCCAGGAATGTCATATTTTGTGAGGGCACTAGTTTTGATTTATTTTTGTTTACTGTGTACCCTAGGCAACTTAGAAGGTGTTTTACAAAAGTCAGATGTTGTAAGAGAATGTCCTTGCTTTCTGCTTGGATGAGGCAGTCGTCCAGGTATGGGTATATTTGAATTACTCTTTGTCTGCAGTATGCAATTACTCTTGCCAGGCATTTTGTGAAGACACTGGGTGCAGTAGATAAGCCAAAGGGCAGTGCAGAGAATTGGTAATGGGTTGAACCTGCAATGAAACGGGGGTATCTTCTGCAATTTTGTCTGATAGGGACATGCAAGTATGCCTCCTTGATGTCCAACGTTACTAGCCAAGCTTTCTTGCCCAACATGGGAAGAAGCTGCTGTAGTGTTAGCATCTTGAATTTGGGTACTTGCAAGAAGGTGTTTAGAATTGAAAGGTCCAGAATGGGTCTCCAAGCATTGTCCTTTCTGGGGACTAGACAGAACCTTGAGTAAAATCCTTGGCCTTGCTCCTGTGTAGGTACCATATGAATGGCTCTCATGTCCATGAGAGTTGTAATTTGTTTTTGTGCCTCTGCCCATTGATTTTGTGGCAAGTTCCTTTTATCCTTGGCAAGGTGTGGAAATGGAATCTGTATCCTTGTGAGATAACGTCTAGGACCCATTTGTCCTTTGTGACTATGCGTCAGTTGTCTATAAAAAGTGCTAATTTTCCTCCCAAGGGAGCTGCCACGAGATTTTTGCTTGGCAGTTTGAGGTTTAAGTCATTGTGTTTGTCTTCTAGTAGTTTGGGACCTGTCTTCTCCTCCCTTCTGTGTTGCAGTGCCCCATTGGCGAGGTTTGTAAGGGATTTGGGTTTGTCCTCTGCCCCTTGGGCGTCTGTATTTACCCCTCTGTGGTCTGTCAGAAGCTGGAAAGGACCAATTTTTTGCTGGCCAATTTCTGCTGAAGCGTGGGGGTTGTACCTGTAAGAAATCTTTGACCATCTGCATAGATTTTGCCTTATCCTCCATTTTCTTTAAAACCTCTTCTGCTTTAACCCCAAATAAGACATCCTACTGTAAGGGTGCATCTAGTAACTTTGCTTTAACATGATCAGGCAGAGTTTGTTCCTTTAACCAAGCATGCCTACGTATAACAGACCCAGTAACAGCTGCTCTACAGGAAGCATCCAAGGAATCAAATCCACATTGTAAAGTATGTTTGCCCACCTGTTCAGCTGCATGCAACAGATCCTGCATTTCTTTGAATTCAGACTGCTGAGGGTGCGTGCTCATCTTTTGTTTTATTTGAGACATTAGGAATTGCTGGTATTTCAGCATGTGAAACTGACAATTTAGTGCTCTCATAGCTAGAGTAGTTGAGGTGTAAACCTTCTTTCCCCCACCTATCTAGTGCTCTGGAGTCCCTTTCAGAGGGTACAGGATTTTTAGCCATAGAAGCCTTAGCCCCTTTGGGACCCTGGGAGATGGTCTCTGGATCAGCAACAGGGCTTTTGTAAAGGAATTTGTGAGAGTCAGGCACTCTATAATATCTATCTGGTTTGGCTGGAACAGGAGGCAGAGAATCTGGATTTAGACTAGATTCTAAGTAAACATCATCCACAATGTCTAAAACTGGAGGGATAGCAAGTGGTCTGTGCTGGGGGAGTAAAAGAAACTCTCGGAGCCTTTTCTTTGAGTCGGAGTAGTCCTGACCTTCCCAGTGGAAGTGTTCCCTTATGGTATGTAAGGTTTCCCCCAAAGGAATAGTCTTCAGGGGGAGAAGCTGAGGGAATGGAATCTTCAGCATCAGAATCTCCATAAGGGGGAAAGGAGTAATCCTGTTCCTCAGAGGAGCCTGAGGAAATAGACACTTGATCAGAGGAGGCATAATCCTCCTCTTGTCTAGGCCTTTTGTCTGGGAGGGAGGCGGGGACCCCTGATTAAAGAAATCAAATCTTCAGCCATTTTAAGCATCTGTTTCTTAGGCATGGGGCCTTGAACTGGAGACTGATGTGCAGTCTTTTTTGGTTTTAGAGGAGTCTTAAGCTTAGCATAAGATTTTATGGTGAGAGTAGTCGGTCTGAAGACACCTTCTGAAACCGAAGGTGTTTCCGCAGCACCGGCTTCTCCTTCTGCAATGTTGTTGGTAGGGCCTAAAGAAAATGGCTGCGTCGGCCTTGAACTCTCTGCTTGAGAATCCGAAGCGGTCTGGGGTTCCAATTCTGCGGTCGTCAGGGGCTGCGTAGGCGCCTCACTGAAAACCGGAGAACCAGCGACCAGCCCAGCCGAGGCCTCGGAGTCTGGCTTGGATCTAGGCTTCATGTCTTTATCTTTGCGTTTTTTATGCACGCCGGTAGTCGGTTGCTCCGACGGCATAGTGTAATTAAATTTCCTACTGAAGTAGTGTCGTGCGAAATCAAATCGTCGCTTTATAGTTCGCTTATTGAACCTAGCACAAAACCGACAACCGGTGACGACGTGGTCTGGGCCTAGGCAAGGCATACAATAAGAATGAAAGTCCTTATGAGGTATTTGCTTCCCACAAGAAATGCAATTGTTAACTTTTTCTGACATCGGACTGAGGCAAGAAAAGGTTCCCCAACGGGGTACTTAGCTTTGAAGACTTCAGACTGAAATTCGATTCGAAAATCTCAGGTGTCGGCTGACCGGCACTTGCGAACTGCTTCTGCTTCGGACACCGCGTGGCAAGAAAGACTGAAGAAAATGGTGTCGGATGCCTCTTCTATACCCCTGGCGCACTGACGTCAGGGAAGAAGCGACAGCAACCGACGCCGGACTAAGACTTTGGAATTCAGGCCGACTGCGGGACCGCCTGACGACAGGATAACCCAAGTGTGATGACTGCAGCAGGGTAACATGATGAACATCTAATGCAGTACCTCACACAGAACAACTTACTATACAACTTCCAGCATGGCTTCAGGCCACACCATAGCACCACCTCGGCCCTCCTCTCCTTTACTAACACCATAAACCAAAACAGGAATAAAAAGAAGTTATGTACTCACCATAACATTACTTCTGAGTAGGTAACTTCATTTGTCAGCAACCTGTGGGAATCGGATCAGATCTGGATCCGAGCCGACAGCTTTCCAAGCTTGAGATCCAAGCTCCAAACTCCTCCCCTTACTCATAATACCCTGCCATCTCCTTCCAACCCCCAGATTGCGTTTGCCCATTTATACAATATCACAAGACCATACCACAGCCTGAAAGGTAAAACCTAACCTACGGTTTAAGAAAAACTGGGACCATACTATGGTCCAGGTATCTAAAGAACCCAGTTAGGGGGAAGCCGGGAGGGTCTGTTGCTGACAAATGAAGTTACCTACTCAGATGGAATGTTATGGTAAGTACATAACTTCTTTATCTGAAGTAGTTAACTTCATTTGATCAGCAACCTGTGGGACAGAGTCCCCAGCTACCGAAACACTTGGGAGGTCCTCAAGGAAGGATATTCCAGAGCACTGCAGAGCCAAAGGCTGCTCTACCTCTGGAGATCAAATCCAACTTATTGTTTGTGTCTTTTGGCTTTTCCCGGTTAGGGGTCGCCACAGCGGAACTCCGGTCCGCTAATGATTGGCAGTAGATTTTTACGTGCTGGCTTTCTGGGCCTAATGCACAACCTTCAATGAAGGAATGCCCATTCACGCATGTCGCCACACAGAAGACGCTCTAACTGAAAATTGAACGGGCAATGTCTAACTGTGAGGCGACAACGCTACCGCAGTATCAAATCCAACTTATAATGAGAGATAAAGGTGTGTGAAGAGGCCCAAGTAGCCACAGAACAAAGGTCATCCAGGGGAATCTTTGACCAAAAGGCAGCAGAAGTAGCCATTGAACAGGTTGCGTGAGCATGGACCCCTAAGGGCTCAGGCAGACCAGAAATCTTGTATGAAAGTAAAATGCAGCTAGAAATCCATCTGGCTACAGTCACCTTCGACACAGGCTTCCCCAAGAAGTGCTTTGCAAAAGTAACAAAGAGCTGCTCAGATTTTCGAAAGGCAGCTGTTCTGTGCAAGTATAAACGCAACTGTCTATGCACATCTAAAAGATGAAGTTTATATTCCCCTTTATTCTGAAAGTTAGGGAAAAAAGCTGGTAGATTAATAGACTGATTGATGTTCGCCTCAGAAGCCACTTTAGGTAAAAAGGTTGGATTAGTCCTGAGAGAGACCCTGTCTTTATGAAAGACAAGATACGGGGGCTTAATACAGAGGGCCTGAAGTTCCAACACCCTTCTGGCTGAGGTGATAGCTATTAAGAAGGCAGTTTTCCAACATAGGAATTTCAATTCAACCGAAGCTGCAGGTTCAAAGGGGGTCCGGTGACAGCCTGAAGGACCAAAGTCAGGTCCCATGGGGGAACGGCATTTCTAATGGGAGGCCTTAAAAGAAAGGTGCCTTTCAAGAAAGTCTTACAGATCTTAGTGGAGGCTAAGGGACTGAAATTGTCTCCAATGTGGAAATGGGATATAGCAGCCATCTGTACCTTTACAGTAGAAGAGCTGGCCCCTTGTTGGAAGATGTGAGATAGGAAATCAAGCACTGCTGGAATAGGAGCAGTGAAAGGGTCCAAATTCCTATTGGAGGCCCAGATGGAAAAGCACTTCCATTTGCTATTGTAAACCTTCCTGGTAGAGGGCCTATGAGCCACTACCAGGATGGATCTCACTGCCGACGAGATACTGGGAGTCCTAGCAACTAATGGAACTGGATCAACCAAGCTGAGAGCTTGAGGTCGACCAGATTCAGGGGTTCAATCCCAACTGGTGAGATATCAGATCCGGAATGGGATCTAAGGTCCAAAGAGGAGCTATGAGGTGAGACCATAGAAAAGGGAACCAAGTTTGGTGAGGCCAGAATGGGGCTATGAGGATAATCTTGTTCCGCAACCGACGAGCTTTCTGTAAGAATTTTGTCATCAATGGAAGAGGAGAATAAGCATAAAGACCACCAGATGGTCAAGCATGAACTAGAGCGTCTCTGGGGCTTTCCCCCAGGGGGGGTGGATTACAGTGAAAAACTCGCTGCACTTCGCGTTTGAAGGTGATGCGAAGAGATCGCAGCAAGGATGGCCCCACTTGCGGAAGATCTGATTCACTACTAAGGGGTTCAGAGACCACTCGTAAGGTGAGAGGATAGTTCGACTCAGCTTGTCAGCCAGGATGGTGGACCGACCCCGGAATGTGCATTGCTAACAGAAAGCGGTTGGTGGATATCGCCCAATCCCAAATTCTCATGGCCTCTCGGCAAAGAGGGTAAGACCTGGTTCCCCCCTGTTTGCTGATGTACCAGACCACCGACATGTTGTCCGTCTGAATTGCAATAGTCCCTGGAGGGAGAAGGGCATGAAGGGCCTACAACGCTAGAAGCACAGCTCTCATCTCCAGAACATTGATATGCAGCACGGTCTCTGAGTCCACGTATCTTGGACAGTCCTGCCCATGCAATGCCCCCCCCAAGGCGAGAAGTGTCCGTGGTTACCGTGGCTTGGGGTTGCGGCATTATAAACAGTAGTCCTTCCCGAAGTTCCTGAGACTGGATCCACCACATAAGGGAATCCCTGCAAACTTTGCTGAGGCGGATCGGAGAGTCCAACGGATGCTGAAGGATGGACCACTGAACCTGCAAGGTCCACTGGAGGACTCTCATGTGTAAGCGCGCTAAGGGCGAAAGGTTGATTGCCGCTGCCATGGACCCTAAAGCTCTCAGGACTAATTCCGCCGATGGGGTTTGAAGTTGAAGGAGGGCTAAGACGTGGAGGGTCAAGCTGCAAAGTCTGTCTGATGTCAAAAAGGCCTTGGTTTGAAGCGTGTCTATCCTGGCCCCTATGAAGTCCAGGACTTGGGCAGGTTGAAGAAACGATTTCCTTTGGTTTACCCCAACTGGGAAGCCAGGAGCAGGAAATAATCCCTGGCTAAGCAAAGTAGATGCCTGGTGGGGGCGGGTAAGGAGCCAGTCGTCTAGGTATGGAAAAACCTGTATTCCCTGAAGCCTCAGGTGGGCTGCTACAACCTTGGTGAACACCCTGGGGGCTGTGGTGAGGCTGAAGGGTAGGACCCTGAACTGGAAGTGACTGGCCCCTAGCCGAAAGCGGAGGAACCTCCTGTAATGCCTGTCCATGAGAATGTGGTAGTACGCGTCCTTGAGGTCTATGGAGCACATCCAGTCGTTCTCCTGCAACAGGGGGAGAATAGACTTGAAGTGTGACCATCCAGAATTTCTCCTTGGCAATGAAGAGGTTCGTAGTAGAAAGGTCGAGGATTGGCCTCAAGTCCCCCATCTTTTTTGGCACCAAAAAGAACCTGGAGTAATTGCCTAACACGAACTGGTCTGGGGTGACATGCTGGATGGCTCTTTTTTCTAGCAGCTTTTCTATTTCTAAAACTGCAGCCTCCCTCTAACTGGGTGGTACATCCGGGAGGCGCCTCGATCGAGGAGGTAGGTTTACGAAGGGGATAGAGTAACCTCTGGATATTACACGAAGCACCCAGCGATCCGTCGTGATGGACTCCCATTGTGCCAGGTGCTTCAAAAAATGCCTCCCGACTGCCTACAGAGAGGAGCAGTCGGGCAAACCCTCAGGGCTGCTGCATGGGTCGATCAGAGAAAGGTTCTCGCGACCCAACATTCTTCGGGCCCCCTCTGCCTCTGGGCTGGCGTCCACTTTGTCCCCCTCTGCCTCTGAAGGACGAAGGGTCCAGAGCGTAACAGGACTGCTGAGACTTCCGGAACCACATCTTCTTTTGTCCTCTCTGGTTCCTAGAAAAGGACCTTTGAGGAGCCGAGAAGCGGATTCCGACGGCAGACAGCGTCTTCCCGTCTTTCTCGCTCTGAACCAGTGTTTCTCGGACAGTCTTCCCGAATAGGGTAGAACTGAAGGGAGCATTAGCGAAGGACGCCTTGAAGGGTTCCGCAAAGTCGGAGCCAGGCGTGACGCCTTAAGGTGATGCCTGATCCGCTGGCTCTAGCGGCTCCCTCCGTGGCATAGGAGAGTAGCCGCATAGACGTGTTTGACGCAGCTTTTAGAGTGGCCATGCGAGTCAAGAAGGTTCGTTTGTCCTCGGCCGACATGGACTCTGGGGGAGACTCAGCGTATTCTTTGACCAGGTCTCGCTGGAGCCTAATAACATGGGCCAAGTAATTCAGCGCCCTTATACAGAAGGTAGCTGAAGCAAACATCCACTTTCCAATACGGTCCATCGTCAGAGACTCCTTATCAGGAGGATGGACCGAGGAACTATCCTGGGCTAGTTCCTTCTTGGTGGCAGCCGCTACCACCATGGCATCTACGGGGGAACCTTTGCTCCACGCTGTCCTATCCACCGGGGGGCTAAGAATCTTATCAGGCCTCCTGGGGATTGGCTCTACAGTGTCCGGTTCCTTCCACGCCCTGGTAGTGATGAGGTCCACGAGGGGGTCGGAGGGGACACCCAAGAGGTACACGGGCCTGCGTCGAATGCCTCCAGAAACACAGATTCATCCGAGGAAGGCTTTTGGGCTGCCCACCCCCCCCCCTTTAAGAGCAAGATTTCCATAATGTCTCCAAAGGAGACGTCCTCAGGGGTGACTTGGGGGATCCTTCCCGTTCCTCTAAGTCGGTGTCTTCAGTGAGGGACTCGGGGGGAGTCCAAGTACCTCCTCTTACACTTGCGTTTGTGAGGGATCTCCTCGGGGGGGGGGGGCTGTCCGAGGAGAGCTCACCAACAGGGTCTTGTTCCACTGAAGGAACGGTCTGGGACATTGACGCAGGCTGTCCCTGGGGCTGGATGATGGAAGACAGGCCCATATGCAATGGAGTGGTGGCTGGACCTGTAGTAAGAGCAGGGGGTCTCGAACCTCTCAAGAGAACCCTCTCCACCACGTCGAATGCCAAGGGTGAACCGCTCTGTCTGGGATCCGTAATAAACACCCTCGGGTCCGACGTGGGGACCGAAGCCGTAGCCGAAGTGATCAGATCCAAAAGAGAGGTGTGCCTCGACCACAACGGAGCTGAAGACGCACCAGCCCTCTCGGATCCGATGCCCGGCCCTCGGCCCCGAGAGCTCGGATCAGGAAAAGGATCTGGCAAACTCGAAGACACAGCCGGCGTCGAAGTAGCAACCACTATTGGCGCCGACTCCCTGGCTCCGAGACTACTCGGATCCGAAGGCTCCGAAACCCAATAGTGGATCGGAGAAGGAGCTATGGGAGCGAAAAAGGTGGCTGAAACCCCCCCCCCAGAGGGGGGGGGGGGCAGGAGCACTCCCATCTGGGTCTGTAGAAAGCAACGCATCATCCGGTCCATGTCGGCATCGGAAAGGCTTCGGGTAAACCTAGACGAGGCTGCCGAAGCTGGTCTGGAGGGCCGCCGCGACGACCTCGAAGATGGCCGGGGCTCCTCCTCTGGCTCCGGCGAGAAGCGTGGAGAGCAGAGCCGAGAGGGGGAGGACCGGGGAATCTTCTGAGGGGAAGAAAGGAGTTTTGCCGGCGGGGCCCGAAGGGGCTGACTCGGCCCACCGTTTGTGGCTCCTGTGCTTCTGTCTATCTCTCTCCCTCTCTCTTTCTCTCTCCTTTCTATTTTCCTTGGTTCTTTCTCTCCCTGGCAAACAACGGGAGTTTGAGTCCCAGCCAGGGGGACAAGGTAGCAGGCTGAACAGCCGCGGGTAAAGCCACTGAGGATGAAGAAGCAGAGTCTGAGGGTATAAGACCCGCCAGGATAAGCTTGTTCCTCCTTATCCATCAGGGCCCAGGGGTTAAAAGCTGCACAAATATGGCAGCCCGATGAGAGGTGTGCAACCCGCAGGCAAATAACGCACTGAGTGTGGCCATCGGCTGGGGAGAGCTTATGGCCACACTCAGAGCATTTAGAGAAAATGGCCTTAGGTCATCCTAGACACTTACCACACGCACTCACACACACACACACAAGACTAAGGGGGAGGATAGAAGTATTAAAGAGAAAACTAAGATAAGAAGGAAAAAGGGGAGGTCGATAAGTGAACAATCTGACACACGCACACTACTCACAAAAAAGGAATCACAAAGAGATTATTTTAACAATTACTCACTAACTCTTAACCAGGAGCTAGTTTCTCGTGCTTGTAGAAGCCGCGGCAAACAAGATCTGGGGGTTGGAATGAGATGGCAGGGTATTATGGGTAAGGGGGGGGGGAGTTTGGAGCTCGGATCTCAAGCTTGGAAAGCTGCCGGCTCGGATCCAGGTCGGATCAGATACCCACAAGTTGCTGATCAAATGAAGTTAACTACTTCAGATCAATAGGCTATCCTCCGCTCTCTTTCTTGACCTATCAAAAGCCTTCGACATGGTCAACCATGAATGTCTCATTCTCTGTCTCAAGTCTATTTCCTTCAATAAGCCAATCCAGTGGTTCCAGTCCTACCTGTCTGGTAGACAACAGGCTGTATTATGGCAGGGCAAACTCTCCAGCCAGCTACCTCTCACACTTGGTGTCCCTCAAGGCTCCATACTAGGTCCACTACTCTTCTCTATTTTTATCAACAGCCTTCACACTGCTATCCCTAAAGCCACCTGTATTCAATATGCAAATGATTCCACTCTGATCTGCTCAGCCACCTCCCCATCCAAACTGCAAATCCTAACCCAAAATACATTCAACACTATTGAGAAATGGCTCACCAACCAATGCCTACTGCTGAACCCCAATAAAACTAAACTTCTACTCTTCACCCCCACTAGTAGATCAGACACACTTTCATTCTCTGTCACGTCTAACAATGGTACCACTATCTCCCCAGATCAACACACTAAGCTCCTAGGGGTTATCACACACAACAATCTTAAATTTGACCTACAGGTCAACAAAACCATACAAACCATCAATAAGTAGCTTGGATCACTGTATAGAAACAAAACATTTTTAACCCCAGTGGCTAGGACTGCAATCGCCCGGTCACACCTACTCTACTCTTTTATATGCCTTGCCAGTACTCTCAAACTTCAACAAATCCGAACTGGGTAAGCTCTCCCATAGCTACAACCATACTGCCAGATTCGCCACTGTCTCCACTTATAGAACCCACCATTGCCAGAACCTGAAACAACTTGAGTGGCTAGAACTGCCCAGCTTAATTCAATTTAATCAACTCTTAACAGCACAAAAAATTTGGTACCACCCTGAGGATACCCCCTCACTTGTAAATATCATTAAGTCATATAGCAATTTAAGATCCCTACGATCAGCCAACAAACTACTGGTCCAAACCCACAAAGCTAAAAATGCTGCTGGTGAATCCCTGTTTGCAAACTTTGTTTGGCAAAACCTGGAATTCGTTGCAAAGTTATATAACCCTACAATCATCCATAAGTCTCTTCAAAAAAACCCTCAAATGGTATCTCAAAGAGAACTGGCTTTGCCCGTGTACCAACCCTGATTAAGTTATAAACTGAAAACATAATCTCTATATACTGCAACATGTAACCACTTCACCAAGCTATGCAACCAATCTGATGTCTCTTGCATTTTAAATGTCTCGGACCGAGTGAATTGCGAGTCCCAACTAGGGAACACCACTAACCAGTGCACATAATCACTTGTTTTATAGTTTCTAATGTGTTTAAATCTGTCTGACCGAGTGAATTGTAAGTCCCAGTTACACCACTAACCATAGTACATAATCATTTGTTTTATACTTTCTAATATCATCTATGTAAGTTTGTCGATTTGGAGCTTTTCTCCCCGGGCGTCCGCTGAAAATGGACATATATCCAGTCGGACTATCCTAGTAAATAAATGTAAAATAAACAAATGTAAAATAAATACAATAAATAAATAAAAATAAATTGTCAAGGAGAGTTAGTCGGGTTTGCTAAATTGACATAGCCAGTTTAGTGTCAAATGTTGTTTAAGTCTAGTCTTGAATTGGCTCAGGGAGTTGAGCAAAGTAATTTTGGTTGGGAGAGAGTTCTAGGATCTGCTTACAGAGTTTGTGAAGAGAGAGTCACCAGCAGAGTTATTAGTTTTGATAGTCTGGACTAGTAATTTATTACAGGATTGAAGTGGTCGGTGATTGTGATAGGGGATAATAAAATTTTTAAGAGCAGGAGTATTATCTGGATTGTAAAGTATCTTATGGGCAGTTATCATGAGGTTATACTGGATCAAGCTTGGTAGTTCTAGCCACCCAAGCTGGTTTAGGTTAATACAATGGTGAGTCCTATAAGGCAGGCCAGTGGCAAATCTGGCAATATGGTTATAGCAGATAGTTTGTTGAGGACAGATCTGTTACTGTGGGAGAATACCACAGCTCAGGAAGGAGTAAGGGTGGAAGAAGAGGTAGCAGATTCCAGAAATCCTTAAAGGATTGCCCTAGCAAAACCTGGTCTGGCTCTGGAAATATGTTCCAGTTTGTAATGTTTGGTGAAGGTATGCACAAGGGACCAGGTGGCTGCTTCAGTGATGGTATTTGTGTCCAAGCCTCTGAAGAAGCTACTGCTCTAGTGGAATGAGCCCTGATCCCCTGATTCGGGGCCTTTCTGTGTTATGAGTAGCAGAAAGAAATGTTTTTTCTGATCCAACAGAAAATAGTCTGTTTGGAGACTGCCTTACCCAGGGCTCTGGGATGGAAGGAAAAGAGTTGGTTTAATTTTCTGATGGCCTTGGTTTTGTCCAGATAAAATCTTAACTGCTTGTGAACGTCCAGGGAGTGTAGTATTCTCCCACTGTCATTCTGAGAAGAGGACAAAAGGTTGATAAGTGAATGGATGGATTTAGTGAATGTGCATTGACCACTTTGGGCATGAAGGAGTGACTGGTGTGCAGGGTCACCCTGTCTCTATGGAAGATAGTGTAAGGGGGTCATTCCATGAGTGCCTGTAACTCTGACACCCTTCTTGCAGAAGTGGGGGCTGCCAGTAAGGCTGTTTTCCATGTGCACATCTGCAGTGATGCAGAAGTGGCTGGTTCAAATGAAGGCAGCGTAAGTTTCTCCAGGATATAATTCATATTCCAGGGTGGTGGAGTAGGCTTTCTGGGATTTCTTGTGTGTAAGACCCCTTTTAAGAACAATTTAACATCCAACCTGGAGAGTAAAGGAGGTTCCAGGGGTAGGCAGGCAGAGATAGCAGAGGTGTACTTTCACTGAAGAGTATGAAAAGCCTGCTTTAATCAATTCACGCACACAGACTAAGACTAAAGGGACATCCACTAGAAGGGGGTTCTTATGCCTTTGGAAACACCATATGGAGAATCTCTGCCATTTAGAAATGTAGGATCTCCTTATAATAGGTTTCCTGGCCTCTTGTAGGACAGATAGCACGTCTTCTGTGTAGCGGTGCCTGAAGGGTACTAGAAGTTTATCACCCAGAGTGTTAAGTTAAGCATCGCTAGGTGTGGATGGATGCAAATTCCCTTCTGTTGTGTGAGCAGGTCCACCTTATGAGGTAATGTGTGGTGATTGCCCTTGGCAAGTGACTGCAGAAGGGGGAACCAATGCTGCCTTGGCCAGTAGGGAGTCACCAGCAAGATTTTTGGCATGCCTCTCCTGACCTTCACGAGGACTTTCTGAATGAGAGGGAAGGGTAGAAAGGCATACAGAAACTGTCCCTTCCATGAGATGGTGAATGCATCCACTTCTCCAGGCTAGTGGAGAATGGTGTTTGGTACAAAATTTTGTCAGCTGTCTATTCAAGGGGGAGGCAAACAGATCTACTTTTGGGGTACAATGTCAAGGAAAACTTCCCTGTGTAACATCCACTCATGATGTAGAATGATCTGCTTAGGACATCTGCCTGCTGATTTTCCTAGGAAGGGATGCATGTTGCCTGTAGGGATAAGCTTTTCTGAGAGGCTAATTGCCAGCCTGCACAGGAGGTAGAACCTGGTCCCCCCTTCCCCCCCTTGTTTGTTGATGTACCTCATGACAGTGGTGTTGTCTGTTAAGATTAGCAATGGGCCTGGCTGAAGGATACGAAGAAAGGCCTTCAGGGCTAACAGAACCTCTGTCATTTCCCTGACACTGATAAGCTTCCTTAGGAGCGATGCCTGCCAAGGTGCTCGTATCTTGAGTCCCTTCATGGTAGCCCTCCCCCAGCCCAGATATAATGCATTTGTGTGCATGTGTTGACCTGGTGTGGGTGCAAGGAGAGGAAGCCCTGAATTCCTTTGAATTTGTTGTATCCACCACCTTAGTTCTGTTTGCAGACAAGGAAGGAAGGGTATTTGGCAGTTTAAAGGATGGCTGTGCTGGGACCATACGTTCTTTAAATACCACTGAAATTTCCTCATGTGCATCCTGGCTAGGGGGAGCATGGGGATGGTGGCTGCCATACAACCCAAGAAACACAAGAACTGTCTTGCACAGCTAGTCTGTGTAGAGGAGGTCTTGGAAATGGTTTGTCCAGGAGATTACTTTTTCTTTGGGTAAAAATGCCTTCATTAGGTCTGTCTGAATCCTGCACCCTAGGAAGACCCTGTCTTGTCCTGGGGATAGGGATGATTTGGGGATGTTCAGAGTGAAACCTAGTCCCTGAAAAGGGACATAGAGAACTGGAGATGCTTTTTGAGGATCTCTTCCTGTTCTGCTAGAATGACAATATCATCCAGGTATGGCTAGATCTGGATGCCCTTGGTCCTGCAGAAGGCTATGGTGGGAGCTAGGCATTTGGTGAAAATCCTTGGTGCAGTGGACAAACCAAAGGGCAAGGCAGTAAATTGAAAATGACAGCAGAGCCCAGCAAACCATATTTCCTGTGGTTTGGGTGTATGGGGATGTGGACATAAGCCTCCTTCAGGTCCAAAGTGTCCATGAAAGCTTGTGGTGGCAATAGTGGAAGCAGGGTCAGTAGAGACAGCATTCTGAAAGAGGGGACTTTTAGATAAAGATTTAGGATGGATAAGTCCAGGACTGGTCTCCATGGTTCATCCTTTTTTGGAACTAAGAAAAGTCTGGAGTAGAAACCTTTTCCTTCTAGCCCTAATGGGATAGGTTATATGGTGCCTTGAGCCTGTAGGCTCTGGATAATGTATGGGATTAGGTGGAGCTGATTTCTGGGTGGGAAAGGAATGCCCTGAGGGTTGGGTTTTTTTCTCCCAGGAAAAGAAATATTAATTTTCCACTATTGCCAGCACCCAGTTGTTTGAGGTGATTTACTTCCAGAAGGGCAGACAGAGAGAGACAGGAACACAGGGGGAGTAGGGCAAGGCAGTCACGCATTGTTGCCATTATTTCTGTCCTGAAAGGACTGTCTTTGGGCTGGCTGAGAAGAGGTAGTCCTTAAAGAAGGTTGCCTCCTAGTCCCTTTCCTATATTTCCTAGAGGAAGGGGGGACTGTAGAAGAAGCCCTTCTGACATAGGATGTCTTTGCAGGATAATTTCTGTAAAACTTGGGTATGGGAGAGACCAGCAGGTGTTTAATGTTCTTCAGCTCTTTGCTTTTCTCCTGCAGATCAAAAGGGGCATCTAAGATTTTTGACTTAAAATCCTCTGGTAGAAGCTGGAGCCTAAGCCAGAAGTATCTACGCACAACTGATGCAGTTGCAGCTGATCTAGCAGAGGCTTCTGCTGCATCATAACTGCATTTGATGGAGTGCGTGGCCACCTGGGATGTCATGGATAGCTTAGATGCTACTTCAGTTTTAGGGGAATCAGGAAGGGAGCTGAGAAGCGTTCATACTTGGGAAATCAAGTCCAAGGCAAATTTAACCATATGAGTTTGGTAGTTAATAGCTCTGAAGGCCAGGGTAGAGGAAGTATAAGTTTTCTTGCCTTGCCTATCTATAAATATACTGTCTTTATCTGAAGGTAATAGAGAAGAGAAAGGGAGCAACCTATATTGCCTACCTGGGGCCACAGCTATGACAGCAGGGCCTGCCTAGGGGGGCTTTACCAGGAATGTGTGGTCCTCAGGCACTTTATAGAAACGGTATGCTCTCTTTGGAGCAGGTGGCTGGGAGTCAGGGCTCTTTCAGCATGAAACAAATGCATCAAGGTATGCAGGGATCACCGGGGGAATGGCAGATGGGGAGGGTGATTCAACCTGCAGCAATTCAAAGTATCTTTTTTGAGTTTCTGACATTTGGGAAGGATCCCATTTGAAGTATTCTTTCATCTTACTGATGGTTTTACCAAATGTAATGTCCTTTGGTGGAGAGTTTTCCTTCAACAGAATCCTCATCTGGAGAATAATATCCCAGGGGTGAGGCTATTTGTGAAGCATAGGAGACAGACTCCTTTGAGCAAGATGAGAAGGCCTCTTCTTCTTCTTCCTGGGGGGGTACAAAGAACTGAGGTAGCAGAAGTAGGCCTTGGATTGAGCAAAGGAATGGAGGAGGCTGAGGATGGTGTAGGACTTAGGCCTATGAAGGCCTGCATCAGGGATTGAGTAAAGGACTGCCAGTCTGGTTGACTTTCAGGTAGGGTAGATAAATGCTTAGTTTTCTGCTTTCTTTTAGGAGTAGTTGTTTTTGGAGACAAGGTAGGCCTAGGATCTAGGGTTTTAGCAATTGAAGGAGCCTCGGACTTGTGAGATACAGAAGGGCATCCGGTAGAACCTGGTTCCCCCTTGATATCGGGAATAACTGACGTCCGAGTTATCTCTACGGATGTGCTGTCCGGTGCTTTGAGTACAGCTACCTCGAGGGATGCCATAGAAGCGAATGGCTCTAGCGGGCATCCCTCAACCTCAATATCGGCGGTTGGCAGGGTGTCTGACAATGGAAAGGCAGTGGTGGTAGCTGTGAAACTTTTGCCTTTTTCTTTGGTGGTTCTGCCAATTCCAGATCCATCCTATGGGCTAGTTTTTTAAGCCTTTGATTTTCTAAATACAGATTAAGGGCAGCCAAGTGGCTTCTAAGAGTTTTAGGAATGAAGGATTGGCAGAGGGTGCAGGAAGTATGGTCGTGTTCTCAGCCTAGACAGAAGGTGCGATGGTCATGGGTGTCATTATGTGGAATTTGACATCCGCATCGACATTTACCTTTCTTAGTTGACATCGGCTAAAATAAAAGGCAGCTAACCAAGCTTCAAGCAACAATATCAGTAAGAAATCCCCAACGGGGTACTTAGCTTTGGACGTCTTGATAAAGAGGAGTGATGTGACTGATCTGACGTTCGACTGCGGCAGAAAAATTCTGAGGTCTGTGCATGCAGATGTCACATTTAAGGCCACTAGTTTACGACCCTATATGGGACATCCCATGCACCTACAGCAACCAGGCTGAAAGCTTTTGTATAGGAGCTGACATTCGGGTCACCTTAGTGGGAGAATCCCACAGTATGAATACTGCAACATGAGAACAGAAGGACATCTAAGTTTATCGCTGCTGCCATGGTCCCCAAGACGTTCAGAATTGTTCCGGCTTGTACTCTTCTCTTGGAAAGAAGGTTTAAAACTTGATGTTGCAGAAAGTACAGCTGTGTACACTTACCATAAATGTAGATGTTCGAATGTATTCACTGTTGCAGTCATTACATTTGGGTAATCTGCTGGCAGGTTGCCCTCAGTCGGCCTGATTAACAAAGTCTTGGGTCCTGTGTAGGTTGCTGTCCTTTCTTCCATGACGTCAGGTCGTCAGGGGGTATAAAACATGCAGCCGACACCATTTTATCAGTTTTTCTTGGCCCAGATGTCAGGTGCCCCCTAAAGGGGAGCAAATAAAATTAAAAACACAAAATTATACCTCCAACCAAAAGCAAATACACCAAAAAGGCTTAAGTATAGTAAAAGAAATAAGAGTTATTAGTCAGAGAAAAATAGGGGGCTGGAGGGAGGGTAACCAGGACTGCAACAGTGAATACACTCGAACATCTACATTTATGGTAAGTGTACACAACTGTACTATGTTCTTCGTGTTTCACTGTTGCAGTCATTACATTTGGGTAGATTCCCAAAGCTATGGTTGGGAGGAGGAGTTCATACAGCATTAGGGCCAGTTATAAGGCCCTGCAAGACAGCAGTGGCAAAGCCAGCTCTGGATTTAGAGAAAATTGGTAAATGATAATGCTTGGTGAAAGTATGTACAGAACTCCAGGTAGGAGCTTCTAGAATATCCCTGGTAGGAACCCCTCTGAGAAAGGCTGCAGAAGTATATGCAGCCCTTGTGGAGTGAGATCTGATCCCCTGGGGGGTTAGGGTTTTCCATGGTGCTTATAGCAGAAATGAATGCAATGGCTTATCCATTTAGAAATGGTTTGTTTTGAAATAGCCTTCCCCTCTGCCCCTGCAGCAAATGCTACCAGCAATTGTTCAGATTTTCTTCGAGATTTAGTCCTGTCCAAGCAGAATCTAAGTTGTCTGTGCACATTCAAGGAATGTAGAATCCATTCCCCTTTGTTCTGCGGATTGGGAAAGAAGGTTGGCAAATTAATGGACTGATTAAGAGCCACACTGGAAACTACCTTGGGCATGAAGGATGGATTGGTCCTCAGAGATACCCTGTCCGCATGAAAGATGATGAAAGGCTCCACTGCCATAAGGGCCTGTAATTCAGATGTCTTTCTAGCTGAAGAGATTGCTAAAAGGAAGGCTGTTTTCCAAGAAAGAAATTTTAAGTCTGCAGTAGCAGCTGGCTCGAAGGGAGGTAGAGTGAGTTTCTCCAAAACAAAATTAAGGTCCCAGGCAGGGGTAGGAGCTCTCCTGGGTGGTCTCAAGTTCTTTGCCCCTCTGAGATGCTGCTTGAGCAGGGGATGAGAGAAGAGGGGTTGGTTCTGTGTTATAGCGAGCTGAAATAGCTGAAGCGTGGATTTTAATAGAGGAAAAAGACAGGCCCTTGTGAAGCATCTCAGTTAAGTATTGCAAAATCTGAGGTAAATTGGGCGCTGCTGTGCTCATTCCTAAAGATTGGTTCCAGGCACAGAATCTTTTCCATTTGTCAGCATAAGATTTTCTAGTACTAGGTCTTCTCGCCTCCAAGATGACATCCATCACAGGTTTGCTGAGGGATGATAAGGGTGAATTTAAGTGATTAGCCAGGCTGCAAGGTTCAATGTTGGAAGCTGAGGGTGCAGAATTTTGTTCTGCTGCCGAGACAGCAGGGAAGGGGTCTGAGGCAGGTGCCATGGAGATATTTGCGACACACTGCGCAGGTGTGGGTACCAGTGTTGGTGCGGCCAGTCTGGAGCAATCAAAATCATTTTTGGTTTGTCCTGTTTAACTTTTAGCAGAACTTTGGCGAGCAGAGGCAGAGGGGGAAAGGCGTAGACTGATAGGTTTTTCCAGCTGAAGGACAGAGCATCCACTTTCCAGGCTTCTTTGTGGGGAGTCCTTGTGCAAAACTTGTCCAACTGGTAGTTTTGGGGGAAGGCAAATAGATCTATGTCTGGGCTCCCCATTTGCTTGTCAACATGTTGAAAATCCGTGGTTCCAGTTTCCACTCGTGTGGGTCCATGAGTTTTCTGCTTAGTCCGTCTGCCAGTGTATTCAATTTTCCTGGCAGGAATTGAGCTTGTAGGTACACTTGGTAGCTCAAGGCTGTGTTCCACAATGCCATGGCTAGTCTGCAGAGGGGGTAGGAATGTGCACCCCCCCCTGCTTGTTTATGTACCACATAACCGTGGTGTTGTCCATCTTTACCAATAGTTGTCCTGGAAGAATGTAGTCCTTGAAGGCTGTCAGAGCATTCTGTACAGCTAACATTTCTTTTTGATTGATATGTAGGTGTATTTGATTTGGGTTCCATTTGCCCTGAATGCACTTCCCTGCCAGGTGAGTCCCCTATGCATAGTCTAATGCATCTGTAGTTAGGGTTTGGGCGGCAGGGGGTAGTGTGAATGGCAGTCCCTTGTTTCGGTGGCAGGCCTCTGCCCACCATAGGAACTCCAGGCGTAGGCAAGGTATGATAGGAATCATTGTTTCCAGGCTGTGACAATGCTGACTCCATAGACTTTTTAACTACCACTGTAGTTTCCTCATACAGGTTCATAGGTTCATACTAGGCTATCTGCCCTAGGGCATTTACAAGCCTAGCTAGAGTGTGTTTGGCTTTCGCCACCCCTTGGAATGAGTATACTGTGCCCATTTTAAGGTTTAGTTTACTGTACCTCTGTCTAGCAGTGACACAGAAGTGACCCCCGGGGTAAACCTATGATCTCCCATCCACTCGTCAAGATTTCTCTTGAAGAGAGTCAGTGAGGGGCTCTGTCTAACATGGACTGGGATTTTATTCCAGAGTGAAGGGAGCCTCTGGGTTATGAATCTGTCCCTCCAGCATGTCCTATTTATTTCTGTGCTGAGGTTCAAATCTCTCACTCGCGTAGCTCTGGTGGATTTGGATTTTCTGAGGTGGAGCATGTCCATTAATTCCGGGTTGGACATGGCCTTGTACGTCAGGCATAGATCGCCTCTGAGTAGGCGGTATGCTACTGAGTAGAGCTGGAGTTTCTTTAGCCGGGCAGCATATGTCATATGTTTGAGTCCCTTGATCCTCTTGGTGAAGTACTTTTGGGGTCTTTCCAATTGCTGCAGGTGTCGGATAAGGTACATCCCAAATGGGGCATTGTACTCAATTATGGGCCTGATGAGGGAAGAGTAAAGGGGCACAATGACCTCTCCCGATCTAGATGTGAATCCCTTCATGATAAGGTGGGCAATATAGAAGGTCTTTCTAACCACTTTGGCAATGTGAGTGTCAAACGAGAGGTTACTGTCAACTTGGGTCCCTAGGTCCCTAATTGCTTCTTCAGTACTTAATGGATTACCACCTATGTGGTAATTTGTGGGCACTTTGTTTTTCCCAAAGGGTATGACTATACACTTTTTGGCGTTCCATATGCAGTCTTGCATATGGAACTGGAAGAATGTAGGAGGCCATGAACCCCAAAGGCTTGCAGTATTTGTCTTGCAGATAGCAGGGTTTATGTAGCCACTTGTTTGAAGTAAGTTACCAAATGAATTTGCATCCCTGGCATGAGGAAAGCCATCTGGGCAGTTGTATTCAAGCTTGCACCCAGGAATGTAATCTGTTGAGAGGGTACCAGTTGTGATTTCTTTTCGTTTATGGTGTACCCTAGACAAGTTAGAACTCTTTTTACAAACGCCAGATGATTTAGAAGTATGGCCTGGTTTTCTGCCTGAATTAGACAATCATCCAGGTATGAATATATCTGAATATTTCTCTGCCTGCAAAATACAATAACTGGAGCCAGGCACTTTGTGAATACCCTGGGTACAGTAGGCAAGCCAAAGGGCAGTGCAGACAATTGATAATGCAAGTAGCCTGCTTTGAAGCGTAGGTATTCTTGTGCAAGATTCCCTGATTGGGATATGCAGGTATGCTTCTTTTAAATCTAGAGTTGCCAACCAGGCATCTTTGCCTAGCATAGGAAGTAACTGGTGAAGAGTCAGCATCTTGAATTTTGGAATGTCCAGAAAGGTGTTTAGAGTAGACAGGTCCAGAATTGGATGCCATGATTTGTCTTTTCTGGGTACCAGGAAAAGCCTGGAATAGAAAACTTGTCCCTTTTCCTCTTCTGGTACCGGTTGAATAGCCCCCATGTTTAAGAGGGAAAATACTTGTTTTTGAGCCTCTGCCCACTGATTTGGGGGCAGGTCCGGCCACCGGTTTGGTGTTGGCAACGTGTGGAAATGAAATCTGTAGCCCTGGGACACTATATTTAAAACCCATTTGTCCTGGGTTAAGAGTTCCCAGTTCTTTGCATGGAAAGCAATCTTTCCCCCCAGAGGGGCGGTTAAAAGATAAGTGCTTGGTAATTTTAAAAGGAAGTCATTGAGACTATTTACCATGGGGGGGGGGTCTTATTTCCAGATTTGGAAGTGGACGCCCCCCACTGCTTAGTTCTGAGAGCCCCCTGGGACTGAAATCTGTGGGTTTTGGTGTGTCTGTGTTTGGCTTGAGAGGATCTGGAAGGAGCTGGAAAAGACCAATTCTTAGTAGGCCAGTGCCTGCTAAATCTTGGAGGTTGCACACAGTTTGCATAGATTTAGCTTTATCTTCCATCTTTTTTAGAACTTCTTCAGCCTTATTGCCAAACAGGCGGTCCTGATGTAAAGGAGCATCCAACAATTTTGCTTTAACATGATAAGGCAAAGATTGCTCCTTAAGCCAAGCATGCCTTCTAAGCACAGACTCAGTAACAGCAGTTCTGCAGGAGGCCTCTAAAGAATCAAAACCACATTGCAAAGTATGTTTTCCAACTTGTTCAGCAGAATGCATTAAATCCTGTAAATCTATTTTCCACACAGTCAGGAATCAACATCATTTTCTGTTTAAGCAGTCCAATAATATGTTGCTGATATTTTAACATATGAAACTGGCAGTTTAAAGCTCTGATTGCCAAGGTTGCAGAAGTATAAACCTTTTTACCCCATCTATCCAGCGCCTTGGAGTCTCTATCAGAAGGGGTAGGATTTTTAGCAGTAGAAGACTTGATGCCCTTGGGCCCCTGAGAATTGGTCTCTGGATCTGCAACAGGATTTTTGAAAAGAAATTTGTGGGACTCAGGAACCCTGTAGTATCTGTCAAGTTTACTAGGAGCCGGAGGCAGGGAATCAGGGGCCATACTGAATTCCAAAAACACATCATTAACAATGTCTAGTACAGGAGGTATAGCCAAAGGCCTATGCTGAGGTAGAAGAAGGAAATCCCTAAGCCTCTTTTTTGAAACAGAAAATTCCTGACTTTCCCAGTGGAAATGCTCCCTTAAAGTATGTAAAGTTTCCCAAAAGAGAAATCCTCAGGAAGGGAAGCAGAGGGAATGGAATCCTCTGCATCAGAATCCTCACAAGTAGGTATGGACAAATCCACGTCATTAGAAGAGTCAGAAGAAACAGAATCCTGGTCAGAAGATTCATAATCAAGCTCAGCCCTAGGCCTCTTGGGGGGGGGGGGGTTGACTACCTCTTATTAGAGTAATTAGATCTTCAGCCATTTTGATCATTTGTTTTTTAGGCATAGTGGCCTGAACATGTGGTCTGGGCGTCGTTTTTTTAGACATAGATTGAGATTTAGACCTTAGTAATGAAGGTGGAGTCGATTTAATATACAAGTCTGTAGGCCTGAATACACCCTCAGAAGCCAGTGCCTGCACAGCAGATCTGGACCCATCCAAGGTACAGACATCCGTGGGTTCCATAGATGAAGCATCTCGTGGCATACCGGACTCTGAATAGGTCTCAGTAGGGGCCTGCGAATCAGAAGTAGCGGGTATCAGCGACTGCGAAAGCGCCTCACTGACTACCGGCGAACTGGCGACTGGCTTAGGAGAAGCATCGTCGGCAGTTTTGGACCTCGGCGGCCTATCTCTGTCTTTATCTTTGCGTTTTTTCGGAATTCCGATAGTCGGATGGCTAACAGACGACATTTCTGGATAATTAAACCAAGAACCAAAATATTTAGAGGCAAAAATGTACCGACGATGGGTAGTGCGCTGATTAAATAAAGCACAAAACCGACAGCAAGGTACGTCGTGGTCAGGGCCTAGGCAAGGAATACAGTACGAGTGAAAATCTTTATGAGGTATTTACTTTCCACAAGTAATGCAATTATTAACTTTTACTGACATCGGTAAGGAGCAAGAAAAAGTTTCCACAACGGGGTACTTAGCTTTATGTTGAAGACTTTGGTTCTGAAACTCGAAAATGAATATTTCAGGAGTCGGCTGACCGGCACTTGTGAACTGCTTCTGCTTCGGGCACCGTACGGCAAGAAAGACTGATAAAATGGCATCGGTTGCATGTTTTATACCCCTGACGACCTGACGTTATGGAAGAAGGGACAGCAACTGACGCAGGACCCAAGACTTTGTTAATCAGGCCGACTGAGGGCAACCTGCCATCAGATTACCCAAATGTAATTACTGCAACAGTGAAACACGAAGAACATCTAAAAATCTTTCTGTAGGAAGTTTTGCCATCACTTTTGTTGTGTCTAGATCTGCCTCTATAAAAATGGTACACTGAGAAGGCAACAAGGTAGATTTTTCGTAATTTATTGTGATTCCTAGGTGAGAGCAGAGAAGTAATGTGGTGTCTCTTGCTTTTAGTAGTAGATGCTTGGTGGTGGTGGTTAGGAGCCAGTCTTCTAGATATGGAAACACTCGGAATCCTAGACATCTCAAATGAGCCGTGACCACTGCCATACACTTGGTGAACACTAAAGAGGCTGTAGTGAGACCAAAGGGCAGGGCCCAAAACTGGTAATGACTGGCTCCCAGCCGAAAGTGCAGATAACTCCTGGATGGCCTGTCCATCTTTATGTGGCAGCACGCATCCTGAAGATCTATAGAGCACATCCAATTGTCTTTTCCCAGAAAGGGAAGAATCGACTGCAGTGTTACCATCCAGAACTTTGTCTTCCTTACTGATTCATTCAATCTGCTGAGATGCAAAATGGGCCTCCAGTCCCTTGTTTTCTTTGGCACTAAAAAGAATCTTGAGCAAGTTCCGGATCCTACTTGGTATGCGGGGACTCTTTGGATGACTCTTTTTGTCCAGCAGCTTTTGAATTTCTAGAGTTGCCTGTTCCCTCTGACTGGGTGGAACGTCCAGAGTGTTTTTTATGTTTGGGACCGGAAGGGATAAGAGTATAGAGTAGCCTCTGGACATGATACTTTGTACCCACTTGTCTTTTACTTCCAGCCAGGCTTCGTGGTACAAAGATAAGCGACCCCCGACTGCCTCCAGAGATGGACAGACGGGCCTCCCTTCGGGAGAGCTGAAAGGGGCTACCACAGAATGAATTCCTCTCACCCTGATTTTGCAGACCCTCTCTGCCACGTGGATGGCATCTCCCATTACTATTTCCCCCTCTGCCCCTGGGGGAAGAATCACCACGTGTGCCTTGAAAAGCTCTCTGGGATTTTCGGAACCACATTTTTCCTCCCCTCTGACCTTTTGGATAAGGTCTAGAAGGTAGAGAAATAAACACTCCTATGGCAGAGAGAGTTTTTCCTTCTTTCTCATACCTGGTTAGTGTGTCCTTGACTTTTGGCCTGAACAAAAACAAGACATCAAGGGGGTATTTATAAAGGAAGATTTAAAGGACTCCTCAAAGTCATACAAGCGCATTCAGGAATGTCTCCTCAGGGAAGTTCCTGAACCCGCTGCTCTACTCGCTCCATCTGCTGCATAAGAAATTAGTCTCATGCAGAAGTTAATCACAGAGTTTAAGGTGGAGAGCTGACAGGAAACTATGCATGATACCCCTGCAGCTACTGTACCTTGGAGAGCATCTCCTAGCTCCTTTAGGAGATCTCTTTGTAGCCTAGTAAAGTGCGTCAGATAATTCAGCGATCTGAGTGCAAGAGTCGCTGAAGAGAACGTGCGCTTCCCATATTTGTCCATCGTACAAGACTCCTTGTTTGGCAGATGGACAGATGAGGACGTCTCAAAGTTCCTTTTTGGTGGCTGTCGCCACCACCATAGCATCTACTGGAACACCCTTAGTAAGGAAATCTTTATCTGAAGGTGCTGTGATAAACTTGCTTGGAACAGGTTCCAATGTGTCTGGAGACTCCCACACCTTTCGACTAAATAATTCCATGAGCTCGTCGAAGGGCAAAGACACCCAAGTGGCGGAAGGGTGTGACCCAAAGGCTTTAAGGTATACAAAGTCCTCCTCAGAAGGGTTGATGGACTTCCAGATGCCTCTCTGGTTAAGGATTTCCAGGATGTCTGCAAAGGAGACATCCTCACAGGGCAACCATGGGGACCATTCTGACTCATCGAGGTATGTATCAGAAGTGACTGACTCCTCTGGGGAGTCTAAATGCTTCCTCTTTCAAAGTCTCTTATGAGACACCTCTTCAGAAGGGTATTCTGGAGAGGTTTCGGAAGAGAAGGATTCACCTGATGGGGTATCCTGAGGCCAAGGGTCTCCGCATGTCTTTGGATGGTCTGGTGCCAAGACAGACACTTGTGCCTTTGGGGGAAGAATGTCAGGACCTAAGAGTGAAGCTGTCTGTGAAGACAGCATTCTCCATCACCTTGAAAGCCCCCCCTCCTCTGATCTGACGATACCTCTGGCTCCGAAGAGCCAGACGGGATCCCCGGAACCAAGGGGGTTGGTTCCGAGCAGATGTAGAAGCCAAGCTCACCCATTCTGAAGCCCCGAGAAGCAAGTTTGGATCTGACAAATGTCCAATCTGACTCCCCTCCCCAGACACGACCGGAGAGCGTTAACTCCTAGACTCTTAGAGTTCAGACGGAACTGAGGATGTTGGAGCAGATGTCGGGCCCGAAGAACCTGGAATAGGTCATGGTGCTGATGGTTCCACTATGACAGGTTCCAGACATTCCGTCTCCGAGGTCCTAGGTCGGCTCGAAGGAGGAATCGATATCAAAGGGGAGGTCATGGTTGGTTCAAAATCCCTCTAGGTTGAAGCCGATAGCAGTTTGGCCAGCAACTGATGTCATTAAAAATCTGGGCACCACCTGATTCACATCATCATCAGAGAGACTCCTGGAGGACCGAGAGGAGGGTCAGGAGATCCCACCAGTTGTAGTAGAGGTGACCTTAAAGTAGGGGAGACCGGTACCAATTCCGGGGACTGGCTCTAATTCAAATTCTATCGGCACCAAAACTGAAGGAGCTGATGATGGAGATTTTCCGGGCCCAACAACCTTCGGGTCAGGAGAAGCAACTTAAGTCAGCTTTTTTGTTGGCTCCAATTGGCTAGAAGAAGAAGATGACCTTTTCCCAGATTTGTCAGACTTCGATGAAGGAGACTTGCTCAATTCAGAAGTACCCTGACTGTCTTCTAATGCTTCAGTGAAGGGGGACTTCAGTAAACCTCTCACTAAAAGCTTGCTCTTTCTTTCAAGCAGCACTCTAGAACTGAAAGAGTGGCAAACAGAACAGGTTTCTTGCAGATGCAGTGCCCCAAGACAGTATACACAAATAGTGTGTCCATCCATGATGGACATTTTCTGGTTACACTTCACACACTTTTTGAACCCAGAGGGTTTGGTTTCCTTATGTTCCTTAGACATAAGCAGTCTACTAACAGACAAGTATAAGAAAGGATCTACAACAGTCTAGTAGACAAACTCAAGCTATCACTATACTATATATAAAACGTTTTGTGGTTTTGGTTAAGAAGTAACAGGAGCAATAAAATTCTTTACAACACTCTCTAAATTAAATGAGTGTGTAAAAGGCAAGATAAAGGATAGAAAATAAAGCTTTCTAACTAGAAATGGGCTTTAAACACTAAATTTAAGCAGGGACAGGGAGTAACACAGGCCTAGCAAAGAAAAAATGATGGCCAGAAACAAAGCAGAAGAGCAAACTCTCTAACTAGATTACTATTAAAATGTTAATCGTTAACTCTTTAGACAATCAAAATATCAAGTATATCAATAATAAGAAAGAAAATATTTTCAACTTAGCCAGAGCCAAAATGGAAGCACCCAATCTGTTTAGTGGCAAACAAGATCTGGGGAGCTTTCCTGGAGCATAATGGTATAGGGATACAGCCATGAGCCAGTAGAAGACTTCGAGCTTTTGTATATGGCCTAGTCGGAACAGACGATCAGTTCTGAACCCAACCAGTGAAGAATGAAGGTGAGATAGGACATCACATCAAAAGTTATGTAATTATCATAATGATGTATCTGTGCTGTCTGTTTTTGTCTTTCCTCAACCACTGGGTTTTGCATTTGACCTCTGATCGGACTTTGGTTACTTCTAAATCTTTGACTCTGTAACTCAAGCTCCTCCCCTTTCCCATAATCCACTCCCATGCACCAGATCACCCCAGACAGAGTTTGCCCCCTTGATATCAACCTACAGAAAGGAAACAATTATGTAAATGTCTAGAAGCATGATAGCAAAAGTATCTGGAGCTGAGAGAGGGAAAAGGCCAAAAGAGTACACTTCCAGGTCATACCAAGAAACCATATGAATATGTTCTTACAATGGAAGCAAGAAGGAGGGAGAGTAAATTGAGGAAGGATGAAAACAGACAACAGATGCTTTGTTATGTTAAATACATAACTTCTGTATCTGTTGTTGTATTTTTCATCCATTGGTACAGAATTCCCAACTAGTAAGACACCCCAGGGTGGTCTTATGGATGGATATCCCAGAGTATGGCAGAACCAAAAGCTGCCCTATTCCTAGAAAACATATCCAATGTGTAAAGTGTTAGAAAGGTATGGACATTGAACCAAATAGCAACAGCATCTACAGATGTCCTGGATAGAAAAGCAATGGAGACTGACCTTGCAGAATAAGCTTGCGGCGGTCTTGGTAAAGTCAAACGTTTCTGTTTATAAACATAGGAAATACATTCAGTGAGCCACTGTGCTAATGTCACTTTAAAGACATATTATCTGAAGTTAGCTTTTGAGAATGAAATAAACAATTGGTCAGATTTCCTGAAACTTTTTGTACTATGGAGATACAATTTCAGTTGTCTGGGTACAACAAATAAAGTATATAGTCCCTTTTATTAGTGAATTTCAGGAAGAAAACTGGTAAATTAATGGACTAGTTAAGCAAAAATTCAGAAGTTGCTTTCTAAAGAAAGGAGGGGTTGGTGCAAAGAGAAGTCCTGTGTTTATGAAAAATGATACAAGGTGGCTGGCAAGGCAAAGCCTGAAGTTCCGATACTTCTCTAGCAGATGCAATATAGATGCAATAGCAACTAGAAAAATGGTTTTACAAGACAAAAATTTTAAGTCAGCTTTTGCTGCCGGTTTCAGTGGAAACTGAGTTAAGCCTGGAGAAGAATGTCAAGTCCCAAGGAGGAGTGGTGTCTTTGAAAGGTGGTCTGAGTAAAAATGTATCTTTGAGAAAGGCTTTGCATAACCTAAGGGAGACCAAGGAGAAATTACCTTTAACTATACGAAAACTAGAGATTGTGGCCAGCTAGTACCTTGAATGTAGGGTACTTGCTCCATTATAGAAAACGGAGGCCAGAAATTCTAAAATCGCAGGAATGGGTGCTGAAAAGGGGCCTAGGTGTTTCTCATTAACCCAGACAAAGAATTGTTTCCATTTGCTTTTGGATGTCTTCCTAGTGGATCCTTTTTGACAAACTATAAGGATGCGTAATACCTGGAAGGAAAGCTTGGACAGTCTAGCCATCAAAGGAAGTGGAGAAACCATGTGGTCAACTACTGGACTTATACAACCAGGTGAGGTAGCCTGGAGGGGTGAGACAGAAGATCCATAGAAGGATCCAGAACCCAAGGAGGGAATATCAGATGAAGCCAAAGGAATGGGAACAAGACTTGGAAAGGCCAGAATGAGGTCAAGAGGATCACCTTGCTCTTCCACTGACAAGGTTTTTGTAAAAACTTTAATATGAGAGGTGTAGGAGAGCAAGCATAAAGGAGACAGGGGGTGGGGTCATTTACGGATTACAGCATCCCTTGGTGACTCCCCTTCAAGGGAGATTAGGGTAGAATACCTGCTGCATTTGAAATTGTGGGTAGAGGTGAAAATGTTGCAGCAAAGCTGGCTTTATTGGCAAAAATCTGTTCTGCCACTGAAGGGTTGATAGATCACTCGTGAGGCAGAAGAATAGATTTGCTCAGTCTGTCCTCTAAAATGTTGGACTTCCCTGGAATGTGCACTTCCAAAAGAAAGTGAATGGGAAGAGATCACTCACTATGACACTCTCACTGCCTCCCAACACAAGGTTAAGAGTGGGGTTTTCTCCATGTTTGTTGATGTACCTGACCACTGACACCATGTCATCTGTATGGCAATCATCCCTAGAGGAAGGGTGTCTTGAAAGGCCTGCACAACTAGGAGAACTGTACTCATCTCTAAGACATTGATATGAAGGCAGCCCTCTAAGGGAGGCCAAGTGCCTTGGAATGTCTGTCTCAGGTAATCACACCCTCCATCCACACTGGGAAGTGTTTGTGGTCATCAGGGCCTTGGGCAACGGCAGAACAAAGGGGCGGCTCTGTAAAATATCTGGTGTGTGAATCCACCTGTCTACATGCTCTTTACAGATCTTTGTGCTTCAAACAGAAGATGTCATGGGATGTAGATGTATAGGCTATTGTACTGGTAATGTCCACTGTAGTAGTCTCATGTAGTATCTTGTTAAAGGCAGAAGGGTTATGGAGGCCACCACTGAACCAATAAGATGAAGGACCAGCCTGGCTGATGGTGACTGAAAAGAGAGTAAATATGTCCCCTGATGCTGTAATTTGGAAAATCTGGATTAAGAGAGCCAAGCAACTTCAGAAACTGTATCCAGACAAGCCACTATGAACTCCAGAGTCTGAATGGGAAGGAGATGAGGTATGTTGTAGTTGACTGTGATGCTCAGGTGCAGACATAAATGGAGCAGTTAGTCCCTGGCTCATGTCAGTAGATGTTTGGTGGGAGCCATGAGGAGCCAGTCTCCAAGGTATGCTGGCACGAAAGCTTGAGTCCATTTCTCTAGCACAAAGTTAAAATCCTGTGGGGGTGGGGGGGCTACAGTTCTCCTGGGAGGTCTAATGTGGAGGATACCTTTAAGTAATTGTTTGGCTTCAAATCTGAAGCTAGAGGAGGAGAAAGAGGCAGACAAGTAGAGACAGCTGACAGATGTGTTTTTAAAGAGGAATAAGATAAGCCTGCATTAAGCAATTCACACAAATATGGCAGAAACATAAGAGGATCCTGGTTTCTGGCAAGACACCAAAGGGAAAATCTCTTCCATTTAGAAAGGTAAGATTTCCTTGTACTGGGTTTCCTGGCCTCCTACAGGACTTGAAGCATGTCCTCAGAATAAAGCTGTCTGAAAGGAAATAGGGCTCTATCACCCACAGGGTCAGCTGGAGAGTTTCCAATTCTGAGTGGATGAGGGAAAGTACAGTTGTTACACTTACTATAGATGTAGATGTTCGAGTACATTCACTGTTGCAGTCATCACCTGTGGGTTATCCCTGCTGTGGTAGCCCTCGGCCGGCCCAAATACCAAAGTCGTTTTTCTGTGTCGGCTGCTGCCGCCTGTAGTCTGATGTCAGGTTGCAAGTGCTATAAAGCAAGGCAGCCAATGCCATTACATCAGTTTTTCTTGCCCTAACCCATCAGAAGCACAAGGAAATGTGGTAAAGTGGTCCTGGTGGCTAAAAGCCACCGTGGGAAGCTTATGTCCCCCTAGGGAAAGAGGATATAAGGGGGAAGGAGGGAGGGAAACCAGGACTGCAACAGTGAATACACTTGAACATCTACATTTATGGTAAGTGGACACAACTGTACTATGTTCTTCGTGTTTCACTGTTTCAGTCATCACCTGTGGGTTGATTCCCAAAGCTGAGGAGAGGGGTGGAAGGATAGGTTAGGGCCCTAGGCATGGGTCAGCAAGCCCTGCAGAACTGCAGATGCAAACCCTGCCCTAGACTTAGAGAAAAGAGGTAGGTGGTAATGCTTTGTAAACGTATGGACAAAGGTCCAGGTGGCAGCTTCCAAGATGTCCCTGGTGGGGACTCCTGTGAAGAATGCTGTGAAAGTGGAGGCTGCCCTAGTGGAATTGGTACGAATAGACTTAAGGGGTGATTTCCCATGTATTCTGTAGCATAAATGGATACAGTGTGATATCCATTTGGAAATGGTTTGCTTGGAAATGGGCTTCCCCTCTGCCCCTGGGGCAAATCTGACAAGAAGCTGTTTTGTTTTTCTGAAGGGTTTACTACGGGTCCAGGTAGTATCTGAGCTGTCTGTGCAGGTCCAATGAGTGCAGAATTCTTCTCCCCCTTGTTTTGAGGGTTGGGAAAGAAGGTGGGTAGATGTATGGCCTGGTTGAGGGTCACATCAGATACCACCTTAGGCAATAAGGAGGGATTTGTCCTCAGGGAGACCCTGTCTGCATGGAAAATGATGAAGGGCTTAATGGCCATGAGTGCCTGAAGCTCTGAAACCCTTCTGACTGAGGTGATAGCTAGTAGGAAAGCAGTTTTCCAGGAGAGGTATTTCAATTCTGCTGACGCAGCAGGTTCAAATGGAGGTAAGGTTATTTTTTTCTAAAACATAATTCAGGTCCCAGGCTGGTGTGGGTAACCTTCTGGGAGGACTGATATTAGAACCCCTCTGAGGAATTGTTTAATCAAAGGATGTGAGAAGACTGGCTGGTCTGAATCGAAATGAGCTGAAATGGCCGAGGTATGGATTTTAATAGAAGAGAAGGAGAGGCCACTACTGAGTAACTTGGCTAGGTAGTCCAAGATATGAGGGATGGAAGGTTGTGAGGTACTGGCCCCTCTGGACTGGCTCCAGGAGCAGAATCTTTTCCATTTCCCTGCGTTAAGATTTTCTGGTGATGGGTCTCCTGGCTTCTGTGATAATGTCTAGGACATGTTTGTTTAACAGGGACCCCTTGTTTGCTTTTAAAGTATTAGCCATGCTGACAGATGGAGAGTCTTCAAGTCTGGGTGCAGCATTCCCCCCCAACCTGAGTCAAGAGGTCTGAGATCAGGGGAAGCTGCCTGGGGGGCTGTAATGTCAGGCTGCGCAGTAAGGGGCACCAATGCTGTCTGGGTCAATCTGGAGCATTGAGGATGGCCTTTGGTCTCTCCTCCCTTATTTTGATCAGTACCTTGGGAATAAGAGGCAGAGGAGAGAAAGCATACACAAAGAGGGAGTTCCACGGGAAGGTCAAGGCATTCACCTTCCACGCTAGGTGGTGATACTCCCTGGTACAGAATTTTTCCAGCTGGTGGTTGAGGTGCGAAGAAAGAGATCCACCTCCGGAGTTCCCCACTCCTGAGTGACTTGCAGAAAGATTTTTCTGTGGAGCTCGTGGGGGTCCAGTAAGTTTCTGCTTAGGTGGTGTGACAGGTTCTTGTGGACCCCTGATCGGTATTGGCCAATTAGGTAAGCCAGAGGTTCATGGCTAGCCTGCACAGAGGGTAAGATTAGGTCCCTCCCTGTTTGTTGATATACCACATTACTGTGGTGGTGTCTGTTTTGATAAGGAAAACTCCTGGCCTGAGATGGGGTTTGAAGAATGTCAGAGTCTTTTGTACTGCCACCATTTCCTTCTGATTAATGTGTAAGGGAAGGTGCTGGGCATCCCAAAGACCTTGGGTGCAACTGCTTGCTAGGTGAGCGCCCTAAGCAATGTCTGAGGCATTGGTGGAGATGGTCTGGCCAGAAGGGCAGAGGATAAAGGGAAGACCCTTGTTCTTAGCACAGGCTCCTGCCCACCAGAGAAACTTGGCCTTTATACAGGGGATCAGTGGGAGAGAGGTCTCTAGAGGCTGAGAGTGCTGACACCAAAGGTTCTTTAGATACCACTGAAGTTTCCTCATGTGAAACCTGGCCAGAGGAATTAGAAAGATGCAAGATGCCATGTCCCCCAAGGCTTGCAGGAAAGTACAGTTGTGTACACTTACCATAAATGCAGATGTTCAAGTGTATTCACTGTTGCAGTCATCACATTTGGGTTATCCCTGCCAAGGTAGCCCTCAGTCTGCCCAAATACCAGAGGCTTAGTATTTCTGCATCGGTTGCTGTCGCTTCAGGACTAACGTCAGGTCGTCAGTAGTATAAAGTAAGGCAGCCGACGCCATTACATCAGTTTTTCGTGCCCTGTCAGGAGCCCCCAAGTGGGAGCCAGGATATGCTGGAAGACCCCACCAGTAGAAAGTAAATACCAAACAGTGCCCTGTAAGGAGGGGGAGAGAGAAAAAAAAGGGGGGATGGAGGGAGGGAAACCAGGACTGCAACAGTGAATACACTCGAACATCTACATTTTTGGTAAGTGTACACAACTGTACTATGTTCTTTGTGTTTCACTGTTGCAGTCAGCACATTTGGGTTGATTCCCAAAGCTGAGGAAAAGGGTGGAGGCATTCAAGAAGACTAGGGACTGGCTAGGATGCCCTGCAAGACTGCAGTGGCAAAGCCTGCCCTGGATTTGGAGAAGATAGGCAGGTGGTAATGCTTGGTGAAGGTGTGGACAGATGTCCATGTTGCAGCCTCCAGGGTGTCCCTGGTGGGGACTCCTCTGAGGAAAGCTGCAGAGGTGCAGGCAGCTCTGGTAGAATGAGTCCTGACCCCCTTAGGGGGAGGTTTCCAATGTTGCTTGTACCAGAAATGGATCCAGTGTGCTATTCATTTGGAAATTGTTTGTTTGGATATGGATTTGCCCTCTGCTCCTGCAGCAAAGCTAACAACTGAGCAGTCTTTCTGAATGATTTTGTTCTGTCTAGATAGAATCTGAGCTATCTGTGCACATCTAGAGAGTGCAGTATCCTTTCGCACTTGGTTTGTGGGTTAGGGAAAAAGGTGGGCAAATTAATGGATTGCTTGAGAGCCACACTGGACACCACTTTTGGCATGAAGGATGGGTTAGTCCTGAGGGGCACCCTGTCAGCATGGAAGATGATGAAGGGCTCTACAGCCATGAGTGTCTGTAGCTCAGATATTCTTCTGGCTGAAGTGATGGCCAGAAGCAAGGCTGTCTTCCAGGAGAGAAACTTCAACTCTGCTGAAGCTACTGGTTCAAAAGAGGACAGCGTGAGTTTTTCCAACACAAAGTTTAGGTCCCAAGCTGGGGTAGGTGCTCTTCTAAGTGGCCTCAAGTTGCTAGCCCCTCTTAGGTGCTGTTTGATGAGAGGGTGTGACAAAAGTGGGTACTCAGTGCTGAAATGAGCAGAGATAGTACAGGCATGAATTTTAATAGAGGAAAAGGAGAGACCACTGTGTAGCAGGTCAGCTAGGTAATCCAGTATGAGAGGTAGGGAGGGCTGTGCCATATCAGCTCCCTTAGCCTGGATCCAGGTGCAGAACCTTTTCCATTTGTCAGCATAAGATTTTGTAGTGCCAGGGCATCTGGCCTCACGTATAACATCTAGAACCTGCTTACTGAGATTGGCAGCTTGTTCAGTGGTCAGGGAATAAGCCATGCTGCCAAATTGAGGGTCTGCAAATGGGGATGCATGAATTCTCCTTCCCTATGGGTCAGGAGGGTTGGGATCTGAGGAAGATGCCATGATGGCAGAGGGGACAGGCTGCGCAGCAGTGGATACCAGTGCTGGCGAATCCAGTCTGGAGCAATCAGAATTGTCTTCAGTTTTTCCTCCCTTATTTTGAGCAGTACCCTGGTAATGAGAGGTAGTGGGGGAAATGCACAGACTGAGAGGTTGACCCATTGGAAAGATATGGCATCCACTTTCCAGGCCCTTTGTGGGTAAATTTGAGTATTTCTTTGCCTGCAAAAAGCAATGGCAGGAGCCAGACATTTTGTGAAAACACTGGGAGCAGTAAATAAGCCAAAGGGAAGCACAGAGATCTGAAAGTGAAGAGATCCTGCCCTAAAACATAAATATTTCTTGCATGATTCTCTGATTTGGATGTGGAGATATGCCTCTTTTAGGTCTAGGGTGGCTAGCCAAGCATTCTTGGAGAGTATAAGTAGTAGTTGCTGGAGGGTGAGCATTTTGAATTTTGCTATCAGCAAGAAGGTGTTTAGAATGGATAGATCGAGGATGGGGCACCAGGTGTACTTTTTTCTGGGTAATAAGAACAGCCTGGAGTAGAAATCTTGGCCTATCTGTTCTGCAGGAACGTGCTCCATTGCCCTCATAGAGAGCAGGGAAAGGACTTGCTTTTTGGCCTCTGCCCACTGGTTTGGAGGAAGACCTAGGAACCCTTTTGGGGTTGGTAGAGTGTGGAAAGAAAATTTGTATCCCTGGGACACTATGTTGAGGATCCAGTGGTCGTTGGTAATGGTGGCCCAGGTGCTTGCGTGGAAGGACAGTTTTCCTCCTATGGGCAAGTGGGCAGAGGGAGGGGGTGGAAGTGGAGAGTCATTGTGAGTTCTTACCATGAAGGGGTGGCTTTGCACTCCCTGGTTTTGAAGTGGAGGAACTCCATTGCTTTGATCTCTGCATTCCCTGTGGCTGTTGTCTGGGGGGGTCTGCTTCCTTGGGGTCTGGGCTGAACTGACCTGGAGGGGGCAGGTAAGGACCACTGCTTGGAGAGGCAATGTCTACTGAACCTGGGTAGCTGGACCTGCAGCAAATCCTTAACTGTCTGTATAGCTTTACCTTTTTCTTCCATCTTTTTTAAGATCAGTAAGGAGTGATAAGAATCATTCTGCTTCCCAAGGTCTTTGCTTTCTGGATCACTTTCGATATTAGTGGAAAAGGAGGAAAGGCGTAAAGAAGACCCGAGGGCCAGTTGTGAACAAGTGAGTCTCTTGGTGTCTCCCCCGAGGGGGGGGGGGTTAAGGGAGAAGTAGCTGTTGCATTTGGCTTCATTGGGCTGGCAAATAGAACGCAACAAGGCTGTCCCCATTTGTAGAAAATCTGTTCCGCGACTTTGCGATTCAGAGACCACTTGTGAGGCATCAAGATTGCCCCGCTGAGCTTGTCGGCTATCACATTGGTTGTCCCCAAGATATGCATTGCTAGAAAGCACTGGGAAGATATTGCCCACTGCCAAACACGAAGAGCCTCTCGACATAAGGGGTAGGATCTGCTTCCCCCCGTTTATGTACCATATCACTGACAGATTGTCTGATTGGATTGCTATTGTCCCTAGAGGAAGAAAGTCGTGAAGTGCTTGCAATGCTAGCAGCACTGCTCTCATCTCTAGGACACTGATATGCAAGTGAGCCTTGTGTTCTTGCCATGTGCCTTGGACTGTCCTTCCTAAATAATGCCCCCCCCCCCCCATTTGGGAGGCATCTGTGGTCACAGTAGCAACGGGTTGGTGAGGAATGAATGGTGTCCCTATCGTTAGTTGATTGGACTGGATCTACCAACAAAGGTCCTTTTTGCAAGATTCTGTTATTAGAATGGGATAAGACAGAGGCAGTTTTTAAAGAGACCACTGGGAAAACAGTAGCCATTGTAGAATTCTCATATGTAGTCTGGCTAGTGGAACTAGAGTTATAGTAGAGGCCATGGTTCCTAGAAGTTTGAGCACTGTCTTCACTTTGACTTTGTGTTGGGGAAGCAGGCTGTATATCTGGTGTCTTAGATTTTTTATTCTGTCTGAAGGAAGGCGAGGCATCATTACGACCGTGTCTATTTCTGCGCCTATAAAAGTCACATATTCAGAGGGCGACAAGGCAGACTTTTCCCAATTTATATTAATTCCTAGCTGACTGCAGACTCAGATGGTTGAATCCCTGGCTTGCAAAAGTAGGTGCCTGGTGGTGGCAGTCAGGAACCAGTCGTCCAGGTACAGAAACACTTGGAATCCAAGACATCTCAAGTGAGCTGTTACTACCGACATGTATTTGGTGAACACCCTGGGGGCTGTGGTGAGACCAAAGTGCAGAGCACGAAATTGGTAATGACTGGCTCCCAGCTGGAAGTGTAAATGACTCCTCGATGCTCTGTCCATTTTTATGTGGTAGTACGCATCTTGGAGGTCTATGGAGCACATCCAATTGTCTTTCCCTAACAGAGGGAGTTATAGATTGCAGTGTTACCATTCGGAACTGGACTTCACTGATTCGTTTAACTTGTTGAGATCCAAAAGGGACCTTCAGTCCCCTGTCCATTTTGGCACTAAAAAGAATCTGGAGTAAGTTCCAAATCCTATCTGGTCTGCAGGGCCAGTTTGGATGACTCTCTTTTGAAGCAACTTTTGGACTTCTATAGTTGCTTGATCCCTGTGATTGGGTGGAACATCTGGGATTTTCTTGGTGGGATGAGGTGGAAAAGAGAAGGGTACGGAGTATCCTCTGGAAATTATTCTTTGTACCCACTTGTCTTGGGTGATGTCGTGCCAGGCTTCTGGATACAAAGATAAGTGACCCTGACTGGTTCCAGATAAGTACAATCGGGCCCCACTTCAGGAGCGCTGATAGGGTCGTCCACAAAAGGAATCACGGCCACCCTGGTTTTGCGGACCCCCCCCCCTTGCCTCTAGGGCGACATCTACCATTACTTCCTCCTCCTCTGCCTCTGGAGAAGGAATCACCTTGTGCATCCAGGAAAAAAGCCTGAGATTTCTTAAACCACATTTTCCCGGCTCTCTGACCCTGAGGGTATGGTCTAGAAGGGACAGAAAAACGTACTCCCATGGCAGAGAGAGTTTTCCCTTCCTGCTCACACCTAGTGAGTGTATCTTTTACCTTTAGTCCAAACAGAGAGGAAACGTCAAAGGGGGCGTTGGTAAATGTAGATTTGAAGGGCTCCACAAAGTTACATAAGCGCATCCAGGAGTGTCTCCTAAGGGAAACTCCTGAACCCACTGCCCTGCTCGCTCCATCTGGTGCATAAGATATTAGCCTCATGGAGGAGTTAACAATGGAGTTTAAGGTAGACAACTGAGTAGTAACCTTCTCAGGAACTCCTTCAGTTAAAGTACCTTGGAGAGTATCTCCTAGCTCCTTTACGAGATCTCTTTGAAGCCTAGTGAAATGGGTGAGGTAATTCAGCGATCTGAGTGTAAACATCACTGAAGAGAAGATACGCTTCCTGTATCTGTCCATCGTTCGAGCTTCCTTGTTCGGTGAGTGGACAGATGAGGAAGTTTCCGCTAGTTCCTTCTTTGTGGCTGCTGCCATCACCATGGCATCTACAGGCAACCTTTAGTCAAAAACTCTTTCTCTTTGGGGGCTGAAAGAAATTTGTTGGGCCTTCTGGGGACTGGTTTCACAGCATCAGGAGTTTCCCACACCTTTCAACTAACTAAATCTAAGAGCTCATCTAAAGGTGGAGATACCAAAGAGGTTGAAGGTTGAGACTCGAAAGCCTTCAGGTACACTGACTCCTCATCAGAAGGGGTGACAGTGGGCCAGCTGCCTCTCTGTTTCAGGATCTCTAGGATATATATGAAGGAGATATCAGTGGATGACCTAGGGGACCCTTCTGACTCCTCGAGGTCAGTGTCAGAGGTAATGGACTCATCAGGGGAGTCTACATGCTTCCTCTTGCAAGTTCACTTCCGAGGAGGCTCCTCAGAAGAGTATTCTGGGGAGGTCAAAGAAGACTGGGGGCCAGCCAATGGGGGCTCCTGAGGTTGCAAGTCTCTGCTGACAAGAGAGAGAGATGGTGCTGAGACAGGGGTCAAAGCTTGAGGGGGAAGAGCATCGGTACCCTTGTGTGGAGCTGAAGACCTAGACAGCATGCTCCTCATCATCTCGAAGGCAGATCTCTCTTACTCCGAGGACACCCCTGGTTCTGAGGAAGCGGAAGTAGCCCTCAGCTCCAAAGCGACCAGCTCAGATACAGATGTAGGATCCGAGCTCAACCGAGCAGATGCATCGAGAGGTAGGCTCGGAACTGAAGAAGTTCGGGTACAAGCGTCCCTGTTGGGGCCGACTGGTGAGCTTCGGCTCCCAGACACAAAGGACGGCGCCAAAGGTGTCGGAGCGGAACTCGGATCCGAGACAGACAATAGAGGTGCCAGGACCGACGGTTCCACAACAAGTGGGACAGATAGTTCTGACTCCGAAGGACTGACATGGCTCAGAGGAGGAACAGAAGCAGGAAGTATGGCTTTAGATGGCTCCAGAACCGACTGGGTCGGAGCTGGCAACAAATTAGCTAGCACCGATGACTTCAAGAGTCTAAGCACTACTCTCTATACATCCTCTTCAGAAAGACTACTGGAGGATCTGGAAGACAAGGTAGGTGATCTAGATCTCTGTAAAATCAGAGATATGAGAGTTGGGGAAACCAGTAATAATTCTCTAGAACAGCTCTGAGGTAAGTGTTCAGTAGGTGGCTCTGAAAAACTTGGGGCCGATACTGGAGTGTCGATGTCGATAACGGTCCAGATAAAATAGTAGGTGTGGGAGACTGTCTCTTAGCCGACTTGACTTGATCTTCTCTTTTTTGAAGAGGGAGACATGATATGCGATGATGAAGAGCTTGGCTAAATCCTCCTCAAAGGAAAGCTTAAGGAGACCTTTCAGGATCAATTTGTTCTTCCTTTCCTGGAGAACCCTAGAAGTAAAGGACTGGCAAAAAGAAGCGTCTCCTGAAGATGTATGGCTCCCAGGCAGTAAACAGAAATACTATGTCCTTCAGTCAGGGACATTTTTTGAGAACATTTGAGACATTTTTTAAAACCCGAAGGTTTATGATCCTTTGATTCCTTAGACATACTGTCACGAACAATCAATCACAAGAGGGAAAAGTAGGAAGAGAGGACAAGGTCCTCTAACTTAAACGGGCCTAGCCCTGTAAAAAAAAAAGCACTGCACACAAGGAAAAAACAAGAGAGGACTAGGTCCTCTAACTTAAACAGGCCTAGCCCTGCTGAGAAAACAACACACTAGAGATAAGGTAATAGAAGACTAGGTCTTCTAACTTAAACGGGCCTAGCCCTAAACAGAGGAGTAAGAGACTTCAACAATTTGCAACAATTGCACTAAATTCAACAAACACTCTAAATAGTTAGCTAATAAGAGAAAGACTGCACACAGCTATCAATTTTAAACTACTTATTCTAGTCAAAAAACACAAGGCTAGAATAGGTCCTAACCAAAACACGGACCTACGCCTAAGAGATCTAAATATAACAAAAACACTAGCACACAGAAGGAGGAATACCACTGAGAAAGAAAAAAGGGCCTGCGGAAATGACGGCCAACAAGTTTTCAACAACAAATTTGCAACTATTTAAAAACACGCTAACTAACTTACTACTACAATAACAACAGTTAAGCTAATTATACTAATATTATCAAAACCGACCGCTATAGAAATGGAATAATGAAGAAAATCCAACTTAGCCACGGCCAAGAAAGAGCACTTCTGAACTCGTAGACATGGCAAACGAGATCTGGGGATTCTTACTAGTGCACTATGGGATACCTACCTTGCGACGAGCCAAATGAGAGACTTCGAGCTTTGTAATTGGCCGAATCGGAGCATAGGATCGGCTCAGAACCCATATGTAAGAATGAAGGCGAGAGAGGACCTACAGAACATGATATTTTTTTGTTTGAGGAGTTCCATGCTATGCTGCTGAAATTTCAGCATATGGAACTGACAATTTAGTGCTCTAATAGCAAGAGTAGCAAAGGTGTATACTTTTTTAACCCCATCTAATACTCGGGAATCCCTATCTGAGGAGGTGGGATGCTTAACAGAAGTGCTTTAATTCCTTTAGGCCCTTTAGAAATAACCTCAGGGTCAGCAGTAGGATTTTTGAAAATAAATCTGAGAGTCAGGGACACTAATACCTGTCAGGTTTCCTGGGAGCAGGAGGGAGGGTGTCAGGAGTCAAGCTAGATTTAATGAAAACATCATCCACAACATCCAGGACAGGAGGAATGGCCAAGGGTCTGTGCTGTGGAAAAATCTAAGAATTCACTGAGTTTCTTTTTAGACTGAGGGTAGTCCTAATATTCTCATTGGAAATGCTCCCTTAAAGTATGAAGGGTTTCCCCCAAAGGAAAAGTCCTCGGGTGCATCAGAATCTTCATAAGCAGAGAGGGGTTGCATGTCTTCATATTCAGATGCATCAGAGTCATCGGACTCCTGTTCAGATAAAACTACTGGGGATAAATCTCTTTTTCTTTTGGAAGGGGTAGCTTGGCTTCCCCGATCAGCATTATAAGGTCTTCTGCCATTTTAAGCATTTGGGACTGAGGTAAGGAAGCAGGTGCCTGAGATTGGGTTGTCGGTTTCTTGAGTGTGGTTCGCACCCTGGACCTTATAAACTCGGTAGTTTTCAAAAGAACGGTAGACGTGACAGAAGTCATTGGTTTGTGTCGAGAATCGGTAGTGCGAAGTACTTCCTTGGAAGCCAGTGTCTCCTCAGCGGCTCCGGGCCCATCCAAGGTAGAGTCAACTGCACAATCCTTAGTCGATGAGTTCAGCAGCATACCGGACTCTGAAAGGGTCTCGGTAGCAGCCTGCAAATCCACAGAAGCAGGCACCAGGGGCTGCAAAAGCGCCTCACTGAGGACCGGAGAACTGACAACTAACTTAACGGAAGCATCGTCGGTAGGTTTGGACCTGTGCGGTCTGTCGCTGTCTTTATCCTTACATTTTTTTGGAAGATCTGCAGTCGGATGGCTTACCGAAGCCATATCGGAAGTCGAGGACTGTGAGCGAAAATATCTAGCTACAATAAAGGCCTGACAACGTATAGTTCTGGCACTGAACAAAGCACAAAAGCGACAGCGAGGGATGTCGTGGTCTGGGCCTAATCAAGTGACGCAGTAAGAATCAAAGTCTCGGTGTGGTATTTGCTTTCCACAAGCGAGACAATTGTTAACTTTTTCTGACATCGATTAGAGCAAGAAAAAAGGATCCCCAATGGGGCACTTAGCTTTAGAAGACTTCAGCTTCAATTCGGAAAATGAAACTCGGGTAGTGGCCGACCAGCACTAGTGCGAACTGCTTCTGCTTCGGGCTCCTCGGCAAGAAAGACTGATGTAATGGCGTCGGCTGCCTTACTTTATTACACTGATGACCTGACGTCAGTCCTGAAGCGACAGCAACAGACGCAGAAATACTAAGCCTCTGGTATTCGGGCCGACTGAGGGCTACCCTGGCAGGGATAACCCAAATGTGATGACTGCAACAGTGAAACATGAAGAACATCTTCCTTGGAGTGAGGTGTCTTCTGGAAGCCAGCCAGGAAAAGTACAGAGGCAGGAAGCTCTGCTTTTCTGGGGATAGGAAGGCCATTTGGAATGCTGTGTCCAGCAGTGCTCCCAATAAAATGATCTTCCTGGAGGGTGTTTGCTTTGATTTCTTCTCGTTGATGGTGAACCCTAGGGAAGTTAGGAGGGTTTTGACAAAGAGAAGGTCCTGGAGTAGCTTTTCTTTGCACTCTGCCTGAATGAGGCAGTTGTCCAGATAGGGGAAATCTGTATACTTCTCTGTTTGCAAAATGCTATGGCAGGGGTTAAGCATTTGGTGAATACTCTGGGTGCAGTAAGCCAAAGGTAGCGCAGAGAACTGGAAGTGTTGTGAGCCTTCTCTGAAGTGCAGGAATTTCCTGCAGGATTCCCTTATGGGGATGTGGAGGTAGGCATCTTTTAGGTCTTGCGTCACTAGTTAGGCATTTTTTGTCAGCATAGGTAGCAGCTGCTGCAAAGTTAGCATTTTGAATTTGGGGACCACCAGGGAGGTGTTTAGAATGGATAGATCCAGGATGGGGCACCAAGTGCCCTCTTTTCTGGGAACAAGGAATAGTCTGGAATAAAAGCTTTTGCCTGTTTGATCTCAGGGGACAGGATCTACTGCCCCCTGGGATGAGAGTTTGTACCCGTTTCAATGCCTCTGCCCACTGATTTGGAGGTGAGTCTGGGTACCCTTTTGAAATTGGAAGTTCTTTGAAAGAGAATTTGTATCCCTGAAAAATTATCTTTAAGACTCATTGGTCCTTTGCTACAGAAAGCCAATTTCCTTTGCAGAGGGAGTCTTCCTCCTAGCTTTTGGTGAGTGAAAGGCGGGCAGAGTGGGGAGAGGGAGTCATTGAGAGTTTTTGCCACAGAAGGGTGGCTTAGAACTCCCTGCCTTTGGGGCGGAAGTGGTCCACTGTTTGGTTCTCTGCTGCCTCTAGGATAGGGGCCTGAGTGGTCTGTCCCTGCTAGGTGCAGGGAAAGACCAGTGCTTAGAGGGAATGTTCCTGCTGAACCTGGGAGGTTGAGCCTGAAAGAAATCTTTTACTGTTTGCATAGATTCTGCTTTGTCTTCCATCTTTTTAAGCACCTCTTCTGCTTTTACTCCAAACAAGCAGTCCTTATCCAGGGTGCATCAATTAGTTTAGATGCGACATGATCAGGGAGAGGTTGTTCCTTCAACCATGCATGTTTCCTAATGACAGATCCTGACACTGCTGTCCTGCTTGAGGCTTCTAGGGCGTCATATCCACAGTGTAATGAGTGTTTGGCCACTTGACAAGTAGAGTGCAGTAAATCTGCTAACTCTTTCGAATTGGCACAGTCAGGAAAGGTTGAAATCTTTTGGTTTAATAGTTCCAAAGTGTGCTGTTGACATTTTAACATATGGAACCGACAGTTGAGAGCTCTGATAGCTAAAGTTGCAGACGTGTATACTTTTTTACCCCAGCTGTCCAGAGTTCTGGAATCTTTGTCAGAAGGAACAGGATTCTTGGCAGAACTAGTCTTAGCTCCTTTTGGTCCCTGTGTAATGACCTCTGGGTCTGCAGCAGGATTTCTGTACAGGTACTTGTGAGAATCCGGTACTCTGTAATACCCGTCAGGTTTACTGGGAGCAGGTGGGAGGGCGTCAGGGGCTAAGCTGGATTCATGGACACTATCATACACCATTTCTAAAATAGGAGGGATGGCCAGGGGCAGGTCCAGAAACTCTCCAAGTCTTTTCTTAGACTGGGGGAATCCTGAGATTCCCATTGAAAATGTTCCCTGAGGGTGAAGGGTTTCTCCAAAGGAAAGGTCTTCTGGTGGGGAAGCAGAAGGAATGCATTCCTCTGCATCTGAATCCTCATAAGCAGTCAGAGATTGTTGTTCCTCTTCAAAATCTGAATAGTCAGATTCCTCAGAATCTTGTTCTGTCATAATTTCTGGGGAAGGGTGTCTTTTCCTTTTAGAAATTGTGGCCTGACTACTCCTGATAAGGGAAATGAGATCCTCTACCATTTTAAGCATCTGGGCTTGGATTGGTGGAGTAGGAGCAAGATGGTGGCTAGAGGCAGATTTTCTAGGAGTGGCCTGGCTTCCAGGCCTAAGAGTATCCATCGGTCTGAGAGAAACGGTAGCTGGATGAGAAGACGTCATTTTTTGTCTAAATTCGGTAGTGCGAGAGGCCTCCTCGGAAGCCGGTGCCCACATCACGGCTCTGGACCCAACCAAGGCAGAGACAGCCAAAGGCTCGGAAGACAAAAAAGATTTCTGCGGCATACCGAACTCCGAAAGGGTCTCAGTAGAGGCCTGCGTAGATATCGAATCAGGCATCAGGGGGTGCGAAAGTGCCTCACTAAATTACAGAGACCTGCTGACCTGCTTAACGGTAGAAATGATCCCCAACAGGGTACTTAGCTTTAGATGTTTTCAGCTGAAATTCAAGCTGTGGTAGCGACAGACTGGCACACTTGCGACCTGCTAGTGCTATGGGCTCCACGGCAAGAAAGACTGATGTAATGGCATCGGCTGTCTTGCTTTATAGCACTGACAACCTGATATCAGACTACAGGCAACAGCAGGCAACGCAGAAAAACATGGACTCTGGTATTCGGGCTGGCCGAGGGCTACCACAGCAGAGATAACCCACAGGTGATGACTGCAACAGTGAAACACGAAGAACATCTCTTATTCTGTGTGAGTAAGTCCACTCTGTGAGGTTACTTGTGATGATCACCCTTGGCTAGATGCAGAAGAAAGGGGAACCAGTGCTGTCTTGGCCAATAGGGAGTCACCAGCATGATTTTTGTTTTGTCCTGCTGAATTTTCAGCAGGACATTTGGAATGTGTGGTAGGGGAGGGTATGCATACAGAAACTTCCCCTTCCAAGAGATTGACAGGGTGTCCACTTTCCATACCTGAAGATATGGTTCTCTGACACAAAAATTTGGAGGTTTGTTCAAGGGGGAGGCAAACAGGTCTACCTGTGGAATATCCCACTAGTGGACAATGTCCAGGAACACATCCCTGTGAAGCATCCATTCATGGGACTGTGTCCTGGATCTGATCAGTGTCTCTGTCACAGTGTTCTGATTGGAAGGGATGTATACCGCCTGAAGAGATAATTCCAGTAGGCAGGCTAGTTCCCAAGCCTGCAAGGCTAGTCTGCAAAGGAGGTAGGATCTTGTCCACCCCTCTGTTTGTTTAGATACCATAGGACAGTCATATTGTGTGTGTGTAGATAAGCAACCTTCCCGGCCTCAGGAGGGGTTTAAATGACTGAAAGAAAAGGATCAGTGCCTTCATCTCCTTTACATTTATGTGGTCTTTCCTTTGATAAGGTGTCCATTGACCTTGAGTGGTGTGTGGGTCCAAAGCTGCTACCCAACTTGTATATGAATAGTCTGTGTACAGGCCCTGAGTTGGGGCAAATGGGTGGATGGGGAGTCCTGGGTTTATGGACAATTGTCTTATCCACCACTGGAGCTGCTCCTTGAGACAGCGCAGAAGTGGTACTGGAAATTCTAGTGGATGGGCATCCTGGGACCACACTGATTTGAGGAGCCACTGGAATTTCCTCAGGTGGAGCCTTGTCAGGGGTAGCACTGGGATGGTACAGACCATCGGTCCTAAGAATTGTAGAAACTGTCTCGCTGACAGGAGTTTGAGGAGAAGAATCTCTGCCTTTGGGGGTGGGGGTGAACCACCATAATTTTGTTGGTTTGAAATATGCATCCAAGGAAAACATTATCTTGAGATGGGGTGAGTGTAGATTTTTTGAAGTTGATGGTGAATCCCAGGCTTTGCAGAATGTTTATGGCTGTGTGGAGGTTGCTGTTGAGCTCGTCCAAAGAGGTGGCTTGAAATAAAAGTCGTCTAGGTAGGGGAAGATTTGAATGCCTTCTTGTCTGCAGAAGGTGACCACTGGTGCTAGGCATTTTGTGAAGACTCTTGGGCAGTGGAAAGTCCAAAATGCAAGGCAGAGAATTGTAAATGCCAAGACCCCACAGAAAAGTGTAGGAATTTCCTGTATTTGGGATGAATAAGGATATGGTGGTAAGAATCCTTGATATCTATGGATGCTAGGAAGGCCAGTGGAAGGATTAGGGGGGACAGTGATACCCCTGAAGGGAGGTACTGTGTGCCAAGTATCCATTTTTTATGATGCTAAGGACCCAAGAGTCTTGGGTGATGGATTCCCAGGCTGGAAGGGAGAGGGGGAGAGCTGAGACTGTCTGAGGAGTCAAGAGGAAAAGCTTGTTCGCTCATGAAAGGGCTGTTAAGCCAACTTTGGGGCGGAGGTAGAGGAAAACTGATGTGTTTTCTTGGTTCCCTTGGAGGGTTTGGACTGGGGGGTCCAAGATTGCCTGCGTACAATGACCTGTTTTCCAGGGAAGTTCCTGTGAAATTTAGGCACAGGAGAGACCAAGATGCACTTGAGGTCTTTAAGCTCCTTGCTGTTTTTCCGCAAGGACTTGAAAAGTTTAGCAGAAGGTTTGCCAAATAAAGCAGTGTTGCCCAGGGGAGCATCCATAAGCTTCACCTTAATGTCCTCATGGAGGGGTTGAAGCCTCAACCAGGCAAACCTTCTTAAGGCAGTGCAGCTCGAGAAGTGGCCTCTACTGCATCCTAGCTGCATTTGATAGAATGTCTGGCTACCTGTGAAGATGCAGTAATAAGAGAGGATGCCAGGGCTTTGTTCTCAGAGTCTGGCATGCCAGACACTATCCTGGACAGTTGTGACATAAGTTATAGAGTGTACTTAAGTAATGTGGATCTGGTAATTCAGGGCTCTGAAAGCTAAGGTAGTTGAAGTATAGATTTTCTTACCAAGCCTCTCCAACTGCTTGTTATCCTTGTCTGAAGGGAGGAGGGAAGAGGCAACTGAAATCACAGAAGGGTCTGCACAGGAGCCTTGAAAAGGAAATTGCAATCCTGAGGCACTTTGTAATACCTACTGACTAAAAAAACAATACATACATATTTAAAAAAAAAAAAATTATATATATATTAAAAAATACATACAAAAAAAACTGAAATCACAGAAGGGTCTGCACAGGAGCCTTGAAAAGGAAATTGCAATCCTGAGGCACTTTGTAATACCTACTGACTAAAAAAACCATACATACATATTTAAAAAAAAAAAAATTATATATATATTAAAAAATACATACAAAAAAAACTGAAATCACAGAAGGGTCTGCACAGGAAACCTTGAAAAGGAAATTGCAATCCTGAGGCACTTTGTAATACCTACGGACTAAAAAAAACAATACATACATATTTAAAAAAAAAAAAAAATTTATATATATATATATATATATATATATATATATATATATATATATATATATATAAATACATACAAAAAACCTCAAAAAATAATGTTTCAAGGGTTTCTGTTTTAAAAAAGGTTTTAATGAAACCGTATCATTAATACCAAGGAGGTGATCTGCCCTAAAGTACAGAATCCATGTAGTAGTTTTTATAGGTTCATAGGTTGGTACTAGGCTATCGGTCCTAGGGCCTATAAAATTCTAGCCATAACAATTCCCTGGCTATTTTTCCCCACAGGCCTGAACGAGTTCTGTTCGATTGCATGTATTCTTAAAATTATCATTCAATAAACAATAAATAACAAAAATATAAAATATAAAACAAAAAAAAAAATGAGGTCACATACTTATATATATTTACCATTTTAGCTTTTTAATACTCTTATTTTTTAATTTATACATTTATATATATACATTATTTATTTTTATTGTAATATATATAATCAAATCAAATTGTTTTACACTGGTTGTTAAAAATTGTATTTAGGTATTTAGATATTATATGTGCGGTTAAGTCCACTTCAATTTATTTCATTTTATTTTAATTAAGTATACTACACAGTTTATATATACATTTTTAAATACAAAATTAGTGTGTATATGTATTATACTGTTGATTTACTTTTAGAGTAAAAGCATATGAACGACTAACTTTTGGGTCTATCTGCTAACATTTCAGATAAGGGAAACGATTCGTCATTTTACTTCACTTCTTTTTGTTACTATATAGGGTTCCGTACAAGCACTTATGTAGGACTATTGTATTGTATTTCAATACACTTTAACATCATTTACAATGTATCTACCTCTTTAAATATAAAGTGCTTTGTGTGTTTTACTTAATTAATTGCTGACAGCGGTTAATTCCTATAAATGAAGTTGCAATAGGGGAAGTTGTTGTCTGATGAAGTTCCGACACTTGTTGGAACGAAAAACGCTCTTCAGTGTTTAACGTGATTCTGTTCAAAATAAACGCTTTTGTATTTTAAAACTAAACTTCACTTCTCTATTTGGATTATTATTTTCCTGCACCTCCAGCATCTCTACGATTTTGCGGTTTGTCAACTTCAGCATTCACTGTTTTTTTTCAGTTCCTGGTTTCCTTAATTTTTCCCCACATTATTTACTTCCCTGGACCCCTGTCTAGCAGGGCGACTGACGTGATCCCTGGGGTAAATTTCCTATCTCCCATCCAATCATCAAGGTTCCTTTTGAAGAGGGCCAAAGAGGCGCTAGGCTTGACATCTATGGGCAGTCTATTCCAGAGTCAGGGGAGTCTCTGGGTCAGGAACCTATCCCTCCAGCATGTTATGTTCATTATGATAAGGTTTAGATCCCTGTAGCGCATGTCTCTGAGGGAATGGGATTTAAGTGTAGCATATCCAACAGCTCTGGGTTTGACATGGTCTTGTATGTTAAGCAGATTTCGCCTCTGACTAGACGATATGCAACAAGAGTATAGGTGGAATTTTTTTAGATGGTCAGCATAGAGCATCTGCTTTAGGCCTGTGGTTCTTTTAGTGAGGTATTTCTGCGGCCTTTACAGTTATCGCAGAGGTCTTGAGAGGTACATATCAAATGGGGCATTGTATACTATAATGGGTCTAATGAGGGATGAGTACAGTGGGACAATGACCTCCTTTCTTCTGGATGAAAAGCCCTTAGTGATGAGGTGTGCCACACAGAAGGATTTACTGACCCTTGTGGCAATGTGGTTATCGAAAGTGAGACCACTGTCCACCTGTGTCCCTAAGTCTCTTATCACACTTTCGGTGTTTAGTGTACTGCCACCTATGTGGTATTTCACGGGTACATGTTTTTTCCCAAAGGGGATAACTATGCATTTCTTGGCATTGAGCTTGAACCCATGGCTCTGGCACCAAGCATCTGTTTTTGTAAGGCCCTTTTGTAGAATATCCACATCATCTGGGGATTCAATAATGGCCCCCAGTTTGCAGTCATCTGCGAACTTTGTTAGCCAGAGTCCCTTAGTGTTGGCCTGTACTTTAGAGATTCAGAGAAGTAGATGCCAAACAGCAGCTGTCCCAGGACTGAACCCTGGATCTGGATTTGGAGTTGGCTACTTTTACAGTGTGGGTTCTGTCAGTAAGCCAGTTTGCAACCCATCGAATGACTTAGGGATTAATGCCCAGCTTGGTAAGTTTATCTATGATTCCAGAGTGGGGGATGGTGTTGAAGGCCTTAGCTAGGTCCAGATACACTGTATGGACCACCTTATCCTTGTCCACGGCACTTGAGACTGATTCGAAGACGTCAATCAGGTTCAGGAGACAAGATTGGCCCTTCACGAACCCAAACTGTGTGGGGTCCAGTGTTTGAAGGTTGCCAATGTCTTTGTTTATAAGTTTCATGATAATATGTTCCATGGCCTTGCAGATCAGGCTCATCGGACTGATGGTAGTTCCCGGGATCCAAGGTGGACCCTCCTTGTGGAGTGGGATAATTGTAGCTGTGCGCCACTCAGTGGGCACGAAGCCTGAGGTGAGGCTATGATTAAACATGACACTTAGGTGAGGTGCCATTTCATTTTGTAGTTCATGTAGTACACAGCCTGGGATGTCATCTGGTCCCATGGATGCTGTATTCTTAGCTTTGGAGAGTGCATTTTTTTACCTCTGTGGCAGTTATTACTGGAATTTGGCAATCTTTCGGTATTGAGATGGGGTCTTTAGGGGGTGAAGTTTGCACTGAATCGATCTGCCAGGATATTGGCAATATCCTTGGGATCAGTATATTTAATGTCATTCTGTTGTAGCTCAGAGCAGATCTGAGCATTGCCATTTAGATTCTTGACATAGCTATAGAATGCCTTGTGGTTGTCTTTGGAATCTTTGGCAATTTTATTTTCGTAACTAGCTTTGGAGGATTTTATGAGGGATCTCAGCTTCTTACTGAGGCTGGTAAAGGAGTTTTTTGCAACCTGGGATTTTCCTCTCTTCTGCAACAGTTTCTTCCTTTTGTTGTAAAGTTTGTTTATGGCAAGGGACCACCAGATTGGCTTCCTTTTTTTGGAGGAGAGCGTCTTGGTTCTATTGGGGATGGCATGATTCATGCATGAGTGGATGTGCCCATACAGTGCCTTAGCGTAGGATTCAGCAGTTGATCTTTCAGTTCCAGTCTGCACGGGTGCCATGAACTTTGTCACTTCTGACTTGAGTAGTATGAAGTTGGCTTTGGAGAAGTTTTTTACGGAGGTTTCCTTATTGGGGGTGGGATGTGGATGTCAAGGATGATTAGCTTATGGTCAGATCTGACCAACGAGGGGGTGACCATAGGTGTGGAGCATCGATTTCCCATGTTGGTAATGACCAGGTCTAGGATATTGGAGCCCCTGGTGGAACTATGGATTAGTTGATCCAGGGCATTGGAATTTATGAATTCCAAGAACCGTTGGGCAAAGGTGTTGGTACACGAGTAGTTTTCCCAGTTAATGGCAAGGTAGTCGAAATCATCCAGTATTAGGGTGCTTGGTTGTATCTTAATATTTTCCAGTATGTTTAGAAAGGTGTATTGAGAATCTTGGGACATGATGGGGGAGCTGTAGCAAACTACAATTTGGATTGCAGTCTTACCTAGTGTTAGTTGCACCTGGAGAATTTCAGATGTATAGTGTTGGGCAACTAGCCTGGTGTTGTGAATATCCTTGGTGAATATGGACACTCCTCCATCTTTAGTGTTTCGGTCCTGTTGGCCGAAAAGTGTGATAAGAGTTGTAGTCTGGTATTGCAGGGGTGCTCTCTGGAGCCTTGAACCAGGTCTCAGTTACTGCACAGATATCGATGTTCTCCATTTTTAGGAGTGCCTCAAGAGAGTGCATTTTGAGGTTTAGACTTCTAGCACTGAGTAGCATTACCTTTTAAAACAGAAATCCTTGAAACATTAATGTTTGAGTTTTTTGTATGTGTTTTTTTACATTGAAATTGTGGTTGAAATGTGTTTTTGTACTGGCACTTTAAGAATGAGTTTTATGTTTTAATTAGTTGATTGTCTTTTGATGTTGATTGGTTATTTTAAACATAAATGGATGGCTTTCTTTGATGGAGGTGGCTGATGAAGCAGTGAGAGCGCTTACCATTAAACTTGTTTTTTACTTTTAGTGCACTTCAGTTTTTCTGCTTACAGGAATACCACATTGTTTTTTTTAGTCTGTACATTTGTTTTACTTCAGTGGTATTTTGTTTCATGACCCTTGCATTTTTCATTTTTTCCTTGCACTTTGTAATACCTATCTGGCTTTTCTGGGGTTGGAGGTTGGGAATCAGGGTTTGAAGAAGTGGAGTCAAAGGCATCCATAAAGGCTGGGATAACTGGAGGAGAAGTCTGTACCAGAAGAAGGTCATAATACTACTTTTGGACCTCAGACATTTTTGAGATGCCCATTTAAGATGATCTCTCATCTTAGAGATGGTTTCCCCAAAGGAAATCTGTTCCATAGGGGATTCTGTTCCATTTGAATCTTCCTCTGGGGAAGGGTAGTCCAATGGGGAAGGGATTTGGGATGAGTAAGCCAAAGAATCACTACCCTTATCAGAGGAAGAGTCTTCTTCTGTTTTTGGGGTTGGAGGTTGGGAATCAGGGTTTGAAGAAGTGGAGGCAAAGTCATCCATAAAGGCTGGGATAACTGGAGGAGAAGTCTGTACCAGAAGAAGGTCATAATACTGCTTTTGGACCTCAGACATTTGTGAGCTGTCCCATTTAAGATGATCTCTCATCTTAGAGATGGTTTCCCCAAAGGAAATCTGCTCCATAGGGGATTCTGTTCCATTTGAATCTTCCTCTGGGGAAGGGTAGTCCAATGGGGAAGGGATTTGGGATGAGTAAGCCAAAGAATCACTACCCTTATCAGAGGAAGAGTCTTCTTCTGAAGTGGCTTGTGTCCTGGGTCTTTTACAAGAGGAACAAGGCCAAGCTAGATGGGAAGCTGGTTGACCTAAGGGAGGCCTCAGAGCCATGAAGGCCTTGAAAAGGCAGTTTTTAAAATTATGCCTCTCCTTCTGAGGGTCTGGAGGGGGAGGGGAATGTTTAGATTTTTTTTTCTTTCTTGGGGTATCCATGCGATGCAATGAGGGAGGGACGCATGTAGGCTTACATTCGACCAGATCAGACTTCATATCCTCTCTCACCACAATCTAGGTAATGCCTCTCAGCCCTTCAGACATGATGAGCCTATGTTCCTCTTGGACATCGGGAGCCAGTGTCATTGAGGCCTCTCTGGACATACCTATGTCCAGTTCCAAGGTGGCCTGTAAAACAGGCTCAGCATGTGGATCCTAATCTGGGACACAGCATGTGTCCAAACTCTCATGTGCTTCAGGAGAGATGTCCACGGAGAGAGACAGCTTCTGCTTCGGGCGTAGGTTTTTTGCCTTCCGCTTAGTAGACTCAGTCATAGGGTCTGAGGGACCTCTTAGCTAAAAGTTTAAACCACTGATTCTCCAAGTAAATCACAAGGGAAAATAGTTGGCTACAGAGGGTCTTGAGCTTGAAGGATAGACAAATTTAACAGTTTTTGTGGTCGTGGTTGGGCCCAAGACAAAAAAGGCACTAGGAATGACTATCCTTGTGTGGAATCTGCTTTCCACAGTCACACTTCCCTTTCCTGGATGACATTAACCTCAGCCAAAACAAAGCAGTAGTGAAAGGCAATTTTTTTTCCCCAATGGGCACTTATCTTTGACAACAAAATGATTTCGGCAGCAGAGCGACGTCCAGGACTGGCGATCCAACTGTCAGCAATGAAGTTCTGAGGATGGTGCATGCGTACGTCTATTTTATGGCCTAAGTCTGACAGTAGCCTATGTCAGACATGCCGTGCACCCTATGGTAGTAAAAGACTTTGATATACTGACCAATGTCGGGTCGCCTTGGCTGGCAACTCCCTTATTTAAAGAATACTGCAACAGATGAATAGAAAGACATTCTCTAATTATTTACAAAGAAGTGCAAAAATGTTACAGAAATTGAGAAGATTTTACACTTCAACTAAAAGCCTTTTTACTTATCTTTCCTTTCTGCCCTTTAATAAAAACCTCTCTTGTATGTTGCTGTTCTCTGTACTTCATAATCTAAATTTCTCCTTCCTTCTATCTTTACTCACAGATCATCTGTGGTACTTCCTTCTTTAAAATATTGCATTTTTTAAATCTTATTTCTTTATCTAAATTTTACAATTCTTTGAACATGGGAGCACCAAGAACCCCTGCAGCTTGAGATATGTTGCTATCACTGTCATGCACTTGGTGAACACACTGGGGGCTGTAGTGAGACCTAAGGTCTGGGCTCTGAATTGAAAATGACTGGTTCCCAGCCAGAAACAGAGAGATCTCCTGGTCTGTTTTGCTACCTTGATATGATAGTACGCATCCTAGAAATATATGGAGCACATCCAGCTGTCCTTCAGTAGGGGTACAATGGACAGTACTGTGACTTTCAGGAGGGGCCACCCAGGAAGTAGAAGAGCCACGCATGAACGCCTCGAGGAACACAGAATCCAATGGAGAGGGAGCTTCAGAGGACCAACTTTCTCTTTGTTTCATCAATTCCAGGATGTCTTTAAAAGAAGTATCTGCTAGAGGGGATCTAGGGGAGCTTGCTTCTTCATCAAAGTCTGTGCTTTGGTGACTTACTCTGGTAATGAGTCCAAATGTCTCCTCTTACAAGTCCATTTCTTTGCCGCCATCTCACCATGTGGGCTTTTGGGGAAAGTTCAGAATCAGATGAACTCAAGGTGAGAACTCTTGAGGTGTAAGGGTGCTGACTGTCCCTGTTGATCAGAATGTGTGGAAACAGAAACAGAATCCACATGAGGTCAGAATGGAATAGTGTGTGGCAAATACACTTTTTCTTTCAACCTGGAGAAAGTCCTCTTGAACACCTCAAAGGCTGAGGATGAAAACTGACACTGATGAAGCAGCCACTTGATCCAGTGTGGGAAGGAATGAAGCACCCCAGTACCAACTCATCCTAGCTCAGAGGCCAACAATGGTGTTGAGCTGTCAAGCACTGAGAGTCCAAGGGAAAGGGATGGTTCAAAAAACTCTGAAGTCAACTCTGACCCCCCCCCCCCAGTCTCAGCTCCGATGCTTGAGCTCCGAGACTTCTCCCCATCAGAGAGAGCCAGAGTCAAGAGTGTGAAGCAAACCACTGGAGTTGAAGAAGCAAAGGGTTTCTGCTCTGACGGAGGTGCTCTCACAAGAAAACTCAGATGCCTGGGCTTCAGATCTGACAAGTGGAATGGAACAGGAGAAATAATGGCGGGGAGGAAGGAGCTATGTCTGGTGCCCCCTAAAGGGATTGAGCAAAAGAACTTCTCCATCATTCTGTCTACATAAGCTTCCAAAAGACTCCTTAATGAAAGGAAGGACCTAACAGCGGCTGACCGTTTCTCTTGTAAAAATGGTGATTGTAATCTTGGGCACAGCAGTTCCAGTGAAAGAACATGATGGTTAGGCATATTCATTGGATCTGGGCACCATTTTCTAGATCTGACATCCTTTCTTGTTCCTTTTCCCTACATTTTCCTGTCTTTCTTCTTATCCTTCTGACCTTTTGACTTGCCCATCTTCTTGGCCACAGGATTTGTTGTTTCTGGGGCAGACAGCACTGAACTTAACCTGTGGGTGGGAAGGAAGCCCTTTAGCACAAGCTTATCCCTATGACTCTGTAAAGCTTGAGCCCCAAAGGGAGCACATGCCTCAGAATCTGTGTTAAGATGAGTCACACAAACAGCATATGGTCTTAGACTGCAGGCATAACACTTCTTAAATCTAGAAGCCTTGTCCAACATAAGGGGAAAAAGACACTATCAGCAAGCCAGGTTAAATAACTATCTGTAAGAAAAGTAAACACCAAACAATGCAAAAAGAGGATGTAAATGCGCAAATAGGTGAAGGCTGCCAGCCTAGCCACATAGAATTCTGTAGATAATTCTGTCATTTGTAAATATTAATGTAAGCCACAAGCTTGTTCTCTTAAATATGAAGAGACTGTATTTTACAGTTCAATATCCAACGCAGTCTTTTCACATGTAAGAGAACAAGTCCGTGGCTTACATTAATATTTACAAATGACAGAATTATCTACAGAATTCTATCTGACTAGGCTGACAGCCTTCACCTATCTTCACACATCTACCCCACTGGAGAACTCAAGCTAGTTTTTCTATTGACCCTTGAGAAACGTTGCTTGAGAGGGTTAGGTCTATCTGAGTATACCTTACCCATTCCCTGTCTTGACAGCCCATCTGCGTTGCCATTGCTAATCCCACTGCGGTGCTGCACTGACATATCATATGCTTGCAACCCTAGGTTCCATCTTACCAACCTGGCATTTTGCTGGCTGGCTCTGTTCTTCCTCGTCAGGACTGTGTGGGGAAAAGCCATGGCACTATAACTGGGGATGAACTTTCTGTAGTACCCTTCTCTCCCTAAAAATGCCCTCATCTGCCATTTGGTAACAGGTGCAGGCCATTCCTGAATGGCTTCTACTTTGGCAGGTTCTGGCCTGATCTTACCACTCCCCAATCTATGTCCCAATTAAGAGACCTCTGCCATACCCACCTGACATTTGCTGGGCATAATGGTCAACCCTGCCCACTGCAGTCTGCCCAGCACCTCCCTGACATGTTGAAGGTGATCTTGCCAGGAATGGCTGTAGATGGCAATATCATCTAGGTAAGCAAGGGCAAACCCTCCTGCTCCTGCCAGGATATCATCTACCAGCCTCTGGAAAGTCGCTGGGGTACTTTTCATCCCAAAGGGCATCTTTGTGAACTCATACAAGCCAAAAGGAGTCACAAAGGCTGAATTCTGTTTAGCACTGGGAGTCATGGGCACCTGCCAGTAACCCTTGGAAAGATCAATGGTTGTAAGATACTTAGCCCCACCCAGCTGCTCTAGGGCCTCATATGTCCTAGGCATGGGGTAAGCATCTGACTCTCTGTGACTATTTAATTTCCTGTAGTCCACACAGAACCTGGTGCTGCCAACCTTCTTTGGCATCAGCACCATTGGGGAGGCCTAGGGATTGTTGGACTCTTGAATTAACCCTAGTTCCAACATTTCCTGCATCTCCTCCCTCAGAGTCTGTGTGACTTTCTCAGGCACTCTATAAGAGGCCTGCCTAATAGGCCTTTGGGGGTCCTGCATCCACCTGGTGCTGCACCAGGTGGGTGCACCCTAGTTTCCCAGTGAACATGTCCCCAAATTCCTGCAACACTGCTCGGATTTCTTGAACCTGGGTAGGAGATAGCTGCTGGGACATTGCTACCCCTTCCACTAAGGAGTCAGTCTGAGCCTCACTGAGATCAGTCACCAGATCTCCCTCAGACTCCTCCTGCAATCCAATGCAAATGCTCAGCACAAGGGCCTCCCTATCATGGTAAGGTTTCATCATGTTAACATGGTACAATTTGTGCTCCTGCCTAGCAGTTCTACCATGTAATTAACATCACTTGCCTTTCTTACCACCTTTTTGGGTCCCTCCCAAGCTGCTTGCAGTTTGTGTCCAACAGGAATGAGAACCATTACCTGTTGTCCAACAGCATACTCTCTAGATCGAGCATTCCTGTCATACCACACCTTTCTCTGTTGTTGGGCTTCTGCCAGGTTCTCCTGGACCAAGCCCATGAGTTCCCTATGCCTTGTCCTGAGGTTTAGGACATATGCCACAACAGACTCCTTGTGAGGTTCACACTCACCTTCCCACTCATCTCGAATTATATCTAGAGGTCCTCTCACCCTATGCCCATACAGCAACTCAATGGGTGAAAAACCTGTGGATTCCTGGGGAACATCTCTGCATGCAAACAACAGATGGGGAAAATATTTGTCCCACTCCCTCTTAAACTGGTCTGCAAATGCCCGTAGTATGGACATGATTGTAGAGTTTAACCTCTCAACAAGACCATTAGTCTGGGGATGGTAGGGGGTGGTCTTCATGTGATTCACCACACAGTACTTCCACAGGCAAGCCAGCAGGTCTGACATGAACTTGGCACGTCTGTCAGTCAGTATTTCCTTTGGGAAACCTACTCTGCTGAAAATCTCTAAAAAAGCATTTGCCACCTTTTCTGCCTCAATGGTGGACTGAGCCATTGCCTCAGGGTATCGTGTAGCATAATTCACTACCACTAGGATATACTTTTTCCCTGTGGAACTTGGGGTATTCAGAGGCCCCACAATATTCATAGCTACCCTCTGAAATGGCTGTTCAATCACAGTTAAAGGCATCGAAGGAGCTCTCACCTTGTCTCCTGCCTTGCCTACCTTTTGCCACTGCTCACAGGTCTTGCAAAACCCTGTTACATCTCTGGAAATTCCAGGCCAATAGAAGTTCTGCATAATACATCTCTTTGTACGTGTTATGCCCGTATGACCTGCAAAGGGAATATCAAGGGCTATGGCTAGAAGCGCCAGATGGTAGACTCTAGGCACTACCAAATGTTGTACCCTCCCACCTTCTAGCCCTCCCTCAGGAATCCACTCTCTATACAGTAACCCTTTGTCCCAGTATACAGATTCCCCCTTCCATTGAGAATCAGGTGCCTCACTGGCTACCTGCCTCAGGCCTTGCAATGCAGGGTCTGAGAGCTGAGCCTGTCTCAAATCTCTCTTTGTAACCCTTCCCAGCTCCCCTTACACAGGAAGTCTGGCATCCTCTGACAGTGGTACCTCACTGTCAGCATGGGTACTACTACTCACCTCTACCTCTGCAGTTACTCTGTCCAAGGGAACATCAGTACCCAAAAGCAGCTGTGGCTCAACTCCAGTCTCACTGCTACAGAGTAGCTCCCTCCCTGAAGTAACCACCTCTCCAGTCCTGGCTGCAAGTATGTAGTCTGTCTGGGTCTCCCCCAGGCTACCAGACCCACATGCTTGTCTCCTAGCCTGACTGCGTGTAACTGCATAAGCACATGGTACTGCCTTATCCAAATCCTTCCCTATCAGGACATCTGCAGGATGGTAGTTTGGTACCCCTGTTGTCTAAAGACAACCTACTATTGGCATTTTGTCTTTCCCACTTACTGCTCTCTCACCTTTTGTTCCCCACCTTGCCTCCATGGACATCTGTATACAACATGGCCCCACTGGTTGCATTCAAAACATTTAACCCTAGGTCCTGGATGTGTACCTGGACTAGTGACTTCCCCTGCTACTGGCAGATTCTGTTGGGGCAGTCTGTGCTGCCCACCATGAGTTCCTTTAGACCCATGAGCAGTACTGGGAGCCCCTTTCCTGTGCAGGGATGCCCTGCTTGCTAGGTATAGGTCTCCCTTCTTTCCCAACTCATGTGAAGTACCACATTGTCTATCAGCTAACCAGATCCTCATGTCCTCAAGCAAAGTGCTAAGGGCTTGTTCCCACACCAAGAGGTCTGCCAGCCCTTCAGAAGTGGTGACCTGACATCCACTCACCCACCTATGAAAACAAGTGCTCAGTTCAGCAACATACTCACATACACTTTCATCTGCCTTGCATCTATGCTCACGAAACTTTTTCCTATACGTTTCAGGTGTTAGCTTAAAACATTCTAACAAGTGATTTTTAACAGCAGTACAATCAAAATATTCACAATCAGCAAATTTAGACACAGTTACAGCTTTACCATGGAGTAAGGGGGTCAGGAACCGTACCCAGAGCCTTTGCTCAACATCATACTGTTTACATACCCACTCAAACATATGAATGAAACTATTCAAAATTATCCCCCTCTTTAAACTGCGGAAGAAAGTTACTGACCTTTTGTGCTTCTGGGGTCCAGTTACTCACTTCCCCATTGCCTCCATGACTCCGGCAAAGAGTCAGCATCTCCTTCTCGTGATGCCTCTGCCTTTCCTTTTCCTCAGCTTCCATGAGTAGCAGTTTCTCATTCTCCACAGCCTGCAACCATTGCAGTTTTTCATTGTCCTCACTCTCTAGATGCCTCAGTCTCTCAACTGCTTCCATTTCCAAATGCCTGGCCTCCAAACTCAAGTCTCTCTAGCTCCAGACAGATTTTTAAGTCCTCTGCAAAAAGGTTGAGCTGTGCATTATCTGAGTGTGGTACGTCTCCACTGCTAGTCTGATCATCGTCCTGGTTGCTGTTTTCTGATGCAGCTGGGACCAAAGCTGCAATCATGTCTGCCTTCGTCAGGTTTCCATTTACCAGTCCCCTAGCCTGGCACATCTCAGCCAACTGGCTCCTTGTCAGCTTTCTGTACTCCTCTGCTGACATGCTGCCCGCTCTCCCTGACTAAGCTAACAAAAGAAATAAAACAATTGTGACCTGAACTCTGAGTATTCACTGCGTGGCTGATTTAGAGTACAAAAACACCTTTATTGATCACTGTACACAAGGTACAGGAATTCTCTCTCCCCACACCACTACAAGCCAATTAGTATTTGCCAATCAATTAATATGTGGTGTGGATATCCCACCATTGCCAAACAATTAATATGTGATGCCTGTGCCCTGGCCCAGCAATCAAGGAGCCTCAATCCTCACCACTAACACAAGTGAGGGGCGTCCATATAGGGAAAGGATAACAAATTAGAACACAGTAAAGTACAATTTCCCTTAAGAGCACACAGAGATCACAGTCAGTCTGGGGCTGGTTGCTCCCTTTCTCTCCAGGTCCCCAATAAGATTCTCCTCTGGCACAGCTATAAGGTCCAGAGCTCAGCCTAGTGGGCAAGCGAAAAAGTACAGTTGTGTACACTTACCATAAATGTAGATGTTCCAGTGTATTCACTGTTGCAGTCATTACATTTGGATAATCTGCTGGCAGGTTGCCCTCAGTCAGCCTGAATACAAAGTCTTGGGTCCTGTGTCGGTTGCTGTCTCCTCTTCCATGACGTCAGGGGTATAAAACATGCAGCCGACACCATTTTAATCAGTTTTTCTTGCCCCAGATGTCAGGTGCCCCCCAAATGGGGAGCAAATATATATATATATATATATATATATAAACTGTTAATATATAAATGCACCTTAGAAACATAAAATTTACCTTCAACTAAAAGCAAATGCACCACAAAGGCTTTTCAGTATAGTGAAGGAAAGAAAAGGTATAGAATGGGGGATGGCAGGTGGGTAAACCGGACTGCAACAGTGAACACACTCGAACATCTACATTTATGGTAAGTGTACACAACTGTACCATGTTCTTCGTGTTTCACTGTTGCAGTCATTACATTTGAGTAGAATCCAAAAGCTATGGGTGGAAGGATGGAACTAAACAGCATTAGGAGCAGCTATAAGGCCCTGCAGGACTGCAGTGGCAAAGCCTGCCCTGGATTTAGAGAAGAGAGGTAAATGATAATGCTTTGTGAATGTATGAACAGAGCTCCAAGTAGCAGCTTCTAGAATGTCTTTGGTTGGGACCTCTCTGAGAAAAGCTGCTGAAGTAGAGGCAGCCCTGGTGGAATGGGATCTTATCCCCTTGGGCACAGGTTTACCATGGTGCAAATAGCAGAAAAGAATGCAGTGGCTTATCCATTTAGAAACAGTCTGCTTTGATATAGCCTTGCCCTCTGATCCTGCAGCAAATGCTACCAGTAGTTGCTCAAACTTTCTTAGAGATTTTGTCCTGTTTAAGTAGAACCTTAGTTGTCTGTGTACATCCAATGAATGCAGAATCCACTCCCCTTTGTTCTGTGGACTTGGGAAACATGTTGGCAGGTGAATGGTCTGATTAAGAGCCACACTTGATACCACCTTAGGCATAAAAGAAGGATTGGTCCTGAGGGCCACCCTGTCCGGGTAAAATATAATGAAAGGCTCCACTGCCATGAGAGCCTGTAGTGCTGAAACCCTTCTTGCTGAAGTGACTGCCAAAAGAAAAGCTGTCTTCCAAGATAGAAACTTTATATCCGCAGTAGCTGCTGGTTCAAAAGGAGGCAGGGTGAGTTTTTCCAGCACAAAATTGAGGTCCCATGCAGAAGTTGGTGTCTCCTGGGAGGCCTTAAATTTTTGGCCCCTCTGAGATACTGTTTAAGCAGTGGATGACAAAAGAGGGGAGGCTCTGTGTTGTAATGAGCCGAGATGGCAGAGGCATGGATTTTTATTGAAGAAAAAGATAGGCCCTTGTCAAGCATCTCAGTTAAGTATTGTAAAATCTGATGAATATTGGGCTTTGCTGTGTCTATTCCTTGTACTTGGTTCCAAGCACAGAATCTCTTCCATTTATCAGCATAATATTTTCTAGTACTAGGCCTTCTGGCTTCCAAAATGGCATCCATCACAGGTTTACTGAGAGATGTGGTTTGAATAATTAGTTGATTAGCCATGCTGCAAGATTCAGAGTTTGGAGCGGAGTGTGCAGAATTTGATAGTTCTGCTGAGACAGTAGATGAGGTGTTTGAGGCAAGTACCACGGAGGACGTTGTGACATATTCCTTAGAAGCGGGTACCAGTGCTGGTGAGGCCAGTCCGGAGCATTTAGGATCATTTTTGGTTTTTCCTATCTGACTTTTAGTAAGACCTTGGAGAGTAGAAGCAGAGGGGGAAAGGCATAGACTGATAGGTTTTTCCAGCTGAAGGATAGCGCATCCACTTTCCATGCTTTTTTGTGATGAGTTCTTCTGCAGAATTTGTCCGATAGTTTTGGGGAGAGGCAAATAGATCTATGTCTGGGCTCCCCCCATTTCTGTGTTAACATGCTGAAGATTTGTGGATCCAGTTTCCATTCTTGTGGGTCCATAAGATTTCTGCTTAGGTTGTCTGCCAGAGTATTTTGCTTTCCTGGCAGGAATTGAGCTTTAAGATGTATTTGGTTAAGTCATGGCTGTGTTCCACAAGACCATGGCTAGTCTACAAAGGGGATAGGAATGTGTACACCCCTCTGCTTGTTTATGTACCACATAACTGTGGTGTTGTCCGTCTTTATCAGTAGTTGTCCTGGATGAAGTAAGTCCTTGAAGGCTGTCAGAGCATTCTGAACAGCTAGCATTTCTTTCTGGTTGATATGCAGATGCATTTGGTTTGGGCTCCATTTGCCCTGAATGCATCTCCCTGCCAGGTGGGCCCCTCAAGCATAGTCTGATGCGTCTGTAGTTAGGGTTTGGGTGGCAGGGGGTAGAGTGAATGACGGTCCCTTGTTTTGGTGACATGTCTCTGCCCACCAAAGAAACTCCTGTTGTAGCCTGGGAATGAGAGGAATCATTGTTTCAAGGATGTGACAATGTTGACTCCATAAACTTTTTAGGTACCATTGAAGTTTCCTCATATCCAGTCTCACATATGGAATTAATAGAATGCAGGATGCCATGAACCCCAAAGCCTGCAGAATTTGTCTTGCAGATAACTGGGTTTTTGTTGCCATTTGTTTGAAGTATGTTGTCAATTGCCTTTGTTTGTCTGGCGTGAGGTAAGCCATCTGGGCAGTTGTATTCATGCTTGCACCCAGGAATGTAATTATTTGAGAGGGTACCAGCTGTGATTTCTTTTCGTTTATGGTGTACCCTAGGCATGCTAGAAGCCTTTTTACAAACGCCAGATGTTGAAGAAGTGTGTCCTTGTCCTCTGCTTGAATGAGATAATCGTAAGGATTAATTTGAATGTTTCTTTGTCTGCAGAATGCAATTACTGGTGCCAGGCACTTTGTAAAGACCCTGGGCGCAGTAGATAAACCAAAGGGCAGTGCAGCGAATCAGTAATGCAAAAAACCTGCTTTGAAGCGGAGGTATCTTCTGCATGATTCCCTTATTGGGATATGCAGGTATGCCTCATTTTAAGTCTAGAGTTACTAACCAAGCATTCTTGCCTAGCATAGGTAGTAGCTGTTGTAAAGTCAGCATTTTGAATTTTGGAATGTCCAGGAACGTGTTCAGAATCGATAAGTCCAGTATTGGACACCATGAGTTGTCTTTTCTGGGTACCAGGAAAAGACCTGAATAAAATCCTTGTCCTTCTTCCTTTTCTGGTACCGGTTGAATAGCCCCCATATCCATGAGGGACCTGACCTGTTTCTGGGCTTCTGCCCACTGGTTTTGTGGCAGATCCGGCCATCCGTTTGGAACTGGCAAAGTATGGAAATTAAATCTGTACCCCTGGGATACTATGTTTAATACCCACTTGTCCTGGTTAATTAACTGCCAATTTTGAGCATGAAGTGCTAGTTTTCCCCCCAAGGGGGCTGTCAAAAGATAAATGCTTGGAGATGGAAGAGGAAAGTCATTGAGACTGCTTACTATAGGGTTGTGCTTTGTTTCCTCCAGATCTGGAGGTGGAGGCACCCCATTGCTTTGACCTGTAAGAAACCTGTGATTTTGAGTGCCTGGACTTGCCCTGAGTGGCTCTGTTGGAAACAGGAAAGGACCAATTTTTAGTAGGCCAGTGCCTACTGAACCTGGGTGGCTGCACTTGCAAGAAATCTTGTACAGTTTGCATAGATTTAGCTTTGTCTTCCATTTTCTTTAAAACCTCTTCTGCCTTATTACCAAACAGAGTATCATGCTGCAAAGGGGCATCCAACAATTTAGCTTTAACATGATCAGGCAGATTTTGCTCCTTGAGCCAGGCATGCCTTCTAATCACAGATCCAGTAACGGCAGCCCTACAAGAGAGGCCTCCAAGGAGTCAAAATCACATTGCAAAGTATGCTTTCTAACCTGTTCTGCTGAATGCAATAAATCCTGTAACTCTATTTTCCACGCATTCAGAAATCAACATCATTTTCTGTTTCAGTAAGCCCATAACATGCTGTTGATATTTAAGCATATGGAACTGGCAGTTTAAAGCCCTGATTGCCAAGGTTGCAGACGTATAAACCTTCTTACCCCATCTCTCTATCAGAAGGGGTAGGATTTTGGGCTGTAGAAGCCTTAACACCCTTGGGACCCTGAGCAATAGTCTCAGGATCAGCAGCAGGATTTTTGAAAAGAAATTTGTGGGAGTCAGGAACCCTGTAATATCTGTCTGGCTTACTAGGAGCCGGAGGCAGAGAATCAGGAGCCATGCTTGATTCCGAGAACACATCATCAACAATGCCTAATACAGGAGGTATTGCCAAAGGCCTATGCGGAGGAAGAAGGAAATCTCCAAGCCTCTTTTTTGATTCAGAGAAGTCGTGACTCTCCCAGTGAAAGTATGCAAAGTCTCTCCAAAAGAGTAATCCGCAGGAGGACATGTAGATGGAATGGATTCCTCTGCATCAGAATCCTCATAGTGTGGAATAGAAAATTCCTGATCAGAAGAGGAATCAGAAGAAATGGAAACCTGATCTGAAGATTCCTAATCAGTGCCTTGCCTAGGCCTCTTGGGGGGGGGGGGGGTTGGGAAACCCTCATTAAGGTAATTAAATCCTCAACCATTTTGATCATCTGTTTTTTAGGCACAGGGGCCTAGGCACGTGGCTCATGCGTCGGTTTTTTTAGACATAGAAGTTGTTTTTGACCTAGTTTTTGTTGCTGGCGTCGGTTTAAAGTAAAAATGTTGAGGCCTGAAAACACCCTCAGAAGCCGGTGCCTGCTCAGCGGCTCCGGACCCATCCAAGGGAGAGACATCCGCCGGTTCAATACTTTGCGAATTTTGCGGCATACCGGACTCCGAATGGGTCTCGGTAGAGGCCTGCGACTCAAAAGTAGCGGGTATCAGGGGCTGCGAAAGCACCTCACTGAGTACCGGTGAACCGACGACTGGCTTAGGAGAAGCTTCGTCGGTTTTAGACCTTGACGGTCTGTCTCTGTCTTTTTCCTTGCGTTTTTTGTGAACGCCGATAGTTGGATTGCTAACCGACATTTCAGGGTAGTTAAATCTTGAACCAAAATATTTAGAAGCAAAAATATACAGACGCTTAATAGTGCGCTGGTTAAATTTAGCACGGAACCGACAGCAAGGCACATTGTGATCAGAGCCTAGGCAAGGAATATAGTACAAATGAAAATCCTTATGAGGTATTTGCTTCCCACAAGTAATGCAATTATTAACTTTTACTGACATCGATAAGGATCAAGAAAAAGTTTCCCCAACGGGGTACTTAGCTTTAGTTTGAAGACTTCGGTTCTGAAACTTGAATACGAAAATTTCAGGAGTCGGCTGACCGGCACTTGCGAACTGCTTCTGCTTCAGGCACCACGCAGCAAGAAAGACAGATTAAAATGGCCTTGGCTGCATGTTTTTTACCCCTGACGACCTGACGTCATGGAAGAGGAGACTGAGGGCAACCTGCTAGCAGATTACCCAAATGTAATGACTGCAACAGTGAAACACGATGAACATCCTCCAGCACCCTCTCTGTCCAAACAGTGCTTCGTGTCCCTGCTCAAGCAGTTGACACACACACACTTTGTGATAAGAGTTATATACAACCACACAGACTCTCCTGGGGAAGGCTGGCACAGGTTCTCCAGATGTGCCCCCTTTCTGCCAAGTCTAAAACGTAGTGCCAAGCTGCCACCGCCCACTAATATCAGCTACTCAAAGGCCCTTCTGAAAGGGTGTCCAATTATTACTGTGCAATATTATTATCCAAATGGTAAGTGTGACTGAACAGTCGAAGTTTATTAGAGTGACTTGGTACAGTATCACTATATACATGCAATGTACTCTAGAGCTTAAATTAACTCTACATAAAACAGCCACAGTTGAAAGGTTTAAAAATATTTAATAAATAATAAAAAACTCAAGACAATACTTCTTACTACACAGTGCTAGTCAAGAGTTCAGAGATCACATAGAAATACTTAAAATAATACAGTAGCAAAAGTTCTGACATCACAGAAAAACAAACTAGTCTAATCTTCCTATTTCCTAGCTATATCTAAGAGAAAACACAATTCTAAATAACTTACATATAGAAACAGGCAGTGCTGGTGATGTTGGATGTTCTCAAGAGAAAATGCTCTGAGCTCTTGGATTCTCTCTCTTTAAATTGATAACACAGACCTGCTTCACATGACGTCATTCTTTACACTTCTCTGGTGTTCCCAGGCTAACAGAAACTACATTTAAATTCTTTACACCTGGTCAGAAACCAGAGCAATAAAGGACATTTATACATGCAAATTCTAGCCATTAACTCTGGTCTTAAAACAATAGGCAGGATGCCTCCCTCTAGACATATCGGCTCCTAATTTTGACATCAAAGACAGCCATAAAATGCTTGACTTAGCTTTCTTACAGCAGAGTGCACTGTTGTTACCTTTTTACAGTTCAATATCCAATGCAGTCTTTTCACATTTAAGAGAGCAAGCCTGTGGCTTACATTAATATTTACAAATGACAGAATTATCTACAGAATTCTATCTGGCTAGGCTGGCAGCCTTCACCTGTCTTCACACCACTATCTACTATTCTACATCTGTGCCACCTTTATGTTTATCTGCTTAACTATAATGAACACAAATATTGCCTTCTTTATTGTTAAGTCATATATTGCAATTCTTGTTGCATTATACATTTATTGTAACATGTATCTCTTAGTTATATTTGTACTGTTGGAGTTTTTCTACCCGGGTGTCTGCTGAAAAAGAGCTATGAAGAGCTATGTCCCAGTTGGACTACCCAGTCAACAAATATCTCACAAATAAATAAATAATGTTCATAGGATGAAGGTGCCAGAGGAATAAAAGAGCTTTCCCATCTTGTCAATCATATAAATGAACTTTCCCTTCCTGTAAATCACCCTGGACACCTTGTTAGGGGGATGGACAACAGTGTCATGGACTATTACAATGAAAGTCATAAAGACAAGGTGAAGGGAGTGGCTACCTCAGGTGCAAGTAGTCCAGGGGTGTGAAAGGCAAGTGCCAATGCTGTTGGAGTACTTGTGGCACTGATTGCTGACACCATATTTATGGGCTTGGGTGAAAAGCACTGAAAGCTTATTGTGAGATAGTAACAGTTAAACAGCTTTATCAAGCAACTCGCTACAGTTGCAGGACTGGAGAAAAGTTTTTTTTTTGTCTCTTCAACACTTTACAAAAAGTTTTTTTTTTTTTTTGAGAAGGGTGCTAGACTGGGGATCTGCACCAGGTGTGACATGAGCTAGCTATGGTTCTCAATTCAACTTACAAGTAGATAGCAAATACAGAGAGACATTTAAAGAGGACACAAGATAAGAGTCAAAAGGATAAGGAAGGAAGGTAGGTATATGGAATGGAGGTAGAAAATGCAAGTTATGTACTTACTGGAATTGACACTGGAACAGCAGAACTGGTACCTCTGGCACACTCTTATGAAAGCAACAAACTCCTCAGAAGCTCAAGCTCCTCCCCTACCCATAATTCCCCCTGCTTTAAATCCTTGCTATAGCCAAGAAAACCACAAGGACTAATATAACCCAAAGCACCCCCCCCCCGCCAAATGGTGCCCATAGATTTCTGAGGCAAGGACAGTTTGGAGGAGGATGGTGGGTAGGTTGCTCTACTAGCCAGACAGAGAAATCTAACATTCTGGTAAGTACATAACTTACATATTTCTCATGTCCTGGTCAAGCACTGCAGCAGGAAGGTAGAATACCTAGCTAACACAAGTGGCCTGTGCCAGTAATCCTTTCAAAATGGTTGCTTCAAAAGAAGCCATTGTCCTAGAAATACAGTCCATATTATAATGTTTAGCAAAGGCATGCAAGGAAGACCAAGTAGTTGCTACTGTAATACCCCAAAGTGAAAGATTCTGAAGACCATGAAAGTGGCTTAAGCCCTGATGGAATGCACCCAAAGAGGCACTGGTATAATCTTGTCTGCCTGATCGTAACAAAATGAAATGCAATCAGTAATCTGTTTAGGCAGGGCAATCTTGGGAAATCTTGTGATCCAACTTAATCTGGTGAAGAACTGACAAGAAGGTGTTAGTCTTTCCTGAATGCCTTAGTAAGGTCCAGGTAGAAACGCGATTGTCTGTGAACATCCTGGCAATGCAGCAAATACTCCCTTTTATTACAGTACTTTGAAGAAAAAAAAAGGTACATGAATATATTGATTCAGATTAGTCTGAGTCTCCAACTTTGGTAAGAAAGAAGGCCTAGTTTCTGTATGGAAGACAATATACAGAAATTGTGATGACAAATCTTGCAGTTCTGAAAATCGCCTAGATGAAGTGATGACCATCACGAAGGCGGTCTTCCAAGAAAGAAAGTAACTTAATATCTGCTGAGCTAGACTGTTCAAACAGAGGTTTCATTAGAGACTACATTGAAATCTCAAGCAGGTGCTGGTCTAGTCAGTGGAGGCCTCAAATTGAAGAAACCTTTGAGAAAGACTTTGCAGAACTTGTGTTGCCAATGATTTGTAAATCCTTCATAAAAGGCAGAGATGGCTGCCAAATGAACTTTGCCAGATGAATAACTAGCATGTTATGCAAGTCAGTCAAGAAAGTTGAACTTCCACCAGTGATGCCAACATTGGGGAAATATGCTTGTTCTCACCCAACAAAACAAACTTCTTCCATTTGCCCTTGCAAATTCTTTTGGAAGAATTATTTTGGGAGGCTCTGATGAGATTACCTCGAGAGGTAACTGAGGGTCCTTGACTATCATGGAAGTTGGAGAAACCAAGTGATAAGACTGATGAAATACTCAAGTGAGGCAGCCTGAATGGATGAAACAACAAAGTGAAGCTCGGAGGAAGAGATAACAGCCTCATTTTTTAAACAAGGTCACAGCAAGGGAAAAAAAAGTATGGTGAGGCCAGAATGGTGCTAAGAGAATGAGCTTAGCCTTGCATTCACTGACTTTCTGCAGCAATCTCAGAATTTTTTGGGAAAGGGAAGATAGCATTAAGAAGACCGGGGAGGGGGCAGTTGGAGGAGAATGCATCTTATCTTGGTGACTGTCCTTCTGCAGGATGCTGAAAAGAAGAGGCACTTGATGTTGAATTGTGAAGCAAAAAGATCGCAATAAGGTTGCCCTTATTTCTTGAATATAATGTTCATTACTTTAGTACTAAGACACCATTTGTAGGGAAGCAGGATCTGTCTGCTCAAATTGTTCACAATCACTTTGGATGTTCCCAGTATGTGCATTGCTATTAGAAAATGACGCAGGGCAAACACTCATTCCCACACTATCATAGCTTCTCTACACAGGAGACAGGATTGGGTTCTTCTTTTTTGTTGATGTACCATACTATTGCCATGTTGTCTGACTGTATGGCTATTTCAGCTCAAGGGAGTTTATCCTGAAGTGACTGCATTGTTAGGAGGACTGCCCTCACCTCGAGAACACTGATGGGGAAAGAGACCTCTTCCATAATCCATGAATCTTGCATCATCTTCTTTATGAAGTGCCCTCCAACTACCCACCCCAAGTGAACACATGTCCATGGTCATTGTTGTCTTGGGAATCAATTTCGTAAAAGAAGACCTGACTGACAGATTCCAAGGATAAGTCCACTACTGTAGTCTCCTCTTGACAGCATTCGACAAGCTGATGGTGTTTAAAAGTGGCTGGTAAGCTTGATCCCACTGAGTCCAAAGCTTTCACTGCAGGATCCTCACTTTGAGCCTGGCCTGAGATACCATTTGGATGGAGATGGCCATAAAACCCAACTTCTTTAGGACCCACCAAACCCAACATCTTTAGGACAGTTGTTGCCAAAGGTTTGCCCTGTAATATCAATTGTGTCACCTCTTACCCTATGGCTTTACCTCTTTCTTAGAAAATATTGTTAGTTGTTGCAATGTGTTGTTGTGACAGCCTAAGAATACCAATTCCTGAGATGGCTAAAGATACCAATTCCTGAGATTGCTAAAGACTGGATTTGGACAAGTTAATGGCAAACCCCCAAGAACTGGCATATCTGGAGCAAGTACAGCCTTGCATTCCCTTATTGCTCCAGTGAAGTAGCTGCCAGGAGCCAGTCCATGTATGGAAAAATCCGTATCCCCAGAAGTTTCATGTGTAGCGCGACTGGGACCATGCATTTGATGAACATCCAAGGGGGCTGTGGTGAGACTGAAGAACAGGGCCTAAAATTGATAATGGTTGGCTCCCACTCAGAAGCAAAATATACCTTCTGGATGACAGATCTATTTTTATATAAAGACAGGCATCTTGGAGGTCCAGAGACCACATCCAGTTTTCCACCACTACACATGGTAGGGTTGACTGCACCCTAACAATATAGAAAGTCTCCTTCTTTAAACATTTCTTGAGTTGTCTGAGATCTAAAATATGCCCCAGATCCTGAGTCTTCTTGGGCACTAAAAAGAATCCAGAGTAAAATCTGAATCCAGTGGGACCTACTGGATGGCTCTTTTGCTAAGAAGTGTTTGCACCTCTATTTTTGCTGCCTCTCTGTCTGGGTTTTACAATAAGGAGACAAGACCAAATGACAGGTGGAGTCATAGAAAAAGGAAGAAAAATAGCCTCTGGATACGATTCTCCTTACCCATGAATCCAACATGATGACCATCCACATATGCAAACAGAGATGCCCCCTGATTGCCTCCAGAGGGGATCAGTCAGGCAACCCCACAGGGATCACAGGAGCAAAATTCTTGAAAGGACCCCTTACTTCCTTAACTGTTTGGGCCTCCTCTACCCCTGGGACAATGACCAGTCAGACTCTCCTCTCTTCCATGAGAGCTTCTATCTGAATGTTGTCTCTCTTGAGGCTGTATGGATTCACAGAGCAATAAATTCTTAGCCCTTTTTGGTTACGCTGAAAAGTCCTTTGGGGAGATGAGAACTTAATCCCAACCACACACTGCATTTTGCCCTATTGCTCACAGTTGGACACCCACCTTTTACTTGTTGTTCGAACAGCAAAGTCAAGTCAAATGGGGCAATAAAAACTCTGCTTTGAAGTAGTCTGGAAAATCTGCCAAACGCCTGTCTCCTCATAGCTATGTTTGATCTTCCTGCCCTAGCACATCTATTGCATTATGAATCAGATGCATGAATAGGGACAAAACTAAATTCATAGTAGCTATTTGTCTCTCTAGTTAGGAGAGAAAATTACCTGCCAGTAGCTGTTTCAAGGTGTCAGCCGTCTTTTGTGCAATGTTTCTTAGAAACCTGATCATATGCAACACATAGTTTAAGCACTGGATTGAACACGTAATTGACACAAAAACACACTTCCCTAATCTGCCCATCATCCTAGATGCCTTATTGGGAGAATGAGTGGTCTAAGCATCCTCAGGGATATCATTTTAAATAGCAGCAGCCTCTATAACAAAACAGTCTGTCCTTGAAGGTACATATAATCCTATCATTTTTTTTTGAATGGGCTTAGCCACTTCTGGCTCTTTTCACACTTTAGAATAGACCATGTTGACAAGTTTATATGCAAAGGCACTACCCATGTAGTAGGGGAAGAGAACTCTAGGCTGGCTTCCTGCAAGATTTGCTCCTCTAGAGAAGTGGAGTCAAGTGGCCATGGACTCCTCTGCCTCAGTCTCTAAAATCTCACTGAAGGAAGGGGGATCTGAAGGAATTACAACAGGAATTATGGAGAGGGAGGAGCTTGAGCTTCTGAGGAGCTTGTGGTCATCACAAGAGGGTGCCAAAGGCACCTGTCCTGCTATTCCACCATCTGGACAGGACCTGAGAAATGTTAAATGCACTCAAGGAGCAGACTACATTAGCTAACTGTCTCCATGTTTCTATCATTAGTCATATGTAATGAAATGGTCACAACTATTCTGTGCTTCTCTCTGAAACAGAAAAGACATACAACATTAAATTCTTCAAGAGGAATTAGAAGGCCACAAAACAATCTCTTCACAATATTTCTAGGGATGCCATTACAATTAAGCCAAAATAATGAAGAATATTTGCTTAGATTATCAACACAAATATAATAATTAAGTAAAGTCATCTTTTTTACGAAAAGGTTAAATTCTTTAATCTCCACAAACAGAATGGGGATTTTCACAAAAAAAGATTTCACATTACAAAATTACTCCCCATCCAGTAAATAAAAATAACCCGCACACAGTTTTAATATACAACAAATCTACAACATAAAAAGTGTGTATTTAAAACATATAAAACAGATGAGCAACTACAACATCCCCAGTTTTGTTCTTTTAAACAGATATCCAGTGTTTTCTCCCTCATTTAAATATTGCAGAATAGCGGTTCCCAACTAGTACTACCAGAGCAGTTACTCTGATCTAAAAGCAGCCCTTAACCACCACTTCTTTTTAGTAAGGAACACTTTTTCCAACACAGAAAATAAAATCTTTTTTGAAATAAACATAGCAGTAAAAATGTTTAAAAAAACAGTGTGCCTAAACTTCTTTCTAATTATGTAGTTATCTTAATAAGCACACGGACAATTTATGACTAGCCCTTCTCACACATAATGATTCACAAGAACTCCAACATGCTAAATAAATCACTCAAGTTATGCTACAGTCAAAGTAATCCCGGGCAATATTATGCTACCACTGTACACATTAGTAAAGAAAAGGAACCAACAAATCTACATTACTCTCAAAAAATGGAGAAAAAAAGTCAAGCAAAAAAGAATCACTTCCTTTTCTTAATTAGTTTCTTTATGTTACTGCTGCCTTCCAAAGTGTTTAAATTACACCTCTTTTATCTGTTAACCACTGTCTTCAAAGACAAATATATTACTAAAGAGATTTTCCCAATTATCTTCAACAATATGCTTGACTTTTGCTGAATCAACACTATAGCTGAACCAAAATCTGAGTACCTCAGAAATGCTTGGCTTCTCCAGAAGCAATGTCTAACAAACCTACAAGGTAAAAAAAGAACAACAATTCACTTCAGACAGCAAGAAAAAAAAGAACTGAAGGGGGCACACAGTGATGCACGCTTTTACAGCTCAGCTACCTCTGAACAGCTTGCAGTACAAACCTTCAGCCATGCATTCTTACAGATATAAGAATGTGGAATATATTTGCCCAAAACACTCGTACATGATTTTCTGCAGCAATGATCCCTATGATAGAAATCAGTACAGTGCTCTTGAGAGTTAAACAATGTCAAGGAGTAAGCATGGATGGGATAGAAATTCATACTTAATAGCTATTTTTTTTTTACTTCCTCTCCCTGCAACTGACCATCGGATGCCACCAGCTCCTCTCTTCATTTACTTGGGTCTACTGGACCTACACCCTAGCCTCTTCAGGGCTCAACCTGACTCGCATCCAGGACCTTTGAGGCGATCAAGGGCCCTGGTGCAGCATCATATTGCTGCCAGAGATAACACACTCCCAAACTCCCTCCACCTTACAGCAGCCTAGCCAGCTTCACAATTGCCCCTTGGGATGTACATGCATTCTTCCAAGCAAAGACAAACTCCCAACAGCACAGAGCTTGTCAGGCTCATACGCTGACAACAACGGCCCCTCTCAGATGGTTCTTACCCCACTGATGAGGAATGAATGAGCTCACTGAACAAAACAGGGTCTGATACTTGTCAGGCAGTAAGAGTAAAAAGGGCAAAAAAATTCTGTCAAGATTCTGGCAGTTTTTTTTTTTTTTAATTTGGAGGGTACGCCAAACTTCCTTCCTGTCCATTCCATAAAAAATATAGTTTTGCTGGGTCTAATGGGACAATAGTGCCTCCTTCCAAATAGAACAGAAAGGGCTATTACTTTAACTGTTTAAAAAAAATCAGAGTCACTTTTACTGCAGATAGTGTTGCTGCAAAAGCAGTACATACAGTACAGGCATTAGTGATTACAGAGACCTTATGTGGCAACTTCAATTGACATTCTGGACCTCCAGTAATGCAAGGCCCAATGCTCTAAACAGTCACCAGTGGAAATGTCCTTTTGAAGCAGGAAAACAATTTTAAACATGGACATGTTGTTTCACTCTAGCAGACACCATGCAACAACTCCACTCAACACTGATACTAGTTGGTTTGTTCACATCACAAGACTGTGGAAGTGGTCAATACCTCCCATACGAAATCAATATTCACCTGACAGCTTTTATCATCATCATTGAACACAGGTTAACAACAAGAAGGCTTTGCTTTCTGAATTAAAAAAAAAAAATGGCAGGCTAAAACTGAATTGGAAAATAAACTGCCATTTTTTTTATAAAAAGGCCAGTAGCACTCCTAGAAGGAAACTGATGCCAGCAGTGATGCCGACAAAATGCTGCCATAAAAGCTGCCAAAATCATAAGAGGCCACTGTAGTACAGCTGGACTATAACGCATGAAGTGATACCTGCCTCAGCAATTTCTTACAGATTCAAACACTTTTAATATCGAAGACACTTCTAGCACCTAAAATCGAACATAAAGAAAGACAGAAGACCACAGTCAGGATGATTAGGTTAAATGCAGTAAGAGGTAAGAGGTTTGCTTTACTTGAAACTGTCTCATTAGTACAAATGCTTATATAAAGTTACGAGACAAACAAACTCCTACCATACATAGCGTGGGTCTGTTCTGAAGCACCATACTGTGTTGCTGAAGATGACACTAGTCCGGGCTGTGCATGAGCTGGAGGCACCATAATTCTAGGATTATTCTGTATTACAGAATTATACACAGAGGGATGCTGTATAAAACAAAAATGCTAATCAGGTTTGTTTTGTAGTAGTAAAGTATTAAATAACAGTGCTTGGACAAGACATAATTAATACTCATGTAGTTCACACATACGTCTAACTCTTGCCCAGGCCAAATTTCCCATACTAGTAAAAATACCACCTCGGGTCTCCCCTAAAAAGAGGCTACTAGCCTAGTGGGAACTAACCCGATCAACAAAGGGGGGAAAAAAGAATAACTCTAGACAAAGTCAAAAATACCAGAAGAGAAACGCTTAAAATCAGGGTTAGATTTTAAACATTGCTCTTAGAAAGTTACTACTATGGCAAGTTTTGCATTAGCATGCATTTTCTGAAGGATATGATGTCTGAAACTGAAATGCTGGTCATTATTTAGGAATGTAAAAATTGAAATAAATTAGCTCCAGAACTGCACACCACCAGCTGCGAATGAAATATTTAATTGTTACAAATAGTATTTAGCGTTTTCATCTCATAACAAGTGAGACTTAATCAGAATACATTCACTCAAAAAACTGAAACGTTTAAATACCCCTACCAATTAATAATATAACTATCACATGACAAGTAATTATAGCCATCATATTTTAAAGGCACCATTCCAAAAATGATCATATTTCTTGATAAAATCATTCACAATATTTTATATTAAATGAAATATGTATAAATATTTATACATGTGATAGTTATATTATTAATTGGTAGGGGTATTTAAATGTTTGTTTTTTGAGTGAATGTATTCTGATAAAGTCTCACTTGTTATGAGATGAAAGCGCTAAATACTATTTGTATCAATTAAATATTTCATTTGCAGCTGGTGGTGTGCATTTCTGGAGTCAATTTATTTTCATTTTTACAGTTTTAATTGGTTTTACAGCTTTATATACATTACTTAGGAATGTGAGTTCTCGGTGATTTGCCAGAAAACCACAGATTTTTTGAGGAACATACAAAAATATTCTGGACAGTTGAGAGATATGCACTCAAGTGAAACATTAACAAATCAATAAAACATTTTACAGTTGTCATCCATTTACTTCACTCTTATCAGCCAATGTCAAAATGTTTTCCATTCAAAACACCATTACAACAAATAACAGAAAAAAGTTCACTACGCAGGAAGCGTAATCAAGTCATTTTTCCCCCCAAAGTTCATCACTACCTAGAAAAACATATTTCATTGTGGGGTAAGCAAATCATTATCAGGTCAGGAATTAAAAAAAAAAAAACACGCACACAGAAATATAAAATCTTGCCATAAGTGACTGAGTGAGGTTTTACCAAGAAGTAGCTTTCAACTTTCTCTTTTCTCTGACTTCTCAAAAAGGGAACTGATTTGAAGCATGAAACTGTTACCCTTCTGGATCAAGCAATTTACAATGCAATGATTAAATGGGAGAAATGCTTATACATTTATAATTTGTGCCTGTACTGACTGTACTGTAAAAGTGTTTTGAAACTACGCAAATTTTTTTTTTTTTTTTTTTTTTTTTTTTACTTTTCTGTCCACACTGACAGCCACTCACTCACCTCTCTCTCACCTGGTTAACTGGCCCATTTATTCATCATCTCTGGGTTGATGGATAGCAGAAAGGGGACATCATTTAGGCAGCTGTTGGGGGGAGGTTCAAGATTGTTACTTGACAACCCTGTACATGCAGCTGTGCAATGTTTTTGAGCATAATGGAGAGCCCCACACTTCCCTGATGGTGCTCCCAACAATCAGCTTTGGCCCTTGCCATAAGACAACATAGCCAGTTCTCTTCAATGTCCACCAGGGACAATCATGCCTGGGCTTGAGCCCCTGGAGGAGGCATAACCTATTCCCTCTCTGTAAACGGTGAGCAGGTTCTGCCCCTTCACTTCTCTCCCATCACCCACCCCAAGCTCTTGCAGCTTAAAGCCACTACCTGAACCCTGGTTGCTTGGATCATAGCTAGGACTGCATCCCTTTATGTCACAGTCAAGTGAACTATGAAACTCTGCTTTAAAATCAGAATGCATGACTTATTCCATGGCAATAGTACAGCTGTGTGAAGAGTTCACCATAGAGATATGAACAATTTTTTTAAACACAAGTGCTTGTATCTCATTTTCTAGCATTTTTCAGAACATCAACTTTTCCCTTCCTGACATACTTCACTAGTTATCTGCTATAAGCCTATCTTTCAGATTTGCTGCTTTCATTTCTGTACCTTAAACTCTATGTAGTTTTGTATTACATTATAATAAAAACTCTTGTGTAAGCACTAAGGTAACACTGCTTATGGTGCACCTCTCGGCCAGTCACCGCAGAAAAAACAGCTCACTTATCTGGTTACCAACACATGCAAGCTCATAAACAACAAAAACACCCACATCAACACATACAGCCACATCACATGAAGCCTGTACTTCGAAGCCCATAAGGCACGCCACCAGGCAATCCAATATTCTAGTTTACTGAGGACTCCATTGTGAGAAATAATGATATCTCTCTCACCAGGCTGAGTAAGGAGAAAGTGACGGTCAGCAAATTATCAGGGGTCAGAATGTACCACATTATGCACGCACTCCTGTCATTGGACCACAAGTACCAGTATGACTCAGTCATGGTCCATGTGGGTGTAAATGACCTGAGATGTACCTCCCTAGACTATATGAAGACAGACGACATAGAGCTCTTGGAATATTTGTCCCAAGCTGACATTAGCCTACCATTGAGCAGGCATTTTACCTTCTCCAAGGATGTCACAAAATGAACAGAAGACGACTGACTAATAACTGGCTTAGTTCTGGTGTCATTCTAAGGGGATGCAATATTTGTTAGCATGGAAGGATGTGGTCAACAGATCATGTTGCTTTGCCAGGGATAGCCTGCACCTCTCCCCTCTAAGCTTTCAAACAGCAGTTAAAAAGTACAGTTGTGTACACTTACCATAAATGTAGATGCTCGAGTGTATTCACTGTTGCAGTCATCTCACTTGGGTTATCCTGCCAGGGGTAGCGCTTAGTCGGCCCGAATACCAGGGGCTTAGTATTTCTCCGTCGGTTACTGTTGCTTCAAGACTGACGTCAGGTCGTCAGCGGTATACAGACAGACAGCTGACACCATTACATCAGTTTTTCTTGTCCCAAATAGGGAGCTAAGTTATGGTGGAAGACCACCACCAGTAAAAAGTAAATACCAATAGCCCTGTAAGAAGTGAGGGGGAGAGAGAGCGAGACAAGGGGGGTGGTAAGTGTACACAACTGTACTATGTTCTTCATGTTGCAGTCATCCCACTTGGGTTGATTCCCAAAGCTGAAGAATGGGTGGAGGCAGTCAAGAAGAGTTTGGGCTGGCTAGTATGCCCTGCAGGACTGCTGTTGCAAAGCCCGCCCTGGATTTGGAAAAGATAGGCAGGTGGTAATACTTGGTGAAGGCGTGAACAGAACTCCAAGTAGCAGCTTCCAGAATGTCCCTGGTAGGGACTCCTCCGAGAAAGGCTGTAGAGGTTGAAGTTGCCCTAGTGGAATGCTCTCTTTCTCCCCTGAGGGGGTGGTTTCCCATGGTGTTTGTAACAGAAATGGATACAGTGTGCTACCCATTTGGAGATGGTTTGTTTTGATATGGCCTTGCCCTCTGCCCCTGCTGCAAAGATGACTAGTAACTGGTCAGATTTCCTAAAGGGCTTAGTCCTATCAAGGTAGAATCTGAGCTGTCTGTGCACATCTAAAGAGTGCAGGATTCTTTTTTAGAGGATTAGGGAAAAAGGTGGGCAAATGGATAGATTGGTTGAGAGCCACACTGGACACCACTTTAGGCATGAAGGATGGGTCGGTCCTGAGGGAGACCCTGTCAGCATGAAAAATAATGAAGGGTTCCACAGCCATAAGTACTTGTAGCTCAGACACTCTGTTGCTGAAGTGATGGCCAGAAGCAAGGCTGTTTTCCAAGAGAGGAATTTTAACTCTGCTGATGCTGCAGGCTCAAAGGGTGGCAGCATGAGCTTTTCCAACACAAAGTTAAGGTCCCAAGCAGGGGTGGGGGCTCCTCTAGGTGGCCTTAAGTTGTTAGCCCCTCTCAGGAACTGCCTGATGAGAGGGTGGGAGAAGAGAGGTGGCTCAATGATGTAATGAGCAGAGATGGCAGATGCATGGATCTTAATGGAAGAGAAAGACAGGCCTTTGTGGAGTAGGTCTGCTAGGTAATCCAGGATAAGAGGTAAGGAGGGCTGTGCTGTATCCACTCCTTTAGTGTGAATCCAGGAACAATACCTTTTCCACTTATCAGCACAGGATTTCCTTGTACTGGGTCTGGCTTCACGTATGCCATCCAGTACCTGCTTGCTTAGGCTGGCTACTGAAGGAGAATTCAAGAAATAAGCCAGGCTGCAAGGTTCAAGGTTTGCATTGTGGATGCAAGAACTGTCCCTCTTGCTGAGGCAGGAGAGTTGGGATCTGGGGTAGGTGCCATGGGGGCACTGGTGACAGTCTGCGCAGTAGTGGATACCAGTGTTGGGGTGGCCAGTCTGGGGCAATCAGGATTGCTCTTGGTCTTTCCGCCCTTATCTTGAGTAATACTCTTGTAAGAAAAGGCAGAGGGGGAAATGCATAGATTGAGAGATTTGCCCACTGGAAGGATAGGGCATCCACTTTCCAGGCCTTGTTGCGAGGTACCCTGGTGCAGAATTTGCTGAGCTGGTGGTTGTAGGGGAGACAAATAAGTCCACCTTCGGGGTACCCCATTTCTGGGTCACTAGGCTGAAGGTGTTGCGGTTTAATTGCCACTTGTGTGGGTCTAGGAAATTTCTGCTTAAGTTGTCTGCCACAGAGTTTTGGTTGCCTGCCAGGAATTGAGCTTGCAGGTGAATGTGCATGGCTGAGGCCATGTTCCACAAAGTCATGGCTAGCCTGCAGAGTGGGTTCCTCCCTGCTTCTTGATGTACCACATCACTGTGGTGTTGTCGGTTTTGATAAGTAGGAGCCCCGGTGAGAGTAGGGATCTGAAAGCTGTTAGAGCATGCTGAACAGCTAGCATCTCTTTTTGGTTGATGTGCAGAAGAATTTGATTTGGGCTCCAGTGGCCCTGAAGTCTGATGTATCTGTGGTTAGGGTCTGGGTGGCGTGGGGTTGTGTAAAGGGAAGCCTCTTGTTGTGGTTGCATGCTGCTGCCCACCAAAGGAACTCTTTCCTTAGACAAGGTATTATAGGAATGATAGTTTCCAGGTCCTGAGAATGATGGCACCAAAGACTTTTGAAGTACCACTGAAGTTTCCTCATCTGCAGTCTGGCATATGGAATTAGTTGAATGCAGGAGGCCATGAACCTTAGAGCCTGCAGGATTTTTCTTGCGGATAGCTGGGTTCTGGTGGCAATTTGAGTGAAGTAGCCTGTCAGGTAGGCTTGTTTTTCTGGAGTAAGAAATGCTATCTGGGTTGCTGTGTCCAAGCTTGCTCCCAGGAATACAATTTTTTTGACTGGGGACTAGTTTGGATTTCTTTTCGTTGACAATGTACCCCAGGGAGGTTAGAAGGTCCTTTACAAATGTCAGGTGCTGCAGCAGCTTTCCCTGACTGTCCGATCGAATCAGGCAATCGTTCAAGTAAGGGTAAATTTGAATATTTCTCTGTCTGCAATAGGCAATGGCTGGAGCCAGGCATTTTGTGAAAATTCTGGGAGCAGTGGATATGCCAAAGAGAAGTGCAGAGAACTGATAATGCATAGATCCTGCCCTGAAACGTAGATATTTCCTGCAGGAGTCCCTGATTGGGATGTGCAGTTAGGCCTCCTTTAGGTCTAGGGTGGCTAACCAGGCATCTTTGGACAGCATAGGGAGAGGCTGCTGTAGGGTGAGCATTTTGAATTTTGGTACCACCAGGAAGGTGTTTAGAATGGATAGATCTAAGATTGGGCTCCAGGTGCCCTATTTTCTGGGTACCAGGAAATGTCTGGAATAAAAACCTTGGCCTATCTGCTCTACAGGAACAGGCTGAATTGCCCTTATGGAGAGCAGGGACTAAACTTGGTTTTGTGTCTCTGCCCACTGGTTTGGAGGAAGGTCTGGGAACCCTTTTGAGGTTGGCAACGTGTAGAAGTAAAATTTGTACCCCTGGGATACTATGTTGAGGACCCATCCATCGATCACTGGTGATGGAGGCCCAGTTTTTTGCATGGTGGGCAAGCTTTCCTCTTAGGGGCATGAGCAATTGGGCAGAGGTGAGGAGTGGAGTAGAGAAGTCATTGTGAATTATTTCCATAAGGGGGTGGATTAGCACTCCCTGCTTTAGAAGTGGCAGTACTCCATTGCTTAGATCTCTACATACCTTGAGACTGTAATCTGGGGGGGTCCGTTTCCCCCTGGGTCTAGTTTGAGATGGCCTTGAGGGGACTGGAAAGAACCAATGTTTTGAGGGGCAATGCCTACTGAATCTTGGAGGCTGCACTTGCAAAAAATCTTCGACTGTCTGCATACTTAGCATTTTCTGCCATTCTTTTTTAAAAACCTCTTCTGCTTTGGTGCCAAACAGATTGTTCTTGTTCAAAGGAGCGTCCAATAATTTTGATTTGACATGGTCTGGCAAGGTCTGCTCCTTAAGCCAGGCATGCCTTCTAAGTACAGAACCTGTGACTGCTGCCCTGCAAGATGCTTCTAGGACATCAAACCCACATTGCAGGGTATGCTTGCTGACTTGGCTTGCAGAATGCATAAGCTCCCGTAATTCTTTATTTTCTGCACAGTCAGAAAAGGTAGATAATTTTTGCTCAAGTTCCATAGTATCTTTTTGGTATTTCAGCATGTGGAACTGACAATTCAATGCTCTAATGGTGAGAGTTGCAGAGGTGTATACTTTTTTACCCCATCTGTCTAAAGCTCGGGAATCCCTGTCCAAGGGGATGGGATTCTTAGCTGTAGTTGCTTTTATTCCTTTAGGTCCTTGGGATATGACTTCTGGGTCAGCAGTAGGATTTTTGAAGAGAAATTTGTGAGTCAGGGACTCTCTAGTACCTATCAGTTTCCTTGAAGCAGGGGGTAAAGTATCAGGAGTTAGGCTGGATTCCATAAAGACATCATCCACAACATCCAGAACAGGAGGGATAGCTAAGGGTCTGTGTTGTGGTAAATCTAAAAATTCCCCGAGACTCTTTTTGGACTGAGGATAATCCTGTCATTCCCAATGGAAATGCTCTCTCAAAGTATGTAAGGTTTCACAAAAAGAAAAGTCCTCTGGAGGGGAGGCAGAATGAATGGATTCCTCTGAATCTGAATCCTCATAGGCAGATAAAGGCATGTCTTCATATTCAGAAACCTCAGAGTCCTTGGACCCTTGGTCAGATAAAGCCACTGGGGACAAGTCTCTTTCTTTTAGCAGGGAAAGGCTGGCTTCCGCTAATCAGCATGATCAGGTATTCTGCCATTTTAAGCATCTGAGATTGTGGCAAGGAAGCAGGCGTTTGAGTTTGGGTCATCGGTTTTCTAGGAGTAGCTCGTACTCTTGGCCTTAGAAATGAGGTAGTTTTAGAAAGAACTGAAGATGTAAAAGAAGTCGTCGGTTTGTGTCAAATATCAGTAGTGTAATGAACTTCCTCAGAAGCCAGTGCCTGCACAGCAGCTACGGACCCATCCAAGGTAGAGACATCTGCAGGTTCCATAGTCAAAGAAGAGTCTTGTAGTATACCGGACTCTGAACAGGTCTCGGTAGCGGCCTGTAAATCCATCAAAGCAGGCATCTGGGGCTGCGAACGTGCCTCACTGAGTACCGGCGAACTGGCGACTAGCTTAACGGAAGCATCGTCGGCAGTTTTGGACCTGTGCTGTCTGTCTCTGTCTTTATCCTTATTTTTTTTTTGGAAGTTCAGTAGTCGGATGGCTTACCAAAGCCATTTCAGAATACGGAGCTCGAGAATGAAAGTATTTAGCTACAATAAGGGCCCGACGTCGAATAGTTCGGGCGTTGAACAAGGCACAAAACCGACAGTGAGGTACGTCATGGTCTGGGCCTAAACAGGTGACACAGTAAGAATGGAAATCTCGGTGACCTTATTTGCTTTCCGCAGGTGAGACAATTGTTAACTTTTTCTGACATCAGTTAGAGCAAGAAAAAAGGATCCCCAATGGGGTATACTTAGCTTTTGAAGACTTCAGGATGATTTAATTTCGGAACAAAAACTCAGGTAGCGGCCGACCGGCACTCGTGCGAACTGCTTCTGCTTCGGGCTCCTCGGCAAGAAACACTGACGTAATGGTGTTGGCTGCCTGTGTTTACACCTCTGACAACCTGACATCAGTCTTGAAGCGACAGCAACTGAAGCAGAAATACTAAGCCTCTGGAATTCGAGCAGACTGAGGGCTACCCCTGGCAGGATAACCCAAGTGTGATGACTGCAACAGTGAGACACGAAGAACATCATTGTCCTCCACCACAGTGCTTTTTTTAGGCAATGCCAAACAAAGTACTTCCAACATAGCAAATCAAAACCAAGAAAATCTAAAGGTGTTACTGCTCAACACTAGAAGACTAAACAAAAAAACCCCACTCCCTACAAGCTCTCCTCCTCCTAAAGGATCTGGATGTCTGTGGGGTCAGTGAGTCTTGGTTTATAGCTGCAGACAGCACACTTGCAGTCCAAGACTATAATACCTTCCACACATTTAGACCAGCTACTACACAGAAAGAGACTAAATGTGGAACTGTCTCAATATACATAAAAAATAAATATACCTCAAGGCGGGTTAAACAGGAAAACGCACTGGAGCTTCTCCACTTTCAAATCACCTTAAGCGAAATCCCATGACAGTTCCTTGCAAGATATAGGTTCCCCCTCTATGACCCAGAAAACCCATAGCATGAATTTAAACTTATTGGAAACACTCACCATCCAACCCAAAACCATATTCATGGGTGACTTTAATTAACTCACTTATTAACTGGGAATCGTACATGACACCAAACAAAGGCACAGAGATTCCTGGATTTTGTAAACACAAACTCTCTGGACCAGACTGTCAATACACCAACCAGAGGTGAAAACGTTTTTAATTTGGTCCTTACTAATATGTAAGCATGTTGCACCCCCCCCCCCCCCCCCCCGTGTAGTGTCTTCCCTGGTAAGGTTAAAGTAAAAATAAAACCTGGAACCTCAGCTAACCCTGGAATATTCAGGAACTACCCTCAGGATAACCTCCTACTATTAAGTGATAACCTAGCAAAATTTCAAGCCACCATAAACCCTGAGAACTCTGCTGCCTATACACAACTGTTCACAGAAACCCTATACAAGCATGTTTATAGCAGCATAGAGGCAGCTGTACCCATCTGGCAGTACAGAACTAACTCAAAAAAAAAAGTCAGCTTGGTGGAATCACAACATCACTAGGCCATATAACAGAAAGAAGAGGCAAAAATCATGACAAAATTAGGAGGTGAAGTACCCAGCAGGATAAAAGCAATTTCATCAAACATGGACAACTGGATGGTGAACTAAAGTCTATCAAATCCAAATCTGAGGTAAATTTAGCCTCCCAGACCAAGGACAGCCACAAAGCATTTTTTAGCCATGTCTGCAACCTAAAAGACAATACACAAGTGTGTGTACAGCTGATTGTTAATGAGGCCACCTATACAGAGCCAGAAGAGACAGCAAACCTAAAATTCATATCAAATTTTACGCCCCCCCCCCCTTTACCCTCCCTTCAGGAAATACCACCAAATAAAACTCCTGTTACTATCACTAGGGAACAGGTCCTTAACTCTCTCTCAGAGGCCAAGAACACTGCATCAATGAGCCCAGACAATATCCCAGGATGCCTTCTAAATGGCATGAAACATGATCTATCAGACCATCTGGAATTGCTACTGAACTGTAGCCTCCAAACAGGCTTCATGCCTCATGAATGGAAGACGGCAACAGTCATCCTTCTGCATAAAGATGGCCCATCTACAGATCCTGGAAACTACAGACCAATAAGTCTAACTAGTCTCATATGCAAACGCAAGGAAAGAATTAACATGGAAATGATCAATAATGACATGGGAAAGTTCCAGTATCTGAACTCAACCCAATACGGTTTCGTCAAGGGTGGGTCATGCCTACTCAACCAGGGAGACTTCTTTAAAAAGGTCACCAAAGCAATGGATGAGGGTAAAATGGTTCACACTACCTACACTGACCTTCCCAAGGCATCTGACACAATATGCCGCTCAAGCATTACTGATAAATTCAAGACGTTAAGTATAAACCCCTATGTCACCTATTGGATAGCCAACTGGTTCACAGGATTCAGGAAGTTAGAAGTGGGGAGTCCACCTCTACAAAGAGGGCAGTCACAAGTGAAGTCCCTCAGGGATCGGTCTTGGGGACTGCTCCTTTTTAGCATTTACTTCTCTGAAGTCAAGGCCAATGTCAATGGCATGTGACTGACTAAATTTGGAGATGATTGCAAATTAGGAGCTGCCATTGAATCGCCCACTGACACAAATGTTCTCCAGGAAGGGCTGACACAGAAACAAATGGTGCCAGAGCCATTGACTAAAACTAAATGCCAAGAAATCCATAATAGTATCCTTCGGGAAGTCATTCACCACTGTAACTATATTAACAACACACCCCTAAGAGCTGACCTAGTAATCAGGGACTTGGGAAAACAAACAGTAATCTAGCCTTTGGCTATCACATGTCTACAGTAGCGAGGAAATTATTCTAAGTTCTAAAGCTTATAAACAAAGGTATGGCACCTAGGTCCAAGGAAGTCATTGTTCCTCTGTATTCTGCATTCATCAGACCTATCAATGAGTACAATACCCCCTTTGGTATGTACCTAACCAGGCATTTCCAACAATTGGAATGTCCACAGAAGCTCCTCACTAAAAGAATACAGGGCACAAGTAGCACCACCTCAAGGCCATATCCCTGTATTCTATTTCCTACTGACTCTTGACGGGAGATCTATGCCCGGCAGACAAGGCATTGTCAGACCCCACTCAACATTACCTCAGATCGAGTTTGCCAAAAGAATCCAGACAACTCTGTACTAATACTACTATAAAAAGATAACCCAAAGGTAATATGAGAGCTCATCTAAAATAGGTAAGTTCAGTCATACCAGGATAAAGCAATAATGAATTCCATAACTAAGCAGGAGGACAAGTGGGAGGGGGAGTTGAGGAAGAACAGAAGCAGACAACACAGATCTCTAGATGTGGTATGTAAATAACTAACATATTTGATGTTGTCTCTTCCGCCTGTTCCTCAAGGGATGGGACAGTGTCCCCAGTTAAATATAAGCCTTGGGTGGTCTCATGGAAAGATATTCCAGAAGGCAGCTGAAACAAAGGTGGCCCTGTTTCTAGAGAGTAAATCCAATTTATATAATGGGATATGATAAAATGACTTTAGAAACTCCATGATCCAGCCTAGTTGCTGAAAAGAACAAAAAAGTTAATCAGACTTTGAAGCTTTTGTACTATGATTGTAAAAGCGTAGGTGTCCAAAAACATCCAAAAATGTAGCATGTATTCTCCTTTACTGAAAATATTTGGGCAGAAAACTGGACAACTGATGTACTGATTTAAAGAAGGCTTGTTAGATACCATTGGAAAGGAAGAAAAGGATTGGTTCATAAGGAAATGTCCTTATGAACTTTATGAAAAATAATGTATGAAGGTTCACAAGACAGAGGTTGACCAGCTGATACCCTTCTGGCAGAAGCAACTGCCAAACAAAAACAATATTTTCCACATTAAAAACTGGAGATCCACCTAAGTTGCAAGTTCAAATGGATGTCTATTCAGGGCTTGAAGCAAAATAGCAATGTCCCAAGGAGGAGAAGGATATCAAAAATGAGGTCTGAGAAGAAAAGTACCCTTCAAAAAGGCTTCTGATAACCTGAGAGAGGCAACCGAGGATTAATTCTTAACAATGTGAAAGCTTGAGATAGCAGCCAACTGAATTTTCATAACACAGTAGCTGGCACCATTTTGAAAAACAGAAGCTAGAAAATCTAGAACTGCTGGAAGGGGAGCTGAAAAAGGGTCTAAATTCCATCGGGAAGCCCAAATAGTAGAACCTTCCCCATTTGCTTTTATAAATCTTCCTAGTAAAAGGTTGTTGAGATGAGGAAAGAATGTGGACTACTTGGGAGGAGAGCCTGGATTGACTAGCCATCACTGGAAGTGGATAAACAAAACAAAATGGTTAATATGGGGACTTAAATGTCGAGGAGCGGCAAGATGGTTGGGTGAGAAATGAGATCTGAATTGCTAGTCTAGCAGCCATGGACGGTGTTTCAGATAAGGCCAGAGATAGGTTATCCATACATGTCATAGCCAAAAAGGGGGAATGAGGATCACTGTGACCTTCTTCTCTAATGTTTTCTTAAAAAAAATCTTGAGGAAACAGGAGTCGGAGGAAAAGTGTAAAGGAGACTGGGGGCAAAGTGAGGATTAGAGCATCCCTCAGGGACTTCCATTCCAGAGGGATCAGGGCAAAGAACCTATTGCACTTGGTGATGTTGTGAGAGGCAAAAAGGTCACAGCAAGGTTGGCACCAGTGGCAGAAGATTTGGATCTACTCTGCTACCTTTCGATTAAGGGAATACTTGTGAGGCAGGAGGACAGATCTGATGAAACTGTTCACTAGAACACTGGACTTCCCTGGAATGTGTGTTGGTAAAAGAAAGCGAAAATATCATCCATTGCCAAACCCTGATAGCCTCTTGGCATAATGGGTAAGCACAGGTTCCTCCTGTTTACTGAAGTACTGGACTACTGACATGTTATCTGTCTGGATGGATACCAGTCCCTTAAAAAGGGAGTCCTGAAAGGTCTGCAGTGAACTACACTCATCTTTAGAATGCTGATATGGAGATTGGCCTCGAAGGAAGACCACATGGCCTTAGACTGTTTTTTCCTTGCAGTGCCCCCTTCCCCAAATAGGAAGAGTCCATGGTCACTATGACTTTGTTTGGAGGAAAAACAAATGGGCAACCTTGCAGTACCGCAGGCGATTCAAGCCTCCAATGAATAGGAGTCCTGCAAATGTTTGTCAGATGCATTTGGAAAGACATTGGTTGATGCCTGATGGACCACTGCAATGTTAGAGTCCACTGAAGTATTCTCATATGGTAACTCACAAGAGGAACCAAGGTGATAGAAGCAGCCATCAAACCCAGCAAACGAAGAACCACTCTCACCATAGGTTTATGGGAGGTCAGAACGAATTGTGCATGGTTGTGAGGAGTGGATACCTGTTCTGGGAAGCTTTCACTATCTGAGAAGCTGTGCCCAAGTGTACTCCTATGAATTCCATCACTTGTACTGAATGGAATTTGGACTTGTCTGGGTTCACGGTGATGCCCAACCCTGAGCAGAGTTGAAGCAAGGAGTCTCTTGCTTGGATGAGTAGCTTCTTTTTAGGGGCAGAAATGAGCCAGTCACCCAGACATGGGAACACTCATAACCCTTGCAGTCTGGGGTAAGCTGCAACCACTCACATGCATTTGAACACCTGGAGAGGACTGTGGTGAGACCAAAGGGTAGGGGTTCTGAATTGGAAGTGAGTGGTTTCCAGCTAGAAGCACATAAACCTTTTGGATTGCTTGTTCATCTTGATGTGGTAGTATGCATCCTGTAGGTCTATGAAGCAAATCTAATCATTCACTCTCAGTAGTGGGAAAACAGATTGAACTGTGACTATCTAGAACTCTGTCTAACATACTGATTAAATTGACTGAGATCCAAAATTGGCCTGAGGTCCCTGGACTTTTTTGGCACTAAAAAGAATATGAGTAAGTTCCAGATCCTAGCTCGTCTGGCAGGCCCTTTTGGTTGACATACTTCTTTAGCAGCTTTTGTATTTCTCTGAGTGCTTCTGATCTTTGAGTGGGAGGAACGTTTGGTAACTTTTTTGAATTTGGAGGATGAAATAAAAAGAGGATTTAAAAGCCTCTGTTTATTATGTTCTGCACATCTACAAACACTTGTTTGGTGATGGGCATCCATGCTTTAGGGTGCAGGGATAAGTGCCCCCAAATGCCTCCAGAGAACACAGCTGGACAACCCTTCAGCAGTGCTGATAAGATTCAGCACCAGATCTGAATGTATAAGCCATAGGAACAGCAGAAAAAAAACAAACAAAAAAACAGCACTAATCCTAAATAAAAGAGCAAAAGATTAGGAAGTTAGTGTGCATATGTATTTGTACATATACATATGGTGTGTGTGTGTGTGTGTGTGTGTGTGTGTGTGTGTGTGTGTGTGTGTGTGTGTGTATATATATATATATATATATATATATATATATATATATATATATATATGTATGTATATGTATATACATACCACGGTATGAAGAAAACATTATCAATTTCAACAACTGGCTAAGTTTCTGGTGTCATTCAAGGGGGATCCAGTGTTTGCCTGCCTGGGATGACATGCTCGACAAGCCACGCTGCTTCGCTAGAGATGGCTTGCACCTGTCACCCTTAGGCTTTCGAATACTGGCCAAGGGTCTTGCCACCCCCATAGTGCCTTTTTTAGGCAAGGCTCAAAAGATAAACCCACCGCCATAAATATCACAAGTAACAAAAAGCTGAGGGTAATGCTACTCAATGCCAGAAGTCTAAACCTCAAAATGCACGCACTCTAAGCACCTCTCAGTATGGAGAAAATCGATATATGTGCAGTAACAGAAACCTGGTTTAAGGCTCCAGACAGCACCCCAGCACTGCCAGCCTACAACTCATACCATACATTTCGGCCACAGAACCCGGACCGAAATACAAAAGGCGGGAGCATATCCATATTCATCAAGGATACCCACACCTCCAGGTTAGTGGCACAGCACGATGCTTCAGAGATCATCCACGTGCAACTAACAACAGGCAAAACTGCAGTTCAAATTGTAGCTTGCTACAGATCACCCACCATCTGCCAGGACCCCCATTCCGAGTTTCTGGAAACACTGGGAAACATAAAAGTCCTACCAAACACCCTAATATTGGGTGATTTCAATTACGCAAACATTAACTGGGAGAACTACTCAAGTACTAAACTCCCTTGCCCAACTTTTCCTAGAATTTATAAACTCAAGCTCCCTGGATCAACTGGTCAACCCTCCTACCAGTGGTGACAACATACTGGACCTGGTCATCACCAACATGGGCGACCGGTGCTCCACACCAGAGGTCAACCCCTTGCTGGTTAGATCTGACCATAAACAAATCACTCTGGATATCCACATTCCACCCCCACCCCGGACAAGGAAACCACTGTGAAAAACTTTTCAGAAGCAAACTTCATGTTACTTAAGACCGAGGTGGAAGTTTCAAAGCCCCCATGTTAAAGGATAACGCTGTCCAAGCTGCAAAATCCTTTACTAATGCATTCTACATGCACCTACAAGAATGCATGCATCGTGCTATCCCAAGTAAAACCAAGACTCACTCCTCCAAGAAAAGGAAACCAGTCTGGTGGACCCCTGTCATAAACATGCTATACAATAGGAGGAGGAAACTAGTACAGAAGAGAGTAAAACCCCAAGAAGGGAAGACATCCCTGATCAGTATCAGCAAGAAACTATGATCCCTCATAAAATCATCCAAGGCAAGCTTCGAAAGAAAAATTGCTAAGGACTCCAGATAATCACAAGGCATTCTTTTGCTATGTTAAGAATCTAAGTGGCAACGCTCAGATCTGTTCAGAGTTAGTGCAGAATGGCACAAAATACACTGAACCGACCGATATCGCCAACATCCTGACAGACAGGTTCAGTGCAAACTTCACCCACCTCTCACCCCCAAAAGGGTCCATAACCATACCAACAGAATGTAGAGCCCCTGAAATCACAGACACTCAGGTTAAAACAGCCCTCTCCAAAGCCAAAAACACAGCATCAATGGGAATGGACAGTGTCCCAGGCTGCGTCCTACATGAGCTCAAAGATGAACTAACCCCTCACCTAAACACACTGTTCAAACTCAGCCTCTCCACAGGCTACGTACCCATAGAGTGGTGCACAGCAACAGTTATTCCGCTCCACTAAGGTGGAGCTGCAACAGACCCTGGGAACAATTGCCCTATAAGCCTGACTAGCTTGGTCTGCAAGGCTATGGAGCGCATCATCATGGTACTCATTAACAGAGACATTGGGAACCACCAAACACTGGACCCTACCCAGTTTGCTTTGTTAAGGGCAGATCATGCCTCCGAAACCTGGTGGACTTCTTTGAGATAGTTAGCAAGGCTATAGACGAGGGAGAGGTGGTACACACAGCCTACCTAGACCTCACAAAGGCCTTTGACATCATTCCCCATTCTGGTATTATAGACAAGCTTTCCAGCCTGAACATAAACCCCTATGTCACAAGATGGGTTGCCAACTGGCTCACGGACAGAACCCATATGGTGAGAGTTGCAGGAGCTAGGTTTGACTCTAAACCGGTTACAAGTGGCGTTCCCCACGGCTCAGTCATAAGACCCTTCCTGTTCGGCGTATACTTCTCAGAGGCACAGGCAAGCACAGGAGGACTATGGCTGACCAAGTTCGCAGACGAATGCAAACTAGGGGCTATAACTGGCTCTCCGGATGACACAGACATCCTCCAAAAGGGTCTCACTGAGATGGATACCTGGTGTCAAAATCATGGCCTCAAGCTAAATGCCAAAAAGTGCGTAGTCATCCCATTTGGAAAAAACAAAGTACCCACAAACTACCACATAGGTGGTAGTCCCCTAAATACAGAAGACGTAATAAGGGATCTGGGGACCCAAGTAGATAGTAATCTCTCCTTTGATAATCACATTGCCAAAGTGGTAAGAAAATCCTTCTATGTGGTCCACCTAATCACAAAATGGTTCACATCCAGATCAAAAGAGGTCATTGTGCCCCTCTACTCATCACTCATCAGACCCATCACAGAGAACAACGCCCCAATTGGGATGTACCTTACAAGACACCTGCAACAGCTGAAAAGACCACACAAGTACCTCACCAAGAGGATCACTGGCCTCAAACAGATGCCCCTATGCAGCTTGACTGAAGAAACTCTAGCTGTACTCAGTTGCATACAGCCTACTCAGATGTGATCTCTGCCTGACATACAAGGCCATGTCCGACCCAGAATTGATGGACATGCTCCACCTAAAAAAAAAACATATCCCCTTGAGCCACACACTCTAGGGATCTAAACCTCACCACAACAATAAACAGGATGTGCTGGAGGGATAGATTCCTGTCCCAGAGACTTACTATATTTTGGAACAAGATTCCAATCTACATTAGGCAGAGCTCCTCACTAACACTCTTCAAGATAAACCTTGACGAGTGGATGGGAAACAAAGTTTACCCCGGGGATCACTTCCGTGGCTCTGCTGGACAGAGGCACAGGGAACTAATCTAAGGGGGTGGTGAAAAACAACACATTCTGGCTAGGCTTATAAATGCCGTTGGGCAGATAGCCTAGTACCTACCTATGAACCTATATATAATCTACATGGCGCTAAAGGTGAGAGGAAAACAACTATCTGTTTAAACAGCTATGAAAGTGGACACAAGGGTATAACAGCAGATAAATGAAGGTACCAAACATAGTCGGCGTTAGTCACCAGAGAAACCTGCGGCTGCGGGGAGCCCCCAGATAACTTGTTGCTATAGCAGGTCCCAAAGAAAGCAAGAGAGATGTCTGGCTGTATGGATGAGCATGCGTGGGTGGATTGGGACTAGTGCTGGCAGTGTCAAATATCGACATCTCCCCCTCAGTAAGCAAGGAAATGAATCAGACATCTCGCTGAACTTGAGGTCTTTTAGGTCCCCTTCCTGCAAAAAGGGACTTGATTGGCTACAGCATTTTTTCTGCTTCTGGATTTCTTCCCCTTTCTCGCCAAAGTGGAGGGAATGAACTGTATATCATTCCGAAGTCGCTACTGATCAGATCCACTTTAGGAAAAAAAAAAGAAAAGGATCTTGTTAGAAGGTTAGATGCAGTGTTTTCTAACTTTGTTTCTTATTTTTGTCAACAAGAGCTCAGTCATACTTGAGAAATCAGGAGCGGGGTTATGTCTGTTAATGTCTTAGCATAAGAAATCTGGACAAAGCCTAAAATAATGGTGGGACAAAGGCACAAAAAAGGGACATATTTTAATTATTATGCTTGTAAACTTGGAAAGTTTCTAGAATAACATTTTTTTGCATTAGTATGCATTTTCTGAAAGATATGAAGTCAGAAACTCAAATATCTGCCATTATTTAATTACTTCAGTTTTCAGTGATTTGTTATAAAACCACAAATTTTATGAGGAATAGACTGGAAATATAAGGCAAAAATCTGGACACCAGAGAGGTATGGCCCGGTTAGTAGCTTTCTCTGCCTCAGCAGTTGTTTTGACCTTGCCCTTTTATTGCTTGTTATTGTTTGTGCCAGAGGTGTGGGTGTTACTGAAGTTAGCCAGGTATGCAAGAACATAACTTGATGCTGAGCCACTACTGTTACTGTTTAACCACAATAACAGATCTCAGCTGTACACAGTAAAGCAACTGTAATAAATGGACACAGAGACCACTGTGAATAAAAGTGACTTTCCACTGCTATTGTTTGATTTAGTTCGATATAGCAATAACCAACGTTAGTGTTGTATATTGAAGATTTATCCATGATTGGTGCAGTTTAATCACAAGGGCAAAGCCAGAGTGATTAAATAAAGGCAGCCATGGGTAAATCTTCAATACACCACACCACAGAGTCGGTTATTGCCATTATACAATGACATTATTTAAGAAAAAATACTTATTTTCTTAAATAATGCATTTGTATAACAGCACAGTGGTGCTCTTCCGTGTTTTCTCTGGTACCCTGGGGCTTTCCTGATGTACTGCACATGCATATGGGACCTGCATTCCCACACTTACACAGTACATCAGTGATGTGTAAAGGAAGCAACACAGAAAGGAAGCTCTGCTTTTTTTTTTTTTTTTTTAATTAAGAAAATAGAAACCAGGAGACTTTTAATGTTTGGGAGAGAGAGGACAGAGAAAACAAAAGGATAATCAGGTAAATTTCTTTAGTTTTGCATAACGTACATGATTATCCTTTTATTTTTCACTACACCATCTCTCTTGTTCGTTTGAGGTCTTCAGTTTTGTAAATTTAAAAAAAAAAAAAGTAACATTTTTATTGGATATATTTACAGAAAAAAGCACGGGCAACAGGACCTTTTCCTATTGGTATTTTCTTGGATTTACAATGGGCACACTGGTTGGGCTGACCAATCAGCATGCTCCTTTTTGAATATTAATGGCCAGTCACTGTACAATGACTGTTAAACAACAGTCAATGATATGGTGTGGCAACAGTACTACAATACAATGTACTGCATTTACTAAACTCAGTATAAACCAGTTTATGGCTTCTGCTTGTGTGTAGTGGGGGGTTGCAATTTATTTAATACTAAAAGTCTGGCAATCACAAACATATGCGTTGCTATTATACAAATGTCTGTACTCCTGCATATGGTAGCATACTGTCTCTGGTGGTTTGTCAGGGATGGGATGTTTGTGAAAGCAACTGCTCATTGACACAGTGGCACACTGAGTAGTCTTGCCATTTCACAATGCTTTTCTTTGATAGATTTCTTGGCCATAGAGTTTTGCCTCTGCGGAGTCTGCATGCCCTCTCTGCCTCTGTATGGGTTTATCTGTATGTGCTGGTTTCCCCAGTACCCCAAAGACTGCAGGTAGACTGTCATTCCTCCAATTTGCATGAAGGCGAACATGCAGCATGTGTGTGTGCGTGTATAAACATATACCCAATCTGTATCTGTGGACACATCCAACATTGTCAGGCACATACACAGTTCCCCTTGGTAGCAGTAAAAATGCAGTCAACAGTCACTTTCTTTTAAAAATAATGCATAACATGCATCACAGAACATCCAGATCTTTAGACCTTCTAGGGGGGCTGTCAGCCTCAGTAACCCAGACTAATTTTGATGTAGACTTAGTGGTGGCCTCTGCCCTCAACCCCACCTATTCTAAACCTGGCCCTACTCAAAAGTGTGTACAGAAGTTTGCTGTAGAGATTGTGGTCATTATTTGTTTAACTTTTAGTGCTGTGCACAGAATGCCACTATAGCCTATTGTAGGGCCAGTATAGTGTCAAGTTGGAATACATTATTGTGATCATTATTTTGTTTGCTCCTCACAATCAAACATCAGGTGCACATACAGGTGCCCATCCTTTAAGGCGAGAAGTAAGGAAGCATGATGTCTGTATAAAATTGACAGTAATAGGTTGAAATATGTCACTGTGGTCTTTTATTTCTTTTTTTTCACAGACTGATATCAGAGTGGTACACAGAAGACAGCTGCCTTTTGATGGTATGTGTATATGTATAACAGCAGCCCTTGAAATATATGACAGTGACTATTTGTGCCTTTGTTTTCAACACAATGTAACACCACAGCAATATCAGAAGGTGACTGATTTTTTTATAGGGGTAGGGAGACAGGCACTATTTAAAGATCTGATTTAAATATTCTCAAACATTTGTCTTTCTCAGTTTATTGCAAGTTACTATTTTGTCAGTTATGAACAAAAAGGCCTTGGGCACAACTTATTTCTTCCATAAAAGAAGGGAAAAAAAGACTAAATTTCTTTCCTTACTCACGATTTTTGTTCAGGCTATCACTGGAAAAAAGATTGGAGAAATGCTTTAAAATGCACCTCAGAGCATCAATAATTCCATGGCTTCTGGGGGCCTGGCATCTTTCAGACCCCCAGCTTAGGTCACATACTTTTTACACAGTTATAACTGTGCAGATATGGCTGGTTAATGTGTGTTGAAAGGATATGGGGAAAAAAGTAAATTCAGAAGTTACAATGAAAATTCTTTCCTAGTCATGACTTTTGTTCATTTCATCATGCCTTCATTAGATGAAAAGGTGGTTTAAAAATAGCTGTAAAAATGCCCACCAGACCATCTAGAAGAAGATGGCTTCTGCAGGCATAGCAATGCCCATACATCCAGCCTAATTCAGTTGTAATTACAGTGCTGTCTTAGCCAATTTATTTGTGTTGAAAGGATGTGAAGATAAAAACTGAAGACAAAATATAAGAAAAGGAAGAAAAGTGTTCTCTGGGTACTGTTAGAAGGAGGGGAAGCAGTAAGCAGCAAGAGGCAATATGGAGCCCTTCACCTAAGCCGCCATTTCACTTTAGGCCAGCCTGTACATTGCATTGTTGTAATGTAACATCATAGCAACTAAATGCCAGTCACTATGAATGTCTGACTGTGGGACTGGCCAACTTGGTTTGATACACAGGATTACTGCAATGCAAGAACAATGACACAGCAGTTCACTAAGTGCATACTACTCCAAAAGCTTTGAAGCACGAGTTAAAATGTTGCTTTGGAGGGGTAGCAGGGACAGGATGATTCTTATGCTGGAAAGGTCCAGGGCCCCATCATAACACTTCCTGGGTCCTCCAAAATACTAAAACCGTCCCTGGTACCAAAAGACAAGCATCTAAAAGCATGAAAATTGCAGCATCAGTGAAAGTTTTCTCACAAGGTACATGCACATCTGAGCAAAGGAGAGCTGTGTCTGTATCAAAGGAGTGGCAAACAAGATCTGGGTAATGTTGACCTTTGCAGGGGGTTGTGGGTAAGGGGAGGAGCTTGAGCTTGGGATCCAAAGTCTTGAGTGTCCGAAGACGGATCTGAGGTCAGATCCAAAGAACCATCTGTTGAGGAATGGATGGAAGAGAGAGCATCAGCTCCTCTACTATAAGCAAATGCTTTAGAATTTCTGAATGCCCTTGATCCTTGGGCCAAATATGTCTTTACAGTGCCACACAATGCAGAATTATTTCAACTAGATTTTGAGGGTAAGACAGGAAAGACAGCAAATACATCTTCTGACTAACAGCAATGTCTGACATTACTTTAGGAAGGAGGAAATAGTTGGTGGAAAATAAGATCCTGCCTTAAGAAAGTTAGGTAGGGCCAGAAGCTCTCCAACAAGGCTGACTTCCAAGTAAAAAAAAACAAAAAAAAAACTGAAGGACAGTTCCTAAGAGCTGCTCTTGATTTGTCTACTTCACCTGAGAGTTATAGAGAATTGGCTGCATCTAAAAGCCATCCACTGCTAAAAGAACAAAAATAAGTATCATTCTGCACTTGTGCTAATTATTTCTACTGTATTTCATAAGAATCCTGAGTCAACTTAACATTTCTTGCACTTTAATAGAGTTTTAAAGCTGAACTGTTTCCACTACTGCTGTACTACTTAATTACATTGTATCTGCTAGTTTTACAGGACAGTAGTATCTAGATTTTGTGGTTTCTCTGCACTTGAGCTCTAAAACCAGCATTTTTACATTAAGAAGGGTTTCTCATATTTCTGACTGCACTCTTGTGGCAGAAGTGTGCTGTAGCAAACCTGAGTTGGAGGCTGCTGGCTGAAAGCTTATGTGTTTTCCTGATTGGTCTGTAGACCTTGCTGTTGTAAAACTTGTTTTTCTGATTCTATATAAGCCCTGTGTTTGTTCTGGGCTGCTCTCCGTGCAGCAGTGGTTAGCAGTGCCATGTACAGATGCAAACGCTATCAAGTTAACATTTCCTTTAGAATAACTGTCTCTGCAACTTCCTCAGTCACCCTGCTGCTCTAGAAGCATCTGAATTCCATGCAGATCACCATCGCCTTGTTGGATAGCTGCAATTCACACTGCATATAGCACCCATTCTTTGCCCTGTGCTATTTTCCCAGTCTAGTTAAATCCCCCCACTTTTCTCCCTGGTTAAACCCATAGTAAAAAAATGTGAAACCATTGATAGGCACTTTCCTGCTATCTCTGCTGCCAGCCTGGTGGACATGGATATTTTGAGGTAATGTAATTAATTTGTCTCATGTACACTAACACCACTTCATCCTGAAACAAACATACAGTATGTGAGAGAAGTAGTTACACTATGAAAATTGAGAAACGACTCGCATACTGATAAATCAAATGACAAACAGGTTGCAAGCACACACACATCATTTCCCCCACTAATAAGGTCTCAACAAATAAATCCACATATGCGGAGGTACTCACAAGTAACTAACCAAAACCTCAGATGCCTCTCATACACTGTACATACAAACAAAACCAAGTTAACACCAACCACTACACAGAAAAATACACATCAGTCTCTCTACAAGCAAGACCCTAAGGCAAAGCATCTCATATTCAAACATCCTGATCACTGGAGCCTCCATTGTAAGACACACGGAAGCCTCCCTCACCAGGTTGGGTAAACAGAGGGTTACAGTCAGTTGCCTGTCAGGGGCCAAGATTCACCAGATGATGCAGACACTCAAGTCATTCAACCACAAATACTAGAATGGCTCAGTCATAGTCCATGTGGGTGTGAATGCCCTGAGATGTACCTCCCTGGACTACATGAAAATAGACATGATGGTTCTCTGTGAAGACATATCACAGTCTAGTATGAGCCTCTCACTGAGCAGCATTCTACCCTCAGCAAGAATGGCACCACAACACAAACAGAAAATGACTGACTTAAATAATTGGCTTAGCTACTGGTGTCCTATCAAGGGGATCTCGTATCTGTCAGCTTAAGAAAACATGATCAACAGATCACACTGCTTTGCCAGAGATGGTCTGCCTTTATCTCTGTTAGGCTTTCAAATACTGGCTAAGGCATTAACTACCTCCCATAGTGCCTTTTTTAGGCAGTGCCAAGCCAACAGACCTATCAACGTAACAATTTTTCTAATGCCAAGCTGAATGTACTACTGCTCAATGCTATGAGTCTTAAGAAAATGCACTTCCTGGAATCTCTCCTCACCCTGGAGGATGCTGACATCTGTGCAATTACAAAGATGTGGAAAGCATCCCAGTAGTGCAAGGCTACAATTTCTATCACACATTCAGACCACCAACAGAAAAGGAAAAAAAAAATGAAAGGAGGTGGTGCTTCCATTTACATAAAAAAAAAAAATCTCACCTCTAGATTGGTCAAGCAGGATGAATTCTTTGACCTACTCCACGTTCAGCTGACCACAGCAAAAATTTCCCACCATATCGTTGCTAGTTACATGTCTCCAACCATGAAACATAAACACCACTGCTCATACCTGTAGTTACTAGAATCTCTTACATTCAGCCCAACACACTACTTGTGGGCGATTTTAATTACCCCTCCATGAACTAGGAAATATACACAACCATTAACATGCAGGCTCAGAGATTCCTGGACTTTGTCAATGAAAATACTCTGGAACAGCTGGTCTGCACACCCACTAAGGGCTCAACTATCCTTGACATAGTACTCACAAACATGGGGGAGAGTTGCACCCACCAAGTGTAATGTCCTCATTGGGAAGATCAGATCATAAATCCATTTCCTTTGAAATAAATGTCAAACCTTAAAAGAAAAATGTCCAAGGCAAATTACTGTCCTTTACATGACAGCATTGGTTATTTTAAAGGTCCCTCTAACCCTGAAAACATGGAGGCCTATGCAGAAATATACATGAATGCACTGTACAACCACTAAATAACTGCATAGAAATGCCAGTACCTGACCAAACTAAACCTAGCCAGAAAAACAAGCCGCCCTGGTGGTCTCCTGGCATAAACAGACTATATAACTGAAGGAGGAAATTCCTGTCTAAAAGTAAGTGGGAGAGTGCACAACAGTGAAACAATCCCAATAGTCTCAAAAGGCAAATCAGGGAATTAGTCAAGTATGCAAAGACTAAATATGAGACTAAAATAACCTCCTAAGCAAAGGATAACTACAAAGCATTTTAGTTATGTCTGAAATCTCAAGGGGAAACATTCAATAATGTGCTGAGTTGGCTGTACATGGGACTATCTACACTCAGCCAGAAGAAACAGCAAACCTGCTAGCCGATAAAACTGGCTCAAGTTTCAGTCCCTCACCACCTCTGGTCACTTCCCACGAAGTACTGTCTACCATTCCTTTGCCTGTTACCACAGAAGAAAAGGATGTCACTGGGCTCTCTACAACTAGAAACATAACATCAATGGGCCCTGACTGAACCTCAGGGTGCCTATTAAACAGCTTGAAACATGACCTAGCAGAACCACTCAGATCTCTATTTAACCACAGTCACCAGACAGACTTTGTCCCAGTAGAGTGGAGGACAGCAACAGTCATCCCTCTGTACAGGGGGGGGGGCGGCACAAACTGACGCAGGAAACTACCGACCCAAAAGCATGACTAGCCTCATATGCAAGGCTATAGAAAGGATAATCATGGACCTGATTAACAACAACATAGGAAATCTCCAGACTGTAGACCCAACTCAGTTCGGCTTTGTCAAGGGCAGGTCCTGCCTGCTCAGTCCGGAAGACTTCTTTGATAAAGTCACCAAGGCAATGGATGAGGTAAGACAGTACATACCGCCTACCATGACCTGGCTAAGACATTTGGCATAATACCCTACTTGGGCATTACAGATAAATTGGGCATAACCCTCTAACTCACCAGATGGAGAGCCAAATGGTTCATGGATAGGACACGTTATAGTGGGGGAATCCACATTCAACAATAACCCAGTCACAAGTGGAGTACCACAGGGCTCAGTGCTGGGTCTCTCCTGTTTGAGATACAATTCCCAGATGTCAAGGAAAATGTAGATGGACTTCGGATGACCAAGTTTGCTGACAACTGCCAGTTGGGGGCAATCACTGGCTCCCCAAATGATGTTTATATCCTACAGAAAAGTCTGACACAGACGAATAACTGGTGTCAGAGCCATGGCCTCAAACTAAATGTGAAGACATGCATAATACCCTCCCTTTGGGATATCAAATACCCCCTGCAAATTACAGTGCTGACAGAATCCCCTAAGAATGGAACCAGTGGTGAGAGATCTGGGTACTCAGACAGATAGTAATCTAAACTTTGACCACTGTGTGTCCACGGTGCTGAGGAAATCCTAAGTGGCTCAGCTTATAAGTAAGGGTATGGCATCCAGATCTAAAGATGTCATAGTACCAGTTTACTCGGACCTCATCAGACCAATAATCGAGTACAATGCACCCTTTGGAGTGTACCTCACCAGGCAACTGCAACAGCTGGAGTGTCCTCAGAGGTTTTGCACCAAAAAAATAAAGGGTATAATGAACATGTCAAATACAGAATGATTAAAAGCCTTATCACTGTATTCAGTTTCCTACTGATTACTGAGGGGTGATCTGTGCCTGACATATATATTCGCTAAACTAACACTGCACGAGGGTTACCCACCTCAAAGATCTAAACCTGATCTCTGACATGAATAAATTGTGCTGGAGAGACGGATGTGTGTCCCAGAGATTGCCCCTCCTCTGGAATAGGCTTCCTATGCGTGTAAAGCAGAGCCCTTCAGTGACCACCTTCAAATGCAATTTGGACCAATCGATGAGAAATTGTCAAAACCCTTCTTGCTGATCCTTGTCATGTTTCACCTAGGGACAGAAAATTGGGTAAAATCTGGGTAAAGCTGGCTGGGCTGGTAAGGGCTCTTGAGCAGTTAGCCTAGTAACATATGACAGAAAAAAAATTGTCCAAAGGGGTCTTCATAAGCTTTCTACAACAAAATTCAAGTCCTGTGGTAGTAACAAAGACTCACTGGGTGGCTTAGGGTGAAAAATTCTCTTCAAAACCCACTTCATTAAAGGAAGTAAAGTATAGGTTCCCAAAAGCAGAAGCCAGAAAGCAGAAGAGACAATCCAAAAACTGAATAAACCAAGTAGTTAAAAACTAAGAGAGTCCAACTGTAGGAGGGAAAGATTTTTAAATGGCTCAGAAAAGTAAACCCCTTCAAGGAAGACAAATATGTCTTCCTGTTATCATTTTTTTTTAGCTTCATACAAGATCCAAACAATGTCAGAAGAAAGCAAGTTACTATTACGCATCATATTATCAGTCCTCAGAATGTGAGACAAAGACTGTGAAGGAAACCCGAGAGTTAAGAACATGATGCTGCTGCTGACGATCATTTCTGAGTAGCTGACAAACTGTCAATCAATCTTCAGAGGAACAGAGACTCATGGCTGTCTTGGCCAAAGTGCAGTAATTTAGAAATAAATTGGTCCTTTCAATTATTACCTTAACCACAATGATTTGAATAAGCAGAACCTTAAGAAAGATAGTACAGTTGTGTACACTTGCCATAAATGTAGATGCTCGAGTGTATTCACTGTTGCAGTCATCACATTTGGGTTATCTGCTTGCAGTAGTCCTCAGTCGGCCTGATTAACCAAGTCTTGGGTGCTGCGTCGGTTGCTGTCTCTTCTTCCGTGACATCAGGTTGTCAGGAGAATAAAACATGCAGCTGATGCCATTACATCTGTTTTTCTTGCGCCAGATGTCAGGTGCCCCCCTAATGGGAAGCAATTAAATATATAAAAATACAAGGTTATACCTCCAACAAAAAAGCAAATACATCAAAAGTCTTTTAAGCATAGTAAAGGAGAGTAGAGATATAGCCAAAAGAAGTCAGGGAGCTGGAGGGAGGGTAAAGTACAGTTGTGTATACTTACCATAAATGTAGATGTTCGAGTGTATTCACTGTTGCAGTCATTACATTTGGGAAATCTGCTGGCAGGTTGCCCTCAGTCGGCCTGATTAACAAACTCTTGGGTCCTGCGTCGGTTGCTGTCTTTCTTCCATGATGTCAGGTTGTCAGGGGTATAAAACATGCAGCCAACGCCATTTTCTTTAGTTTTTCTTGCCCCCGATGTCAGGTGCCCCCAAAAAGGTAGCAAAATTTTATATATATATATATATATATATATATATATATATATATATATATATAATATATATATATAATATATATATATATATCTATATATCTATATATATATATATATATATATATATATATATATATATATATATATATATATACATGCATCAATATAAACTTTACCTTCATCTACAAGCAAATACACCACATAAGTTGTAGAAGACAGAGAAGGAAAGATAAACTTTAGAATGACAGGGGGATGGCGGGAGGGTAACCTGGACTGCAACAGTGAATACACTTGAACATCTACATTTATGGTAAGTGTACACAACTGTACTATGTTCTTCGTGTTTCACTGTTGCAGTCATTACATTTGGGTAGAATCCCAAAGCTATGGCTGGGCGGCTGGAGCTAAACAGCATTAGGTGCGGCTATAAGGTCCTGCAGCAATGCAGTGGCAAAGCCTGCCCTGGACTTAGAGTAGAGAGGCAAATGGTAATGCTTTGTAAAGGTGTGAACATAACTCCAAGTAGCAGCCTCTGGAATATCTTTGGTTGATACTCCTCTGAGAAAGGCTGCTGAAGTAGCTGCAGCTCTGGTGGAATGAGACCTAATGCCCTTGGGCACTGGTTTACCATGGTGTAAGTAGCAGAAACGAATGCAGTGGCTTATCCACTTTGAAATTGTCTGCTTTGAAATAGCCTTTCCTTCTGATCCTGCAGCATATGACACTAGTAATTGCTCAGTTTTTCTTAGAGCTTTTGTCCTGCTCAAGTAGAATCTTAGCTGTCTGTGTACGTCCAAGGAATGCAGAATTCTCTCCCCCTTGTTCTGCGGATTTGGATAAAAAGTTGGCAGATGAATTGTTTGATTAAGAGCCCACTGGAAAGCACCTTAGGCATAAAAGTAGGATTTGTCCTCAGAGACACCCTGTCTGGGTAAAATATGATAAAAGGCTCTACAGCCATGAGGGCCTGTAGCTCTGAAACTCTTCTTGCTGAAGTAATTGTGAGTAGCAGAGCTGTTTTCCATGATAAGAACTTTAGATCAGCGGTAGCAGCTGGTTCAAATGGAGACAGGGTGAACTTTTCCAACACATAATTGAGGTCCTATGCAGGTAATGGTGATCTTCAAGGAAGCCTTAAATTTTTGGCTCCTCTAAGATACTGCTTTGGTAAAGGATGAGAGAAAATTGGTGGCTCTGTATTGTAATGAGCCGAAATGGCAGAGGCATGGATTTTGACTGATGAGAAAGATAGGCCTTTGTTAAGCATCTCAGTTAAGTATTGTAATAACTGAGGAATATTTGGTTCTGCTGTATCAGTTCCTTGTGCTTGATTCCAAGCACAGAATCTCTTCCATTTGTCAGCATAAGATTTTCTAGTACTAGGCTTTCTGGCTTCCAAAATGACATCCATCACAGCTTTACTGAGAGGGGTTGTTTGTATGATTACATGATTAGCCATGCTGCCAGGTTCAGAGTCTGTATTTGATTGTGCAGGATCTGATTGTTTTGCTGGGACAGTAGTTGTGGTCTTTGAGGCAAGGTCCAAGCTGGGTATTGAGCCAAGTTCCTTAGGATTGGGTACCAGTATTGGTGTGGCCAGTCCGGGGCAATTAATATCATCTTTGGCTTCTCTTGTCTGACTTTTAGGAGGACCTTGGGTAAAAGAGGCAGAGGAGGAAAGGCATAAACTGATAGGTTTTTCCAACTGAAGGATAGGGCGTCCACTTTCCATGCTTGTCTGTGATAAGTCCTTGTGCAGAATCTTTTCAATTGATAATTTTGAGGAGAGGCAAATAGATCTATGTCTGGGCTCCCCCATTTCTCTGTTATCATGCTGAAGACTTGTGGATTTAGTTTCCACTCGTGAGGATCCATAAGGTTTCTGCTTAAATCGTCTGCCAGAATGTTTTGTTTTCCTGGCAAGAATTGAGCTTGAAGATGTATTTGGTAGGTCAAAGCTGTGTCCCACAGTGCCATGGCTAATCTGCAAAGGGGGTATGAGTGCGTGACTCCTTGCTTGTTTAAATACCACATGACTGTGGTGTTGTCCGTCTTTATCAGTAGTTGTCCTGGATGAAGTAAGTCCTTGAAGGCTGTTAGGGCATTTTGAACAGATAGCATCTCTTTCTGGTTGATATGTAGATGCATTTGTTTTGGAGTCCATAAGCCCTGAATGCATCTTCCTGCCATGTGGGTCCCCCAGGCATAATCTGATGCATCTGTTAAGGTTTTGCTGGCAGGGGGTAGAGTGAAGGGCAGTCCCATGTTTTGGTGACATGCCTTTGCCCACCACAGAAACTCCTGTTGCAGGCAGGGAATGAGAGGAATCATTGTTTCCAGACTGTGTTAATGTTGACTCCATAAACTTTTTAGGTACCACTGAAGTTTCCTCATATGCAGCCTTGCATATGGAATTAGTAGGATGCAGGATGCCATGAAACCCAGAGCCTACAGAATTGGCCTTGCAGAAGACTGGGTTTTTGTTGCCATCAGTTTGAAGTAAACAGTCAGTTGCCTTTGCTTGTCTGGCGTGAGGTAAGCCACCTGGGCAGTTGTATCCAAGCTTGCACCCAGGAATGCTATCTTTTGAGAGGGTACCAGTTGTGATTTCTTTTAGTTTATTGTATACCCTAGGCATGTTAGAAGCCTTTTCACAAACGCCAGGTGTCGAAGAAGACTGTCCTTGTTCTCTGCTTGAATGAGACAGTCGTCCAAGTAAGGATATATTTGTATACGTCTTTGTCTGCAAAATACAATTACTGGTGCCAGGCACTTTGTAAAGACCCTGGGCACAGTAGATAAGCCAAACGGCAGTGCAGAGAATTGGTAATGCATTAAGCCAGCCTTGAATCTGAGGTATCTTCTGCATGATTGTCTTATTGGGACATGCAGGTATGCCTCTTTTAGGTCTAAAGTCACCAGCCAAGCATTCTTGCCCAGCATGGGCAGACGCTGCTGCAAAGTCAGCATTTTGAATTTTGGAATGTCCAGGTATGTGTTCAAAATCGATAAATCCAGTATTGGCCGCCAGGCCTTGTCCTTTCTGTGTACCAAGAACAGTCGAGTAAAAACCTTGTCCTTTTTCCTGTTCTGGTACTGTCTGAATGGCCCCCATATCCATGAGGGACGTAACCTGCTTCTGTGCCTCTGCCCATTGATGTTTTGGCAGATCTGGCCAACCATTTGCCAATGGCAGAGTGTGGAAATAGAATCTGTATCCCTGTGATACAATGTTTAGTACCCACTTGTCCTGGGTTATTAACTGCCAGTTTTGAGCAAAAAGTGCTAATTTTACCCCTATGGGTGCTGCCAAAAGATAAGTGCTTGGTATAGGCAGAGGGAAGTCATTGGGATTGCTTTCTGTAGGTTTGAGCTTTATCTCCTCCAGATTTAGAGGTGGAAGCGCCCCATTGTTTTGACCTGTATGAATCTTGCGCCTGGTATCTGGAACCCTTAGGGCGTCTGGATTTGCCCCTTTGAGCTCTGTCTGACACAGGAAAGGACCAATTTTTGTAGGCCAGTGTCTCCTGAATCTTGGTGGCTGCACTTGTAAGAAGTCTTTAACAGTTTGCATAGACTTAGCTTTGTCTTCCATTTTCTTTAAAACCTCTTCTGCCTTAATACCAAACAGAGAATCATGCTGTAAAGGTGCATCTAGCAATTTAGCTTCAACATGATCAGGCAAATTTTGTTCTTTTAACCAGGCAGGCCGCCTAATCACAGATCCAGTAACTCCGGCCCTGCAGGAGGCCTCTAAGGAATCAAAACCAAATTGCAAAGTATGCTTTCCAACTTGTTCAGTTGCATGCAATCATTCCTGCAATTCTTTATTTTCTGCACATTCTGAAATCAACATCATTTTCTGTTTCAGCAATCCCATTACATGTTGTTGGTACTTAAGCATATGAAATTGACAGTTTAAGGCCCTGATTGCGAAGGTTGCAGATGTATAAACCTTTTTTCCCCATCTGTCCAGTGCCCTTGAATCTCTGTCAGGGGGGGGTAGGATTTTTTGCTGTTGAGGCCTTAACTCCCTTTGGACCCTATGAAATAGTTTCAGGATCAGCAGCAGGGTTTCTAAATAAAAATTAATGTGAGTTAGGGACCCTGTAATATCTGTCAGGCTTACTGGGAGCCGGAAGTAAGGAGTCAGGGGTCAAGCTTGACTCCGAAAACACATCATCCACAATGTCTAAAACAGGGGGAATGGCTAAAGGCTTGTGCTGAGGGAGAAGAAGAAAATCCCTGAGCCTCTTTTTTGATTCTGAGAAGTCTTGAATCTCCCAGTGAAAATGTTCCTTCAAAGTATGCAAGGTTTCTCCAAATGAATAATCCTCAGGAGGAGATGCAGATGGAATAGACTCCTCAGCATCAGAATCCTCATAGGGAGATATAGATAATTCCTGATCAGGAGAGGAATCAGAAGAAATAGAAACCTGATCTGAAGATGCATAATCAGTGTCTTGCCTAGGCTTCTTATCTGGAGGGGGATGGGTACTCCTGATCAAGGTAATAAGGTCTTCAGCCATTTTGATCATCTGTTTTTTAGGCATAGAGGCCTGTGCACGTGGCTCATGCGTCGGTTTTTTAGTTTTAGAAGTTGCTTTTGTCTTTGGTTTTGCAGCTGTCGTCGGTTTGATATACAAATGTTAAGGTCTGAATACACCCTCAGAAGCCGGTGCCTGCTCAGTGGCTCCGGACCCATCCGAGGGAGATACATCTGTTGGTCAAATACCTTGAGTATCTTGCAGCATGCCTGACTCCACATGGGTGTCGGCAGAGGCCTGTAACTCGAAGGTAGCGGGTATCAGGGGCTGCAAAAGCGCCTCACTGAGTACCGGCGAACTGGCGACTGGCTTAGGAGATGCTTTATCGGTTTTGGATCTTGACTGCCTTTCTCTGTCCTTTTCTTTGTGTTTTTTTATGTACTCTGGTAGTCGGATTGCTATCCGATGACATTTCTGGGTAGTTAAATCTGTTTCCAAAATACTTTGATACAAAAATATACAGACGCTGCTTACTGCGTTGGTTAAATCTAGCACAAAACCGACAGCCAGGCACGTTGTGATCAGGGCCTAGGCAAGGAATACAGTATAAATGGAAATCCTTATGAGGTATTTGCTTCCCACATGTAATACAATTATTAACTTTTTCTGACATTGGTAAAAAGCAAGAAAAAAGTTTCCCCAACGGGGTACTTGGCTTTAGTGAAGACTTCGGTTCTGAAAATCAAACTCGAATATTTCAGTAGTCGGCCGACTGGCACTTGTGAAATGCTTCTGCATCGGGCAATGCGCGGCAAGAAAGACTAAAGAAAATGGCGTCGGCTGCATGTTTTATACCCCTGATGACCTGACGTCATGGAAGCGAAGACAGCAATCGACGCAAGACCCAAGACTTTGGAATTCAGGCCGACTGAGGGCAACCTGCCAGCAGATTACCCAAATGTAATGACTGCAACAGTGAAACACGAAGAACATCCAGGACTGCAACAGTGAATACACTCGAACATCTACATTTATGGTAAGTGTACACAACTGTACTATGTTCTTCGTGTTTCACTGTTGCAGTCATCACATTTGGGTAGATTCCCAAAGCTAAGGATGGGAGGAGGAATTTAGATAGCATTAGGACCAGATATAAGGCCCTGCAAGACTGCAGTGGCAAAGCCAGCTCTGGACTTAGAGAAAATTGGCAAATGGTAATGTTTGGTGAAAGTATGTACAGAACTCCAGGTAGCAGCTTCTAGGATGTCCCTGGTAGGGACACCTCTGAGAAAGGCTGTAGAGGTAGATGCAGCCCTGGTTGAGTGGGGTCTGATCCCCTGTGGGATAGGTTTTCCATGGTGCTTATAACAGAAATGAATGCAATGGCCTATCCATTTAGCAATGGTTTGCTTTGAAATAGCCTTCCTCTCTGTCCCTGCAGCAAATGCCACCAGCTGTTGTTCAAATTTCCTTTGAGGTTTAGTCCTATCCAAGTAGAATCTAAGTTGTCTGTGCACATCTAAGGAGTGCAGTATCCGTTCCCCTTTGTTCTGTGGATTAGGAAAGAAGGTTGGCAAATGGATGGACTGATTAAGAGCCACACTGGATACCACCTTGGGCATGAAGGAGGGGTTAGTTCTGAGGGACACCCTGTCCGCATGAAAGATGAAAGGTTATACTGCCAATAAGGGCCTGTAATTCAGATACCCTTCTAGCTGAAGTGATTGCTAAAAGGAAAGCTGTTTTCCAAGAAAGAAATTTTAAATCTGCAGTAGCAGCTGGCTCGAAAGGAGGGAGAGTGAGTTTCACCAATACAAAGTTAAGGTCCCAGGCTGGAGTTGGAACTCTCTTGGGTGGTCTTAAATTTTTGGGCCCCTCTGAGGAACTGCTTGCGCAGTGGATGAGAGAAGAGGGGAGGTTCTGTGTTATAATGAGCTGAAATGGCTGAGGCGTGAATTTTGATGGAGGAAAAAGATGTGAAGCATCTCAGTTAACTATTGTAAAATCTGAGGTAAATTGGGTGCTGCTGTGCTTGTCCCTTGAGATTGGTACCAGGCACCAAATCTTTTCCATTTTTCAGCATAGGATTTTCTAGTACTAGGCGCCTCCTTGCCTCTAAAATGATATCCATCACTGGTTTACCAAAGGAGAGATTAGGAAATTAGCCAGGCTGCTAGGTTCAGAGTTTGAAGCTTAGGGTGCAGAATCTGGTTCTCCTGCTGAGACAACAGGGTAGGAGTCTGAGGCAGTTGCCATGGAGCCAACAGTGACACACTGCGCAAGAGGGGATACCCAGTGTTGGCGTGGCCAGTCTGGTGCAATCAAAATCGTCCTTGGTTTGTCTTATTTGATCTTTAGTAGTACTTTGGAGAGCAGAGGCAGAGGAGGAAAGGTATAAACTGATAGGTTTTTCCAGCTGAAGGACAGAGCATCCACTTTCCATGTTTGTTTGTGGGGAGTCCTTGTGCAAAATTTGTCCAATTGATAGTTCTTGGGGGAGGCAAACAGGTCTATATCTGGCTCCCCCATTTCCTTGTCAACATGTTGAAAATCCATGGTTCCAGTTTCCACTCATGTGGGTCCATGAGGTTTCTGCTTAATCCATCTTTATTTTATTTATTTTACATTTGTTTACCGGGCTGGTCTAGCTGGATATATGTCCGTTTTCAGTAGAGGCCCGGGGAGAAAAGCTCCATACATAAAACTACACTACAAGACATATTAATAAAAATTTAAGTACAATAAGAATATACATTTAGTAATAAGAACAACAAATACTTAAGGCACACACAAAAATACACTAGGTCAGTAGTAGCATCACAATTAAAATGCTAAAGATTAGCAGTTAGTTTCAAAAATCCGGAGAGAAAGAAGTATAACAAGAGATTAGAAGGGATTAATGTAGAAATACAAGAGAGGAGAAGAGAGAGAAACAAAAGTCTAGAAGGGGAAGAAAAAAAGATGGAAATGAGGGCAGGGAGAGAAAGGAGGAGTGAGTCAGAGCATAAGAGGAGAGCAACAGGGCAAGAAAAAAAGTAAGTATATGTGTAGCTAATAAGACAGTAAATAGTTAAGGTAGAGTAGGGGGGAATGAAAAAGGTTGGTCAGGAGTCCTACAGGAACAAAGCCAGTGATTTTGGAAGTACAGTTTGATTTTTTGTTTGAAGAGTGGTAAGGAGGTGATTAGAGTAATATCTGTGGGTAGCAGATTCCATGTCCTACCTACAGTATTAGTGAACAGAGAGTCACCAGCTAAGTTATGAGATTTTACAGATTTGGTCATGAGTTTAGAAGAAGATCAAGGGAGGTAAGATTGCTATAAGGGATTAAAAGTTTAGAGAGTATAGGGTGTTATCAGGTTGGTAAAGTATCTTGTGGGCAATAGTAAGTTGTGAGATCATAAGACAGTTTTGTAGCTCTAGCCAGCCTAGGAGTTTTAGGTTATGACAGTGATGTGTTCTGAAAGGGTTACCGTGGCAAAGCGGCAATGCTATTGTAGCAAACTGTTAGTTTATTTAGGTTAGCCTTCTTAAGGTTAGTGAAAATAGGTGATGTAAAGAGAGTAGATATCAGATGGGAGTGGGCGATAGTAGCCCTGGTAGTAGGTGTGAGAAATGGCTTAATACGGTATAATGATCCTATTTTTTTGTTAACTGTTTTGATGATGTTGTTGGTATGTTGATCAAAAGTGAGATTGTTATCAATGGTTACTCCTAGTAGTTTTGTTGTCAGGTCAGGAGAGATGACAGTGGTGTCATTTGACAAGATGTTGAAGCTTAATGGGGAGGCTCGAGTGGTAGGAGTGAAAAGGAGCAGTTTAGTTTTTTTAGCATTGAGGAGGAGGTACCGTCTAGTAAACCAGGTTTCTACAGTGTTGAAGGTAGTTTGAGTTAGTGAGAGTAGCTCTGAGGAGGTAGATGCTGAACAAATAATAGTGGAGTCGTCAGCGTATTGGATGCAGGTAGCTTGAGGGATTACAGTGTTAAGATTGTTTATGTAAAGGGAGAAGAGAAGTGGCCCAAGAATGAAGCCCTGTGGTACTCCAATAGAAACAGGCAATAAGGAAGAGATATGGTTGTCCCAAAGAACGGCTTGTTGTCTGTTGCTTAGATAAGAAGTAAACCATTTAATAGCCAGATTATCAAATGAGAGGGATTGAAGGATATTAATGAGGGAAGAGTGGTTCACCATGTCAAAAGCTTTAGAGAGGTCAATGAAGAGAGCAGAGGAGAAAAGATTGGAGTTACGATAGTTGTTAATAGTATCAACAAAGGAAAGGAGGGCAGTGGAGGTGCTATGGTGAGGTCTAAAGCCATGTTGACAGTTGGCTATAATGTTGTGTAAAGAGAGATACTGAACAAGTTGCTGATGGATACATTTCTCCATTATCTTAGCTAGAGGTGAGAGAAGAGCAATAGGTCTATAGTTAGTGTAATCAATAGAGCTACCACCTTTGTGTAGTGGAATAATGTGAGAGACTTTCCATATATCTGGTATTGGGTATGCAATCTGTTTAGCAGCCTTTTGAAGAAAGAGAGAAGGGAGTTTGTCAGCAGAGGGGGTGCATGGTTTCAGTTTGAGAATAAGCTTGTAGATGAAAGAGGTAGAGATAGGATGAAGAGTGAAGTTGTGGGGAGAGTCAATTAGATTATTTGGAGGGTAAAAGTTATTGGTGTTCAGTTGTCTAGCAAGAGATTGAATGGTTTCTATAAAAAAGGAATTAAAAGTGTTTGCAGTATGGTTAGGGGTATCTGGGTCTGTGTTTAGAGGGGAGGGAGTTTTTGATGTTCCAGGTGAAAGGAGCTTGTTGATAGAAGACCAGAATTGTTTGGGTTTATTAAAATGGGTTTCTTGAAGTTCACAGTAGTAGTTTTTTTTGTCAGAGATTATAGCTTTTTTTGTAAGATTCCTAAGTTGGCAAAAGTGAAGAAAATCAGAGCTGATTCTATGATATCTCCATTTGGCCCAAATTTTATTTTTAGTATGAATTAATTTCTTTGTTTCCTTAGAGAGCCATGGGGCTATATTAGACTTCATTCTAATAGAGCGTTCAGGGGCATGTTTATTCAAAATGGAAAGGAAGGTTGAGTCGAAGAATGATACTGCTTCATTAAAAGGAAGTGATTTCAAGAGGTTCCAGTTGAAAGTTTTGAGATCATTTTGAAATGAGTCAGTTTTAAAGTGTTTGGTAGAGCGTATTATTCTAGTGTTAGGGAGGTTTTGATAGTCAGTCTTTTCTCTAGAGATAAAGGTTAGGCAGTGGTCACTAAGGTCATCGGGCATTGTTCCTACTTTGTATGAGACATTGGCTTTGTTTATGAGTATCCAGTCTAAGATACTATGTTTCTTACTTTGTTTATTAAGCCTTGTTGTAGTGGTAATAGATTGAGTAAAACCATGTAGGTTTATATGACAGGAGGGGTTTTCACTATTAATAGTATTCCAGTCTATATTAAAGTCACCCAGAATTATAGTTTCTTGGGGGTAGTTAGTGGAAACCCAACTGAGAAAGTCTTCTAAGATGGGTATATTGTTGCCTGGAGGTATATACATGCAGATGATGTAAAGGGCTTTTTGTGCATTTAATTGGAGTTTAGCGATGATGGCTTCAGCTCTAACATCCTGGGTTGGACAGGCTGGGAGGGTGGAGATGTTAAGATGGTTCTTAAAGAGAATTGCCACTCCACCACCTTTACGTTTAGAACAATCAAGCCTATATAAATTATAGCCTTGGGGAATAATCTCAATGTCTTTGGTGGCTGGCTTTAGCCAAGTCTCTGAGAGGCACAGAATATCAAAGTGGTGAGTGTCTAAGAGGGCATGTAAGTAGGGTACTTTGTTGTTAACACTTCGTATATTTAGTTGTCCTATGAGAAGGGTGTTATTGAAGTTAGGCCTAGATACTTTTGGGGAGGGATGTGTAGGGCCAGGGTTGGGGTGGATGTCACCGTCTTGTAAGGTCGGAGTATTTGGTTTGAATGTGAAGTTGCTTTTAAGAAGGGTTAGTTGTTTCATTTTTTTATGAGAGGGTAAGGCATAGGTGAGGTGAGATTGCCTATGGAATTTAGGAAGGTGAAAGCTAGGGGTGGAAGTAGAATTTAAGAATGAGGTAAGAGAAGTGTGGATGCTAGATGTATGTTTATTTATATAGTCTGGCCGGTTATTAAGTGGGTGTTCGATGAAGGTAAGAAGGTAAGAAGAATAAAGGGAGGTAGAGAGTAATGCTAAGAATATCAACATGGTGGGTAAGTATGGGGTCATATTTACAAGAAGAGAGGTAAGGGCAGTTATAAAGTAATAGTAGAAGAAAGGGTTGGAGGAGAGGAGTTATAGGTATAAGGCAAAAAGAAATAGAGGAAAGACTTAGTAGGAAGAGCTATAGGGGTGAGAAAGGAGGTACGAAGTAGAGGGAATGCTGAAGAGAGTGTAATTTTATGGGAAAAAGCTGAGTGAGGAATAGGAGAGAAGCTAGAAAAAGGAGATGAGGTAGGATTAGTAGTAGAGGAAGGAGGGAGGAGGAAGGAGAGTGAGTAGAGGGGAGGGGTTTAGGTTTTAGCGGGAAAGATTAGGATAGGTTGTAAGGGTAAGGGGTGTGCCTAGGGAAGTATAAGGTTAGGACCCCTGGGGGTGGGTGGGAATTGGGGGTAGGGAGCGGGATACACAGAGTCCAGTTAGGAAAGAAAAGTAACAGAAAAAGCTAGCAGATAGAAGGATTGAGATAGGTAGCGTAAGGAGGAGTGGGTCACAGAGCACTGCAAAGAGGGAAAGGGAAAGGAGTGAGAAAGGTGAAAATAGGAGGAGTTAGGTAGAGGAATAAAGCAGTACTGTAAGACTAGATGTAGACAGAGTGACATCTAGTGGGCAGAGAGCAGAGGTACAGAGAAGAGTCACAAAGGTTCAGGGGCAGAATAGGTAAAGGTCAAGACAAAGGCAAGAAGAGGAAAAAGTAGCTGACTAGTCTGCAGAGGGTAGAAGGTAAAAGGAGTGCAGGCTAGGGAATATCTAGGGGACAGGTCTAGGGAGGAAAGAGGAAAGAGTAGGGAAGGAGCTTAGCTAGTAAGGGTAGAAAGAGGATAAGGAGTAGGCCTGGGTAGACTGACACCTAGAGTTCTGAGGTAGTATTACAGTATTACATCTGACAGTGTATTTAGTTTTTCTGGCAGGAACTGAGCTTGTACATGCACTTGGTAGCTCAAGGCTGTGTTCCACAATGCCATGGCTAGTCTGCAGAGAGGGTAAGAATGGATACCCCCCCCCTGCTTGTTTATGTACCACTTAACAGTGATGTTGTCTGTCTTTACCATTAATTGTCCTGAAAGTATGTGGTCCTTGAAGGCTGTCAGAGTATTCTGTACAGCGAACAGTTCTTTTTGATTGATATGCAGGTGCATTTGACTTGAGTTCCATTTGCCCTGAATGCACTTCCCTGCCAGGTGAGCCCCCCATGCATAGTCTGATGCGTCTGTTGTTAGGGTTTGTGCGACAGGGGGTATAGTGAATGGTAGTCCCTTGTTTTGGTGGCAGGCCTCTGCCCACCAAAGGAACTCTAGGCGTAGGCAAGGTATGATAGGAATCACTGCTTCTAGATCCTGAGAATGTTGACACCATAGGCTTTTTAGATACCACTGTAGATTCCTCATATGCAATCTTGCATATGGAATTAGAAGAATGCAGGAGGCCATGAACCCCAAAGCTTGTACCATTTGCCTTGCACACAGCAGGGTTTTTGTGGCCAGTCGTTTGAAGTAGGTTGTCAAATGAATTTGTTTCTCCGGCGTGAGGAAAGCCATCTGGGAAGTTGCATTCAAGCTTGCTCCCAGGAATATAATTTGTTGACAGGGTACCAGGTGTGATTTCTTTTTGTTTATGGTGTACCCCAGACAAGTTAGTACCCTTTGTACAAAGGCCAGATGATTCAAAAGTATGTCCTGGCTTTCTGCCTGAATTAGACAATCGTCCAGGTATGGTTATATTTGAATATTTCTTTGCCTGCAAAATGCAATGAAAGGAGCTAGGCACTTTGTGAATACCCTGGGCACAGTAGATAAGCCAAAGGGCTGTGCAGAGAACTGATAGTGCATGTAGCCTGCTTTGAAAGATAGGCATTTTCTGCAAGACTCCCTGATTGGGATGTGCAGGTATGCTTCCTTTAAATCTAGTGTTGCCAACCAGGCGTCTTTGCCTAGCATAGGGAGTAACTGGTGAAGAGTCAGCATCTTGAATTTTGGAATCACCAAAAAGGTGTTTAGAGTAGACAGGTCCAGGATAGGATGCCATGAATTGTCTTTTCTGGGTACCAGGAAAAGTCTCGAGTAGAAACCTTGTCCCTTTCCCTCTTCTGGTACCAACTGAATAGCCTCCATGCTTAAGAGAGAAAGTACTTGCTTTTGGGCCTCTGCCTACTGCTTTGGGGGTAGATCTGGCCACCCGCTTGGTGTTGGTAACATGTTGAAGTGACATCTGTATCCCTGGGACACAATATTTAAAACCTATTTGTCCTGGGTAATGAGTTCCCAGTTCTTGGCATGAAGAGCAATCTCCCCCCCCCCCCCAAGAGGGCAGTCAGTTGAGAAGTGCTTGGAAGATTTAAATAGAAGTCATTGAGACAGTTTACCATAGGGGGGAGTTTTATTACTCCTAGATTTGGAAGTGGAGGCCCCCCACTGCTTAGTCCTGTGCGTACCCTGGGACTGAAGCCTGGGAGCTCTGCTGGATCTGGGTTTGGACTGAGAAGGAGTCCACCTCTACAAAGAGGCCAGTCACAAGTGGAGTCCCTCGGCGATCTGTCCTTGGACCGCTCCTTTTTGGCATTTACCTCTCAGATGTCAAGGCCAATGTCAGTGGTCTGTGTCTGACTAAATTTGCAGATGATTTCAAATTAGGAGATGTCATTGAATCTCACGCTGACACAAATGTTCTCCAGGAGGAGCTGACCCAGACAAACAACTGGTGTCAGAGCCATGGACTAAAACTAAATGCCAAGAAACGCATAACAGTATCCCTCCATCCATTGTAACTATCATACAGACAACACACCCCTTAGAGCTGACCCAGTAGTCAGGGACTTAGGGACACATGTAGATAGTAATCTAGCCTTTGACTATCATGTGTCTACAGTGGTGAGGAAATCATTCTATGTTGCGCAACTTATAAACAAAGGTATGGCATCTGAGTCCAAGGAAGTTATTGCTACACTGTATTCAGCATTCATCAGACCTATCATTGAGTACAATGCCCCCTTTAGTATGTAGCTAAGCAGGTGTATCCAACAGCTGAAACGTCCACAGAAGTTCCTCACTAAAATAATACAGGGTGCAAGTAAAATGCCCTATGCAGACCGCCTCAAGGCCCTATCCCTGTATTCTGTCTCCTACAGGCGTTTGAGGGCAGATCTATGCCTGGCATTGTCAGAACCCACTCTGATGGACTTCCTGCATATCCACAAAACAAACAGCACATGAATTACCCATTCTAAAGACTTAAACCTTGCCTGTGATGTAAACAGGACCTGCTGGAGAGATAGGCATGTATCCCAGAGACTGTCCCATCTATGGAACAGTCTCCCCATCCATGTGAAGTAGAGTTCCTCCCTAACCCAATCCAAGTGCAACTTGGACAGTTGGATGGGAAACCGGAAATTCACCCCTGGTTTGGCACCTATGCTTCTCATGGACACAGGTAACATGCAAATGGTTCATCTCCCAGGCCCATGCTTACACTTATCAAGGGTATCAGAACTTATCAGAGATTTGGGATGCATGGCTAGGCTTACAAAGGCCCTTGTGGCCGTTAGCCTAGTAAACACCTATGAACCTATAAGGTCTGGAATTGGCAGGAAAGGACCAATTCTTGGAAGGCCAATGCCTACTAAACCTTGGAGATTGTACTTGTAAAAAATCTTTAACAGTTTGCATGGATTTAGCTTTTTCCTCCATTTTTTTAAGAACATCTTCTGCCTTGTTGCCAAACAGGCAGTCCTGGTTTAAAGGAGCATCCAGTAATTTTACTTTAACATGACCTGGCAAGGATTACTCCTTAAGCCAAACATGCCTTCTAAGTACAGACCCAGTTACAGCATCCCTGCAAGATGCCTCCAGTGAATCAAAACCATATTGCAAAGTATGTTTTCCAACCTGCTCAGCTGAATGTAGAAAATCCTGTAAATCCTTATTTTCAACACAATCAGGAATCAACATCATTTTCTGTTTAAGCAATCCAATAATATGCTGCTGATACTTTAACATATGAAAAGTACAGTTGTGTACACTTACCATAAATGTAGATGTTCGAGTGTATTCACTGTTGCAGTCATTACATTTGGGTTATCCTGTTGGCAGGATGCCCTCAGTCGGCCTGAATTCCAAAGTCTTGGGTCCTGCGTCGGTTGCTCTCGCCTCTTCCCTGACTTCAGGTCGTCAGGGGTATAAAAGACGGAGCCGACGCCATTTTATTCAGTTTTTCTTGTCCCAGATGTCAGGTGCCCCCAAAAGGGTAGGCTAAATTTATGTAAATAAAACATACATGCGCCAGAAATAAGCTTTACCTTCATCTATAAGCAAATACACCACCTAGATTGTATAGATTAGAGTAGTAAAGATAAGTTCCAGCAAAAGTAAGGGGGGTGGCGGGTGGGTAACCTGGACTGCAACAGTGAATACACTCAAACATCTACATTTATGGTAAGTGTACACAACTGTACTATGTTCTTCGTGTTTCACTGTTGCAGTCATTACATTTGGGTTGAGTCCCAAAGCTATGGTTGGGGGGCTGGAGCTAAATAGCATTAGGAGCGGCTATGAGGCCCTGCAGAACTGCTGTGGCAAAGCCTGCCCTGGATTTAGAGTAAAGAGGCAGATTGTAATGTTTTGTAAAGGTATGCACTGAACTCCAAGTGGCAGCCTCTAAAATGTCTTTGGTTGGTACTCCCCTGAGAAAGGCTGCAGAAGTGGCTGCAGCTCTGGTTGAATGTGGCCTAATGCCCTTAGGCACTGGTGACCTATCCACTTTGAAACAGTCTGCTTGGAGATAGCCTTTCCTTCTGATGCTGTGGCATATGCCACTAGTAATTGTTCTGTCTTTCTGAAAACTTTAATTTTGTCCAAGTAGAATCTAAGTTGTCTGTGTACATCCAAAGAATGCAGAATTTTCTCCCCCTTCTTCTGTGGATTTGGATAAAAGGTTGCCTAATGAATAGTTTGGTTAAGGGCTACACTGGATACCACCTTAGGCATAAATGTAGGGTTTGTTCTCAGAGAAACCCTGTCTGGATAAAAAATGATAAAGGGTTCCACGGCCATGAGAGCCATCCAAGATAAGAATTTTATATCTGCAGTAGCAGCTGGCTCAAATGGAGGTAAGGTGAGTTTTTCCAAGACATAACTGAGGTCCCATGCAGGTATTCGCGTTCTCCTTGAAGGCCTTAAGTTTTTGGCTCCTCTGAGGTACTGCCTTAATAAAGGATGAGAAAAGAGTGGTGGCTCTGTATTGTAATGAGCCGAAATGGCAGAGGCATGGATTTTAATTGATGAGAAAGATAGGCCTTTGTTCAGCATCTCAGTTAAGTATTGCAAAATCTGAGGAATATTTGCGACAGCTGTATCAGTTCCTTGAGCTTGGTTCCAAGCACAAAATCTCTTCCACTTCCCAGCACAGGATTTTCTAGTACTAGGCCTTCTGGCTTCTAAAATGACATTCATCACAGCTTTACTGAGAGATGTGGTTTGTATGGCTACATTATCTGCCATGCTGCCAGGTTTAGGGTCCTGAGTTGGCTGTGCAGAATCTGATTGTTTTGCTGGGACAGTAGATGAGGTTATTTGAGGTAAGGTCCAGGCTGGGCATTGGGACAAGTTCCTTAAGATCGGATACCAGTACTGGCGTGGCCAGTCTGGGGCAATCAGAATCATTTTCGGTTTCTCCTTCCTGACCTTTAGGAGTACCTTGGGGAGGAGAAATAGTGGAGGAAAGGCATATACTGATAGGTTTGTCCAGTTGAAAGATAAGGCGTCCACTTCCAAGCTTGTCTGTGAGAAGTCCTTGTGCAGAATCTTTTTAGTTGATTGTTTTGAGGGGGGGCAAATAGATCTATGTCCGGGCATCCTCATTTCTTTGTTATCATGCTGAAGACTTGTGGATCCAGGTGCCACTCGTGGGGATCCATGAGGTTTCTGCTTAGTTTGTCTGCCAGAGTGTTTTCCTTTCCTGGCAGGAATTGTGCCTGCAGATGAACTTGATAAGTCAATGCTATGTCCCATAAAGCCATGGCTAGTCTGCACAGGGGATAAGAAAGAGTGCCCCCCTGCTTGTTTATGTACGACATGACCGTGGTGTTGTCTGTCTTTATCAGTAGTTGTGCCGGATGAAGTAGGTCCTTGAAGGCTGTCGGGGCATTTTGAACAGCTAGCATCTCTTTTTGATTGATATGCAGATGCTTTTGGTTTGTGGACGAGGTGCCCTGAATGCCTCTTCCTGCCATGTGTGCCCCCCCAGGCATAATCTGATGCATCCGTCGTTAGGCTCTGCCTGGCTGGGGGTAGTGAGAACGGCTGTCCCTTGTTTTGGTGACAAGCCTTTGCCCACCATCGAAATAAGTAGTTATGTACTCACCATAACGTTCCATCTGAGTAGGTATCTTCATTTGTCTGCAACCTTTGGGTATCGGATCAGAGCCAGCAACTTATTTCACAGCTAACAGATCCGAGCTCCTAGCTCCTCCCCTTACCCATAACCCCCTGCTAACCCTGACTAACCTCAGATCAAGTTTGCCCGTATATAAGCAGCTAACAGGCTAGATACGTCCCGAAGGAACTAAGGAAGGGACATCCAGAACTAAAATCCGAAGGTCAGGGGGAAGGAGGGGGGGATGGTTGCAGACAAATGAAGATACCTACTCAGATGGAACGTTATGGTGAGTACATAACTTCTTAATCTGAAGTAGGAACTTCATTTGTCAGCAACCTTTGGGACAGAGTCCCCAGCTACCTAGATCTTGGGTGGCCTTCATGGAAGGATGTTCCGGAGCACTGCTGAGCCAAAGGATGCTCTCCCCCTGGAGATAACATCCAGCTTATAATGGTTGATAAAAGTATGGGATGAGGACCAAGTAGCTGCAGAGCAAATATCATCCAACGACACTCTAGACCTAAAGGCAACAGAGGTAGATATAGAACGAGTAGAATGCGCACGTACTGCCTGAGGTGCGGGCCTTCCAGAACTTTCATAGGCCAAGAGAATGCACTGTGATATCCATCGTGACAGAGTGACTTTAGAAACAGATTTGCCTAAGTTAAATTTGGCAAAGGAGATGAACAACTGGTCAGATTGTCTATGACCAGCCGTCCTATGAATGTAGAAGCGCAGTTGTCTGTGCACATCTAACAAATGCAATTTGTATTCTCCTTTGTTTTGGTATTTAGGAAAGAAGACAGGCAGGTTAATAGATTAATTGATATTCGCCTCTAAGGCCACCTTAGGAAGAAATGAGGGATTGGTCCTGAGGTATACTCTATCCTGGTGGAAGGCCAAGTACGGGGGTTTTGCACAAAGGGCCTGAAGCTCGGAAACTCTTTTTGCTGAAGTAATAGTGACCAGGAACGCCGTTTTCCAGGATAAGTACTTAAGATCAACCGAAGCGGCAGGTTCAAAAGGGGGAGCTGTCAAGGCCTGTAAGACTAGTGATAAATCCCAAGGGGGTACAAAGTCTTTGATAGGGGGTCTGAGCAAGAAAGTACCCTTGAGAAAGGTTTTGCACAATTTTGCCGTGATCAAAGCCCTGATTCATGTCCCACATGGTAATGAGAAATAGCTGCTAGTTGTACCTTGACCGTTGAGCAGCTAGCCCCCTGATGAAAAAGACCTGTAAGGAACTCCAACACAGTTGGCAACGGTGCTGTGAAGGGATCTAAATGATGATGCTCCGCCCAGATGGAGAAACGCTTCCACTTGCTGCGATAGACCCTTCTAGTGGAAGGTTTGTGTGCCGCTACTAGTATGGCTTTAACTGGGGAAGAGATACCGGGAGTCCTGACTAGGAGTGGAACTGGAGCAGCCAAGCTGTCAGCTTTAGGCTGTCCAGATTCGGGGTCGGGAGACCTAGTGGGTGAGATATTAGATCCGGAAGGGGATCCAGAATCCAAGGAGGATTCATCAGGTGAGACCACAGGTAAGGGAACCACATTTGACGAGGCCAGAATGGGGCAATGAGGATCATTCTGCTCCCCAACCGACTGGCTTTCTGTATGAGTTTCAGCATCAGGGGTATAGGAGGATACGCATAAAGCAGACCGGGAGGCCAAGCATGCACCAGAGCATCTCTCGGGGATTCCCCGAGGGGGGGAATTAGAGCGAAGTAGCTGTTGCATTTCGTATTTGAGGGAGAGGCGAAGAGATCGCAACAGGGTTGCCCCCACACGGCAAAAATCCACTTCGCTACCTGGGGATTGAGAGACCACTTGTAAGGTGAAAGGATGGTGCGGCTGAGTCTGTCCGCTAGTATGTTGGACCGTCCCGGAATGTGCGTTGCAATAAGAAAGCGGTTGGTGGATATTACCCATTCCCACACTCTCATGGCCTCTAGACAGAGAGGATAGGACCTGGTTCCCCCCTGTTTGTTGATGTACCAGACAACTGACATGTTGCCCGTCTGTATCGCAATAGTTCCTACAGAAGAAGGTTGTGAAGTGCCTGCAACGCCAAGAGCACCTCCCTCATCTCCAGAACATTGATATGCAAAGAGGTCTCTGTGTCGTTCCACGTGCCTTGGACCGTCCTGCCTGAGCAATGCCCCCCCCACCCGAGGCGAGAGGCGTCCGTGGTCACCGTGGTGAGGGGGAGAGGCGTGGAGAAGGGACATCCCTTATGGAGGTCCGGGGAGTGGAGCCACCACAAGAGAACCCTCCTGCAAGCCCTGCTGAGGGGAATAGGATGGCTTAGGGGGTGGTGTAGAAAGGACCACTGGACTTGAAGTGTCCACTGCAGGACCCTCATGTTGAGACGAGCCAACGGCAGAAGAGTGATTACCGCCGCCATGGAGCCTAGAGCCCTCAGGACCAACTCCGCCGGTGGAGCTTCTAACTGGAGGATGGCCTGCACATGAAGCCTCAGGCTTTGCAGTCATTCCGCAGTCAGGAATGCTAGAAGGTACCTCGTGTCTACTTTGGCTCCTATGAACTCTATCACCTGGGTCGGCACAAGAGAGGACTTGTCCATGATGATAGTGATGCCCAGCCGGGGGGCAAGTCGAAGGAAGTAGTCCCTGGCTGAGCAGAGTAGATGCCTTGTAGGGGCGGACAGGAGCCAGTCGTCCAGGTATGGAAAAACCTGTATTCTCTGGAGTCTCAGGTGGGCCGCTATCACTGCTAATACTTTGGTAAACACCCTGGGGGCTGTGTGAGACCAAAGGGAAGGACCCTGAACTGGTAGTGACTGGCTCCCAGCCAGAAGCGGAGAAACCTCCTGGATCGTCTGTCCATCCGAATGTGGTAGTACGCATCCTTGAGGTCTATTGAGCACATCCAGTCGTTCTCCCGCAGAAGGGGGAGGATGGACTGAAGGGTGACCATCCGGAATTTTTGTTTGGTTACTAACAGGTTCAAGGAAGAAAGGTCGAGGATTGGCCTTAAGTCCCCCGTCTTTTTTGGCACCAAAAAGAACCTGGAGTAAAACACTAATCCGAACTGGCCTGGGGGGACGAGTTGAATGGCTCTTTTTTCTAGGAGCTGCCAAATCTCTGCAGCTGCTACCTCCCTCTGATCGGGTGGTACATCGGGGAGGTTTCTGATTTTGGGGACGTGATACAGGGGAATGTGGTAACCTCTGGATATGATGCGAAGCACCTAGCGATCCGTTGTGATGGACTCCCAATTTGCCAGGTGCCTCGAGAAACGCCCCCCGACTGCCTCCAGAGTGGAGTAGTCGGACCACCCCTCAGGGTTGCTGCGTGGGCCGATCAGAGAAGGATTCTCTGGACCCAAAATTTTTCGGGCCCCCTCTGCCTCTAGGGCGGCGTCCTCCCTGTCCTCCTCTGCCACGGAAGGACTGGTTGTCCAGAGCAGGTTGGGAATGCTGCGATTTCCAGAACCACATCATCTTCTGTCCCTTTTGGTTCTTGGACCTCTGTGGAGCATAGAAGCGGACTCCGATGGCAGACAGCGTTTTCCCGTCCTTTTCGCTCTGGACTAAAGTCTCACGAACGGTCTTGCCAAATAAGGCAGAACCATCAAAAGGGGCATTCGCAAATGACACCTTGAAGGGTTCCGCGAAGTCACAGTGTCGGAGGCAGGCCTGACGTCTCATGACTAGGCCTGCTCCGCTGGCTCTAGCGGCTCCCTCAGTGGCATGGGATAAAAGCCGCATAGAGGTATTCGATATTGATCTTAGAGTGGCCATGCGAGTGGAATACAACTGCTTGTCTTCCGCCGACATGGACTCCGGGGGGGAAGCAGCGTACTCTTTGATAAGGTCTTGCTGCATCCTAATGACATGTGCCATGTAGTTCAGGGACCTTACTGAGAAGGTCGCTGAACTAAAGACCCGCTTCCCTAGGCGATCCATCAAGTGGGACTCCTTGCTCGGTGGATGCACAGAGGGACTCTCCTGAGCTAATTCCCTCTTGGTGGCTGCCACCACCAACATGGCATCTACGGGGGGACCCTTGCTCCAGTGGGACTTCTCCGAAGGGGGGCTCAGGATCCTATTGGGGCGTTTGGGAACTGGCTCCACAGTGTCCGGCTCCTTCCATGCCCTGGTGGTAATTAGGTCCACCAGGGGGTCGGCCGGAGGTGACACCCAAGAGGTAGATGGGCCTGCTTCGAACGCCTCCAGGAACACGGATTCGTCAGAGGAAGCCTTGGGGGCAGACCACCCCCCCGATCCTAAGCATTTCCATGATGTCTCCGAAGGAGACATCCTCGGGGGGTGATCTTGGGGAGCCTTCCCAGTCATCCAAATCCGTATCTTCTGTTAAGGACTCGGGGGAGTCCATGTGCCTCCTCTTACACTTCCGCTTGTGAGGAACATCCTCGGGGGGGCTGTCCGAGGAGGACTCACCAGCAACGTCCTGTTCCAGTGGAACGACCTGAGATGTCAAAGCAGGCTGTCCCTGAGGCCGAGTGACGGAAGCCTGACCCAAACGAGAGGGAGTGCGGGATGGGGCCGTAGCAGGGAGCGGGGGCCTGGATGCCCTCAACAGTGCCCTCTCCACCACCTCGAATGCCGAGGGAGAGCCGCTCTCAGTGGGATCCGAGAGTCGACCTTTGCCCGGATCCGAAGGGCGGATCGGAGCCGGCGCCGAGACCAACGGATCCAAGAGGCCAGTGTGCTCCGACCTGGACAGAGCCGAAGGCACACTAAACCCCCTGGATCCGAAGCTCAGAGCATGGCTCTGAGAGCTCGGATCCGACAAGGATGGATTCGGCAAGCTCAAGGGGAGAGTCGGCACCGAAGTAAAAGATACTGTCGGCGCCGACCCGACCCCAGCTCCGATGCTGCCCGGCTCCGAACCCAGGAAGCGGGTCGGAGAAGGAGCTATTGGGGCAAAATAGGGTGTTCAGCTCCCCCCCCAGAGGGGGGGGGGCAAGAGCACTGCCATCTGCATTTGGGCCTGGATGAACCTTCTCATCACATGGTCCAAATCGGCTTCCGACAGGCTGCGTGTTGATCTCGACGAGGCCACCGAGGCAGGCCGGGAGTGCCGCCTCGATGACCTTGACGGAGATCGGGTCTCCCCCTCCTCGGGACCCGGTGAAAAGCATGGAGACCGGGTCCAAGAAGGAGGAGACCTAAACCTGGAAGACCTAGAGGGAGAAGCCCGCTTAGCTGGAGGGGCCGACGCGGAGGCCTCGGCCCTCCGCTTGTGGTGCTTCTCTCTCTTCTTTTCCTTCCTGGCCTCTCCCTCCTCCGGCGCAGAAGCGGGAGTTTGAGTCCCGGCCGGGGGGAGAGAGGCAGGAGTGGCCACCACCAAGGCCTGGGAGGAAGCCACAGAAGTACCGGAGGCCGAAGCCGAATCCAGGGGCAAAAGTCCCGCCAGGATCAGCTTCGACCTCCAGTCCTTCAGTGCCCTGGGGTTGAACGCAGCGCAAATTGCGCAACCAGAAGATAGGTGTTCAACCCCAAGGCAATGGACACACCGAGTGTGGCCATCCGCCGGCAAGAGCTTATGGCCACACTCGGTGCACTTGAAAAAAAAAACTTTGGGGCCTCAGACATTTTTTTTTTTTTTTTTTAAACTACAAAACAAAAACACACTCACACGTAAGGCCCCAACTAACAAGAACACACACACACACACTACGAACCAGTGAAGGGAGGGGAGGAGAACACAAATTACCACAAAAAATAATTAAATATAGGGTTTTTAATGCTAAGGAACCTAACCACACACACTTTAAGGGGATTTATAAGAAATAAGTAATCAAAATCACTTATCTAAGCAGGAGCTCGTAACCTAGCTGCTGAGTTTAAGCGCGGCAAACTAGATCTGAGGTCAGTCAGGGTTAGCAGGGGGTTATGGGTAAGGGGAGGAGCTAGGAGCTCGGATCTATTAGCTGTGAAATAAGTTGCCAGCTCGGATCCGAGATTGGATCAGATACCCAAAGGTTGCTGACAAATGAAGTTCCTACTTCAGATCTCCTGTTGCAGGCAGGGAATTAGAGTAATCATTGTTTCCAGACTGTGGAAATGTTACGTCCAAACATTTTTTAGGTACCATTGGATTTTCCTCATATGCAGTCTTGCATATGGAATTAGTAAGATGCAGGATGCCATGAAGCCCAAAGCCTGTAGAATTTTTCTTGCAGATAATTGGGCCTTTGTTGCCATTTCCTTGAAACAGGTAGTTGCCTTTTTTGTCTGAAGTGAGATAAGCCATCTGGGCAGTTGTATTTAAGCTTGCACCCAGGAATATTATCGCTTGAGAGGGTGCTAGTTTTGATTTCTTTTTGTTAACTGTGTACCCTAGGCATGATAAAAGTCTTATCACAAACATCAGATGCTGTAGTAAAATGTCCTTGTTCTCTGCTTGTATGAGGCAGTCATTCAAGTAAGGATATATTTGTATTCCTCTTTGTCTGCAGAATGCAATTACTGGTGCCAGGCACTTTGTGAAGACCCTGGGTGCAGTAGATAAGCCAAAGGGCAATGCAGAGAAGTGGTAATGCTTTGAGCCAGCCTTGAATCTGAGGAATCTTCTGTATGTTTGTCTGACTGGGACATGCAGGTATGCCTATTTTAGGTCTAAAGTCACGAGCCAAGCCTTGATTTTTTTGCAGGTCTGGCCAACCGTTTGTCCTTGGTAGGGTATGGAAATGAAACTTGTAGCCTTGAGACACTATGTCTAGAACCCATTTGTCCTGGGATATAATGTGCCATTTTTGAGAAAAAAGCGCTAGTTTTCCCCCTAAGGGTGTTGCCAGAAGATAAGTGCTTGGTGCAGGCAGGGGGAAGTCATTGGGTCTGTTTCCTGTATGACTGTGATTTGTCCTCTCCACCTTTGGAGGTAGAGGCACTCCACTGCTTAGACCTGTAGGATCCTTACGGCTGTGATCTGCCTCTGGGGCGTCTGGCTCTGCCCCTTTGAGGTCTGTCTGAGACTGGAAAGGACCAATTCTTTGTAGGCCAGTGTCTGCTAAATCTAGGTGGCTGTACCTGTAAGAAATCCTTGACCGTTTGCATAGATTTAGCTTTGTCTTCCATTTTCTTTAACACCTCTTCTGCCTTAACACCAAACAAGGTATCATGTTGTAAAGGTGCATCTAATAAGTTTGCTTTAACATGGTCAGGCAGACTTTGTTCTTTTAACCAAGCATGCCTCCTAATGACAGAACCCGTAACAGTGGCCCTGCAGGAGGCCTCCAGAGAATCAAAACCGCATTGCAAAGTATGCTTTCCAACTTGTTCAGCTGCATGCAATAAATCTTGTATTTCTTTCTTTTCTGCACATTCAGAATTTGCCATCATTTTCTGTTTAAGCAGTGTCATGATATACTGCTGATATTTCAGCATATGAAACTGGCAATTTAAGGCCCTTATAGCCAAAGTAGCAGATGTGTAAATCTTTTTTCCCCATCTATCCAGAGCCCTAAAATCCCTATCAGAGGGGGTAGGGTTTTTTGCAGTAGAAGCCTTGACCCCTTTTGGACCCTGAGAAATAGTTTCTGGGTCTGCAGAAGGGTTTTTGAAAAGGAATTTATGAGAGTCAGGGACCTTGTAGTGGCTGGAGGTAAAGAGTCAGGGGTCAGACTGGACTCCGAGAACACATCATCAACAATGTCCAACACAGGTGGAATAGCTAGAGACCTGGCCTGTGTTGAGGAAGTAAAAGGAAGTCTCTGAGCCTTTTCTTAGATTCTGAAAAATCTTGGCTCTCCCAGTGGAAGTGCTCCCTCACGGTATGCAAGGTTTCCCCAGAAGAGTAGTCCTCAGGAGGAGAAGCTGAAGGAATTGATTCTTCAGCATCAGAATCCTCATGGGGGGGGAGAGAATATTCCTGATCAGAAGAGAAGTCAGAAGAAATGGAAACCTGATCTAAAGATTCATAGTCTGTCTCTTGCCTAGGCCTCTTATCAGGAGGGGGATGGGAACCCCTGATCAAGGTAATTAAGTCTTCGGCCATTTTGAGCATCTATTTTTTGGGCATGAAAGCCTGTCCTTGTGGCTGATAAACTTGCTTCTTTGTCTTTAAAGGTGTTTTAGTCTTTGTCTTTGAAGTTGGTTTAATATAGAATTGTTTAGGTCTGAATACACCCTCAGAAGCCGATGCCTGCTCAGCGGCTCTGGACCCATCTGATGGAATAATCTCCGAGGCTCCAATACCTTGAGTTTCCTGCGGCCTGGCCGACTCCACGTGGAAGTTGGTAGCGGCCTGCGACTCTAAAGTAGTGGGCGTTAGGGGCTGCGAAAGCGCCTCACTGAGAACCGGCGACTTGCTTAGGAGAAGCTTCGTCGGTGTTGGACCTCGGTTGCCTGACTTTTTCTTTGCGTTTTTTGTGAACTCCGGTAGTCGGAAGGCTATCCGACGACATTGTATAATTAAATCTTCACCCAAAATAACTTATTGCAAAATCGTACCGACGTTTAATAGTGCGTTGGTTAAATCTAGCACAAAACCGACAACTAGCAACGTTGTGGTCAGGGCCTAGGCAAGGAATACAGTAAGAATAAAAGTCCTTATGAGGTATTTGCTTCCCACAACAAATACAATTAACTTTTTCTGACATCGGTCTGGAGCAACAAAAAAAGTTTCCCCAACGGGGTATTTAGCTTTTAATGAAGACTTCGGATCTGAAACTCTAACACGAAAATCTCAGGAGTTGGCCGACCGGCACTTGCGAACTGCTTCTGCTTCAGGTACTGCGCAGCAAGAAAGACTGGATAAAATGGCGGCTGCATCTTTTATACCCCTGACGACCTGACATCAGGGAAGAGGCAACAGCAACCGACGCAGGACCCAAGACTTTGGAATTCAGGCCGACTGAGGGCAACCTGCCAGCAGGATAACCCAAATGTAATGACTGCAACAGTGAAACACGAAGAACATCTGGCAGTTTAAGGCCCTAATGGCCAAAGTTGGAGAAGTATATACTTTCTTATCCCATCTATCCAGCACCCTGGAGTCTCTATCAGAGGTGGTAGGATTTTTGGCATTAGTAGCTTTGGGTCCCTGTGAAATGGTCTCAGGATCAGCAGTAAGATTTTTAAAAAGGAACTTGTGAGAGTCAGGGACCCTGTAATATCTATCAGGTTTTCTGGGAGCAGGAGGTAGACAGTCAGGGGCCAAGCTAGACTCCGAAAAGGCATCATCAACAATGTCTAGTACAGGAGGTATGGCTAAAGGCCTGTGCTGAGGCAGGAGTAAGAAATCCCTAAGCCTCTTTTTAGAATCAGAGAAATCCTGACTTTCCCAATGAAAATGCTCCCTGAGAGTATGCAAGGTTTCACCAAAAGAGAAATCCTCTGGGGGAGAACCAGAGGGACTAGAGTCTTCAGCATCAGAATCCTCGTAAGTAGATAAGGGTAAATCCTGGTCATCAGAGGAAACAGAAAATTCAGAATCCTGGTCAGAAGTATCATAAGCAAACTCAGTCCTAGCTCTCTTAGAGGGGGAAGGTTGGCTTCCCCTAATTAAAGTAATAAGGTCTTCAGCCATTCTTATCATTTATTTTTTAGGCATAGAGGCCTGACCATGCGGTCTGGGCGTCAGTTTTCTAGGCATGGTTCGAGATTTAGGCCATGAAGGAGAAGATGGCGTTGGTTTAATACGCAAGTCACTAGGCCTGAATACACCCTCAGAAGCCGGTGCCTGCACAGCGGCTCCAGACTCATCCAAGGTAGAGACATCCGCAGGTTCCACAGTTGGAGGCATCTCATGGCATACCGGACTCTGAATGGGTCTCAGTAGAGGCCTGCGAATCTGAAGTAGCGGGTATCAGGGGATGCAAAGGCACCTCACTGAGTACCGGCGAACTGGCGACTTGGCTTAGGAGAAGCATTGTCGGCAGCTTTGGACATAGGCGGCCTGTCTCTGTCTTTGCGGTTTTTTTGGAATGTCGGTAGTCGGATGGCTTATGAAGACATATCAGGATAATTGAACCAAGCACCAAAATATTTAGAAGTGAAAATATACCTACGACGGATAGTTCGTGGTTTAAATAAGGCACAAAACTGACAGCGAGGTATGTCGTGGTCAGGGCCTAGGCAAGAAATACAGTACGAATGAAAATCTTTATGAGGTATTTGCTTTCCACAAGTAATGCAATTATTTACTTTTACTGACATCCATTAAGAGCAAGAAAAAGTTTCTCCAATGGGGTGCTTAGCTTTTAGTTTGAGACTTCGGATCTGAAACTCGAAAACGAAAATTTCAGGAGTAGGCCGACCGGCACTTGCAAACTGCTTCTGGCACCGCACGGTAAGAAAAACAGATGTAATGGCGTCGGCTGCATGTTTTATACCCCTGACGAACTGACGTCATGGAAGAAGAGAGAGCAACCGACGCAGGACCCAAGACTTTGTTAATCAGGCCGACTGAGGGCTACTGCAAGCAGATAACCCAAATGTGATGACTGCAACAGTGAAACATGAAGAACATATACAGGAAGCATCTTCTCTGGCCAAAGGTAAAGCATCATGCACCTAATACACCCTGACCTCTACTATCTGCAAAATTCATCTCCTGCTCAACATAGCTCTCTTCCTCCTGTTACTTCCTATTTGTGTGTCTCCCTTTCATTAACAGTTAGTCAGAAAATCTTCACACCTCCCCAAAAGCTGACCAGAGAATCCACTCACCCTATCACCATACCTGTAATTTAGCATACATAGAGGAGGAGTCCTCTGTACAAGTGTTACAATGGAATGAAAAACTTGTTTTTCAATGTTCAGTGTCATAGATTTCAATCCTCAGGGTCCAACAGAGCCATTTAAGAATTTACTAAATGATAAACCTGACTCAAACACTATTGTCAAATCAGGTATCTATGGCTTTTTAAAAAGCTTAAATACAACCAGCTCTTCTTATATGCAAGAGTAGTATATTCTAAAGTTTACCAGCTCTTAGTATAAAAAAAAAATCCAGTGTTAAAGTCCTAGGCTGTGGTAAGGAAGCAAGAAGATTATGGTTTCTCATACAAACATTTACGCTGCATAAAATGATGCCCAATGTTGCAGCATGGACTTCATTCTTGTGGTACTTAAGTATTGTATAATATACCTGCAACCTTCCTGGTGAAGGTTCTTTGTACCTATTCAAGTTGCAGAATCTCACAGGAAGGAACCACAATATTCTAACAGATGGTTTAAACAATGGAATCAGTACCTCTTCATCCCTATTTGACAAACATCACATATTGCTAATTAGGCCATAGCATTATTTTATTAAACCCTTCGATGTTCCTCAAAACTTAAACAAGAATCCACAGTGACCAATAAATCCCTGATATAATTACCCTTCATCGCAATATGAATGTCCGACACATAAGGATATTCATTACTGTAAGAGCCAAAACACATAACCATGCATTTCTCTGAGAATTAAACCTCATTACTCTTAGGGTTGACCATTGCACACACAACGTAAGAGAGCATTGATGTATCTGGTGGTCAATGATTACAGTTAAAGCACCACCCACCTTGGTATCAACAGCATGTTTAGTAAGCCATGAGCTCATCTGATTAGGAAATCTTGAAACGAAAAGGCTAAACAGTATTCGTCCCAAAATGGACCCTTGAGGAACACCAACTCCAATTGGCTTGTATTCCAAAAGAAAGTTCTTAATCTTAAATCTACTCAACTTCCAGTCAGCCAACTGGCCACTAATCTTGCAACAAGTGGGTTTATTTTCAGATGTTCTGTCATACTCACTATTCCTTCACAAGACAAAATATCAAAGGCCTTGGCAAAATCAAGATATATGACATCAACAGCATGTCCTTCATCTTTAGCACATAATATTTTAATAAAAACTAATCAAATTAGTCAACACGAGTGACCAGAAGTAAAACTTAAAAAGAAGTTATGTACTTACTATAATGTTCTGAGTTGTTCTTCATTTGTCTTCAACCTGTGGGTTCCCAGATCCGACATGGATCCGATGGCCACATACCCAGCATCTTGATCTGAGCTCCAAGCTCCTCCCATACCCATAATGCCCCTGCCTGCTTCCTCCCTTCAGACTGAGTTTGCTGCCTGACCTAGTATCGCCCCCGACCCAAAAACCTTGTCCCATGCCAAAGTAGCCAGAACTAGAAGGAAAGAGTAATAGGCATCCTGGTGATGACTATGATCCCTGCTTGTCAGACCACCACGCAGTCTATACAAGGCAGGGGGAAGGAGGGCGAGAGTAGTCCATAACTACTTGTACTCAATCAATATGAGTTTTTTCACTGCCTAACATGCAAAGACATGCAAAGCATTTCTTCGAACTGACACAAGACAGCTTGCGCCATGCTTTGCTTTAGCCTTTCAAAGGATTCAACTCCCCTACAACCAAAAGTAGGTTAAAAGCAGACTACTATGTCCCAGTTGCTGAAAAAAAATGTTATGTACTCACCATAACATTCCAGCTGTGTTGTCAATTTTCATTCTTCCTCAACAAATGGGTTTGGATTTAGCCCTTGAATCTGACTCGGCTGCTTTTTCCAGCTTGTGGAACGCAAACTCTAGAGCTTCTCCCTTACCCATAATGCACTAAGTCCTCTAACATACCTCAGATCTTGTTTGCTGACCTTTAAACCTATATGACATAACAGTATCTGGAGCTCAAATAAAGGAGCACTGGCTCATTTAGCATCTTCTAATCCTTCTAGAAGTCAAACTGTAAGGAGTTGGAGGGAGGAGAGTTGAGGAAGAATGAAAATCGACAACACAGATGGAACGGTACAGTGAGTACATAACTTTTTTATCTGATGATGTCATTTTTCTGCATTCATCAACAAATGGGACAGAGTCCCCAGCTACCCAAATCCCAGGAGGAAACTGGTTGCATAACTGTGTACACCCTTAAACTAATATTTTGCTGAAGCACCTTTTGATTTAATTAGAGCATTCAGGCTCCTTGGGTAGGAGTCTATCAGCATGCCACATCTTGACTTGGCAATATTTGCCCACTCTTCCTTGCAAAAGTGCTCCAAATCTGTCTCTTGTACACAGCCCTTTTAAGGTCACCCCACAGATTTTCTATTGGATTTAGGTCTGGGCTCTGGCTGGGCTATTCTAAAACTTTAATTTTCTTCTAGTGAAGCCATTCTTTTGTTGATTTGGATGTATACTTGGGGTCATTGTCATGCTGAAAGGTGAAATTCCTCTTCATCTTCAGCTTTCTAGCAAACGCCTGAAGGTTTTGGGGCAAAAGTGACTGGTATTTGGAAGTGTTCATAATTCCCTCCACCTTGACTAAAGCCCCAGTTCCAACTGAAGAAGAGCAACCCCAAAGCATGATATTGCCACCACCATGCTTCACCATGGGGATGGTGTTCTTATGGTGATGCAAAGTGTTGTTTTTGTGCCAAACGTACCTTTTGGAATTGTGGTCAAAAAGTTCAACCTTGATCTCATCAGACCATAGCACATTTTCCCACGTATTTGGGAGACTTGATGTATTGTTTTGCAAACTTTAGCCAGGCCTGGATGTTTTTTCCAAGTAAGAAAAGGATTCCGTCTTGCAACCCTACCCCACAGCTCAGACGTATGGACAATACGGAAGATTGTTATCACATGTAGTACACAACCAGCACTTGCCAGAAATTCCTGTAGCTCCGTCAGTGTTGCTGTAGGTCTTTTGGCAGACTCCCTGATCGGTTTTCGTCTTGTCTTTTCATCAATTCTGGAGGGATGTCCAGTTCTTTGCAACGTCACTGTTGTCCCATATTTTCTCCACTTTTTGATGACTGTCTTCACTGGGTTCCATGGTATATCCAATGCTGTGGAAATTTGTACCCTTCTCATGACTGATACCTTTCAACAATGAGATCCCTTTGATGTTTTGTAAGCTCTCTGCAAACCATGGCTTTTGCTGTAGCAGGCAACTGAGTAAATGTCAGGAAAATCCTACTAGGACAGCTGAACTTTATTTGGGGTTAATCAGAGTCTCTCTAATTAATGGCAGGTGCGTACCCAAGAAGACTGAATGTTGTAATTAAATCAAAAGGTGCTTCAACAAAGTATTAGTTTAAGTGTGTGCACAATTATGCAATCAGCTTATTGCACATTTTTTATATTTTTCCCCTAACAGAGTTGTTTGTTTTTTAATTGAACTGTACAGGTTATAGGCCACATTAAAAGTGGGAAAAGTTTTGAAATGATTTATTGTGGTCTCATTTTTTATATCACAAAAACCTGGCATTTTAACAGGGGTGTGAAAAATTTTATATCCACTGTATGTGTATATATCTATATCGATAGATATAGATATACAGATATACTGGATATGGTCCTCACTAATATGGGAGAGTGCTGCACACCCCCTAGTTTAATGTCTTCTCTGTTAAGGTCAGACAATAAAATTCTCTCCTTTGAAGTAAAGATAACACCCATTATCCCAGCTAACCCTGGAATGTTCAAGGAACTACTCTAGGGCTACCTTCATACTAACAGATGATAATGTTGCAAAATTTCAAGCCTCCCAAAACCCTGAGAACAATATTGCCTGTGCACAGCTGTCCACAGAAACCCTATACAAGCATGTTAATAGTTGCAGAGAGGCAGCTGTACCCACAAGGAATACAAAATTAACTCTAAAAACAAGCCAGTCTGGATGAATCGTAACATCAATAGGCTGTAAAACAGAAGGAAAAGAATAATGGCAAAATCTAGGAGATGTAGCACCCAGCAGAATAAAAGCATTCTCATCAAACAAACAACTCAGAGGACAAATACAGTCTACCAAAGTCAAGTTTGAGGTATATTTGGCCTCCTACGTGAAGAAGAAGCACAAGGAATTATTTAGCTATGTCTGCAATTTCAAAGGCAATACACAGTTGTATGCAGAGCTGACTTTTAATGGAGTCACTTATATTGATCCAGGAAACATAAGCAAACCTACTGGGAGACAAATTTAGCTCTAACTTTACCCCTGTCTCACCCCTCAACCTCCCTTCTCAGGAAATACTGCCACACACAACTTCTCCTATTATCATTAGGGAACAAGTCCTCAGTGCTCTCTAAGGCCAAGGACACTGTGTCAATGGGCCCAGACAATACCCTAGGATGCTTTCTAAATAGCATAAAACACGAACTATCAGCATCCCCTAGAATTCCTATTTAATTAAAGCCTCCAAACAGACTTTGTGCCTCGGAAATGAAGGACAGCAACAGTCATCCTTCTGCACAAAGGTGGGCCATGTACAGATCCTGACTACAGATCTTTAAGTGTCACTAGTCTCATAGCAAAGCCATGAAAATAATTATCATGGAAATGATCAATAATGACACAGGAAACCTGAAAGCACTGAACCCAACTCAATCTGGTTTCATCAAGGGCAGGTTATGCCTAATCAACCTGGTGGACTTCTTTGAGAAGGTCAACAAAGCAATGGATGAGACAAAATGGTTCTCACTGTCTACCTTGACACGGCCAAAGCATGTGACACAATACCTTACTTAGGCATTGTTGATAAACTCAAGAGTTTATATATAAACCCATATGTCACCAGGTGGATAGGCAGCTGGGTCACAGGCAGGACCCAGGAAATTGAAGTGAGGATTCCACTTCTACAAAGAGACTGGTTACAAGAGGAGTCCCTCCAGCATTGGTCCTGGGACTGCTCTTTTTGGTATTTCCTTCACTGGGGTCAAGGCCAATGTCATGGGTCTCTGGCTAACTAAATTTGCAGATGATTGCAAATTAGGAGCAGTCATAGAATACTCCACTGACACTAATGTTCTCTAGGAAGGGCTGACACAGACAAATAACTTGTGCCAGAGACATGGACTAAAACTAAATGCCAAAATATTCATAACAGTATTCTTTGGGAAGTCATCTACCCCTGGTAATTATCATACTGACAACACACCCCTAAAAGTCAGCCCAGTAATCAGGGACCTGGAGACGCACAGACAGGACTCTAGCCTTTGACCATCATGTATCTACAAGTAGTGAGGAAATCATTCTAAGTTCTTCAACTCATAAACAAAGGTTTGACATCTAGGTCCAAGGAGGTCATTGTTCCACTGTATTCAGCATTCATCAGACCTGTCATTGAGTACAATGCCCCCTTTGGTACGTACCTAACCAAGCACATTCAGCAACTGAAACATCCAAAGAGGTTCCTTACAAAGAATACAGGGCATAAGTAATATCTCCTATGTAGAACATTTAAAAGCCCTATCCCTGTAATCTGTTTCTTACAGGCTGTTGAGGGGAGATCTTTGCATGGCATACAAAACATTGTCAGATACCACCTTTATGGACCTCCTTCATATTTGCAAAACAAACAGCACCAGAATTACCTCTTCTAAAGACTTAAACCTTGCCTGTGATATAAATATGATCTGCTGGAGAGACAGGTATGTATGACAGAGACTTTCCATCCATGTGACGCACAGACCCCCCCCCCCCAACCCAGTCCTTATTTATGACATATTGTCCATTGCCTGCTGGCTAATAATGAGGCCAGGACAGCAGTCCCGACAGCAAAGAAAAAGGCATCAGAGGCACTCCTCCAGCTTCTGGAAAGTAACTCAGCAGATGGCACAAAAACTCTTTCAGGATGCAAGGGGAATGCAAAAAGATAAAGAATACAGTAATAGGATCATAGGATGTTACTAGACAATTGGCCCTGAGGTCCTTAAAAGCCTAGCCAAGAGTTTAGACCATGTTTGGACAAATCAGCACTTAATGCCCCTGTCCAGCAGGGACATGGGTGGAATCCCAGGGGGTATATTTTCTGATTCCCATCCAGTTATCCAGGTTGTGATTAAAAAGGAGTAAAGAGGTACGCTGCTAGATGTGGAGAGGGAGTCTCTGGGATACAAATCTGTCCCGGCAACAAGTCTTGTTGATGTCACAGACCAGTTTGAGGCAACACATGCTGGTTACTCGAGTGGAGCTTGACTTGAGGATATACAGTAGCCCCATCAAGGTGGGGTCCATGACCGCCTTGTATGCCAGACAGAGGTCACCTCTGAGAAGTCTGTATGAAACCGAGTAGAGGGATAGGGCTTTTAGCCTGTGTAATGGTAGATGTTTGAGGCCCTGGATTCTCCTGGTGAGAAACCTCTGTGGTCTCTCCAGCTGCTGCATGTGCTTTGTGAGGTACATGCTGAAAGGGGCGTTATACTCAATAACGAGCCTTATAAGGGAAGAATACAGGGATCTTATGACCTCCCTGTCCCTGGATGAGATACCCTTTCTTATGAAGTGGGCCATGCAGAAGGCTTTCTGTACAATGGAAGTAACATGGTTGTCAAGTCAGGTTGCTATCAACCTGGGTGCCCAAATCCCTCACAACTGACTGAATGCTTAGGACGTTTGTTATGAATGTGATATTTTGTGGGGATGTCACTTTCCCCCAAAAGGGATGATGATGCATTTTTTGGTATTCAGCTTGAGGCCATGTTTCTGACACCAGCCATTTGTTTGAGTGAGACCCTCTTGGAGGATGTCCACATCACTAGGGGAAGTGATGACAGCACCCAGCTTGCAGTCATTTGCAAACTTGGTCAGCCATAGCCCACTGCTTTTGGCCTGCACCTCAGAAAAGCATATCCCAAAAAACAGAGGCCCCAAGACTGAACCCTGGGGTACGCCGCTTGTACAGGTCTACTGCTTGAGGTGGCTTCCCCTATTTTGACTAGGTGGGTTCTATCTGTGAGCCAGTTTGCTACTCATCTGGTAACATATGGATTGATGCCTAGTTGAGACAGTTTATCTATTATGCCAAAGTGGGGAATAGCGTCAAAGGTTTTGGCCAGGTCAATGTAGGCGGTGTGCACCATCTTCTTCTTGTCCATGGCTTTGGTGACTGTCTCAAAGAAGTCAACCAAATTTAGCAGACATGACCTCCCCTTGATGAAGCCAAACTGTGTGGGATCAAGTGTTTGGAGATTGCCAATGTCCTTGTTAATGAAGTCCATGATAATCCATTCCATGGCCTTGCAGATCAGGCTAGTTAGGCTGATGAGTCTATAATTTCCCGGATTGGTGGACACTCCACCTTTGTGTAAAGGGATGACAGTGGTTGTCCTCCACTCAGCTGGGACAAAGCTAGTACTCAGGCTTTGGTTGAATAAGGTGCCTAATGGTGCTGCGAGTTCCTGCCAGAGTTCACGTAGGATGCAGCCTGGGATGTTATCAGGTCCCATGGAGGCTGTATTTTTTGCCTTTGAAAGAGCAGTGATGACCTGTTCCCTAGATATAAGGGGAAGGTACTGGGAATGTCCTGATTTACTGATGATGGGGGGACAGAGGGGTACAGTTTTTGCTGAATCTGTCAACTAGCAAGTTTGCTATATCTACAGCATTTGTACATGTGGTGTCCTTGACCACCAGTTCTGAACAGATCTGGGTACTTCCTTTGAGGTTGCAGACATATGTGAAGAAGGCCTTATGACTGTCTCTAGTAGATGTGGCCAATTTGGACTCTGAGTTTGCTTTGGAGGATTTCACTAGTGCTCTTATCAGACACTTTTCTTACGGGATGCCAGCAATAACCTGCTAACCAGTCCACAGAACATCAAAGACAGATGGCAGGAGTACTTCCAGCAGCTTCCGAATTAAGAAAACCCAAAAAAAGGTGTGCTGCTCCAGACACTGCCTATAATGAAAGGGGAAGAAGAGCCCACCCTAGAAGAAGTATGAGCACTAAGATAAATGAAGTCAGGAAAAGCAGTAGGATCAGATGAGGTCAATGCAGATATGATCAAGATGTTGGGTACGTCAGAAGAGAAATGGCTCCAGAGAATACTCACAGCAATATGGAGAGAAAGGTGTATCCCAGATGACTGGAGAATAAGCATTATTGTGCTACTGTACAAGAACAGAAGGCACATTCAGAACTGTGGGCAGTATAGAGGGCTCAAACTCCTGTCACACTGCATGAAAGTGGAGAGGGTGAGTGATAAAGCAATAAACAGATTAGCAGAAAGTAAGATGGGAGATGAGCAGTTTGGATTCAGATCAGGATCATAGGAAGTTACTTAGGCTATTGGCCCTGAGGCCCTTACAAGCCTAGCCAAGAATTTAGCCCATGTTCTGACAAGTCAGCACCTGATGCCCCTGTCCAGCAGGGACACAGGTGGAATCCCAGGGGTGTATATTCTGTTCACTATCCAGTTATCCAGATTGCACTTAAAAAGAGTTAATGAGGTACTCTGAGGTGGAGAGGGAGTCTATTCCACAGAAGGGGGAGTCTCTGGGGCACAACTGCCCCATCAAAAACTCCTACTGATGTCACAGACCACGTTGAGGTCGCGAGTGCAGGTTACTCGAGTGGAGATTGACTTGCAGATATGCAGCATTCCCATCAAGGCGGGGTCTGAAATTGCTCTGTATGCTAGAAAAAGGTCACCTCTGATGAGTCTGTATGAGACTGAGTAGAGAGACAGGGCCTTTAGCCTATCTGTGTGGGGTAGATATTTGAGGCCCGGGATTCTCCTGGTGAGGAACCTCTGTGGTCTCTCCAGCTGCTGCATGTGCTTTGTGAGGTACATGTCGAAAGGGGCACTGTACTTAATGATGCAGAACAACTGACAATGTTTGCAGTGAGATAGATACTGGAAAAGAAGTTGGAAATGAGGAAAGAATCCAACTAGACGTTCCTGGACTTGGAAAGAGCAAATTAAAGTGTTCCAAGAAAGCTGATATGGGCAATTCTGTAATGGTTCAAAGTTCAAGAAATACTGACATAATTAGTGCAGGTTATGTATAACAGATCAATGACAAAAGTGAAAAACAGAGCGTTCAGATTCACAGTGAGGTTCCCAATGGGAGTAGGTGTGTGCATTAGAATTCAGATGTGAGCCCACTCCTGTTCATATTTGTGACAGACTACATCAGCAAACAGGCCAACAAAGCTGCTGTATGTAGACAATGTGGCACTGCAAGCAGACTCTGAGTAAGAACGTTAGGAAATAATAGGTGACTGGAATACAAAACTGAAAATATATGGGATGTAATGGATTACAGACAAGACAGAGATAATGACAGCAAGTGGGGAAATCAGAAGAGGCTGAAAACTGGGATGGAAGGGAGATTTGTGTGACAGGTTCACAGCTTCATGTATCTGGTAAATGTGACTGAGGAAAAAGGAAGTTTGAATGAGGAGGTCAAAGCAATAATCAGAGGTACTGCAGTCAACTGTGGCAAATTTTCAGGGGTTGTATATGACACAGGAATCTGAAATGCAAGATGTAAAAAAACAGTGGTCTGTCTAGTGATTCTGTATGGCACACAAACCTGGGCGATGAAGACAGACCAGCCGAGAAAACCTGAAGTGATGGAAATTAAGTGCTTGAGACAGGATGTTGAAGCCATACTGTTGACATACCTGAAAGGAATGAGAACATCAGATAAGAATCCAAAATAACCTCAACTGGAGAGAATGTGAGAGAAACCAGATTACCATGGTTTAGTCACACATGCAGGAAAGTAGAATATGATTTGGTAAAACAGATTTGGAAGAGACAATAGGAAAGTAAGAGGAGACATGGTTGTCCATACAAGAGATGGAAGACCTGCGAAAGTCGGGTGTGACTTTTGAAAAAGGTAGAAGAGTGGCTGTGAATTGAGAGAGCTGGAAAAAGGGGGATGATGATGATGATTTGCTGCCTCTCTTTTCCCTCAACATTACCTCAATTCAGAATTTCCAAAATGACTGCACACTTGAGTGACAGCTTAACTCTAGCTCTCCCAACGCGCAAAACAAACAGAAACTGAACAGATAAGGCCAGCAAACATTTGTGTTTATGGATAAATTTCAGTAACTGGCTAGTAAGTGTACTGCCTGGATGCCAGGAAAAAAGAAATAGAGAGCACCAGGAAAAAAATTAGCTACAAAAAGTGAGGAAGAAACACTGTCTTGGGAAAAGTTCTGCAGCTGTTCAGCAAAAAACAATGCAAACTCTAGACACTACTTCCAGTAACCCACAGACCTGGTTAAAAATAAACAAAAAAAAGAAGTTATGCACTCACCATAACATTCCATCTGAGTAGCTGTTCTTCATTTGTCTTCAACCTGTGAGTTCACAGATCCATATCGGATCTAACTCGGCTGTATACCCAGCATCTGATCCGAGCTCAAAGCTCCTCCCCTTACCCATAATGCCCCGTCTCCTTCCTTCCTTCAGATCGAGTTTGCTGCCCAATCAATTACTCACACTTGACCCAACAGGACCTTGTCACTACCAGAAAAAAATCCTGAACAAAGAGAAGGACACAAGGGCACCCTAAGAGTGCCCATCCTCTATACTTATATAGTCACCAAACAGCTCAGACAATGCCAGGGGATGGTTGAAGACAAATGAACTACTACTCAGATGAAAAGTTATGGCGAGTACATAACTTCTTTATCTGAAGTAGTTTGTCTTCATTTGATCTTCAACCTGTGGGACAGAGTCCCCAGCTACTAAACACCTGGGAGGCCCTCATGCAAGGATATTCCGTAGGTCGGCGGAGCAAAAGGATGCCCTGTTCCTGGATAAAATGTCCAACTTATAATGTAAAATGAAGGTATGAGATGAGGACCAAGTAGCTGCAGAACAAATATCGTCCAACGAAACTCAACCAAAAAGCCGCAGGAACAGTACCTACTAACTATACAAAATCCTTACTCTCAAAACATAAACTTTGCTCCCATTCTGCTGACAACCTACCCTCCTATTTCCTTTAGATTGCTGCCAACCCCCTTGCTCTCCCTGTATCCATCCTAATTAATCGGTTCATCTCAGAATCATATGTCCCCTCCATATGGAAAAAGTTCTACACCTTGCCTATACATAAAGGAGGTAACTCCACTGACATCACAAATTTTAGACCAATCGCAATCCTTTCTTCTCCTCTCAAAAATATTGGAAAAATCTATCCACAAACAAATTATGCAATACCTACTTCAGGAAGACCTACTCACACCTACTCAATACGGCTTTTACCCCAAACATAGTACCACAACTGCACTGATATCTTTTGTAAACACGATTTCCCTTGCTAGGGATAACAATAAACTGGTTTCCTGCCTGTTCTTGGACCTCTCCAAGGCCTTTGATACAGTCTCTCCCACTCTTTTCCTGAATAAACTATCAAACCTTAACTTCTCTCCCTCAGCAATTTCCTGGTTTTCTAGTTATCTCTCTGATCGTCTACAATCTGTTAAATGGCTCACAGCCCTATCTCCTTCCCCTCCCAGTAAAAATGGGTGCCCCACAAGGATCTATCCTTGGCCCACTTCTCTTCAATATTTTCACTAATCTGCTACACACCTCCTGTCCCCAGTCATCTCTTATACAATATGCAGATGACTCAACTGTCATCACTATCTCTGATACTCCCTCAGACCTAAACTCTGTCACCCAATCATCTTTCAACTCAGTTGAATCCTTGCTCTGTAATAACAAACTAATTCTGAACCCCAAGAAAACAAAACTCTTACTCTTTCTCCCCAAAAGCCTTACCCATCTCAAAACATCTTTTTCTATACTGTCCCTCAACAACATATCAATCTCAGTCGAATCTAGCGCAAAACTCCTAGGAATCTCTGTCGATGACCAACTCAAATATGATTTACATCTGTTAAACTGTACTAAAAAAACACACCAAAAGCTTGGACTCCTTTACCGCAACAAAAAAATTCTTAACAAAGCTAAATTAACTCTGTCACATGCTTACCTCCTTCCTACTCTTTTGTATAGCTGTCACATTCTTACTAATCTAAATTTCTTTCTCTTAGCTAAACTTGAATCAGCCTACAACAAAGTGGCTAGGTTCGCTGCTCATCAACCTCACAGGTCACACCACTGTCTCTCCCTAAGACTCTTAGAGTGGCTAGAATTACCCCACCAGCTTCTCATCTCTCAACTATAGATAATCCACTCAATTTTTTATCAGCACTCTTTCTGTCCTAGTCTCACTCCTATAATGTCAAAATACTCCCCAACAAGGTGTCTACGCAGCTCTGACCAAGAACTACTATAGATGTATAAACCCAAGACCAAAACTGGCTGCAACTTCTATAGCCACAACCCTGCCATAACTTGGAACAAACTCCCCCTTGAAATTAGATCCCTCATGCACCCCAAAAAATTCAAAACAGCCACCAGAAAATACCTACAACCTCACTGGTCCTGCCACTGCACTCATCCTCCTTAAACTGTTTCCCTTGGCTACTTTCACCCCTATTCAACACACACTCTCTTCTGACAAAATCCCACTACCCCCTTTTATGGGCTTTTTTTATAAACTGTAACCTTTAGCTTACACTTTCTACCCCCATTAGGAATTACTCTTCCTCTCATCCCTTCTTCCATTTTTCACCTCTATCAAATCTCCTAGCCAAGCTGTCAACAATTTTTTTTTTACAACTCTGCAGCCCTGTATATTATATACATGTGTATTCCTTTTTGTTTCTCTGTCTGCTATGTTTGTTCTACTCTGGTGTTTGACTATTAACATTTCATTGCTAGAATATGTTGCATTTAATAATAATGGTTGTTTTCATCTTCAAAAAAATTCTTGTATTTTCACTGTTGGAGCTTTTCTCCCTGGGTCTCCGCTGAAAATGAGCCACTTAACTCAGTCGGACTAACCCAGTCAACAAATGTAAAATAAATAATAAATAAGTGGCCATAGATCTGGTAGAATGTGCTTTCACCTGACCTGGTGGGGAAATCCACCATAGAATATGCCCGAATGATACATTGGGAAATCCAAGGGGCAATAGTAACTTTGGAGATTGGTTTCCCTAAAAAGGGTCTGGAGTAAGAAACAAAAATGGTTTCCCTAAAAAGGGTCTGGAGTAAGAAACAAAAAGCTGGTCAGACTTACGGAATGCTTTTGTCCTGTATAAATAGAAACGTAACTGTCTGTGTACATCCAACAAGTGCAATTAATATTCTCTCTTATTTTGAAAAATTGGAAAGAAGACCAAGAGAGTACTCAACTGATTAATGTTGATCTCTGAAGCTTCTTTGGGAAGAAAAGATGGATTAGTGCGCAAAGACACCCTGTCCTTATGAAAAATCATACAAGGGACTTTGACTGACAGGGCTTGAAGTTCCAACACTCTCCTGGCAGAAAGTAATGGCAACTAAGAATGCAGTCTTCCAGGACAGAAATTGCAGATCCACTGAAGCTGCAGTTTCAAAGGGGGGTAGGGGGACACACTAAAGCCTGAAGCTCTAATGTAAGATCCCATGGTGGCGTAGGATCCTTCACCACAGATCTCAGAAGAAAGGTACCTTTAAGGAAAGTATTGCAAAGCTTTGAAGATGCCAAGGAAACCATATTCTCCCCCACATGAAAGTTAGAAACTTCAGCCAGTTGAACTTTGACTGTGGACGAACTGGTGCCTTGTTGAAAAATCCCCAATAAGAAATCCAACACCGCAGAAACTGGAGCAGTAAAGGGGATCCAATGCACACTGCGAGGCCCATATAGAAAAATGTTTCCACTTGCTATAGTATATCTTTCTGGTAGAAGACTTATGAGCCGCCACCAAAATTCGTTTGACGGGAGAATATAAACCAGGAGTCCTGATAATCATGGGAACTGGAGCAACCAAGCAGTGAGCTTTAGACTGTCCAGGTCTGGATGGGGAATCCCTGAGGGATGAGAAATGAGATCCAGAACTGGATCCAACATCCATGGGGGAGCCACCAGATGAGACCACAGAGAGGGAAACCAGACTTGGCAAGACCAGAATGGGGCAATGAGGATCTCGAAGCTCCCCAGCCTGTGAGCTTTCTGAAGAAATTTTGGTATCAAGGGTAAAGGAGGATAAGCATACAGAAGACCAGGAGGCCAAGCATAAGTTGGAATGTCTCTGGGGGCTTCCCCCTGAGGGGGATTCAGAACGAAGAACTTGCTGCATTTCACATTGGAAGGAGAGGCAAATAGATCTCACCAAGGCTGACCCCTCTTCTGAGAGATCTGTTCCACTACTGAAGGATTCAGAGACCACTCGTAAGGCATCAGGATAGATTTGCTGATCCTGTCCGCTAGAATGTTGGACCAGCCCAGAATATGTACTGCCACCAGAAAGAAAACAGGCGGTGGAGCTTGCCCATTCCCACTCTCTCATGGCTTCGCGACAAAGGGGATAAGATCTGGTTCCCCCTGTATGTTGATGTGCCAGACCACCGACATATTGTCTGTCTGTACAGCAATCGTTCCTGAGAAAAGATGGGCATGGAGAGCCTGCAACGTGAGAAGCACCTCCCTCATCTGCAGGACTTTGATATGCAAACTGATCTCGTAGGGGAACCACATGCCTTGAACTATCCTTCCCGAGCAATGCCCCCCACCCCAGCTGGGAGGCGTCCGTAGTCACTGTGGCCTTGCTAAATGATGGGAGAAAAGGACGTCCCCGAACCAGATACGGGGAATGATTCCACCACTGAAGAGAGTCCCTGCACACTTGAGAGATTCGAACAGGGTGAGACAACGGGAGATCTAACACAGACCATTGTATGGAAAGGGCCACTGAATGATCCGCATGTGAAGATGTGCCAAGGGTAAAAGATTGATCGTGGCTGTCATGGACCCCAACACCCATAGTACCACTTCTGCCATTGGCGAGTGAGTTTGAAGAACATAAAGAACATGTAGCTTCAGACTGCATATCCTGTCTGGAGTAAGGAAAGCGCTTGGCTGAGTTGTGTCTAACTGATCCCCAGTGAAGTCTAAGGTCTGAACTGGGGCCAGAGATGATTTGCTGAGATTGATGGTGATGCCTAACCTCTGGGCTAGTAGTAGGAAAGAATTCCTCACTTGGCAAAGTTGATGCCTGGAAGGGGCAGCAAGGAGCTAATCATCCGGATAGAGAAATACCTGAATACCCTGGAGTCTCAAGTAAGCCGCTACTATTGACATCACTTTGGTAAACACCCTGGGGGCTGTGGTGAGACCAAAGGGGAGCACTCTGAACTGATAATGATTGGTTCCTAGCCAGAAGCAGAGGAAGCTCCGAGAGCGTCTGTCCATCTTGTTATGACAGTATGCATCCTGGAGGTCAATTGAGCACATCCAATCGTTCTCCTGCAGGAAGGGCAGGCAGACTCAAGGGTGACCATATGGAATTTCATCTTGGCCACTGACAGGTTCAATATGGATAGATCCAGAATTGGTCTTAGGTCCCCCGTCTTACTTGGCACTAAAAAGAACCTGGAATAAATGCCTAATCCGGACTGGTCTTGGGGTCATGTTGGATGACCCATTTGTCTAGTAGCTTTGCTATTTCCAGTGCTGCATCCTCCCTGTGCACAGGTGGAACATCTGGGAGGTGTTTCAGTGGTACAGGTGGCTCGAGAAATGGGGTTGATTAACCTTTGAATATAATTTGCAACACCCCACGATCTGTTGTGATGGACTCGCATTCCGTACAGCAATAACCAGCCCCCGACTGCCTCTAGAGACTAGCAATTGGGCAACCCTGCAGGGCTGCTGCAAGGGTCTGTCTGAGAAAGGTTTTCGAGATCCGTAATTTCTCAGACCTTCTCTGCCTCTAGGGCGACATCTATTGTATCCCCCTTTGCCCTTGGGGGAAGGTGAGTCCTGAGTGTCTCAGGGAAATGTCTGAGATTTCTGGAACCACATCTTCTCAGTCCCTCACCGATTCCTAGAAAAGGATCACTGAGGGGCAGAGAAGCAGATCCCGACAGCAGACTCACTCTTCCTGTCCTTCTCACTCTGAACTAATGTCTCATGTACCTGACTTTCCAAACAGGGAGGAACTGTTGTACAGGGCATTGGTGAATGACATCTTAAAAGGTTCCAAGAACTGACAGAGCTGGAGCCAGGCGTGTTGCCTGATGGCAATGTCTGTACCAGCTGATCTAGTGGCTCCCTCGGTAGCATGGGAGAGGAGACTCATAGAAGTGTTCGTGACTGACTTTAGAGTGGCCATACAAGTGGACAACAACTTCTTGTCCTCTGCAGACATGGACTCAGGGGTCGACTCGGCGATCTCCTTCACTAGGTCTCACTGCACCTGAATCACATGTGCCATGTAATTCAGCGCTCTTACAGAAAAAGTTGCTGAAGCATACACCCGCTTCCTGAAGCGGTCCATTGCCCTTGACTCTCGGTCTGGAGAATAAATCATAGAGCTCTCCTGAGTGAGCTCTTTCCTAGTGGCAGCTGCCACCACCATTGCATCAATCAGGGACCCCTTATTCCAGTGTGACCTATCTGAAGGGGGCTCAAAACTTTATCCATGCATTTGGGGATGGGCTCCACCATGTCCAGTTCCTTCTATGCCAGAGATGTTATCAGATCTACTAAAGGATATGCAGGAGGGGACACCCAAAAAGTAGAGGGTCCTCTGCCAAATACCTTGAGGAACACCGATTTGTCTGAGGTTGGTTTCTGGGCAGACCACCCATCTTGCTGGTGGAGGAGTTCCATGATGTCTCCAAAGGAGACATCCTCGGGGGGTGACCAGGGGGAACCTTCCCCTTCCTCCAAATCGGTGTTCTTCAGTGAGAGACTTGTGTGGGGAGTAAGTACCTCCTTTTGCACATACATCTGTGAGGGATCTCCTCAGTGGGGATCTCTGGTGACGACTCGCCAATGTCTTGCTTCTCCCAAGCAGAAGCTTGCTGAGGCAAAATGGTGGCAGGCTGTCCCTAAGATGGCAGGATGGCCGGAACTGTACCCGAAACAGAGGGAGTCGGGGCGGAGTCAGAGGACGAGATGGTCAGGGGTTGGAAAATCGAGAGAACCCTCTTCACCACATCAAAAGCCGAAGAGGAATGGACATCCTGAGAAAGACCAATAGGAGCCATCACCATCTGACCCGATGGGGGAGCCAGAGCCAAGCGTTCAAGCGCCAAGATACAGAGAGGAAGGCTGCGCTCCAACACACTCGGAGCAGACACCAACCTCTCAGATCAGACGCTGAGGCTAACTTGTCATAGCTGGTCTAGAGGCAGACGGTACCGCTGGCGCCGACTCCTTGACCCTGAGAGTCCTTGGATCTAAGGGCTCTGAAACCTGAGGTCGAGTCGAAAAAGGAGTAATTGGGGTGAAAAAAGGCTGCGTGCTCCCCACTCTGGAGGGACAGGAGGCAGCCAAGACTTCCATCTGAATCTGGGTCAGATAAACTTTCGCATCATCCTGTCCATCTCCGCTTCACTAAGGTTCTGGATGGAGCAGGAGGAGGAGGTGACCGCACCAGCCTGGGAGGGCGGTGAGGAGAAGCCTGCATCGGCAACCGGATCCAGAGCTCCTCCGGCTCCGGGGAGAACGGAGCCGAGGGGATTCCGGTCTCGAAGCCGACCTAGACTTAGGTGGAGGGCTGGTCGGAGCACAGTGATTCAGAGATCACTTTCTCGGCCTATCTTTCTTGGATGACTTATTCCCATCCCCAGGCCTCTTAGAGGGAGTTTGAGTCCCCACGGATGGAGAGGAGGTAGAAGCTGGGGGCGCAGAGACATGAGTCCCGAAAGAGGGAAGAAGGTCCTTAATTTATCCCTCCTGTCCTTCAGTACCCGGACATTAAACCCAGCATAGATGGAGCATGAGGTCTGAAGGTGGGGGCGCCCCCAGACACACTACACACAGAGTGTGGCCATCGGCTATGGAAAGCTTATGGCCACACTCTGTACACTTTCTGAACCCTGGCTTCGGAGTGTCTGACATTTCCCCAAAGCAGGCCCAGAACACACACAAGCACTCAAACACACATGCTAACATGAGAGAGAGAAAGAAAGTTTTTTTTTTTTAACCGTCATCCACACGAAAGGGGAGGTAGAAAGGAGAGAGAAAGAGTTAACCTCAAAAAAAGCAACACTTACTACATTTACAAATGCAGAGAGCTCAGACCACGATGTGGACTTTACAGGCAGCAAATGAGATCTGAAGGAACGAAGAAGACAGGGGCATTGTGGGTAAGAGGAGGAGCTTTGAGCTCGGATCAGATGCTGGATATGTGGCCGAGTCGGATCCGATACAGATCCCATGAACCCACAAGTTGAAGATCAAATGAAGACAACTACTTACGATCACTGATGGAGTACAACACAAACAACAAAAGGCTGGAAAAAATGGAAAAGCTTTAAACAAATATTTAGTTGAGGTGATAAAGCTGCAAACATCAGAGGTTGAAATGAAAAAAAAGGCTGGCTGAATATGAGACTGCTCAGGAAGAGATGTTTCAAAAAATAAAATTAGAGGGCAGAACACATAGAGAAATCTGAGATTTTCAGCTATACCAGGGAAGATGGAAAAAAATAGACTGCATTAATTTTATGAAAGCACAAATAGTAAACTTTATTGTCGATCAGATATACACAGCAGTGCAAGCTGAATTAAATTCCGTTGCTTTGGTCCCCGTGCAAGACACAACAATGAACACAGTTTGAATGACAGTAAGACTAATGCACATACAGTAACAATTAAAATATTAACATTGGACAGGAATACATTAGATAATATTACACTAGTAGGTACTGCAAGACTATGACTTCACAATAGGATTGCTTAGAATATTGCACTTCATCAGTTGTAGTATGATATTGATACTGATGTTCATATTGCACATGTATATAGTGGTGACTCACTCCTGACTACCGCACATTCGGGAAGTATTAGCATAAGAAATCAGGCTAATTATACCAGTTATTGAAGCAATTTGCCACAGTGATTACTAAAGCTGATACGTCACAGCAAGTGGCATACTGATCTATTTGCTGTCATGCCTGCCATTCAAGTTCAGCAGCCTTATGGATAGAGGGAAGAAGCACCTGTTCAGTCTAGATGTTTTGCAGTGTAAGCTGTGATACCACCTACCCGAGGAAAGGTGGAAGTACTTGTCATGGGCAGGGTGAGTGGGATTGTTGATTCTCTTCCTAGCCTTTCCCACACACCAAATCTTGTGCAGATCATCCAATGGATGGAAGTGAAGAAAGAATAGTTGTGTAAAATCTTACCATAACCATAGATGTCCTCCTCTTCCATGTTGCAGTATTCTTGGTGTGGGATTTCCTGCCTTCAGGTGACTAGTACGTCGGCTCCTAAACAAAAGCTTCAGCTTGGCTGTTGCAGCTGCGTGGGACGTCACACGTAGGGCCATAAATCAGGGACCTTGTGTGTGACGTCTGCATGCACAATCCTCAGAACTTGAAGCTAAGCAGGCAAAGTAGATAGCCTAACAGGATAGGCTGCCAAAGGTGACATGTATAAGGCCCTGGGTCTCTTCTGTAATGGAAATAGGCATCAGAGAGCAGTTAGAATGGTAGAGTCAATGAGGGGGAATGGTGGGTGGGAAGGAATACTGCAACATGTAAGAGGACATCTACGGTTATGGTAAGATTTTACACAACTATTCTATGTACTACTTCTATGTTGCAGTATTCTTGGTGTGGGAGAGTACCACAGCTTAGTTTGATGAAAGGTTAGCGGATGCAGGAGATGATTCCCAAAGCCTTGTAGGATTGCCCTGGCAAATCCTGCATGTGCTTTAGAGATTTGGTCCAATTTGTAATGTTTGGTGAAAGTGTGGACAGTGGACCATGTAGCTGCTTCCATAATGGAAGCTATGTCCATGCTTTTTTGGAAGGCCTTGGAAGTGCCACTGCTCTTGTGGAGTGTGCCTTAACCCCAACTGGAGGTTTTTTCCATGGTGTGAGTAGCAGAAACCAACTGTCTTTCTAATCCAGGATGCAATGGTCTGTTTGGTGACTGCCTTGCCCAATGCCCTGGGGTGGAAAGATGCAAAGAGTCGTTTTGATTTCCTGATGTCTTTAGTCATGTCCAGGTAAAATCTCAGTTGCCAGTGGACATCTAGGGAGTGGAGTATCCTCTCTCGTTGGTTAGTGGGAGAGGGGAAAAAATTGGGTAGGTGAATGGATTGATTTAGAGATAAGTCATTGACTACCTTAGGCATGAAGGAAGGGTTAGTTCTCAGTGTGACCCTGTCCCTATGTAAATGGTGTAAGGCAAGCATGCCATTAAGGCTTGTAGCTCGTAAACACTTCTGGCAGAGGTAATAGCAACTAACAGTACTGGTTTCCAAGTACAAAACTGTAGAGAGACTGTATTAGCCGGTTCGAAGGGGAGCTGGGTGAGTTTTTTCAGGATGAAGTTCAGGTCCCATGGAGGAGGAATAGGCTTCTTAGGTGGTCTGATGTGTAAGACCCCTTTAAGGAAGGGTTTCACATGTAGCCTGGCTAACAAGGGAGGATCTAGAGGTAAGCAGGCTGATAATTCGGAGAGGTGCACTTTCACTGATGAATAGGAAAGTCCACCCTTTAAAAGTTGACACATATATGAGAGGACTAGGGGGGTGTCAGCCTCGTAAGGGTCCCTTTCCTGTCCTAGACACCACTGAGTAAATCTTTCCCATTTGGCAAGGTATGACTTTCTAGTAGTGGGTTTCCTGGCCTCCCTCAGGACTGACAGCACGCCCTCTGAATAGTGGTGTCTGAATGGTGTTAGTAATTTATCACCTACAGAGTCAGGGATAGCACTTGCAAGTGGGTGTAGGAGAGCTCCTTTGTCTTGTGTCCGAAGGTCCACCTTGTGGGGTTACTTGCAGTGATTGCCCGTGGCTAAATTGTATAGAAGGGGGAACCAGTGCTGCCTTGGCCAGTAGGGAGTCACTAGCAAGATTTTTGGTTTGTCCTTCCTGATTTTCAGAAGGCGTACAGGAACTTCCCCTCCCAGGTGAAACTGAAGGAGTCTACTCTCCAGGCTTGGGGGGAGTAAGTCTTTGTGCAGAAGGTCTGCAGCTGCCTGTTCTGGAGGGAGACAAACAGATCTATTTGTGTAGTGCCCCACTGGTGGACTATGTCTAGGAAGACCATCCTGTCCAGGATCCATTCGTGTTGTGGAGAGGATGTTCTGCTCAGGAGGTCTGCTTGCTTGTTGTCCTGTGAAGGGATGTAACTGACTTGCAGGAATAGGTTGTGCTGGGATGCTAGGTCCCAAATTAATAGGGCTAGCCTGCACAATTGGTATGCCTTGGTACCTCCCTGTTTGTCGATGTACCACATTACAGTGGTATTGTCCATCCCTATCGGAAGAGGAACTGGTAGCAGTAGTGGTAGGAAGGTCTGCAGAGCTAAAAGAACTGCTGTCATCTCCTTTACATTGATGTGTTTGGTTATCATGGGAGGTTGCCACTGGGCTTGGACTCTGTAAGAGTGCAAGGTGGCTCCCCAACCTGAGTCTGTGGCATCTGTATGCAATATTTGTGTGGGTTGAGGGGGCTGCAGTGGAAGTCCCGGGTATAGTTGTACTTGTTGGATCCACCAAATGATTTCCTTCTTTAAACAGGGAAGAAGGGGGATAACTTGTTCCAAGTGATTCTGGTGTTGTGACCAGATATTTTTGAGGTACCATTGCAGTTTTTGCATATGCATTCTGGCCAATGATAGCATGGGAATGGTTGCTGCCATCAATCCCAGTAATCAAAGGAATTGCCTTGCAGTGACTATCTGGGAGAACAAGACGTCCTGGAAGTGGGAAGTTAGAGATCGAACCTTGTCCTGTGGGAGAAAGACTTTCATTTGTTCTGTATTGATTCAGCAACCTAGGAATATCTTGTCCTTGTCTGGGTTCAGGGAAGACTTCTTAAGATTTGGGGTGAACCCTCAACTTTGTAGAAGGGACATAGTGAAGTGTAGATGCCTTAAGAGGGAATCTTTGGACTATGCTAGGATAAGGATGTCGTCCAGATATAGGTAAATCTGGATTCCTTGGATCCTGCAGAAGGCAATGGCTGGAGCTAGGCACTTTGTAAACACTCTTGGGGCAGTGGATATAGCAAACGGCAAGGCCGTAAACTGGAAGTGCGAGGATGGGCCAGAGAAACACAGGAAACATCTGTGTAGAGGCCCTGACGGGAATGTGCAGGTAAGGATCTTTTAGGTCCAAGGTTACCATGAAAGCATTTGAGGGTATGAGGGATAAGAGAGCGGGAAGTGAGCATTTTGAAGGTGGGTACCTGCAGGTAAAGATTTAGAAAGGAGAGATCTAAAATGGTTCTCCAGGGACCGTCCTTTTGAGGGACCACGAATAGACGGGAGTAGAATCCCTTTCCTTCTTGTCCTGTGAGTACTGGCTCTATTTTGCCTTGCTGTCGCAGGTCGGACAGAATTTGTTGAAGGAGATGGCATTGGTTTCTTGGGGGAAATGGAAAGCCCTTCCAAGGGGGAATTTGTTTCCAGGACAGAAAGTACCCTTTTTGAATAATGGTTAATACCCATTGGTCTGTAGTGATTTTTTTTTGCCAGAAGGGGAGACGGTGGGTAAGGCGAGCTGAGAGGGGCAAGACAGTCAAGCACTACTAGGACCTCCCCAGTCCTGAAAGGGTTGTCTAGGCTGAGGAGGTGGGCCAGGAGGCCTGGATGAGGAATGTCTTCTAGTTCCTCTTCTGGGTCTGGAGAAGAAGGAGACAGCAGAATGCGGGTTACCCCTAACAAAGATAGTCTTAGCTGGGTAGTTTCTACAAAATTTGGGTATAGGGGATACCAGGAGATGTTTTATATCCTGTAATTCTTTGCTTTTTTCTTGCAAATTCTTAAACAGGTCTGCAGATTGCTTTCCAAAGAGGAAATTGTGATCCAGGGGGGCGTCCAAGATTTTGGACTTGAAGTCCTCTGGCAGATTCTGTAGTCTAAGCCAGGAATATCTCCTAAGGATAGATGCTGATGCTGCAGAGCGAGCAGAAGCTTCTGCAGCAGCGTAGCTGCATTTTATGGAGTGTCTAGCCACTTGTAGGGCTAAGGACAATTTGGAGGAGATATCCATCTTAATTGGGCTGTCACGGATTGAAGCCAGCATAGAGGCGGCTTGGGATACCAAGTCCAGGGCATACTTGGTCATGTGTGTTTGATAGTTAATGGCTCTGAAGGCCAAAGTGGAGGACGTGAACACCTTCTTGCCTATCCTATCATTGGATTTGCTATCTTTATCCAAGGGCAATAGGGAGACGGAAAGTAACAACCTAGACTGTTTATCAAGGGCAGTGGCAATCACTGCTGGGTCTAAGGGTGGCTTTATGAGGAATTTTTGTTCCTCTGGCACCTTGTAGAAGTGGTCTGGATGCTTAGTTGCAGGAGGCTGAGAGTCAGGTGTTCTAGAGGCTGCAGCAAAGGCATCCAAGTATGCTGGAAGAATAGGGGGTACAGCTGTAGGGGAGAGGGACTCCACATGCAGCAGTTCAAAGTATCTTTTTGGGTTTCTGTCATTTGGGAAGTATCCCATTGGAAATTATCTTTCATTTTGGTGATGGTTTCACCAAATGTAATGTCTTCAGGTGGAGAATCCCCTTCCACAGAATCCTCATCAGGAGAATAATATTCCTTGGGAAAAACAATCTGGGATGCATAAGAGATGGATTCATCCGAGGAAGAGTAGGAAGATTCATGTTCTTCTTCCTCAAGGAGGGGAGCCATGGGGATGGAAGAAGCAGAGGGAGTCCTAGGGCTTAGCAGAGGCAATGTAGTTGTGGGTGAGGCAGAAGGCCTAAGTGCCATAAATGGCTGCATAAGAGAAGAGGTGAAGGCCTCCCAGTCTGGAGGGGCTTCAGAAGCAGGAGTAGTGCGTGTTGTTTTCTGCTTCTTTTTGGTAGGAGTGGCCTTAGGAGTCTGTCTAGAGCCGTGTTTGGCAGCAGCTGTATCAGAGGTTTGGATCTTGGTCGAAGGAACCATCAAATCTGGTTCCCCCTTGACAGCGACAGGTGTCGGTGTCTGAAAAAGCTCCGTGGACGTGCCAGTCGTCGGCTGTGCAACGGCCTCTGCGAGGGAGGTAGATGTAGCCGACGGATCCGCCGAGCGCTTCTCAACTCATACATCGGCAGTTGGTGACACGTCCGGGTGCGAAGTGGCAGGCGATGAAGGCCTAGGCATCTTGACCTTCTTACACAGAGGTTCTTGGGTGGCCTCCGAAGCGGGATCCATCCTGAGAGCCAGCCGTTTGAGGCACTGATTTTCTAAGTAAAGATTTAAAGCTGCAAGGCTGCTACGTAAGGTCTTAGGAACAAAAGATTTGCAAACAGGGCAGGCATTATTGCCGTGTTCCCGGCCTAAGCAGAAGATGCATTTGTTATGGGCGTCCTTGTGGGGAATTTGGCTCCCGCATTGGCACTTTCCTTTTTTCCCTGACATCAGCTGAAAGCTACAACAACCAAGCCTAAGCAATGCGAAAGATCAGTAAAATATTAGAAACGCAAAAAACCCAACGGGTTACTTATCTATAGTCGATCCGATGTCTGGAGAGCGACTGTACGATGCGAAGTCGTCTGCGACTTAAAAGTTCTGAGGATTGTGCATGCAGACGTCACACATGGGGTCCCTGGTTTATGGCCCTACATGTGACATCCCACGCAGCTGCAACAGCCAAGCTGAAGCTTTTGTATAAGAGTTGACGTGCGAGTCACCTGAAGGCAGGAAATCCTACACCAAGAATACTGCAACATAGGAATAGAAGGACATCCAATGACTTTTTCCACTGTCCTCACTACACCCATGAGAGCCTTGCACTCAGATGCTTTGCAGTTACCATCCCAACCTATGATATTATTTGAGAGAATGCCCTCGATGGTCCCCCTACAGAAGACTTTGAGAATGGACCGAGACAAGTTTGCCTTCCTCAGTTTCTGTAGCAAGTGCAGATGTTGTTGTGCCTTCTTCACTGTGCGGCTAATATGAGTCAACCCGGATAGGTCATCTCAGGTGTGCACCCCCAGGAACTTGGTGTTTTTGACTCTTTCCACTGCCGCCCCCTTAATTTTAGAGGTTAATGCATCTCCCGAGTCCTGAAGTCCACCATTAATTCTTTGGTCTTGCATACATTTAAGGCCAGGTTGTTGCTGTTGCACCAGCTTATCAGATGCTCCACTTCAACCGTGTAGGCTGTTTCCTCACCATTCCTGACAAGACCTATGACAGTGGTATCATCCATGAACTTGATGACTTTGTTGGATTCATGTTTGGCCATGCAGTCATGTGTCAACAAGGTGAACAGCAGAAGACTCAGGACGCAGCCCTGAAATTCCACAGCTGGAGTTGTTAGTTGAAAGGACCCATCATTCTATGCCCCAAACCTGGCTATGAGAAAGCAACCTAGACCTTTAAAAGTAAAGATGCAATCCTATCAACAGAAGTTGATTCTGACAAAACTGTGGCAGAAGGATAAAATACTAAAAGTGGAAGACAGCAGAGTGTTTATGGAGAATGATTACTCATTGTACACCAGGCAGAAGAGGAGTAAATTCATTCCACTATTCAGGGAATGATGAGATGCAGGTGTGAGATTCAAACTGCTGTACCCAGCTGCCTTCAAGGTATTGTTCCCTGGAGGGACAATCATTTTTGATGAAGCACAAGCTAAGGAGGAAATACAAAAGTTTATCAAACAAAAAGTGAGCTGTGAAACATAAGCAAATTCTGATTCTTGTTCTTCTGGTAATAAAGTCCACATACAGAATGCACCTGTGAAACCTTTTCCACTGTTTGAATGGAAAATATTGGAGAGAAGGAAGGTAGCATGAGAGTTGACTAGAAGAACTGAGAGTATGTTGGAAATGAAGCAGAGATAGGATTTGGGAGATGGAGGTGAACAGTAATAAAACCAATAACAATGTGGGATGACAATGCAACAATTATATTTGTTATAGAACAAGAAATTCTGGAAACATTGGACTTTTTCTAACTCTGCTGGACTTGTGGGGGACTCTAAAGTATATGCCCTACTTTTTGTCATTAATGTTCACAAAAATGTTTTCGGGAGGGGCAAGAGAGGGGAGAAAGTTAACTGTAAGTAAAGAAAACATTTTTTCTCAATACTGTTTTTGTGATGTATGGTTGTAACTAAAAAATAAGGCACTGGAGGGTTCACCAGGTAGCAAACCAACTTTAATGAACACAAAAAACAACAAAAACATCTTAAACTGGACCACACCGTTTTCATCAGCAACTTCCTCCGATGCGCATACCAACAAAAATGAGTCCTTTATATATAGTCCTTAATAGGTCCATTAAGTAACCAATCCACAAACACACCTTAGACTGTTCAGGAAGAGATTTTTATTGTTTTGTGATTGAGGTACTACCAATTGATCCCAGGGGTGGTCCCTGGGAGACACGCTTGGAGTACAGAGAGTTGTACTGGCAGTTGGAGTTAGAAGCAAACACACACCCTGGGTTAAATGACATGGTTTCTTTGAAACCAGTCTTAAAATTAAGAGCTGCTAAACTTTGATTTTTATTATTGCTCTAAAACTTTTGGCTAGTAGATGTCACTGTTTCATTAAGATCTCTACACAGCAGGCTTTTACAGATTTACTATTGTTTGCTTTTATCAGTATTTTTATATGAAAGTTTTAAATATTTTTTAATGTTTTTAAATGTATTTAATGTGAATTTACATCCCATATCTAGCTAAAGTATTACTTATTATTTTTACACTTGTACTGAATGGTAGTTCTATTCAGACAGGATCTGCATGCATTGTTTCCTATGACACCTTTTAAACATTTTAGTTTGTTAACATGTCTTTAATTGTGGATTGGTTACTTAATGGACCTATTAAGGACTATATAAAGGGCTCATTTTTGTTGGTATGCTCATCTGATGAAGTTGCTGACAAAAATGCTGTGGTCTAGTTTAAGGAGTTTTGTTGTTTTTTGTGTGTTCATTAAAGTTGATTTGCTACCTGGTGAACCCTCCAGTGCCTTATTTTTTGGTTATTTGTTTGGATTTGGGCACTTTTATTCCATTCTTTTCGTTTATTTGATGTATGGTTTTCTTTGCATGCCATCAAGTAAGTTTCCTCTATTTTAAGTGTAATGGGGATTGTACATAGGTGCTGCTGTTCTTTTTTTTACCTTCTTTCTCCCTTCTCTCTCTCCTTGTTCAGTTTTAAGAAATGTAGGCATTGCAATGTAAACAAAAAAGCCTGGTTAAAAGAGCATGACAAAATGAAATATTAATGTGCTTAGACTGATTCAGTAGCATGTTTTAAGAAAAAGCAAGAAAATGAAAAAAATATTCAATATTATGATGCTTTTTCTAGAAAATGAATGCATGCTTAGTAGCAATTCTGTATCTGGCCCTCATGTCTCCATGGAAACAATCTGATAAAGAGAAATTGGTTATATTCTGCTGGAGACTGACTGGTTGGGGGGAAAAAAGAAAAGAGAAACTGGCTAAGAGACAATGTTCTCTGAAAGCATTCAAGGGGTTTCCCTGCTGGGGGAGCTATAAAGATAAGACAAAACCAGTTAGCACTTAGTAAAATCACAGGTTGCACCATGCATATTAGCATGGATAACCTTTCTTTTAGGTTAACTCAAGTTTCTGTGTGGCTGTCAGTTTGGGACATTTGTTCTTATTAGGAGGGTAAAACTTCAATAGTTGAAGATGTACAAAGTTTTGTGCGCTAGTTTTACATTAATAGGTGTTAAGGGGTATTTTTTGTTTTGTTTTTTGAGGACTTTCAATAAAACAAATTTTTTATAAGACGTGACATAGGCTCAACGGGATATGATAAGAAACAACTATATAAAAGTTCAACCTGCCAACAGTGCATACATGTAACACAAAAGCTGAACTAGACATTTAACAAAAAAAGGTTATACATAAAAGGTGGGAATAAATAACTTTTTAATACAATGATGTTTTCTGTAATGTCTTTAAATGTCAATGGTCTCACAGATAAATACAAAAAAGAAAGAATAGTGAACTATATTAAAAAATGTAGAGTGCAAATAGCTATGTTACAGGAGATGCACTTGGAAAGATTTGAAAATGTGAATTTGATAAACAAAGGTTTTCAGGATGGTCCTCCAGATATTAATTGCAAGAGAAGCTCCAACAGTGATAGAAGATGGTAAGGGGCTAATGGCAAGGGAGAAAGATTACACTGGCATGTATTTATATTCCACCTAAAACTGATCTAATGGAGCTTAACAACATTTTGGAAGAAATAATCAGTTTTCAACAAGAAATATTACCTGTAGGTGGGGACTGGACTTTGATTTGCAGCAGTGAAGATGCGTCTGGGGACACAAAAGACAAAGTAAAACAAAGGAGGGTAGATTTTTTTGAAGAAATGAAAATATTTGGCATGGAAGATGTGAATTCAGTAAGAGGAGTTGACTGACTTTATACATTATTCCCAAAGATGTAACAACTGGGCTAGGCTATATAGAATTTACATTTCACAGGAACATGTGCATTTAATTGAAGGTCTTGATACCCACCCAGTAACAACTTCAGATCATGCACCAATAATAACTAAAATAAAAAAACACAGGGTAATGAAATAAAAATGAGACATTGGGGTTTTCCCACCTATCTGTTGAAAAGAGAGGAGTTTAAGGAATGGGTAGTGTCTGAGATTATTCAGGAGCTACTCAACAGGATAGGAATCACTTCTAAAAATATAGCTAGGGAATAGGATAAAATTAACGTGAAGTTTAAAAATAGGGTGGAAATAAAAGAAAAGGAAGCTGTGCTTAGGAAGTAACAAGAATTATTTAGAGGGACTAACAAATGTTAAAATTTTGCAGAACAGGGGGAATCTCACAGAACAAGAAAAAGATCAACTGCAGAATGCTAAGCAGGAGATGATAAGGGACTACCTCGATAATATACACTAGTTTAGAAAGATTGTACTTAAAACAACTGTTTTTTGATAACACTAGAGCACAAAAACATTTAGCACAATGACTCAGGCAAGAGAAAGTAGAATAGGCTGTCACCAAACTTAGGGAGCCTATAAACAAGGAAGGCAACAAGAGATCCTGTAAAGGTATTAGAAACATATCAGAAATTTTATGAAAGTCTGTATAAAGCAGGGAAATACAGAAATCAAGAAAAGATTCAAATGAAAATGTTTATGGAAACATTAAATATGCCAAGGTTAGAGTTAGATGAGGTTCAATTAGTAATGGTTAGAATAGGAGGAGATGAAATAAAAAACTGTGAAGTATAGCCAATCTACCGGAAAGTCTGCAAGAATTGATGGTATATCTGTCGAAGTTTGGAAGCTAGGAAGGAAAAAACGGATAAAGATCTGGAAAGTTTTAACAGTATTTTAGGAGGATGAGAAGTACTAACATCTTGGGAGAAAGCAGTGGCAGCTGTAATACCTAAAGAGGGCAAAGATTCATCAGATTCAGCTTCATACAGGTCCATTTCAATACTAAAGCAAGGCTATAAAGTATTCATGTCTATAATGGCTAAAAGAACGGCAAAAGTAATGTCAAAATTGATAGATATGGATAAATGTAGTTTTGTGGTGGGGAGGCAAACATTTGACAACATCAACAGAACACTGATGATCCAGAGGGAAGCAGAATCTAAGAAAATACCATGGTTGTTGGTGGGTATTAATGCAGAGAAAGCATCTGCAGAATAAGCTGGGACTTTATGAGCAGGGCAATAAAAGCATTTGCATTTCCTGAAAAAAATATATAAGGTTGATTAGGAGAATATAGGAGGGATTGGAGGTGAAAATAAAAGTAGGTGGGGTCCTCTGTGATAACTTCTGCTTGAGTAGAAGAACCAGGCAGGGGTGCCCTCTTTCCCCTTTATTTGCATTATATTTAGAACCATTGGCAAAGAAAAAAAGGGACTCAGAAATTCAAGGATACAATTGGTATGGCAGTCAAGAAAAGCTGGCTCTATTTGCAGATGATATTATTTTATTTCTGATAAACCAGAAAGAGACATTACAGTGTTGTGGAACAGTTTCAGACGGTTTCAAATCTTTTTGGGATACAAAAAAAAAAAAAATCAACAGCAGTAAATTACATAAACACACATAAAATGGTTCAGCCATATCAGTATTTATGAGGACACGATAAAATGAAGTATTTAGGATTATGGAGTAAAAATGGTTCTGATGTGGCAGCTAAGAATATATGGGAAGAGATTAAACAAAAGACAATACAAAAAATGAGAAAATGAAATCTTTGTTATATGGATATTGGTAAGAAGATACAAGCAGCTAGAATGTTTTAGTCCCTTAGTCTTATACACAGATCAGACATATTTTTATCAATCAGAGAAGTTGTGGATAGCAACTAATAAAGAGCTGAAGGACTTTATATCTGGGAGGGGAAGATGACAAGAATCAAGTGGGATAAGCCAATTATTCCAGTAAAACACGGAGGATTGGGATTACTCAATTTTAATGGGTATTTCAGAGCTACACATAGCACAAGCAGAAAACTATAATTCAAAGTGGAAAGGGATGATGATGAAACAAGGGGGAAAGCTCAAGAAACAAGGAGAGACTTGGATTTTCGATGCGGACCTTTAAGGAGAATAACAATCATACAAAATATTATATCTATAAAGTAACAGAAAGCATCCTAAGAACTAAGCCAGCAAAGAAGGGGAGAAAAGAGATTATGTTGATGGGATGACTGCAATTACGGATAGAGACAATAGGCAAGGGGGGGGGGGCTGGAATTTATTGGAAAAAAATTGGCAAAAGAACCAATGTATTGGGAGCAAATAACTAGAGAGGGAAAGATGATACAATGGGAAGACATCAAGAATTTATTTGAACTGCAGGTTAGAGACTGCCTTCCTATCAAGGACTGACATCAGAGTATCGGCAAAGAGAAAGAAATAGGAGAACTTTATGAAAGACCAGCACTGGTAGAGTTTTAGCAAAATCTATAACAGAAGCTGCCATTAAAAAAGGAATAAGTAGTAGAGGATATAAAATACTGCATGATAACTAAAATAATCAATCAGAGGAGGTTAAGAAAGGATTGGAAAGAGACGGAATATGCAATTCAGAAAGAAACAATGGGATGATATATCCACGTCTCCCAAATATACAACAAAATCTGGACGATTTAGAATTTTTGCTTGGAAATGTTTGCATAGATATTTTTATACCCCTAAGTGGACTCCAGAGAATATTTTCTCAAGTGGACAGCAAATGTTGGAGGTATTATGGGAAGAAAGAGGTAATTGGGAACATATTTTCTCAGAGTGCAGTGAGTTGGCAGACTAAGAATTCCCTCTGAGTTGCACTGTTAGAGATGCTGGGTAGGCAGATTGGTGTGAAAAGGGAGATGATTTTTCCGAGCCATGATACAATATCTGAACTGCCTAGACATGGGCAAGGCCTTGCTGCATCTAATTATGGTAGCTGCCAAGAAAGCAATTACTAGAAAATGGAAATCAAAATCTAAACCAAATATACTAGAAGTAGTGAATACAGTAACAGAGATAAAACAACTGGAATTGAGATCTTTAGGAAAAAGGTAGGAGTAAACTACATAGGAAAAAATGGGAATTGTGAGAACAATACATACAGAGGAGGAATGAGATTTAAAAGAGGGCAGGACTTATATGAGCTATGTAATGTTTGACTGAAAATGATTGGGTAGATAAGTGATGCACAATGTTTGCAACTGGGAGTGTGTCAGAATGGTTTGTGATGTAAAATGCTTGCAACTAGGATTGTGATGGTATGGTTTGTTTTCATTTATATAAATGTAAGATTGCCTATGTTGTAAGTGATTGTTTAATAAAGATGTTTCTTGTTTAAAAAAAGGGCAGGAATTTAATAATTTATGTAATGCTGCTTAGGTTATATGACATATAGCAATATATGTGAAGTATAATCTTTGTAAACACGAATTTCTTTAATGCAGCTTGATCACTTTTATATAAATGTAAATTTGTCTACGTCACAAGTGATTCAATAAAGGTGCTTAAAAAAACATTACCTCAGTATTAAGCTGTCTTCTAGCCTAGAAGATATGATGAATATTATGTACAACCACTCCCTTTTCAGAGTTACTAAATTCTGCCAAGCCTCCAGTATATCAGTTTAGCAAACTCATCATTCTTGTACTTTCTGTTTTTCTGCTGGAGGCACAGCTTCCTTGTTCCCCAGTACAAAACTGAAGGGCAACAGCACAAGTAAGAGGCTAAGAGAATGCTTTAATAATACACAACAGAAATACACACTCCCATTCTATCAAATAACATTTCCATTTTTTCCATTCTATCAGATATATTTCATTATTGTCATACTGAAGTATGGAAATCAAGAGTGCCACAAAGTGTCCAGTTTTTCCTGTACACCCCCCCCCCCTCTGGATTTATCCGCTACAGGATTTATTCAGAGCAAGCAGGTGTGTGTACATACACACATGAGGGGGGACTTCATGAAAGTCAAATTAAAGACATTTACAGAGCAGTGCAGCCAAGCTAAATGCCACAAAGTAACTGAGCAGTGCTAGCCTGCATAGCAGCATTATATCAACATACCTTAGAAGCAGTGCTGCTTCACTGTGCATGGATGATGTGTATGACATAGCATTGCCACCTATCCATTTTTTTTCAAGACTATTTGGAAATCAAATTGACTGTACAGTAGTCCAGAAAACACTGTACAAACTCCAGTATTCTGCTTCAAAAAAAGAAACAGACTATTGGAGTTTGTTAAAAAAAATTGCACAGTAAATCTGCAGAAAAAAGGAATCATGATCCGAAAAACAGGGCATTATTCTGCTTTGTGTGATGCGACAATGATGTCAAAAAAAGGTTAGAAAGTGGGTGGGGCATGGTTAGGACTATGGGTGGTGGCCTGAGTCCAGTTTTAGCCACAAGGAAAGGTGGCAACCCTAGTACATCATGACAAATCTGTCCCTCTACAGCAGTACAAGCAGCTACATGTAGAGCTGCAGTGCCTAGAGAAAGCTGTTGGCATAAAGTGACAATTAAGGAGCATAGAAAACAAAACAGCCAACAGGAACATCAACGTGGGTATGCAAACTGCGGTGGCCTCCATGTTCATCATACACACTGGCAGTACACAGGAAAGTAGAGAGTGGAGTATAGCAAGCACAAGAAAAAAAAATACAAAGTAATCAATATGAAATGGAGGGTGAGGGTGAGTGATTCATAGCAGTATAAATAAGGCAGAGCTTCCTAGTTATAATATTTAAAGAGTGTGTGTGTGTGTGTGTGTGTGTGTAGCAAAGTCCAGGTTCATAGGTTCATACTAGGCTATCTGCCCAAGGGCATTTACAAGCCTAGCCCATAGTTATGTGGCTTTCGCCACCCCTTTAGTTTGAATAAAAACTATGCCTATCATTTTGCTGTGCCTCTGTCAAGGTGAGGGTTTAAGGTGACTTCCAGTGTTTCAAAAACCCAATGACCTACAGGTAAATGTTATTGCCATAAGAAAAAAAAACTCACTAATATTTGTAGTGTATGACCTAACTCTGACAACCACAGAGCATGGTTTCAGTTAGTGTGGACATTTAAAGGTACCTTATTTGAGCATTGCCATGCTTAAATCCTATATAAAGTGACACAGCAATATGCATAGATGTCACCTGTCATCAGTACAGAGGGTAGTAGATGTGCAGATTGAAAAGTGGTGATGGGGAGTCGGGGCCTAGTGCAGCATTCTGAGGATCTGCCTTTTGAATGGTAAGGGACAGGAAAAGTTTTATTTAACTTCACCATTTTCTGCTGGCTACAAAACTAACACGATTTTGCACTTATCCATAATGAAGCATCTTATCTCCCTAAGATGAAATACAAAACATCGCAACTAAAATATCTAAACAGTAGCACAACACCAGCACAAAACATCATTATAAAGATCATCCCAAAAATATTCAACATCAGCATTTCTGCAGACAGGCTATGACTTCTGCACCCACTAATGTGGGGAGGTTTATGTCTATCTCAAGAGTCTAAATATAGTACCTTTGAAATCACACATACTTGGAGAAAAGGGAAAAGTTAATAAACAGACACATACCTTTCTTTTTTTCCAAGTTAGACTACCTCAATGATATTGACAAAACACGTGACAAACCACTGTCCAATATACTGACATCAACAACACTTAACTAATATTCTCACATCTCTTCAAGTATTGACAAAAATAAACTTTAGAGCTCTTAATCTGCATACTGTTCAGCTGCAAGTGATGATAGGTTGAGATAAGTGACTTCACCAAAGAGAAGCTTGTGGCCAGTCTTGTTGGCCATTGAAAGTGTTTAACAAGCTGATGCATATGATTCATGGGTTGCCTACACTATGCAGCTGCTAACATCCCTGATGTCATACCAGTATAATTTTATAAAGTGGTACATGTGTGGAAAACAGCAGGCTGGGGAGAGGAAGGCATATTTATGAATGGACAGATGAAAAGAAATCGCCGGTCGAAGGATTTTGCATGGTCAGTGAGAATAACAGTCGGTTTGTGCTAATCGACAAACTCATAATTCACCCTTCTGTACATAGCAGCTATCAGGTACAGTATATGTATAGTTCCACCTATTTTGCATGTGTTATACATTTTTGTCTATGAAAGATATGCCTCAGGAGACAGATCTGGTGGCAAAGGATAAAGGCTCAACTCTTGTCCAGATGATCCACATTCAGCTAGTGTCTCTGACAAATGATGGAGCTGACAGGGGAGGAAGGAATTCAGTGGTCACTGCTGGTCATTCATTCTTGGGAGAAGGAGGTGGCTGTACTCTGCCACTTAAGTGACATCTGATAGATATTGCCAGGACATCAGTAAGAATGACACTCTGAGGCATTTAGATGTACTCTAAGGATTTATTATTCATAGGTCACAGGAGATTACTAGGCTATAGACCCAGAGGTTATTTTAAGCCTACCATTTCATCCCAATATAATATACCACAGAAATGCTAATCAATACCCAAGATTGCACTTAATGATGACTGCCTATGTCTGGGAGGGTTGTGTGCTCTATACCTGGTAAGAATTTACAGTGCTCCATCCACTCGTCCAAGTTCCTCTTGAAGAGTGTCAAAGAGGTGCTCTGTTTCACATGAACTGGTAGCCTGTTCCAAAGATGCGGCAGTTGCTGGGACATAAATCTGTCCCTCCAGTATGCTCTATTTAAATTGCAGGCCATATTTAGGTCCCAAGTCGAAGGCCATATTTAGGTCCCTGGAATGGGTAGCCCTAGTCCCAAATTATTTACGGATATGCAGCAAATTAGTTAGGTTTGGGTTTTGAATTGCTCTACAGGCCAGGCATAAGTCTCCATAAGAAGTCTATACGATACAGAGTATAGTGACAAGGGCTTTAGTCTGTCTGTGTAAGGTACATGCTGGAGCTCCTTGATCTTCTTTGTTAGAAACCTCTGAGGTCTCTCTAATTGCTCTAAGTGCCTAGTACAGTACATGCTAAAAGGGGTGTTATACTTAACTATGGGCCAGATAAGTGCCGAGTACGGGGGGGGGGGGTTATAACTTCTTTTGCTCGAGGCAGTGCCTTTACCAACCAACTGTGCCATGCAGAAAGCTTTCCTTACTACAGTGGAAACATGGTGATCAAAGTCAAGGTCACAGTGGACATGTGATCCCAGGTCCCTTACCACTTCATGGGTACTTAGGGTACTGTTGTTGATTTTATAGTGTTTGTGCTGAAGGGAATGATGATGCATTTCTCTGCATTCAGTTTGAGACCGTGCCTAATACACCAGTCGCTGGTCTGCACGAGACCCTCCTGGAGTAAAGTGACTAATATTTGGGGATTCAACGATTGCACGTAGTTTGCAGTCTGCAAACTTGGTCAGCCACAGCCCCTTAGTTTTGACCTGAACTTCTGAAAAGTATACACTAAACAGTAGGGGGCTCAGCACTAACCCCTGTGGCACCCCACTGGTAACAGGTCTGCTGGTTGATGTGAAGTCGCACACTTTGACAGTGTGTGTCCAGTCTGTCAGCCAGTTGGCAACCCATCTTACAACGAAGGGGTTTACATTCAGTTTGCCAAGTTTATTGAGAATGCCTGAATGTGGGATTGTGTCAAAAGACTTTGCCAGGTTGAGGTATGCTGTGTGTACAAATCTGTCCTCATCAATGGCCTTGGTCACATTTTCAAAGAAATTCGCCAAATTTAACAGGCAAGATCTGCCCTTCACAAAGCTGAACTGGGTAGGATCCAGGGTTTGGAGGTCACCTATGTCTTTATTTATGAGGTCCATAAGATGTTTTCACACAAAATTCACCATTTTTTTTTGTAAATTATGTCATTACCTACACTTGACTCATATTTTATAATTATCAGAATAATTGAAGATTTTACATAAAATATACTCTACAGTTAAGAAAAATCACATTATGGGGGGGGGTTAAGTGAAAACTTGGTCTCAGCATTCTTAATTGTGTTGGGGTTCATTAATCACTTGAAACTTCAGCTGAAGCAAAACTTCAGTAGCAAAGACAATAAATACCACAGTAGGTGTGAAGGGTGGTAAAATTTCTCCATTCATCCCAGAGAGACAGTTAAAAGAGGTGAAAATATCTCCATTCGCATTAACGAGGTGGTACAGACAGACATTTATTCTTCAGGTCTAACAGATTCCCACCCTATCAATGCTTCACAATTAAGGGATTGTAATTTCAGTTTATGAAAAGTGGCACCAAAAGCCATTATTAGTGGGGTTTGGCTCTGTAGGAGCTATGACATGCTTTAAAGTTCCTGCAGGATTTTTGGCTCAGTTGAGGTCATACAGTGAGAGTGAAAACCTGGAGAAGAGTTTAGAGTATTTTTTTTTTTTATATTGGTTCTCATGTAAAAGGGGAAATACTCCTGTTGGGCCATGTTCTATAGATAATGGCCGTGTTTTGTTACATGGGTACTGGCTATACAGTTACAGTTTTGGGAAAATGATTTGAAATGGTCATGTTTGTTTGTAGAAGATGACTACTACCAGAAAAATGTGTGAACCATACACATACCTGGCAGCTGCTGAGTATTACAGGTAAGTGCGACTTTTTATTTTTTCATAGACTGCAAAATAGCACATATTGAAGAAATATGTACAAGTTATACATTCAGTATACTTCTGCAGTGTTTTTTGACTGAACACTAAGGTTTGTAGCATTGACTTCAATGTAATGCTTTGCAGCACTGGTTTTGTTTATTTTGCACGTTTCCTATTTTAACTTTGATGTGGGTGGGTGGGTGGTTATTTACTCTTGGATGGGATTTTCCACAATTTTATTTTTTTTTTTTAATTTCAGCTCTGGGATTCATTAACATCTACAATAAGTGTACACTGTTCTGAGTGAACAGACAACACAAGCATAACTCAAACCTTATTTTCTGCTAATTTTAGTTTCCCCTGTTAATTTTCTTGCAGCATTAAATACTAAGGGAAATTTATAAAGGTTACCACTACGTGTAGACTACATGAACACTTAGTATAATCTTTCTGAGTGACAGAAAGCACAAAAAATGTGGTAAGGATGTTCTTGAATACACATCATGTACACTCAGTGTCGGTGTTATTGAATCTGGCCCCAGGTTTATTTGTTTAAACTAAAATACATTATGGGGATCACTTTATTTTCTGATAGGTGGGAATTAGCTGAGCATTTGCTTGCGAGTGCATCTGTACTTTGTGCACTTTCAGGTTAGTCCTGTCTTGTTTGAGGTTAACAATCAGGAATGTGAGTGTTTATTGTGGCTTCCTGATGAGGATCTCTGTACACAAGCTCTGCAGTTGGACAAACTCAGGTTCTTTGCAACTTAATCTAAAATGACTACTGTACAACAGTCCTCATTAGCCTACTTTGGTAGTGTTGTCACAGTGGTCCATGAAGAGAAAACTTAGGGTCTCAAAGTTTCTTGGTCACTTGGTTTGTATGACACACAGCAACCTGGAGTCAGACATGTGTATGCATGTATTCATGTGCCTGTAAGGGGGCCTATTATCCCTTTAAAACTCCACACTTAGTTCATAGTAAAGCTCTGTATTATAATATGCTAGTGTTTCATTTATTTATATTGAACTGTTCTATTGATGATGTTGGCAGTCAGAGAGTTCTACTGTCAAAGTCTTGTAAGGTATGCCTAAGGTGGCAGTACAAAGGTGGGGTTTGCTGCTGGGCAACTGATGTAGTGCTTCTTTCAGAAATTGCCTATACTTAATTTTTGACTTATTTATGTTTATATATTTAATTAACATTTGTTTACCGGGAGTGTCTGACAGGGACGAAGGCCATTTTCAGTGTAGGACTGGGGAGAAAACCTCCATAGGCAAGTACAAAAGATTACTACAGACATATAAGAAATTTACAAACATACAATGAAAAGTACAGTTTTGTACCTACCATAAATGTAGATGTTTGAGTGTTCACCCTGCTGCAGTCATCACACTTGGGTTATCCTGCCGTCAGGCGGTCCCGCAGTTGGCCCGAATTCCAAAGTCTTGGTCCGGCATCGGTTGCTGTCGCTTCTTCCCTGATGTCAGTGCATCAGGGGTATATAAGAGGCATCCGATGCCATTTTCTTCAGTTTTTCTTGCCCCAGATGTCAGGTGCCCCCAAAAGGTAGGCAAAAAAAAAAAAAATAATAAATATATATATATATATATATATATATATATATATATATATATAAATACATATGGCTATATAAAAATAAAACAAAACCCTTAGGTACAAGCAAATACACCACAGAGGTAGAATAGGATAAAGTGGTAGAGATAAGTTCAGCTAGTTCAGAGGGGATGGAGGGAGGGTAACCTGGACTGCAGCAGGGTGAATACTCGAACATCTACATTTATGGTAGGTACAAAACTGTACAATGTTCATCGTGTTACCCTGCTGCAGTCATCACACTTGGGTTGAATCCCAAAGCTAAGGAGGGGAGGTGGAATCAAACAGGGTTAGAAGAGGCTAGTAGGCCCTGCAAAACTGCAGTGGCAAAACCAGCTCTAGTCTTAGAGTAAAGAGGTAAGTGATAGTGTTTGGTGAAGGTGTGCACTGAACTCCAAGTAGCAGCTTCCAGAATATCCTTGGTTGGCACTCCCCTGAGAAAGGCTGCTGATGTAGCTGTAGCCCTGGTGGAGTGGGACCTAATGTTAGTAGGTACTGGTTTCCCATGATGTGTGTAACAGAAACGTATGAAATGTCCTATCCATTTAGAAATGGTCTGTTTTGAGATAGCTTTTCCTTGTGATCCTGTAGCATAGGCTACAAAGAGCTGGTCAGTTTTTCTGAAAGCCTTAGTTTTATCCAAGTAGTAACGTAATTGCCTGTGAATGTCCAAAGAGTGCAGGAGTCTTTCTCCTTTGTTCTGGGGATTTGGGAAGAAGGTGGGCAAGTGAATGGTTTGGTTTAGGGCCACACTGGATACCACTTTTGGCATAAAGGAAGGATTAGTTTGTAGAGAAACTCTATCTTGATGAAAAATTAGGAAAGGCTCCACTGCCATTAGTGCCTGTAGCTCTGAGACTCTTCTAGCTGAGGTTATTGCTAGTAGTAGGGCAGTTTTCCATGAAAGAAATTTTAGATCAGTTGAAAAAGCTGGTTCAAAGGGCGGCAGTGTAAGCTTCTCCAGGACAAAGTTGAGATCCCAAGTAGGTGTTGGAGCTCTCATTGGCGGTCTTAAATTCTTAGCCCCTCTGAGGTACTGTCTTAGGAGTGGATGTGAAAATAAAGGAGGATCCATGCTGTAATGAGCTGAAATTGCTGAGGCGTGGATCTTAATAGATGAAAAGGAAAGTCATTTGTGTAACATCTCAGTTAAATATTGTAGAATCTGAGGAATGTTTGGCTCCAGGGGATTTAGGCCTTTAGCCTGGTTCCAGGAGCAAAATCTTTTTCATTTGTCTGAATAAGTTTTCCTGGTGCTGGGCCTCCTGGCCTCCAGAATGACATCCATTACAGCTTTGGATAAGGTGTTGGCTGGTTGTTTAGGTAATTTGCCATGCAGCCAGGTTTAAAGTCTTGAGCTGGCTGTGTAGAATCAGATTGTCTCGCTGGGTGAGCAGGTGAGGAATTTGTGGCAAAATCCATGGTGGGCCCTGGGCCATGGTCCTTAAAATTGGATACCAATGTTGGCGTGGCCAATCTGGTGCAACGAGAATCATTTGTGGCCTCTCTAATCTGACTTTCAGCAGTACCTTTGCTAGAAGAGTCAGTGGAGGGAAGGCATACACTGTTAATGTTTTCCAACTGAATGAGAGAGTGTCCACTTTCCAAGCTACTGGATGGAAGGTCCTTGTGCAAAATTTTTGAAGTTGGTGGTTGTGGGGGCTTGCAAACAGATCTATGTCTGGGCGTCCCCATTTTTGAGCTATCATTGCAAATACTTGTGGATCTAATTTCCATTCGTGTGGATCCATGATGTTTCTGCTTAGGTCGTCTGCCAATGTGTTTTTCTTTCCTGGCAGGAATTGTGCTTGTAATTGTACCTGGTAAGACAGTGCAGTGTTCCACAAGGTCATTGCTTGCCTGCATAGAGGGTAGGAATGTGTGCCCCCTTGCTTGTTTATGTACCACATAACTGTGGTGTTGTCTGTCCTTATTAGTAGTTGTCCTGGGTGTAGAAGGTCCTTGAAAGCTGTTAGGGCATTCTGCACTGCTAGCATTTCTTTTTGATTGATATGCAGGTGTCTCTGATCTGTAGTCCATTTGCCCTGAATGCACTGTCCTGCCATGTGTGCTCCCCAGACATAGTCCGATGCATCTGTTGTCATAGCTTGCCTGGCTGTGGGTAAGGTGAAAGGCTGACCCTTGTTGAGGTGACATGCCTGTGCCCACCATAGAAACTCCTGTTGAAGGCAGGGAATGAGTGGAATCATTGTTTCCAAGCTGTGGCTGTGCTGAGTCCATACACTTTTCAGGTACCATTGTAATTTCCTCATATGCAGTTTTGCAAATGGTATTAGTAGAATGCAAGATGCCATGAATCCCAAGGCCTGCAGACTTTTTCTTGCAGGGAGTTGGGTTTTTGTTGCCATTATTTTGAAATATTGAAACAGTTGTCTTTGTTTGTCTGGCGTGAGATAAGACATCTGGGCTGTTGTATTCAAGCTGTTACCCAGGAATGTTATGTTTTGTGAAGGCACTAGTTTTGATTTCTTTTCGTTTACTGTGTACCCTAGGCAACTTAGAAGGTGTTTGACAAATGCCAGATGCTGTAAAAGAATGTCCTTGCTTTCTGCTTGAATAAGACAGTCGTCCAGGTATGGGTATATTTGAATTCCTCTTTGTCTTCAGTATGCAATTACTGGTGCCAGGCATTTTGTGAAGACCCTGGGCGCAGTAGATAAGCCAAAGGGCAGTGCAGAGAATTGATAATGCGTTGAACCTGCAATGAAGCGGAGGTATCTTCTGCAATTTTGTCTGCTAGGGACATGCAGGTATGCCTCCTTGAGGTCCAAAGTGACTAGCCAAGCATTCTTGCCCAGCATGGGAAGAAGCTGCTGTAGTGTTAGCATCTTGAATTTTGGTACTTGCAGATAGATCCAGAATGGGTCTCCATGCTTTGCCCTTTCTTGGAACTAGGAAGAGTCTTGAGTAAAATCCTTGTCCCTGCTCCTGTGTAGGTACCTATTGAATGGCTCTCATGTTCATGAGAGCTGAAATTTGTTTTGTGCCTCTGCCCATTGATTTGGTGGCAGGTTTGGCATTTCTTTGATCCTTGGTAAGGTATGAAAGTGGAATCTGTATCCTTGAGAGACAATGTTTAGAACCCATTTGTCTTTTGTGATGATGTGCCAGTTGTCTGCAAAAAATGCTAGTTTTCCTCCCAAGGGTGTTGCCAGGAGAGATTTGATCGGTAGTTTGAGGATAGAATCATTGTGTCTGCCTTCTGCTAGCTTGGGGCCTGTCTTCTCCTCCTTTCTGGGTAGCAGAACCCCATTGGCGAGGTTTGTAAGGTCCCTGTGACTGACCTCTGCCCCTTGGGCGTCTGTATTTGCCCCTCTGTGATCTGTCTGAAGCTGGAAAGGACCAATTTTTGTTGGCCAATTTCTGCTGAAGCGAGGGGGTTGTACCTGCAAGAAATCCTTGACCGTTTGCATAGATTTAGCCTTATCCTCCATTTTCTTTAAAACCTCTTCTGCTTTGATACCAAATAATACATCCTGTTGTAAAGGTGCATCTAATAATTTTGCTTTAACATGGTCAGGGAGGGTTTGCGCTTTTAACCAAGCATGTCTACGAATGACTGAGCCAGTAACAGCTGCTCTACAGGAAGCTTCCAGTGAATCAAATCCGCATTGTAAAGTATGCTTGCCCACCTGTTCAGCTGCATGCAACAGATCCTGCATTTCCTTGAACTCAGGCTGTTCTGAGTGTGTGCCCATTTTTTGTTTTAACTGAGACATCAGGAATTGTTGATATTTCAACATGTGAAACTGGCAATTTAATGCTCTCATAGCCAGAGTTGCAGAGGTGTACATTTTCTTGCCCCATCTATCTAGGGCTCTGGAATCTCTTTCAGAGGGCACAGGATTTTTAGCCATAGAAGCATTTTCTCCCTTAGGACCCTGGGATATGGTTTCTGGGTCAGCTACAGGGCTTTTATAAAGGAATTTGTGTGTGTCAGGTACTCTGTAGTATCTGTCTGGTTTGGCTGGAGCAGGAGGTACAGAGTCTGGATTTAAACTAGACTCCAAGTAGACATCATCCACAATATCTAAAACAGGAGGAATAGCAAGAGGTCTGTGCTGAGGCAATAAAAGGAACTCTCGGAGCCTTTTCTTAGAATCTGAGTAATACTGGCCTTCCCAGTTGAAATGTTCCCTTATGGTATGTAATGTTTCCCCAAAGTAGTAGTCTTCAGGGGGAGATGCTGAGGGAATAGAGTCTTCAGCATCAGAATCCTCATAAGGTGGAAAGGTGTAATCCTGGTCCTCAGAAGAATCTGAGGAGAGAGAAACCTGGTCAGAGGATGCATAATCCTCCTCTTGTCTTGGTCTTTTATCAGGAGGGGGATGGGAAACCTTGATAAGGGTATTTAAATCTTCAGCCATCTTAAGCATCTGTTTCTTAGGCATGGGGCCTTGACCTGTAGACTGATGAACAGTTTTCTTAGGTTTTAAAGGAGTTTTAAGTTTAGCATAAGATTTAATGGTGAGTGTAGTCGGTCTGAAGACACCTTCTGCAACCGAAGGTGTTTCCTCTGCTCCGGTGTCGGTAGATGGCTGCGTGGGCCTAGGAGACTCCACGTAGGAGTCGGCAGCTGTCTGGGGTTCCAGCTCTGCGGTTGTCAGGGGCTACGTAGGCACCTCACTGAAAACCGGAGAACCGGCGACAGGCCCAGCTGAGGCCTCGCGGTCTGGTTTATTCCTAGGCTGCCTGTCCTTATCCTTGCGGTTTTTATGAATTGCGGTTGCTGGTTGCTCCGACGGCATGATATAATTGAATTTCCTACCAAAGTAATGCCGTGCGAAGTCAAAACGGCGTTTGATAGTGCGTTTATTAAACCTAGCGCAAAACCGACAACCTGTGACGTCGTGGTCTGGGCCTAGGCAAGGAATACAATAGGAATGGAAGTCCTTATGAGGTATTTGTTTCCCACAAGAAATGCAATTGTTAACTTTTTCTGACATCGGACTGAGGCAAGAAAATGTTCCCCAGTGGGGTACTTAGCTTTAGTGAAGACTTCGGACTGAAATTCAAATAAAAATCTCAGGTGTCGGCCAACCGGCACTTGCGAACTGCTTCTGCTTCGGGCACCGCGCGACAAGAAAGACTGAAGAAAATGGTGTCGGATGCCTCTTGTATACCCCTGACGCACTGACTTCAGGGAAGAAGCAACACCAACCAACGCCGGACCAAGACTTTGGAATTCGGGCCGACTGTGGGACCGCCTGACGGCAGGATAACCCAAGTGTGATGACTGCAGCAGGGTAACACGATGAACATCAATTGCATTGACATACTGAATAAAATCTGACATAGAATATATGTACAACATTTGATAAAGCGTAATAAACAAAAGACTGGCATGACTACAGTGTTACATAAAGTTACAATGAATAATTCAGCTGTGCAGCAGACATAGCTTATAGAGTGATAGTGCAGACTGAAAGTGGAAGTAAGGATAGTTAGGAAAAATCTGCAGATAGATGGATATGACCAGTCAAAAAGGTGTTAATTAAAGCCAGTTAAGCAAGGCTAATGGGTGTAAGGAAAGCAGCAGACAAAAGACGGGGAAGACAGATAATGGTAGAGTGAGACAAGTTAAGCTATGGGAATGGAAGTAAGAGAAGTTTAGAGAGTTAGTTTGAACTAGCAGGAGAAAGAAATTATAGGAAAGGGAGTGCCAAAAAGGGAAAGATGTAGTGATAGTTGAGAGGAAAGGAGAGGGGTAATATGTACAGGTATGTGCTTAGTAAGGGAAGATAAACTGCAAGGTTACATAACTGCAAAGATGGGGGGCTATGGGTAAGGGGGAAGGGAGTAAATCAATCAGTTTAGTTACATATGATAGACATAGTATGGTAGAAAAGTAGTGTAGTCAGCTACTGGCAAAGGGAGAAAGGATTAGTTAGGACTTCTGCATGGACAAAGCCATTTATTATTGAGGAAGCTCCTAAGCAAATTTCTACATTGAGTTGGGTTAGCAGTAGTTACAACAGGATGTGGAATAGTATTCCAAATTTTAGAGACATAGTTAGAGTACAGTGAGTTGCCAGCAGCATTGTTGGATTTGGATACATGTAGTAGAGATTCAAGGATTGGAGGACTCACTACTGGTGTAGGGAAAAAGCAACTGCTGATGAGCAGGATTTTTTTCCAATTGGTGAACCAGTCTGTGGGCAGTAAGAAGTTGAGTGTAGGTTAGGTGAAGAGATAATTTTAGCCAGTTCAGCTGTTGAAAGGCAGAGCAATGGTGAGACCTGTGAGGGGAGTTGATGGCGAATTTAGCAATTTTATTGTAGTAGGTTTCTAGTTTGGCAAGAATTTTTTTTGGATTGCTGTGGTTCTTTTGCTGTATAGTATGATTTTTTGTCTACTTTGACCTGGGTTTTGGCTATATTTTGAAGTTGTCTATAGTGTTCTAGGTTTACTTCATTTTTGTTAGAGTGCAACAGTGTCCAGGCTTTCTCTCTTAGTTGTAGTAAATTTTTAGTATCCTTTGTTAGCCAAGGGGCAAAGTTGGATTTCATTCTTGCAATTCTACGTGGGGCTAGTTTGTTTAGTATTTTAAGAAAGGTAGTGTTGAAATAATCCACGGCTGTATCTAGGGGTAGTTTTCTGAGTGGGGCCCAGTCACTGTTTTGTAAGATGGAGTTAAAGGTCTGAGCACTGAAGTTTTTTTTTTGTTTTGTTTTGAATTTTCTGGTAGGTACTATTTCTGTGGGGATGAAGATGGTGTCTAAGTATGTTGGGAGATGATCAATAATGTTATCAGGGAGACAGCCTAATTGGTAGGCTTGAGCGGGTTTGTTAGAATCCAAACTAGAATAGAGTGTTTGCTGGTAGCTTTATTTACTGTGGTTGTGGACTGTATGACCTGGGTGAATCCATGTAGGTTAATCAGAGTCATAGAAGTACCAGTCAGTATTAAGTCATCCATTACAATGGGAATGTTGGTGACATCGTGTAAAAAATCCTCACTTATGTTGAGATTGTTGCCAGGAGGAATACAAGTACCTATTATGGTTAGATACCTGTTGTGATTTGGTAAGCAGTACCTCAATGTTACTGAAATCGGGCATGCTTGGTTCAGTAAGTTCTACTTTATGTTTTGTTTATACCACCTCCACGCTTGTTTTTTCTGTCATGTTTACATATATTATAACCTGGAGGAAGAATTTCATTATCAACCAGGTTTCTGTTAGAAGCATGATATCAGGAGAGTAAAGTGATAGGCTGGCATGGACTTTGTGTATTTAATGATTATGCTCCTGACATTCATGTTAATCAGCAGGAGGTGAGCGCTACTAGTGGAAGTTAATGTCCTCGTGCTGGGTGTTAGAGTGATGGGGTTGGAAGATTGCTGTTGATCACATTCAGGACCAAGGTTTGGGTGTCTATCTCCACAGAGCTTTAGTTGTGTAGAGAGTTTAGCTATGAGTCTGGTATATTTGAGAAAAGTTTGAGATTTGGGAAAAAGTGGAAGACATTTGTTTGGAAAGTATGCTAAGTGGAGTTGTATAAGTTGGAAGCAATTACAAGGTTGAGAGGTAGAGGGTCGTGAAATACAAGATATGTATCTGCAGGAGAGGCGAAAGTGTGTAGCTGAATGTGCTAGTAAGTTAGGTAATAGGATAGTATTAAGAGAGTGCAGATGGTAATGTGTAAGGACAGCATTTGTAGGAGTTTGGTACAGAGAGGTGACACTGTATAGGAGAAGAAAGGAGGTGATTTAGAAAAGGGAAAAGTAATGTGAAGTCTTCTAAAGTAGAGACTTATACGTAAACAACCCCACAAGAACTGAATTTATTGGACTTTTCACAGTGACCTAAACCAGCATGAATAACGGCAAGGTTGCACAGTCCTATGCCATGTTAAGAAGTGCTGCTGATAATTGCCTGGCTAAATGGTTCACTGGAATGCATAACCTTTTGTGTCACAAATACATGGAGGTCTATCCATTGTTTATGATGTTTAGGGTTACAGTTAAGATCCTTATTTAGATTCCATATGTTACTGAATACTGCCACATTCTCCCCTATACTTTCTTCAGACAAATCCTGACATTTGTGAGTAGTCCACCATACATGAATTACACTCTCAGTGAATTAAAATCTTCATTCTAATTCCACATCACAACATGCATGCCTTGTATCATCTGAATGTCCTGTTATTTGTACAAATAACTTTTTATATCATGCTTATTTCCATTATTTAGATTTCCTTGACGTAATAAAAAATAATTCCTACTGCCCTCAACCTCTTTTCGCAACACTACAGAAATTAAAGTCTATCTTCACTTTGGTTCAGATTGACACAGGAAAATACTGTGCATAGTTTTCTGAGATAACTAAAATTTGTTTATGATATTAACCTGATGTCTGCAGAATTACATACCTTATGAAGTGGTGCTTTCCAAGTGTTTATATGTATAAGGATTAAATATTTCACATTTCCTCCTGCCAAATCTTCTGCATATATAGCTCATTCTACATTTTCTTTGCTGTTTTTAGAGAGTAGCACTCATTCACTTTTATGGCATAAGACAATTTAGACCCCTAGGCCTATTTTACCTGATATTTGTCACCCAACAGTTGTGTAATAATTCAGTGAATTCTTATTTTGCAGACAGCATTACATTGCATTTTAAACAAATTTTACAGGGACATTAGGATAGACTTTTAGACTGCAAAAACAGTGCAATAATGTCAGTTGAGTGGTAAAACCAGTGACACATCATTCATATAAGGTTTTATGCAGTAACTTCATGTATTTGGTTGAGTTTTCACTGGAAAGTATCCAAACAGCACTTTTTGACAAAACATTTCTCCAAGTAATTGTTATATAATAGTTATACTGGGCTTCTCAATGTGCACCCCACTGACAGTGACAGTGGTATTGTACATTAGCAATTGTTTTAACCCCCAGTTTGTTTCAGTACTTTTGTTCCTACTATTTATAAGAAGGTTTCATTCATAGGAAGCAGTAATGGGGAAAGCAAACTGCCTATATTACCATAGCAGACTATATACAGTAAGAAAGATGTCATTATTACAGCTGAACAGTGAAAGCAGACAATTACAACACGGTTGGATGAAGGAACTTTCTACATTTGAAGGTAACAAAAAGCAATTTTCTGTTAAGATTTTCTACAACTTGAGTTGGTGAGCATGGAAAAATTCACCAGGGCACCTGGTAAATTCCCCTACTCTTTTTAATAAGTGCTATGAGATTCTTGGCATCCACCCAAGTATCACCAACTTTGGGAGATGTGACCGTCAGCTTAACATCTCATCTGAAGAATGGCACTCACAGACATTTATAATTCCCTTGTATTGTGCTGCAGTGTTAGCAATAGAAAAATAATCCAAGTACCATGTGTATAGAACCCACATCCTTTACATGAAAGATGCACCAGGACAGAATACAGATGAGTTTTAAAGTAAAAGTGATTGCACCTTTAAGAGAAGACTGTGAGGGAAAGTATAGGATTCTTCCCAAGCAGACAAGGAATGCTCCGTGGATAAGCGAATGGATAAAAATAACACAATGTTGCTTCATATGATAGAGCTAGGCATTCTCAACAGAACAGAGTGCATATCCTTGTGATCCAGGAGATCTCAAAATACAGTCACTACTGTTCCACTTTGACATATTTAATCGATGTAACCAGAAAATAGAACCTGATCTCTGCCACGATGTGTCCAGATACTAAATAGTTTGCAGGCAATAAACCAATAAATCAGCCAGTAAACGTAGCAACTTAATAATAAAATAAACTTTTAATTTAGGAAACAAGTGGATAAAGATAAGCGCTTTCGCGTGGAAACAACCACGCTTCCTCAGATTTTTTTGAATATTTAATCGATGGTTAGAGCACAGTGTGAGCTAATTCACTTTAGGGGGGTAACACTCACAGATCACTTAAAGGTCTCCCTGTGACAGACATCCTAGACATGCAGAAGGCTCTACATGATATGCTGAATACTTGTGAATGGCATGCAGAAGTGTGGGGTATCCTTATTATCTTGCCAAAACCAGGACAAGTGGCTTGTAAGTGGATCTATAGTGGTCCCCATGGCTGGTAGGTATACCCTTATAAGAAAAAAAAAAAAAAACAGCAGTGCTGGACATAAGGTCCCACACTAGCTAATGAAGCACGCGGTATTTCTTGCAGCATAGAGTTGCACCTGTCAACTGTCCAGATTTTTCCAGAATGTCCAGAATTTCAACTTTTTTTTTCTTATAAGATTTGCAGTTTTCTGGCAAATATTTCAGGAACTAAGTCACTGAAAAAAGTGACAGACATCTGAATTTCAAGCTTCATATCTTTTAGAAAATGCATGCTAACGCAAACTTATTCAGCTTTGAAAGTCTGTAAAAGCAATATTTAAAATCGGTCCCGATTTTGGGCCTCCACCACCAATTCTTCCAACATTGGCCAGATTTGTTGAGCTAAAGGGTTGAGATGTATGCACGGACTGGCAATGAAAAAGAAGCAAAGCATAACATAGTATAATCAGAAACACCATGCATTTGGGGGCATAACTGCATTGTCTCAATTATTACCATCATAAATGGAATGAGACATTGTATAATCTCAGTAACAGATATCATGAATAGATGTGGCTGGTATGTTACTTCATGCAGCATATCACAATACTCAACAGTATAAAGTGCAGATTTTTTTGTGATCTAGAGATCTCAGATTACAGCCACTGCTATTCCACTCTGATATGATTGACTTAAGTTGGGTAGAGCAGAGAGTCAGAATGCCACCCCAATATGTAATTCACTTTATCAGAGTAACACTCAGATCATTTAAAGGTGTTTCTGTGACAAACGACCTAGAAATGCAGAAGGGCTACACAGGATTAGTCAAAGACTATTGATTGGCATGTGAAAGTGTGGGGCATCCTTGTCATCTTGTCAAAACCAGGACAAGTGGCTTATAAATGGACGTACAGTAGTATGGATGGATATTGAACATGTCCTTAGAAGAAAAATCAGTGTTAGGCATAAGGCAGCAGAGCACAACACAGTATGATCAGAAATAGTATGCATATTAGAGCATAGCTGCACTGTCAAGTACAGCCATTAAAGGAATGTGACATTGCATAATCTCAGCAATACAGCCAAAAGCCAGATGGCACACTTGTGATTAATATCTCCACTAAACACAGTGAGGATTCCATAACACATGGTTTCGTAACAAGTGTTGTAGTGAAAAGAGAATTTTAATCCAGACAGAACAGGTAGTGTTGTATGAAGGAAGGGTGATAATGCAGTTCTAGACTATTATTATATTACAGAGCAGGCTGCCAATCTGCACTATGTATCTTCAATAATGACAGTAACATCACATGTTCCATTTTATGCAGGACGGTCCCTCTTTGGGTAGTCATTTCCTGTGAAAGAACATCAAAATGGCAAACATTAAGGGATTTTTAGGACAAAAATGTGAAGTTTCCTTCAATAGTTGCATAAAATCATTATTTTGTATTTGAAACGCCTATTTTAGGAAACAGCATAAACAAATTAAATTAATTACTTAAAGTATATAAGAATGACAGAGCTTTTCTCCCAAGCCCCTGTTGAAAAGGGGTTATTTATGACCCAGTCAGACTACCAGTAAACAAATGGAAATAAATTCAACAAAAATGAATAAGATGCTATGTACTCACCATAACGTTCCATAACCCCCTGATGAAAAAGACCTGTAAGGAACTCCAACACAGTCGACAACGGTGCTGTGAAGGGATCTAAATTATGATGCTCCGCCCAGATGGAGAAACGCTTCCACTTACTGCGATAGACCCTTCTAGTGGAAGGTTTGTGTGCCGCTACTAGTATGGCTTTAACTGGGGAAGAGATACCGGGAGTCCTGACTAGGAGTGCAACTGGAGCAGCCAAGCTGTCAGCTTTAGGCTGTCCAGATTCAGGGTCGGGAGACCTAGTGGGTGAGATATTAGATCCGGTAGGGGATCCAGAATCCAAGGAGGATTCACCAGGTGAGACCACAGGTAAGGGACCACGTTTGACAAGGCCAGAATGGGGCAATGAGGATCATTCTGCTCCCCAAACGACTGGCTTTCTGTATGAGTTTCAGAATCAGGGGTAGAGGAGGATACGCATAAAGCAGACCGGGAGGCCAAGCATGCACCAGAGCGTCTCTCGGGATTCCCCGAGGGGGGGAATTAGAACGAAGTAGCTGTTGCATTTCGTATTTGAGGGAGAGGTGAAGAGATCGCAACAGGGTTGCTCCCACACGGCAAAAATCTGCTTCGCTACCTGGGGATTGAGAGACCACTCGTAAGGTGAAAGGATGGTGCGGCTGAGTCTGTCCGCTAATATGTTGGACCGTCCCGGAATGTGCATTGCAATAAGAAAGCGGTTGGTGGAGATTGCCCATTCCCACACTCTCATGGCCTCTCGACAGAGAGGATAGGACCTGGTTCCCCCCTGTTTGTTGATGTACCAGATGACTGACATGTTGTCCGTCTGTATCGCAACAGTTCCTACAGGAAGAAGGTTGTGAAGTGCCTGCAACGCCAAGAGCACCGCCCTCATCTCCAGAACATTGATATGCAAAGAGGTCTCTGTGTCGTTCCACGTGCCTTGGACCGTCCTGCCTGAGCAATACCCCCCCACCCGAGGCGAGAGGCGTCCGTGGTCACCGTGGCAAGGATGAGAGGTGTGGAGAAGGGAAGTCCCGTATAGAGGTCCGGGGAGTGGAGCCACCACAAGAGAGCCCTCCTGCAAGCCCTGTTGAGGGGAACAGGATGGCTTAGGGGGTGGTGTAGAAAGGACCACTGGACTTGAAGGGTCCACTGCAGGACCCTCATGTTGAGACGAGCCAACGGCAGAAGAGTGATTGCCGCCGCCATGGAGCCTAGAGCCCTCAGGACCAACTACGCCAGTGGAGCTTCTAATTGGAGGATGGCCCGCACATGAAGCCTCAGGCTTTGCAGTCGTTCCGCAGTCAGGAATGTACCTCGTGTCTACTTTTGCTCCTATGAACTCTATCACCTGGGTCGGCGCAAGAGAGGACTTGTCCATGTTGATAGTGATGCCCAGCCGGGGGGCAAGTCGAAGGAAGTAGTCCCTGGCTGAGCAGAGTAGATGCCTTGTTGGTGCGGTCAGGAGCCAGTCATCCAGGTATGGAAAAATCTGTATTCCCTGGAGTCTCAGGTGGGCCGCTATCACTGCTAATACTTTGGTAAACACCCTGGGGGCTGTGGTGAGACCAAAGGGAAGGACCCTGAACTGGTAGTGACTGGCTCCCAGCCGGAAGCGGAGAAACCTCCTGGATCGTCTGTCCATCCGAATGTGGTAGTACGCATCCTTGAAGTCTATTGAGCACATCCAGTCGTTCTCCTGCAGAAGGGGGAGGATGGATTGAAGGGTGACCATCTGGAATTTTTGTTTGATTACTAACATGTTCAAGGAAGAAAGGTCGAGGATTGGCCTCAAGTCCCCCGTCTTTTTTGGCACCAAAAAGAACCTGGAGTAAAACCCTAATCCGAACTGGCCTGGGGGGACGGGTTGGATGGCTCTTTTTCTAGGAGCTGCCGAATCTCTGCAGCTGCTACCTCCCTCTGATCGGGTGGTACATCGGGGAGGTTTCTGATTTTGGGGGCGTGATACAGGGGAATGTGGTAACCTCTGGATATGATGCGAAGCACCCAGCGATGCGTTGTGATGGACTCCCAATTTGCCAGGTGCCTCGAGAAACGCCCCCCGACTGCCTCCAGAGTGGAGCAGTCGGGCTACCCCTCAGGGTTGCTGCGTGGGCCGATCAGAGAAAAATTCTTTGGACCCAAAATTTTTTGGGGCCCCTCTGCCTCTAGGATGGCGTCCTCCCTGCCCCCCTCTGCCATGGAAGGACTAGCTGTCCAGCAGGTTGGGAATGCTGCGATTTCCAGAACCACATCTTCTTCTGTCCCTTTTGGTTCTTGGAGAAGGACCTCTGGGGAGCAGAGAAGCGGACTCCGACGGCAGACAGCATCTTCCCATCCTTTTCGCTCTGGACTAAAGTCTCGCGAACGGTCTTGACAAATAAGGCAGAACCATCAAAATGGGCATTCGCAAATGATGCCTTGAAGGGTTCGGCGAAGTCACAGTATCGGAGCCAGGCCTGACGTCTTATGACTAGGCTTGCTCTGCTGGCTATAGCGGCTCCCTCAGTGGCATGGGATAAAAGCCGCATAGAGGTATTCGATATTGATCTTAGAGTGGCCATGCGAGTGGAATACAACTGCTTGTCTTCCGCCAACATGGACTCCGGGGGGGAAGCAGCATAATCCATGTAGTTCAGGGACCTTATTGAGAAGGTCGCTGAACTAAAGAACCGCTTCCCTAGGTGATCCATCGACTGGGACTCCTTGCTCGGTGGATGCACAGAGGGACTCTCCTGAGCTAATTCCCTCTTGGTGGCTGCCGCCACCAACATGGCATCTATGGGGGGACCCTTGCTCCAGTGGGACTTCTCCGAAGGGGGGCTCAGGATCCTATCGGGGCGTTGGGGAACTGGCTCCACAGTGTCTGGCTCCTTCCACGCCCTGGTGGTAATTAGGTCCGCCAGGGGGTCGGCCGGAGGGGACACCCAAGAGGTAGACGGGCCTGCTTCGAACGCCTCCAGGAACACGGATTCGTCAGAGGAAGCCTTGGGGGCAGACCCCCCCCCAATCCTAAGCATTTCCATGATGTCTCCGAAGGAGACATCCTCGGGGGGTGATCTTGGGGAGCCCTCCCCGTCATCCAAATCCGTATCTTCTAAGGACTCGGGGGAGTCCATGTGCCTCCTCTTACACTTCCGCTTGTGAGGAACATCCTCGGGGGGGCTGTCCGAGGAGGACTCACCAGCAACGTCCTGTTCCAGTGGAACGACCTGAGACGTCAAAGCAGGCTGTCCCTGAGGCAGAGTGACGGAAGCCTGAGCCAAAAGAGAGGGAGTGCGGGATGGGGCCGTAGCAGGGAGCGGGGGCCTGGATGCCCTCAACAGTGCCCTCTCCACCACCTCGAATGCAGAGGGAGAGCCGCTCTCAGTGGGATCCAAGAGTCGACCTTCGCCCGGATCCGAAGGGCGGATCAGAGCCGGCTCCGAGACCAACGGATCCGAGAGGCCAGTGTGCTCCGACCTGGACGGAGCCGAAGGCACACTAAACCCCCCGGATCCGAAGCTCAGAGCACGGCTCCGAGAGCTCGGATCCGACAAGGATGGATCCGGCAAGCTCGAGGGGAGAGTCGGCGCCGAAGTACCAGATACTGTCGGTACCAACCCGACCCCGGCTCCAACGCTGCCCGGCTCCGAACGCTCCGAACCCAGGAAGCGGGTCGGAGAAGGAACTATTGGGGCTAAAAAGGGTGTTGAGCTCCCCCCCCGGAGTGGGGGGGAGGCAAGAGCACTCCCATCTGCATTTGGGCCTGGATGAACCTTCTCATCACACGGTCCAAATCGGCTTCCGACAGGCTGCGTGTTGACCTCGACGAGGCCACCGAGGCAGGCCGGGAGTGCCGCCTCAATGACCTCGATGGAGATCGGGTCCGAGAAGGAGCAGACCTAGACCTGGAAGACCTAGAGGGAGAAGCCCGCTTAGCTGGAGGGGCTGACGTGGAGGCCTCGGCCCTCCACTTGTGGTGCTTCTCCCTCTTCTTTTCCATCCTGGCCTCTCCCTCCTCCGGCGCAGAAGCAGGAGTATGAGTCCCGGCCGGGTGGAGAGAGGCAGGAGTGGCTGCCACCAAGGCCTGGGAAGAGGCCACAGAAGTACTGGAGGCCGAAGCCGAATCCGGGGGCAAAAGTCCCGCCAGGATCAGCTTCGCCCTCCGGTCCTTCAGTGCCCTGGGGTTGAACACAGCGCAAATCGCGGAACCAGAAGATAGGTGTTCAACCCCAAGGCACCGGACACATCGAGTGTGGCCATCCGCCAGTGAGAGCTTATGGCCACACTCGGTGCACTTGGAAAAAAACAACTTTGGGGCCTCAGACATTTTTTTTTTTTTTTTAACTACAAAACAAAAACACACTCACACGTAAGGCCCCAACTGACAAGAACACACTCACACACTACGAACCAGCGAAGGGAGGGGAGGAGAACACAAATTACCACAAAAAATAATTAAATATAGGGTTTTTAATGCTAAGGAACCTAACCACACACACTTTAAGGGGATTTATAAGAAATAAGTAATCAAAATCACTTATCTAAGCAGGAGCTCGTAACCTAGCTGCTGAGTTTAAGCGCGGCAAACTAGATCTGAGGTCAGTCAGGGTTAGCAGGGGGTTGTGGGTAAGGGGAGGAGCTAGGAGCTCGGATCTATTAGCTGTGAAATAAGTTGCCGGCTCGGATCCGGGATCGGATCCGATACCCAAAGGTTGCTGACAAATGAAGTTCCTACTTCAGATCTTATTTTGTCAATAAACTAGAGTCCAGTCCTTTGCACTAGCGGAAGGTATGGTGTGTCCTGCAAAATCTTACATTTGCATAAAAAAGTCCCATTTTGCATACTTGGAGAGGCAGTAACCCTATGGCGACAATGTATACAATTGTGCAAGTCCAGTATATGAAGTCAAGTGACTGTCTACATATAAGAAAATTATGAATCTTGTGTTGATTTGCCATGAGGAACAAGGCATTGCAGAGTATGAGGCAGTAAAACATATAAGGATAGGATACTAAGTCTGTCACTGCTCTGACACTGATATCATGGGAGTATTTTTGAATGGCATCATGTAGAACTAACAGCTGTCAGACTGGGAATCAGTCACTTATGTATTGCAAATGGTTAGAATGAGGGCAAAGAGACTAGACGGTGGTATTTCAGTTTACAGTTTCTTTCTGAAACTGGTGTGCCTTGTTTGCTGTAGCATAGACTAGATTCAGACCTGCTGAATCTAGCTTTGTTTGTATAACTTGAGCACTAATCCAGGCCATCTTTTTTTGGAGAAGGTTTCCCTGCACCGTAGTGGCAGGAGTGTGCAGCTGGAGCTTGTCTGATTGAAGACTGCTGGAACAGGGCTCAGTTTTAAGCTTTTTTTATTGGTTAATTTGTTTAAATCAGTTTGCTCATTTGCTACTGTATTATATATATATATATATATATATACATACATATATATATATATATATATATATATATATATATATATATATATTTATATATAATTTCTAGCTTGTTTTCCAGCCTTTCCTGTTACTAGAGTAGTCCAGATGCAGATTTGCTGTATTCAGCACTGTATTGTAGATTCTGAGTTCTCCAGAACTTTCTGTGTTAGAGGGAAGCCTCTCAGCTTATCAGTGGGAGGGGTAAGCACTAGGTAGCCTATCTACCACAAGAGGCGTGGTTTCTAGCTCTCCTTCAACTTTCTGCTTTAAAAGCCCGTTTGCATGGGTTTGCGCTCCGTGCAGCGCCACTAAGCTAGGGTACACTATTACCGGTGCCAGAAAGTCTGCTTCCTTAGGTCTTGCTAGTTCTTTTCTCTCTTGCATCTCACCTAAGTGTCATGTTTAATAATAGCCTCACCTCAGGCTTTGTGCCGAGTGGCGCAAAGCTACAGTTATCCCACCCCATAAGGGGGGATCCACCTTGGATCCTGGGAACTACTACCCCATGAGTCTGACGAGCCTGATCTGCAAGGCCATGGAAGGTATTATCATGGAACTTATAAACAAAGACATTGGCAACCTTCAAACACTGGACCCCACGCAGTTTGGGTTCGTGAAGAGCCAATCTTGTCTCCTGAACCTGATAGACTTCTTTCAATCAGTCTCCAGAGCCGTGGACAAGGGTGAGGTGGTCCACACAGCCTATCTGGACCTCACCAAGGTCTTCGATACTATCCCCCACTCTGGAATCATGGAATCATAGATAAACTTACTAAGCTGGGCATTAATCCCTACGTCACTCGATGGGTTGCCAACTGGCTTACTGACAGAACCCACACTGTAAAAGTAGCCGACTCCAAATCCAGCTCCAGACAAGTGACAAGTGGAGTACCTCAGGGTTCAGTCCTGGGACCGCTCTTGTTTGGCATCTACTTGTTTGAAGTACAGGCGAACACTAAGGAACTCAGGCTAACAAAGTTCGCAGATGACTGCAAACTGGGAGCCATTACTGAATCCCCAAATGATGTGGATATTCTACAAAAGGGCCTTACAGAAACAGATGGTTGGTGCCAGATCAATGGCAAGAAATGTACAGTTATCCCCTTTGGGAAAAACATGTACCTGTAAATTACCACATAGGCGGCACTACACTAAACAACGATACTGTGACAAGAGAGAGACTTAGGGACACAGGTGGACAGTGGTCTCACCTTCGATAACCACATCGCCACAACAGTCAGGAAATCCTTCTATGTGGCACACCTCATCACTAAGGGCTTTTCATCCAGAAAAAAGGAGGTCATTGTCCCACTGTACTTAACCCTCATTAGACCCATTATAGAATACAACGCCCCGTTTGGTATGTACCTCTCAAGACATCTGCAACAACTGGAAAGGCCGCAGAAATATCTCACTAAAAGAATCACAGGCCTAAAGCAGATGTCCTATGCTGACAGTCTAAAAAAACTCCACCTATACTCTGTCGCATACTGTCTACTCAGAAGCGATCTCTGCTTAACATACAAGGCCATGTCAAACCCAGAGCTGTTTGACATGCTACACTTAAAGAAATCCCAATCCCTCAGAAACACACGGTCCAGGGATCTAAACTTTGTCATCACAATGAACAAAACATGCTGGAGGGATAGGTTCCTAACCCAGAGACTCCCCAGGCTCTGGAACAGACTGCCCATACATGTTAAGCAGAGTGCATCTTCGGCCCTCTTCAAAAGGAACCTTTTATTGATTGGATGGGAGATAGGAAAGTCACCCCAGGGATCACGTCAGCCGCCTTGCTAGACAGGGTTCCGGGGAAGTAAATACTGTGGGAAGAAATAGCCAGGAAATTGTTATGGCTAGGCTTGTATAGGCCCTAGGGCCGATAGCCTAGTACAAACCTATGAACGTATGAACTAGCTTATTCGCCTAGCACTTCACTGGTTTCTTGTAGCAGTTATTGTAGCATACAAGTGCTAACAGCACTAAACGTCTTATAAGGAAGCAGCTCCAGTATTTATTAATAATGATCATCCCTCCTGGCATGTCTAAAGGTCAGTTCCCTGTGCCTTCTCCTATTACCCTGGTGAACTTGGGCATTCTGAGACAGTGTAGCAACTGCCTCATGTACACAGACAACCCTCTCCTCTTACCTCCCAACACTCAGACTTGTGAGAGATGCACTTACATATCCAAAATGGAAGACATGCACTCTCCAGCCAAAACCAGAATAGCTGGTCAAGAGAAGAAGGTCAACACCTGCACCACACCACATGAACACACAGCCCTCCAGAACACCCATCACAGCTCTCACATAAAAACACAAACCACACACCCACCTTCGCGGAGGCTCTCAACAGAAATTTACCCAAACAGCAAAGACCTCCAAATCAGAAATGCACTCTACCACCACAACACAGCACAAATCACAAGACACACAGCTCACCTACACAGTGTGCTCCTCAACCTAAGCCCCTAAGGGAAAACAGGTTGCCCAATACACTAATCATAGGTGACTCAATAGTGAAGCACACTGATGTTCCACTCACTAGGTTGAATAAGGAGAAGGTAACAGTCAGCTGTCTGTCGGGTGCCAGGATCCAACACATAACGCAAGCACTCAGGTTACACAGCAACAAGTACAAGTATGACTCTGTCATTGTCCATGTGGGTATGAATGACCTGAGATGTACTTCCCTGAACTACAAGAAGAGAAACATGGAGGAGGTCTCTGATTATGTGACCCAGGCAGGTATGACCCTAGCCCTGAGCAGCATCCTACCATCGCCCAGAATGATACTGCAGTACAAGCAGAAAATGATTGACTTCAACAATTGGCTACATTTCTGGTGTCATTCTAAGGGGATCCAGTATCTGTCTGCTTGGGATGACATGATTGACAGACCTCGATGCTTTGCCAGAGATGGCCTGCATCTGTCACCCCTAGGTTTCCGGATACTGGCTAAGGCTCTTGCAGTGTTCCAAAGACCAAATTATCACCTTAACAGCTATAAATAAATGCAACCTAAGGGTCATGCTGCTCAACAGTAGAAGTCTAAATCTCAAGATGCACTCACTCGAAGCACTCCTCAAAATGGAGAACATCGACATCTGTGCTGTAACAGAGATCTGGTTTAAAGCAGCAGAAAGCACCCCTGGGCTACCAGGCTATAACTCATTCCACACCTTTCGGCCTCAGAAAATAGACTGAAGCTCCAAAGGAGGTGGCATCACCATATTCATAAAGGATATGCACATATCCAGACTAGTAGCCCAGCATAAAGCATCAGAGATACTTCAGGTACAACTAACAGAGGGTAAGATGGTAATTCAGGTCGTAGCCTGCTATAGGTCCCCAACCATGTCCCAAGACTCTCATTCCACATGCCTAAACACCCTGGAAACTATTAGGGTCCAACCCAACACTCTCATATGGGGTGACTTCAACTACCCCTCCATCAACTGGGAAAACGTCTCATGTACCAATACACTTGCCCAACGCTTCCTGGAATTCATTAATTCCAATGCACTGGACCAGCTCATTCTTACCCCCACAAGAGGAAGCAACATCCTTGACCTGGTTATTCATGACATGGGCAACCGTTGCTCAACACCAATAATCAATTCCTCCCTGGTTAGATCCAACCACAAACTAATACCATGGAAATCCACATCTCACCCACACCACCAGCAAAGGTAACTGTCATGAAAAACTTCTCCAAAGCTGACTCTGGGCTGCTAAAAACAGAGGTGGCTAACTTTACGGCACCCATGCAAATGGAAAATAGGTGCATGACCGCCAAATCATACACCAATGCATTGTACAAACACGTACATAAACGCATGGAACTAGCAATACCCAACAGAACCAAGACGCTTTCCTCCAAAAAAAGGAAGCCAATCTGGTGGTCCCCTGCCATTAACAAACTCTACAACAGAAAGAAGAAAGTGTTGCAGAAAAACATGAAGTCCCAAGACTGGAAAAACTCCCTTATTAGCCTCAACAAAAAGCTGAGATCACATCAAAACCTCTAAAGCTAGCTATGAAGGGAGAATTGCAGCAGACACTAAAAACAACCACAAAGCCTCCTACAGTTATATCAAGAAACTCCACAGCAATACCCAGATTTGCTCTGAGCTACTGCACAATGGTACCTCCTATACTGAGCCAACAGATATTGCCAACATACTGGCTGACAGATTCAGTGCCAACTTTACCCCCCCCCCCCAGGACCAATCACAATACCAGAAGAATACCACGCACTCAGCATTACTGTAGCACAGGTTAAAGCTGCATTGTCCAAGGCCAAGAATACAGCTTCCACGGGACCCAACAATACCCCTGGCTGTGTCCTACATGAACTAAAAAGTGAACTGCCACCACACCTGTGTGCCCTGTTCAATCACAGCCTCATCTCAGGCTGTGTCCATACAGAATGGCAAATTGCTACAGTCATCCATCTCCATAAAGGGGGAGCGACTACAGACCCTAAGAATTATAGCTCCATTAGCCTGATAAGTCTGATATGTAAAGCTATGCAGCGTATCATCATGGACCTAATCAATAAGGATATAGGGAATAGCCAAACTCTGGATCCCACGCAATTTGGTTTTCTGAAGGGTAAATCATGCCTGCTCAACCTGGTTGACTTTTTTGAGTCAGTCACCAGAGCTGTGGATGACGGCAAGGCAGTTCATACAGCCCACCTCGATCTGGCCAAGGCCTTTGATACAATTCCCCACTCAGGAATTAGTGATAGACTCACCAAACTACGCATAAACCCCTATATCACTAGGTGAGTTGCAAACTGACTCACAAACAGAACCCACAAAGTGAAAGTAGCAGACTCCAAGTCAGACTGCCGACCAGTCACGAGTGGAGTCACACAGGGATCAGTCCTGGGTCCTCTCCTGTTTGGCATCTACTTCTCAGAAGTCCAGGCCAACACAGAGGGACTCTGGCTGACACAGTTCACCGATGATTGCAAGCTGGGAGCCATTATTAACTCTCCAAGTGAAGTAGACATCCTACAGAAAAGCCTCACTGAGACCAACAACGGGTGTCGAAACCATGGCCTTAAGCTTAATGCCAAAAAAATGCATCGTCATTGCCTTTGGGAAAAACTCAGTTCCCACTATTACCACATTGATGGTAGCCCACTGAACACTAAAGGAGTTATAAGAGATCCGGGAACACAGGTTGACAGCAACCTCTCCTTCGACCACCACATTGCCACTGTGGTCAGAAAGTCCTTCTATGTGGCACACCTCATTACCAAGGGTTTTGCATCCAGGAAGAAAGAGGTCATCATCTCTCTCTACTCTTCCCTCATTAGACTAATCATAGAGTATAATGCCCCATTTGACATGTACCTCACTAAACACCTGCAACAGCTGGAAAGGTCAAAAAAGTACCTCACGAAGAGGATCCTAGGCCTTAAACACATGCCCATCATGGACAGACTCAAAAAGCTCCAGCTTTTCTCTCTCTCATATCGTCTATTAAGAGGCAATCTCTGCTTGACTTACAAAGCCATGTCTGACCCTGTCCTGTTAGAAATGTTACACCTAAACAAACCTTAATCCCACCGTACCACATGCTCCAGGGACCTCAACCTCTTTACCACAATCAACAGAACATGCTGGAGGGATAGGTTCAAAACCCAGAGACTGCCCATGCTCTGGAATAGACTTCCCATACATGTCAAGCAGAGCACCTCACTGGCTCTTTTCAAGAGAAATCTTGAGTGGATGGGAAATAGAAAAGTTCATCCCAGGGATCACTCCAAGTGGCTCTTCTTGATACAGGCACCGGGAACTAATGGCAGCATGATGCCAGGGCACTTCTATGGGCTAGGCTTGTAAAGGTTCCAGGGCCGTTGGCTTAGTACACACCTACGAACCTATGAACCACACTGGGACCAGACACAAATGCATACAATTCTAAGGTAGAAAGGAAAAGAGAAGGTGCTGAAGGTCATACTGTTCGATGCATTAACTCACCAAGAGGCAGAATGCATACTAGGAAATGCCTTTGACTAGTAGACAGAAGTCAGCACAAAATAAAATATGAAATGAGAGGACTAGATGAGTATCTGCTAATGTTTAAACTTTACATTACTCGTATTTCTACAGAATTAGATGCAGCCAGATCATAAAATTCAGGGCAATGGTTACTATTTTGAAATCACCACTTTAGACCAGAAAATGAAGATGCCTTTTACAGAGCTACCTGTGGGTCAGAAATCCATTACAATCAGCATTGAGAGATTAAAAACTACAAAACATGGAAAAAGAGAGAAGACTATTTCTACTACTGTTTGAAACTTGCATCATTCAGATGCTAGTGACAGCCATGCCACAATGTTATTGCACTTAGCTAGCATTCAGAAATCACTACAAAATAAAATACAAAATGAAATGAGCAGAAAACTATCTTTATTATTGTTTTAGCTTTGCACTGATCATTCATTTTTCTGCAAAGGAGTAGCAAGTCAGGTCATACATTTCCTGAAAGGCTACTTTTGTCCGAGGATTAAAAAGCACAGGCAAAACTAACGAATGACTCGGTGAGAGCTGTTTGTGAGTACAACTGCAATCTGAGATGGAATCTGGCTAACACCTATTAAACTTCCTGTAGGCAATCCTTTCCCAACCCCCACAGTCAAAGCCGTGACATGCTCAGAAAGCCAAACTGAAAATGTAAACAAAGGGCAGAATCAAAACAATAAAATCACTGGGACTGTCCCTTTAAGAAAAAAAAAATCCTGTCAAGAACAAAATGGAGCCAAAATTGTGACTTAAACAAAAAATTGTTTAAAAAGTCATCAAAAAGTACAGTGGTGTACCTACCATAAATGTAGATGTTAAAGTGTATTCACTGTTGCAATCATTACACTTGGGTTATCTGCCGGCAGGCTTCCCGCAGTCGGCCCAAGTTCCAAAGTCTTGGTCCAGCATTGGTTGCTGTCGCCTCTTCCCTGATGTCAGTGTGCCAGGGGTATAAAAGATGCAACCAACGCCATTTTCTTCAGTTTTTCTTGCCCCAGATGTCAGGTACCCCCAGATAGGAAGGCTGGAAAAATAAAATTATGCCAAAAAGCATGCCTGTACTAATATAAACATTTCCTTCATCTACAAGCAAATACACCACATAGGTTGTATAGAGGTGAGAAGTACACAGAAGTCCCAGCAATGAAAAGGGGGAAGGTGGGTGGGTAACCTGGACTGCAACAGTGAATACACTCGAACATCTACATTATGGTAGGTACACAACTGTACTATGTTCATCGTGTTTCACTGTTGCAGTCATTACACTTGGGTTGAATCCCAAAGCTGAGGTTGGGCGGCTGGGTCTAGATTGGATTTGGGGAGGCTACCAGGCCCTGCAGGACTGCAGTGGCAAAGCCTGCTCTGGATTTAGAGTAGAGAGGCAAGTGGTAGTGCTTGCTGAAAGTGTGCACTGAGCTCCAGGTTGCAGCTTCTAAAATGTCTTTGGTTGGTATTCCTCTGAGAAAGGCTGCTGAAGTGGCTGCTGCTCTGGTAGAATGTGGCCTAATGACCTTAGGCACTGATTTGCCATGTTGTGCATAAAGTACAGTTTTGTACCTACCATAAATGTAGATGTTCGAGGATTCCCTTGCTGCAGTCCTGACTATTGGGTATAGTCCGCGTCCCAGTCGGCCCGAATACCAGAGTATAAGGCTGACGTCGGTCATGGCGCCTTAGACTGACGTCAGTACGTCAGGGTACTAATGCGCATGACCGACGTCATTTCCTCAGTCTTTTCTTGCCCCAGATGTCAGAAGACCCAAAAAGACAAGTCCCAAAAACAACCTGCACCAAAAAACATGTACAATATATACAGTAATATATACCAAAAATATAAGCATGTAAACTCACCTACACAACCACCCTGAAACACAGAGGGGAAGGAGGGAGGGTAAATTGGACTGCAGCAAGGGAATCCTCGAACATCTACATTTATGGTAGGTACAAAACTGTACTATGTTCTTCGTCTTCCCTTGCTGCAGTCCTGACTATTGGGTAGAATCCCAAAGCAGAGGTAAGGGAGGCTGGCAAATTATAAAGTAGCAGGAGCTGACAACATGCCCTGTAAAACAGCTGTGGCAAAACCAGCTCTAGTCTTAGAGTATATAGGCAGGTGATAATGCCTAGAGAAAGTATGCACTGAACTCCAAGTAGCTGCTTCCAGAATATCCTTAGTTGCCACCCCCCTGAGAAATGCTGTTGAAGTGGCAGTAGCCCTAGTGGAATGAGGCCTAATCCCAGCTGGAACCTCTTTGCCATGATGGGAATAACAAAATGCAATGCAAAAGCCAATCCACCTAGAAATAGTTTGTTTTGACACAGGCTTGCCCTGTGAACTCAAAGCAAAAGAAACAAGTAACTGCTGAGACTGCCTAAAATCTTTAGTCCTGCTCAAATAATAACGCAATTGCCTGTGTACATCTAAAGTGTGCAAAATCTTTTCCCCTTTATTTTGAGGATCTGCGAAAAACGTAGGCAAATGAATAGTTTGGTTTAAAGCCACACTAGAAACCACCTTAGGCATAAAGGAAGGATTAGTGCGTAATGATACCCTGTCCTTATGGAAAATCAAAAGGGCTCTACTGCCATAAGGGCCTGCAACTCAGACACCCTTCTTGCAGAAGTAATAGCCAACAGAAAAGCAGTCTTCCATGACAAATATTTCAATTCAGCAGTAGCTGCAGGCTCAAAAGGTTGTAGAGTAAGTTTTTCCAACACAAAATTGAGATCCCAAGCAGGAGTAGGAGCTCTACGGGGGTCTTATATTCTTTGCCCCTCTAAGAAACTGCTTGAACAAAGGATGCGAAAACAAAGGTGGGTCACAATCATAGTGAGCTGAAATTGCTGCAGCATGAATCTTTATGGAAGAGAAGGACAAACCTTTGTCCAATAATTCAGTAAGATATTGAAGAGCCACACTCAAATTAGGCTCTGAAATCTCCAAATTCTTTGCTGTACTCCAAAATAAAAATCTCTTCCATTTTTCTGCGTACACTCTCCTAGTACTAGGCCTTCTAGCTTCCATAATCACATTTAAAACTTGTTGAGGAAGCTGAGACCTACCATGCTTCAACACAGAATATGCCAAGCTGTGAGATGAAGAGATTGAAGCTTGACATTGAGCAGATGACCGTCCTTCTGAGATAACAGATGAGGAATCAGAGGTAAAGGCCATGGAGGCTTCTTTACAAGACTCCTTAGAAGTGGGTACCAGTGTTGCCGAGGCCAATCTGGAGCTATCAAAATCATCCTTGGCCTGTCTTGTCTGACCTTTAGTAATACCTTTGGAAGAAGAGGTAGAGGTGGAAAGGCATAGACATGAAGGTTTTTCCAACTGAAAGACAGAGCATCCACTTTCCAAGCTGTATGATGAAACCCCTTTGTGCAATACTTTGGCAGCTGGTGGTTTAGTGGAGAAGTGAACAGATCTATGTCTGGAGTTCCCCATGACACTGTCAATTTCTGAAATACATGAAGATCCAGTTTCCACTGTGGGGATCCATGATTTGTCTGCTTAATACATCTGCTAGGGAGTTCTGTGCTCCTGGCAGAAACCTTACCTGAAGAGTCAGTTGCAGGCTTAACGCAGTCTCCCATAAAATCATTGCTTGCCTGCATAGAGGATAAGAATGTGTTCCCCCTTGCTTGTTGATGTACCACATGACAGTTGTGTTGTCTGTCAGAATCAACACCTGCCCTGGAAGAAGTAACTCCTTGAACGCCATCAATGCAAACTGGACTGCTAACATCTCCTTCATGTTGATATGTAGATGCTGTAGTCTGGCAGGCCACTTGTCTTGTATCCACTTTCCATTTAGATGAGCTCCCAAGCAGTGTCCGAGGCATCTGTCGTTAAAATCTGACTCGCCTCTGGCCGGGTCACAGAGAGTCCCTTGTTTAGGTGACATTCCTGAGCCCACCACAAGAATTCCTTTTGAAGGCAAGGTATTATTTGAATGACAGTGTCCAAATCTTGGCAGTGCTGTGTCCATACATTTTTGAGATACCATTGCAGCTTCCTCATATGCAGTTTGGCATTGGGAAGCACCAGAATACAAGATGCCATGAACCCTAATGCTTGAAGGACTGTCCTTGCAGTCAGCACGGACTGATGAGATAGTTGATGGAAGTAAAGTGACAGACTCTTTTGTTTGTCCGGGGTTAAAAAGGCCATCTGGGCTGCTGTATTCAGTCTCACACCCAGAAAGCACATGTCTTGAGAGGGTACTAGACTGGACTTTATTTCGTTCACAGAATACCCTAGGCATCTTAGCACTGCTATGACATATTCCAGATGCTGTAGAAGGCGTTCCTTTTCTTGAGCCAGAATCAGGCAGTCGTCCAAGTAAGGATAGATTTGAATGCCTTGAAGCCTGAAGTAAGCTATCACTGGAGCCAGAACCTTTGTGAATACTCTGGGCAGTAGATAAGCCAAAGGGCAATGCAGAGAACTGATAATGAAAATCTCCAGTTCGAAACCGCAGATACTTTCTGCAACTTAGCCTTATAGGCACATGAAGGTAAGCTTCCTTGAGATCCAAAGTTACCATCCAGTGATCCTTGCCCAGCAGAGGTAACAGTTGCTGTAACGTCAACATCTTGAACTTGGGAATGTCCAGATAAGTGTTGAGGATAGATAAATCCAAAATTGGTCTCCACGTGTTCCCCTTCTTTGGTACTAGGAACAGGCGAGAATAAAATCCGAAGCCCCTTTCTGATACAGGGACTGGCTGAATGGCCCCTATCTGGAGTAACTGAGAAATTTGCTTGTGAGCCTCTTTTCTTTGTGTAGGAGGAACATCTGGCATGCCTTTGAAAGGGGGCATTGTGTGGAAATAAAATCTGTAACCGTGATGAATGATATCCAGCACCCATCTGTCTTGAGTGATTAAATCCCAATTTTCTTTGAAAAGAGACAATCTTCCTCCCAAAGGAGCTGCCAGACGAGAGTCCACTGGCAGCTGAAAAGGCAAGTCATTGGTTCTGCTTACGAAAGGACTGACCCCTGCCCTCACCAGAAGTCTGAGCAGGTGAACTGTCTGATCTAGGCCTAAACGAACCTTGAGCCCTGCCCCTACCACGTCTAGACCTACCCCTAGACTGGGAACCATAAGCAGGATATGTCCACCCCTTAGCAGGCCAATTTCTACTAAACTTCGGAGGCTGCACCTGCAAAAAATCTTTAACAGTCTGCATAGACTTAGCTTTGTCCTCCATTTTCTTTAAAACTGCTTCCACAGGCGGTCCAAACAACACATCAGACTGTAAAGGAGCATCCAAAATCCTGGTCTTAACATGCTCAGCTAAATTCTGATCCTTCAACCAGGCATGTCTGCGAAGAACAGAACTAGTAGCAGCCACCCTCGAGGAGGCCTGAACAGCATCAAAACCACACTGCAAAGAATGCTTACCCACTTGTTCAGACACATGAACCAAATCCAGCAATTCTTTACACTCAATACCTTCCGCCAAAGCATCCACCTTAGATTTCAATTGTGAAAGGAGATAATTCTGATATTTCAGCATATGAAACTGACAATTCAACGCCCTCATGGCTAGAGTGGAAGAAGTATATACTTTCTTACCCCACCTATCCAAAGCCCTTGCCTCTTTATCAGAGGGTACAGGATTTTTAACCACAGAAGCTTTAACACCTTTAGGCCCCTGAGAAACAGTTTCTGGGTCCGCCCTAGGACTCTTAAACAAATACTTATGAGCTTCGGGCACCCTATAATACCTATCAGGTTTAACAGGAGCAGGAGGCAAGGAATCAGGGTTCAGAGAAGCCTCTGCAAAACATCCTCCACCACATTCAACACAGGAGGAATAGCTAAAGGCCTATGCTGGGGCAAAAACAAGAATTCCCTAAGCCTTTTTCTGGAGTCAGAGTAATCTTGGCCTTCCCATTTAAAGTGCTCCCTCATGGAGTGAAGAGTCTCTGAAAATGAAAAATCCTCAGGAGGAGAAGCTGAAGGAGTGGAATCATCCACATCAGAATCAGAATAAGTAGGAAACTCTTGCAAGTCTTCCACAGAAGACTCTGAAGCCTGTGAACACTGTTCAAAACAATCAAACTCCTGTTCCACCCTAGGCCTCTTATCAGGTAATCAAATCGTCTGCCATTTTAAGCATAAGTTTCTTAGGCACAGAGCCCGAAATGCTAGGAGAAGCCCCCACAGAAGCTGAACTTGGCCTACCTCTAAAAGAAGCTTTGGCAACAGAAGGAGAGGCCCTAACTACCTTGGGAAGAGAGGGAAGAACAGATACCTGAGAAGCCCCCTCAGCTTGGCCTACCTCCTGAGAGGGCACATCCTGTAACAGTAAAGTATCTGCCTGAGACTCCATAGAAACTCCTGGCAAAACCTCTGGCTCCCCTGAGCCTTCTAAAGGACCGACGTCCGGGACTGCCGGTTCCTCACCCCTAGGCTTCACTGTTTTGTCCTTGCGCTTCTTGGATGAAGCGGGCGTCGGAGTATCCGACGGCATATTATAGTTGCAACGCTTCCCAAACACTAACCTAGCACAATCAAGCCTCCTCTTAATAGTGCGCTTGTTAAATCTAGCACAAGAGCGGCAACCAACAACGTCGTGCTCAGGCCCTAAACAAGGTATACACAATGTATGATAATCCCTATGCGGTATCTGTTTCCCACAAGAAATACAGTTATTCACTTTTTCTGACATCCGGTTAAATACTGAGGCAAGAAAAAACCAAAATGTTCCCCAACGGGGTTACTTAGCCAACTCTGATTTCGGTCTGAAACTCCGGTTTCGGAAAATCTCAGAACGCCAACCTGCACTCGCAAAATTGCTTCTGCATCGGACCATGCGGCAAAAAAGACTGAGGAAATGGCGTCGGTCATGCGCATTAGTACCCTGACGTACTGACGTCAGTCTAAGGCGCCATGACCGACGTCAGCCTTATACTCTGGTATTCGGGCCGACTGGGACGCGGACTATACCCAATAGTCAGGACTGCAGCAAGGGAAGACGAAGAACATCAGAAGTGGATGCAGTGTCCTATCCATTTTGAAATTGTCTGCTTTGTGATAGGTTTTCCTTGTGATCCTGCAGCAAAGGCTACAAACGGTTGCTCAGTTTTTCTGAAAGCTTTTGTTTTGTCCAAGTAGAATCGTAGCTGTCTGTGTATATCCAAAGCATGCAGAAGTCTCTCCCCTTTATTCTGGGGATTTGGGAAGAAAGTTGGTAAATGAATGGTTTGGTTCAGGGGCCACATTGGAAACTACTTTTGGCATGAATGTTGGGTTTGTCCTGAGAGAAACCCTGTCCTGGTGAAAAGTGATGAAAGGTTCCACAGCCATTAATGTCTGTAACTCTGATACTCTTCTTGCTGAAGTTATTGCTAGGAGCAGAGCAGTTTTCCATGATGCGAATTTTATATCAGCTGTGCTGGCTGGTTCAAAAGGAGGCAGTGTGAGTTTTTCTAAAACAAAATTGAGATCCCAAGTTGGTACTCGTGCTCTCCTTGGGGGTCTTATGTTTTCTGCCCCTCTGAGGTACTGTCTTAGTAGAGGATGTGAAAAAATAGGAGGTTCCGTATTGTAATGAGCTGAAATGGCAGAGGCATGGATTTTAATTGATGAGAAAGATAGGCCTTTGTCCTGCATCTCAGTTAGGTATTGTAAAATATGAGGTATATTTGGAACAAGTGGGTCGAGCCCTTGTGCCTGGTTCCAAGCATAGAATCTCTTCCATTTTTCTGCATAAGATTTCCTAGTGCTGGGCCTCCTGGCTTCTAAAATGACATCCATAACAGCTTTAGAGTGAGGTGCAGTTTGAGTGACTACATTATCTGCCATGCTGCCAGATTTAAAGTTCTGAGTTGACTGTGCAGAATTTGACTGTTTTGTTGAGTCAGTAGATGAGGAATTTGAGGTAAAGGCCAGGCTGGGCCCTGAGACAAGCTCTTTAGGATTGGGTACCAGTGCTGGTGTGGCCAGTCTGGGGCAATCAGGATCATTTTTGGCCTTTCTTGTCTGACTTTTAGGAGCACCGTGGTAAGAAGAGTCATTGGAGGAAAGGCACAGACTGTCAGAGCTTTCCAGCTGAATGATAGAGCATCCACTTTCCATGCTTGAGAGTGATAAGTTCTTGTGCAGAATTTCTGTAGTTGGCAATTGTGAGGGGAGGCAAAAAGATCTATGTCTGGGCGTCCCCATTTTCTTGTTGTCATGCTGAACACCTGTGGATTTAGTTTCCATTCATGAGGATCCATGAGATTTCTGCTTAGTTCGTCTGCCAGCGTATGTTTTGTTCCTGGCAGGAATTGTGCATGCAGATGTACCTGATAGGTCAGTGGTGTGTTCCACAAGGTCATGGCTTGCCTGCATAGGGGGTAGGAATGTGTGCCCCCTTGCTTATGTACCACATAACTGTGGTATTGTCCGTCTTTATTAGTAGTTGCCCTGGATGTAGTAGTTCCTTGAAAGCCGTCAGGGCATTCTGTACAGCTAGCATCTCTTTCTGATTGATGTTAAAATGCATTTGTTCCTTGGGCAACATGACCTGAATACATTTTCCTGCCATATGTGCCCCCAGGCATAATCCGATGCATCCGTTGTTATTGTCTGCCTGGCTGTGGGTAAGGTGAAAGGCTGTCCCTTGTTGTGGTGACAGGCCTGGGACCACCATCAAAACTCCTGTTGTAGGCAGGGAATTAAAGTTATGATTGTCTCCAGGCTGTGACAATGTTGAGTCCAAACACTTTTTAGATACCACTGTAGTTTCCTCATATGCAGTCTTGCATATGGAATTAGTAGAATGCAGGACGCCATGAAGCCCAGGGCCTGCAGAATTTTTCTTGCAATGAGCTGGGTCTTTGTTGCCATCAGTTGAAAAGTATTGAGTCAGTTGCCTTTGTTTGTGTGGCGTGAGATAAGCCATCTGGGCAGTTGTATTTAAGCTTGCACCAAGGAATATTATCTCTTGAGAGGGCACTAGTTTTGATTTCTTTTTGTTTACTGTGTACCCTAGGCAAATTAGTAATCTTTTTACAAACGCCAGAAGCTTTAGTAGAATGTCCTTGCTCTCTGCTTGAATAAGGCAGTCGTCCAAGTAGGGACATATTTGTATTCCTTTTTGTCTGCAAAATGCAATTACTGGTGCCAGGCATTTTGTGAAGACCCTGGGTGCAGTAGACAAGCCAAAGGGCAGTGCAGAGAATTGGTAATGCATTGAGCCAGCTATGAATCTGAGGTATCTTCTGCAAGTTTGTCTGACTGGGACATGCAGGTATGCCTCCTTGAGGTCCAAAGTAACTAGCCAAGCCTTCTTGCCCAGCATGGGTAGAAGCTGTTGTAGTGTTAACATTTTGAATTTTGGAACATCCAGGAAAGTATTTAGGATTGACAGCCCCAGTATTAGTCTCCAGGCTTTGTCCTTTCTGGGTACTAAGAAAAGACTTGAGTAAAATCCTTGCCCCTGTTCTTGCTGTGGTACTCTTTGAATAGCTTCCATGTCCAAGAGAGCAGCAATTTGTTTTTGCGCCTCTGCCCATTGGTTTTGTGGCAGGTCCGGCATACCTCTTGATTTTGGAAGCGTATGAAAGTGGAACCTGTAACCCTGAGAAATAATATTCAGTACCCATTTATCCTGGGTGATTATGTGCCAATTTTTTTGAAAAGTGCTAGCTTTCCCCCTAGAGGTGCTGCCAAAAGGTAAGTGCTTGGCATCTGTAGAGGGAAGTCACTGGGACTGTTTCCTATAAGGTTGTGATTTGTCTTCCCCTGCTTTGGGGGCTGAAGCACCCCATTGTTTAGGTCTGTAGGAGCCTTGGGGCTGAGATCTGCCTCTTGGGCGTCTGTATCTGCCTCTGTGGCCTGTCTGACACTGGAAAGGACCAATTTTTTGTAGGCCAGTTTCTGCTAAACCTAGGTGGTTGAACCTGTAAGAAATCCTTTACTGTCTACATTGATTTCGCTTTATCCTCCATTTTCTTTAGCACCTCTTCTGCCTTAACACCAAACAAAGTATCATGCTGTAGTGGAGCATCTAATAATTTTACTTTAACATGGTCAGGTAAACTTTGTTCTTTCAACCAAGCATGCCTTCGAATAACAGAGCCTGTAACTGCGGCTCTACAAGAAGCCTCTAATGAATCAAAACCACATTGTAAAGTATGCTTTCCCACTTGTTCAGCTGCATGCAATAAATCCTGCATTTCCTTACTGTCAGGACTTTGAGTTTGAAACCATTTTCTGCTTTAACAAAGACATGAGATACTGTTGATACTTAAGCATGTGAAACTGGCAATTTAAAGCCCTTACAGCTAAAGTAGCAGAAGTGTAAACTTTTTTCCCCCATCTGCCCAGAGCTCTGGAATCCCTATCCGAGGGGACAGGATTTTTAGCAGTGGAAGCCTTAACCCCTTTAGGACCCTGAGAAACTGTTTCTGGATCTGCAGCAGGGTTTTTGTAAAGAAATTTATGAGAGTCAGGGACCCTGTAAGTACCTGTCTGGCTTGACTGGTGCAGGGGGTAAAGAATCAGGAGTCAGACTGGATTCCAAGAAAACATCATTAACAATATCAAGCACAGGGAGAATAGCCAGGGGCCTGTGCTGGGGCAATAATAGAAAGTCTCTGAGCCTTTTCTTGGATTCTGAATAAACCTGGCTCGCCCAATGGAAATGCTCCCTCATGGTGTGCAGGGTTTCCCCAAAAGAATAATCCTCAGGCGGAGAGGCTGAAGGTATAGACGACTTCTACATCAGAGTCCTCATAGGGAGGGAGAGAGTATCCCTGATCAGAAGAGGAATCAGAAGAAATAGACACCTGGTCAGAGGAATCAGTTAGTGTCTTGCCTAGGCCTTTTGTCAGGAGGGAGATGGGAACCCCTGATTAAAGTAATTAGGTCTTCGGCCATTTTAAGCATCTGTTTCTTTGGCATGGATGACTGTTCAGTAGAATGCTGTACTTGTTTCCTTGTCTTTAATGGTGTTTTGAACTTTGCCTTGGCTGCTGTAGTGGGCTTAATTGTAAGCTGTGAAGGTCTGAAAACACCCTCAGAAGCCGATGCCTGCTCAGCAGCTCCGGACCCATCTGAGGGAATAGTTTCCGTAGGCCCAATACCTTGAGTTTCCACAGGCCTCGGTGTCTCCACGTGGCTGTCAGATACGGCCTGTGGCTCTGAGGTAGCGGGTGTCAGGGGCTGCGAAAGCACCTCACTGAGAACCGGCGAACCGGTGACTGGCCTAGAAGAGGCTTCGTTGTCAGTTTTGGACCTCAGATGCCTATCCTTTTCTTTGTCTTTGCATTTTTTATAAATTCCGGTCGTCGGTTCTTCCGACGGGATTATGTAATTAAACCTTCGGCCAAAATAATGTAAAGCAAAATCAAACCGACGTTTTATAGTGCGTTTGTTGAATCTAGCACAAAACCGACAACTAGCAACGTCGTGGTCAGGGCCTAGGCAAGGAATACAGTAAGAGTGAAAGTCCTTATGAGGTATTTGCTTCCCACAAGAAATACAATTATTAACTTTTACTGACATCGGTCTGGAGCAAGAAAAAGTTTCCCCAACGGGGTACTTAGCTTTATTGAAGACTTCGGTTCTGAAACTCGATTTCGAAAATCTCAGGAGTTGGCCGACCGGCACTTGCGATCTGTTTTGCTTCAGGCACCGCGCGGCAAGAAAGACTGAAGAAAATGGCGTCGGTTGCATCTTTTATACCCCTGGTGCACTGACGTCAGGGAAGAGGCGACAGCAACCGACGCCGGACCAAGACTTTGGAACTCGGGCCGACTGCGGGTAACCTGCCGGCGGATAACCCAAGTGTAATGACTGCAACAGTGAAACACGACGAACATCTACACAATTCACTAATATGCTTGAAGCTATGAAAAAAAAAGTCACGTCTTAGCATAATTTGGCATCAGTGTTGTCTATCTTCATTCCTCCTCACAACAGGGTCTCGGATCCGACCTTTGGATCTTCTTGCTCAGCCACATACTCCAGAGTTGGATCTGACTCTTGAGCTCCTCTCTTTTACACATAATGCACTACATCCACCCAAACACCTCAGATCGAGTTTGCTGATTTCAAACATTCACACTCAGACAGCAAAGAAAGCAGATGAGGCACAGACATTGGACCTATGAGCCCTGTCATGTTCCATGACGATGTGTTATCTTTTTCATTACTCCTCACGATAGGGTCAAAGTCCCCAGATACACAATTCCTGGGTGGCCTTCATGGAAGGATATGATGGAGCACTTTTGAACCACAGAAAGCCCCGCTCCTAGAAACGATATCCTACTTGCAGTGTGTCACAAAGATGTGACTGTTAGACCACGTCACTGCTGCACAAATATCATCAATGGAAGTTCTAGAAGACAAGGTGGAAATAGTAGCCATAGTTCTTGGTGGAATGTGCCCTAGAAGGTCGAGGTAATTCTAGGCCCTTTTGTGAGTAAATGAAAGAAATACAGATGGTTATCCATTTTGCTAAGGTAATCTTGGAAACCACTTGGCCTAATTTATTAGCTGAGAAGGCTACAAACAGTTGGCCGGACATCCTGTGTTGTTTAGTTTTGTGCAGATAGAAATGGAGTTGTCTATAAATGTTGAGAAGATGTACAGCATACACCCCTTAATTACAGAAATTTGAAACGGACACTGGTAAGTGGATGGACTGACTGATACTGTTTTCCATGGCTACTTTAAGCATAAAGGAGGGATTGGTATGTAAAGAAACCTGTCTTTATGAAAAATTATGTAAAGAGGTTTGGAGGATAAGGCTTGCAGTTCGGAAATTCTCTTAGCTGAAGTTATAGCCACCAAAAAGATTGTCTTCCTTGACAAAAACTTCATGTCGCAACTTGCAGCTGGTTCGAAGGGTCCCTGGGTCAAAGCCTGCAACACAACAGTGAGATCCCAAAAAAGGGAAGAGGTCCTTGATGGGAGGCCTCAACAAGAAAATACCATTCATAAAGAATTTGCATAATCTAAAGGTGAACAGGGAACATGATTGGCTTGCAGTGTGAAAATTAGAGAAAGCAGCTAATTGAAAGCTTGATGGTAGAGACACTAGCTCCTTCCTCAGAGTACTGAGAAAGAGTAGAATATCCGAAACTGGTGCTGAAAAAGGGTCAATATTTCTATTTGTAGCCCATATGACAAACCTTTTCCACTTACTGGTGTAGACTTTCTTAGTGGAAGCCTTTTGTGAGGCTAGAAGTATTTTATGGACTGGGGAAGCAAGCCTCGACTCTCTTGCTAGGGTTGGAAGTGGAGAAACCAAGAGCTCAGCCTGAGGGTGCAAAGGTTCAGATGCTGCATTCTCTGACGGGAGAGGAGGTTCTGTCTTGGCTCCAGTATCCAAGGAGGATATTTCAGATGAGACCAGAGGAAGAGGAACCAAACCTGTCGAGGCCAGAAGGGGGCAATGAGGATGGCTGAGCTCTTCAGCCTGCTTGTCTTCTGAAGAAACTTCGGGACTACAGGGGGAGGAAGGTAAGCATACAGGAGACCTGGGGCCAATTGTGGCAAGCGCATCCCTCAGAGACTCCCCCAGAGGAGGGATCAGAGCAAAGAACTTGCTGCATATGTTATTGAGGGGAGAGGCAAAGAGACTGCAGCAAGGTTGACCCCAGCGATTGAAGATCATGCTTGCTACTGACTGATTGAGGGACCACTCATGCGGAAAGTACAGTTGTGTACTTACCATAAATGTAGATGTTTGAGTGTATTCACTGTTGCAGTCATTACAATTGGGTTATCCTGCTGGCAGGCTACCAGCAGTCGGCCTGAATTCCAAAGTCTAGGTCCGGCGTCGGTTGCTGTCACCACCTCCCTGACGTCAGTGCGCCAGGAGTATAAAAGATGCAGCCGACGCCATTTTCTTCAGTTTTTCTTGCCCCAGATGTCAGGTGCCCCCAAAAGGGTAGGCTAAAAATATGTCAATAAAGCATGCATGCACCAAGGTAAATTTTTCCTTCATCTAAAAGCAACTACACCACATAGGTCTTATAGAATAGAGAAGTACAGATAAGTTCCAGCAAAGATAAGAGGGATGGTAGGAGGGTAACCTGGACTGCAACAGTGAATACACTCGAACATCTACATTTATGGTAAGTACACAACTGTACTATGTTCATCGTGTTTCACTGTTGCAGTCATTACAATTGGGTTAAATTCCAAAGCTAAGGTTGGGAGCGGCTATGAGGCCCTGCAGAACTGCAGTGGCAAAGCCTGCCCTGGATTTAGAGTAGAGTGGTAAGTGATAGTGCTTTGTAAAAGTGTGCAGTGAACTCCAGGTTGCAGCCTCTAAAATGTCTTTGGTTGGTACTCCTCTGAGGAAGGCTGCTGAAGTGGCTGCTGCTCTGGTTGAATGTGGCCTAATGCCCTTAGGCACTGATTTGCCATGTTGTGAATTGCAGAAACGAATGCAGTGGCCTATCCACTTTGAAATAGTCTGCTTTGAGATAGCCTTTCCTTGTGATCCCGCAGCATATGCCACTAGTAATTGCTCAGTCTTTCTGAAAGCTTTAGTACTGTCCAAGTAGAAGTGCAGCTGTCTGTGTATGTCCAAAGAATGCAGAAGTCTCTCACCCTTATTCTGTGGGTTTGGATAAAAGTTAGGTAAATGAATAGTTTGGTTAAGGGCCACACTGGACACTACCTTAGGCATAAATGTTGGGTTTGTTCTCAGAGAAACCCTATCTGGACGGAAAATGATAAAAGGTTCCACAGTCATGAGTGCCTGTAGCTCTGAGACTCGTCTTGCAGAGGTTATTGCTAGGAGCAGAGCTGTTTTCCATGATAAAAATTTTATATCAGCGGTAGCGGCTGGCTCAAAAGGAGGCAGGGTGAGTTTTTCCAAGACATAACTGAGGTCCCATGCAGGTATTGGTGGTCTCCTTGGAGGCCTTAAGTTTTCGGCTCCTCTGAGGTACTGCCTTAATAAAGGATGAGAAAAAATAGGTGGCTCTGTATTGTAATGAGCTGAAATGGCAGAGGCATGAATCTTAATTGATGAAAAAGATAGGCCATTGTCCAGCATCTCAGTTAAATATTGCAAAATCTGAGGAATATTTGGTACAGTCATGTCAATCCCTTGTGCCTAGTCCCAAGCACAGAATCTCTTCCATTTTTCAGCATAAGATTTTCTGGTACTAGGCCTCCTGGCCTCCAAAATAACATTCATCACCGCTTTAGAGAGAGGTGTGTTTTGAATGGCTACATTACCCGCCATGCTGCCAGATTTAAGGTCTTGAGTTGACTGTGCAGGATCTGATTGTTGTGTTGGGACAGTAAGTGAGGAATATGAGGTAATGTCCAGGCTGGGTATTGAGACAAGTTCCTTAGGATTGGGTACCAGTGCTGGCGGGGCCAGTCTGGGGCAATTTTCCAGCTGAAAGATAGAGCATCCACTTTCCATGCTTGCTTGTGATAAGTCCTTGTGCAGAATCTCTGTAGTTGGCAGTTGTTAGGGGAGGCAAATAGATCTATGTCTGGGCATCCCCAATTCCTTGTTATCATGCTGAAGACTTCCGGATCCAATTTCCACTCATGGGGATCCATGAGGTTTCTGCTTAGTTCGTCTGCCAGAGTATTCATCTTTCCTGGCAGGAATTGTGCTTGCAGATGTACTTTGTAAGTCAATGCTGTGTCTCACAAAGTCATGGCTAGTCTGCATAGGGGGTAGGAATGAGTGCCTCCCTGCTTGTTTATGTACCACATGACTGTAGTATTGTCCATCTTTATCAGTAGTTGTCCCGGATGATGTAGATCCTTGAAGGCTGTCAGGGCATTCTGAACAGCTAGCATCTCTTTTTGGTTGACATGTAGATGCATTTGGCTTGCGGACCATGTGCCCTGAATACATCTTCCTGCCATGTGGGCCCCCCAGGCATAATCTGATGCATCTGTTGTTAATATCTGCCTGGCTGTGGGTAAAGCGAATGGCTGCCCCTTGTTGTGGTGACACGCCTTTGCCCACCATCTAAACTCCTGTTGCAGGCAGGGAATGAGGGTAATTATTGTTTCCAGGCTGTGGCAATGTGGAGTCCAAACACTTTTTAGATACCATTGTAGTTTCCTCATATGCAGTCTGGCATATGGAATTAGCAGAATGCAGGATGCCATGAAGCCCAAAGCCTGCAGAATTTTTCTTGCAGATAACTGGGTCTTTGTTGCCAACATTTTGAAATAAGTAGTCAGTTGCCTTTGTTTGTCTGGCGTGAGATAAGCCATCTGGGCAGTTGTATTTAAGCTTGCACCCAGGAATATTATCTCTTGAGAGGGTACTAGTTTTGATTTCTTTTCGTTTACTGTGTACCCTAGGCATGTTAGTAATCTTTTTACAAACGCCAGATGCTGTAGTAGAATGTCCTTGTTCTCTGCTTGAATAAGGCAGTCGTCCAAGTAAGGATATATTTGTATTCCTCTTTGTCTGCAAAATGCAATTACTGGAGCCAGGCATTTTGTGAAGACCCTGGGCACAGTAGACAAGCCAAAGGGCAGTGCAGAGAATTGGTAGTGCATTGAGCTAGCTATGAATCTGAGGTATCTTCTGCATGATTGTCTGACTGGGACATGCAGGTATGCCTCTTTTAGGTCTAAAGTCACAAGCCAAGCCTTCTTGCCCAGCATGGGCAGAAGCTGCTGCAGAGTCAACATTTTGAATCTTGGAATATCCAGATATGTGTTTAGAATAGATAGGTCCAGTATTGGTCTCCAGGCTTTGTCCTTTCTGGGCACCAAGAACAGCCTTGAGTAAAATCCTTGTCCCTGCTCTTGCTGTGGTACTTGCTGAATGGCCCTCATGTCCATGAGGGATGACTCTTGCTTTTGTGCCTCTGCCCATTGATTTTTTGGCAGGTCTGGCAAACCATTTGCCTTTGGCAGGGTGTGAAAGTGAAACCTGTAGCCTTGTGACACTATATCCAAGACCCATTTGTCCTGGGTTATTACGTGCCAATTCTGAGAAAAAAAGTGCTAGTTTTCCCCCTAAAGGTGCTGCCAGAAGATAAGTGCTTGGCGCAGGCAGGGGGAAGTCATTGGGACTGTTTCCTGCATGGCTGTGATTTGTCTTCTCCGCTTTTGGAGGTAGAAGTACCCCATTGTTTAGACCTGTATGAGCCTTGGGGCTGGGATCTGCCTCTAGGGCGTCTGTATCTGCCTCTTTGTGGCATGTCGGACACTGGAAAGAACCAATTCTTTATAAGCCAGTGCCTGCTAAATATTGGAGGCTGTACCTGTAAGAAATCCTTGACTGTTTGCATAAAGTTAGCTTTGTCCTCCATTTTCTTCAACACCTCTTCTGCTTTAACACCAAACAAGGTATCATGCTGTAATGGAGCATCTAATAATCTTTAACATGATCAGGCAGATTCTGTTCCTTTAACCAAGCATGCCTCCTAATAACAGAACCCGTAACAGCGGCCCTGCAGGAGGCCTCCAGAGAATCAAAATCACATTGCAAAGTATGTTTTCCCACTTGTTCAGCTGCATGCAATAAATCCTGCATTTCTTTGTTTTCTGCACTTTCAGAATTTATCAACATTTTCTGTTTAAGCAGTGACATAATATATTGCTGATATTTAAGCACATGAAACTGACAATTTAAAGCCCTTATAGCCAAGGTAGCAGAAGTGTAAATCTTTTTTCCCCATCTGTCCAGTGCCCTAGAATCCCTGTCAGAAGGGGTAGGGTTTTTTGCAGTGGAAATCTTGACCCCTTTGGGACCCTGAGAGATAGTTTCTGGGTCAGCAGCAGGGTTCTTAAAAAGAAATGTATGTGAATCAGGAACCCTGTAGTATCTGTCTGGCTTAATAGGAGCTGGAGGTAGAGAGTCAGGAGTCAGACTGGACTCTGAAAATACATCATCTGCAATGTCTAACACAGGTGGAATAGCAAGGGGCCTGTGCTGAGGTAGTAAAAGGAAGTCTCTGAGCCTTTTCTTAGATTCTGAATAATCTTGGCTCTCCCAGTGGAAATGCTCCCTCATGGTATGCAGAGTTTCCCCAAAAGAATAATCCTCAGGAGGAGAGGCTGAAGGGATAGATTCTTCAGCATCAGAATCCTCATAGGGAGGAAGAGAGTATTCCTGATCAGAAGACATGGAAACCTGATCTGAAGATTCATATACTCTCTCTTGCCTAGGCCTCTTACCAGGAGGGGGATGGGAACCCCTGATCAAAGTAATTAGGTCTTCGGCCATTTTGAGCATCTGTTTTTTAGGCATGGAGGCCTGTCCATGGGGCTGTTGTACTTGTTTCTTTGTCTTTAGAGGTGCTTTAGTCTTTGCCTTTGAAGCTGAAGTCGTTTTAACATATAACTTGTGTAGGCCTGAAAACACCCTCAGAAGCCGATGCCTGCTCAGCAGCTCCGGACCCATCTGAGGGAATAGTTTCCGAGGTTCCAATACCTTGAGTTTCCAGCTGCCTAGTTGGCTCCACGTGGGAGTTGGAAGCGACCTGCGGCTCTAAAGTAGCGGGTGTCAGGGGCTGCGAAAGTGCCTCACTGAGAACCGGTGACTGGCTTAGAAGAAGCCTCATCAGTTTTGGACCTTGGATGCCTGTCCTTTTCTTTGTGTTTCTTTTGAATTGCGGTAGTCGGATGGCTATCCGACGACATTGTGTAATTAAATCCTCTGCCAAAATAGTGAAATGCAAAATCGTACTGACGCTAAATAGTGCGTTGGTTAAATCTAGCACAAAACCGACAATTAGCAACATCGTGATCAGGGCCTAGGCAAGGAATACAGTAAGAATGGAAGTCCTTATGAGGTATTTGCTTCCCACAAGAAATACAATTATTAACTTTTTCTGACATCGGTCTGGAGCAAGAAAAAAGTTTCCCCAACGGGGTACTTAGCTTTTAATGAAGACTTCGGATCTGCAATTCGAACACAAAAATCTCAGGAGTCTGCTGACCGGCACTTGCGAACTGCTTTTGCTTCGGGCACCGCGCGGCAAGAAAGACTGAAGAAAATGGCGTCGGCTGCATCTCTTATACCCCTGGCGCACTGACGTCAGGGAGGAGGCGACAGCAACCGACGCTGGACCTAGACTTTGGAATTCAGGCCGACTGCGGGTAGCCTGCCAGAAGGATAACCCAATTCTAATCACTGCAACAGTGAAACACGATGAACATCTAGGACTGATCTGCTGAGTCTGTCCGCCAAGTCGTTTTTTCCTAAGATGTGCATTGCAACTAGCAGGCAGTCTGAAGATATCGTCCATTCCCACACCCTCATGGCTTCCCAGCACAAGGGGTATGAATGGGTTCCTCCTTGCTTGTTGATGTACAAGACAACAGACAAGTTGTCGGTAGGAACTGCAATAGTCCCCAAGGGGAGAGCATCGTAAAAGGATTGCAATGTTAGGAGAACTGCTGTCATCTCTAGGACATTGATATGCAACCTGGTCTCGATAGGGGACCACGTGCCTTGAACCATCTTCCCATTGTAATGCCTCCCCCACTCAAACTGGGAGTTGTCCATTGTCACTGTGGCTACTGGGGGAGTTGGTTAAAAATTGTTTGCCTAGAAAGAGATTGTCTGATTGAATCCACCAGCTGAGGTGACATTTCCAAACTGGTGTCAATCTGATGGGAAGGGATAGCTGGTGATATAGACTGGACCATTGCACCACCAATGTCCAGTGAAAAACCTGCATGAATAACCTTGCTACAGGAACTAACAGAATTGCTGCTGACATGGATCCTAGGGCTTGTACGACCATCTGCGCAGGGGGGGGGGGCATTGGTGGGACAACAATTCCCAGACCAGATTCCTCAGTGTTGTTATGCAGTGTAAGGGAAAAGAAGCTATTTCATTCCCTCATGTCCAGCTGCGTCCCTATGAACACCAGGTTCTGCAAAGGAGCCAGGTTGGACTTGTTTACGTTTATAGTGATGCCCAGCAAGTGTGAAAGTTGGATTAAGTAATCTTTGGCTTGGATGAGCTGATGCCTCATGGGGGTTGTATAGAGCCAATCATCTAGGTATGGAAACATCTGGAATCCTTTGAGTCTCACGTGAGCTGCTACCACTGCCATGCATTTGGTGAATACCTGGGAAGCTGTGGCGAGTCCAAAGGGTAGTGCCTGAACTGGAAATGACTGGCTCCTAGCCAAAAGAGCAGGTGTCTCTTGGAGCACCTGTCTATTTTAATGTGATAGTAGGCACCCTTGAGATCTACTGAGCGCATCCAGTCATCCTTGTGCAACAATGGCAGAACTTACTGAACCGTAACCATTTGGAACTATTTAACCTGCTTAGATTCAGAATGGGTCTTGGGTCCCTTGTCTTTTTCAGCACCAAAATGAAGTGGGAGTAGATTCCAAACCCTCTTTATATGGCTGGGACCTCATGGATGACATTTTTGCAGCAATTGTTGAATTTCCTGTGCTGACTGCTCCCTCTGACTGGGTGATATGTCGGGGAGGTTCTTGGAGTTTGGAGGGGGAAGAAAAAGAGAATACAGTAGCCTCTGGATATTATGCTTAGCACCCAGAGGTTTTGAGTCAAATGGGTCCAGGCTTCTGAGTGCAAAGCGAGTCGACCCCAGACTGCCTCTAAATACAGACGGTCGGGCAGCACTTCAAGAGCGCTGATAGGGTTTGTGGGAATAGGTGTCTCTGCAGCCCTGGTTTTGCAGGCCCGCTCAGCCTCTAGGGCGGCGCCTACCATTAAACCCTCCTCCTCTGTCTCTAGAGGAGGGTTTCCCACATGGGCCCTGGAAAAGCCCTTGGGATTTATGAAACCACATTTTCTTGCCTCCGTGTTGGTTCCTGGAGGAGGACCTCTGGGGAGTAGAAGATTTCATTCCTACAGCAGAAAGGGTCTTTCCCGTCCATTTTGCTGCAGGTGAGAGTATCTCTAACGGATGGCCCAAACACTGAAGAGCCGTCGTAGTGAGCATTCACAAAGGATGTCTTAAAGGGCTCTGTGGAAATCACATTGCCTTATTCAGGCCTGCCTCCTTAGAGAAAGTTCTGAACTAGCTGCTTGTGAGGTACCTTCTGATGTATGGGAGATTAACCTCATCGAGGAGTTGGGATGGAAGATAAGAGTGGTCAGCTTGGGAGAACCTTTCTTAAATTCCTCCAAAGGCATGGACTCAGAGAGAGGCTGAAAGCTCTTTGATCAGATCCCTCTGCAGCCAGGTAAAGTGGGCCAGGAAGTTGCACAACCTTAGCATAAAGGTGGCTGAGGCATAAAAGCACTTTCCAATCGTGTCCAACACTTCAGACTCCTTGTTAGCCAGATGGACACTGGCAGTCTCTTCTTCCAGTTCTTTCTTTGTGGCTGCCACCACCACGACAGCATCAACTACAGGACCTTTGCTCCAATGCTTTTTATCTGCCGGAGGTACCAGGAACCTACCAGGGCACTTGGGAATAGGCTCAATTGCATCTGGTTCTTTCTATGCCCGGCAGGAGACAAAATCAATGAGGTTATCCACCGGGGGGGGGGGGGGGTCACCCAGGTTGTAGATGGGCCTACCCAAAACACCTCCAAGAGCACGGACTCCTCAGGAGGGAGAAGGTTGGACAGCCACCCACCTTTTTTCTGCTTCACGAATTCTAGAATGTCTCCAAAGGAGACATCCTCAGATGGGGATGAGGGGGATCCTTCCCCCTCATCGAAGTCAGTGTCTTCGGTTAAGGACTCCAACAGGAGCCAATGTGCCTCCTTTTGCATGTCTTCTTTCGGGGGGGGGGGGGCTTCCTCAGTGGCGTACTCTGGGGAAGTGTCGGAAGAGGAGGATCCATCCTGGGCAGGGAGATCTTGGAAGCCCCTAGGGACGGGTTGAATCAGGAAAGGACAAATGGGCTCACAGCACCGACCCAATGGGTGTACAGAGGTGGATTGCGGGACATATGGTGATGGATCTCCAACCCAGGAGAAAACCCTCTCCACTACCTGAAAAGCCGACGGACCAGGCTAGGTCCTCTCCATCTCCCCTGAAGCCAAAGCCACAGGGGAAAACCAGCTAGGACTTGCACTGGATCCACTGCCTCCAGAAGGGATCGGACCTGAACTATCAAGTGCCAAGGCGCCTAGGAGAAAGATGGCTCTCACAAGGAGGGAGCCAATCCCAGTCCCCTGCACCCAGCACTGACAACTCGACTCCGAGACTCGGTCTGTTCAAAGAAAATAAGAACAGGGCTGATCAAGGGCAACATCTGCTTCAAGGAAGGCAGCTTCCCCTGCACTGAACTCAACACACAGGAATCACAAACCCTGCAACTCCGAAACCAAAGCCCGGATCAGAGGAGTTGTCCTAACGGTAAGGTCTGGGTAGCTCACGGATCCGATGGGGAACAGAGCTGAGACTACCCTCATCTGGATCTGGGCCTGGAATCTCATCAGCCTGTCCATGTCTGCCTCAGACCAGCCTCTAGAGGACCTGGACGAAGCTGACGAGGGCAGTCAGGAGTGCTTAGATCTAACTGAGCAAGCTGGAGATTTGCTGGACGCTCTCGGATCCCATGTCACCAGATCCACCACCGGACCCAACAGTGGAGGAGGAAGCAACAAGGAAATAATTTCCCCTGGATCCGAGGATGCTGGTGGATCCAAAGGGGTAGATACTTTCTTGGGATCTGAGGGGGTTGGATCTGAAGTTTTCCTTGACTTGACTTTGGGCTCTAGAGAGTCTCTCAGGGAGACAGGGAGAGACCTCTTTAGCAGCAGAAGATGAAGTGGAAGCCAAGGAAGGGGTCTGAGCCTCAGGAGCCAATGATGGAAGAAGACCCCTCACAATCAACTTTTTTCATCTATCAGCTAGGGTCAGAGGATTAAATTAAGCAGACTGCATACTCTGCATTTAAATGTTCTGCAGCTAAGCAATACATGCACTCCTTCCCCCGGCTTTAAACGTTGCACTTCTTGTGGACATAAAATCCCCAACCAATATTAGGTTTGTCTGACATGACAACTGCCAAAGCCCACCAAAACCAAAGGATGGTTAAAGAACGGTTAACGATAATGGAACTAACCTTAGCAGAGAACTTAACTAAGACTAACTGAAACTTCGCTTAGCAAATAATTTTACAAACAACTTTGACTAACTCTAAGCTACAAGAACTACTAACTTTAATTTTTTTTTTTTTTTTACAGAAAGGAGGAAACTCTCATATGCACACACACACGGATTACAGAGGGAGGACTTACATTATCCAAAAAGCTATCCTAACATACAAAGCTATGTCAAACCCAGAGCTGTTGGACATGCTCCACTTAAAGAAATCCCAATCCCTCCGAGCTACACGCTCTAGGGACCTAAACTTGTCACCACAATAAACAGAACATGCTGGAGGGATAGATTCCTGTCCCAGAGACTTCCCATACTCTCAAACAAACTACCTATCTATATCAAACAAAGCTCCTCATAAGCATTCTTCAAGAAAAATCTTGATGACTGGATGGCAGATAGGAAATTCACCCCAGGGATCACTTCTGTGGCTCTCCTCGACAGGGCCACAGGGAAATAATTATTTTGGGTGGCGAAAGCCAGGGTACCTTCTGGCTAGGCTTAAAAAGGCCCTAGGGGCAATAGCCTAGTACCTACCTATGAACTTTCCCATAAAGGTAAGTATCGCTCGAGAGCGCAGAGATCAGCATCTGGATGCTGAAGTGGCAAACAAGATCTGGGATGTTTAGGTAGATATAGTGCACTTTGGGTAGGAGGGGAGGAGCTTCAGAGTCGGATGCAAGTCTAGAGAATGTGGCTGAGCTGGATCCGAAGGTTGGATCAGAGACCCTATCGTGAGAAGGAATGAAGAAGACATCAGATCAGCAAGTTTTCCTGTCAAAATAAAGCATTAAATCAATGGAAATAACTGCCACAATTTACTAGCGATTGTGACAGCATGAGGTAATGAAAGACCTGCACTACAACGGCCCCAGGGCAGAAACTCTCGAAACATTCACAAAAGGCCACAAAACTGGAACGCATTTAAAACCCTACAAAAACTAGCAATACAGAATAAAATACTGAAAAAATGTTTTTGTTTTAAAGAAACAAATCAACATTCAACACAGTTCAAGCACTGACAGAAAAAAGGCAGAGAGAAGAATTAAAAAAAAGAAGAAGTTATATACTCACCATAACATTCCATCTGAGTAGTTATACTTCATTTTTCTGCAACCTGTGGGTATTCGGATCCATATCGGATCCGAGCCGGCAAATTATTTTCTAGCATCTGCTCCGAGTTCCGAGCTCCTCCCCCTACCCATAACGCACCATCATCTCCTGCCTTCCCACAGATCGAGTTTGCTGCAACTATACACATTAGCAACTCAGCCCAAAGAACCCAACATACTTATGGATATGATAAGGTCAGGGGGATGGAAGGAGGGAAGAAAAATGAAGTATAACTACCCAGATGGAACGTTATGGTGAGTACACAACTTCTTTATCTGAAGTAGTTAACTTCATTTTATCTGCAACCTGTGGGACAGAGTCACCAGTAACTTCAATCCTGGGAGGCCCTCATGGAAGGATATTCCTGTATATCTGCTACCTTTAAACTAAAAAAAAAAAAAAAATCTTGCTTTTTTCCCACTTTCTGAAATTTAAGAAAGTTCAGTTACAGATTTGCTGTTCTGAATTGTTTGTAAGTTTCTTGGGAGGCCAGTGCTTGCTTGGACTAAAGGGAAGTCTCTGTGTTCACCAGTGGCAGTGGTTAACACTGAACAGCCTTGCCTGTCCCTGTAGTAGTGGTTACTGTCTAGAAGCTGTAGATTTATTGGCCATTTTGTTTCAATTATAAACTCCTTGGTCTCTATCTCTTAACACCCTGCAACCCTCTTTTAGCACGGTCTTGCGCACAGAGCAGTGTCGGGCAGCGCCGCTTAAACTATTCCCGGCTCCACAAAGTGTACTCTTCACTTTTTCCCTTAGAACTGCTCTAAATCTCAAATTAAGCACTCTATTCTCATTCTAAAGCCCTGCACTTGCTCGTATAAGTAATTTCATAGGTAAACACAAACTAAAGCACTACATCCTCTTATACTCCTTCAAAGCACTTGCTCCCGATTGGTTCTTTCTGATCAGTCAATAAGTAGTTCCCTATATTATTCAGGCATGTCCAAAGGTCAGTTTCGAGTTTACTCTCCACTCCAGCTGGTGAATATGGGAATCTTGAGGCAATGTTACAACTGCCTTATGTATACAGACCACACTCTCCTCCTCCCAACAAGCTCAAATATATGTGAGAGATGCAACTATACAGCCAAACTGGAGGCTAAGCTCTCTCAACCCAGTACTGGCACAGCCTGTCAGGAGGAGAAGGTAACCACACACAGCACAAATTCAGTCTCACATAGACCTATCGCATCAGCAAACCAAACACATAAACACACAAAAACATACTCGGAGGATCTAAATAAAAATCTGCCTAAGCAGCAGAGACCTCCAAAGCAGACATCCAAGCAACACCTACCACGAAACAATATCCAAATAGCACATAGCTCACAAAGTCAGTGTGCCACACATTCACAGCCCTTAAGGCTAAACAATACACCCAATACACTTGTAATAGGTGACTCTGTTGTCAGACACACTGATGTCCCACTCACCAGGCTGAACAAGGAGAAGATCACTGTAAGCTGCCTGCCGGGTGCCAGGATCCGCCACATAACACAAGCACTCGGGTCACTCCAAAGCAAGTACAAGTATGACTCCATCATTGTCCATGCTGGTGTGAATGACCTGAGACGTACCTCCCTGGACTACATGAAAAAGGACGTACAGGAGCTCTTTGATTGTGTAGCCCAGGCTGGTATGACCCTGACCTTGAGTAGCATCTTACCCTCACCAAGAATGATGCCACAGTATAAAGACAAAATGATCAATTTTAACAATTGGCTAAAGTATTGGTGTCGATCAAAGGGGATCCAGAGTCTGTCAGCCTGGGATGACATGCTCGACAAGCCAAGTTGCTTCGCTAGGGACGGCATGCACCTGTCACCCCTGGGTTTTCGAATACTGGCTAAGGCTCTTGCCTCCCCCATAGTGCCTTTTTTAGGCAAGGCTCAAAAGACAAACCCACCCCCATAGACAACACAAAGAAAAAAAAACTAAGGGTAATGCTGCTCAACGCCAGAAGTCTAAACCTCAAGATGCACGCACTCAAGACTCTCCTCAGTATGGAGAATACTGATATCTGTGCAGTAACAGAAACCTGGTTCAAGGCTCCCGAGAGCACCCCAGCACTACCAGGCTATACTTCATACCATGCTTTCCAGCCCCAAAACTCGGACCGAACCACAAAAAGGAGGGGGAGTATCCATATTTATCAAAGATACCCACACCTCCAGGCTAGTGGCACTGCACAAAGCTTCGGAGACCATCCATGTGCAACTAACAGTGGGCAAAACTGCCTTTCAGTTTGTAGCCTGCTACAGACCACCCTCCCAAACGCAGGAACCTCACTCGGCTTTCCTGACAACACTGGAGAATATGAAGGTCTCTCCAAATACTATTATATTGGGTGACTTCAACTACCCAAACATCAATTGGGAAAACTGCTCAAGCCCAAACACCCTCGCCCAACGGTTCCTAGAATTTATAAACTCAAATGCTATGGAACAACTGGTCACCACTCCCACAAGAGGGGAAAACATACTGGATCTGGTCATCACCAACATGGGGTCTCTATGTTCCACACCAGAGGTATACCCCTCATTGGTAAGATCAGACCATAAACAAATCTCACTGGACATCCATATTCCGTCCCCACCCCTAGCCAAGGAAACCATGGTGAAGAACTTCTCAAAGGCAAACTTCACACTTCTCAAAACTGAGGTGGAATCCTTCAAAGTCCCCAGGCCAGTGGACAATACGGCCCAAAATGCAGAATCCTTTACAAAAGCATTCTATGGACACCTACAGGAATGCATGGAACATGCTTTCCCAATTAAATCCAAGACTCACTCCTCCAAAGGCAGGAGAACTGTCTGGTGGATCCCGGCCATAAATAAGCTATACAACAAAAGGAGAAAGCTACTACATGACAGAGCAAAATCCCAAAAAGGGAAGGCATCACTGATCAGTACTAGCAAGAAACTACGACCCCTCATAAAATCTTCTAAGGCCAGCTTTGAAAGAAAAATTACACAAGACACTAAAGATGATCACAAGGCCTTCTTTAGTTATGTCAGAAACCTGGGAGGCAACTCCCAGATATGCTCTGAGTTAGTGCAAAATGACAAAAAATTCACTGAACCCACAGACATTGCCAACATCCTGGCAGAAAGGTTCAGTGCAAACTACCCCCCCCCCCCCCAAAGAGCAAATGTCTATCCCAACAGAGTGTAGCCTTCCTGTGGTCACAGATGCACAGGTGAGAGCTGCCCTCTCCAAAGCTAAAAATACAGCATCAATGGGACCAGATGGTGTCCCGGGCTGCGTCTTACACGAGCTCCAAGAAGAACTAAACCCTCATATAAAGTCACTGTTCAATCTCAGCCTTACTACAGGATATGTTCCCAAGGAACAACAGTGGTCCCACTCCACAAAGGTGGTGCCACAACAGACCCCGAAAACTATCACCCTATAAGCATGACTAGCCTGGTCTGCAAAGCTATGGAACGTATTATCATGGAAATCATAAACAAAGACACTGGGAACCTCCAGACACTGGATCCTACCCAGTTCGGCTTTGTTAAGGGCAGATCTTGCCTCTTGAACCTGGTCGACTTCTTTGAAACAGTTACCAAAGCCATAGATGAAGGGAAGGTAGTCCACACAGCCTACCTGGACCTCGCAAAGGCCATTGACACAATACCCCACTTGGGCATCATAAATAAGCTCACCAGCTTAAATATCAACCCCTATGTCACAAGATGGGTTGCAAACTGGCTCAGGGATAGAACCCACATGGTCAGAATAGCAAGTGCCATGTCAGACTCTAAACCAGTTACAAGTGGTGTCCCACAAGGCTCAGTCCTGGGACCTCTCTTCTTCGGTATATATTTCTCTGAGGTACAAGCTAACACGGGTGGACTATGGCTGACCAAGTTCGCAGATGACTGCAAACTGGGTGCTATAATTGTCTCTCCAACTGACACAAGCATTCTCTAAAAGGGGCTGACAGAGACGGATAACTGGTGCCAGAGCCATGACCTAAAGCTAAATGCCAAAAAGTGCATTGTCATCCCCTTTGAAAAAAACAAAGTGCCCACAAATTACCACATAGGTGGTAATCCATTAAGTATGGAAGAAGTAATTAGGGACTTGGGGACCCAAGTAGATAGCAATCTCTCCTTTGACAATCATGTTGCCAAAGTGGTTAGAAAGACCTTCTATATAGCCCACCTTATCATGAAAGGGTTCACATCTAGATCAAGAGAGGTCATTGTGCCCCTCTACTCATCACTTATCAGGCCCATAATTGAGTACAATGCCCCATTTGGGATGTACCTTACCCGACACCTTCAGCAACTGGAAAGACCCCAAAAGTATCTCACTAAGAGGATCAAGGGGCTCAAACAGATGCCCTATCCAGTTCGGCTAAAGAAACTCCACCTCTACTCAGTTGCGTACCGCCTACTTAGAGGCGATCTGTGTCTGACGTATAAAGCCATGTCCAACCCAGAATTAATGGACATGCTTCACCTCAGGAAATCTAAATCCCTTACAGCTACACGCTCCAGGGACCTGAACCTCAGCACAGAAATAAATAGGACATGCTGGAGGGACAGATTCATATCCCAGAGGCTCCCCTCACTCTGGAACAGAATCCCAATCTATGTCAGACAGAGCCCCTCACTGACCCTCTTCAAGAGAAATCTTGACAAATGGATGGGAGATCGTAAGTTTACCCCTGGGATCTCTTCTGAGTCGCTGCTTGACAGAGGTACAGTAAACAAACCTTAAAAGGGCTACCTTCTGAGACCTACTATACAGAGGCACAGTCAACTAATCTAAAAGGGTGGCGAAAGCCAAACATACTCTGGCTAGGCTTATAAATGCCCTAGGGCAGATAGCCTAGTATCAACCTATGAACCACCGCAGAGCCAAAGGATGCTCTTCCTCTGGAAATCAGGTCTAATTTATAATTTGTTATTTGCTAGTAATTACAGGTGTGGGGGTAGCCACATTCTTTGATTTCCTGTCCTTGCCTATTTAAGTGGTACAGTGTGAAATATTTTCTGCTTACAAACCTCAGCTTTGGCCGGCTAAGAACTTGCTGTATTCAACTGGACGTATAAGAGAATTTAAGTACCTTTATCTGCACTTTTTTTTTCAAAAAAAATACAGATATTTAAATTGATTTTAACTGTGTTGCAGGAATATTAACTGCACTGGAAGTTTTGACTCTGCTCTTCAGTTAGTCCCACTCACCCTCCCTGTTTTTGTTTTGGTGTTAATCTTAGTGGCCTTGAAACTGCCCGCCCCTCTTGTAAATTTGTGTTTGGATACTCCTTCTGGGCCCATCTCATTTGCTCACTCAACTGAGTGCAGTGAGATCATATTCTGATTTCAGGCACTCTTACTGTGTACAAAGAGAGCATCTGGGAAACAGAAAAAAAAAAAAAAAAAAATTTAAGCTTGTTTCCTGCCTTTCCTGTTAAGTGGTATAGACTATTTGAAGGCTTCTGAGCCCCCAAGCCCTTCTGTGTTGGAGGGAAGCCTTCTAGCTTAGTTGTTGTTTCTTATAACTAGCCAGTTTTCTAGTTTTAGCACTCAAATCTGTTTCTTTGATCTCAGCACTTGTTCAGAAAAAAAAAATAAAAATTTGGTCTGCTTTTACTGTACTTGTGTTTCTACCTACTTTATTTTGCTTTTGCATCATCTTAAAAGTACTCAGTTGTATTTATTACTGCTTGGTGCAACTCATTCTAAGCCTTTTGGTTTAAACACTTGGGCTTCGGACCAGTTGTTTTGCACTGAGAGGGTTTGTGGTCTGCACTGTAGTGACAGAACAGGTAGCTTACACCCTTCTAGGTTGGGAACTGCTGATTGAGGGCTCAGTGTCTGTTATTCTAAAAGTGTATTCATTCTGGTTTAAGCACTTGGGCTTTCAGGCCAGTTATTTTACATTAAGAGGGTTCGTGGTCTGCACTCTTGTGGGAGGAGAGGCTGGACTCTGCCCTTCTGAGCTGGGAATTTCTGGTTAAAGGCTTATAGTGCATGCATATCTGAACTGCTTCTTACTGAAGTTGGTGCGCCTTGTTTGCTGTGGCATAGACTGGATTCGGGCCTGCTGGATCTAGCTTTGTTTGTGTAATTTGAGCACTAATCCAGGCATTCTCTAAAGTATTCAATTGTATTTATTACTGCTTGGTAGTAACTTGATTAAAGTGTAGCTATCATTCTAAGTCTTTTGGATTAAGCACTTGGGCTTCAGACCAGTTGTTTTACATTAGGAAGGTTTGTGGCATGCACTGTGGTGGCAGGACAGGTAGCTTTCATCCTTCTAAGTAGGGAACTGCTGATTGAGAGCCCGGTGTCTGTTATTCTTAAAGTGTATTAGTTCTGGTTTAAGCACTTGTGCTTCAGGCCAGTTATTTTACATTAAGAAGGTTCGTGGTCTGCACTCTTGTGGGAGAAGAGATTGGACTCTGCCCTTCTGAGCTGGGAATTTCTGGTTAAAGGTTTATAGTGCCTGAATATCTGAACTGTATCTTACTGAAATTGGTACACCTTGTTTGCTGTAGCATAGACTAGATCCAGGCCTGCTGAATCTAGCTTTGTTTATATGCTTGTTGTTTGTTTGCTTGTTATTTCCCTGGAACGCTAATTCCACCAAATACGCGGCTTCTCAGCACTTCTGTGGATCACTAGTGATATCTGCATTGCTTACAGTACTTATTTCCTTGTTTCACTTGAAAGAAAGTTACTGTTTGTCGTTTTTGCATTTAAGTTACCTGTAACACATTGCACTTAAGTTACCTGGCACTTGCTCACTAAAGCAATTGTATAAGTCAGCACTAAAAATTAAAAGCACTACACCCTCACTCCCCACTGGCCCTTGTTTTCAATGATTAAGGAATTCCCAATATTATTCTAGCATGTCCAAAGGTCAGTTGTCAATCTCCTCTCTGGTCCAGCTGGTGAATCTGGGAATCTTGAGGCAATGTTACAACTGCCTAACGTACACAGACAACATCTCCTCCTACCAACAAATTCCAACACATGTGAGAGATGCAACTATATAGCCAAACTGGAGACTAAGCTCTCTCAACCCAGTACTGGCACAGCCTGTCAGGAGGAGAAGGTAACCACACACAACACAAATCCAGTCTCACATAGACCTGTCGCATCAGCAAGCCAAACACATAAACACACAAAAACATACTCGGAGGATCTAAATAAAATCTGCCTAAGCAGCAGAGACCTCCAAAGCAGACATCCAAGCAACACCTACCACGAAACAATATCCATATAGCACATAGCTCACAAAGTCAGTGTGCCACACATTCACAGCCCTTAAGGCTAAACAACAAACCCAATACACTTGTAATAGGTGACTCATGTCAGACACACTGATGTCCCACTCATCAGGCTGAACAAGGAGAAGGTCACTATAAGCTGCCTGTCGGGTGCCAGGATCCGCCACATAGCACAAGCACTCGGGTCACTCCAAAGCAAGTACAAGTATGACTCCGTCATTGTCCATGCTGGTGTGAATGACCTGAGACGTACCTCCCTGGACTACATGAAAAAGGACGTACAGGAGCTCTTTGATCGTGTAGCCCAGGCTGGTATGACCCTGACCTTGAGTAGCATCTTACCCTCACCAAGAATCATGCCACAGTATAAAGACAAAATGATCAATTTTAACAATTGGCTAAAGTATTGGTGTCATTCAAAGGGGATCCAGTGTCTGTCAGCCTGGGATGACATGCTCGACAAGCCAAGTTGCTTCGCTAGGGACGGCATGCACCTGTCATCCCTGGGTTTTCGAATACTGGCTAAGGCTCTTGCCTCCCCCATAGTGCCTTTTTTAGGCAAGGCTCAAAAGACAAACCCACCCCCATAGACAACACAAAGAAAAAAAAACTAAGGGTAATGCTGCTCAATGCCAGAAGTCTAAACCTCAAGATGCACGCACTCGAGACTCTCCTCAGTATGGAGAATACTGATATCTGTGCAGTAACAGAAACCTGTTTCAAGGCTCCCGAGAGCACCCCAGCACTACCAGGCTATACTTCATACCATGCTTTCCGGCCCCAAAACTCGGACTGAACCACAAAAAGGAGGGGGAGTATCCATATTTATTAAAGATACACACACCTCCAGGCTAGGGGCACTGCACAAAGCTTCGGAGACCATCCATGTGCAACTAACAGTGGGCAAAACTGCCTTTCAGTTTGTAGCCTGCTACAGACCACCCTCCCAAATGCAGGAACCTCACTCGGCTTTCCTGACAACACTCGAGAATATGAAGGTCTCTCCAAATACTATTATATTGGGTGACTTCAACTACCCAAACATCGATTGGGAAAACTGCTCAAGCCCAAACACCCTCGCCTAACGGTTCCTAGAATTTATAAACTCAAATGCTATGGAACAACTGGTCACCACTCCCACAAGAGGGGAAAACATACTGGATCTGGTCATCACCAACATGGGGTCTCTATGTTCCACACCAGAGGTATACCCCTCACTGGTAAGATCAGACCATAAACAAATCTCACTGGACATCCATATTCCGTCCACACCCCTAGCCATGGAAACCATGGTGAAAAACTTCTCAAAAGCAAACTTCACACTTCTCAAAACTGAGGTGGAATCCTTCAAAGTCCCCGGGGCAGTGGACAATACGGCCCAAAATGCAGAATCCTTTACAAAAGCATTCTATGGACACCTACAGGAATGCATGGGACATGCTTTCCCAATTAAATCCAAGACTCACTCCTCCAAAGGCAGGAGACCTGTCTGGTGGATCCCGGCCATAAATAAGCTATACAACAACAGGAGAAAGGTACTACATGACAGAGCAAAATCCCAAAAAGGGAAGGCATCACTGATCAGTACTAGCAAGAAACTACGACCCCTCATAAAATCTTCTAAGGCCAGCTTTGAAAAAAAAATTACACAAGACACTAAAGATAATCACAAGGCCTTCTTTAGTTATGTCAGAAACCTGGGAGGCAACTCCCAGATATGCTCTGAGTTAGTGCAAAATGACAAAAAATTCACTGAACCCACAGACATTGCCAACATCCTGGCAGAAAGGTTCAGTGCAAACTCCACCCCCCCCAAAGAGCAAATGTCTATCCCAACAGAGTGTAGCCTTCCTGTGATCACAGATGCACAGGTGAGAGCTGCCCTCTCCAAAGCTAAAAATACAGCATCAATGGGACCAGACGGTGTCCCGGGCTGCGTCTTACACGAGCTCCAAGAAGAACTAAACCCTCATATAAAGTCACTGTTCAATCTCAGCCTTACTACAGGATATGTTCCCAAGGAACAACAGTGGTCCCACTCCACAAAGGTGGTGCCACAACAGACCCCGGAAACTATCACCCTATAAGCATGACTAGCCTGGTCTGCAAAGCTATGGAACGTATTATCATGGAAATCATAAACAAAGACATTGGGAACCTCCAGACACTGGATCCTACCCAGTTCGGCTTTGTTAAGGGCAGATCTTGCCTCTTGAACCTGGTCGACTTCTTTGAAACAGTTACCAAAGCCATTGATGAAGGGAAGGTAGTCCACACAGCCTACCTGGACCTCGCAAAGGCCATTGACACAATACCCACTTGGGCATCATAAATAAGCTCACCAGCTTAAATATCAACCCCTATGTCACAAGATGGGTTGCAAACTGGCTCAGGGATAGAACCCACATGGTCAGAATAGCAGGTGCCATGTCAGACTCTAAACCAGTTACAAGTGGTGTCCCACAAGGCTCAGTCCTGGGACCTCTCTTCTTCGGTATATATTTCTCTGAGGTACAAGCTAACACGGGTGGACTATGGCTGACCAAGTTCGCAGATGACTGCAAACTGGGTGCTATAATCGTCTCTCCAACTGACACAAGCATTCTCCAAAAGGAGCTGACAGAGACGGATAACTGGTGCCAGAGCCATGACCTAAAGCTAAATGCCAAAAAGTGCATAGTCATCCCCTTTGAAAAAAACAAAGTGCCCACAAATTACCACATAGGTGGTAATCCATTGGCACGGAAGAAGTAATTAGGGACTTGGGGACCCAAGTAGATAGCAATCTCTCCTTTGACAATCACGTTGCCAAAGTGGTTAGAAAGACCTTCTATATAGCCCACCTTATCATGAAAGGGTTCACATCTAGATCAAGAGAGGTCATTGTGCCCCTCTACTCATCACTTATCAGGCCTATAACTGAGTACAATGCCCCGTTTGGGATGTACCTTACCCGACACCTTCAGCAACTGGAAAGACCCCAAAAGTATCTCACCAAGAGGATCAAGGGGCTCAAACAGATGCCCTATCCAGTTCGGCTAAAGAAACTCCACCTCTACTCAGTTGCGTACCGCCTACTTAGAGGCGATCTGTGTCTGACGTATAAAGCCATGTCCAACCCAGAATTAATGGACATGCTTCACCTCAGGAAATCTAAATCCCTTACAGCTACACGCTCCAGGGACCTGAACCTCAGCACAGAAATAAATAGGACATGCTGGAGGGACAGATTCATATCCCAGAGGCTCCCCTCACTCTGGAACAGAATCCCATGTCAGACAGAGCCCCTCACTGACCCTCTTCAAGAGAAATCTTGACGAATGGATGGGAGATCGTAAGTTTACCCCTGGGATCTCTTCTGTGTCGCTGCTTGACAGAGGTACAGTAAACAAACCTTAAAAGGGCTACCTTCTGAGACCTACTATACAGAGGCACAGTCAACTAATCTAAAAGGGTGGCGAAAGCCAAACATACTCTGGCTAGGCTTATAAATGCCCTAGGGCAGATAGCCTAGTATCAACCTATGAATTACCGCAGAGCCAAAGGATGCTCTTCCTCTGGAAATCAGGTCTAATTTAAAATTTGTTATTTGCTAGTAATTACAGGTGTGGGGGTAGCCACATTCTTTTATTTCCTGTCCTTGCCTATTTAAGTGGTACAGTGTAAAATATTTTCTGCTTAAAAACCTCAGCTTTGGCAGACTAAGAACTTGCTGTATTCAACTGGACGTATAAGAGAATTTAAGTACCTTTATCTGCACTTTTTATTTCAAAAAAATACAGATATTTAAATTGATTTTAACTGTGTTGCAGGAATATTAACTGCACTGGAAGTTTTGACTCTGCTCTTCAGTTAGTCCCACTCATCCTCCCTGTTTTTGTTTTGGTGTTAATCTTAGTGGCCTTGAAACTGCCCGCCCCTCTTGTAAATTTGTGTTTGGATACTCTTTCTGGGCCCATCTCATTTGCTCACTCAACTGAGTGCAGTGAGATCATATTCTGATTTCAGGCACTCCTACTGTGTACAAAGAGAGCATCTGGGAAACAGAAAAAAAAAAAAAAAAATTTAAGCTCATTTCCTGCCTTTCCTGTTAAGTGGTATAGACTATTTGTAGGCTTCTGAGCCCCCAAGCCCTTCTGTATTGGAGGGAAGCCTTCTAGCTTAGTTTTTTTTTTCTTATAACTAGCCAGTTTTCTAGTTTCAGCACTCAAATCTGTTTCTTTGATCTCAGCACTTGTTCAGAAAAAAAAAATTCCATCTGCTTTTACTGTACTCGTGTTTCTACCTACTTTATTTTACTTTTGCATCATCTTAAAAGTACTCAGTTGTATTTATTACTGCTTGGTGTAACTCATTCTAAGCCTTTTGGTTTAAACACTTGGGCTTCGGACCAGTTGTTTTCACGGAGAGGGTTTGTGGTCTGCACTGTAGTAGCAGAACAGGTAGCTTACATCCTTCTAGGTTGGGAACTGCTGATTGAGGGCTCAGTGTCTCTTATTCTAAAAGTGTATTAATTCTGGTTTAAGCACTTGGGCTTTCAGGCCAGTTATTTTACATTAAGAGGGTTCGTGGTCTGCACTCTTGTGGGAGGAGAGGCTGGACTCGGCCCTTCTGAGCTGGGAATTTCTGGTTAAAGGCTTATAGTGCGTGCATATCTGAACTGCTTCTTACTGAAGTTGGTGCGCATTGTTTGCTGTGGCATAGTCTGGATTCGGGCCTGCTGGATCTAGCTTTGTTTGTGTAACTTGAGCCATAATCCAGGCATTCTCTAAAGTATTCAGTTGTATTTATTGCTGCTTGGTAGTAACTTGATTAAAGTGTAGCTATCATTCTAAGTCTTTTGGATTAAGCACTTGGGCTTCCGACCAGTTGTTTTACATTAGGAAGGTTTGTGGCATGCACTGTGGTGGCAGGACAGGTAGCGTTCATCCTTCTAAGTTGGGAACTGCTGATTGAGAGCCCAGTGTCTGTTATTCTTAAAGTGTATTAGTTCTGGTTTAAGCACTTGGGCTTCAGGCCAGTTATTTTACATGAAAAAGGTTTGTGGTCTGCACTCTTGTGGGAGAAGAGGCTGGACTCTGCCCTTCTGAGCTGGGAATTTCTGGTTAAAGGTTTATAGTGCCTGAATATCTGAACTGTATCTTACTGAAATTGGTACACCTTGTTTGCTGTAGCATAGACTAGATCCAGGCCTGCTGAATCTAGCTTTGTTTATATGCTTGTTGTTTGTTTGCTTGTTATTTCCCTGGAACGCTAATTCCACCTAATACGCGGCTTCTCAGCACTTATGTGGATCACTAGTGATATCTGCATTGCTTACTGTACTTATTTCCTTGTTTCACTTGAAAGAAAGTTACTGTTTGTCGTTTTTGCACTTAAGTTACCTGGCACTTGCTCACTAAAGCAATTGTATAAGTCAGCACTAAAAATTAAAAGCACTACACCCTCACTCCCCACTGGCCCTTGTTTTCAATTATTAAGGAATTCCCAATATTATTCTAGCATGTCCAAAGGTCAGTTGTCAATCTCCTCTCCGGTCCAGCTGGTGAATCTGGGAATCTTGAGGCAATGTTACAACTGCCTCATGTACACAGACAACCCTCTCCTCCTCCCAACAAATTCCAACACATGTGAGAGATGCAACTATATAGCCAAACTGGAGGCTAAGCTCTCTCAACTCAGTACTGGCATAAGCAGTCAGGAGGAGAAGGAAACCACAATCACTACAATTCCAGTCTCACATAGACCTACCACGACAGCAAACCAAACACATAATCACACATAAACATACTCGGAGGCTCTAAATAAAGATCTGCCTAAGCAGCAGAGACCTCCAAAGCAGACACCCAAGCAACTGCTACCCCAAAACAAAACACGTGCAACACATATCTCACAAAGCCAGTGTGCCGAACAGTCACAGCCCTTAAGACTAAACAACACACCTGATACACTTGTAATAGGTGACTCTATAGTCAGGCACACTGACGTCCCGCTCACCAGGCTGAACAAGGAGAGGGTCACGGTGAGCAGCCTGTCGGGCGCTAGGATCCGCCACATAACAAGCACTCAGGTCACTCCAAGGCAAGTACAAATATGACTCAGTCATTGTCCATGCTGGTGTGAATGACCCGAGACCTACCTCCCTGGACTACATGAAAAGAGACATAAAGGAGCTCTCTGAGCATGTAGCCCAGGCCAGTATGACCCTGACCTTGAGTAGCATCTTACCCTCAGCAAGAATGATGCCACAATATGAAGACAAGATGATCAATTTCAACAATTGGCTTAAGTACTGGTGTCATTCAAAGGGGATCCAATGCCTGTCAGCTTGGGATGATATGCTCGACAGGCCACGATGCTTCGCTAGGGACGGCTTGCACCTGTCACCCCAGGGCGTTCGGATATTGGCAAAGGCTCTTGCTACCCCCATAGTGCCTTTTTTAGGCAAGGCTCAAAAGACAAACCCACCTCCATAGGTATCACAAGGGATAAGAAACTAAGAGTAATGCTACTCAACGCTAGAAGTCTAAACCTCAAGATGCACGCACTCGAAACTCTCCTTAGCATGGAGAACATCGATATCTGTGCAGTAACAGAAACCTGGTTCAGGGATCCCGAGAGCACCCCATCACTACCAGGTTATACCTCATACCATGCTTTTCGGCCCCAAAATTTGGACCGAACCACAAAAGGAGGGGGAGTATCGATATTCATCAAAGATACCCACACCTCCAGGTTGGTGGCAAAGCACGAAGCATCAGAGACTATCCATGTGCAACTAACAGTGGGTAAAACTGCCTTCCAGTTTATAGCCTGCTACAGACCACCCTCCCAAACCCAGGAACCCCACTCGGCCTTCCTGAGAACACTGGAAAATATGAAGGTCTCTCCAAACACCATTATATTGGGCGACTTCAACTACCCAAACATAGACTGGGAGCATTACTCTAGCTCCAACACCCTAGCCCAAAGGTTCCTACAATTTATAAACTCAAATGCTATGGAACAACTTGTTACCACTCCCACAAGAGGAGAAAACATACTGGACCTGATCATCACCAAAATGGGGACTCTATGCTCCAGACCAAAAGTGTATCCCTCACTGGTAATATCAGACCATAAACTAATCTCACTGGATATTCACATCCCGACCCCACCCCCTGCCCAGAAAACCACAGTGAAAAACTTCTCTAAAGCAAATTTCACACTCCTCAAAACCGAGGTGGAATCCTTCAAAGCCCCCGGGCCTGTGGAAAATACGGCCCAGACCGCAGAATCCTTTATAAATGCATTCTAGGAACACCTTCAGGAATGCATGGATCATGCGATCCCAAATAAAACCAAGACCCAATCCTCCAAAGGCAGACATCCTGCCTGGTGGACCCCAGCCATAAACAAACTATACAATAGAAGGAGGAAGCTACTAAATGATAGAGCAAAATCCCAAAAAGGGAAGGCATCACTGATCAGTATTAGCAAAAAACTACGGGCACTCATAAAATTGTCTAAGGCCAGCTTCGAGAGAAAAATTGCACAGGACACTAAGGATAACCACAAGGCTTTCTTTAGTTATGTTAGGAACCTGGGTGGTAATTCCCAGATATGCTCAGAATTAGTCCAAAATGACAAAAAATCCACTGAACCCACAGACATTGCCAACATCCTAGCTGACAGGTTCAGCGCAAACTTCTCCCCCCCCACCAAAAGGGCAAATATCTATCCCAGCAGAGTGCTGCCCCCCCTGACATCTCAGATGCTCAGATAAGAGCCGCCCTCTCCAAAGCAAAAAATACAGCATCAATGGGACCAGACGGTGTCCCGGGCTGCGTCCTACATGAACTCCAAGAAGAGCTAAACCCAAACATAAAACTACTGTTCAATCTCAGCCTTACTACAGGATATATGCCCAAAGAGTGGCGTACAGCAACAGTGGCCCCTCTCCATAAAGGTGGTGCCCCAACGGATCCTGGAAACTATCGCCCCATAAGCCTGACTAGCTTGGTCTGCAAAGCTATGGAAAGGATCATCATGGACCTCATAAATAAATATACTGGGGACCTACAGACACTGGATCCTACCCAGTTCGGCTTTGTTAAGGGCAGATCCTGCCTCTTAAACCTGGTTGATTTCTTTGAAACAGTCACCAAGGCCACTGACGAGGGGAAGGTGGTCCACACAGCCTATCTGGACCTCGCAAAAGCCTTCGATACAATACCCCACTCGGGCATTATAGATAAGCTCACCAGCTTAAATATAAACCCCTATGTCACTAGACGGATTGCAAACTGGCTCAAGGATAGAACCCACATGGTTAGAATTGCTGGAGCCATGTCAGACTCCAAACCAGTTACAAGTGGTGTCCCACAAGGCTCAGTCCTGGGACCTCTCTTGTTCGGTATATATTTCTCGGAGGTACAGGCCAACACGGAAGGACTGTGGCTGACCAAGTTCGCAGATGACTGCAAACTGGGCCATAATCGACTCTCCAGCCGACACAAGCATCCTCCAAAAGGGCCTCATAGAAACAGACAATTGGTGCCAGAGCCATGGCCTCAAGCTAAATGCCAAAAGTGTATAATCATCCCTTTGGCAAAAACAAAGTGCCCACAAATTACCACATAGGTGGTAATCCATTAAGTACAGAAGAAGTAATTAGGGACCTGGGGACCCAAGTTGATAGCAATCTCTCATTTGACAACCACGTGGCCAAAGTGGTTAGAAAAACATTTTATATAGCCCACCTAATCATGAAGGGATTCACATCTAGATCAGGGGAGGTCATCGTGCCTCTTTACTCATCCCTCATCAGGCCCATAATTGAGTACAATGCCCTTTTGGGATGTACCTTACCAGACACCTGCAGCAACTGGAAAGACCCCAAAAGTACCTCACCAAGAGGATCAAACGGCTCAAACAGATGCCATAAGCTGCCCGGTTAAAGAAACTCCAGCTCTACTCAGTGGCATACCGCCTGTTCAGAGGCGATCTGTGCCTGACGTATAAAGCCATGTCCAACCCGGAATTAACAGACATGCTGCACCTCAGAAAATCCAAATCCCATCGAGCTACGCGCTCGAGAGACTTGAACCTCAGCACTGAAATAAATAGGACATGCTGGAGGGACAGATTCATAACCCAGAGGCTCCCTTCACTCTGGAATAAAATCCCAGTCCAGGTTAGGCAGAGTCCCTCATTGACTCTCTTCAAGAGGAATCTTGATGAGTGGATGGGAGATAGTAGGTTTACCCCGGGTATCACTTCTGTGTCACTGTTAGACAGAGGCACAGTATACTAACCTCGAAAAAGGGCATAGCAAAATAAATTTAAAATGGGTGGCGAAAGCCAAACACATTCTGGCTAGGCTTATAAATGCCCTAGGGCAGATAGCCTAGTATGAACCTATGAAAGTATGTGGATTTGCCCAAGTTGCTGCTGCGCAAATGTCATCCAAAGAAACCCTAGACCAAAAGGCAGCAGAAGTTGCCATGGACCTGGTAGAGTGAGCTTTAATTATACCAGGAGGAGATAAACCTTTTGCTTTGTAAACATACGAAATGCAAACCGTGATCCATCTAGCTAAGGAAATCTTGGAAATGGCTTTTCCCAAAAAAGGTTTGGAAAAGGAAACGAACAACTGGCTGGACTTGCAGAATGACTTTGTTCTATGAAGATAGAAACAAAGTTGTCTATGAACATCTAACAAGTGAAGTTTATATTCACCCTTGTTTTGGAAATTGGGAAAGAAAATGGGGTAGATTAATAGACTGGTTTATGTTTGATTCAGATGCCACTTTGGGTAAGAATGAAGGATTTGCACGGAGAGATATCTTATCCTTATGGAAGACCAAATAAGGCGGCATGGCAGACAAAGCCTGAAGCTCAGAAACCCTCCTGACTGATGTAATGACCACTAGAAAGGCTGTCTTCCAAGACAAAAATTTTAGATCCACTGAAGCTGCAGGTTCAAAGGGGGGAGCCACTAATTCCTGAAGGATGAAGGTAAGGTCCCAAGGAGGCATTGAATCTTTGACAGGAGTTCGCAAAACAAAAGTGCCTTTAAGAAAAGCCTTACACAGCCTAGAAGAAGCTAAGGCGATGTTATCTCCCCCAACATGAAAATTAGAATTGGCTGCCAAATGTACTTTCACCGTGGAGAAGCTAGCTCCTTGCTGAAAGATACTAGTCAAATAATCTAACACCACCGGAGCAGAGGCTGTAAAAGGATCCAGGTTCATGTGAGAGGCCCAAATGGAAAAATGCTTCAATTTACTGCAATAAACTTTCCTAGTGGAAGCTTTAAGAGGCCACTAGTATAGATTTTACAGTGGATGAAAGACCGGGAGTCCTGGCAATCAATGGAACTGGGGAAACCAAGCTGTCAGCTTCAGGCTGTCCAGGTTGGGCGGGCAGGCACTCGAAGGATGAGAGATTAGATCCGGGCAGGGATCCAGAATACATGGAGGAGCTAGAAGATGAGACCAAAGGAAGGGAAACCAAACTTGGCGAGGCCAGAATGGGGCAATAAGGATCACTTTGCACCCCAGTCGGCAAGCTTTCTGAAGAAACTTCGGAATGAGTGGTAACGGAGGGTAAGCATACAGAAGCCTGGGGGGCCAAACATGGACTAGAGCATCTCTGGGGGCATCCCCTGGGGAGGGAATCAGAGCGAAGACCTCGCTGCACTTCGCGTTGGAAGGAGATGGGAAGAAATCACAGCAAGGCTGTCCCCATGCAAGGAACATCTCCTCTGCTATTGACTGTTTCACAGGCCACTCATACGGCATAAGAATAGCCCGACTCAATCTGTCTGCTAAAATGAGTGTCCCGGGATGTGCATTGCAATCAGAAACCGACCGGTGGAAGTCACCCACTCCCACACTCTCATGGCCTCGTGACACAGGGGATAGGATCTGGTTCCCCCTTGTTTGTTGACATACCAGACAACAGACATGTTGTCGGACTGAATTGCAATCATTTTGAGAGGGAGGATAGTGTGAAAGGCTTTCAATGCTAAAAACACTGCCCTCATCTCTAGAACATTTATGTGCAACTTGGTTTCTGTCTGGGACCACATGCCTTGGACTTTCCTTCTCAAACAATGTCCCCCCCGCCCGAATTGGGAGGCGTCCGTGATCACTGTGGCTTGGATTGGGGATAACATGAAGGGGCATCCTGCTGCAACCTCCGGTGAACTTAGCCACCAAAGGAGAGATGTCCTGCAGGTGTGACTGATCCTGATCGGAAAATCCATGGGCAGATCTAGCCACGACCATTGGACCGCCAGAGTCCACTGAAGAACCCGCATATGAAGGCGTGTGCAAGGAAGAATAGATATAGATGGCAGCCATGGAGCCGAGAGTCCGGAAAACATCGCTCACCTTTGGAAATTTGAGGTTCACTATTTGAGCTATGTGACACCTGAGATGCAAGATCCTTTCTGGTGTTAAAAAAACTTTTAGCTGCAAAGTGTCTAGCCATGCCATGATGAAGTCTAGAACTTGTACTGGTTGCAATTGGGATTTGTGAACATTGAATGTAATCCCCAATCAATCTGCCAAGAGAAGAAAGTAGTTTCAGGCCAGACACAGAAGACGCTTGGTGGACGCAGTGAAGAGCCAGTCGTCCAGGTACAGAAAGACCTGAATTCCCTGAAGCCTCAGGTAAGCTGCTACGACTGCCATTACCTTGGTGAACACTCTGGGGGCTGTGGTGAGACCGAAGGGTAGAGCTCTGAACTGGAAGTGACTGGCTCCCAGCCGAAAGCGAAGAAACCTCCTGGAGCTTCTGTGAACTTTGATCTGGTAGTAGGCATCCTGGAGATCTAACGAGCACATCCAGTCGCACTCTCAGAGATCAGGTAGAATGGACTGTAAGGTGACCATCCGGAACTTTTGTTTGGCGACAGACAGGTTCAAGGTTGACAGGTCTAAGATGGGCCTGAGGTCCCACATCTTTTTTGGCACTAAAAAGAACCAGGAGTAAATGCCTAATCCGGACTGGCCAAAGGGAACCGGTTCGATGGCTCATTTTTGAAGTAGCTTTAAAACCTCTAAAGCTGCGGCCTCCCTATCAGCGGGTGGAACATCCGGTAGGTGTCTTGTAGGCCCCGGCGGGGCAACAAATGGGATAGTGTAGCCTCTGGATATTATTTGCAGCACCCAACGATCTGCAGTTATGGACTCCCATGCTGCTGGGTGCAATATGGACTCCCATGCTGCTGGGTGCAATGACAATCTCCCCCTGACTGCCTCCAGAGTAGGACAGTCAGGCAACCCTTTAAGGCTGTTGGGTGGGCCTGTCAGAAAAAGGTTCTCTAGACCCGAAATTTCTAGGACCCCCTCTACCTCTGGGTCGGCATTGATCCTGTCCCCCTCTGCCTCTGGGGGAATAGTTGTCCTGAGACTCCTGGGAAAACGGAGATTTCCGGAACCACATCTTTTTTTGCCCTCTTTGATTCCTAGAAAAGGACCGCTGAGGGTTAGAGAAGCAGATCCCGACGGCAGTCTTCCCGTCTTTTTCTCTCTAGACAATAGTGTCACGTACTGTCTTCCCAAAAAGGTAGGAACCGTCATAAGGGCCAGTAATAAATGACATCTTGAAAGGGTCCGCAAACTGACAACCTGAGCCAGGCATGACACCTCATGGCTACACCTGTCCCAGCCTCCCTAGCAGCTCCTTCTGTAGCGTGGTGGGAAAGGAGACGCATGGACGTGTTCGATACTGACTTCAGAGTTGACATTTTCGTGGAGAACAGGAACAGTTGTTTGTCCTGCTGCGATAAGGACTCTGGGGGCGACTCAGCGAATTCTGAGACAAGGTCTCGCTGAAGCCAGATAACATGCCAAATAGTTCAGCGCACGGATGGAAAAAGTCGCTGATGAATAAACACGCTTCCCAAACCTATCCACCCACTTGGACTCCTTGTCTGGAGGGTGGATTGAGGAACTCTCCTGTGCTAGTTCCTTCTTGGTGGCTGCTGCAACCACCATAGCGTCAATGGGGGCTCCTTTAGACCACGGTTGTCTGTCATTGGGAGGAGGCAGATCTTGTCAGGGCATTTGGGGATAGGCTCTACAGTGTCAGGCTCCTTCCATGCCCACGTGGTGATAAGGTCCACCAAGGGATCCGCTGGCGGGGACACCCAGGAAAGTAAATGGGCCCGTGCCAAAGGCCTCCAAGAACACGGACTCATCCGTAGAAGGTTTTGGGGCTGACCAACCTCTCCTCTGGCAAAGAATCTCCATGATGTCTCTGAAGGAGACATCTTTGGGAGGTGACCTGGGGAAACCTTCTCCTTCCTCTAAGTCTGTGTCCGTAGTGAGGGACTCAGGGGAGTCCAAGTGCCTCCTTTTGCACTTGCGCTTATGGTTGCCCTCTTCAGTGGGACACTCCAAAGAGGACTCATGAGCCGCAGGTGGTTCCTCAGACGGAATAACCTGGGGGTCCTCTGGCATGGGCTGTCCTTGAGACAGGATGAAGGGAGTCGACACCAAATGCAACTGGGTCAGGGTGGAATCCGAGGAGATGGGCTGGGGTCTCAATCCTTGGGAGAGAACCCTCTCCACCAATTTGAATGCCGAGCGCGTACCTCTTTGGCACCCAGCAAGGAAGAAGCCCTCCCCGGGTCCGAAGCGGGGATCAGAGCCGAAGCAAGGGTAGCCTGAGGTCCAAGGGAACGGTTCGGATCCAAACAAGCCAGAGCTGAAAAAGAATCCGCTCCCTCAGGTCCGATTCCCTGTTCACAGTTACGAGAGTCACCCGGATCTGAACTAGTTGGATCAGAGGAAATCAAGGTAACAGCTGGAGTTGAGGTTGGAGGAACTGTCGGCGCCAAGCTACCAGTTTCAAAGAGCCTCGGATCCAAAAACTCTAAAGCAGTCGCCCGGATCGGGGAAGGAGAGATGGGGTGGAAAAAGGGCATAGAGGTCCCCCCTCCAAAGGGAGAGGGGCCTGGCAAGACTCCCATCTGTATTTGGGCCTGAAGAAATCTCTGCATCATCCTGTCCATGTCTAAGTCCGATAGGCTGCGAGTCGATCGCGAAGAAGCAACCGACTCGGATCTGGCTGGTCTGCGCATAAGAGTGAGGAAGGCCTTGGATCTGAAGATTCCAGCAGCTCCAGCGAGAAACAGGGTGATCGAAGTCGTGGAGAAACTGGCCTCGAAGTCTTAGAAGGAGGGCTAAGGAAGGGCCCCCTGTCTGGGGATCTCTTGCAAGCCTATCCCTCCTCCTTTCTTTATCCTCCCTGCGCCTTTCTCTGTCCTTGTCTTTTTCTTTTTGCTTGTCTGCCCCAGCACCAGAAGAAGCAGGAGTTTGAGTCCCTGTCTGGGTGGGAGACTTGGTGGGAGTACCGGAGACCAAGGCCGAAGCAGAAATCAGCATAGAAGCAAGGAAAAGTCCCTTGGCGACCAATTTGGCCTTTCGATCCCTGAGAGCTCTTGGGTTAAAACCCGCACAGATAGCACACTGGGTGGATAAATGGGGCACTCCCAAACAAATTACGCACAGAGTGTGACCATCATCTGGTGAGAGCTTGTAGCCACACTCTGTACATTTTTTGAAGACTGATTTAGGCTGATCAGCTATAGTCCAAAACGGAACGCCACTCCCTACTGAAAGAATACAACACACACACACGCTAAGGGAAAGTCGGCCTAACAGCAACTGACAAGACAAAAAAAAAAATTTTTTTTTTTGAACCGAAGAACAAAGCGTTATACTAAAGGGGGAGGTAGAATACACTAACAATCACAGACACACTAAATAGGAAGAACAATCCCAACTTAACTTATCCCTGAGCAAAGAGCAAATAGACCACAATGCTCATTGTGGCGCTGCAAATGAGATCTGAGGGAAGGCAGGAGATGGTGGTGCATTATATATAGGGGAGGAGCTCGGAGCGTGAAGCAGATGCTAGAAAATAATTTGCCGGCTCAGATCCGATATGGATCCGAATACCCACAGGTTGCAGATAAAATGAAGTTAACTACTTCAGATCAAAGGGTTACTTATCTGAGTGCTAAAGATTAAGTAAGACAGGAGAAGTCTTCTCAGAGATCCTCCTCTTCCAATGGCACTAGAAAAAAAATGAAGAGCTTTTGTCTGTGGCTGTGGAGGACAATCTTGCTTTTGACCAGTATGTCCTTCCTACCAACAGAAAGCAGTGGAACTATCCTCATGCCAATAAGGCAGTGCATGTTTGCTGAACTTTTAAGGCATGAAAAATTGCCAAAATTGCTTCTACATGTATGCTCTTTGGCATGTCCTGAGGGCCCCACAAGCCTTGCACTTGAACTCCAACGGACACTACTCCCCACTCAAAATCTGCAGTACCTGTCTGGACAGATTGGACAGGGGTCTGAAGACAGAGAGGGAGTTTGGGATTCAGAGACAGCTGATACTTCCCCGCTGTATTTCCCGCTTCACAAATCCCAGGATCAGTACCTAGAAATCCAAGGGACGAAGGTGGTAGGTCCAACAATTCTTCAGTACCACTGTATTCTTCTCATGTGTAACCTGGCTTGTGGTATCATGAGGATCACTAATACCATGAGGCCTACAGCTTGGGGGAACTTCTTACTAAGACCATGTCTAGAACAGGGAAATCCAAGAAAACACCCCCGATTATTCAGAACTTTGTCTTCAGGCAGGAAAGCCATCCTTTTTACTGTCTCAATCCAACACCCCAGGAAAACACTTTGTTGAGAGGGTGTGAGGAAGGACTTATGAAGGTTCAATTTGAACACCAGGTGGAAAAGGCGGGATGCAACCTTGTCTAAGTACTCCAAGCATCCGGATGCAGAATCTGCATAAATTGGCAAGTTGTCTAAACAAGGCAAAATGTGGATGCCTAACAATCTGCAATAGACAACCAATGGGACTAGACATTTTGCAAACACTTGAGGTGCAGTAGATATATCAAAGGATAATGCAGAAAACTGATAATGAAAGCCAGACACAACAAATCATAAAAATGTCCTGAAATTGGGAGCAAATGGAATATGATAAACATTCTTGAAATCTAGACTCACCATGAAACAGTGTTCTGGAAGCAATGCTAGGACCAACTATAACGTGAGAATTTTGTAACTTTTACAAAGGTACTTAGAAAGGATAAATCTAGGACAGATCTCCAAGAGTGTTCCTTTTTTGGCACCAAAAAGATTCTGGAGTAAAATCCTTTCCCTATGTGTATCGCAGGTACTGATACCGGAAGAAACAGCTTTGGTCTGGTCTGGCAACTGTGGGGGAATTCCCCTGTAAGGGGGAGAATTTTCTATCCACTGCCAAGTGTATCCTCTCTGAATTAATCTCAGAACCCATTTGTCTAAGACAAATTGTGGCCAGGCTGCAAGGTTGAGAGAGAACCTGGGATAAAGAGGAAAAGAAGGGTGTGTGGGGAGGAGTAGGGTTGCTCTGTGAATTGGTATAGTCATTCCTTTGCAGGGGATTGATCCTTTTTCAGAAAGGAGCCACTCTTGTTTGGTTTCAAAGAATTATCCTCCTGCCATTTCCTTTTGGATCCCTGATTTTTGTTTGACTAGGATTTTTGTTTGTCCAACCCCTAAAGGAAGATGCCTTGCTTGGGGAGAACTTGGGTACATGAAACATCCTAGATACCCCACATATTAATTTGTCTCCATCACCCCACTGTTTGAGAATCTGTTTAACACGCATCTCAAACACTAAGTCAAAGGGTGCATTCAAAATTTCAGCTTTTAAATCATTAGGCAAGTTCTGATTACATAACCAAGCATACCATCTTAATACAACAAAAGAAGCAGCATTTCTTGATACTGTATCTGCACACTCAAGCACACCTCTCAAAACATGTTTCGAAACCGGAGTCAAATTATAAACAATTTCATTCATACAAGACTTTTGCTCTGCAGGTACGAATGGAGCAAAAATCATTAAAACTGTACCCACACTGTAAAATAAATTTCCTCATACAGCCTTGATAAGACTGATCTACTAAAAAAGGCATCCTTTTGCCCTGAAGATCTAACCGTACCGCCTTTATCGGAGGGGGGGTTGCATTGGGCTAGATGCAGCCAGGGACATTTTATTTGAGGAGTCAGCTGGGGAGACTGCAATGGGCCAGCAGTCAGATGAGAAGAGAGACCTGTCATTTCTGAGGAGAGCGGACACTTTCTCTGAACCTTTTTAGGGACTTCTGGAATAGATGCCAGTGTCCTGCAGGCAGCTTTATAAACATCTTCAAAGTCTGGTAAAAGAGAGAGGATAGCCACACAATTGGGCATTTTGTCCTCTATAAGGTTATATGCCCTGCCTAGCTCTGAGATAGTTCCTGACTGTTCTCAAGCAAACAAATCACTAAATCTAGCAATCATCTGAAGAAAAGTGAATACTTGTTTGCACTTAAGTTCATCTTCCAAAGGGACTTAATGTCAACTGGGAAAGGACTATTCTCCTCATCAGGTCTCTAATCAAACTGGCACTAGACCTATGTATGAGAACACAACCACCAGAATTAGCTGTATGTAGAACACTCTTAGCCAAGGAAACCACATCAGCTTTATAAACAGCTATAATCTGATTATAAGCTCTATGATAAAAATTCTATTTCTTGTGAACTTCACTATTAGATAAAATATACATGGACAGAGTATTATGTCAGGCAAGGGGTCTCTTACCCAGGACTTATCCTGCACCTAATGGGTTTGTTCCTTCCACAGCTACACAAGGTACTGGAATGGCCCATGAGGATGTGTCTCACACTTGTTGGAGACAGGGTAAAAGGTAACTGGTCTGCAGGATGAGCAGTAGCCCTGACAGAATCACTAACCACAGGCTGAGGAATATTACTTTTTTTTTCTCAAGTGCAACTGGATTTGATGGGGGGAGGGTCTACAGTTGAGATTTGTCAGGGGACAGAACACCAGTAAGAATAATAAAATGAGAGTAATGGATAATGTAGCACAATAAGCACTTAAAGTTTCTAGACAGAAGTTTGTCCCAACACAAAAATTCTACCAAATTGTACCATTACCCCCCAAAAAAATTTGAAATGTATTCAAAATTATTTTACAATTGACAGAAGTTAAAGAATTTCCAGTATACAAAGTCCAAACATTAAAGCAACTATTGTGCCAAACCAGTGTTAAAAATTAGCTCCACACACTTAAACCACATTAAACTGCCATAAAAGAAAGTTTACCAGCAATTTAAATAACATTTTCTTGTGAGAGAGAGAGAATAAAATCTCCATAGTACATTAAAGTAACTTCATTTGGGGTAAAATTGTGGTCTGATGTTACAAACATACAGAGCAGTCATACATATAATAAATAATGTATAAATGCTGAAAAAATCCAAGTTCTGCAAAGTTTTCCTGTTAGAAGATGAAAATAAAGCAGAGTAACAACAGTAAGAAAGGCTTCTAGCATTTAACACACAAAAATGCATTTGAGAGAAACACGGAAAGTTTCTCCAGAAACTAACAACAAACATCTGTCAAAGACAGAAACCAAACAAACACCACTGCAAGCAGAACTTTCCACAGGAATTACTATAACTACTGAAAGAAACAAAATATTAAAAAGCATATACGAGGAGATTACCCCAACCACACTGTTATGGGACTTTAGAAACACAGCATTAATGCCTATGGCCCTCATAAAGTACGTTACTGCATTTTGCACTGTGACAGGGAAGTACAACAGACATTGTAATGTTTGACAAAATATGAAATTGGCTAAAAAGCTACATACTGGCAGCTGACCATACTGGGATAACCCATATATTTTCATATGGGTGCCCTTAATCTCTGTGGTCGACGGCAATGTGCAAGATTGCACAATTCTCGGGACTGGGAAATATGCCTTTTCATCAATTTTGTGCAATCTTGGGGTTAGTATACATAATTAGCAGGTGGTGTGCAGCCCCCTGCAAAACAGATTTTTTTTTTGTTGTAAAAGTTTGCACACACAAAGGTTGTTTCACAGAGTGTGTGTAGCAAGCGGCACGTTGATATTATAAGCTAGACACACTTGGAAAGTAGAGGTTTTTGTGTTTAAGTTACTTAAAGTAAAACACACACATATATACATATACACGTGTGTGTGTACACACCCACACACACACACACACACACACATATATATATATATATATATATATATATACATACATACACACACACACACACACACATACACAGGTGCAAACAGTGAGAACACACACAAGTCTGTCTGTATGTATGTAGCAGCTTCAAAAACTGTGTCAGCTCTATTCACCCTCTTTTATGGTATAGCAACATATAATACTCATAAGTAGCAACTACAGACATCAGTGATCAAGGCCAGTAGCCTAAGAGGTCAGGTAATACCTAAAAGTTATGACAAATATCAAGAAAGAAGATATTTAATATCAACCTAGCCCTGTAATAACAATAATAATAATAATAATGTACACATATTAGGTGAATTTGCAATTTCCTTGATAAATGCCAGAGACTTACTTGAGATTGGTAGACATGTACAACAGGCTGATTAGGGGGAAAATGCTGTGGGCTGAAGGTAACATAATGAGGTGAATAAGCAGGTGATGCAGCTACAAGAGGATGTCCTGCTGCTGATGTTGGATGCATTATTGGGCCCTGAGAATGATGCTGGTCTGGTCGTTGCTGTGGCATATTTGGTACTGAAAAAAAACATATATTATCAATAAATGAAGAAAAGAAGACTCAAAACCGTATGAAAAACAGATATTCAGGTATGTGTATATTATGAACATGAAAGTAATCTCACCTGCACAAGAAGCCATATGGTGTTAATATTGTTATCACAGCAAGACTTAAAAAATGACTATGGGTTATTTTTTTCTATTCCCTAGCCAGGAAGAACATCTGCAGATGGTTGGTGTCTTTTCTTCTCCCTACTCCCCTCTTCCTTCTAGACTGGAGTTGCCAACTTGGGGCACATCTGGCACAGCATTCATATATTTTTGTGGAGACAGTAAAGGAGAATGAGGTATGCTGACTCTGTGTCACCCACGCCTAAATGCAATTATTTTTATATGCACTACACATCCCCAAGGGGAAGGATGTACAATGACATAAGCGCGTAACCATGGGCACTCCCACCAATGATGCTCTGACATCTGCCCTCCCCCATCTGAATGTATGACTACACACAAACACACACGTACGTGTGATACTAATGCTGCTCTCCAGCCTTTGCAATACAGCAGCACTTTGCTGCAAACAACCGCACCTTCCCTCCTAAGGCAAGACAATAGGCCATTGGCTGCTCAAACCTACCCCCCCCGCCAAGGCCTCCAGCTTCCCAGGTCGCCAACGACATTGAAGTTGGAAGCCCTCCCCTACACAAATGTGCTGGGTTATGGTCTTCAGTGTATAAATCAGACGTAGTTAAAATATTTTCTTCAGCTACCTATTTTGCAAAAATATAGAAAGAAAGAAAGAAAAAAGCCACTGTACTGTACAAAAAGGTATCCCAACAACGCCTTTGAAATATCACTCTTATCTGGAGTTAGTCAAGTCCAAGGGAGTGGACTCTTAAGACAACTACCAAAAGCAGAAAAACATCAAAAAATGTAGTAAAAATATATATACAGTAAAACAAGGCCAATCCACACGATCAACAGGCAGTGCTCAAAGCAACAAAGACAGGTATTTTAATGCTGTTTCAATTAAACTGGGCTTGTTTTGAATTAAATAATAATCTTTTAATTAAAATTCATCAGAAGGCAAATCCAAATTATCAGCTTCTAGACTTCTGACCAAGAGTGAATGAAAATATAAAGTACATTTCCATGGAAAAGAATACGAGTACTAATAATACAAAACAGTTTCTCTTGCTGTGCTCTGCAATCAGCGTCAAGTTGTAAAACAGATTAAATCTAGGGGTAATCTGTCCCCCACAAACATTTCTAACAGATGTCTTTTATGTGATGAATTCTTAAGTACCAAGTAAAAAAAAAAAATTAAGATTGCAGCACAGACAGAATTTACAGTACTCTCAGCTGAATAGAAAATATTTCCTTCTTTGGTTTTTAAGATTTCTACATGAAATTACACAGAACATATAAATTAAATGCCAGAAAAATATGTGCTGCTAGTTAAGTAACATAAAGAAACCCCATCATCTTTAGAGATAAAATGCTGTCAAGTGGCTTAACAATTAGCACAGATGGAAAGAAATTAATCTGGGAAACTGCCTGCCATTTACTTTAGTGGATGCAAGCCCAATGGTTAAATGCTCTCAGTACAGGACCAGTGTAGATAGGCAGAGTGCCTGAACTGCAAGTTGGAATGCAGAGGTTCTTCACCAGGAAAATCCAGGGTATTAACACACTGTCCTACACAGATCGCTTTAAGACCCTATCTCTACACTCAGCCTCCTAAAGGTTAGTGATAAAGCAATCTATGCCTGGCATACAAGGAATCCTCATATCCAACCCTGAAGGACCTTTTGCACATCTGAAAAACGAACTGCACTGGAAATACTAGATCAAATAATTTAAACTTTCCTTTTCCCTATACCATAAACAGAAGATGCTGGTGAAACAGATGGATCTCAAAGGATCCCTGTGCTATGAAATATGCTCCTAATCCATGTGAAGTGGGGTTCATCCCTGATCCTATTCAAAAGTAACCCTGACCATTGGATAGGAAATCATAAATTCACCCCTAGTCTAGCTCCCAAGTCTCTTAAGAACAGAGGCAGACAGTTAAGTAAAATATTTCTTAATTAACATACACTCACATAAAAAGCCATTAGCTATCTCCAAACAAACATACACCTTCTAACAGACACCCAAGATACGTTGGGGCACAACTGGGTTGAGTTGTACAGCTAGGCTTATAAAGGCCTTGGTGGTCAATAGCCTAGTGTACACCTATGAACCTATGGAAATTTTGCAGATAGATTAGGTAATCGAGATTAAGCTAAGGCACTACTGAAAAAAAAAAAAATCAACCCAAGTGTGTGTAATAGTTTATCAATATATAACCCTTAGCTTCAATGTTAAGGACAAGGGAACATTAGAGTGTGGGGCAAAGAAATGAATGATCAAGGATGGCAAAAAGATGGCCAGCTCCGTGAAACATAAGAATGAAGCCCCGACTATGAGTCAGATGACCCGAGTTTATTTAGCAGACCCATTCCCTGAGGAGTCAGTTGGGCAAGAGGGATAGCATTTTGTTGGACTGACTACTACAAAGGGAGAAATGGGGATTTCTGTCTAGGGCTACTACCCATAATGGAGAGCTCCAGCTCAACTGCAAGTATGAAGAATGCACCAGCCAATCACTAGTGGGCAAAGATCCACACTAAGATAAATGCATGTTGGGTATGGGTAGGACTATGACTAGGGTATGTCAAAATATTTGAACTACCCATGGATGATGGCCTGCCTTAGCTCAACTCTCACCACCCACACACATATTTATTAATACGGCTTCAGCAGCCATCCAGTGTGGGAGGAAATGAGTGAGCAGCAACTGAATGTAATGGATATAGCAGGGAAGGCCAAAATAAATCTCTCTTGTATTTTTGCACAGTCAAGATTAAATCCTTTGTCAAAAGTACCCGAGGAAACCACAGACACTGAAGGCTGAGGAGCTTCAGAAGTGGAAATCAATCTGTAACACTAGATAAAGACTGTAGATAATTTTCTGTGCTTCATATGCTTACAACTGCAATCTTTCACCAATACCTGATAAATACAGTAGACTTGAAATCTCATTTTTTTTTCATGTTAGCAACATTAAATCGTTTACAAATATAACACTCTAGAACATCAGAATCTTCCTCAGGAGAAAACGGACACTGCAGGTTAAAATCTAGGGATAATCCGTCCCTCAAAAGCATTTCTTAAGACATCTTTTTTGTGATGAATTCCTAAGGTGATCCAGTATCCGTCTGCCTGGGATGACATGATTGACAGACCACGATGCTTTGCCAGAGATGGCCTGCACCTGTCACCTTTGGGATTCCGGATAGTGGCTAAGGTTCTTCCCACCCCTATAGTGCCTTTTTTAGGCAAGGTTCAAATGACAAATTCACCACTGTAACAGGTACAAGCAAGCAAAACCTGAGGGTAATGCTACTCAATGCTAGAAGTCTAAACCTCAAAATGCATTCACTCGAGGCACTCCTTAAAATGGAGAACATCGACATCTGTGCAGTGACAGAGACCTGGCTCAAGGCTCCAGAGAGCACCCCTGCATTACCAGGCTACAATTTATACCACACCTTTTGGCTGCCTAACCTGGACTGAAACACTAAAGGTGGAGGTGTGTCCATATTCATTAAGGATATTCACACCTCCAGGCTAGCTGCTCAGCATAATGCATCCGAGATTATCTTAGTGCAACTAACTCTGGGTAAGATCGCAATCCAAATTGTAACTTACTACAGATCCCTCACCATGCCCCTGGATTCCCACTCCTCATTTCTTGATACACTGGAAAATATGAGGGTACAACCCAACACCCTAATAATGGGCGATTTCAACTACTCCACCATTAAGTGGGAAAACTACTCATGTACCAGCTCTTTTGCTCAACGTTTTCTGGAATTCATAAATTCCAATGCCCTGGATCAACTTATCCACATCCCACCCAGGGGCCGCAATATCCTAGACCTAGTCATTACCAGCATGGGGGACCGGTGTTCCACACCAGAGGTCAATTCCTCGTTGGTCAGATCCGACCACAAGCTAATCAGCCTGGACATCCACATCCCGCCCCCACCCACCACTAGGGAAACCACCGTAAAAAAATTCTCCAAAGCCAACTTCATGCTTAAGACAGAAGTGGCAAACTTCACAACACCCATGCAGACGGACAACAGAGGTACGACTGCTGAATCCTATACAAATGCACTTTATAAGCACTTACACGAGTGCATGGATCGTGCTACCCCTAACAGAACCAAGATGCTATCTTCCAAAAAAACAAAGCCAATTGGGTGGTCCCCTGCCATAAACAAACTCTATAACAGAAGAAAGAAACTGTTGCAAAAAAGAGTAAAATCCTATGACTGGAAGAACTCCCTGGTCAGCCTCAGTAAGTAGCTGAGCTCCCTCATAAAATCCTCCAAAGCTAGTTATGAAAACAAAATTGCCACTGATTCTAAAAACACCCACAAAGCATTCTATAGCTATGTCAAGCATCTCAATGGCAACACTCAGATCTGCTCTGAGTTACAGCACAATGGCACTAAATATACAGAACCAACTGATATTGCCAACATCCTGACAGATAGGTTCAGTGCTAACTTTCTCCCCACCCCTCACCCCCTAAACGGCCCATCTCTATACCGGAAGAATGCAAAGTTCCTGTAACCACAGCTGCACAGGTAAAAACCACACTCTCCAAAGCCAAGAACACAGCATCCATGGGACCTGACAACATCCCAGGCTGCGTTCTACATGAACTACAGAATGAACTGGCACCCCAACTAAGCACCATGTTCAATCACAGCCTCACCTCAGGCTTTGTGCCCACTGAATGGCGCACAGCAATGGTTATCTCACTCCACAAAGGGAGAGCCACCACAGACCCTGGGAACTACCGCCCCATTAGCCTAACGAGCCTGGTCTGCAAGGCCATGGAACGTATCATCATGGAACTTATAAACAAAGACATTAATAATCTCCAAACTCTGGACCCACCCAGTTTGGGTTTGTAAAAGGCTGATCATGTCTCCTAAACCTGACTGACTTCTTTGAAGCAGTCACCAAAGCTGTAGTTGAGGGTAAGGTGGTTCATACAGCCTATCCAGATCTCGCCAAGGCTTTTGACACCATCCCCCACTCTGGAATTATAGATAAACTCACTAAACTAGGTATAAATCCCTATGTCACAAGATGGGTTGTCAACTGGCTCACTTACAGAACCCACACTGTGAAAGTAGCAGACTCCAAATCCGACTTCAGACCAGTGACAAGTTCAGTCCTGGGTCCTCTCCTGTTTGGTATCTACTTTTCTGAAGTACAGGCTAACATAGAAGGTCTTTGGCTAACTAAGTTCGTGGATGACTGCAAACTAGGAGCCTAACTGATACTCCTAACGATGTGGACATCCTATAAAAGGGCCTCACTGAGACAGACACCTGGTGTCAAAGCCATGGCCTCAAGCTCAATGCCAAAAAGTGCACCGTCATCCCCTTTGGTAAAAACTCTGTACTCTTGAACGACCACATAGGTGGCAGTCTACTTAACACCAAAAGTGTGATAAGAGACCTTGGGACACAGATGGACAGTAGGCTCTCCTTTGATAATCACATCACCACAGGAGTCAGGAAATCCTTCTACATGGCACACCTCATCCAGGAAAAAAAGAGGTAATTGTTCCCCTCTACTCATCACTCATTAGACCCATTATAGAGTACAATGCCTTTTTTGGTATGTACCTCACAAGACATCTACAACAACTAGAAAGGCTGCAGAAATACCTCACAAAGAGGATTACAAGCCTCAAACAGATGCCCTACGCAGACTGTCTCAAAAAACTCCAGCTTTACTCTGTCGCACATCACCTACTCAGAGGCAATCTCTGCCTAACATACAAAGCTATGTCAAACCCAGAGCTGTTTTACATGCTCCGCTTAAAGAAACCCCAATCCCTCCGAGCTACACGCTCTAGGGACCTAAACCTTGTCACCACAATAAACAGAACATGCTGGAGGGATAGATTCCTGTACCAGAGACTTCCCATACTCTGGAACAAACTACCTATCTATATCAAACAAAGCTCCTCATTAGCACTCTTCAAGAAAAATCTTGATGATTGGATGAGAAATAGGAAATTCACCCTGGAGATCACCTCTGTGGCTCTGCTCGACAGGGGCACAGGAAAATAATTTTCTTGGTTGGCGAAAGCCTTTTTGGCTAGGCTTGTATAGGCCCTAGGGCCGATAGCCTAGTACCTACATATGAACCTATTATCAGTTAAAAACTAATAAATTAAGACTGCTGGACAAATAAAATTCACAGTATACACATCTGAACAAAAATATTCTCTCTCCTTGGTTTTTAAGACTTATACATGAAATAACACCATAAATAAATAAATGCCTGAAAATTTGTACTGTTAAGTAACATGAAGAAATCCCTTCATTTTTAGAGGTGAAATGGCTGTCAAGTGGCTTAACAGTTAAGACAGATGGAGAGAAAACAATCTGGGAAACTGCCTGCTATTTATTTTAGTAGATGCTCTCAGCACAGGACCAGTGTAGATTGGGAGAGTGCCTTCAATGCAAGTAAACAAAACATATTTGGAGAATATGGCCAAAACTCTTCAAGGTCCTTACTTGGGCTAACATTTGCTGGTATATCTGTGTGCAGCCTGACAAGCAGCGTCCTATACCAATATAATTAGCAATTAAAAGACACACAACCAATGTCATAGATTCCTTTACTCATAAAATATGTATTTTGTCAAGCAGCATATATTATGGTACACTGACTATGTCAAATCAACCTTAAATGTATACTAAGCATGTCATGCACTATTTACATCAAAATAATACTATGGACATACTCTTAAAATGTTTAAACTAAATGCAGCTTGTCAGTAAAATGATAAACTCTCAAACAGCCCATAGATCTATGTGGTTGCTTCAATGGTCTTCTGTACCTGGACTTGCAATGGAAATCTGAGCTTCCTTTTGGGACTGTTCTTTCTGCACAACTTTACATGCACAGACTCTCATAGGTTCATAGGTTTATACTAGGCTATCTGCCCTAAGGCATTTATAAGCCTAGCCCAAATTTTTGTGGCTTACGCCACCCCTTATATGAAAAAATACTGTGCCCATTAGTTTGTTGTGCCTCTGTCCAGCAGTGACACAGAGATGATTCCCGGGGTAAACCTACAATCTCCCATCCACAGGTCTAGATTTCTCTTGAACAGAGTCAGCGAGGTGCTCTGCCTCACATGGACCGGGATTTTATTCCACAGCATAGGGAGTCTCTGAGTGATAAATCTATCCCTCCAGCACGTCCTATTTATATCCGTGCTAAGGTTTAAGTTGCTTGCTCTAGTGGTTTTGGTGGATTTGGATATTTTGAGGTGGAGCATGTCCATTAATTCGGGTTGGACATGGCCTTGTATGTCAGGCACATGTCACCTCTGAGCAGACGGTATGCGACTGAATAGAGCTGGAGTTTCTTCAATCTGGCAGCATATGACAGATTTTGGAGTTCCTTTATCCTTTTGGTGAGGAACTTTTGGGGTCTCTCCAATTGCTGCAGATGTCGGGTGAGATACATCCCGAATGGGGCATTGTACTCGATCATTGGTCTGATAAGTGAAGAGTACAGGGGAACAATGACCTCACTAGATCTGGATGTGAATCCCTTCATGATCAGGTGGGCAATGTAGAAGGTCTTTCTAACCACTTTAGCAATGTGAGTGTCAAAAGAAAGGCCACTGTCAACCTGGGTCCCCAGGTCCCTGATAACCTCTTCTGTGCTTAGTGGATTGCCACCTATATGGTAGCTTGGGGTTACCTTGTTTTTCCCGAAGGGTATGACTATACATTTTTGGCGTTTAACTTCAGGCCATGGCTCTGGCACCAGCTATCTGTTTCCGTGAGTCCCTTCTGAAGGATATCCGTGTCCGATGCACTTTCCACTATGGCGCCCAGTTTGCAGTCGTCTGCAAACTTTGTCAGCCAAAGTCCTCCCATGTTGGCCTGTACTTCTGAGAAGTAGATGCCAAACAATAGGGGCCAAGGACCGAGCCCTGTGGGACACCACTTGTGACCGGCTTGGAGTCTGACACAGCGCCAGCAACTCTAACCCTGTGGGTTCTGTCCTTAAGCCAGTTTGCAACCCATCTTGTGACATATGGGTTTACATTTAAGCTGGTAAGTTTTTCTACAATACCCGAGTGGGGTATTGTGTCGAAAGCCTTTGCAAGATCAAGGTAGGCTGTATGGACTGCCTTTCCTCATCAATGGCCTTGGTGACTGTTTCAAGAAGTCGACCAAGTTCAAAAGGCATGATCTTCCCTTGACAAAGCCAAACTGGGTCGGGTCCAATGTCTGCAAGTCCCCTATATCTTTGTTTATGAGCTCCATTATGATCCTCTCCATAGCTTTGCAGACTAGACTTGTTAAGCTTATGGGGCAGTAATTACCAGGGTCCGTAGAGGCGCCGCCTTTGTGGAGTGGGACCACAGTTGCCGTATGCCACTCCTTGGGCACGTATCCTGTGGTAAGGCTGAGATTAAACAGCTGCCTTATGTGCGGGTTTAATTCCTCATTTAGCTCGTGTAGCACACAGCCGGGGACACCATCCGGTCCCATTGATGCTGTGTTTTTAGCTTTAGAGAGAGCAGCTTTCACCTGCGCATTTGAGATGTCCGGGAGGCTACACTCGGCTGGGATAGTTATCTCTCCTTTAGTGGGGGGAGGGGGGTGAAGTTTGCACTGAACCCGTCTGCCAGTATGTTGGCAATGTCTGTGGGTTCAGTGATTTTTGTATCATTTTGGACTAATTCTGAGCATATCTGGGAGTTTCCACCCAGGTTCCTAACATAGCTGAAAAAGGCCTTATGATTGTCCTTTGAATCCATGGCAATTTTCTCTCAAAATTGGCCTTAGTTGATTTTATGAGTGCTCGTATTTTTTTACTAATAATGATCAGGGGTGACTTCCCTTTTATGGATTTTGTTCTATCATGTAATAGCTTTCTCCTCTTATTGTAAAGTTTGTTAATGGCTGGGGTCCACCAGACTGGACGTTTGCCCTTTGTGGAAAGAGTCTTGGTTTTATTTGGGATTGCCTGATCCATGCAGTCCTGGAGGTGTTCATAGAAGGCATTTGTAAGGGCTTCCGCAGCTTGGGTTGTGGTTTCCTCTGGCTCAGGGGCCTTGAAGGATACCACACCAGTCTTGAGTAGTATGAAGTTTGCTTTAGAGAAGTTCTTCACTATGGTCTTTTTTGTTTGGGGTGGGGGCGGGATGTGGATTTCCAGTGAGATTAGTTTATGATCAGATCTCACCAATGAGGGATATACTTCCGGTGTGGAGCATTTTGTCCCCATGTTTGTGACAATGAGATCTAGTATATTTTCTCCTCTCGTGGGAACAGTGACTAGCTGTTCCATGGCATTTGAATTTATGAACTCCAGGAACCGTTGGGCTAGAAAGTTAGGGCTTGAGTAATGTTCCCAGTCTATATTCGGGTAGTTGAAGTCACCCAATATGATGGTGTTTGGAGATACATTTATACCCTCCAGTGTCTTCAGGAAGGCTGTGTGGGTTTCCTGAGTTTGAGAGGGTGGCCTGTAGCATGCTACAATTTGTAGAGCAGTTTTGCCTATGGTTAGTTGCACCTGCCATTCACTTTTTTGGCGCTCTTTGCCTCCTGCTGTCTGCTGATTATAACAGTTATCCAGTGTCTTTGGTTTCTTATGACAGGATTTGTTGTAATATTTCTAGTTGTGCTTCTTTTTGTTATACCAATTTCAATGTTTTACCTTAAACAAATGAATGTGATCATTTGCACTAGTTTCCATTCTCATCAGGAACATCACATGAGCTCAGTCTGCATGCTTTACCAACAGCTTACTTCCATAATGAAATGTCTGCACTCAAAATGAGGCCTGAAAACACAGGAGAAGTGCAAATCTTAAAAACTGCTCTTCTCCTTAACTTACTTACATCAACTCCGAGATCATCATACCTCAGAGAAAAAGGGAATATTTAGAGAAATGGCATCTTGGACTTAGTATGCAAGTCCAAACTTTTGGCAATTCAGTCTCTGCATTTTGGGACTTGCTCTAGTGGGTCCCAACATTTCAATGGTTACCCAACAGCTGCAACTTCAAGCTGAAACTAATATGGCTTCTGATTTTAGTCTCCAGCCTATATAACTGATAGTCTTCTACAGTCTTATCACAGTAGTGATTTTTTTTATTTTTGTATTGATTCTCAGAAATCAGTAATGTAGCTGAAGCAGGTAATTTAGTTTTCAGCTTTCGGACCATTTACAGATTAGCTGGTGAGAAACTGAGTCCCTGCAAAGGTGAATTCCTACACTCCAAGACTACAAGATGATAACCCCAACAGATTTTAACTGCTCCTTCTCATAACATTTTTTATTGTTTGAAAGCTCCCTCCTGCTCAATGGACTGCAGATTACTAGAAGTAATTCATACATCCTCTCATGCATTTGTCTTTCTAGCTCATTGGGGATTTTTTACTGTGTCAGTTTTGAACACAAGACCTACATACAACTTAACTTCTTCCTTAAAAGAAAATTAAGTCTGAATTTCTTTCCTTACTATTATTTTCCTTAGGCCAGACTTATACTGCAACACCCTTCATTAATCGTAATTCAAAGTCACAATCAATACAACTCTGAAATCTTTTTACATGTTCTTCAGTCACTGTGATTGAGGAAGAGGAATACAAATTCACCCTAGAAGAATTAAGTCAGAAGAGCACTGAGGAAAATGAAATAAGGGAAAGCAGCAGGCTCAGATGAGTTCATGGCAGGTATGATCAAGCTGTTGTGTGAGACGGGAGAAATGGATACTGACTGTACTCATTGTAGTATGGAGAAAAAGGAATATCCCAGATGATTGGAGAATAAGTATACTAGTTCAAGTATGCAATAACAAACAGGATTTTCATAACTGTCGGCAGTACAGAGGTAAAAGAACTCTTGCCACACTACATGAAAGTGCTGGAGAGGATGACTGATAAATGTAGACTGTAAGATGGGAGATGAGCAGTTTGGATTAAAATTAGGATGCAGCACAATTAATGAACATAAAACAAAGGCAATATCTGTAAACTATGTACCCACACACAAATTGGTTCAGCAATATATAGGGGACATGATAAAATGAAGTACTTAGTATGGATTAAAACGGATTAAGTTATGGTAGCAAAGGATATGTAGGAAAAGATTCAAAAAAAGATAATACAAAAACTGGAAATTGGAAACTTTGTTTTATGGATATCGATAGCAAGATACAAACAGTGAAAATGCTTTCAGTCCCTTCAGTTTTATACACAGGTCAGGCATATTTTTATCAACCAGAGGAGAAATTATGGACAGCAATTAATGAAATAGATGAAGGATTTTATAGGGAAGGGGAAGAGGGCAAGAATCAAGTGGGATAAGTGACTTGTGCTATAGAACAAGGTGGTTTGGAATTACCTGATCTGAAGAAGTTTTCCACAGTTAAGGCTCTTATACACAGCATAAGCAGAAAGCTATAATTCAATGAGGAAAGTGATAAGCTCACAGAAAAAAGAGAGACTGTGATTTTGGAAGCAGAGCCTAAAGGAGAATAACAATAACCATACAGAATATTTTATTCACAAAGTAGTTGAAACTATTCTAAGAACTAAGCCAACAAGGGAATGGAGAAAGGAGATTCTGCAGTTAGGGATGACTACAATTAGGAGTATAGAAAATAGGCAAGAGGGGGATGGAATTTATAGCAGAAAAATGTCAAAGGAACCAAGGTATTAGGAAAATAGTTACATAGGGAGATGTAATAGAATGGGAAGAGGCCACAAATTCATTTGGACTGCAGGCTAGAGATTGCCTTTCATATCAAGGACTGATATCAGAATATAGGCAAAGAGAAAGAAACAAGGGAATCCTAAACAAAAGACCAACATTGACAAAATTTTAGTAGAATCTAGAAAAGAAGCTGCTGTTAAAAAAATGGATAATTAGGGCATATAAAGTACTGCATGTTAACCACAGGAATCAATCAAAGGAGGTTAGAAAGGATTGGGAAGAGAGGCTGGATAAGCAATTCATAGAGAGACAAGTATGGATCCCAAATGTGCAACAAAGTCTAGAAGATTTAGGGTCTTTGCTTCAAAGTGTCTGTATATGTATTTCTATACCCCAAGCAGACTACAAATAATTTTTCCTCAGGTAGATTGCAAATGTTGGAGGTGTGATGGGGAAGAAAAAGGTAACTGGGAACATTTTTGGGAGTGTAATGAGTTGGCATACTTTAAAAATTCCCTGTAGACTACTCTTTCAGAAATACTGGGTGAGCAAATTGGTGTAACTAAGGATTTTTTTATTTAGCTGTGATACAGAATCAGAATTGCCTAGATATAGTAAGGTCTTGCCGAGTTAAATTCTGGTGGTTGCCAAAAAAGCAATTACTAGAAAATGGAAATCAAAGTCTAAACCTAACATAGTAGAAATACTGAACATAGTAACAGAGACAATTGAGCTGAAGTGGGATTTTTAATAATGGGTAGGAGCAAATTACATACAAAAAATGGGAATTGTGGGAACAATACATGCAGAATAATGTTTTGCAGGAGGAATGAGGTTTAAGGGAAGACAGGAGTTGAATGAGCAATGCAATGTATGACTGCCAATGACTATAGAATATAGAGATGTATAATGCTTGCAACTGAAAATATGTCAATGTGGATTGTTTTCATTTATATAAATGTATGACTGCTTATGTCATAAGTGACAATTCAATAAAGATGTTTCTTATTTATAAAAAAAAAAAAAAAAAAAAAAAAAAAAAAAAAACTGGATGTAGCACAATCTGCAGTGAAGTAGTGGAGAAAAAGTCTGAGATGAGGAAACAGTCCAACTGAGTATTCCTAGAATTGGAGAAAGCATATGACAAGGTTGAAAGAAAGATGAGTTATGCAATTATTCAAAGCCCCATAAACACAGGTAGAATTAGTGTAGGCTATGTACAAGGATCTGATGATGACACGAATATGAAATGTTGGACTTGCACAGGGGGTCCCAGCAAGGGCGCCCGCAGGCAGGTGCAAGGGGGTGCACTTGCACCCCCCTGGATTTGGCTGGCCCGGAGACTTCATTTTCTTTTAATTTAAAAAAAAAATGTTTTTTTTTTCTTTGCGTCAAGTCGCACAGACAGAACAGGTGTTTGCGACATGATTTCGTCTTCTCCGTCTGTGCGACTGTTGGCTTACGTCTTTAGCTTCCGCCTCCACCCCGCGCGCGGAATTTCAAATCCAAAAGATGTTGGGACGAGCGTACAAGTGAGAGGTAAGTGTGTGCATGTGTATTTTTAAGTGTTTGAGAGGTATGTGCAAGTAAGAAATAGGTAGTTAGGGCCGGGGATGTGTGGACAGGGTTGCCAGCTTTTCAAATGTACAAAGTGAGACATTTTTGGTACAGACGTTAGATTTTGCAGGCTGAAACATACCCAGCCACGGCCAGTACGAAGGATAAAACTTCACTTTTTTTCTAAATAAAAGCTTATTTTTGTAGCATTTTATGTTGCTTATTCTGTTTCTTATAATATCTAGGTGTTTCAGATCATACAGAATAACTGTTTTATACAACTTTTACATAAAATATAGGAAATAATTTTGCTCTAAAATCTAAGGACATTTGCCATTTTTACAAATTCTTTGCAGGACACAACTGTCCAAAGAGGGACTGTCCTCAAAGTGGGACAGGTGGCAACCCTAACATACCAGGATATCAATGGCTGTAATAAATGTTTCATGAACCTTACAGCCTTTATTTTTTTTCTTTTTGTGACAAATTAATTTATGAATTTCATGAGTATTTCATCAGCACACTGTGTTTTCTGAATGTTAATGAAGCTCTCATAACAATATTAATAACATGCGATCTGTTAAAAGTATCAGCACTTTTAAAAGATTTTTTTAAAACTGTTTTGTTAGGAGAAACATGCTTCCTGCAATTTGTGACCACTCAAATGTTCATTCTGACATTTAAAAACTTGCAAGCTGTCTGTGACCATTTTACATACTTTAGTGTCTAGCCCCTTAAATACCACTGGACTTACATTTTTTTCCATTAACCTTAGTCATTGTGTTGCCTGTGTCCATCTCTAAATAATTTTATAACTGCATAGTATAAATGTTTTTCATTTACCAAGTGTATCACAAGCATTTCAAGCTGGACTATCTAGTTGCTTTAGATGCCCTTCCAAGGACACGGTCTACAACATCAACTTATATTTTCCCAACTTGTATCCATAGTCAGCAACATTTGATGTAAGGCTTCAGTTTACACCCACAATAGGCCATCTTTGCGAAATGGTTATGGCATCCACAAAGGATACAGATAAAGTTACTGGATCTGCAACATTGCTTTCTCATGCCTGTTGCCACACTGATTATAGTGGGTAGGGTCTATGGCTGTCCATTTATTATGAGGTGTTGTCTTGGATAACCATATGGTAAGTGTATGATAATTTTTCTCTTTGATTAATTCTGAACTTTATTTTACCCTTGTTTTCATGCTCAACTTTTATTTCTAACTGACCCAGACAGTTTCCCAGTCATGTTTTTAAGCTGAATACATGAAAGCTCACTTGCTCTACACATGACTAGGGCTTTATCCAGATTCAGGTCTACCTCTCTCAGTAGTCTGCCCCTGACTTGATCATTACTGCTATCCCATACATCTGTCTGTCCCGTGTGGATGTAAAAATTAGATAGGGGGTTTTGTATGCATTAGGAGTTTGGAAGTGTTCTTCCAAATAAACGCATGTGGGTTTGTGATTTCTATGTAACAGGCAGTGGAATGCTACAAGAAGAGACAGAGGACACAGGTTCGCTACACTGATAGAAATTACATGGTGCAGCTCTGCATGGACATATGGGGCAACTATATGAATACAATATTAGTGAGGTTAAGGAATTACCAGGATTTCATGTCCGGGTGTGGCTTACAGAACCTGTATAATAGGGAGAAGACATTTATGTTACATTTGCAGCATATATAACATATGTGAGTATGTAAGAACAAAATAAGACACACCTGAAATTTCCTAGTGATAATCTACTGATAGAAGTGGGAGCTGAAATGCAACTGTTGCAGGGAAATAAAGACAACCAGACAGTATTACTAAGCACATACTCACCAGTAGGTAATATATACACATACTGGTTTAACTAGGCTGATGTGGAGGTAGCAGTTGTCCTATGCAGGTGTCGAAGGACATAGTATTAATGGAGGGCACCAACAGGAGTTTCAAGACTGACATGTATGAAACAGAAGAAATGTCATACCAGTTACATCCTCCCTGTGTGGTTAGTTCCTCATTGGTTGTAATGCAGATCCTGAAGTAGGAAAACAAACAAAGCACAAATGTGGGTATGCAACACATCCTTTAGAAAAATGCATACTAACACAAATCCTGTTAGTCTAGCAATTTTCTAAGTTCATGAGAGAAATATTTGTAATCTGTCCCTATTTATGTTAAGCTTTGGCCATATTTCTTGCACTAAGAGGTTGTGGTGAGTGTGTGAGTGTGTAATGTCCTAGTTAGAATTATCAGGTGGAATTTATTTTCAAGTGCATTTTTAAGGAATTGTGAGCTTCAAGGGAAGATAAATTTACTGCTGCTCATGCTAAGTCTGCTTAAAATGTGCAACTGTTTAGTTCAGCAAATGGTATCACTATTGTCATATAGAATTTTAAAGCAGTGTTAGTAGCACAGCAGGTAGCATACTTGCATCTTGATGTAGAAGGCTATAGGTTCTACTTCCACAGCATGTAGATTTGTATTTTAAGGAGATGGGGTGCTGCAGTCCTGAGTATGTCCTCCTTTGGAGGAAATACCTAGCAACTATGAACCTGTTTTTCAGCTTGCCACCCATTCCCTATTGCAATATACTAGCTTACCACTTTTGTTTAATGTAGCATGGGCAATTTATTCTTTAGGGGCAGTAGGCACTGAATTGTAGATATATGGGGGGGGGGGGAGACTTAAACCTTGACACTGTTATTAATAGAACGTGCTGGAGGGACAGATTCATCACCCAGAGACTCCCTATGCTGTGGAACAGAATCCCGGTGCATGTGAGGCAGAGCGCCTCGCTGGCCTTGTTCAAGAGGAATCTTGACCAATGGATGGGGGATCGCAGACATACCCCGGGGATTACTTCAGTGTCACTGCTTGACAGAGGCACGGCAAAATAATGGGCATAGTTTTATTCAAACTAAAGGGGTGGCGAAAGCCAAATAACTATGGGCTAGGCTTATAAATGCCCTTGGGCAGATAGCCTAGTACGAACCTATGAACGAACCTATGATTGCATAAGATATTTACATAAGCATAATGGTTTAGACATACAATTAAAAGTATAGTATGTAGTAACATATGATTGTTCATACAGTATGTTTAGTAGAGATAATGTTGAAGATGTACTAAAAATAAGACAAGAAAGGAAAAACTAAAAAACACTAGCCAGATTGTCAAAGCAGGAGAATATAGACAAGTTCATGTGAGATTCATTGACATTTTAAGGGAAACTGTGAAGACTGTGCATAAAACACATATTTCTATCCAGAATTCATACCTCAGTCTCAACCTCTTAGAGCAAAAAATCTGGACAAAGATTAAAATGATGGGGGAACAAATAGGGAAAGATTTTAAATATTGCTCTTACAAACTTAGAAAGTTGATAGAATAATAGGTTTTGCATATGCATGAAATTGCTGAAGGATGTGGAGTCTTCAATTCAAATGTTTATCATTATTTAATGACATCAATCCTCAGCTATTTGCCATAAAAGTACAGATTTTAGGAAGAACATACAAAAAATATGAGGCAAAAATCTGGACATACTGCGAAAATCTGTTCAGTTGGGAGGTATAATGGTGCTTACTGCAGTATTAAGTTTTCTTTGCATAAACATGTACAAAAGCAAAAATCAACTAGTTTTATGTATTTATTTTTTGTTGTTGCCCAGGTTAGCATGATGCACATGTCAATCATTGGTGCAGCTGAAACGCATCAGAAAATGTTTTTTTTTTATATCCCATATCTGACACTTTTTTTTGTTTGTTTTTCTTCAGTAACATCATTGATAGAAGATCTGCAAGATATTGACTACAAAGGTAGTAGTAAGCCCATTGGATTCTTTAGGCTGTCTTATAACTTCAAAGCCAATGCATCAGACAAGAAGCGATCATTCAGATATAGTAGCAATATGATATAGTTCATTACTGATGGCAATTCGTTTTCAGAATTCTTCACGTTGTAGGTTTTGCATCATTTTTAAGATGCAGATAAAATAAGTTGAACTGAGCAGTGTTATTGGTGGAAAAGCGAGACGTCAGTGAAGAAACTAAGGAGTCAAGATAGGGAATAGAAATACTTGTTCTGTAATAACTCTCAAAATCCATGACTACTGTGTTTGCTCGGTGTGTCGATTGCAAATCCTTGACAACACTAACTCAATACTAAATTTATCTGCTAGTGATCTTGCCTTACTGAGAATGTCATTCCTAAAGTGTTCTTCAGCATGGTTGCGGTGCTCCTTGAATATTTCAATGAGTCTGTTGATGTGTTGTTGAGCCTCTACTACATCAAGTTGAACAGACTGAAAAATCTGGGCAACAGGCTCAAGAACTGATGAGTAATTTGCAATAATGAAGAGAAAAATAAGAAACGTGCACGAAGAGCAAGCGCTGAGTAACATATGTGCATTTTATCTGGTTTCACCAGCAGTGCTCTTCTGAAGATCAGCCAGGCAGTCAAATATTTTCTCAAAGTTCTGACTAAACACACGAATGGATTTATATTTCTCGGTCCATCGTGTCTCACACAGAAGAGGTATATTTGGTGCCAATGCTCGTCGTTTTGGACTGTCATGGAAAAAATAATCTTGATAACATCAGCAGCACTATGCATTTCAGGAACATCATTCAGATCACTGACTACAAGGTTTAGTTTGTGAGATGCGCAGTGGATAAAGGCTGTTTTTGGATACTTTTCACGAATCTTTGCCTGACCACCATTCTGGATGCTTGCCATTATGGAGCAGCCGTCATAGCCTGTCTGAGTAATTTTTCCAGGTCTAGACTGCGCTTTATGCATTCACTGACAATGACATTTGATACAGACTGTGCATCTCTCACAACAATGGGAACAAAATCTGCAAACTCTTCTCGAATACAATCATCATCAACAAACCAAATGCCCAATGACAACTGCTCAATGTCTGAGACATCTGCAGTTTCATCTGCCAATGCACTAAATCCAACTACCCTGTTTGCGCACAAACAATCTCCTTTTGAAGTATGTGTTCGTATTCTGCCAACAGCTCATTTTGCACCCTATGGAATGTGTACCAAGCATTTCCTGCAGCTGTTTCACTGTGCTGTTTCAGCATTGTGTCACCAGCTTCAATACGAAAATCTAACAAGTAAAACAAATTTCCACCAGAGCCTTCTTTTCCACAGAGAGGAATGTCATGGGTTGCACAGTAAATAATGGTAGATACAACTGGTTCCAATTTATTTTGGTTCTCTGCAATTTGTTTTGCTACTGCTGCATCTGGCTGTGGAATAACAGCTGTTTCTGGCTTCTGTCATGTTCGTGTATGAGAAAAATTTAAAGCATCTTCAGTAGAACCTTTGTGGCATGATGATTGCATGTGATCTCTTGCAAGACTCATTGAAGGCATTATATTTTGTGCACACACTAGTGATGAAGCTGCCTTGCAACCCACGGTGAAGTAACTGAGGAAATAATACACAAGTCAAGCAGAGTGGGCCTTTCAAGACAGGAGAAAATGCAAGCCACGGTGAGTACTGAGGCAACCAACTATATCTGAATATAGTTGGTTAATAAATAATGACATGCATTTCATTTTCAGACTTCATATCATTCAGAAAATTTAATTCTAACATAAACCCTTTTATTCCAGCAACTTTCTAATGTGTCCCTAGTTTTGGGCCTTTATCCCCAACGTTATAACAGGCTTTGTCCAAATTTCTTGTGTTAACAGATTGAGAGGTATGGTGTGTATGTGTGTCTGTATGTATGTATGTATAAGAAGGAGGAAGCATACCCCTCAGCTGTCCAGGTTTTTGGAGAATGTCCAGATTTTGCCCTATATTCCTCCTAAAAAGTATTGAAGTTGCTAAGTAATGACAGACATTTGAGTTTTAGATGTAATATCCTTTAGAAAAATGCATACTAACATAAATCCTGTTATTCTAGCAATGTTCTAAGTTCATGAGAGCAATATTTATAATTTGCTCCTATTTACTTTAGGCTTTGTCCAGATTTCTTGCACTTAGAGGTTGAGGTGTGTGTTAGAGAGAGTGAAATGCCCTAGAGTTACCAGGTGGAATTTATTTTCAAGTGCATTTTCAAGTAATTGTGAGTTTCAAGGGAAGAGAGTTTTACTGCTGCTCATGCTAAGCCTGCTTAAAATCTGCAATTGTTTTGTTTAGCAAATAGTATCACTATTGTGGTATAGAATTTTTAAAGCAGCACAGGAGGTAACATACTTGCATCTTGATACAGAGGGCTGTAGGTTCTACTCCCACAACATGTAGATTTGTATTTTAAGGGGGGTGTATGTCCTCCTTTGGATGAGATGCCTAATAACTATGTACTTGTTTTTCAGCTTGCCACCCATTCTCTATTGCAATATACCAGCTTACCATTTTTTTAATATAACATAAGCAATTTATTTTTCAAGGGCAGCAGGCAGTGAATTTGTAAATGAAACACTGAAATATAAAGTTGTTTTCTAGCAACAACCTCTTCGTTGGTTTCAGATCTCTTTAATGTGGAATTATTCAGATGAGTTTTACTTCTGCAAAGATTCTGCATATTGATTGATATTGGTGGATTGTATGACAGAAGTTTGAGTAGAGTGGCCCTTTATGGTTGAAATGTTCTGAATTGGGCAGGTTGTCATTATTGGTTCATATGATTTGTTTCATTGCTTAAAGGAAAAATGTTCAGAACTATAAATTTAAAACACACACTAACAAGTGGTGCTGTATTATACAAGGAATATAATTCAATTATTATATAGTATAATTAATACAGTCAAGAAGGTGAATCAAATAACTTTTGCATGGTTCTAAAAATGTGTGCAAGGAGCCTATGATTTGAAAACAGCCCAAAGGTAAACTTACCCTGCCTGCCACTGGCTAGATGCATTTTCTTTGAATGCGGGTTTCAATGTTATTTCGGTGAATGTGGGTTTCAAAGGTAGAGAAGTTTTAATGCTAAGTCTCTTTTCATTGTAAGACTATTGCTTTGTTTAGGTTTAGTAAATGTATATCAGTGTTTGTGCTATAAAATTTGAAATAAAAGTTGTAAATGAAATCCAAATATCTGTAATCATTGTAGAAGTAAAGCATAAAACAGTATGCACACTGAGAGATTTGAACAGTGCCTATGACAAATGGGGAAAAATAGCCAAGTATTGGGACACTGGAATGGCTGCGTGGGCAGGGGTGGGGGTGGAGCTGAGTGGGCTGGGACAGCGGAGGGGTGGGGCTGCATGGGCGGGGCTTGGGTTTGCACCCCCCTGCAAAAAATCCTGCGGGCTCCCTTGGGTCCCAGTAAGAGTGGCTATGCATCAGAATTCAGCTCTGAGCCCACTGCAGTTCATACTGGTGATAAAGTACATTAACAAACAAACTGGAGGATACAGAGCAACAAAGGTGCTGTATGCAAAGGATGCAGCAGTACAAGACAACTCTGAAATGAAATTTCAGCAGATGACAGGTGAATGTTTCATAGGAAATTACTAGGCTAACAAGCTTAAGAGCCCTTACAAGCCTAGGCAATATAGCCCCCATTTTACCCAATATATGGCCTCTAGAGGCAAGAGGATGGCATGTATTCATGCCTATGCATCAAGTATCTTACAGATTGCCCCTGTTGATAAGGGACATAGGATCTATCCCAGGTGTGAATTTGAGATTCCCAAGTCACTGCTCCAAATTGCATTTGAAGAGGGTCAGGGAAGGGCTCTGCTTAACATGAATAGGATGCCTGTTCCAAAGAATGGGCAATCTCTGAGACATATCTGTCCCTACAGCATGTTTTGTTTGACTTGCTGACTAAGTTTAGATCCCTAGATAGGGTGACCCTCATGTTGTTTGACTTGTAGATGTGTAGTAGCTCCATCAGGGCTGGATTTGTGAGAGTGCCTTGTAGGTCAGGCATTGATCACCCCTTAACAGTTGGTAGGGGACAGAGTAAAGGGATAGGGCTTTCAGTCTATCTGCACAGAACATGTTGTTTACACCCTGTATTTTCTCTGTGAGAAACCTCTGAGGTCACTCTGACTGCTTTAAATGCCTAGTCATGTATATGCCAAATGGCGCATTGTACTCAATAATTGGTCTAATAAAGGCTGAGTACAGCAGGACTATAATTTCCTTGAATCTGGATGCCATACCTTTATTTATAAGTTGTGCCCAGGAAAGAACTTCCTCACCACTCTAGGCACATGGAAGTCAAAGTTTAGGCTACTAGCTGTGTACCTAGATCTCACCTCTGAGTCTACTCTTAGGGGTGTGCTAATGATGATGTAATTTGCAGGGGTAGTTGACTTCCCAATGGGTACGACAGTGCATTTTTTTCACATTTAGTTTTAGGCCACAGTTCTGGCACCAATCACTTGTCTGATCTAGACCCTGCTGAAGGACATCTGCATTGTTGGTGGATTCAATGTTTGGCCCCAGCTTTCTGTTGTCAGCAAACTTTGTCATCCAGAGGCCTTTCACATTAGCAAATGTGAAACTGAAGGCACATGGGATGAAACTGAGTACAGGCAAGGCATTTGTTATGGCAACAAGTGGAGGAAATCAGAAGAAGGTGAAAATTGAGATTAGATGGGAAAACAGAATAACAGGTTAACAGCTTTAAGTACCTAGAAGTGGTGGTTGAGGAGAAGGGAAGTCTGAATGAGGCTGTCAAAACTAGAATCAGGGGTGCTGCAGACAACTGGCAAAGTGTGTGAGAAGTAATATGTATATGTGGGTGTGACAGACAGAAGAATGCCAAAGAAACTGAAAGGTAAAGTGTGCAAAGCAGTAGTGTGATGAAGTACATCTGTATGCTACAGAAACCTGGGAAGTAAGAGCAGAGCAGTTGAGAAAGCTAGAGATGATGGAGATGAACTGCCTGAGACTTGTGGAAGGATGCACACTGTGGGAAAGATGAAATAATGAAGGCATCAGAACAGAAACCAAAATAGCTCCCAATTGCACAGAAGGTCAAAAAACAGAATAGATTACAATGGTTTGAGCACATGTACAGGACAGTAGAAGATGATATGACGAAGAAGACATGGGAGAGAAAGAAGGCTAGAGGAAATAAGTATGCCCAGCCAAGAGATGGATTGCGTGAGAGAAGTCCTGCAGTAGTCAGGTAGGAGAGTGGCACTAACTTGAGACAGAAGGCAAATGTTGACGCAACACCCTGACCAAATGTAGAAAATAGTTTACCTTCGTTATCCAGAAACACGTGCGCTCGAGTAATCTTATGATCGATGTACTTCTGTGAAAAGTTGGAATGCCGAATTCTGGTACACCTGACAAACACTGAGCCTCGAAACTCCCTACCACTCTGGACCTAAAACAAGCATTAACATGGGTCCAAAAAGGGGCGAGATTGGTCAGTTGAGAATGTCGGTGTCCAGCATTCCATCGTTTGGGATGTAGGACATTGCGCAGGTGGACTTGAGCTCTTGTGATTCTGGATAATGATGGTAAACCACAGAAAATAGGGGTTAATGACAATGATGTTTCTTCAGTCACACAGAATGGTAGTACTATTAAAAAAATCTCTACTACTTCTGTTAACTCTATATACCTCTCTGGAAAATATGCTTTGCATAAGACATCTGCTCTGTATTTCACTTTGAGAACACACTTACTGATTAAGCAACATTCTCTGCAATCCATGAGGGGGTCTTGCAACAAGGACTCTCAGAACATGCTTTGCAAGGGTTTGTGTTTTTTTTTTCTTTTTTTGGCCCAAACTCTTATCAGAAACAAACTATTTTGTGCATCTGTAAATGCTCTTGACACACAAACAAATGGCCTATTCTGATGGAAGATCATAGTTCATATACCATTATGAATGAAATCTACTTACACCACAAAAAGGCTTATTCACATCATAATTTTAATTGTGGTGTATTTGTAACTAGTTTCCACAGAATTTCAAAACTCCTGACCTGTTCACAGCTCAGTTGTTGGATATATCTTGCTCTAGCAACTTTCTTACAGGCACAATTAAACCGGCTTCACTGGCATGCAGGATTAAAGAACCCAGGTATCCCGACAATGACTAGCAGCTCATTTACTAGAAAAGCTGGTGAGGGATGGGACAAGAGTAACAAAGCAATGCCTGACTACTTGCCTATCTCAGGGGTGGGGGTGGGGGGGTGGGGGGGTTGGGACAGGAGTAACAAGGCAATGCCTGACTACTTGTCTAATCTCAGGAGAAGTGGAAGGCGCACATGTCTGGGGAGCACTTCCTGTGGTAGAACATCTTGTGGAAGCTAGAGATCACACAGTAGCACCTATTCCAAGGGAAACAGAGCCTTCTGAGGAATTAAGTCTCTCATGAAAGTGGATGATAAGCCCTCACTAATGTCCCACTGCTCAATCTGCCCTGATCATGTGCAGTGAGAACAACTAGGGATGAAGAAGAAATAAGAATTCTCTAAGAAAAGATGATGGCATCACTGTTGCTGCTCAACCCTCATCCACAGAAGGAATGAATGGGCCATAAGGATTCCATTTCCTGGGTAAAGAATGAATTAGGCATGCAGGATGTTCACCAAGAAAACAGGAGAAAAAAATAACAGCAAAGTCATCTTAGGCCCAATAGGCACCAAGTTTAGCAAGATGCTACATTAACCTTTACAAAAAAAAAAAAAAGTTATTTTTGCTTCTCTTTTGGTTTTTGCATTTACACAGCTGCTTTTATTATTTTTTTTAATACATCGCGTTTTAATTCCTGTAATGTAAGAATATGACTGCTTCAGTTCAGACTTGTCACAAATTTTAAATTTGCTTCTACTTAGCTTGAAATGCTAGCGTCATAGCCTTTTCATCAGCTGCATCAGTTTCTTGTCATGGTATACCAAAGTCTGCCCCCATAGTAAGAGATAATCAGTTGTGTTTACACCACCTTTCAAGGCTTCAGTTATCTGTTCAACAGCTACTTGTAACACCTGTTGTGCTAATAAAATGTCTAAAGACAATCTAAAAATGCCTCCCCGACAAGCTGTCAGCTAATTTGTCATCTCCTCATATAATTTTCATCATAAATGAGCAACAGCACAAGAATCCCATTCAAACATGAAAAAAAAATATTACATGGGACAACTCCCCCTACAGCCTCTGATGTAAGGAATTGCACCACCTTATTCCTGCTACTTGTATATATAAAGCCTGAGGTTGTTTCATCACTGGTAAAGAAATCCCTAGTATACTGCTAATTTGACCTTTAAGGGAAAAAAAGCCAAGCAGTTGCACACTGGTGATCAAGCATAAAGATAAAAAAAAAAGTTTGGCATTAATGATGATATAATAATATCATATTATCAAACAATTACGCAAGTCCTCAAGTTATGGTGATTAAGCACAGGAGCGTTTCATAAACAATCCTAACTCCCTTACAGACCTGTACCTTCTTAATGCCATATTAATAAAAAACAATTTCCACCACTGCTCACTTAGTTTTATCTGCTGGAATTATCTAGTTTGCAGCAGTACTGAAAAGAGCTATGGCACTGTTGAGAAATCAGCTATAAGCAATACATAATACTCTCTCTTATAATAATTTTTTCAGATCTTTCAGATGAATAAAAATGTTTCCTTTTTTAAGTGACTGTAATATTCATGCATTCCGTTGGTTCTAACCAGCTTTTAATGATACTTTAACTTTCTATTCATTTTAACGTCTGCTCTATTTTAGATAGCTAGAGGTATGATCCAAGACTAAGTATCACAAGGCTTAGCATCAGATTTCATTTGCATGTGACATTCTAAACTTCCTAAGCTGATGCACAGATCAGTATAGTGACAGAGGATATCATTGTTAAGGCTCATACTTACTGAAAAATCGAATGCCAAACAGGTTGTCAGCACACACATCACTTCCCACACTAAATGAGGACATGACACAAACCCATATACGTGGAGGTACTCACTAGTGACTTACCAAAAGTCCAGGGGCCTCCCAAACAGAAGGTCCTTACACACACAAAAATGCAAAAAAACAACCACAACACACAGATACACATACCACTACTGTCTCAACAAATAAGCCCATAAGACATAACACCATAAAACCAAACGTACTGGTCACAGGAGACCATAATGAGATACACTAATGTTCCTCTCACCAGGCTGGATAAGGAGCGGGTTATAGTTAACTGCCTGTCAGGTGCCACGATTCATCAAGTCACTCAGCCACATGTACCAGTATGACTCCATCATAGCCCATGTGAGGGTGAATGACTTGAGACATACCTCTCTGGACTAAATGAAGACAGACATGACCGAGCTCTCAGATTGTGTCACAGGCAGGTATAAGCCTAGCCTTACGCAGTATTCTACCTTCTCCAAGGATGATGCCACAATACAAACAAAAAAAGATCAACTTTAACAACTGGCTTAGTTTCTGATGTCAGTCCAAGGAGATCAAACATCTGTCAGCCTGGGAAGACATGGTCAACAGGCCACACTGCTCTGCCAGAGATGGTCAAGCACCTGTCTTCTCTTGGCTTTCAGATACTGGCAAAGGCATTAGCCACCTCTACTGTGCCTGTTTTAGACAGTGTCAAAATAACCAACTTTCCAACGTAACAAAATCTTTTCTAGATAAACTCAAGGCACTGCTGCTTAATGCTATGAGTCTAAACAATAAAAATGCACTCCCTGGAAGTACTCCTCACCTTGAAAGATGTTGACGTCTGTGCAGTCACAGACATGGTTCAAAACTGCAGAAATCACCACAGCCTTGTAGGGCTACAACACCTCCCGTATGCTCAGACCACAAATTGAGAATGAAAGAACCAAAGGAAGAGGTGTATCCATCTTCATTAAGGATAAGTATACCTCAAGACTAGTCAAACGGTACGACTCTCTCAAGCTGCTCCATGTCCAATTAACCCAAAACAAACCCCCCCACCACATTGTAGCTAGCTATAGCTCCCCCACCATGAATCAGGAAAAGCATACTGCATACCTTGCCAAACAGCCCAACTCTTTACACATTTGTGAATTTAATTATTCTACTATCGAAGGGGAGACGTACACGACCACAAACATGATAGCTCAGAGGTTCTTGGACTCTGCCAATGCAAGTGCACTGGATCATCTAGTCAGCACACCCACGAGGTGCTCATACTTAACATGGGATAGAATTGCATCCTCATGTGAGATGTCCTCCCTGGTAAGACTGGACCATAAATCAGTCTTTTTCAATGGAATTATAAAGCCAGATACCCCATTAAGCTCAAAAATGTTTAAGAATTTTTCCAAGACAAATTATGTCCCCTTGAACACAGATAACATGGGCTACTACACACAGGTGCACACCAATACCCTGTTATAACCACTTAAGCAGCTGTACAGAATGAGCTGTACCTGACTAGATTAAAACTAGGTCCTGCCAAAAAAACCCACCCTAGTGGAGCCTGAGGATAAACAGGCTATAAAACAAAAGAAACTAATGTCCTAGAACAAGATGGAACTGGCTCATCAGATGAGGAAATTCCTCTCTCTAGCTTCAGCAAAAAATTGCAGATCTTATCAAGTCCTCTAAAGCTAATTACAAAACAAAAATAGCCTCCCTAGCTAAGGATAATTATAAGGCATTCTTTAACTATATCTGAACTCTAAACGGGAATATCCAGCTATGCGCTGAACTGGTTGTGGTTGGTACCACCCATACTCAACTGAGGGTAATAGCTAATCTGCTAATTGAAAGATTTGGAGCAAATTTCACCCCCTGTTACCACCTGTCATCCCCCAAAATATACCTGCCATCATTCCTCAGCCTATTATTTCAAGACAGTAGGTCACCTCTGCACTCTCCAAAGCCAAAAACATGCCATCAGTGGAACCAGACAACATCCCAGGTTGTCTTTTAAACAACTTAAAACATGATCTAGCAGACCCACTTGGATCCCTGTTTAACCACAACCTGTGGACTGGGTATGTTCCACCAGAAAGGAAGACAGCAACAGTAATCCCTCTGCACAAAGGGGGACCCATCAACCGACCCTGGGAATTATAGACCCATAAGCTTGACTAGTCTCACTTGCAAGGCCATGGAAAGAATCATTATGGACCTTCTCAACAACAACATATGTTATCTCCAAACTCTGGACTCAGCCCAGTTTGAATTCATTAAGAGTAGATCATGACTGTTGAACCTTTTTGACTACTTGGAGAAAGTCACTACAGCCCTGCCGGAGCGGCCTTAGGTCAACTGGTGCCCTAGGCAAAAGGGCACCATGGCAAAAATCATGCTGGAGAGAGAGATACATCTTCCAGAGACTGCCACTTCTCTGGAACAAGCTTCCTATTCACAGGAAAAAGAGCCCCTCCCTGCCCCCCTTCAAAAGCCACCTAGTTCAACAGATGGGTGACTACAAATTCACTCCTGGGGTGGCACCCACGTCCTTCATGGAAATGGGCAGTCGGTATTAACTGTCATAGACTCTTACTTTTGGAAACGTCGATTACCTAACTACTGATAACTGTGACAACTCAGCATAAATATGGCTAGGATTGTAAGGGCTCCAGGTTTGTCAGCCTAGTAACCTCCAATGAATCTACGGCTCTGCACAGTATTGGAGATGTTTTTGTGAGTGTGTAAATGTTTCTATACTCATGCACTTTTCACAATGTGAACTTATTCTACAATTCCTATTTCTCCAGAACCAAACAACCCAAAATATTACAACTAGCACCTTTAAGTACTATGAGTTGAAAATAGGGTTGCCACCTTTCCAAATGGCCAAAGTGGGACATTTGTGCTACAAACATCAGATTTTGCAGGGCAAAACATACCCACGGCCAGTACAAAGGACAGAACCTCAGTTGTTTGCCTGAATAAAAGTTTATTCTTGTAGCATTTTTGTTCCTTATTCTGTTTCGTATAACATGTAGGTGTTTCAGATACAGAAAAACTGTTTTATGCAACTATTACATACAATATAGAAAATACTTTTGTCCTAAAATCTCAGGACATTTGCCATTTTCTCACAATAGTTTGATGGACACAACTGCCCAAAGAGGGACTGTCCCTCGCAAAGTGAGACAGGTGGTAACCCTAGTTGAAAAAGAATACTAAATTTCTTGATTTTAAATACACACACACATCAGCAGTTTTTTTTTTCATCTAACAGCCCCACCTAGTGGGCAGAATGTGTTAAATTGTGCACAACTTTCTTTAGTGGGCCAAACAGCCCCAAAACTTTTCAAGTATTTTCAGACAAAATATTAAACTAGGCACTTGTGTCTAATTTAAATACATTCTGTTATCAATTCTAACAGTCTGACTTGCTTTCTTATCTTGATAATTCAGAGCCATTTTTAAACTTCACTATATGAAGTATTATCAATTTCTCAGTACAACTAAATAACTCATTTTCTATTTCTGTTCAACAACATGCAAATTCTTTTGAGGATGCCTGTTTTTGTTTTTCCGTATCTTAGCAAAGAACCACTTTCTGGCACAGATTCTACAAATTGGATTACTGCAGGACAATGCTTCCTCTCACGCTTAAAGCCACACCTATTATACAAAGCTTGAATTTTAACTGCATTAAGCCATTTGCAGTAGGGATAAGACCCTGACCTATGACCTAGGCATTCCAGGTTCAATTAGTGGCTTGGGTGTCTAAAATGCAGACGGGAGGAGGGAGAGAGAGAGAAGCTCTGGGTACACATCTCAGTTTAATTTCCCTGGAGGAGACTGGGGAACCAACTGCAAAGTTCTGCCAAGGGTGGGTGGGCAGCCTGCTGAATTCAGTCCCTTGCAGAAGTGAGGGTCTGTCTGTGCAGTGCTGATATCCACTGCATGTCACAACCTTGGGGTGTTATTAACTGCAAAGAAAGTACAACTGAGTAAGTTCCATTTACCTGTAACAGTAAATGTTCAAAACACACACTGCCTTATTGGCATATGGGTAGTAGTGCCTTACTACCCTCCCTCTGACAGTCTCTCAAGAGTTTCAGACGCCTCTCTCTGCATGTCTGTGGGTGTGAACGAATCAGCTGCCTAAGCAGGACTGTCCTTCACAACAGCCCTCATTTTTTTTCTCTACAGTCCAAAAGGAGCAGCAGGTGGATAGAGAGTGCTTTGCGAACATCTGTTGTTCCAAATCGCGCGCACACACACACACCAAAAGCTGCTAAACAAAAAATAGCAGCAATCACCAACAAAAAGCTATATACATCCAAGTAAAGAGGGACGGGTGTGTGAGTGCTGCCAGTTAGGCAATATGTTCTATTATCTACTGTTACAGGTTAAGTGGAACTTCTGCAACTGTTCTATGTTCAACAACACGCTGCCTTACTGGTAAATGGGTAGATTATCAAAGCTTACCCAGCCTGGGAGGAGGAGGAAGGATAAAGATCCAGGAGCTCCTGAAAAATGGGCCTTGCAAAGCCAGCTCTGGATATAGAAAAGGCATCCAGTTTGTTGTGCTTCATAAAAGTATGGACTCAAAACCAAGTTGCTGCCTCTAAAATACTTCGAGTCCATCACTTTCTAAAATGCCACTGAAAAGAAAAATGCCCTAGTGGAATGCACCTTTACCTTGTCTGGATTTGCCTTGCTATAATGTGTGTTTTAAAAAAAAAAAAAAAAAAAAAAAAAAAACACCAGAGGATAACTGATGTGCAATGGTTTGGTAAAAGACATGTTGACCTTTCTTCACCCCATAAAAGGAAATAAAAGGCCTTTCAATCTTCCTAAAGGGCTTTGTTCATCCGAGGTATGAAGAATCCTCTCTTCCCAATTCTTAGGTTCTGGAAAGAACACAGGGAGATTGATGGATTGATTAAGAGTGAACTATGAAACCACTTTCAGTACAAAAGACAGATTAGTGCACAACACAACCCTACCCTTTTGGAAAATAAGGTAAAGGTGTCCCATCATTAGAGCTTGCAGCTTAGAAAGTCTCCTTGCAGATGTGAGAGCAGTAAATAAAACAGTTTTCCATGTTAGAAACTTGAGATCAAAATGAGCTGCTGGTTCAGAAGGTGGCAAAGTCAGTTTTTTTAGAACATAGGTGTGATCCCATGAAGGAGGAATTTGCCTGCGAGGGGGTGTCACATGCAACACTCCTTACATAAACCTTTTTACCAAAAGAGAAGAAAAAAGGGGATCCATAAGCAGACAAGCAGAGGTGTCCTCTAAATGCATCTTATTGGACACATATAAGCCATTCTGAAGTAGCTCACACAAATATTTCAACACCAAAGGGATATTAGCCTCAGTGGACCCCACCCCCATTTAGGCACCACTTAGGATACCTCATCAATTTACAAACAAAATTTTCTAGCAGCAGGTTTTCTGCCTTCCTTTAACACCTGCTATACACACTTTTGAAACAGCTTCCTAAAGAAGAGTCAAAATTGAAACATCCAGGCTGTCAACTGAATTTTCTCTAAACCAGGGTATATCAGACACCACTGAGACTTTGTGAGCAGATTCAGTGTGTCAGTAAGTTTGTGGTAGTTGCACTTGGCCAATACCATTAAAAGGGAGAACCAAGATTGCCTGGACCAATAGGGTGTCACCACAATAATCTATGGCATTTCACTCTGCATTTTGACAAAGTACCTTCTGAATCAGAGGAAAGGTAGAACTGCATAAAAAAAAAATTCCCGTCCAAAGGAATGAGAATGCGTCTGTCCTCCAAGCATGGCTGCAACAAACGTCTGAGAACAGAAATGTTCTAGCTGTCTGTTTTGAAAGGAGATGAACAGATCTACTTGAGGTATTCCCCACATCTGGACAAGATCCTTCAACATCAATGGCTTGAGCTTCCACTCATGCAGGTCTGCCCAGGATCTGCCTAGTCTGTTTGGAACAATATTCAGCTCCAATAGAATATAAGAAGCCTGGAGAGTAAGAAAATACTGAGGAGGCAGCTCCCAGGGCATCACTGGCACAGAGAGTAACACCTCATACTCCAGGTTAAGATACCACATCACTGTGGTGTTGTCCATAACTATAAGAAGTGGACCTGAAGTCCATAGGTGATGAAAAACCTTCAAGGTGTTAATTAACACCAACATCGCTTTAATATTCATGTGTTTCTGGGCATCCTTGGGACCCCAAGTAGCTTGTACTTGCTTCCCCATTGACACAGTTCCCAATGCAAAGTCAGACAAATCTGTCTAGACAGAGTGCACTGAAATCAGAGGGGAGACCTGATGTTCTGGACTGCCAGTCAACTGTTCTTTTCACGACTGCAACTCTCTCTCTCTTCTGATGAAAGGAAGCACAGGCAAAGTACAGTTGTGTACACTCACCATAAATGTGGATGTTCGAGTGTATTCACTGTTGCAGTCATTACATTTGGGTAATCTGCTGGCAGACTGCCCTCAGTCGGCCTGAATATCAAAGTCTTGGGTCCTGCGTCAGTTGCTATCTCCTCTTTCATGACGTCAGGGGTATAAAACATGCAGCCAATGCCATTTTCTTCAGTTTTTCTTGTCCCAGATGTCAGGTGCCCCCCAATTAGGGAGCAAAAAAAAAAAAAAAAATATATATATATATATATAAATATAAATGCAATTGTAACAACATAAACTTTACCTTCATCTAAAAGCTGTAGAATATAGTGAAGGAAGGAGAATTTCTACGAAAAAGGGGGATGGCGGGTGGGTAACCCGGACTGCAACTGTGAATACACTCGAACATCTACATGTATGGTAAGTGTACACAACTGTACTATGTTCTTCGTGTTTCACTGTTGCAGTCATTACATTTGGGCAGAATCCCAAAGCTATGGATGGGAGGATGGAGTTAAATAGCATTAGGAGCGGCTATAAGGCCCTGCAGAACAGCAGTGGCAAAGCCTGCCCTGGACTTAGAAAAGAGAGGCAAATGATAATGCTTTGTAAATGTATGAACAGAGCTCCAAGTAGCAGCTTCTAGAATGATTTTGGTTGGAACTCCTCTTAGAAAAGCTGCTGAGGTAGATGCAGCCCTGGTGGAATGTGACCTGATTTCCTTGGGCACCGGTTTACCATGATGCAAGTAACAGAAACAAATGCAGTGGCTTATCCACTTTGAAATACTCTGCTTTGAAATAGCCTTCCCCTCTGATCCTGCAGCAAATGCCACCAGTAGTTGCTCAGACTTTCTTAGAGATTTGATCCTGTTTAAGTAGAATCTTAGTTGTCTGTGTACGTCTAAGGAATGCAGAATTTGCTCCCCCTTGTTCTGCGGGTTTGGGTAAAAGGTTGGCAGGTGAATAGTTTGGTTAAGAGCCACACTGGATACCACCTTAGACATAAAGGAAGGATTGGCCCTGAGGGACACCCTGTCCGGATGAAATGTAATAAAAGGCTCCACAGCCATAAGGACTTGTAGTTCTGAAACCCTTCTTGCTGAAGTGATTGCCAGAAGAAAAAATGTTTTCCAAGATAAAAACTTTATATCCGCAGTAGCTGCTGCTTCAAAAGGAGGCAGGGTGAGCTTTTCCAGCACAAAATTGAGGTCCCATGCAGGAGTTGGTGATCTTCTGGGAGGCCTTAAATTTTTGTCCCCTCAAAGATACTGTTTTAGCAGAGGATGAGAAAAGATGGGAGGCTCTGCGTTGTAATGAGCCGAGATGGCAGAGGCATGGATTTTTATTGATGAAAAAGATAGGCCCTTGTCAAGCATCTCAGTCAAGTACCGTAAAATCTGAGGAATATTTGGCTTTGCTGTGTCCGTTCCTTGTGCTTGGTTCCAAGCACAGAATCTCTTCCATTTATCAGCATGACTTTCTAGTACTAGGCTTTCTGGCTTCCAAAATGACATCCATCACAGATTTACTGAGTAGGGTTACCACCTGTCCCACTTTGTGAGGGACAGTCCCTCTTTGGGCAGTTGTGTCCTGCGAAAAAACTGAAAAAATGGCGGATGTCCTGACATTTTTGTATGAAAATATTTCCTACGTTTTCTTTCATAGTTTCATAAAACAGTTATTTTTTCTCTGAAACACCTAAATGTTATTTGAAATAGCATAAGCAGCTCAAATGCTACACGAATAAGCTTTTATTTTGGCAGAAAGGTGAAGTTCTATCATTTGTACTGGCCATGGGTATGTTTTGCCCTGCAAATCTGACATTTCTACAGAAAATGTCCCACTTTGAGCATTTGAAAAGGTGGTAACCCTATTACTGAGAGGTGTTGTTTGAATAATTACATGATCAGCCACGTTGCCAGGTTTAGAGTTTGGAGCTGATTGTGCAGAATTTGATTGCTCTGCTGAGAGAGTAGATGAGGTATTTGAGGCAAGTACCAAGGAGGGAGTTGAGATATATTCCTTAGAATTGGGTACCGATGCTGGCGAGGCCAGTCCAGGGCAATTAGGATCATTTTTGTTTTTTCCTGTCTGACCTTTAATAAGACCTTGGGGAGAAGAGGCAGAAAAAGAAAGGTGTAGACTGATAGGTTTTTCCAACTGAAGGATAGGGCGTCCACTTTCCATGCTTGTCTGTGATAAGTCCTTGTGTAGAATTTGTCCAGTTGATAATTTTGGGGAGAGGCAAATAGATCTATGTCTGGACTCCCCCATTTCTCTATCATGCTGAAGACTTGTGGGTCCAGTTTGCACTCGTGAGGGTCCATAAGATTTCTGCTTAGATCATCTGCCAGAGTATTTTGTTTTTCTGGCAGGAATTGAGCTTGAAGATGTACTTGGTAAGTCAGGGCTGTGTCCCACAATGCCATGGCTAGTCTTCAAAGGGGGTGGGAATGTGTACCCCCCTGCTTGTTTATGTACCACATAATCGTGGTGTTGTCCTGGGTGAAGTAAATCCTTGAAGGCTGTCAGGGCATTCTGAACAGCTAACATCTCCTTCTGGTTGATATGCAGATGCATTTGTTTTGGGCTCCATATGCCCTGAATGCATCTCCCCACCAGGTGGGCTCCCCAAGCATAGTCTGATGCGCCTGTAGTTAGGGTTTGGGTGGCAGGGGGTAGAGTGAATGACCGTCCCATGTTCTGGTGACATGTCTGCCCACCAAAGAAACTCCTGTTGTAGGCAGGGAATGAGAGGGATCATTGTTTCCAGACTGACAATGTTGACTCCATAAACTTTTTAGATACCACTGTAGATTCCTCATATGCAGTCTTGCATATGGAATTAGTAGAATGCAGGATGCCATGGACTCCAAAGCCTGCAGAATTTGTCTTGCAGATAACTGGGTTTTTGTTGCCATCTGTTTGAAGTAAATAGTCAGTTGCCTTTGTTTGTCTGGCGTAAGGTAAGCCATCTGGGCAGTTGTATTCAAGCTTGCACCCAGGAATGTAATTTTTTGAGAGGGTACCAGTTGTGATTTCTTTTCGTTTATTGTGTATCCTAAGCATGTTAGAAGCCTTTTTACAAACGCCAGATGTTGAAAAAGAATGTCCTTGTTTTCTGCTTGAATGAGACAGTCGTCCAAGTAAGGACAGATTTGTATGCTTATTTGTCTGCAAAATGCAATTACTGGTGCCAGGCACTTTGTAAAGACCCTGGGCGCAGTAGATAAGCCAAAGGGCAGTGCAGAGAATTGGTAATGCATGAAACCAGCCTTGAAACGGAGGTATCTTCTGCACGATTCCCTTATTGGGATATGCAGGTATGCCTCTTTTAAGTCTAGAGTCACTAACCAAGCGTTCTTGCCCAGCATGGGCAGAAGCTGTTGTAAAGTCAGCATTTTGAATTTTGGGATGTCCAAGAATGTGTTCAAAATCGATAAATCCAGTATTGGACGCCAGGCATTGTCTTTTAATGGAACCAGGAACAGTCTTGAATAAAACTCTTGTCCTTTTTCCTGTTCTGGTACTGGTTGAATAGCCCCCATATCCATGAGGAACGTAACTTGTTTCTGTGCAGCTGCCCATTGATTTTGTGGCAGATCTGGCCAACCATTTGGAACTGGCAAGGAATGGAAATGAAATCTGTACCCCTGGGATACTATGTTTAATACCCACTTGTCCTGGGTTATTAACTGCCAATTTTGAGCATGAAGTGCTAATCCCCCCCCCCCCCAAGGGGGCTGCCAAAAGAGAAGTGCTTGGTGATGGCAGAGGGAAGTCATTGAGACTGCTTACTGTAGGATTGTGCTTTGTTTCCTCCAGATTTGGAGGTAGAGGCACCCCATTGCTTTGATCTGTAAGAACCCTGTGATTGTATCTAGTGCCTTTTGAGCATCTGGATTTGCCTTGTGAGGCTCTGTTGGATACAGGAAAGGACCAATTTTTTGTAGGCCAGTGTCTACTGAATCTGGGTGGCTGCACTTGTAAGAAATCTTTTAAAGTTTGCATAGATTTAACTTTGTCTTCCATTTTCTTTAAAACCTCTTCTGCCTTATTACCAAACAGAGTATCATGCTGTAAAGGTGCATCCAACAATTTAGCTTTAACACGATCAGGCAGATTTTGCTCCTTGAGCCAGGCATGCCTTCTAATCACAGATCCAGTAACTGCGGCCCTGCAAGAAGCCTCCAAGGAATCAAAACCACACTGCAAAGTATGCTTTCCAACCTGTTCTGCTGCATGCAATAATTCCTGTAATTCTTTGTTTTCCACACATTCAGAAATCATAATTTTCTGTTTCAATAATCCCATAACATGCTGTTAATATTTAAGCATATGAAACTGGCAGTTTAAGGCCCTAATTGCCAAGGTTGCAGACATATAAACCTTCTTTCCCCATCTATCCAGCGCCCTGGAATCTCTATCAAAGGGGGTAGGATTCTTGGCTGAAGAGGCCTTTCCACCTTTGGGACCCTGTGAGATAGTTTCAGGGTCAGCAGCAGGATTTTTGAATAAAAATTTGTGAGAGTCAGGAACCCTGTAATATCTGTCTGGCTTACTAGGAGCCGGGGGGCAGGGAATCAGGAGCCATGCTGGATTCCGAAAACACATCATCTACAATCTCTAATACAGGGGGTATAGCCAAAGGCCTATGCTGAGGAAGAAGGAAATCCCTAAGCCTCTTTTTTGATTCCGAGAAATCCTGACTCTCCCAATGAAAATGTTCCCTTAAAGTATGCAAGGTTTCTCCAAAAGAATAATCTTCAGGAGGAGACGCAGATGGGATGGATTCTTCTGCATCTGAATCCTCATAGGGTGGTACAGAAAATTCCTGATCAGAAGAGGAATCAGAAGAAACAGAAACTTGATCTGACGATTCATAGTCAGTGTCTTGCCTAGGCCTCTTATCAGGAGGGGGTTGGGAACCCCTGATCAAGGTAAATAAGTCCTCAGCCATTTTGATCATCTGTTTTTTAGGCATAGGGGCCTGAGCACGTGGCTCATGCGTCAGTTTTTTACCCTTAGAAGTTGTTTTTGTTTTAGTTTTTGAAGCTGGCGTCGGTTTTATATAGAAATGTTGAGGCCTGAAAACACCCTCAGAAGCCGGTGCCTGCTCAGCGGCTCCGGACCCATCCGAGGGAGAGACATCCACGGGTACAATACTCTGAGAATCTCGTGGCATACTGGACTCTGCATGGGTCTCGGTAGAGGCCTGAGACTCAAAAGTAGCGGGTATCAGGGGCTGCGAAAGCGCCTCACTGAGTACCAGCAAACCGGAGACTGGCTTAGGAGAAGCTTCGTCGGTTTTGGACCTCGACGGTCAGTCTCTGTCCTTTTCTTTGCATTTTTTTGTGAACTCCGGTAGTCAGATTGCTATCTGACGACATTTCAGGGTAATGAAATCTGTTTCCAAAATATTTTGAAGCAAAGATTTACTGACGCTTATCTAGCACAAAACCGACAGCAAGGCACGTTATGATCTGGGCCTAGGCAAGGAATACAGTACAAATGAAAATCCTTATGAGGTATTTGCTTCCCACAAGTAATGCAATTGTTAACTTTTACTGACATCGGTAAGGAGCAAGAAAAAGTTTCCCCAATGGGGTACTTAGCTTTAGTTGAAGACTTCGGTTCTGAAACTCGAATGTGAAAATTTCAGGAGTCAGCCGACTGGCACTTGTGAACTGCTTCTGCTTCGGGCACGGCAAGAAAAACTGAAGAAAATGGCGTCGGCTGCATGTTTTATACCCCTGACGACCTGACGTCATAGAAGAGGAGACAGCAACCGACGCAGGACCCAAGACTTTGATATTCAGGCCGACTGAGGGCAACCTGCCAGCAGATTACCCAAATGTAATAACTACAACAGTGAAACACGAAGAACATCTGGGTTTCCAGGGAATGAATGTGCTAAGTCCAACAATTTCGAACATGCCACAGAATTTTTCTCATGTGAAGATGATCCAGTGGTGACATGAGAATCATGGATGCCATTAGTCCCAGAATTTTCAGGAATTCTGAAATTGGGGCAACATTCCTTTTGGAGAATTCTAAAAATACTGTTTAGTAAGAAAGAATATTGCCTTTAGGCTAAAAAGCCATTAAAAGGTGTAGAAAGATGAGTCCTTCTGAGGGAGGGGGGTCAGGCATGACTTCAGGAGGTTCAGCTTGAACCATAGAAGACAGAGTAAGGCTGAAAATTACTCTGATTCCAAATACCTGGATACAGACTGCACACATCAGCAAGGTGACCAAGTAAGGAAAAATGTGGATGCCCATAGGCAAACAGTGGGCTACTACTGGGGAAATATATTTTGCAAACATTCAAGGAGCACTGGATATCCCAACAAGCCATATAGAAAACTGAAAGTGAGACCTTGAGACAAAAAATCTCAGATGCCTCCAGAAATGATGAGAGATGGGAACATGATAACAGACATCCATTAAGTCCAAGGTCACAATAACACAATTGTCTGGAAGACCAGAAGTACTGTCTGCAAGTGATCATCTTCAACTTGGGAATCTGGATGAAGGTTTTCAGAAAAGACAGGTTCAATACCGGTCTCCATGCATTTTCTTTTTTTTCTTTTTTTCTTTTTTTTTGGAACCAGGTAAATTGGGGAATAAAACACTCTCATTCTCTCAGAATAAGGCACTGGTTTTATGACCAGAGTCCAGCATATGCAGGAGGAAATAAAAACCAATCCAGGGGATAAGAAGGAACTCCCCTTAATAGAGGAGGATGGCCTTTCCCCTGCCATCGGTAACCACTGCCCACAATGTTGAAGATTCACTTGTTGGAAACCACTGAATGCCATGCCAAGTTGTTTTTTTTTTGTTTTTTTAATGTGTGACACAGACTCTTACATTTATATAAATCAAAATAAATCACAGCGGCGCACTCTCAGTTGCAAACATTACACCTTACAAACCGTGTCAACACAACTGCAGCTGCAAACATTATACAACACTTTTAATATATCCAGTCATTGTCAATCAACCACTGCGTAAGCTCATTCAGATCCTACCTTCTTTTAAACTTTATTCCTCCTCTGCATGTACTCGTTCCACATTTCCCATTTTTTTCTGTGTAATTTATGCCTACCCTTTTCTAAAGCTCCCAGTTCAAGCTGTTTTTATCTATGTTACTATCTTTGTTACGTACAGTAGAGCTGGTTTAGACTTTGATTTCCATTTTCTAGTTATTGCTTTTTTTTTTTTCAGCCATCATAATTAGACTTACCAAGGTCTTACTATGTCTAGGCAATTCCAACTTTGTATCATAGATAAAAAACGTAATTTCCCTAGTCACTCCAATTTGCTCACAAAGCATCTCAGACAGAGCAGTCTGCAGGGGAATCTCCAAAATCAGCCAACTCATCACACTCCCAGAAAATACGTTCCCAGTTACCTCTTTTGTCCCCATCACATCTCCAACATTCTCTGTCTACCTGAGGAAAGATTCCTTGAAGCCTGCTTGGGGCACAAAAATCTCTATGTAAAAACTTCCAGGCAAAGATCCTAAATCTTCTAGATTTTGCTGCATATTTGGGAGACATACATATATCCCCCATTGTTTCTTTGTGAATTGCTTTTCCAATCTCTCTTCTCAATTCTTCCTAACCTCTTCTAATTGATTCTAATAGTTATCAAGCAATATTTTATATGCTCTACTAATTATTCCTTTCTTAATCATGACTTCTGTGCTAGATTCTACTAAGAACTCTACCAGGGTCGGTCCTTCATTTAGGACTCCCCTATTTCTTTCTCTCTGCCTGTAATCTGATAGCAATCCCTATATGGAAGGCAATCTCCCACCTGCAGTCCAAATAAGTTCTTAACATCTTCCCATTCTATTACCATTCCCTGTCTAGTTATTTTATTTACTCCCAATACTCTGGTGTATATATATATATATATATATATATATATATATATATATATATATATATATATATATATATATATATATATATAAAATATAATAGTGGGGAAAACTGAGAAACAACAAAAGAGAAGTATTGCAGGGTAGGAAGGATAAATACAAACCTATTCTGGGGAGGGGTATTGATTTTTCTAATCAACATGGAGTACATGGTCAGACTGATGGAAGTTACAACAGATCCTTTATTACTAACTTTAGTGGCAATGCATACCATATTAGGGCTATTGTTAAAAATGAGTTAAAATTTTTTTTTTAATCTCACAGATTTACCCAACCTTAAAAATAAAACAATTAAGGTGTTTTTTTAGAAAAGGCCAGAATATAAAAAAAACTGTTGGAAAAGACCAATTATGAGTTCCACCCTTCACACAAAAGAAAGGAGACATACAAGTGTGGAGCTTGCAAACAGTGCCCCTACATTATACAAAAGGAAGACGTTTTGATTAGCTCCAGACAAAAAGTCTTGGTTTTCCCTAGTTATTTTAACTGCAATAGCTCCGGGGTGGTTTACCTAGTTATTTGCAGTGTATGTCAAAGTTTTTATGTGGGGAAAACCAAGAGACAACTTAAACGTAGGATATATGAGCATATGAATAGTATTAGTAACAAAAACAGCTATGATGCTTTATTTAGACATCTTGCCACATGTCCTGAGGCTAAGTTTGTTTTTTTGTGACTGGAAAAGTACAAAAGGAATTGAGAGGGGGACCATGGGAAGCTAAATTAGCTTACAGAGAAGCCTTTTGGCAAGTGGTACTTCAGGCCAATAAGGCACCAGGCCTCAATGATAACGTTTCTTTGGCACCACTTTTAAAACTCAGGTTGGCAAAACTGTGAGTTGTTTGAAATATTTAGATTCATTTAGGAATATATATAAAAAATACACTCATGGTTTCAAGATTTATAGTCTTTATATTTTGGTATTATATTGGATTAACTATTTATTTTTATTAAACTATTTTGTTAAATTTATTTATGTATAAGAAAATATTAGTAAGGTTTTTAACACAGCATTTGAGTCTTGTTGTAGCATATGTAATTTATTCAATGTTTATACTAAATACTATGGGGGTTATTTTCCCTTTTAAATATTAGTACTTGTTTTAAATTAGTTTATTGGATTAATTACAAGTGTGTGTGTGTGTGTGTGTGTGTGTGTGTGTGTGTGTGTGTGTGTGTGTATATAGATATATATACTTGGACGAAAACCCTGTTTCTTTATTTTGCATTAAAGTGGAATAAATCTACGAGTTTAATTTTACAGCAATGAGTGGTGGAGTGCTTCTTACTGCTGTCCTTTTCTTTTTTGGTTTTGGTTATTGTTGGACAACAGTTCCTCCTGTTCTTTTTGGTGATAAAAATATGCCTCACCTATATACAAGACCAAAGGGACTAAAAAACAACTTAAATGCTTGCATCTTACTATCAACATCCATGTAACAGAGCTTCCATTTTCTCAATCTTCGCATTATCTTTTGTCTGGTCTCCTCCCACACATCCCCAGCTGTCACACTGACATCATTTTTAATCCATACTCCTAAATACTTCATTCTATTATGTCCCCATAAGAATGGATACTGCTGAACCAATCTGTATGTGGGTATACAGTTTACCGCTATAGCGTTTGTTTTGGCTTCAATAATTTTGTATCCCAAAAAGGTTTGAAATTGTCTCAATATGCTCCACAGCACTGTAACATTCCCCTCTGGTTTTGTCAGACACAAAATAATGTCTGCAAACTGAGGCAGCTTCTCTAGACTACCGTACCAATCATATCCCTGAATTTCTCAGTCCCTCATTTTCCCCATCAATGGCTCTAAATATAATGCCCCTGCCTAGCTCCGCTGCCCAAGCAGAGATCATCAGAGAGGACTCCACCCACTTTAACCATCACCTCCGATCCCCCATACATCCTCCCAATCAACCTTATAATTTTTTCAGGGAATGCAAATGCTTCCATTGGTCTGCTCATAAACTCCCAGCTCACTCTGTCAAATGCTTTCTCTGCATCAAGACCTACCAACAACAGTGGTATTTTCTTGCATTCTGCTTCCATCTAGATCAACTCTGGCATCACCCCTGCCACTCTCTTCTTGCCATTATAGACAACAAACACTCCATAATCATGATTTAGTATTGAAATGGGCTTGTATAAAGCTGGAACTGATGCATCTTCACCCTCTCCAGGTACAGCTACTACTGCTCTCTGCCAGGATTCTGGTACCTCTCTTCCTCCCAAAAAACTGTCAAACAAAACCTTCCAGATCTCCATCAATCTTCTTCCTCCCAGCCTCCAAACCTCCACAGAAACACCATCCACTCATGGGGAGCTTCCTGTAGACTGGCCCTACAGCACCACTTCCATCCCATGTCCTACCATCCTGTGAGCAATCGAGTTTCCTCCACCTCTTGCCTGGGCATATTTAATTCTTCTGTAAACATTTCCATTTGTACCTTTTCTTAATTTCCATATTTCTCTGCTTTACACAGACTTTCATAGAATTTTGAAGTATTTCCTATACTTCTGCAGGATCCCTTATCTTCCTTGTTCTAGGCTCCCTAAGCTTGGTGGCAGCCCTTTTTATTTTCTGTTCCCTGAGCCATTATGCTAAAAGTTTCTGTGCTCTAGGGTTATTATCAAACAGTTGCTTAACAGCAATCTTTTTAAAGTCATGCATATTGAGGTAATCCCTTATTTTGCTTAGCATTCTGCAGTCGCTCCTCTTCTTGTTCTATGAGACTCCCCCTATTTTGCAGTACTTCAACACTTATCAGTCTCTCTGAGTTATTCTTGTTGCTTTTAACCATATCTCCCTTTCTTTTATTTCCACCCTATTTTTAAATTCCACTTTAATTTTATCCTACTCCATAGCTATATTTTCAGAAGTTGTTTCTATCTTCTCTCATAGCTCCTGAATAAATTCCACTGCCCATTCCTTAAATTCCTCTTTTTTCAACAGATAGGTAGAAATCGCTAATGTCTCATTTTTATTTCATTACCCTGTGTTTTTATTTTCATTACTGGTGCATAATCTGAAATAGTTATTGGGTGAGTATCAAGACTTTCAATTAAATGCACATGTTCCTGTGAAATGTATATTCTGTTTAGCCTAGCCCAGTTGTTGTACCTTGGAGAATAGTATGTAAATTCACTTTGACCTCCTAGTACTGAATTCACATCTTCCATGCCAAATGTTTTCATAAATTTCTTTAAAATGTACCCTCCTTTGTTATATTTTCCCTTCTGGGCCCCACAGACACAACTTCACTGTTGCAAATCAAACTCCAGTCCCCACCAATAAGTAATATTACTTGCTGAAAGCATATTATTTCTCTTAGAATTTTCTTAAGTTCCATTATAGCAGTTTTCTGTAGAATACAAATACATGCCAGTGTAATCCTTCTCCCTTGCCAATAGCCCCTTTATACTATAAATCTTCCATTATTGTCTTTTATATTTTCTTCTAGTACTATTGGAGCACCTCTTGCAATTAATATAAGTACTCTTCTCTTCGCCTCAGATATTCTGCCGAATAACCATCTTGATTGAAAACCTTTCTTTATCAAATTCACATGTTCAGTTCTTTCCAAGTGTGTTTCCTGGAGCATAGCTACCTGCACTCTACATTTTTTAATATAATTCACTACTCTCTCTTTTTTGTATTGATCTGTGAGACCACTAACGTTTAAACACATTATAGAAAGAATCATGTTCTTGCAGGATTATTCTTCCCACCATTTATGTATAACAGCTTTTTTGTTAAATGTATGGTTCTGACTTTTGTATTCAATGCATGCACCATTTGGCAGGTTAATCTTTTATACAATTGTTTCTTGTCATCTCCATTTGAGCCTATGTCACTATGTCATAGCTTGCCGAATTGTTGTTTTACTGAAAACCCTCAAACAAAAATACACACACACACACACACACACACACACACACACACACACACAAATACCCCAAGTAAAGCCTAATAACTTAATAATAACACACAAAACTATGTACATAACAAGAACAAACATTCTAAAATGATAAGCCAAAAAGTAAATAACACCACCACCAGCAAAATCACAGACCTGAACTGAAATGAGATAAAGTCTAGCATGTAACTGTAAAAATTCTTGAATAGACTTTTGCTTCAAGTGTTTTATGTATTGGATTTTTTGCTACCAGGTCTGAATAGATGGTGCCCTTATAAGCAATTTTGGTTTGGAGAGACTGTCCGCTTGGTCGGATCCTGAATGAAAGAATTTTTACAGTTACATTCTAAAATGATAGCCCACCCACAGGCTAAAAACACCCAAAAAGAAAGGTAATTTCATGCCAAGACCCATAATACAGCATGTGCTTTTAGTAAATGCCATCTGATTTTTGTCTCATCTTTATATCTCCTCCCAGAAAAGAAAACACTTGAATGCTTTCAATAAACATTTTCCCCAAGACATTTTATCAGATTGTGTTCTGGTGACATGCAAACCAGACACAAACTGCTAAGGATGCCTTGTTTACCAGAAAAAAAGCCTTATAATATTCAATATTCTTTTCAATTTATATGTTTTGTAATATACTTGTTGCTGGATAAATCCCAGGTTTAACCCAATCATTTGGCTATGCAAGCATGAGAAAAAAACACACATTTTTATTTTGCCATGCTCTCTCAACCAGATCCTTCATTTCTCTTCTTTTTCCATACTGCAGTGTCTACATTTCTTAAAACTGAACAGGTAAACAGAGAGGAGAGAGAAAAATAAAAAAAAAGGCACCTGTTTATATTAACATCTCTATTATATTAAAAAAAGAACTGACAAAGGTTTACTTCATAGCTTGCTAAGAAAATCATGCAACATTTAAACATTACCATTAAGAGAAAAAAAAAAAGAAAATTGTTTTTAGTTACAATTAACTTTCTCCCTTCTTCTTCCCATGCCAAAGTAGTTCTCCAAAGCTTAATGACACAATGTAGGGCATATACTTTAGAGTCCCTACAAATTTAGCAAAGTACACAAAAATCCAATTATTCCAAATCCTCTTTTTCGGCTATGTTTCACAAACATAATTACTGCTTTGTAACCCCACATTTGTTTGTTTAGAGGTAACTGATTTTATTCTCCAAACATTAACAACATGAATCAGGGTATAAGCTTTAAAGCTCCCCACAAGGGTAACAAAGTCCAAGGAAGTTCAATATTTTCAGATTTTCCTGTTCTGTCATATTTCACAAGTATAATTATTGTTTTATCATCCCATAGTTGCCGATTTCCAAGTTACTAGCTTTAATCCTGTTCATCTCCATCTCCCAAATCCTGTCTTTTTCATTTCCAACATATTCCGGATTCTTCTAGTCGATTCTTATGATTTCTTCCTTCTCTCAGGCATTTGAAACCGTGAAAAAGATTCCACAGGCTCAGTTTCTCTGTAGTCCTTAGCACCAGAACACGAAGCAGAACCTCCTCCTGACTCGCAGCTCACTCTTTGTTGGACAAACTTTTGTATTACCTCCTTAGCATGTACTTCATCAAAAAAAAATTTTGCACCTCCAGGGAAAAACACTTTGAAGATGGCTGGGTACAGCAGTTTGAATCTCAAGCCGCTTTTCGACATTCCCTGAATAATGGAATATATTTACTCCTCTTCTGCCTGGTGTACACTAAATAATCATTTTCCACAAACACTATCTCCCACTTTTAGCACTTTACCTTTCTGCTACAGTTTTGTCAAAATTAGCTCCTTCTGTCGATAAGACTGCATTTTTAATATTAAAGATCTACATTGTTTTTTAGTAACCAGATTTGGAGCATAGACATAATGTGCCCTTTCAATTAACAGTTCCTGTTGTGGAATACCCGTCCAGTTGCTTGTGTGTGTTTCCATAAAATTAATACAGTCTGCTCCTTCCAACTTCTCTGGTGCAGCATAAAATCTCAGGTTTGCACTACATGCTTTGTCCTCTAATTCTATTATTTTTGCAAACATCTCCTTTTGTGCAGTCTCATATTCAGCCAGCCTTTTCTTCATTTCAACCTCTGAGTTTTGCAGTTCTGTCTTCTCATCTAAATATCTGTTTAAAGCTTCTTCCATTTTTCCAGCTTCTTATTGCTTTTGTTCATATACTCCTTCAGTGTTTTGTTTATTTTAAACAGGTCTGTTTGCAGATGCTTTATAATCTTCTCTAGGTTACTAGAAGTCATGTCTGAAACTTGTAATGCTTCTTGCTGAACTACTGCAGTACTCTCAGTCTGTGCTTCTTTCTCACATTTCGTAGATGATTCTCCTCCAGAACTTTTATATTTCTTTTTCCCTGACATCCAGGCAGTGCACTTACTAGCCAGCTACTGAAATTTACCCAGAAATCTAGGTCCACTGGCCTTCTTTGTTGAGTTTCTGTTTTCAGACTGGGAGAGCCAGAATTAAGCTGTTACTCGATGTACAGCCATCTTGGAATCAGCCATGCTACATTGTTAAGAGACAACTTCAGAGGAGAAACACCTGACAGAAGACTTGAAAAAAGACTGAAGACGTGGTCTCGGCATAATCACAGGTTGGGAGATCGGTTATCCTTTTTGGAAAAGGGAATCCTCTTGTTGGACTTGGCAGAGCTGACACCCTACCATTAACCTTCTGTTACACTGGGACTTCTGTTCTAGAGGCCCACAAAAATTATCATGTTTAAAGAAGGAAACTTTGGAATATGAAACATTTTTGATACAGTCTATCATTTTACCTCTGTCATCCCAGTGTTTAAGGATTGGATTAGCTGCAGTGCCAAACACACAATCAGATTTAATGGGAGCATTTAAAATGTAATTTTTTAAGTCACCATAAAAATTTTGACAGTGCAACCAAACATATCACAACAGACAAAGCTGCATTTCTAGAAAAAGTGTCAGCCCTTCCAAGATGCTCCTTAACGCATGTTATGACAGCTGAGAAACAGTGGAAACAATACTGTTAAAGCTTAATGCTGCAAACTCTTACCATAAACTTCTAAACACAAACATCCACATAAAACTGTAATTATTAAATATTTTAAAAACTACCATGCTGGACTGTCTCTGCTTTTTCACCCAAGCTACTTGCCCAGTTTATCTTGATGGAATGGATTTGTAGGAGACAGGCTTTTTATTAGAAATGGTAGCTGAAGACACAGAAGCAGGATCTGCAGACAAGGAGCCCTGGAGACCTAGCAAGGCAGAGAAAACCCTAAATTTCCTAAACTTTTTTAAGAACAGCCTAAGTAAGCAAAGGAGAATTATAGACTTTCTTAAAAACAGCCTCCAATGCTGGGATCACTAGAAAGATGGGTTCAAGGATCGGGTGCCTCATCCCCCAAAAGATCAAAGACCCTGCCAATCTCAGGGGCAGTAGAAGCTACATCCTCAAATCTAGCCATCATCTGGGGAAAGGAAAATTATAACTTGGCATCTGTGTTGCCCATTTTCATTCTTCCTAATGGATGGGTCATGGATCCAACCTGGCCGTATTTATACAGACTAGGATCCAAGTCTCAAGTTCCTCCTCCTACCCATAACGCTCTACCCTCCACCCAGCCTCCTCAGATCGAGTTTGTTGCCTAAGTGTCTAAAAATGTACAGAAATGACAGAAAAGAAGGAAATAAACAAGGAACATCAAGTTCCCAAGCAAAAATCCACAGGTCTTCTAGGAACCACTAGGCTGGGGGATGGCTGAGAGGGAAGGTGACTAAGAATGCAAATCAACAACACAGATGCCAAGTTATGGTAAGTACATAACTTATAAATATAGAAGTTATGTTCTTACCATAACGTTCCATGTTAGTTGTCTTCTTCTCGCCTTCTTTCTTGCTGGATGGGTTCGGAGCCGACCTCGGCTCCGACTCGGCCACTCTAAAAGCTCGAGAGTTGGTTCCACCGGCTCGAGGCTCCCCTTATATCCCACAATGCTAGGCGGTATTACCTCAGATCTCGTTTGTAAGCTAGGCCCAGCCAATAATAAATCCAGAACTACTGGAAAAGGGAAAAAAACACCTCTATACAAGGAAAGGAATAAGGTGACCTGAAACCTGATGAGGGAATATATGCATAGTATAGCATATACATATATATAATAGAGGTGGTAGAAAGAGAGGTCACAAACAAACTCCTCTAGGTCTGTCCAGGCTAGGGGGAAGGAGGGTGGGACGCAAGAAAGAAGGCGAGAAGAAGACAACTAACATGGAACGTTATGGTAAGAACATAACTTCTATATGTTAAGTTGTCTATCTCGCCTTCATTCTTGCTGGATGGGACCGCGTCCCTAGCACCTTGTCCCGGGTGGCCTATCGGAACAGACTCTTGAGAACAGTGGAACCAAAATTAGCTCTATGTCTAGAAGCTAGATCCAACTTATAATGAGAAATGAAAGTGTGAGGAGTAGCCCATGTAGCTGCTGCACAAATGGTATCAATAGGCAGCCTGTCTTGGAAAGCTATAGTGGTAGCCAAAGCTCTAGTCGAATGAGCCTTAGGTTTGTTAGGCAACTTTTGGTGTCTAATTTCATACACAAAGGAAATCAGGGATGTTAGCCATCTGGAGAGTGATACCTTCGAAACTGCAAGGTCCTCTCTACCTTCTGCATAAGAAACAAACAACTGGTCAGTTTTTCTGATCTGTTTGGTCCTGTCCAAATAATATCTTAATTGACGATGAACATCTAGCCAATGCAATTTTTGTTCAGACCTATTAGAAAAGTTAGGAAAAAACACAGGGAGGTCTATGTCTTGATTTAGATTTGCCGCAGAGACTACTTTAGGTAAGAAGGATGGATTGGTCCGTAAGGATACTCTATCCTTATGAAACAACAGATACGGTGGTCGACTGCTGAGTGCATGAAGTTCTGAGACCCTTCTAGCTGAAGTAATGGCTATCAGAAAGAGAGTCTTCCAGGATAGCAATTTCATTGAACAAGAAGCTGCAGGTTCAAAAGGGGGAAGAATCAAAGATGTGAGAACCAAATTAAGGTCCCAAGAAGGAGGAGGAGTTCTTATAGGAGGCTTAAGAAGAAAAACTCCCTTCAAGAACGCTTTGCAAAGCTTGTGAGACATGATGGCAGAATCTGAGATGCCCACATGAAAGTTAGATATAGCTGCCAATTGAACTTTAAGAGTAGAAGGAGATGAACCTGCATGGAAAAGTTCAGCTAGAAAATCAAGGACTGTTTGGATGGGAGCAGTGAAAGGATCTATGTCCCTTCCTTGAGCCCAATAGGCGAAACGTTTCCACTTACTCAGATAAATCTTCCGAGTGGAAGATTTATGGGAAGCTATCAAAATATCTCGAACAGAGTGAGATATTTGAGGAAGCCTGGCTAAAGTTGGAACTGGAGGAACCAAGCAGTGAGGTTCAGAGAGGGAGGGAGCGATGTAACTGACCCGACTGATGGATCAAAAGATCTGGAACTAGGTCCAGATGCCAAGGTTGCTCCAACAGAAATTGATGTAGAAAGGGGAACCAAACCTGTCGAGGCCAGTAAGGAGCAATGAGGATCAAAGAGGCCTTCTGAGCGATAGCTTTCTGTATCACTTGAGAGATTAGTGGGAAGGGAGGAAATGCATACAGAAGTCCCCGGGGCCAAACCTGGACTAGAGCGTCTCTGCTGGGCTGGCCTGGTAACGGAAATAGGGTGAAATAATCTCTGCACTTGCTGTTTTGGGGAGTAGCAAAAAGGTCGCAGCAAGGCTGACCCCACTTGAGAAAAATTTTCTCCAAAATAGAATCTTTCAGAGACCACTCGTGAGGCATGAGGATAGCTCTGCTCAACTTGTCCACGATAAGATTGGACTTCCCGGGGATGTGCGTTGCTATCAGAAACCACTGAGAAGAAATCGCCCATTGCCACAGTCTGAGTGCTTCTCGACATAGGGGGTAGGACCTGGTTCCGCCTTGTTTGTTGATATACCACACTACAGACATGTTGTCCGTCTGGATTGCTATCGTTCCCAAGGGAAGAGAGTCTTGAAGGGCTTGCAACGCTAAAAGCACTGCTCTCATCTCTAGAACATTTATATGCAAGTGGCGTTCGTCTGGTTGCCATATGCCCTGGACTGTTCTGCCCTGATAATGCCCCCCCCACCCGATCAGGGAGGCATCCGTTGTCAGAGTAGCAACCGGAGGGGGAGGGACAAAAGGTCTTCCCAGGAAGAGCTGGGGGGAAGAAATCCACCAAAGAAGATGATTCTTGCATGCTTGCGTAATCACAATGGTGTGGGACATCGGAAGTTGCTGGTACGACCATTGTGTGAAGAGCATCCATTGAAGGATTCTCATGTGAAATCTGGCTAATAGAAGTAGAGGGATAGCAGCCGCCATAATCCCCAGTACTTTCAGAACTAATCTGACTTTGACTCTGTTGCTGTGGAAGAGAAGGGAGACCAGTTTGTGTATGTCTGCTATTCTTTGGTCTGTCTCGCAGACATGTTGACTGTGTCTAGATTTGCGCCTATGAAGGTAATAGCACGACAAGGCGACAAAACAGACTTTTCGCAATTTATTGAGATACCTAACTTTTGACAAATGCGAAATGTGTAGTCTCTGGCAACTAGAAGAAGATGCTTGGTAGGAGCTGTGAGGAGCCAGTCGTCTAAGTATGGAAACACCTGGAATCCTTGACGTCTCAGATGAGAAGCTACCACTGCCATGCATTTGGTAAACACCCGGGGGGCAGTGGTGAGTCCAAAGGGCAGGGCTCTGAATTGAAAGTGACTGGTTCCCAGCCTGAAGCGGAGGAATCTCCTGGAGCATCTGTTCATTTTTATATGATAGTACGCATCCTGGAGGTCTATAGAGCACATCCAGTTTTCCTTTCCCAATAGGGGTAGGATGGATTGTAGCGTGACCATCCGAAATCTTGTTTTCTTGACCGACTTGTTCAAGATACTGAGATCCAAAATGGGTCTCCAGTCCCCTGTTTTCTTTGGGACCAAAAAGAACTTGGAGTAGATTCCGGATCCTTGCTGGTCTGCTGGCAGTGGCTGAATGGCTCTTTTTGCAAGCAACTTTGATATTTCCAACGCTGCTTGATCCCTTTGAGCGGCTGGAACATCTGGAAGGGATTTTTTTGATTGATTTGGAATACGAAAGAACGGAATGGAATAGCCTTCGGAAATGATGGACTGTACCCACTTGTCTTGAGTTAGGGATCGCCAGGCTTCTGGGTACAGTGACAATCTTCCCCCGACTGCCTCCGAAGGTGGACAGTCGGGCAACACCTCAGGGATGCTGGAAGGGCTTATCGGAAAAGGTTTCTCGATTGCCCTGATTCTGCGGACCCCCCCTGCCTCTAGGGCGACGTCTACCATTATTGTTCCCCCCTCTGCCTCTGGAGGGGAACCGACTCTGTGCGTCAGGCAAAGTCCCTTGAGATTGTTTGCGGAACCACATTTTTCCACTTTTCTGGCCTTTGGGGTAAGGCCTAGAAGGAGTAGAAAAACGGACTCCGACGGCAGAACGAGTTTTGCCATCCGTCTCGCACCTCGTCAAGGTTTCTTTCACTAGAGGACCAAAGAGGGATGATCCATCAAACGGGGAATTAGTGAACGACGTTTTAAAGGGATCCGCAAAATTGCATAGCCGCATCCAGGCATGCCGGCGTAAGGCCACACCTGTCCCTGCGGCTCTGCTCGCTCCATCAGCCGCATATGAGAGGAGGCGCATGGAGGAGTTAGCTATAGAATTTAGGGTAGCCAGCTGAGCGTTCATCTTGTCCTGAAAACCCGCAGCTGTAGGCTCCTTTAACATCTCACTCGCTTCCTTGATCAAGTCTCTTTGAAGACGAGTGAAATGACAGAGGTAGTTCAGCGAACGCATAGCAAAGGTCGCTGACAAAAACATCTGCTTCCCGTACCTGTCCATAGACCTAGATTCCTTGTTAGGAGGATGGACAGGCACCGAAGGATCAGCTAGCTCCTTCTTAGTGGCGGCAGCTACCACCATAGCATCCACATTAACTCCCTTAGTCAGAAATTGCCTATCTGCTGGTGCTGTGATAAACTTTGAAGGTCTCCTGGGGGTGGGGTCCACAGAGTCAGGAGCCGTCCAAGCCTTTTTAGCTACCACCTGCATGAGGGGGTCAAAGGGGGGGGACACCCAGGAGGTGGAAGGGCGAGAGCCAAACGCCTCAAGATACACAGATTCATCCTCCGAGGGGTTAAGGGCTGGCCAATTTCCCCTCTGTTTCAGGATCTCTAGAATGTCCGCAAAAGAGACATCTTCAGAAGGGGAACGGGGGGAACCCTCGGAATCCTCTAAATCCGTGTCAGAGGTGACAGACTCAGGTGAGTCTATGTGCTTCCTCTTGCACTTTCTCTTCCTAGGGGGCTCCCCTGCCAATTCAGGAGAGGCCTCGGAAGAGGATGAGATCCCCACAGGGGATTCTTGAGGAGCTGGCTCTCTGCGGTCTGGGATGAGGGAGTGAGCAGACATAACCTGAGGCACCGAAGAGGGAGGGAGGGATGGACGGAGCCAACTGTGGTGTTGAACCGGGTTCCAACACACTCCGCATGACCTCAAAGGCACCTCTGTCAGGCAGAGCCAAAGGTCCCCGCTCCGAAAAGCTGAAAGCCTCCCTCGGCACTGACAGCGATGGCTCCGAGGCCGATGTCTGAGCCGAACTCACCAGCGCCAAAGCGCCGAGAGGGAGAGCGGGGTCGGACAAGGGTCCGATGCCACTCACCCCCTCGGAGCCGACGAGGGAAGTCCGGCGCCGAGATTCTTCCAAGGAAGAAATCGGAGCTGACGACGGAACCGAAGACAATTGTATCGGTTCCGACGCTACCACAGTCTCGGTTCCGAAACGCCCCGGCTCCGAGCTCAAAGGAGTCGGAGGAGGAACATTTTGAGGGATAGGGTTAAGCATCGACTGATGAGTCGGGCTCTGAAGCATTTGGGCCAGTGCCTCGGACTTAAGAAGTCGACTCACTACCCTCTGAAGGTCATGATCAGAAAGCCTCGATGATCTAGAGGAGTGAGATCTATGGCTCCGTTCAGACAGCAAGGGAGATGCTGGAGCCGAATGAACGGAGCCAAGGGACGGTGACCTGGACCTCTTTCTAGATGTCGGTTCCGATGGTCTGATCGGAGCTGACTCAGAAATTTCCAATGCCTCGGCTCCAGCCGGAGCTGAGGGAACCACAGAAGTAGCAGTTCGAGTCTCATCGGCTCCAGCCGGAGCCGATGTTGTAGTAGACTTCGATGTCTTAGGCGTCGACTCAGTAGCTGGAGTCGAAGACCTAGGAGCCTTAGAGGGTTTACCCAAAGAAGCAGTCGGGGGACCCTCAGGCTTAAGAAAGCCCCTTAAAATAAGCTTGTTCTTTCTTTCCTGCAGGACTCTAGGGCTGAAGCCATGGCATACAGCACAAGAGTCCTGCAGGTGTAAAGGTCCCAGGCAGTACACACAAGTGTGACAGTCTGTCAGAGACATTTTCTGACAGCACGAATCACACTTCTTGAAGCCTGAGACCTTCGAATCCTTGGACATATCAAGGAACAAGTGTAACCACACACAAACACAAACACACAGATTACACTATACACTAAAAACAGAAAACTTAAACTAAATAATTTAGCTATTTAGTATTATTAAAGTCCCTACAGAAAACACATACACTCCAAGGGGATGGGAGGGCCCGAAGGCCTAAGGGAAGAACATATAAGTTCTTAAGGTAAAGAAAGGTTAAGAACTAGAAGAAAGGGATCAAAGACCTTTAAGGTAAGGGGAAACTGTATGGAAAACTAAATTAAAGGGTTTTTAAACTATTTCCTACACTAACCTGAAGCCGGTGAAGCAACACGTCTCGATAGCTGTAGCGGCAAACGAGGTCTGGGGTAATACCGCCTAGCATTGTGGGATATAAGGGGAGCCTCGAGCCGGTGGAACCAACTCTCGAGCTTTTAGAGTGGCCGAGTCGGAGCCGAGGTCGGCTCCGAACCCATCCAGCAAGAATGAAGGCAAGATAGACAACTTAACATCTGATGTTGTCATTTTCATTCTTCCTCATGAATAGGTCGGTCCCCAGCTACGTAACCCATGAGTGACCTCAAGGAAGGATACGCCAGAGAGCTGCAGAACCAAAAGAATCCCTGCTTCTGGAAACAATGTCCAATTTGTAATGTGGAAAAGGCACATGACGTAGACATAGACCTAGCTGAAAGGGCTTTAGGGGGTGCAGCAGTTGTAGCCCATTTTTGGAAAAGATCAGAGAAATGTGGTCTATTATCCATTTAGCTAGAGTAACTTTAGTGACAGACTGGCCTAGATGGCCGGGCAAAACACAAATAGATGATCGGTCTTTCTACAATGTTTTCCCCTGTGGAGATAAAAGCACAGTTGCCAATGAACATCAAGCAAATTCAACATATGTTCCCCCTTGTTTGAGAAATTTGGAAAGAAAACCAGCAATTGTATGGACTGATTTAAGTTCGATTCCATGGCTACATTGGGTATAAGGAGGGATTAGTATGAAGGGATACTCTTATCTTTATGAAAAATACTGTAAGGTGGTTTAGACACAGCCTGAATTTGAGACCCTTTTTGCTGACATAATGGCAACTAGAAAGACAGATTTCCAAAAAAGGAACTTCAAATCACAATCACTAGGTGGTTCAAAGGGTTTCTGAATTACGCCTTGTAGAAGAACGGTGAGATCCTATGGCAGAGAAGGATCTTTTACTGGAGGTCTGAGCAGAAAGATTCCCTTCATGAAAGTCTTACATAGTTTTGATGTAACGGGAGAACCAAGAAGATTCCCAAAATGAAAGTTCAAAATGGCTACTAGCTGAAGTTTAATAGTAGAAAAACTGGCTCCTTCTTTTCAAAGGGGCATTAGGAAGAAAACACTGGCAGAGATTGGAGCTGAAAATGGGTGAATGTTTTCTTTGGATACTCAAAAAGAAAATCTTTGCCATTTACACCTATAAACCTTCTAGGTGAAAGTTTTTTGGAAAGCTAGCACGATTTTCCGAACAGGGGAAGCAAGCTTGGACCTCTCTACAATTACTGGAATTGGAGAAACCAAGTTATTAGTTTAAGGGTGTGTATACTGGGGTGGTGACTCTGTAATGGGTGAAAATGGTGGCCGTGTTTGAGTTCCAGTATCCACAGAGGATATTTCAGGTGAGACCAGAGAAAGGGGAACCAAATCTGATGAGACCAGTAGGGGGCAAAGAGGATTACTGAAGTCTTCAACAGTTTTTGCTTTCTGTAGAAAGTTTGGGATAAAAGGAAGGGGGGGGGGATAAGCATAGAGACCACCAGAGGGCCAATCATGACCTAGAGCGTCCCTTGGGGACTCCCTCAGGGGGGTGATCAGTGCAAAGTAACTGCTGCACTTGTTGTTCAGAGGAGATGCAAACAGATCACAGCAGGGTTGGCCCCAACAGAAGAAAATCAAGTTCGCTACTGATTAAGGAACCACACATAAGAGGTCAGAATGGACGTACTGGTTGTCTGCGAGAACATTGGACTTTCCAGTATGTGAACTGCAAGCAGAAAGTGGCCTGAATATACTGCCCATTCCCATACTCTCAAGGCCTCTCTGCACAAGAGATATGAACAGGTTCCTCATTGCTTGTTGATGTACCAGACTACTGACATGTCTGTGTAAACTGCAATAGTTCCTAGACGGAGAACATCTTGAAAGGCTTGCAACATGAGGAAAACTGCTCTCATCTCCAGAACATTGATATTATACAATCTGGTCTCTAAATGAGTCCACATGCCTTGGACCATCTCTCTCTTGAAATGTCTCCACCACCCCAAATTTGAAGCATCCGTGGTCACCGTGGCTGTGGGGGAAGGAAGAAGAAATGGCCTGAAAATCACCAGGTCATCCAAAAGAAGCCACCATTAAAGATGCTTTCTGCAAACCAGAGTCAATTTGATAGGAACAGATAGAGGCTGGTAAAAAATAGAAAATTGAACAGCCAAGGTCCACTGAAGCACTCGCATAAAAAACCTTGCTAACGGAACCAGAGCGATGGCAGCATGGAAATACAACCCCCGACTGCCTCCAAGGGTGAGCAATTGGGCAGCACTTCAGTAGTGCTAATAGGACTTACCAGAGAAAGGCTCTCTGAAGCACTGATTCTGTGGTCCCCCTCTGTCCCTGGGATGGTGTCTCCCATTGAAACTTCCTTCCCTGCCTCTGGAGGAAGAATCCCACAGCTGATCCTGAGAAGACCCTTGGGATTTTTGGAACCAGGTCTTCTTGCCACTTAGAGGATGTCTGGAAAAGGTATGCTGAGGGGTAGAAAACCTGACCCCGACAGCAAACAAGGTATTCCCTTTCTGTTCACTGCAGATTATGGTACCTTTGATGGATGACTCAAACAAAGAGAAGCCATGAAATAGGGCATTAATAAAGGATGTCTTGAAGGGTTCTGCAAAGTCACAATGCCTCATCCAGGCATGCATCTTAGTAGTAAGCAATACCTGAGCTGGCTGCCCGTGAGGCGCCCTCTGTGGAATGGGAGATGAGCCTCATGAAAGAATTAGACAGGGAAGAAAGAGTAGCCAGTTGAGGAGATACTTTCTTGAAGACCTCCAATGACATGGCCTCTGCTAGAGAATCAGAAATTCTTTGACCAGATGTCTCTGCAACTAAGTAGTGTGAGCTAGGTAGTTTATTGCCCTCAGCAAGAAGGTGGGTGAGGCATAAACAAGCTTACCAAACCTGACATCTCTCTGGACTTATTTGGTGGATGGACAGTGGAGCTCTGCACAGCTAGCTCTTTTTTGGTAGCTGCTGCCACAACCATGGCATCTACCGATATACCCTTAGTCCAGTGTGGTTGGTCGTTGAGCCTTTTTTAGGCAAGGCTCAAATGACAAACCTACCTCCCTAGAAAACACAAGTGGAAAAAAACTAAGGGTAATGCTGCTCAATGCCAGAAGTCTAAACCTCAAGATGCACGTTCTCGAAGCCCTCTTCAGTATGGAGAACATCGATGTCTGTGCAGTGACTGAAACCTGGTTCAAGGCTCCTGACAGCACCCCAGCACTATCAGGTTTTACCTCATATCATGCTTTCCGGCCCCAAAACTTGGACCGAACCACAAAAGGAGGGGGAGTATCCATATTCATCAAAGATACCCACACCTCCAGGTTAGTGGCAACGCACGAAGCATTGGAGACCATCCAGGTGCAACTAACCATAGGCAAAACTGCCCTACAGTTTGTAGCATGCTACAGACCACCCTCTCAAACTCAGGAACCCCACACAGCCTTCCTGAAGACACTGGAGAGTATGAATGTCTCTCCAAATACCATCATATTGGGAGACTTCAACTACCCAAACATAGACTGGGAACATTACTCAAGCCCCAACACCCTAGCCCAAAGGTTCCTAGAATTTATAAACTCAAATGCGATGGAACAGCTAGTCACCATTCCCACAAGAGGAGATAATATACTAGACCTGATCATCACAAACATGTGGACAAAATGCTCCACACCGGAAGTATATCCCTCATTGGTGAGATCAGACCATAAATTAATCTCACTGGAAATTCACATCCCGCCCCCACCCCCTGCACAAAAGACCACAGTGAAGAACTTCTCAAAAGCCAACTTCACACTTCTTAAGACTGAAGTGGTATCCTTCAAGGCCCCTGGGCCACTGGAAACCACAACCCACACTGCTGAATCCTTTACAAATGCCTTCTACGAGCACCTTCAAGAATGCATGGATCATGCAATCCCAAATAAAACCAAGACCCATTCCCCAAAGGCAGGCGCCGGTCTGGTGGACCCCAGCCATAAACAAACTTTACAACAGGAGGAGGAAGCTACTACATGACAGAGCAAAATCCCTAAAAGGGAAGGCATCTCTGATCAGTACTAGCAAAAAACTACGATCACTCATAAAATCATCCAAGGCCAACTTTGAGAGAAAAATCGCAAAAGACACAAAAGACAATCACAAGGCCTTCTTTAGCTATGTTAGAAACCTGGGTGGAAACTCCCAGATATGCTCAGAGTTAGTCCAAAATGACACAAAATACACTGAACCCACAGACATTGCCAACATTCTGGCAGACAGGTTCAGTGCAAATTTCTCCTCCCCCTCCTCCCCCAACAGGAGAAATATCTATCCCAGCAGAGTGTAGCCTCCCTAACATCTCAGATGCCCAGGTGAGAGCCGCCCTCTCTAAAGCTAAAAACACAGCATCAATGGGACCGGATGGTGTCCCGGGCTGTGTGCTACATGAACTCCAAGAGGAACTAAACCCACACATAAGGCCGCTGTTTAATCTTAGCCTTACTACAGGATACGTACCCAAAGAGTGGCATACGGCAACAGTGGTCCCACTCCACAAAGGCGGTGCTTCTACGGACCCTGGAAATTACCACCCCATAAGCTTGACGAGCCTGGTCTGCAAAGCTATGGAGAGGATCATTATGGAACTCATAAACAAAGGCATTGGGGACCTACAGACATTGGATCCTACCCAATATGGCTTTGTCAAGGGCAGATCCCGCCTTTTGAACTTGGTCGATTTTTTTGAAACAGTCACTAAGGCCATTGATGAGGGTAAGGCAGTTCACACAGCCTACCTTGACCTTGCAAAAGCCTTCAACACAATACCCCACTTGGGCATCATAGACAAACTCACCAGCTTAAATGTAAACCCATATGTCACAAGATGGGTTGCAAACTGGCTCAAGGACAGAACCCACAGGGTCAGAGTTGCTGGAGCCATGTCAGACTCTAAGCCGGTCACAAGCAGTGTCCCACAAGGCTCAGTCCTGGGACCCCCCTTGTTCGGCATTTATTTTTCCGAGGTGCAGGCAAACATAGGAGGATTGTGGCTGACAAAGTTCGCAGATGACTGCAAACTGGGTGCCATAATTGATACTCCAGCGGACACAAGCATCCTTCAGAGAGGTCTCATAGAAACGGATAATTGGTGCCAGAGCCATGGCCTTAAGCTGAATGCCAAAAATGTATAGTCATACTCTTTGGGAAAAACAAGGTACCCACAAATTACCACATAGGTGGTAATCCATTAAGTACGGAAGAGGTAATCAGGGACCTAGGGACCCAAGTTGACAGTAACCTCTCATTTGACACATTGCCAAAGTGGTTAGGAAGACCTTCTATATTGCCCTCCTTATCATGAAGGGATTCACATCTAGATCAAGAGAGGTCATTGTGCTCCTGTACTCTTCTCTTATCAGGCCAATGATTGAGTACAATGCCCCATTTGGGATGTATCTTACCCGACACCTGCAGCAGTTGGAAAGACCCCAAAAGTTCCTCACCAAGAGGATAAAGGGTCTCAAACATATGTCATATGCTGCCCGGCTGAAGAAACTCCAGCTCTATTCAGTCGCATACCGCCTACTCAGAGGTGATCTGTGCCTGACGTACAAGGCCATGTCAAATCCGGAATTAATGGACATGCTCCACCTCAGAAAATCCAAATCCATCAGAGCCACGAGAGCAAGAGACTTGAACCTCAACACAGAAATAAATAGGAAGTGCTGGAGGGACAGATTCATAACCCAGAGGCTCCCTACACTCTGGAACAGAATCCCAGTCCATGTTAGGCAGAGCCCCTCACTAACTCTATTCAAGAGAAATCTTGACGAGTGGATGGGAGATCGTAAGTTTACCCCGGGGGTCATCTCTGTGTCACTACTAGACAGAGGCACAGTAAACTAAACCCTAAATTGGCATAGTATTCTCATCCTAAGGGGTGGTGTAAGCCATACACACTCTGGCTAGGCTTATAAATGCCCTAGGGCAGATAGCCTAGTACGAACCTATGAACCTATGAGACAAGAACTTATCTGGTCATCTAGGAATTGGTTCGATAGTGTCCAGCTCCTTCCAGGCCCGGCAGGACACTAAATCCACAAGTTCATCCACCGGGGGGGGGGGGGGGGTTCACCCAAGATGGAGATGGGCTCGTTTGGAAAGTCTCCAAAAACACAAGACTCTTCAGGAGCAGGAGTTTGGGCCAACCAGCCACTTCTCTGCCTCAGGATCTCTAAAATATTTCCAAAGGATAAAACCTCCGGTGGTGATTGAGGGGATCCTTCTCCGTCATCAAAGTTCATGTCCTCGGTAAGGGACTCCAAGGGGAAGTCAATGTGCCTTCTCTTGCATGTCTTCTTATGGGAAATTCCCTCTGTGGGAAGCTCAGGGGAGGTCTTGGAAGAAGAAGGGGTTTCTTCTAAGGTATGATTCTGGAGGCTTTTCGGGCCAGGCTGACCCTGGACTGGTATGATAAGCTCAATTCTCTGATCCAATGAGGAGTGACGGGGAGGATTATAGCAAAGAGAGGTCAGATCTGTCTGAGTTGAGAGGAATGTTTCTATGACCTGGAAAGCCAACCGATCCACAGAATCCCTACATAGCTCCACCAGAGCGAAAGCCCTCAAAGAAAAGATGGTAGGGACCCCCAATCCGTGGTCTCCAGGTAGAATCGGACCCAAGTTGTTCAGCGCCGAACTGCCAAGCGGAAGAGACGGCTCCAATAAGGTTAGAGCCAAAACCCTCCACCAGGATCTGGCAAGGACATCCCAGATCTGAGACCCACTGCGATCTGATAACATCAGAGCACAGGTAGTCAGGGGAACTGTCAGAGTTGAGGAAGGAAGGCTCCATGGATAACACACTGATTCTCCCGGGTGTCCATGATCCTGGGCTCTGATACCGAAAGTCAGATCAGAGGAGGAGACTGCACAGTAATGGGAACACTCGCAGATCCCTGAGGGGACGCAACAGGCAAAAAGTACAGTTGTGTACACTTACCATAAATGTAGATGTTCGAGTGTATTCACTGTTGCAGTCATTACATTTGGGTTTTCTGTTTGCAGGTAGCCCTCAGTTGGCCCAATTAACAAAGTCTTGGATCCTGCATCAGTTGCTGCCCCTTCTTCCATGACATCAGGTCGTCAGGGGTATAAAACATGCAGCCGACGCCATTACATCAGTTTTTCTTGCCCCCAGATGTCAGGTGCCCCCCTAATGGGAAGCAATTAACTATAAAAATACAATGATATACCTCCAACAAAAAAGCAAATACAAATACACCAAAAAGCTTTTAAGCATAGTAAAGGAAAGTAGAGGTATAGCCAAAAGAAGTTAGGGGGCTGGAGGGAGGGTAACCAGGACTGCCAACAGTGAACACACTCGAACATCTACATTTATGGTAAAGTGTACACAACTGTACTATGTTCTTCGTGTTTCACTGTTGCAGTCATTACATTTGGGTAGATTCCCAAAGCTATGGTTGGGAGGAGGAATTTAGATAGCATTAGGACCAGCTATGAGGCCCTGCAAGACTGCAGTGGCAAAGCCAGCTCTGGATTTAGAGAAAATTGGCAAATGATAATGCTTTTTGAAACTATGTACAGAACTCCAGGTAGCAACTTCTAGGATGTCCCTGGTAGGGACTCCTCTGAGAAAGGCTGTAGAGGTAGATGCAGCCCTGGTGGAGTGAGGTCTGATCCCCTGTGGGATAGGTTTTCCATGGTGCTTATAGCAGAAATGAATGCAATGGCCTATCCATTTAGAAATGGTTTGCTTTGAAATAGCCTTCCCCTCTGCCCCTGCAGCAAATGCCACTAGCAGTTGTTCAGATTTCCTTTGAGGTTTAGTCCTGTCCAAGTAGAATCTAAGTTGTCTGTGCACATCTAAGGAATGCAGTATCCGTTCCCCTTTGTTCTGTGGATTGGGAAAGAAGGTTGGCAAATGAATGGACTGATTAAGAGCCACACTGGATACCACCTTGGGCATGAAGGATGGATTGGTTCTGAGGGACATCCTGTCCACATGAAAGATGATGAAAGGCTCCACTGCCATTAAGGGCCTGTAATTCAGATACCCTTCTTGCTGAAGTGATTGCTAAAAGGAAAGATGTTTTCCAAGAAAGAAATTTTAAGTCTGCAGTAGCAGCTGGCTCGAAAGGAGGTAGAGTGAGTTTCTCCAAAACAAAGTTAAGGTCCCAGGCTGGGGTAGGAGCTCTCCTGGGTGGTCTCAAATTTTTTGCCCCTCTGAGGAACTGCTTCAGCAGTGGATGAGAGAAGAGGGGAGGCTCTTTGCTATAATGAGCTGAAATGGCTGAGGTGTGAATTTTGATGGAGGAAAAAGACAGGCCCTTGTGAAGCATCTCAGTTAAGTATTGTAAAATCTGAGGTAAATTGGGTGCTGCTGCGCTCATCCCTTGAGATTGGTTCAAGACACAGAATCTTTTCCATTTTTCAGCATAAGATTTTCTAGTATTAGGCCTGCTTGCATCTAAAATATCCATCACAGGTTTACTGAGGGATGGTACAGGAAAGATTAGGTAATTAGCCAGGCTGCTAGGTTCAGTGTTAGAAGCTGAGGGTGCAGAATCTGGTTCTCCTGTTGAGACAACAGGGAAGGCGTTTGAGGCAGTTGCCATGGGGATAACCATGAGACACTGTGCAGGAGGGGGTACCAGTGTTGGCGTGGCCAGTCTGGAGCAATCAAATTCATCCTTGGTTTGTCCTGTTTGATTTTTAGTAGTACTTTGGAGAGCAGAGACAGAGGTGGGAAGGCATAGACTGATAGGTTTTTCCAGCTGAAGGACAGAGCATCCACTTTCTAGGCTTGTTTGTGGGGAGTCCTTGTGCAAAATTTGTCCAATTGGCAGTTCTGGGGAGAGGCAAACAGGCCTATATCTGGGCTCCCCCATTTGCTTGTCGAAATGTTGAATATCCTTGGTTCTAGTTTCCACTCGTGTGGGTCCATGAGGTTTCTGCTTAGTCCGTCTGCCAGTGTATTTAATTTTCCTGGTAGGAATTGAGATTGTAGGTGCACTTGGTAGCTCAAGGCTGTGTTCCACAATGCCATGGCTAGTCTGCAAAGGGGGTAAGTATGTGTACCCCCCTGCTTGTTTATGTACCACATAACAGTGGTGTTGTCCATCTTTACCATTAGTTGTCCTGGAAGAATGTGGTCCTTGAAGGCTGTCAGAGCATTCTGTACAGCTAACATTTCTTTTTGATTGATATGCAGGTGCATTTGACTTGGGTTCCATTTGCCCTGAATGCACTTCCCTGCCAGGTGAGCCCCCCATGCGTAGTCTGATGCGTCTGTTGTTAGGATTTGGGTGGCAGGGGGTGGTGTGAAAGGTAGTCCCTTGTTTTGGTGGCAGGCCTCTGCCCACCAAAGGAATTATAGGCGTAGGCAAGGTATGATAGGAATCATTGCTTCTAGATCCTGAGAATGTTGACACCATAGGCTTTTTAGACACCATTGTAGTTTCCTCATATGCAGTCTTGCATATGGAATTAGAAGAATGCAGGAGACCATGAACCCCAAGGCTTGCAGAATTTGTCTTGCAGATAGCAGGGTTTTTGTGTCCATTTGTTTGAAGTAAGTTGTCAAATAAATTTAAGTCTCTGGCGTGAGATAAGCCACCTGGGAATCTGTATTCAAGCTTGCTCCCAGGAATATAATTTGTTAACAGGGTACCAGGTGTGATTTCTTTTCATTTATGGTTTACCCCAGACAAGTTAGAACCCTTTGTACAAAGGCCAGATGATCCAAAAGTATCTCCTGGCTTTCTGCCTGAATTAGACCATCGTCCAGGTATGGGAATATTTCTTTGCCTGCAAAAAGCAATAACTGGAGCTAGGCACTTGGTGAATACCCTGGGCGCAGTAGATAAGCCAAAGGGAAGTGCAGAGAACTGACAGTGCATGTAGCCTGCTTTGAAGCACAGGTATCTTCTGCAAGATTCCCTGATTGGGATGTGCAGGTATGCTTCTTTTAAATCTAGTGTCGCCAACCAGGCATCTTTGCCTAGCATAGGAAGTAATTGGTGAAGAGTCAGTATCTTGAATTTTGGAATCTCCAAAAAGGTGTTTAGAGTAGACAGGTCCAGGATAGGACGCCATGAATTGTCTTTTCTGGTTACCAGGAATAGTCTCAAGTAGAAACCTTGTCCCTTTTCCTCTTCTGGTACCAGTTGAATAGCCCCCATGCTTAAGAGAGAAAGTACTTGTTTTTGGGCCTCTGCCCACTGATTTGGGGGTAGGTCCGGCCACCCGCTTAGTGTTGGCAATGTGTGGAAGTGAAATCTGTATCCCTGGGACACTATATTTAAAACCCATTTGTCCTGGGTAATGAGTTCCCAGTTTTTTTGCATGAAGAGCAATCTTTCCCCCCAAAGGGGCAGTCAGTTGATAAGTGCTTGGAAATTTTAAAAGGAAGTAATTGAGACAGTTTACCATAGGGGGGAGTCTTATTACTCCCAGATTTGGAAGTGGAGGCCCCCCACTGCTTAGTCCTGTGTGTCCTCTGGGATTGAAACCTGGGGGTTTTGCTGTGTCTGGGTTTGGCTTGAGAAGACCTTGAAGAGGCTAGAAAGCACCAATTCTTAGAGGGCCAGTGCCTACTAAATCTAGGAGGCTGAACTTGTAAGAAATATTTAACAGTTTGCATAGATTTAGCTTTATCTTCCATCTTTTTGAGAACTTCCTCAGTCTTGTTGCCAAACAGGTGGTCCTGAGTTAAGGGAGCATCCAACAAGTTAGCTTTAACATGATCAGGAAAAGATTGCTCCTTAAGCCACGCATGCCTTCTGAGCACAGACCCAGTGACAGCAGCCCTGCAAGAGGCCTCTAATGAATCAAAACCACACTGCAAAGTATGTTTTCCAATTTGTTCAGCAGAATGCATTAAATACTGTAATTCTTTATTTTCAACACAGTCAGCAATCAACATCATTTTCTGTTTAAGCAATCCAATAACATGTTGCTGATACTTTAACATATGAAACTGGCAGTTTAAAGCCCTAATAGCCAAGGTTGCAGAAGTGTAGACCTTCTTACCCCATCTATCCAGTGCCCTGGAGTCTCTATCAGAAGGGGTAAGATTTTTAGCTGTAGAAGCCTTAATGCCCTTGGGCCCCTGTGAAATGGTCTCTGGATCCGCAATAGGATTTTTTAAAAAGGAACTTGTGTGACTCAGGGACCCTGTAATATCTATCAGGTTTTCTGGGAGCAGGAGGCAAGGAGTCAGGGGCCAAACTAGATTCCGAAAAAGCTTAATCAACAATGTCTAGTACAGGAAGAATAGCTAACGGCCTATGCTGAGGTAGGAGTAAGAAATCCCTAAGCCTCTTTTTTGAATTAGAAAAATCCTGGCTTTCTCAGTGAAAATGCTCCCTTGGAGTATGTAAGGTTTCCCCAAAAGAAAATCCTCTGGATGGGAAGCAGAGGGAATGGAGTCCTCTGCATCAGAATCCTCATAAGTAGATAAGGGCAAATCCAGATATTCAGAAGAATCAGAAAAAACAGAATCCTGGTCAGAAGATTCATAAATCACTTCAGTCCTAGGCCTCATAGAAAGGGGGGGAGGTGGCTACCCCTGATTAGAGTTATTAGATCTTCAGCCATTCTTATCATTTGTTTTTTAGGCATAGAGGCCTGAGCATGTGGCCTGGGCATCATTTTTTTAGACATGGTTCGAGATTTAGGCCTAAGAGAAGAAGGAGGCGTCAGTTTAATATGCAAGTCCATAGGCCTGAATACACCCTCAGAAGCCAGTGCCTGCACAGCAGCTCCAGACCCATCCAAGGTAGAGACATCCGCGGGATCCATAGCTGAAGCATCTCGCTGCATACTGGACTCCGATTGGGTCTCAGTAGAGGCCTGTGAATCAGAAGTCGCGGGTATCAGGGGCTGCGAAAGCGCCTCACTGAGTACCGGCGAACTGGCGACTGGCTTAGAAGAAGCGTCGTCGTTAGTTTTGGACCTTGGCGGCCTGTCTCTGTCTTTATCTTTGCGTTTTTTCAGAATCCTGGTAGTCGGATGGCTAACCGACATTTCTGGATAATTAAACCGAGAACGGAAATATTTAGAGGCAAAAATATACCGACGACGGATAGTGCGCTGATTAAATAAAGCACAAAACCGACAGCAAGCTACGTCGTGGTCAGGGCCTAGGCAAGGAATACAGTACGAATGAAAATCTTTATGAGGTATTTGCTTCCCACAAGTAATGCAATTAACTTTTATTGACATCGGTAAGGAGCAAGAAAAAGTTTCCCCAACGGGGTACTTAGCTTTAGTTGAAGACTTTGGTTCTGAAACTTGAAAATGAAGATTTCAGGAGTTGGCCGACCGGCACTTGCGAACTGCTTCTGCTTCGGGCACTGCACGGCAAGAAAGACTGATGTAATGGCATCGGCTGCATGTTTTATACTCCTGACGACTGACGTCATGGAAGAAGGGACAGCAACCAATGCAGGACCCAAGACTTTGTTAATCAGGCCGACTGAGGGCTACCTGCAAGCAGATAACCCAAATGTAATGACTGCAACAGTGAAACACGAAGAACATCTTGCACGGTTGTGAAAAATGGAAGCAAGAAAGTATAATACTGTTGGTATAGGAGCTGAAAAGAGATTCAAATTCCTCTGACAGTCTCAAATGGAAAACCTTTGTATTTACTTTTTTAAAAGGAAGGATTAGTGTGTAAGGACACCCTGTCTCTATGGAAGACCATATAAGGAGGCTTAACTAATAAGGCTTGGAGCTCCGACACACTTTTGGCTGAAGTAATAGCAATCAGGAATGCTGTCTTCCAAGACAAGAATTGCAGATCTACCGAAACTCCAGGTTCAAAGGGGGAAGAAACTAAGGCTTGAAGGACCACAGGAAAATCTCAAGGAGGCGTTATGTCCTTGATTGGAGGCCTAAGCAAAAAGGTACCTTTCAAAAAGGCTTTACAAAGCTTAGAGGAAGCCAGGGAAGCTGCATTATCTCCTGCGTGGAAGTTAGATATAGCTGCCAGTTGAACTTTAACAGTAGAAAAGCTGGCACCCTGTTGAAAAATACCTGCCAGAAACTCTTAAGATAGCAGGAAGTGGGGCAGTAAAGGGATCCAAGTCACGCTGAGATGCCCAAATAGAAAAATTTCCACTTACTAGAATAAACCTTCCTATTGGAAGATTTATGAGCCACTACCAATATCTTCTTAACTGGAGAAGATAGCCCGGGAGTCCTAACTATCATGGGAACTGGAGCAGGGAAGCGGTAAGCTTCAGACTGGCCAGATCTGGGTGTGGAATCCCTGAAGGATGAGAAATCAGATTTGGAACTGGATCCAACATCCAGGAAGGACACACTGCACGAGACCACAGTGAAGGGAACCATACCTGGCAAGGCCAGAATGAGGCAATGAGGATGACTGAGCTCTCCAGCCATTGAGCTGTCTGAAGGAACTTTGGAGTAATACAACTCCTCCAATGTCAAAAAACATTTTATTGCAAGGCAAACCTTTTGGGTAAACCACCCTTCTTCAGTGGTAATCAGCACTGAAGCAGCATGGTTTACCAAAAAGCTTTGCCTTGCAAAAAAGTGTTTTTTGACGTTGGAGTTGTACTGCTGCTTGACACTTGCTTTGTGATTCTCCTGCTACTACAGCATCAGCTTTTTCTAGTATTTTGAAGGAACATTGGAATCAGAGGAAGTGGAGGATAAGCAAACAGAAGACTGGAAGGCCAAGCATGAACCACAGCGTTTCTGTGGGCCTCCCCCAGTGGGGGTCAGAGCAAAAAACTTGCTGCACTTCGCATTGGAAGGAGAGGCGAAGAGATCGCAGCAAGGATGACCCCACTTCAGAAAGATCTGTTGTGCTACTGAAGGATTCAGAGACCACTTGTAAGGCATCAGAATAGATCTGCTGAGCCTGTCCACTAGAATGTTGGACCTTCCCAGAATGTGCGTTGCCACCAGAAACCAGCCAGTGGATATTGCCCACTCCCACAATCTCATGGCTTTTTGACAAAGGGGATAAGACCTGATTCCCCCTGTTTGTTGATATACCAGACTACTGACATGCTGTCTGTCTGGATAGAAATCGTCCCTTGGGGAAGATGGGCATGGAGAGCTTGCAATGCCAGTAGCACTGTCCTCAAGTCCAGGACAGTGATATGCAGTTTGGTCTCCAGGGAAGACCACGTGCCTTGGACTGTCTTTCCATGCAATGCCCCCCCCCCCCACCCTAGTAGGGAGGTGTCCATGGTCACTGTGGTCACAGGGACCAGAAGGATAAAGGTAGGACCCCGAAGATGATCTGGGAATTGCAGCCACCAGAGAAGCAAATCCCTGCAGACTCGAGACATGCGAACCTGGATGGGACAGGGGCAGACCTAGGAAGGACCACTGGACTGCTAGTGCCCAGTGAAGAGCCCTCATATGCCGAACAGCCATGGGGAATTTCCCAAACTCCCGAAGAATTGATTCCGCAGGGGGATATTGGTTCTGAACAATGTACAACACATGATGTTTGAGGGATTGAACCCTGTCCGGGGTCAGAAAAACCTTGCTCTGAATGGTGTCAAACCGAGCTCCAATAACATCCAGATTTTGTACCGGATCCAATAGGGACTTGTTGAGATTTATGGTTATGCTCAACTGATGGGCGGTTTGGAGAAGGTGATCCCTGGCTTGATAGAGGTGATACTTGGTGGAGGCAGAGTGGAGCCAATCGTCCAGGTTGGGGAAGACCTGGAACCCTTGCAGTTGCAGGTGAGCCACCACCACTGTCATCACTTTGAACACCCTGGGGGCAGTGGTGAGACCAAAGTGTAGCACTCTGTACTGATAGTGGTTGGTTCCCCAGCCGAAAGCAGAGGAACCTCAGAGTGTCTGTCAATTTTGATGTGATAGTACGCATCCTGGAGGTCCACTAGCACATCCAGTCATTCTTCTGCAGAAAGGGCAGAATACATTGGAGAGTGATTACCCGGAGTTTTGTCTTGGCAACCAACAGGTTTATGGGCGACAGATCCAGAATGGGCCTTAAGTCCCCCGTCTTCTTTGGCACTAAAAAGGACCTGGAATAGATGCCTAATCTAGACTGGTCCGGGGGGGGGGATGGGCTGGATGACTCTTTTTGAGCAGCTTGGAAATTTCCAGTGCTGCTTCCTCCTTCTGCATGGGTGTAATATCCGGGAGGTGTTGGGGTGGAAGTGGTCTTTGGATGAATGGAATTGAATATCCTCTGAATATGATTTGCAACCCACAACAATTGTCTGTAATCGACTCCCAGGCTGTTGGGTGTAGAGAAAGGCATCCCCCGACTGCCTCCAGAGACGAGCAGTCGGGCAGCCCTTCAGGGCTGCTGCACAGGTCTATCTGGGAAAGAATCCCTAGACCCCTGGTTTCTCAGACCCCCTCTACCACAAGGGTGGCACTTGTCATATCTCCCTCTGCCTCTGGTCAAGGGCAAATCCTGAGAGTCATGGGAATAGCTCTGAGACTACCAGAACCACAACTTCTTCGTCCCCCACTGATTTCGGGAGAAGGATTGTTGAGTAGTTGAGAAGCGGATCCTGATGGCAGACAGGGTCTTCCCGTCTTTCTCACTCTGGACCAACGTGTTTCTTACGGTCTTTCCAAAAAGAGTGGAACCATCATATGGGGTGTTAGTAAAGGACGCACTGAAGGGCTCCAAGAATGCACAAAGCTGGAGCCAGGCGTGATGCCTGATAGCAACGCCTGCACCGGCCGCTGTAACGGGGCCTTCAGCTGCGGACAGGAGTCGCAGAGAGGTTTTAGAAACTGAAGTGAGGGTGGCCATCCCGAAAGAGAACACCGTATGCTCCTCTGCCGACATGGACCCTGAGGCAGATTTAGTGACCTCCCTGATCAGGTCTCGATGAAGTCTGATCACATGTGCCATATAGTTCATCTCACATACAGCAAATGTGGCTGAAGCGTAGACCCGCTTTCCAAAACGGTCCATGGCATGGGACTCTTGGTCCGGCGGATGGACCGTAGAGCCCTCCTGAGCAAACTCTTTCTTGGTGGTTGCCGCCACCACCACCACCAAGGCATCAACTGGGGACCCCTTCGGCCAGTGCTGTTTGTCCACTGGTGCACTTAACACACTAACGAGGCTCCACCATATCGGGCTCTTTCCATGCCTGAGATGTCATTAGATCCACAAGTAGATCCACGGAAGGGGCACACAAAAGGTAGAGGGTCCTGTGCCAAATGCCTCCAGAAACACTGTCTCATCTGGGTTGGGTTTTTGGACAGACCCCCCCCCCCCCATGCTGGCAAAGGATTTACATGATGTCTCCAAAGGAGACATCTTCTGGGGATGACTGAGAGGAACCCTCCCCTTCCTCCAAATCAGGGTCTTTTGTGAGGGATTCTGGCAGAGAGTCCAAGTGCCTCCTTTTACATGTACGCTTTAGATGAACCTCCTCGGAGGGGTCTCTAGGGAGGACTCGGAAGCTGCTGGCTGTTCCCATGGGGGAATTTTCTGGGGTGGAGAGGCAACAGGCTGTCCCTGAGGGGGCAGGATGGCAGAAACTGGACCAGAAAAAGAGGAAGAGGAAGCCAGGATGGACTCTAAGGATGATAGCATCAAGGGTCTCAATGGAAAAGAGAGGTCCCTCTCCGCCACATCGAAAGAAGGAGAACAGATCCTGGAAGCTGTGGCTGAGGTTGGATCCATAGCTGTCTGCAACAATGAGTGAGCCGAAGCTGAGCCTCCTGGCGCCAAAAATCCAAGTGGCAGAGCCGACTCTGAAAGCCCCAGAGCAGACACCACCCCTTCGGATCCGGCACCAAGGCTACGGCTCTGAGCTTGTCGGAGCCAAGCCACTCAGTTCAACTGTCGGTGTCAAGGTACCATCGGCGTAAATCCCTCAACACTGAGAGGCCTTGGACCCAAGAACTCAGAAACCGGGGGTCAGATCGGAGAAGCCTGTCCCAAAGTCTATGTTTGTGCTTCTCTCCATACTCGGACCTCGCAGTGGGAGATTGACTCCCAGAGACCAGGGCAGAGGAAGCGGGTGTAGTAGTCGAGGTTGAAGCAGGGACCGCCGAGGTAGGAGGAGGAAGGAGGCTCCTGAGGATCAATTTGTTCCTTCTGTTGATCAATGCACGGGGGTTGAAACCTGTGCAGATTGAGCAGGAGGTCTCTAAGTGTGGTACACCCAAATACACCATGCACAGAGTGTGGCTGTCAGAAGAGGGAAGCTTCTGCCCACACCCTGTGCATTTCCTGAACCCTGGCCTTTTTCTTAATTAATTTATTTATTTATTTACAGATAGAGAGGACTGACACCTGAGCACAAGGGTAAGGGTACTACAGAAAGAAGAAAAGACACAGAAAAAAGAAGAAAAGTACAAATTTTTTAAAGAATTACTCACCAGGAACTGGAACGGACCACAATGCTAGCTTAGATATGCGACAAACGAGATCTGAAGGGAGTAGGAGGGAGACAGGGACATTATGGGTAGGGGGGAGCTTGCAGCTTGGATCCAATGCTGGAAAATTAGGCCGAGTTGGATCTGTCCCAGATCCGTGTCCCACAGGTTGAAGAGCAAATGAAAACAACTTCTTCAGATCATGATCAATAATCAGCTCTTTTTGGTACATTTCTAACGTATGCTTACTCATTCTATGTTCGGTTGTTGTACCAATGATACCATAATATCCAGCAATTGATCAGTCACTTCTTTTCGTTATGTACCATTTTGCATCCAGATTGTTTAATTTGTCTTTCTCCACTACAGAATCCACTTCTGTAGATTTACTCCTTGGGACAGATTCAATAAGGCCTACACTAAGTGTACACGGTATGTATTCAAGAACATTCTTATCACATTTTTTGTGATTTCTAGTCACTCAGAAAGATTACACTAAGTGTGCATGTAGTCTACATTTTCTGGTAACCTTTATGAATCCCTGTCAATATTTAAAGCTGCAAAAATATCCGTAGGAAAACTAAAATTAGGAGGAAGAAGGTGTGAGTCATGTCTGTTCACTCAGAACAGTGTACACACTTAGTGTAGGTGTTACTGAATCCCAGGGCTTGTTTTTAAAGAACACTATATTTATTATAAACTACTTAAGGCTTTTTCTAATACTGTAATTACAATTCTTTTTTAACATTGGTATTCAATTAATGTCTATTTGCATGTGTTGTTATTTCTGTATTGTATTTTCATTTGCTGTGGAGCTTTTCTCCCCGGGCCTCCATTGAAAAAGGGCCATCGGGCCAGTCTCGGACTTTCTCAATAAACAAATGTAAAATAAATAAAATATGTACTGCAGGACATACAGCTTACTTTAAGTTGCTCATCAGCACTTAAAACAATATATACTGATATATTACAGTAAGCACCATGCCAGACGAGATGGCCTGTTAAAAACTTTTCAGTACAGAATGTTTCACAAAGTGAGAACAGTTACAAATGCAACTCTCCTTTAGCTACCTCAGTGCTTCATATTTCAGCAACTGAGGCTGTGGTTATGCATGCACACCTCAGAAATATAAAAATTGCTGTTAGGGTGAAAGGGTAGTGAGTGTCATTTTAAATCTTTCTTGCACAGAAAGTAAGCAAGATATCTGCTGAAGGGCATGACACTAGGATCCTAACAAGTCAGGAAGACACTTGAACATTCTGTGGACCACAGACTTAGAGAAATATAATTTTCCAAGTCTATCTAGACCTAAACAGGCATGAGGTCCTAACAGCAGAAGAGGACAAAGAGGTAGTTACATAAGTATAGGATTCACCACCCCAAGCTCAGAATGCCCAATGAAGAAAAGAGGGATGGGCTGGGTGGGAGGTAGCCAGTACTGCAACACCACTCAAACATCTACTATTATGGTAAATTATTACACAGCTGTAGTATATTCTCTGCATACAACACTAATGCAGCAGAAAATACTATCAGTATAACTCCCAAAGTCAATAACAGTTGGGTTGGGTTGCAATAAGACCTGTAGAATGTCAGAAGGAAATCTAGCCCTTGCTTTGGAAGCACTGTCTAATCTACACTATTTGGAGAAAGTATGTACTGAAGACCAACTAACTGCCTGAAACAGAATAAGCATTGACCATTCACACACAAGAAAGCTGCATTATCCCTAGTGCCATGGGCCACATGACAAGAGTAGCAGAAGATATTATGGTAGGGCAATTACTTAGTTGCTTGGAAAAGTACAGTTTTGTACCTACCATAAATGTAGATGTTCGAGTGCTAATACAGCTGCAGTAATCACAGATGGGTTTTCAGCCGTCAGGCGGTCCCTCGGTCAGCCGAATTCCAAAGTCTTGGTCCGGCGTCGGTTGTCGTCGCTTACTCTTCTGACGTCAGTAAGGCCAGAGTATATAAGACACAGCCGACGCCATGTTCTTCAGTCTTTCTTGCCCCAGATGTCAGGTGCCCCCAAAAGGAAGGCAATACATAAATAAGGCTTATCTACATATGCAAGCAATGCAATGTAATGCAAAATCAGTGTAAGCAAGCAAATAAAACATAGCAGGATAACCCAGTCAGGTGGTATGAAGAGGTTGTTAGGTCCCATGCCTTTACCAAGTGGGGAAGGAGGGAGGGAAACCTGTACTGCAGCTGTATTAGCACTTCGAACATCTACATTTATGGTAGGTACAAAACTGTACTATGTTCATCGTGCATACAGCTGCAGTAATCACAGATGGGTAGAGTCCCAAAGCTATGCATAGGGTGGTAGGTACTATGAGGAACTGGGTTGAGCCAGAATGCCCTGCAAAACAGCAGTGGCAAAGCCTGCTCTTGTTCTGGAATATAAGGGTAGGTGGTAGTGTTTTGTGAAGGTATGTACAGAACTCCAAGTGGCTGCCTCCAAAATATCCTTAGTAGGAACGCCTCTGAGGAAGGCTGTAGAGGTGGCTGTGGCCCTGGTGGAGTGAGATCTGATACCAGTAGGGACAGATTTCCCATGACAGGAATAACAAAACCGTATGCAGTGGCCAATCCACTTGGAAATGGTCTGTTTGGTAACTGGTTTCCCTTGAGCCCCTACGCATAGGACACAAAAGTTGTTCTGATTTCCTGAAGGACTTTGTTCTGTCCAAATAATAACGTAGCTGCCTATGGATGTCTAAAGTGTGAAGCAGCCTCTCCCCTTTGTTTTGAGGGTTAGGATAAAAGGTAGGTAGGTGTATGGCTTGATTTAAGGCTACCCTGGATACCACTTTTGGCATAAAAGATGGGTTGGTGCGAAGGGAAACCCTGTCCTGATGGAAGATGAGGAAGGGCTGCACCGCCATGAGGGCCTGTAGTTCAGAAACCCTACGAGCTGAAGTGATGGCCAGAAGGAAAGCTGTTTTCCAGGACAAATGTTGCAGATCTGTTGAGGCAGCAGGTTCAAAGGGAGGCAATGTTAATTTTTCTAGTATGTCATTAAGGTCCCAGGCTGGTATTGGTTGCTTCCTTGGAGGTCTTATATTCTTAGCCCCTCTGAGGAACTGTCGTAAGAGTGGGTGAGAGAATAAAGGAGGATCCATGTTGAATTCTGCAGAAATGGCTGAGGCATGTATTTTTATGGAAGAAAATGAAAGTCCACTGTTCAGCAGTTCAGCTAGGTACTGTAAAACCTGAGGCAAGTTCAATTTGCTAGGGTCCTGGCCTCTTTTCTCATTCCAACAGCAAAACCACTTCCATTTTGCGGAGTAAGCTTTTCTAGTAGATGGTCTTCTGGCCTCCAAAATGACATCCTGCACCTCCTTGGAGAGTAGGGACTGTTGTGGTGTCAAGAAATTTTCCATGCAGCGAGGTTGAGTGCTTTCAGCTGACTGTGAAGAGTTTTGTAGCTGTTCTGAGTCAGTAGGAGAGGCATTAGAGGCAGGGACCAGGGAGGAGTATGTGTTAGGCTCCTCAGGAGTGGATACCAGTGTTGCCTTGGCCAATCTGGAGCAATCAGTATCATCCTCGGTTTGTCTGTTCTTGCTTTCAAAAGCACCTTGGGCAGAAGGGGCAGAGGTGGGAATGCATAAACTGTCCATGCTGTCCAACTGAATGAAAGGGAGTCCACTTTCCAGGCCTTTGGATGAAAGGTCCTTGAACAAAACCTTTTCAGTTGATGGTTCCTGTGGGAGGCAAAAAGATCTATGTCTGGCCTCCCCCACGCTTGGATTATCTCTGTAAACACCTGAGGATGTAACTTCCATTCGTGTGGATCTGTCATATTTCTGCTTAGAGTGTCTGCCAGTGTGTTTTCCAGTCCTGGCAAGTACTGTGCTTGAAGTTCGATTTGTCTTTCCAGAGCCAAGTTCCAAAGAGTCATGGCTAGTCTGCACAAGGGGTATGAATGTGTTCCTCCTTGTTTGTTTATGTACCACATTACTGTGGTGTTGTCTGTTCTTATCAGTAATTGTCCTGGATGCAGGAAGTCCTTGAAAGCTGTAATTGCATTTATTACTGCTAGCATTTCTTTGATTGATGTGAAGGTGCTTTTCCTTTTGGGACCATCTGCCCTGAATGCACCTGTCCTTCATGTGTGCCCCCAGGCGTAATCTGAGGCGTCTGTGGTTATGACTTGTTTTGCTTGAGGCTTGCAGAATGGAAGGCCTGTGTTTACTTGACATGCTTGGGCCCACCATAGAAATTCCTTTTGCAAACATGGAATTATTGGTATAATTGCTTCCAAACTGTGACTGGGTTGAGACCATAGATTTTTTAGGTACCACTGAAGTTTCCTCATATGCAGCTTTGCACATGGGATTAGAAGAATGCAAGATGCCATGAATCCCAGAGCCTGCAGGATTTTCCTTGCAGTAAGCCTGGTACTTTTGCTAGTGTTTTGAAGTACTGAGATAGTTGCCCTTGTTTTTCTGGCGTAAGATATGCCATCTGGGTGTTTGTGTCCAAGTTGGCACCCAGGAAGGTTATTTTCTGAGATGGTGTTAGTCTTGATTTCTCCTTGTTGATGATATATCCCAGAGAAAGCAGTAACCGTGTCACATATGCCAGATGTTCCAGTAGTATGCGTTTGCTGTCCGCTTGGATCAGGCAGTCGTCCAGATAAGGGTAAATTTGTATCCCTTGAAGTCTGCAGTAGGCAATCACTGATGCCAGGCACTTTGTGAATACTCTGGGTGCAGTAGATAAGCCAAAGGGCAATGCAGAGAATTGATGGTGGATTGAACCTGCAAGAAATCTGAGGTATCTTCTGCAGCTTTGTCTGATTGGGACATGCAGGTATGCCTCCTTGAGGTCCAATGTTACCAGCCAAAACTCCTTGCCCAGCATGGGAAGAAGTTGCTGTAATGTGAGCATCTTGAATTTTGGCACAGTAGGAATGTGTTTAGGATGGATAAGTCCAAAATGGGTCTCCAGTCGGTTCCTTTTCTTGGTACCAGAAAAAGTCTTGAATAAAAACCTTGACCTTGTTGGTGTGTAGGTACCTTTTGTATAGCTCTCATGTTTAGGAGCTTTGAAATTTGCAGTTGTGCCTCTGCCCTTTGATTTTGTGGCAGGTTTGGCATGCCTCTCATTTTTGGAAGAGTGTGAAATTGAAATTTGTAGCCTCTGTTTATAATGTCCAGTATCCATTTGTCTGTTGTGACAATATGCCAATTGCTTGCAAATAATGCTAGTTTCCCTCCCAAAGGTGCTGTCAGCTGAGACTTGCTTGGCATGGAAATGAGGGAGTCATTGGGTTTGCTTCCTGTATTGTTGTGCACTGTCTTCACCACCTCTTGGTGCTGGAGATTGCCATTGTCTGCCTCTATATGATCCTTGTGATTGCCCTCTGCCCTTGTGCGTCTGTATCTACCTCTTTGGGGCTTGTCAGTGGCTGGAAAGGACCAGTTTTTTGAAGGCCAATTTCTGCTAAAATGTAGTGGTTGGACCTGTAAGAAAGCCTTGACAGTTTGCATAGATTTGGCTTTTTCTTCCATTTTCCGTAGTATGTCCTCAGCATTAGTACCAAATAGTACATCCTTTTGTAAAGGAGCATCAAGAAGTTTAGCTTTCACATGATCAGGTAAAATTTGTTCCCTAAGCCAGGCATGTCTGCTAATGACTGATCCTGTAGCAGCCGCTCTACTGGAAGCCTCTAGGGCATCATAACCACATTGTAAGGTGTGTTTACCCACTTGCTCTGCACTATGCATCATATCCTGTAACTCTTTTAAATCTGGTTGTTCAGGTTGAGACATTTTGTTCCTTAATTGTGATAACAGGTACTGTTGATATTTAATCATATGAAACTGACAGTTTAAGGCCCTCATGGCTAGGGTGGCCGAGGTATATACCTTTTTACCCCACCTTTCTAGAGATCTGGATTCCCTTTCTGCAGGGAGTGGATTCTTGGCAGTGGAGGCCTTTAATCCCTTGGGGCCTTGTGAAATGGTTTCAGGGTCAGCATTATGGCCTTTGTAGAGAAATTGGTGAGAGCTGGGTACTCTGTAATACCTATCAGGTTTTACTGGTGCAGGAGGCAGAGAATCAGGGTTAAGGCAAGCCTCCGAATAGACATCATTCAGTACATCCAAAACAGGGGGTATAGCCAGAGGTCTGTGCTGAGGTAACCAAAGAAATTCCCTAAGTCTTTTCTTGGAATCTGAAAAGTCTTGGCCTTCCCAATGGAAGTGTTCCCTCAAAGTGTGCAAGGTTTCCCCAAAAGAAAAATCCTCAGGAGGGGATACAGAAGGAATGGACTGTTCTGCATCCGAATCCTCAAAAGGGGAGTAAGAGTGTTCCTCTGCATCAGAATGTTCTGATAAAATGGATCCCTGATCAGAAGAGGGAGATTCTTCCTCCACTCTGGGTCTCTTGTCAGGAGGGGGCTGAGAACCTCTGATAAGAGTAATTAAATCCTCAGCCATTTTAAGCATCTGTTTCTTAGGCATGGGTCCAGGAGAAGGGCCCTGTGCAACAGGCCTCGTGGGATGCCTGGCTGCTTTGGATTTAGTAAAAGCCTTTATTGAAAAAGAAGATGAGGGCCTAAATACACCATGGGTGGAGGTGGACCTGTCCACATTAGTAGGCTCGACATTAGCAGGGGCTTCGGTTGTAGTCTGGGAAAGGGCCGAGGACCCAGCGGTCTCAGGTACAGAGAACACCGCCAAAGGAGTGTCGTCGGTAGTCAGGGACTGCAAAGGCGTCTCGCTGAGAACCGGACCACGTGTAGCCTGTTTTGGCGTGGTGTCGGCGGGGACCACGGGTCTCGCGTGTCGGTCCTTTTCCTTGCGTTTTTTGGACAAAACGGTAGTCGGAGTGTCCGACGACATCTTATAATCAAAAGCTTTACCAAAGTAGTGTTGGGCGAACTCCGCCCGACGCTTGATAGTGCGTTTATTGAAGGTAGCGCAAAAGTGACAGCCCGAGACGTCGTGGTCTGGGCCCAAACAAGGTATGCAACGGGAATGGAAATCCTTATGCGGTATTTGCTTCCCACAAGAAATACAATTATTAACTTTTTCTGACATCGGTCTGAGGCAAGAAAAGTTTCCCCAACGGGGTACTTAGCTTTAAAGAAGACTTCGGTTCCAATTTTTTCGTAATTCAGGAGCTGGCCGACCGGCACTTGCGAACTGCTTCGGGCACCGCGCGGCAAAAAAGACTGAAGAACATGGCGTTGGCTGTGTCTTATATACTCTGGCCTTACTGACGTCAGAAGAGTAAGCGACGACAACCGACGCCGGACCAAGACTTTGGAATTCGGCCGACCAAGGGACCGCCTGACGGCTGAAAACCCATCTGTGATTACTGCAGCTGTATGCACGATGAACATCTGTTTTATCCTCCTTTCTGGATAAACAAAACAAGGACACACATGATTTGAGCTTCTGATACTCTTGATTTTATCTAGATAGAATCAGCTGTGTGCATGTGCAGTTAAGGAATGCAATATTATTTTCCCTTGTTCTATGAGTCTGGAAAGAAGAGAGGCAACTGAACAGTTTGCAGTTTGGTTAAGGAGGAATTCAGTCATGACTGTTAGCATAAAGGAGGGCCTGATTCAAAGGCTGACCTGTGATAAGTAAAACAGTTTTCCATGTTAGATAAATTAAGGGGAGATGAGGCAGCAAGTTGGAAAGGAGGTTGTGTCAGCTTTTCCAGGACAATTCAAGTCCCAGAAAGGAACAACACTCATTCTTGGTGGTATGAAATGTAGAACCCCCTTAAGAAAGCATTTGACAGATTACAGTAATGCAAAGGAGGCTACTGTAGTCATGAAAGCTGAAATATCTGACATTTACACCTTTCCAGAGATGTATGACATGCCTGAATTGAACACCTCACTTGCATACCACAAGATTAAAGATGCCAATGCAGTAAAAGGGTTGTCACTTCTTTTTCTGGCACTGGATGAAATGTCTCTGCCATTTGGTTAAGTAGGATTTCTCTGTGGCAGACTTCCTAGCATCCTTAATAAGAAGTTATGTCTTACCATAACGATCCATGTGAATTGTTCATCTCGCCTTTGTTCTTACACACGGGTTCGGAGCCGATCCTCGGCTCCGAGTCGGCCGCATCACTAGCTCGCATCTTCGAGAAAGCTCGAGGCACAGTAATATCCCATGATCCTCCGGTGTTAACCCTCAGATCTAGTTTGCTATACCAGAAGAATCCCTCTAGAAACATGTCTAAAAACCCTACTGCCAGGTAGAGGACAAAAGATGCCATTATTCATGTTAATAATATGACAACCATACCTAGAAAAGGCTGAAAAGGAATCTAATCAAAAAAACATTCTCCCAGACCGTAGGACGGGGGATGGAGGGGGGGAATGTAAGAACAAAGGCGAGATGAACAATTCACATGGATCGTTATGGTAAGACATAACTTCTTAATGTGAAATTGTTCAATCTCGCTGTTTGTTCTTACACACGGGTAGCGTCCCTAGCTCCTTTTTTCCCGGGTGGCTCAAGGGAGAACATTCCTGAGTACAGTGGAACCAAACGCCGCCCTGTCCCTGGAGTCCTTGCCTAGCTTGTAGTGGGCGATAAAGGTATGTGGTTTTGCCCAAGTTGCCGCTGCACAAATGGTATCTAAAGGCAAACGAGGGGTATGGGCTGAAGAAGTAGCAATCGCCCTTGTAGAATGAGCTCTGGGTTTGAAAGGAAGTTGTTGTTTGGATTCAGCATATACGAATTTTATGCAATCTGAGAGCCATTTGGATAAGGTAACCTTCGTTACTGCCTGTCCTTTTCTTTGGTCCGCATATGATACAAAAAGTTGATCCGACTTTCTGTATTCTTTTGTTCTATGTAAGTAAAATCTTAGTTGTCTGTGAACGTCTAACTTATGCAATGTGTATTCCAGCTTATTGGAATGATTTTTAAAGAAGGTAGGCAGTTCAATAGATTGGTTGATATTCTGAATCGAACAAATCTTCGGAAGAAAAGATGGATTGGTGCGCAAGGTTACTCTATCCGGATGAAAGTTCATGATAGATAAAGCCTGTAACTCTGAAACTCTTCTTGCTGAAGTGATGGTAACCAGAAAGAGTGTTTTCCACGAAAGCAATTTTAACGAAGTTGTGGTTGCTGGTTCAAAAGGGGGTAACATGAGTTGTGACAGCATGAGATTAAGATTCCAAGGTGCTATTGGATTACGAAAAGGAGGACGGAGATGAAAAGTACCTTTCATGAAGGCTTTACAAAGCCTGTGAGACATAAGAGAACCATCCTTACGGCCAGTATGAAAATTGGATATAGCGGCCAGTTGAACTCTTATAGTGGATGTTGATGCTCCTTCTTGAAAAAGAGAGGAAAGGAAATCTAGTATCTGGTGTATTGGGGCCCCGAATGGATCTACACCTTGTTTGGAGGCCCAGTGCACAAAACGGTTCCATTTGCTAATGTACAGTTTTCTTGTAGATGGTTTGTGAGAAGATACAATAATCTGTTGTACTGCAGGAGATAGTAACTCCGACCTGGCTAAGATGGGAAGCGGAGCAGCCAAGCTGTCAGTTTGAGGGACTTGAGGGAGGTGTGAGGAACTCCCGACGAGTGTGTCAACAGATCTGGTTCCGGGTCCAGAATCCATGGTTCCTCCACTTGATGGGATTGAAGGAAGGGAAACCAGATTTGACGAGGCCAGAATGGTGCTATCAGTATTATGGTCCTGTCCAGACATTTGGCTTTCTGCAAAAACCTGGGAATTAGCAGAAAAGGAGGAAAGGCAATAAAGGAGAACTGGGGGCCAATCGTATACCAGTGCGTCCCTGGGGACACCCCCTGGGGGGGTAACAGGGCAAAATAGCTTCTGCATTTGGCATTCAAAGGGGATGCAAACAGGTCGCAGCAAGGCTGGCCCCATCTGCGGAAGATCTCTTCCGCTACTTGACGTTTGAGGGACCACTCGTGAGGGAACAGGATGGCTCTGCTCAACCTGTCCGCGATTACATTGGAAATCCCCGGGATGTGCGTTGCTATCAGAAAGCGTCCGGTGGACTTTGCCCATTGCCAAATTCTGAGGGCCTCTCTGCATAACGGGTAAGATCTGGTTCCCCCTTGCTTGTTTATGTACCAGACTACTGACATGCTGTCTGTCTGAACTGTCGCTGTTCCCCGAGGTAAGGACTCGTGAAAGTGTTGCAACGCTAGAAACACTGCCCTCATCTGTAGAACACTGATGTGCAGATTGTACTCCAAGTTGGACCATTGACCTTGGACTGTTTGTCCCTGAAAGAATCCCCCCCACCCTATCAGGGAAGCGTCCGTGGTTAGAGTTGCTATCGGACTGGGTAATACAAAGGGTCGTCCTAGTGTTAGCTCTTGACTGTGTATCCACCACAAGAGATCCTTCTTGCAATAATTCGTGATCCAGATTTGGTGAGACAGTGGAAGTTGTAGATACGACCATTGGGCGAATAGCATCCATTGAAGAATCCTCATGTGCATTCTGCCTAAGGGAACTACCAGAAGGGATGCTGACATCAAGCCTAGCACTCTTAATACTTGTCGTGCTGAGACTCTGTTGTTCTGAAGAAGGAGCGAAATTTGGTGCCTGAGGTCTGACACCCTTGATGGGGGGAGAGCAACTTGAGCCACGGAGGTATCTAGCTGTGCTCCTATAAATAAGATACGCTGTGACGGCGATAAGACAGATTTTCCAAAATTCACCGTTATGCCTAGTGAAGAGCAAAGATTGATGGCGTAGTCCCTGGCTTGTAGCAGACGACACTTGGTGGTGGCGGAAAGGAGCCAGTCGTCTAGATAAGGAAACACCCGGAATCCCTTTCGTCTCAAGTGAGACGCTACTACTGCCATGCATTTGGTGAACACCCTGGGGGCTGAGGTGAGACCAAAGGGCAGAGCGCGAAACTGGAAATGACTGGCTCCCAGCCGGAAGCGCAAATGATCTCTGGACGCCCTGGCCATTTTATATGGTAGTATGCGTCTTTGAGATCTAAAGAGCACATCCAGTCGCCTTTTGCAGAAAAGGGAGGATTGACTGAAGCGTGACCATCCGGAACTTTTCCTTTTTTACAAAGGTATTTAACTTGCTGAGGTCTAGAATTGGCCTCCAGTCCCCTGTTTTCTTTGGAACTAAAAAGAACCTTGAGTAAGTTCCGGATCCTATTTGGTCCGCTGGGACTGGTTGGATGACTCTGTTTTCGAGCAACCTTTTTATTTCTATGGTTGCTTGATCTCGCAGACTGGGTGGAACATCTGGGAGTTTTTTGGAGTTTGGTGGTATTGTTATGAAGGGGATGTTGTAGCCTCTGGTAACTATGCTTTTTACCCAGTAATCTGATGTAAGATTTATCCAGGCCTCTGGGTATAAAGCTAAGCGACCCCCAAGCCTCCAGAGCAGGACAGTCGGGCCTGCACTCAGGAGTGCTGGAAGGGTTTTCCAGAGAACGTCTCTCTGTCACCCTGATTTTGTGGACCCCCTCTGCCGGCTGGGCGGCGTCTTCCATTTCTTCCCCCTCCTCTGCCTCTAGAGGGGGCATCACTTTGGGTGTGTTGAAAAGATCCATGAGTCTTTCGGAACCACATTTTTCCTCCTCGTTGCCCTTTAGGGTAGGGCCTAGATGGAACGGAAAAACGGACCCCTACGGCAGACAGGGTCTTCCCTTCTTGTTCACACCTTGTGAGAGTCTCCTTTACTTTGGGCCCAAACAGGGAGGCACCATCAAAGGGGGCATTGGCAAAAGAAGACTTAAAGGTTTCCGCAAAGGAGCATAAGCGCAACCAGGATTGTCTTCTCAGTGCAATCGCTGAAGCTGCCGCTCTACTCGATCCTTCGGCTGCATATGAAATCAGCCTCATGGACGAGTTGACTATGGAATTTAGGGTGTTATGTTGCGCTGTCACTTTATTGGCGACAGCAGCATCTGTGTGTCCCTGAAGAGTATCTCCTAACTCTTTAATGAGATCTCTTTGTAAACACGTAAAATGCGTAAGGTAGTTGAGCGATCGGATGGAAAAAGTCGCCGAACTAAATATGCGCTTCCCATATCTGTCCATTGTCCTAGAATCCTTATTAGGAGGATGGACAGAGGAAGATGATTCAGACATCTCTTTCTTAGTGGCCGCCGCCACCACCATAGTGTCTACGGGAATTCCTTTAGTAAGGTAGGCTTTATCTTGAGGAGCTGTCATATATTTGTTGGGTTTACGTGGGACTGGTTCCACTGTATCGGGTGTTTCCCAAGCCCTCTGAGCTACTAGGTCCATAAGATCGTCAAAGGGAGGAGTCACCCAGGAGGTAGAAGGTTGAGTCCCAAATGCCTTCAGTAAAACCGATTCATCCGCAGAAGGGGTAAGGGTTTGCCAGTCCCCTCTTTGCTTCAGGATTTCAAAATGTCTGCGAAGGAGACATCCTCAGAGGTGGACCTTGGGGACCCTTCTGCTTCATCTAAATCAGTATCAGATGTAAGAGATTCCTGAGGGGAATCTATGTGCCTCCTCTTGCACAGTCGTTTCCTCGGAACATCCTCAGTGGGAGCTTCTGGGGATGCATCTGAGGAACCAGAGTCTCCCTGTGGGGATTTCTGAGGCATTGGGTCTCGACGCTTGGTAGGTACCGAAGGTACAGAAGCAGAACGCGGACCTTTTGGGGAAGGAGATAAAGAAGCCGATGAAGTCAGTGTCTGATCCGACAAGACCTTCCTCATGATGTCAAAGGCACCGGTGCCCGACCGAAGACCCGACCGAAGAAGGAAGTCGTTTCTCGGATCGGAACCACGGGCTCCGACACGAGGACGGATCGAACTAATCTGAGCCGAGGCACCGAGGGAAGGGTCGGAACGAAACCTCGGTTCGACTATCCCCGGAACCCAGGAAAGGCGTTGGCTCGAGACTCTCCGGCTGGTTCGGGAGTCGAGGTCAACGGAGCCGATAGCACTACTGGAGGCTTCGGCACCGAGGGCTCTACAATCATCGGTTCTTCAACTCCTAACACCGATGACTCGACGGGTCTCGGAGGAGGAAGTGTCGAGGGAGTTGGAATGGCTTCGAGTTTCGAAACCAACTGGGATGAAACTTTGAGTAATTTTGAAAAAGCCGAGTTCTCCATAAGCTTCTGTACCACTCTGTCCACATCGGAGTCGGAGATGGGCCTCGAAGAACGGGTCGAAGGAATCAAAGCCGTCACCGAGCGAAGGATAGTAGATGGTGGTACCTCTGTTACCGGCTCCAAGACCTGAGCCTCGTGCAGAGATAAAGTCTCGACACTCGGCCCCGAAGTCATAGGAGCCGGTGTCCGAATTTGAAAAGAAGTGCTCGGAGACGATGACTTGGGCTCCGACACTCTTGAAGACTTCGATCCCTTCGAAGACTTCGAAACCTGTTCAGCCTTGTCTAGGGCTTCCTGAAATTCAGGTTTGATTAGACCTCTGTCCACTAACTTCCTGCGTCTTTCCATCATGACCCTCCCACTAAAGGAATGACAGATAGAACAGTCTTCCTGCAAGTGGAGAGGGCCAAGACAGTAGACGCAGGAAGAATGGTTGTCAGTAATAGACATATTTTGTCCACACTGACACCTCTTGAAACCACTTTTCATCTTTTCTGACATTACTATAGAAGAAAAAATTTACAACTACCAAAAACCAGTCTAATGTATGTAAATATATATATAAAAGTTTAACAAACACACCACAGCACACTGATATATATAAATTGAAATAAACAGAAAAAGGTTAACTTTCTTCAAAAAATTGTTACAGACAAAAAAAAAATGGCCTAAGGCCCTTACTAATTTTTAAAGGTAAAATCTACCTAACTAGTTCACACAATTATCTATCTATATATATATATATATATATATATATATATATATATAAGCTATTAATTATAAGAAAAAATATCACTAAAATTATCAAGAGATATAGCAAAAATAGTAAAAAGTTGTACTGGCCCGAGCCTCACGAAGTGATCTGCTGCTAGCGGCAAACTAGATCTGAGGGTTAACACCGGAGGATCATGGGATATTACTGTGCCTCGAGCTTTCTCGAAGATGCGAGCTAGTTATGCGGCCGACTCGGAGCCGAGGATCGACTCCGAACCCGTGTGTAAGAACAAACGGCGAGATTGAACAATTTCACATTGGTAGTCAGAACTTCCTCAGTGAACTGGTGACTAAATAAGAGTCAGATCATCCAAGCAGTTAGCTACAGAATCTAGAGGATGGATTTATTTGGGACCCTTTGTCCAGAATGAAAAGGTCCAATTGCAAAGGCAGCAGAAAAGATTTCAACCAGGACATCTGAATGAGGCAGAAAAAAAACAGTGCTGTCTGGGATAAAAGCAGACCTCCGTGTACCTATTCACAGGAGCCACAGATGTTTTCTCAGAGCACTGTCTAGTCTACAGTGTTTTGCGAAAGTATGGACTGAAGACCAAACAGATGACTGAAACAGACTGAGCAGTGACCCTTTCCACCCAAGAAGCTGCAGTGGCTGCAGTATCCCAAATGTAGCAGGCAAGTTCCCTTTATTATCTAAGCACTGGGGAGTGAAAAAACGGTTTAAGTGACTGCGCAATCTTCTACCTTTCCTACATCCTTTTGGATATTACTGTATAGGGGGTTCCCAAAGAGCAGATCCTTGAAAGGGGTGCATTAAACAGCTGCATTTTGACATTCTCTGACATGGGCTGTAGTCTCAGGCACATCTGCTAATTACAGATCCCACAGTTGCCACCTTGGATGCCACAGCAACAGCATTACAACTACACCTGGTAGAGTGAAGTCCAATGATTTCACCCACAGATCCACATCAGATACCTCCCCCTTTTCATCTCGTCAAGATCATCAATCTGAAACTTAGTAATATTTTTGAGAGTTAATGGCTCTGGTGGCCAGCATGGCAGCAGGCTATATTTTCTTTCCAAAAAGATACAGCACTCTGTTTTCCTTGTCACTGAGAAGAATACTGGCAGCAAGAAATAATTCTGATCTCTTTTCTAGATCCCTTCTGAATATGCCACTGGAATTTTTTTTTTTTTTTTTTTTTTACAGAAAAGATTTGGACTTCTGGGTCCTGAAAAACCTATCACAGTTTTACAGGCAGGGGACTGAGTGTCCTGTTCCTCACAAGATGTTAGAAGGCATCTTCTAGAACTCCCTTGACTTGTGGAACTACTACAGTTTATAGATATTCAGGCCACAAGGTCTAAATAAATACATTTTCTGGACATCTGATTCTTCTCTGGTTTTATGTCTGAAATGATCTTTCATCCTTCAACTGTGTATCCAAATAATGGGAATACATCTGGAAGAATAAGTCAAGTGGATCTTTTTTCACTCCCTAAGGGCTTATTTCTTTCTGGGGAGTTTTTTCTCTCTCTCTAATACCAGAGGGAACTACAGACACTGAAGGTTGACCTGCACTTGTCTGCTGGTTCTTGCAGGATGTGAAGGAATTCTTGAGTGAGAGTGAAGAAGATCCATACCTGGTGGATCGCCTGGGCAGGGGTGGGAACAGAGGACCTACCAGTTACCCGAGGCCCATGTAACTGCAGCTTACTTATGGCATATACCTTATAGCTGAGCTTTTCTGTCCTCTTGACTGGGGCAGCTGCCCTAGAGGCCTGGCCTGGATACAGGTATCCCAGACCTTCACTTCTTGACTAGAGGTGTTCCCGCCCAATTCAAATTTAGAGGATGAGCATCCTACACTTCAGAAATTATGGAAGCAGAGTTAGCAATGGACATCATTGGTGAGGCACTAGGTCTAACTTAGATACGTCTTGAAATGCAGGCATGATGGTTTCCAATGGGGCTTTGTCAGAGGCCTCAAATACCCGAGATGCATGGGCAGGGGATTAAAAAAGCATCTCATGAAGATTCATATCCTCAAGCTGAACAGGAATGTCACACACCACAGTCACAAGCCTCACCCTATCTAAATAGTTTTGCAGGGAATACTTCCTTCTTATAAGCAAGTGTTTTAGGAGTAAAGTCTTAATGAACCTTAGTTTTCAACATAAGTCCTAAGCAGAATATTCAAAAGCTATGAAAATCTGTATACAAATTTGCTTACCATACGAGTATGTCTTCTTTCTTAAGAGTGGAAATACCTAAATTATAATCAGTCATCTGACTCTATTCATAAAACTAAATAAGATGACGGACAAGAAACAAGAACACGTCTCCAGTGGAGTACTTATCTGAACTTAGCTCCACAGCAGGCTACATGTTGCCACACTATGAATGCTATGGAACAATACATGTGCTGTGGACTATATCAAGAAAGATCTAAAATTGTGCATGTGAATGCTTGCTTTACATAGGAAATATCTTGATGTCCATAAGGAATGGACATCTGACCAGCCTCGATGCTGAGCTTTGGAAGTCATGGCCAGACACTGTTGAAATCCCAGTGATAAGTTCAACTGCAACAGTGATCCATATAAAGAACATTTTCTATCAGGGTCCTTTGTTTGCAAACTGCGTTTGCACTTAGTCAGATACAAGAATCAGTAACTAGACAGAAGGCAAGAAAAAGATAAAAGCAGTAGTAGTAAAGAATAGTTGTGTAAAATCTTAACATAACCATAGATGTCCTTCTCTTCCATGTTGCAGTATTCATAACCTTTGAGTTAACATCTGCCTAGTGACCTGAACATCCAGTCAGTGTACAAAAGCTTTAGTCACTGCAAGGTACTTGGACATCTGATGTTGGCCGTAAGGTATGTGGGCCATAAAAATGACGTTTGCACGTACCTTCCTCAGAAATGAATGCCCCAGTCAGATCACAGTCCAGGATAGCTGCACAAGTCCTGAATCATCCAGCAAACCTTTTCTCTTTTCCGGGGGGGGGGGGGGTTAGGCGGGTGGGACAGAATACTGCAACATGGAAGAGAAAGACATCTATGGTTATGGTAAGATTTTACAAAACTACTCTATGTCCTTCTATTCTCATGTTGCAGTATTCATAACCTTTGGGTGAGTGCCACAGTTCAAAGGGAAGATGAAGAGGGCAGTTTGGAACTATTTTCCAAAAATCCATGCTGGACTGCCCTAGCAAAACCTGCTCCGGACCTGGAGATGTGGTCCAGTTTGTAGTGCTTGGTGAAGGTATAGACAGATGTCCAGGTAGCTGCTTCTAGAGTAGAAGCAGTGTCCATCCCCTTGAAAAATGCTCCAGAGAAGGCCATGGCCCTAGTGGAATGGGCTTCTATGTTAGAGTCCACATGTTTGCCATGGTAGGTATAACAAAAGGAGATGGCTTTGGAAATCCAGGTAGAAAGAGAGTCTGCTTTGTCACAGCTTTTCCCACAGCCCTGGGATGAAAGAAGACAAGCAGCTGCTCTGATCTCCTAAGTGATTTGGTCTTGTCTAAATAGAATCTTAATCATCTGTGAACATCAAGGGAATGCAGGAATCTCTCACTGTCATTTTGCCATTGTGAGAAAAAGGTGAGGAGGTGGATACATTGGTTCAGGGATAATTCGTTGACCACCTCAGGCATAAAGGACGGGTTAGTCCATAGGGTTACCCTATCCTTGTGGAAGATTAAAAAGGTTGGGGTGACCATGAGGGCCTACAGCTCTGACACTCTCCTGGCTGATATCAGGGCCACCATAAGCACAGTTTTCCAAGTGCAATTCTTTAGAGAGGCTGTAGCTGCTGGCTCAAATGGGGCAACAGTGAGCTTCTCTAACACATAGTTCAGGTCCCAGGGCAGAGGAACTGGCCTCGTAGGGGGTCTGAGATGAAGAACTCCTTTTGGGAATAACTTCACTTGAAGTCTAGAAGAAAAAGGAGGGTCAAGAGGCAAACAAGCAGAAATAGCAGTAAGGTGAGCCTTTAACAGAGGAATATGACAACCCTGCCTGCAACAATTCACACAGATAAGCCAGCACTAAGCAAACTTCTCCATGAAATGGGTCTAGCTGTCTTTTTAGACACCAAATGGAGAACCTTTTCTGTTTGGACAGATAGGATCAACTAGTACTGGGTTTCCTGACCTCCTGTAGGACATTTATCATGTCCTCAGAGTAGAGGTGTCTGAAAGAGATCAAAACTCAATCACCCACAGGGTTAGGCTCAGAGCGTCCAAGTGGGGATGGATTAGGGACCCAGTGCTATCTTGGCCAAAAGCGAGTCACCAACAAGATTTTTGGTTTGCCCTGCTGAATTTTCATTAGGACTTTTTGTATGAGTGGGAAGGTGGGAAATGCGTACAGAAAGATCCCCTTCCTTGAGATAGAGAAGGCATCGGTCACCCTCTCCAGGGGGATGGGTGCCCTGGTACAAAACCGTGGAAGTTGTCTGTTCAAAGGGGAGTAAAACAGATCTATATTTGGTGCACCTTACCTGTGGACTACAGCCAGAAACATCCCTGTATAGCATCCATTTGTGGGATTGTGACATGGACCTGCTCAATATGTCTGCCCGAGTGTTCTGAGGGGATATAGACAGCCTGCAGAGTGACTCCATGTTGGACTGCCAATTCCCAAGCCTGGAGTGCAAGTCTGCATAGCAAGTATGATCTTGCCCACCCCGTTTCTTCACACACCAAAGAACAATTGTGGTGTCCGTGAACAACTTTATAGGTCCTTGCTTCAGAATATTTTGGAAGGCCCTCAGTGCACAGATGAAAGCCCTCTCTCTCTGATGTTGATGTGCTCCCTCTTGCAGGGGTCTGTCCATGCACCTTCAAACTGCCCATAGCAGCTCCCTAACCCAGGTCTGAAGCATCTGTGTACATTTCCTGGACTGGACTTAAGGGTCATAAGGGAAGTCCTGGGATCAGAGAGACTTGATCCACCCACCACCAAAGGATCTCCTTCCTTAGGCAAAGTAGGAAGGGAATGGAGTGGTCCAAGGGGTAAGAGTGTTGGGTCCATGTGGACCTCAGGTACCACTGAAATTTCCTCATGTGGAGTGTTGCCAGTTGCAACATGGGGATTGTAGAAGCTATATGCCCTAAGAGTATGAGGTATTCCTTTGCTCTCAATGCAGGGGTGTGGATGACAGACAGTAGGTATTCCTTCAAGCTTTTCTCCTTTTGGGGTGAGAAGAATGCCATTATAACATCTGCCCTGATTCTGCATCCAGGAAGACTTGGTCCTGGGAGGGGTTTAGGCTGGATTTGGGGAAGCTGATGGTAAAACCCATAGACTGCAGAAGAGAAATGACTGTCTGGAGATGGTTCTGGAGGGTACTGTAACAATCTGCCTGATCACTGAACTATAAAACAGTCTGGTAGCTGAAACTTCCAGTTCAGTTCATCAAAAAGAATTCAAAGATGTGAATGATAAAATACAGAAAGTACAAAACGTACTTGAATGCAAGAAACGTAAACTATCGAGGGATATGAGAGACTTTGAGAAAGTACAGTTGTGTACCTACCATAAATGTAGATGTTCGAGTGTATTCACTGTTGCAGTCATTACACCTGGGTTATCCTGCTGGCAGGCCACCCGCAGTCGGCCAGAGTTCCAAAGTCTAGGTCCGGTGTCGGTTGCTGTCGCCTCTTCCCTGACATCAGTGCTCCAGGGGTATAAAAGATGCAACCGACGCCATTTTCTTCAGTTTTTCTTGCCCCAGATGTCAGGTGCCCCCAGATAGGACGGCTGAAAATAAAAATTATGCCAAAAAGCATACATGTACTAAAATAAACATTTCCTTCATCTACAAGCAAATACACCACATAGGTTGTATAGAGCTGAGAAGTACAGAAAAGTCCCAGCAATTAAAAGGGGGATGGTGGGTGGGTAACCTGGACTACAACAGTGAATATACTCTAACATCTACATTTATGGTAGGTACACAACTGTACTATGTTCATCGTGTTTCACTGTTGCAGTCATTACACTTGGGTTGAATCCCAAAGCTGAGGTTGGGTGGCTGGGCCTAAATAGGATTAGGAGAGGCTACCAGGCCCTGCAGAACTGCAGTGGCAAAGCCTGCTCTGGATTTAGAGTAGAGAGGTAAGTGGTAGTGCTTGGTGAAAGTGTGCACTGAACTCCAGGTTGCAGCTTCTAAAATGTCTTTGGTTGGTACTCCTCTGAGAAAGGCTGCTGAAGTGGCTGCTGCTCTGGTAGAATGTGGCCTAATTCCCTTAGGTACTGATTTGCCATGTTGTGCATAACAGAAGCGAATGCAGTGTCCTATCCATTTTGAAATTGTCTGCTTTGAGATTGGCTTTCCTTGTGATCCTGCAGCATAGGCTACAAACAGTTGCTCAGTTTTTCTGAAAGCTTTTGTTTTGTCCAAGTAGAATCGTAGCTGTCTGTGTACGTCCAAAGCGTGTAGAAGTCTCTCCCCTTTATTCTGGGGATGTGTATAGAAATTTGGGAAATGAATGGTTTGGTTAAGAGCCACATTGGAATCCACCTTTGGCATGAATGTTGGGTTTGTCCTTAGAGAGAACCTGTCCTGGTGAAAAATGATGAAAGGTTCCACTGCCATTAATGCCTGTAACTCTGAGACTCTTCTTGCTGAAGTTATTGCTAGGAGCAGAGCAGTTTTCCATGATAAGAATTTTATATCAGCTGTGCTGGCTGGTTCAAAAGGAGGCAGTGTGAGCTTTTCTAAAACAAAATTCAGATCCCAAGTAGGTATTGGTGCTCTCCTTGGGGGTCTTATGTTTTTTGCACCTCTGAGGTACTGTCTTAGTAGTGGATGTGAAAAAATAGGAGGTTCGGTATTGTAATGAGCTGAAATGGCAGAGGCATGGATCTTAATAGATGAGAAAGATAGGCCTTTGTCCAGCATCTCAGTTAGGTATTGTAAAATCTGAGGTATATTTGGAACAAGTGGTTCGAGCCCTTGTGCCTGGTTCCAAGCACAGAATCTCTTCCATTTTTCTGCATAAGATTTCCTTGTGCTGGGCCTCCTGGCTTCTAAAATGACATCCATAACAGCTTTAGAGAGAGGTGTGGTCTGAGAGGCTATATTATCTGCCATGCAGCCAGATTGAAGGTTCTGAGTTGACTGTGCAGAATCTGATTGTGTTGTTGAGTCAGAAGATGAGGAATTTGAGGTAAAGGCCAGGCTGGGCCTTGAGACAAGCTCTTTAGGATTGGGTACCAGTGCTGGCGTGGCCAGTCTGGGGCAATCAGGATCATTTTTGGCTTCTCTTATCTGACTTTTAGGAGCAACTTGGGAAGAAGAGGCAGTGGAGGGAAGGCATAAACTGTCAGGGTTTTCCAGCTGAATGATAGAGCATCCAATTTCCACGCATGTGAGTGATAAGTTCTTGTGCAGAATTTCTGTAGTTGGCGGTTGTGAGGGGAGGCAAAAAGATCTATGTCTGGGCGTCCCCATTTCCTTGTTATCATGCTGAAGACTTGTGGATTTAGTTTCCATTCATGAGGATCCATGAGATTCCTACTGAGTTAGTCTGCCAGTGTATTTTTCATTCCTGGCAGGAATTGCGCCTGCAGATGTACTTGATAGGACAGTGTTGTGTTCCACAAAGTCATGGCTTGCCTGCAGAGGGGGTAGGAATGTGTGCCCCCTTGCTTGTTTATGCACCACATAACTGTGGTATTGTCCGTCTTTATTAATAGTTGTCCTGGATGTAGTAGGTCCTTGAAAGCTGTCAGGGCATTCTGTACAGCTAGCATCTCTTTTTGATTGATGTGAAGATGCATTTGTTCCTTGGGCCACATGCACTGAATACATTTTCCTGCCATATGTACCCCCCAGGCATAATCCGATGCATCCAATGTTACTGTCTGCCTGGCTGTGGGTAAGGTGAAAGGCTGTCCCTTGTGGTGACAGGCCTGGGACCACCATCGAAACTCCTGTTGTAGGCAGGGAATTAAAGTTATTATTGTTTCCAGGCTGTGGCAATGTTGAGTCCAAACACTTTTTAGATACCATTATAGTTTCCTCATATGCAGTCTTGCATATGGAATTAGTAGAATGCAGGACGCCATGAAGCCCAGGGCCTGCAGCATTTTTCTTGCAGGGAGCTGGGTCTTTGGTTGCCATCATTTGAAAGTAATGAGTCAGTTGTCTTTGCTTGTCTGGCGTGAGATAAGCCATCTGGGCAGTTGTATTTAAGCTTGCACCCAGGAATATTATCTCTTGAGAGGGCAGTAGTTTTGATTTCTTTTCGTTTACTGTGTACCCTAGGCAAATTAGTAATCTTTTTACAAACGCCAGATGTTTTAGAAGAATGTCCTTGCTCTCTGCTTGAATAAGGCAGTCGTCCAAGTAGGGATATATTTGAATTACTCTTTGTCTGCAAAATGCAATTACTGGTGCCAGGCATTTTCTGAAGACCCTGGGCGCAGTAGATAAGCCAAAGGGCAGTGCAGAGAATTGGTAATGCATTGAGCCAGCTATGAATCTGAGGTATCTTCTGCAAGACTGTCTGATTGGGATATGCAGGTATGCCTCCTTGAGGTCCAAAGTAACTAGCCAAGCCTTCTTGCCCAGCATGGGTAGAAGTTGCTGCAGTGTTAACATTTTGAATTTTGGAACATCCAGGAAAGTATTTAGGATTGATAAGTCCAGTATTGGTCTCCAGGCTTTGCCCTTTCTGGGTACTAGGAAAAGTATTGAGTAAAATCCTTGTCCCTGTTCTTGCTGTGGTACTCTTTGAATAGCTCAGAGAGCAGCAATTTGTTTTTGTGCCTCTGCCCATTGGTTTTGTGGCAGGTCCGGCATACCTTTTGATTTTGGAAGGGTGTGAAAGTGGAACCTGTAACCCTGAGAAACAATATTCAGTACCCATTTGTCCTGGGTAATTGTGTGCCAATTTTGTGAGAAAAGTGCTAGCTTTCCCCCTAGGGGTGCTGCCAAAAGTAAGTGCTTGGCATTTGTAGAGGGAAGTCATTGGGACTGTTTCCTTTAAGGTTGTGATTTTTCTTCTCCTCCTTTGAGGGCTGAAGCACCCCATTGTTTAGGTCTGTAGGAGACTTGAGGCTGAGATCTGCCTCTTGGGCGTCTGTATCTGCCTCTTTGTGGCCTGTCTGACACCGGAAAGGACCAATTTTTGAAAGCCAGTTTCTGCTAAACGTACGTGGTTGAACCTGTAAGAAATCCTTTACTGTCTGCATTGATTTTGCTTTATCCTCCATTTTCTTTAACACCTCTTCTGCCTTAACACCAAACTAAGTATCATGCTGTAGTGGTGCATCCAATAATTTTACTAACATGTTCAGGTAAACTTTGTTCTTTCAACCAAGCATGCCTTCGAATGACAGAGCCTGTAACTGCGGCTCTACATGAAGCCTCTAATGAATCAAAACCACATTGCAGAGTATGCTTTCCCCACTTGTTCAGCTGCATGCAATAAATCCTGCATTTCCTTACTGTCAGAACTTTCTGAGTTTGTAAGCATTTTCTGTTTAAACAAAGACATGAGGTACTGTTGATTTTTAAGCATGTGAAACTGGCAGTTTAAAGCCCTTACAGCTAAAGTAGCAGAAGGACTTTTTTCTCCCATCTATCCAGAGCTCTGGAATCCCTATCAGAGGGGACAGGGTTTTTTAGCAGTGGAAGCCTCAACCCCTTTGGGACCCTGAGAAATTGTTTCTGGGTCCGCAGCAGGGTTTTTGTAAATAAATTTATGAGAGTCAGGGACCCTGTAGTACCTGTCTGGCTTGACTGGTGCAGGGGGTAAAGAATCAGGAGACAGACTGGATTCAGAGAAAACATTATCAACAATATCAAGCACAGGGGGGATAGCCAGGGGCCTGTGCTGAGGCAATAAAAGAAAGTCTCTGAGCCTTTTCTTGGATTCTGAGTAATCCTGGCTCTCCCAATGGAAATGCTCCCTCATGGTGTGCAGGGTTTTCCCAAAAGAACAATCCTCAGGCAGAGAGGCTGAAGGTATAGATTCTTCTGCATCAGAGTCCTCATAAGGAGGGAGAGAATATCCCTGATCTGAAGAGGAATCAGAGGAAATAGAAACCTGGTCAGAGGAATCATAGTCAGTGTCTTGCCTAGGCCTTTTATCAGGAGGGGGATGGGAATCCCTGATCAAAGTAATTAGGTCTTTGGCCACTTTAAGCATCTGTTTCTTTGGCATGGATGACTGTCCAGGAGAATGCTGTACTTGTTTCCTTGTCTTTAACGGTGTTTTTGACTTTGCCTTGGCTGCTGCAGTGGACTTAATAGTAAGCTGTGAAGGTCTGAAAACACCATCAGAAGCCGATGCCTGCTCAGCGGCTCCGGACCCAACTGAGGGAATAGTTTCCACAGGCCCAATACCTTGAGTTTCCAGAGGCCTAGGTGTCTCCACGTGGGAGTCGGATACGGCTTGTGGCTTTGAGGTAGCGGGTGTCAGGGGCTGCGAAAGCACCTCACTGAGAACCGGCGAACCGGCGACTGGCCTAGAAGAGGCTTCGTTGTCGGTTTTGGACCTCGAATGCCTGTCTTATTCTTTGTCTTTGCGGTTTTTTATGAATTCCGGTCGTCGGTTGTTCCGACGGCATTGTGTAGTTAAACCTTCGGTCAAAGTAATGTAAAGCAAAATCAAACCGACGCTTAATAGTGCGTTTGTTGAATCTAGCACAAAACTGACAACTAGTAACGTCGTGGTCAGGGCCTAGGCAAGGAATACAGTAAGAGTGAAAGTCCTTATGAGGTATTTGCTTCCCACAAGAAATACAATTGTTAACTTTTACTGACATCAGTCTGGAGTAAGAAAAAGTTTCCCCAATGGGGTACTTAGCTTTATTGAAGACTTCGGTTCTGAAACTCGATTTTGAAAATCTCAGGAGACGGCCGACCGGCACTTGCGAACTGCTTTTGCTTCGGGCACCGCGCAGCAAGAAACACTGAAGAAAATGGCGTCGGTTGCATCTTTTATACCCCTGGCGCACTGACGTCAGGGAAGAGGCGACAGCAACTGACGCCGGACCTAAACTTTGGAACTCTGGCCGACTGCGGGTGGCCTGCCAGCAGGATAACCCAAGTGTAATGACTGCAACAGTGAAACATGATGAACATCAATGTGGTCTACTCCTGGCAACGTAAGGAACGTTTCAACAGATCGAGATCAAGAATGTGCATGCCTGGGAACATCAATGAATCCTCGTTTTCATCTGTGGACACCAGCAGCAGCCAGAAGAGCGTTACACTTAAAGAAACACATGCGGAAGGATCCTTAGAGAGGCATGAACAGCCAAAAAAACGTGCAAGGCTCCATTCAAGCATCATAACAGATGCAAACGAGATCGAAGAAAGCAAAAGGGAAATACAACAACAGCAGCAGCAGCAGCAGGTCGAAGTAAGACTTTCTGTTAATTTATGTAAAATGACTGAAAATGAAAACCATTTCTCTATTAACCCAATATCGTCCCTTGTACAACAAAATTCCGCCAAGCATAACTGCCACTCAGCTTCCCCTTTTTCAACAAAGTTCTTATAATTTCCTTCCCAGGAGGAAGCCGAGTGGCAGTTACACTTGGGCTTCATATATTTCACCAGTTCTGAAAGATAATGTCAACATTAAATGTTTTTTACAGGACAAGAAAGTGACTATTAGAAGTTAGTAGTTTTTAGAGTTTCATGAAGCTGCTATTGTGTATAAATATACATTTTTTAAGACTTTACTGTGTTTTATTGATGTAATGTGCTTATTGGTTCAAAGTTAATTGGACTGACTATTTAAATGCTGATGATTTTAACAGTGGTGTTTCTGAGGAAGTCTTTGTAATGAATAGTGACTATTAACAGTTAACTATGCTAAAAACTGGACATTTGGAATCTGCCTCTGTGTTTTGGTGGTGTATTTTCAAGTTTTTTGTTACTGGATTTTCACCAAAGCCAGGAAGTAGCTGTTTTGGGTTTATATTAGATTACTGAATGCTTAAAAAAGCGAACAGTGACTAATCGACCCTATGTAAGCGAAAGCTTACAATGTTGAAGTGTCAGTCAGAACAGCGATTTTTTTTCCAAGGGAAAAAAAAATCGCTGTTCCAACAACAAAAAAAAAATTTCAAACATTACACTACGTGTGGAGCTTCGCCCCCCACAACCCCCAACTTAAATATACCAACTCCAAGACCGCGCTACAGTGCCGAAAACAGCAAAGTACCGAAGCGGCCAGGGAAAGAATTTGCTTAACAGCCGCTTCGATATTTTGCATTTTCAGCCTTTTCAGTTCAACCATGATGCATTCGAAAGAATGCGTCTTCGGTCTTGTAATATAGACCCACTGTTTTGTGGTTTAGGTGTAAAAAGAAAAAATCAAGTATTGAGGCTACAGCAGGAAAGCTAGATTAATACAAAAATAAATAAAATGGTGACAGGAAGTATACGTATTCCAAAGCGTAATCATACAATATGCATGTATCTAAGAAACCAGACAAACACATCCGACATTCTCTCACCTTTACCTGCTCTATATGGCTTGGCTGGATTCACTGGCATAGTGGCTAAAGAAACAGGATACACGTGCTACAAAAGAAACAGAAAAAAGTGTAAGCTTAAGTAGGCAAGCCTAAAATTAAGTTAGGCTTAAAGATAATAGAACTAAAAATGTGTTTCATTATCAGTTAAACTGGCATTATTTCCAGCATTTCTACCTCATCAACATGGTATAAACAGTACATGGGTTCTTGGGAAAAAAAATGTACATTATTTTTGCTTGTTTAGCAGGTGAACCCACTCATTAAGCACCTCTTTTCAACAGCAATCCAATTCTTCCAGAGAAGCAAAGTACAGTTTTGTACCTACCATAAATGTAGATGTCCGAGAGGAATGCATCTGCAGTCTTTACAAATGGGTTGCCCTGTCGTCAGGCAGCCCTTCGGTCGTCCGGATTCCAAAGTCTGGGTCTGGCTTCGGCTGGTGTCGCACTTCACCAGACGTCATTGCGGCAGTCATTCGGGTATAAAGGCATCAGCCGACGCCATTTTCCTCAGTGTTTCTTGCCCCAGATGCCAGGTGCCCTCTTGGATGGCTAAATTTGGATAAATGCCAAAGTTTCCAAATAGTAGAGAGCAAACACACAAAATAAGCATGTATGTACATATATACAAACAAATACACCATAATAGATCCCCCCCAAGCTAGCTGAAGATTGGTAAGTACCCTAGGAGCACCTCAGAGGGGAAGGAGGGTGGGTAATCCTGACTGCAGATGCATTCCTCTCGGACATCTACATTTATGGTAGGTACAAAACTGTACTATGTCCTTCAAGGATGCATCTGCAGTCTTTACAAATGGGTAGAATACCATAGCTAGACTAGGGGAGGAGGAAATGACAATAGATTATGGTGTAGTCAGCATCCCTTGCAAAACAGCAGTGGCAAAACCAGCACGGGATCTAGAGTATAGAGGTAAATTATAATGCTTGGCAAATGTATGCACGGAGGTCCAAGTAGCAGCCTCTATAATGTCCTTGGTAGCCACTCCTCGTAAGAAAGCTGTGGTAGTGGCTGTAGCCCTTGTGGAGTGAGGCCTGATGTTCTCTGGAGTTTTCTTTCCATGGTAGGAGTAACAAAATCTAATGCAATTTCCTATCCATTTGGAGATTGTCTGTTTAGAAATTGGTTTTCCTTCCTTTCCTGTTGCATATGCTACCAGAAGCTGGTCAGTTTTTCTATTGTTTTTTGTCCTGTCCAGGTAGTAGCGTAATTGTCTGTGTACATCCAAGGTATGCAAGAGCTTTTCTCTCCTGTTCTGTGGATTGGGGAAGAATGTAGGAAGGTGGATAGCCTGATTTAAAGAGACTCTGGATACCACCTTAGGCATAAATGTAGGATTTGTTCTCAAGGACACTCTATCTTGATGGAAGATCAGGAAGGGTTGTACTGCCATTAATGCCTGTAGTTCAGAGACCCTTCTTGCTGAAGTTATTGCCAGCAGGAAAGCAGTCTTCCAGGATAAGTATTGCAATTCTGCTGTAGCTGCTGGTTCGAAAGGAGGTAGAGTCAGTTTTTCTAGCACAAAGTTCAAGTCCCATGCTGGCAATGGAGGTTTCCTGGGAGGTTTTACATTTTTAATTCCTCTCAGAAACTGTCTGAGCAGAGGATGCGAGAAGACAGGAGGATCCAAGCTGTATTCTGCTGAAATAGCTGATGCATGTATCTTGATGGAGGAATAGGACAGGCCTGTATGAAAGAGCTCCGCCAAGTACTCCAGGATGTTGGCTATGTTCACCAGTGTCACATCTTGCCCGTTTGCAGTACTCCAGATGAGATATCTTTTCCATTTTGCTGCATAATTCTTTCTTGTTGAAGGTCTACGAGCCTCCAGGATTATGTCTTTAACCCTTTGGGATAAATTTGGGTTAATTGCTGTTATGTAATGTTCCAGGCAGTTAGCTGCAGAGTTTTTAGGTTTGGATGCAGGATGTTGTAGTTGTTCTGTGTCAGCAGTAATGGGATCAGGGCAGTGTCCATATTTGTTCCCGGACATGCTCCTCAGCAGTGGATACCAATGTTGTCTTGGCCAGTCTGGGGCTATCAGAATGATCCTCGGACGTTCCTCTATGATCTTGAGAAGCACCTTGTGCATCAAAGGAAGTGGTGGGAATGCGATGCTGTCAGGCTTTTCCAACTGAAGGATAGGAGTCCACCTTCCAAGCAAGTGGGTGGTAAGTCCTTGTGCAGAATTTCTTCAACTGGTGATTGAATGGGGATGCAAACAAGTCTATTTGTGGTAATCCCCATTCTCTTGTGATGGTTTTGAAGATGTCCGGATGCAGCATCCATTCGTGGGCATCTGTTGTAGTTCTGCTTAATATGTCTGCTAGAATGTTTTCCTTCCCTGGTACATAAATTGCCTGTAACTGAATGTTGTAGCTCAGAGCCACATCCCATAGGTCCAGCGCCAGCCGGCATAGAGGGTATGAGTGAGTGCCTCCCTGTTTGTTGATGTACCACATAACTGTGGTGTTGTCTGTCCTTATCATCAACTGGCCTTCTTGGAGAAAAGGTCTGAATGCCTGGATTGCCAATTTTACTGCCATCATTTCTTTTAGATTTATGTGCAGATGCAGCTGGTCTTGAGTCCATAGGCCTTGAACGCACTTGCCCATCATGTGTGCCCCCCAACCGAGGTCTGAGGCATCTGTCGTGATGGTTTGTCTTGGTTGACTTTTGCAGAAGGGCAGTCCTGTGTTTGATTGACAGGCCTGAGCCCACCATAAGAACTCTTGCTTCAGGCATGGGATCATTGGAATTTTGGTTTCTAGGCTGTGCTTGTGCTGAGACCACAAATTCTTTAGGTACCACTGTAGCTTTCTCATATGCAGCCTGGCATGAGGGACCAGTATTATGCAGGATGCCATGAAGCCTAGAGCTTGTAGCACTTTTCTTGCAGTTAGATGGCTCTGCTTTGTTAATGCCAAAAAGTAGAGAGGAAGTTGCTCTTTCTTTTCTACAGTTAGAAATGCCATTTGTTTTGATGTGTCCAATTCTGCACCCAGAAAGGTTATTCTTTGGGATGGAATCAGCCTTGACTTTTTTGTATTGACTGTATATCCCAGGGCTTGCAGCAGGTAGATGACTCTTTGTAAGTCTTCTGTTAGTTTGTTTTTGTTGTCCGCTTGTATCAGGCAGTCGTCCAGGTAGGGATAGATTTGAATTCCCTGAAGTCTGCAATGAGCGATTACTGATGCCAGGCATTTCGTGAACACTCTGGGCAGTAGATAAGCCAAAGGGCAATGCTGAGAATTGATAATGCTCTGATCCTGCAAGAAATCTGAGGTATCTTCTGCAAATTGGTCTTATGGGGACGTGCAGGTATGCCTCCTTGAGATCTAGAGTTACCAGCCAAGACTCCTTGCCCAGCATGGGAAGAAGCTGCTGTAGGGTCAGCATTTTGAATTTTGGAACAATGAGGAATGTGTTTAGAGCGGACAGATCTAGAATAGGCCTCCATTTGTTTTCCTTTCTTGGTACCAGGAAGAGCCTGGAGTAAAATCCCTTCCCTTGCTCCGTAAATGGTACCTTTTCCACAGCTCTCATTCTTAATAATTGAGATATTTGTTTTAGAGCTTCTGCCCTTTGAGAAGGTGGTAGGTTTGGCATTCCTCTCTTTCCTGGTAGTGTATGGAAATGGAACCTGTAACCTTTGTCTATAGTCTGCAAAATCCATTTTTCTCTTGTAATGCAGTGCCAGTTTCTTGAAAATAATGTTAGCTTTCCGCCTAAGGGTGCTTCTAGTTGTTCCCTGGTAGGCGGTGCCACCGCCAATTCACTGTGATTGAGTTGTTGTAGTGGTGGTGGCTGTATCCGTGCCTCGTTGGTTGTTACCCTGCCACTGGCGACCCCTGTAGGCACCCCTGGATTGGTTTCTGCCTCTAGAGTGCCTATTCCTGCCTCTTTGTGCCTTAGAGGAGTCCGGAAAGGACCAATTCTTGGAGGACCAGTTCCTGCTAAACCTTGGAGGTTGAACTTGTAAGAAATCTTTCACTGTTTGCACAGATTTTGCTTTCTCTTCCATCTTTTTTAGTACCTGCTGTGCGGGGGCACCAAATAAATTGACCTTGTCCATAGGTGCATCCAAAAGCTTAGATTTGACATGGTCTGGTAATGCCTGTTCTTTCAACCATGCATGTCTCCTGATAACTGTGCCAGTCATGGCTGATCTAAAGGAAGCCTCCAGTGCATCATAGCCACATTTTAAAGAATGGTTACTAACCTGCTGTATGTTATGTAACATTTCTTGAACATACTTTTTATCTAAAGATTCTTCAGAGGACAGCTTTTTAGTCAACTGGTCAAGCATAAACTCTTGATATTGAATTGTATGAAATTGGCAGTTCAAAGCTCTAGCTGACAAAGTAGCAGAGGTGTAAACTTTTTTACCCCATCTCTCTAAGGACCTGGATTCCCTTTCAGAGGGAGGGGTTTTAGAAGAAGTAGCTGCTACAGCTTTAGGGCCCTGGGAGATAGTCTCTGGATCTGCAAAAGGAGCCTTATATAAGTGGTGATGAGTGTCCGGGACCCTGTAGTACCTATCGGGCTTAGCAGGAGCCAGAGGTAAAGTATCAGGAGCAGTGCAAGCATCATTAAATGCATCATCAACAACAGATAGAACAGGAGGTATAGCTAAAGGCCTATGCTGTGGCAAATGTAGAAAGGTCCTAAGCCTTTTTCTAGAGTCTGAGAAATCTTGGCCCTGCCACTGAAATTGTTCCCTCATAGCATGCAAGGTTTCCCCAAAGGAAAATTCCTCAGGAGGAGAGGCTGAAGGGATGGACTCCTCAGCATCAGAGTCTTCGTAAGGAGAATAAGAAGCCTCAGGAGGGTCTGTATGTTCTGAGTCATCAGAGGAATCATCTGTGGCTACTGGCTCAGGGGGCTCTGCTCTAGGCCTCTTTTCTGGAGGAGGGAGAGAGGCCCTGTCTGGATGAGGCTGGGCTCCACGAATTAAAGAGATGAGATCCTCTGCCAAAGAAAGCATATGGGAGCTGGTGCTGGGCCTGTGAGAGGGGGGCTTGGCAGGCACAGGTTTTGATGCTTTGGCTGCTTTAGCCCTGGCAAAGGCCTTAATAGACATAGCTGGAGGAGGCCTAGCAGCTCCACGTGCAGGGGTAGAAATATCTAGGAAAATGGTATCTGATAAATCCTGTGAAATCGCAACAGAAGGTTGGATTTCAGAGGCCGTTTCTACCAGGTTAGAAGAGGCCTCGGTAGAAAGCAAGTTATCGGCTGAAGAAAGAACCGCTTGCTCGGTTTCGGCCGAAACCGAGACACTCGTGGTTTGCTTAACCGCGGTTTCGGCCGAAACCGTGGACCGCGAGTGTCGGTCCTTTTCTTTGCGTTTTTTGGTTATTTGCGTAGTCGGAGGATCCGACGGCATAATGTAGGCAAAATCGGAGCCGAAAATCTGTTCAGCAAAGTCCGAGCGACGTCTAAGCGTCCGCCGGTTAAAGAAGCACAGGCTAGACAAGCTGCTACGTCGTGGTCTGGGCCTAAACAATGTATGCAATAGGAGTGGAAATCTTTATGAGGTATTTGTTTCCCACAAGATAAACAGTTATTAACTTGCTCTGACATCGGCTGAGGCAAGAAAGAGTCCCCAACGGGGTACTTAGCTTTATAGAAGTCTTCGAAGTAGTATTCGGTAGTAGTAATCTCTGGATCTGACCGACCGGCACTTGCGAACAGCTTCTGCTTCGGCGCCACGGCAAGAAAGACTGAGGAAAATGGCGTCGGCTGATGCCTTTATACCCGAATGACTGCCGCAATGACGTCGGGTGAAGTGCGACACCAGCCGAATCCAGACCCAGACTTTGGAATCCGGCCGACCGAAGGGCTGCCTGACGACAGGACAACCCATTTGTAAAGACTGCAGATGCATCCTTGAAGGACATTTACCAAGACTACAGGAAGAATCTAATAACTCAGACTTTATCCTGAGCGCTAAACACTCGTATAAATAACACTTAGTTATACCAACCTACTACTTTTAGAGAGATCACAGCAGGATCTTTTGCAGTCCATCTGACTAAGACAACACATGATGAAACTGCCTCCACATTTGTGCTTTGCAGGCCCTTTTTCTGCAATCATTTCACTAACACATTGCAATAATCTCAAATCTAGACAGTGAAAGTGCCTTTCACTAATCAATCTGTCATGACTGACGGCACATAATGGATGCATGTTATAAGCACTGAGCAGCACACCTGAAATAAGCAATGACAGTTAAAGGATTATGCAGCGTTAACCTCTGTGCAGAGAGAGAGACAAATCTGTAACCTAATACGGCTACTGTAATTGTATGCATACACTCACAGCCACTCTCTCTCTCATGTTCAGCTACCAAACTCAACTCACTCAATACACAAGATACACTAATTCCTAGTTGTCTAGTACCCACCATATGAAATAAAGAAAATGTTCTCTGAATCAACACAATGGAAACGAAGTTCCCCTTCACACACAGGCTTTTCCCCAATATTCCCAGTGTTTTCCATTAGTGTCATTCATTCCACACACAAATAACAATAACCCTAGTGTACCTGATTCCTCGGTGAGAGAGTGGCAAGTTCCAAATCTATCACTGTCCAGTCTAGGAAATAATGAAAAAACTAGGCTGCTTGTAGAAAATAGTGGTGAATAACCATATACAAACATCCAGCATCCATTTCCTAAACTAAAAAAGAAAGCCCTCATCTATATTTCAGGGAATTACTTTATAGTAATAAGAAAGAAATTCAGCATCAGCTCTACCATTACCACTTGTGGTAACTGAGGGAAAAATGCCCAGGATCAGCTCCTCATTAGAAGATTACTGGGTATGCAAACCACCAGGGACTTCTCTTCTCGACTTTTCTTTCTACTAACAGAAGAGAAGCATCCACTGTCTTTTATATCCATCCAACACCCTAATCAAGACTAACACTCCCACAACACCTAAAGATGCATACGATGTTAAGTTACAGGACCATCACTTTTATGGCATCAAAATAATTTTCATGCAACTCCAAAACTAGGTAGGATCCATACAGTACTTAAATGGACTTTTCTGGTAATACTTTAATTCGAGAAGTTATTTCAGGATAGGGTTGGCATAATGGTTAAGATCTTTACCTCACAGATGTAAGATACATTATTTGATTCTGACCTCTAGTTATTGGTTAGGCTTGTAATCATCTGAAGACTGATAGTCTAGTATTTACCCATGAACCTATAAATCTCACCACTTTTGAGAAATTTTGATCCTGAAAGTTTAACAAATCAACTGTGACACACCATCTTGCAAACTATGCCACTAAGCAAATTTTTAGACACTGTATCAAATCCCTTCCTAGCAGGATTTAAAAGTTGTAAAATTTCAGTTCACATAGGAATCAATAAGAACAGCATGACTACAATTTTCAAAATAAATAGAATGCTTAGCATTTTAATGTAAAGTTCACAAACTGGCTACTTCTTTTCCTAGCGGTTCATGAAAGTGACAGCAGTCACCTTTTTTAAAACCATGCCAAAATGTATGCACGTGTTTGACGCGCACGCACACACACCAAGAGTGAAAGGTTACACAAAGTTATTTATGGCATTCTGCAGTCACCCTAATGCTATGTATATCAGGCATGTTTTTAAGATCTGTCTTTCAAAAGTATGACTGCACAATCTACTTATGTTGTACTAATTAGCTTAGGAAAAAAAGTGAAAAATGGCTTATCTATAGATACTGGGTTTGACTTCATTGGCCTGAATGCATCAGTGTTTCTTTTTTTCTTTACTGACATAAATACACCAGTGGGGTGTGATTTTATTGGCCTAAATGCACCAGTAAAAACTAAAAAATAAAACACTGTGAACATTTAGAAGCCATGCAGATGAAGCAATGATAGATCTTTGAGGGGCAATTTGCATACATACCATCAAATCAACAGAAAAAAATGGGCTAACACAAAAAAATCCAAACTAATAACCAAAGAAATAGTGTGTACGTAATGCCACCACCACAGAAACAGTGAAACACTGGATAAAAACTCTAATAAAAAAGGTTGAGTGCTTTCATTTTCACTGTATATCAGAACCTTCACCATAGGGTGTTTAAAGTATTGCATGCTGAAGCTATTGCTTTTATGGGTTTCTGTATATATATATATATATATATATATATATATATATATATATATATATATGTATTTTATTATTATACAACAAACACACACATTTATATTTTTATTTGACAAAGCTTGATAATGGCATATTTTCAATATTCCGATCTGCAGTTCATAATGCATTACTTTTCAAACATCACAGCACCTCATGAATGCTGTATTTGTCCTTTTCAAGATTTAACATTTTGTGTGTGTACCAAAATAAATTCCGCGGTGGTACAGCGGTAGCATTGTTAAGTCACAGCAAGAGGTTCTCCCGTTCGATTCTCAGCTTGGCTTGGGAGTGCCTTCTGTGTGGAGTCTGCATGTCCTCCCCGTGGTTGGGTAGCGTTCGAAAGACATGCGTGCGTAAATGGGCGTGCCTTCATTGAAGGTTGGGCGTCAAGCTGGCACCTCGGCGTTTTGTAAAAATCTACTGCCAATCATTAGCGGACCGGAGTTCCGCTGTGGCGACCCCTTACCGGGAAAAAGACAAAAGACAAACATTTGTGTGTACCAAAATGACAACTCACATTTACTGTGTAAACTAATTACAGGCATTACATTTCTTTTGCCAGTGATACAGAATCATAAAAAGAACACATTTAAAGTCTAAAGCAAAATTAGTAACAGACATCAAAACATAGACATTTCTTCGACTTCAGACATTAAAAAAAATGCAGCTTTAAATATTCTGACATCAAATTTCATAGGTCTGTTGGCTCTATGGCAAAGCAATATACAGTCTGGGACTGTGACCAAAACAACTGGGGGTTGATTAGTGGTCCTGGCACTGGATGACCTGCAAAAGCAAGAGAAAAGCCGGGGGCTGATTCTGCTATCATCTGTATAAAGCACAGTTGGTATAATGTTTATGGTCTTTGCCTCCCACGAACAAGGTTCAATGCTGACCTCTGGCTAACTCCTGTAAGGAATTACATGTTTTCTCTGTGCTCTGTGGGGTTCCTCCCATGTCCCAATTACATGCCCACCCAGAAATGGAGTTGTGGGTAGCAGCATAGACTCTAGATGACGCCCACAGGGGGGAAAAGTTGTACAGACCAACCACTTTGAGTACAATGCACAGTATCCTCTAAACAGGAGAACAGAGATCACAGATTGCATATCATGTGAGGGCTAGCCACTTGTCAGAGTACAAACTGACCCTAGGTGATTAGGTTGTATTGATTAATGTAAGCAAAAACAGGTATGGCTATTTGCATCTGATAAGTAGGTTGAGGATCCAGCCTACTCCGACCTACACCAGGGAGCCAAACTAATGGTGGGAGTGGTGTATGTTCCCCTACTGGTCAGTGTGTGCCCACCATGAAGCTCAGCAGCTCTTGGTTAATAAGCTACTGGCCAGTTGGTGTCTAGTTGCTCAGGTTGGGTTACCTGGGAGAGCTCTGTTGAATGAAAGCCCAACATAAAACAAATCAACCTGCCAACCATGAGCTAAAGATTGCTACATTCAGTGTAGGTTCATGACATGAAGTTAAGGAAAAGGCTGGACATCTAAGATGGAAGGGAACAGCAGCAAAGCCATTTGGCTTGGGATCCAGAATCTACTACTTAGGAGGACAGGCTAGAAATGGTGTGGGAATTAGGGTGACGGAGGTTTTCAGAAGACAGTGAGGGACGTCATCAGAATTAGTGACAAACTCAAGACAATCAGACTCCAGTGTTATGACAGGGCAGTACTCAGTCTCAGCCTATGTCCCATACAAAAATACAGACATGAGGTGAAACATTTACCACTGATAAATATTTTTCCCCTGGCAGCCCATGCCCTGCCAATCCCTTACTTGCAGCAAACACAGCCTTATTCAAAATTAATTTCCCACTTAAATGGAGGAAGCTGGCAATCCTTTATGCGAAAACCAAGAGACATTTTTAGGTACATCTATGTCTATTCTATTCTCCTATACACAAAACTATACAAAATCTAACAATACACAACAGCATGCACATCTGAACATCTAGGACGCAATAAGGATGGACCAATCTAACATCTATGGATGACCAAAATCCTCCTCCAACCAACTATCCCTACAGATTCCTGTTATTACCTCATTACCTCTGTAAGAGAAACACACAGGGCAACAGCCAAATATTAATCTCTACCTCTACCCCTAAATGGCCCTCTGTACTAGACTACCACTCAAACCAAGGCAGGTCACAATAAAGAAGCCAGACACCTTGGGCAGATATATATATATATATATATATATATAAAATGTCTCCCAAATATGTAACAAAATCTAGAAGATTTAGGATTTTTTGCTTGTAAATGTTTACATAAATATTTTTATACACCAAGAGAATTTTAGCTCAGGTAGACAGCAAATGTTGGAGGCGTGATGGGGAAGTAAGAGGTATTGGGGAACATATTTTCTGGCAGTGCAGTGGGTTGGCGGACTTTAATGATTCTCTGTGGGATGCACTGTCAGAGATGCTGGGTGGGCAGACTGGTGTGACGAGAAAGATGTTTTTCCTGAGCTATGACACAGAATCGGAATTGCCTAGACATGGTAAGGCCTTGCTGTGTCTAATTATGGTGTCTGCCAAAAAAGGCAATTACTAGAAAATGGAAATCAATCTAAACCAACTATATTAGAAGTCTTCTTCTTTCAGCTTTTCCCGGTTAGGGGTCGCCACAGCAGATCACCTGTCCGCTCATGATTGGCAGTGGAGTTTTTACTGTGTCGAGTTGCCAGCCCGACGCCCAACATTCCACAGAAGGCACACATGCACACACTCTCACCTAGGGCCAATTTAGTGTGTCCAATCCACCTACAGCATGTCTTTGGGATGTGGGAACTATATTAGAAGTAGTATGTATAATAACAGAGATAAAACAACTGGAACTGAGACCTTTAGAAAAGGTTAGGAACAAACTACACAGGAAAAAATGGGAATTGTGGGAACAATACATACAGGGGAGGAATGAGGTTTAAAAGAAGGCAGGACTTAAATGAGACATGTAATGTTGGAATGAAAATGATTGGGTAGACAAGTGATGTATAATGTTTGAAACAGTGTGTGTCAGTATGGTCTGTGATGTAAAATGCTTGCAACTAGGATTGTGCCTGTGTGGTTTGTTTTCATTTATACAACTGTATGACTGCTTATGTTGTAATTGACAGTTTAATTAAGATGTTTCTTATTTAAAAAAGGGGCAATAATTGAATAGTTTATGTAATGTTGCTTTAGTTACATGATATATAGCAATATATGTGAAGTATAATGTTTATTAATGTTTATTTGTTAATACAGTTTGATTACTTTTGTATAAATGTAAATTGGCCTATGTCACAAGTGATAATTCAATAAAGGTGATTAAAAAAGACTGGTAGCAATGGCAAATGCTTAAAAAAGGACATGAGGTCTTCAAATAATTAAAAAAATATCTTAAGCAAGTCATACACTCATAACAATGTAACATCTGGACAGCAAGAATTTGAACTGAAAAATGACATGGTTAAAGATATCCCCTTAAATACACAAATGTGTACTGCCTGAAGTCTTCAAAGCTCAATTTTTTAATGAGTACTTTTTTTAAACTTAAGATATATACACACAGACAAAAACATACCAATAGTACAAGATTTTGTCATATAGATCTTCAAGATATCAGTAAGCACGTCTTACTTTCTTCTAAATGCAGCATTCTTTACTGATTTTACAAACAGAATACACATGAAAGTACTGACAGTGACAGAGTACATATGGTGAAGCAATTAAGAACTGAAAGAATTGTATATTATTAGTTCTGGTAGTGTGGAGGGATAAAGCCCTAATTTATGGCTCAAGGGACCTGAGGTTGCCTAGTAGTTCAGGAGCTTGATAGCACTTGCAGGGAAGATGCACATACCAATCCGGGGGGGGGGGGGCTATTATGATCAGAGCTGGCTGCGCACATTGTTACTATTCCTTGGAAAAGGGATGGAGATGCAAGGGCAGAGAGGGTGCAGGTGTATGCTCACCAACCCACTGGTGGGTGGTAGCTTTCATAGTCACTACTTAGAAGTTTGTACTTGCAAGGGTAAGGCATAATGGGATAATGTACTTTGTGTGTCCCTCATCTAGTGGAGGGGGATTAGACTCTCCAAACACACACACTGTCAGGATGGTGAAGAAAACAAAAAGCACCTTCAAGGTTGTCTGAATGACAACACCCCTTGAACAACTCACCCCTCAGTTGTAGGTGAAATCCCTGAAGAGAAAGAATGACTGGATATTGACTGATCAAGGGGGAATCTTGATCATCAGCAGGTATAGAGGGTAAAAATCCCCCAGAAAAATTTACATTACACTAGTTGCTAAAAAAGTTACTATAAAATATGCAGATGCTTAAAGGTAATCACAAGTCCACAAAACTATACAAAGATAAATTACAAGCACGGTATTCAAAGCCGGCCTTAATCAAAGGCCAACTAGGTGGCCAACTAGCACCGCTCTAGCAGGGGCACTTTTCCAGTAATCTGGATGGTATATGTAGACCAGGGATGGAGGCACCACGTAGTATGGTGTGGGGGGCACTGTGAAGACCTTTTGCCTAGGGCACCAGTTGACCAAAGGATGGTACTGTTGGTATTATTCAGGGAGTAAAACCTTTGCCCCTCCCCAAACCCTTAAGAGTACACACTGTCCCAAGCTTTAGCACTGTAATGGTAAGGCAAGAAAAAACAGGCAATTTATCAAAAGTTATACGAAGTTATAACTGCTTAAAATGTCAGGACTCAGACTGATGAGTACCAAAATGTTGAGAGACTGATGATTGAAAATCCAGACTCACATATATTATGGCCTAAATTATTTCTCAGAATATTCCATTTTCTCAGAGTTGGTATATATAGTTTTTTTTTGGGGGGGGGGGGGTGCAGGAGGGGTTGCCCTTTGCCTGAAAATAAAAAAGTGTTAAGGAGAAGAAGAGTTTGATATTTGCTGTTCTCCTGCATACATAATCTTCTGAGACACAGCAGTCCGAGTTGCATTTTAATATGGAGACAAGTATAATATAATAAATAACAATACAAATATAAATGTACATAATATAACAATAAAAACCAAACTTCTCCTGTTCACCCCTAATAAAACAAAATCTACCCTTTCTACTTTCACTATCTCATCTAGGAATGGCACTATCATCTCTCCTCCCACCCACACAAAAAGTACAGTTTTGTACCTACCATAAATGTAGATGTTCGAAGATCCACATTGCTGCAGTCCTAACACTTGGGTAGTCCGCTGTCCCAGTCGGCCCGAATACCAAAGTATAAGGCTGACGTCGGTCAAGGCGCATTAGTCTGACGTCAGGACGTCAGGGTACAAATGCGCATGACCGACGTCATTTCCTCAGTCTTTTCTTGCCCCAGATGTCAGAAGACCCTAAAAAGATAAGGCCAAAACCAAAAAACACCAAACACTCCTGTACCAAACATATGTACAATATATACAAATTTACAAAAGTACAACCCCACCCACACAACCACCCCTAAACACAGAGGGGAAGGAGGGAGGGTAAATTGGACTGCAGCAATGTGGATCTTCGAACATCTACATTTATGGTAGGTACAAAACTGTACTATGTTCTTCATCTCACATTGCTGCAGTCCTAACACTTGGGTAGAATCCCAAAGCAGAGGTAAGGGAGGCTGGCAAATCACAAAGAAGCTGGAGCTGACAACATGCCCTGCAAAACAGCCGTGGCAAAACCAGCCCTAGATTTAGAGTAGAGAGAAAGGTGGTAATGCTTAGAGAAAGTATGCACTGAACTCCAAGTAGCTGCCTCCAAAATATCCTTAGTTGCCACCCCCCTTAGAAATGCTGTTGAAGTGGCAGTAGCCCTAGTGGAATGAGGCCTAATCCCAGCTGGAATCTCCTTGCCATGATGGGAATAACAAAATGCAATGCAAAACCCAATCCACTTAGAAATAGTTTGTTTTGACACAGGCTTGCCCTGAGAACATAAAGCAAAAGAAACAAACAACTGCTGAGACTGCCTAAAATTCTTAGTCCTGCTTAAATAATAACGCAACTGCCTGTGTACATCTAAAGTGTGCAAAATCTTTTCCCCCTTATTTTGGGGATCTGCATAAAAAGTAGGCAAATGAATAGTTTGGTTTAAAGCCACACTAGAAACCACTTTAGGCATAAAGGAAGGATTAGTACGTAAAGATACCCTATCCTTATGAAAAATCAGGAAAGGCTCAACCGCCATAAGGGCCTGAAATTCAGACACCCTTCTTGCAGAGGTAATGGCTAACAAAAAAGCAGTCTTCCATGACAAATATTTCAATTCAGCAGTAGCTGCAGGCTCAAAAGGTTGTAGAGTGAGTTTCTCCAACACAAAATTGAGGTCCCAAGCAGGAGTAGGAGCTCTACGTGGGGGTCTTATATTCTTTGCCCCTCTAAGAAATTGCTTGAACAAAGGATGAGAAAACAATGGTGGGTCACAATCATAGTGAGCTGAAATTGCTGCAGCATGAATCTTAATGGAAGAGAAAGACAAACCTTTGTCCAATAACTCAGTAAGATATTGAAGAGCCACACTCAAATTTGGCTCAGAAACATCCAAATCCTTTGCTGTACACCAAAATAAAAATCTCTTCCATTTTCCTGCGTACACTTTCCTTGTACTAGGTCTTCTGGCTTCCATAATCACATTCAAAACTTGTTGAGGAAGCTGAGACCTGCTATGGTTCAAAACAGAATATGCCAGGCTGTTAGATGAAGAGAGTGAAGCTTGACATTGAGTAGATGCCCGTCCTTCTGAGACAATAGGTGTGGAATCAAAGGTAAGGGCCATGGAGGCTTCCTTACCAGACTCCTCAGCAATGGGTACCAGTGCTGCCGAGGCCAATCTGGAGCTATTAAAATCATCCTTGGCTTGTCTTGTCTGACCTTTAGGAGTACCTTTGGAAGGAGAGGCAGAGGTGGAAAGGCATACACATGAAGATTTTTCCAACTGAAAGAAAGAGCATCCACTTTCCAGGCTGTGTGATGAAACCTTTCGTGCAAAACTTTGGCAGCTGGTGGTTTAGTGGAGAAGCGAACAGATCTATGTCTGGAGTTCCCCAGGACACTGTCAATGTCTGAAATACATGAAGATCCAGTTTCCACTCGTGGGGATCCATGATTTGCCTGCTTAACACATCTGCTAAGGAGTTCTGTGCTCCTGGCAGAAACCTTGCTTGAAGATTCAGTTGCAAGCTTAGCAGTCTCCCACAAAATCATTGCTTGCCTGCATAGAGGATAAGAATGTGTTCCCCCTTGTTTGTTGATGTACCACATGACAGTTGTGTTGTCTGTTAGAATCAACACCTGCCCTGGAAGAAGAAAATCCTTGAAAGCCAGTAATGCAAACTGGACTGCTAACATCTCCTTCATGTTGATATGTAGATGCTGCAGTCTGGCAGGCCACTTGTCTTGTATCCACTTTCCATTCAGATGAGCTCCCCAAGCTGTGTCTGAGGCATCTGTCGTTAGAATCTGACTCGCCTCTGGCCGGGTCACAGAGAGTCCCTTGTTTAGGTGACATTCCTGAGCCCACCACAAAAATTCCTTTTGAATGCAAGGTATTATTTGAATGACAGTGTCCAAATCCTGGCAGTGCTGTGTCCATACATTTTGAGATACCATTGTAGCTTCCTCATATGCAGTTTGGCATTGGGAAGTACCAGAATACAAGATGCCATGAACCCTAAGGCTTGAAGGACTGTCCTTGCAGTCAGCCCGGACTGATGAGATAGTTGATGGAAGTAAAGAGAAAGATTCTTTTGTTTGTCCGGGGTTAAAAAGGCCATCTGGGTTGCTGTATTCAGTCTCACACCCAGAAAGCACATGTCTTGAGAGGGTACTAGACTGGACTTTATTTCGTTCACAGAATACCCTAGGCATCTTAGCACTGCTATCACATATTCCAAATGCTGAAGAAGCACGTCCCTTCCTTGAGCCAGAAGCAGGCAATCGTCCAAATAAGGATAGATTTGTATTCCTTTTAGCCTGAAGAAAGCTATCACTGGAGCCAGAACCTTTGTGAACACTCTGGGCGCAGTAGATAAGCCAAAGGGCAATGCAGAGAACTGATAATGAGAATTCCCATCTCGAAAACGCAGATACTTCCTGCAAATTAGTCTGATAGGAACATGAAGGTAAGCTTCCTTGAGATCCAAAGTTACCATCCAGTGATCTTTGCCCAGCAGAGGTAAAAGCTGTTGTAACGTCAACATTTTGAACTTGGGAATGTCCAGATAAGTGTTGAGGATAGACAGATCCAAAATTGGTCTCCACGTGTTCCCCTTTTTTGGTACTAGGAACAGGCGAGAATAAAATCCTAGGCCCCTTTCTGGCACAGGAACCGGCTGAATGGCCCCTATTTGGAGCAACAGAGAAATTTGCCTGTGAGCCTCTTTCCTTTGTTGAGGAGGAATGTCTGGCATGCCTTTGAAAGGAGGCAAGGTATGGAAATAAAACCTGTAACCGTGGTGAATGATATCCAATACCCATCTGTCTTGTGTAATTAAACTCCAGTTTTCTTTGAAAAGTGCCAACCTTCCTCCTAAAGGTGCTGCCAGACGAGAAGATTCTGGCACCTGAAAAGGCAGGTCATTGGGTCTGTTTACGAAAGGACTGACCCCTGCCCTCACCAGAAGACTGAGCAGGTGAACTCCCTGTTCTAGGCCTAAAAGAACCTTGAACTCTGCCCCTACCACGTCTAGACCTACCCCTAGACTGGGAATCATAAGCAGGATATGTCCACCCCTTGGTAGGCCAATTTCTACTAAACTTCGGAGGCTGAACCTGCAAAAAATCTTTAACAGTCTGCATAGACTTAGCCTTGTCTTCCATTTTCTTTAGAACTGCTTCCACAGGCGAACCAAACAACACATCAGATTGTAAAGGAGCATCTAAAATCCTTGTCTTCACATGCTCAGCTAAATTCTGATCCCTCAGTCAGGCGTGCCTGCGAAGAACCGAACCAGTGGCAGCCACCCTCGAAGAGGCCTGCACAGCATCAAAACCACATTGCAAAGAATGCTTACCCACCTGTTCAGAAACATGAACTAAATCCTGCAACTCTTTACACTCAATACCTTCCGCCAAAGCATCTACCTTAGACTTTAATTATGAAAGGAGATAATTTTGGTATTTCAACATGTGAAACTGGCAATTCAAAGCTCTCATGGCCAAAGTGGAAGTAGTATACACTTTCTTTCCCCATCTATCCAAAGCCCTTGCCTCTTTATCCGGAGGAACAGGATTTTTAACAACAGAAGCCTTAACACCTTTAGGCCCCTGTGAAACAGTTTCTGGGTCTGCCCTAGGACTCTTAAAAGATACTTATGAGCTTCAGGCACCCTATAATATCTATCCGGTTTAACTGGAGCAGGAGGCAAAGAATCAGGGTTCAGAGAAGCCTCTGCAAAAACATCCTCCACCACATCTAGAACAGGAGGTATAGCTAAAGGCCTATGCTGGGGTAGAAACAAAAATTCCCTAAGCCTTTTCCTGGAATCAGAGAAATCCTGACCTTCCCATTTAAAATGCTCCCTCATGGAATGAAGAGTCTCTGAAAATGAAAAATCCTCAGGAGGAGAAGCAGAAGGAGTAGAATCATCCACATCAGAATCAGAGTAAGGGGAATACTCCTGCAAGTCTTCAGCCGAAGACTCAGAAGCATCTGAACACTGTTCAAAACTCCCAAGCTCAGGTTCCACCCTAGGCCTCTTATCAGGAGGGGGCATGGAACCTCTAATCATTGTAATCAAATCTTCTGCCATCTTAAGCATATGCTTCTTAGGTACAGACCCTGAAGAACTAGGGGTAACACCTGAAACAAAACCTGGCCTGCCCCTGGGAGAAGCCTTGGAAACAGCAGGGGAGGGCCTAACCACCTTAGGAAGGGAGGGAAGAACAGCTACCTGAGAAGCCCCTTCCGCCTGGCCTACCTCCTGAGAGGCCACATCCTGCAGTAATAAAGTCTCTCCCTGGGATTCCAAAGAAATTTCTGGCTGAACCTCTGGCTCCACCGAGCCCTCTAAAGAACCGACGTCCGCACGGACGGTTCTTCCAGCCTAGGCTTTGCTGTTTTGTCCTTGCGCTTTTTGACAAGCGGGCGTCGGAGCATCCGACGGCATTTTATAATTACACCGCTTCCCAAAAACTAACCTGGCACAATCTAATCTTCTCTTTATAGTGCGTTTGTTAAATCTAGCACAAGAGCGACAGCCAACAACGTCGTGCTCAGGCCCTAAGCAAGGAATACACAAGGTATGGTAATCCCTATGAGGTATCTGTTTCCCACAACAAATACAGTTATTCACTTTTTCTGACATCCGGTAAAATACTGAGGCAAGAAAAAAACAAAATATTCCCCAACGGGGTACTTAGCCAACTTGGATTCGGTCTGAAACTCCGACTTCGGAAAATCTCAGAACGCCAACCTGCACTTGCAAAACTGCTTCTGCATCGGACCATGCGGCAAAAAAGACTGAGGAAATGACGTCGGTCATGCGCATTTGTACCCTGACGTCCTGACGTCAGACTAATGCGCCTTGACCGACGTCAGACTAATGCGCCTTGACCGACGTCAGCCTTATACTTTGGTATTCGGGCCGACTGGGACAGCGGACTACCCAAGTGTTAGGACTGCAGCAATGTGAGATGAAGAACATCTCCTAGGAGTTGAAATTGACAAAAAACGAGTTGAAATTGACAAAAACCTATCATTCGATCTACACATAGCACAAACCATTCAGAAAGTTCACAAAAAATGGGAACCCTTTACAGGCACAAAAACTATCTCACAGAGAAATCAAGAATCACCCTAGCTCAAACTCACTTCTTATCAACACTTACCTATGCTGCACCAATCCTAACCCATACTAGAAAACCAGATCTGGACAAGTTAGATCATGCTATAACAAAGATTGCCAAATTTGCCAACAATTCCCCCTTTAGAACTCATCACTGCCAAGTACTAAAAGAACTCCAGTGGCTTGAATTTCCTAACTTACTAACATACAAACAACTCACCTGTGCCTTTTTCATGAGAAATGACCCAGAAAAAACTCCTGCCCTTAAAACAGCTATTAACCTCCCACTCTTCCAGTCGCCCTCTCCGCTCATCTAATACACCTCCCCTCAGTGTTACTACTGCTAACAACACTGCAGGTAAAGCCCTATATTCCCACATCATAGCCAAGAAATGGAATAATCTCACCACTAATATTACCTCTACTACAAAAAACTTCAAAATATTACTCAAATCTCATCTTAGGACAACATGGATCTGCCCATCACTTGATAACCTCGATACCTTCTCTTCTCCTTAAAACAACTTCAGTCTAGAATTCACACTACTCTACTTGCATAGGAATACATACTCTTAGAATAAGTCTCTTTGGTCTTTGTACTTCTTAAGTGTACGCTTACTAGTAATGTAAACTGTCTATGCTACCTTTGTAAATATTTAATCTAACTGTATTTCAGTCCTGCATTGCTTGTTAACTTTTTGCATGTAATCCACTATCTTCTCATTTTTGTATATTTCTCATTGTATTAACTTCTTACTATATCTTAATTGTGGAGCTTTTCTCCCCGGGCAGCCACTGAAAATAGACCTGGTCCAGTTGGATTTTCCCGGTAAACAAATGAAAAATAAATAAAAAATAAACAAGACTGTGTGCATCAAATGTGTAAAATCAATCAGGTGAATTGTGAAGAAGTAGGTAGGTTACAAATGGCTAAGGTGGAGAAACATGCCATTGCCAACACATGCTGAAGTACTGAAAATTCACTTCTTCAGACAGGTAATAATGCAGACATACGTGCTGCTTTAATAGTTAGCATGTATATTTAAGTCTGTTTACAGTGGTACAGTTCTGTTTTAGTTCTTTTAAACAGACTTACACAGATTCAGTATTGTGACATTTCCAGTGCCCACCTGAAGATCAACAATTCAACATATAATGAGCAAAGAATATGCATTTCCTTGCAGTCCTGTTAAAAGCCAGGTGAAAAAAACGTTCAAGCAGAGCAAGGGTCTCAAACTCAAATGACTTGAAAGTTTCACGAGGCTGACTACTCACAGCTGAAGGCAAGTCATCATTTTAGTCACGTAAACCCATAGAAAAAAAGTACAGTTGTGTACACTTACCATAAAAGTAGATGTTCGAGTGTATTCACTGTTGCAGTCATTACATTTGGGTAATCTGCTGGCAGGTTGCCCTCAGTCAGCCTGAATAACAAAGTCTTAGTTGCTGTCTCCTCTTCCATGATGTCAGGGGCTATAAAACATGCAGCCGACATCAGTTTTTCTTGCCCCAGATGTCAGGCTCCCCCCAAATCTGGAGCAAAAATAAACTGTAAATATATACATGCACCTTAGAAACATAAAATTTACCTTCAACTAAAAGCAAATACACCACAAAGGCTTTTGAGTATAGTGAAGGAAAGAAAAGGTATAGAATGGGGGATGGCAGGTGGGTAACCCGGACTGCAACAGTGAATACACTTGAACATCTACATTTATGGTAAGTGTACACAACTGTACTATGTTCTTTGTGTTTCACTGTTGCAGTCATTACATTTGGGTAGAATCCCAAAGCTATGGATGGGAGGATGGAACTAAACAGCATTACGAGCAGCTATAAGGCCCTGCAGGACTGCAGTGGCAAAGCCTGCCCTGGATTTAGAGAAGAGAGGTAAATGATAATGCTTTGTGAACGTATGAACAGAGCTCCAAGTAGCAGCTTCTAGAATGCCTTTGTTTGGGACCCCTCTGAGAAAAGCTGCTGAAGTAGAGGCAGCCCTGGTGAAATGGGATCTGATTCCCTTGGGCACAGGTTTACCATGGTGCAAATAGCAGAAAAGAATGCAGTGGCTTATCCATTTAGAAATAGTCTGCTTTGATATAGCCTTCCCCTCTGATCCTGCAGCAAATGCTACCAGTAGTTGCTCAAACTTTCTTAGAGATTTTGTCCTGTTTAAGTAGAATCTTAGTTGTCTGTGTCCATCCAATGAATGCAGAATCCGCTCCCCTTTGTTCTGTGGACTTGGGAAAAATGTTGGCAGGTGAATGGTCTGGTTAAGAGCCACACTTGATACCACCTTAGGCATAAAAGAAGGATTGGTCCCTGAGGGCCACCCTGTCCGGGTAAAATATAATGAAAGGCTCCACTGCCATGAGAGCCTGTAGTTCTGAAACCCTTCTTGCTGAAGTGACTGCCAAAAGAAAAGCTGTCTTCCAAGATAGAAATTTTATATCCGCAGTAGCTGCTGGTTCAAAAGGAGGCAGGGTGAGTTTTTCCAGCACAAAATTGAGATCTCATGCAGGAGTTGGTGTTCTCCTGGGAGGCCTTAAATTTTTGGCCCCTCAGATAGTGTTAAAGCAGTGGATGAGAAAAGAGGGGAGGCTCTGTGTTGTAATGAGCAGAGATGGCAGAGGCATGGATTTTTATTGAAGAAAAATATAGGCCCTTGTCAAGCATCTCAGCTAAGTATTGTAAAATCTGAGGAATATTGGGCTTTGCTGTCTCTATTCCATGTACTTACCAAGCACAGAATCTCTTCCATTTATCAGCATAAGATTTTCTAGTACTAGGCCTTCTGGCTTCCAAAATGACATCCATCACAGATTTACTGAGAGAAGTGGTTTGAATAATTAATTGATTAGCCATGCTGCTAGATTCAGAGTTTGGAGCCGAGTGTGCAGAATTTGATAGTTCTGCTGATACAGTAGATGAGGTGTTTGAGGCAAGTACCACGGAGGAAGGTGTGACATATTCCTTAGAAGTGGGTACCAGTGCTGGCGAGGCCAGTCCAGAGCAAATTAGGATCATGTTTGTTTTTTTTCTGTCTGACTTTTAGTAAGACCTTGGAGAGTAGAGGCAGAGGGGGAAAGGCATAGACTGATAGTTTTTTTTCCAGCTGAAGGATAGAGCATCCACTTTCCATGCTTTTTTGTGATGAGTTCTTGTGCAGAATTTGTCCAACTGATAGTTTTGGGGAGAGGCGAATAGATCTATGTCTGGGCTCCCCCATTTCTGTGTTAACATACTGAAGATTTGTGGATACAGTTTCCATTTGTGCGGGTCCATAAGATTTCTGCTTAGGTAATCTGCCAGAGTATTTTGCTTTCCTGGCAGGAATTGAGCTTGAAGATGTATTCGGTAAGTCAAGGCTGTGTTCCACAAGGCCATGGCTAGTCTGCAAAGGGGGTAGGAATGTGTACCCCCCTGCTTGTTTATGTGCCACATAACTGTGGTGTTGTCCGTCTTTATCAGTAATTGTCCTGGATGAAGTAAGTCCTTGAAGGCTGTCAGAGCATTCTGAACAGCTAACATTTCTTTTTGGTTGATATGCAGATGCATTTGGTTTGGGCTCCATTTGCCCTGAATGCATCTCCCTGCCAGGTGGGCCCCCCAAGCATAGTCTGATGCGTCTGTAGTTAGGGTTTGGGTGGCAGGGGGTAGAGTGAATGACAGTCCCTTGTTTTGGTGACATGTCTCTGCCCACCAAAGAAACTCCTGTTGTAGGCAGGGAATGAGAGGAATCATTGTTTCCAGGCTGTGACAATGTTGACTCCATAAACTTTTTAGGTACCATTGAAGTTTCCTCATATGCAGACTTGCATATGGAATTAGTAGAATGCAGGATGCCATGAACCCCAAATCCTGCAGAATTTGTCTTGCAGATAACTGGGTTTTTGTTGCCATTTGTTTGAAATATGTTGTCAATTGCCACCGTTTGTCTGGCATGAGGTAAGCCATCTGGGCAGTTGTATTCAAGCTTGCACCCAGGAATGTAATTATTTGAGAGGGTACCAGTTGTGACTTCTTTTTGTTTATGGTGTACCATCGGCATGCTAGAAGCCTTTATACAAATGCCAGATGTTGAAGTAGAGTGTCCTTGTCCTCTTGCTTGAATGAGACAATCATCCAGATAAGGATAAATTTGAATGTGTCTTTGTCTGCAGAATGCAATTACTGGTGCCAGGCACTTTGTGAAGACACTGGGCGCAGTAGATAAGTCAAAGGGCAGTGCAGAGAATTGGTAATGCAAAAAATCTGCTTTGAAGCTGAGGTATCTTCTGCATGATTCCCTTATTGGGATATGCAGGTACGCCTCTTTTAAGTCTAGAGTTACTAACCAAGCATTATTACCTAGCATAGGCAGTAGCTGGTGTAAAGTCAGCATTTTGAATTTTGGAATGTCCAGGAACGTGTTCAGAATCGATAAGTCCAGTATTGGATGCTATGAATTTTCTTTTCTGGGTACCAGGAAAAGTCTTGAATAAAATCCTTGTCCTTTTTCCTTTTCTGGTACCGGTTGAATAGCCCCCCATATCCATGAGGGACATGACTTGTTTCTGGGCCTCTGCCCACTGGTTTTGTGGCAGATCCAGCCATCCGTTTGGAATTGGCAAAGTACGGTAATGAAATCTGTAACCCTGGGATACTATGTTTAATACCCACTTGTTCTGGGTAATTAACTGTCAATTTTGAGCATGAAGTGCTAGTTTTCCCCCCAAGGGGGCTGCCAAAAGATAAGTGCTTGGAGATGGTAGAGGAAAGTCATTAAGACTGCTTACTGTAGGGTTGTGCTTTGTTTCCTCCAGATTTGTAGGTGGAGGCACCCCATTGCTTTGACCTGTAAGAACCCTGTGATAGATATCTGGAGCCTTTTGAGCACCTGGGTTTGCCCTGAGTGGCTCTGTTGGACACAGGAAAGGACCAATTTTTAGTAGGCCAGTGCCTACTGAACCTGGGTGGCTGCACTTGCAAGAAATCATTTACAGTTTGCATAGATTTAGCTTTGTCTTCCATTTTCTTTAAAACCTCTTCTGCCTTATTACCAGAGTATCATGCTGCAAAGGGGCATCCAAAATTTAGCTTTAACATGATCAGGCAGATTTGGATGCTTGAGCCAGACATGCCTTCTAATCACAGATTCAGTAATGGCGGCCCTACAAGAGGCCTCCAAAGAATCAAAACCACATTGCAAAGTATGCTTTCCAACCTGTTGAATGCAATAAATCCTGTAATTCTTTAATTTCCACACAATCAGAAATCAACATAATTTTCTGTTTCAGTAAGCCCATAACATGCTGTTGATATTTAAGTATATGAAACTGGCAGTTTAAAACCCTGAATGCCAAGGTTGCAGACGTATAAACCTTCTTACCCCATCTATCCAGCGCCCTGGAATCTCTATCAGAAGGGGTAAGATTTTTGGCTGTAGAAGCCTTAACACCCTTGAAACCCTAAGAGATAGTCTCAGGATCAGCAGCAGGATTTTTGAAAAGAAATTTGTGGGAGTCAGGAACTCTGTAATATCTGTCTGGCTTACCAGGAGCCGGAGGCAGGGAATCAGGAGCCATGCTTGATTCCGAGAACACATCATCAACAATGTCTAATACAGGTGGTATTGCCAAAGAACTATGCTGAGGAAGACAAAGGAAACCCTAAGCCTCTTTTCTGATTCAGAGAAGTCCTGACTCTCCCAGTGAAAATGTTCCCTTAAAGTATGCAAAGTCTCTCCAAAAGAGTAATCCTCAGGAGGAGATGCAGATGGGATGGATTCCTCTGCATCAGAATCCTCATAGGGTGGAATAGAAAATTCCTGATCAGAAGAGGAATCAGAAGAAATGGAAACCTGATCTGAAGATTCATAATCAGTGCCTTGCCTAGGCCTCTTAGCAGGGGGGGGGACCCCTGATCAAGGTAATTAAATCCTCTGCCATTTTGATCATCTGTTTTTTAGGCCATAGGGGCCTGAGCACGTGGCTCATGCGTCGTTTTTTTAGACACAGAAGTAGTTTTTGACCTTGTTTTTATTGCTGGCATCAGTTTACTGTAAAAATGTTGAGGCCTGAAGAGACGCTCAGAAGCCGGTGCGTGCTCAGCGGCTCCGGACCCATCCAAGGGGGAGACATCCGCGGGTTCAATACTTTGCGAAGCTCACGGCATACCGGACTCCAACTGAGTCTCGGTAAAGGCCTGCGACTCAAAAGTAGTAGGTATCAGGGGCAGCGAAAGCACCTCACTGAGTACCGGCGAACCGGCGACTGGCTTAGGAAAAGCTTCATCGTTGGTGTTGGACCTCGACGGTCTGTCTGTCTTTTTCCTTGCATTTTTTATGAACTCCGGTAGTCGGATTGCTAACTGATGACATTTCAGGGTAGTTAAATCTTGAACCAAAATATTTAGAAGCAAAAATATACTGACGCTTAACAGTGCGTTGGTTAAATTTAGCACAAAACCGACAGCAAGGCACGTTGTGATCAGGGCCTAGGCAGGGAATACAGTACAAATGAAAATCCTTATGAGGTATTTGCTTCCCACAAGTAATGCAATTATTAACTTTTACTGACATCGGTAAGGAGCAAGAAAAAGTTTCCCCAACGGGGTACTAGCTTTAGTTTGAAGACTTCGGTTCTGAAACTCGAATACGAAAATTTCAGGAGTCGGCCGACCGGCACTTGCGAACTGCTTCTGCTTCGGGCACCACGTGGCAAGAAAGACGGATTAAAATAGCGTCGGCTGCATGTTTTATACCCCAGACAACCTGACGTCATGGAAGAGGAGACAGCAACTGATGCAGGACCCAAGACTTTGTTATTCAGACCGACTGAGGGCAACCTGCCAGCAGATTACCCAAATGTAATGACTGCAACAGTGAAACATGAAGAACATCAGGGCAAGCTGGTTTTAATCATAACCGGCTACAATAACATGCTTTTGATTACACAAATATGTACAATAGTAAAATCATTTTAAAGGATGAAGCACATTAACTTGCAACCACAGTACTTCTACTGCACTGTTAGCTTTTACCTACACAGTAGTTGAGGCCAGAGACAACAACAAACCTGTATCCTGTCTTTTCCTCGACCTCTCCAAAGCTTTTGACACTGTTTCTCACCCCTTACTCCTCTCTAAACTCAATAATCTAAATCTATCCGCTACTTCTCTTACCTGGTTTACTAGCTATCTTTCGGAACAGGCATCAGTCTGTCAGATGGCTCAGTTCCTGCTCCTCCTTTCTAACCATAAAATATGGTGTCCCCCAATGATCCATCCTAGGTCCCCTTCTGTTTAATATTTTCATAAATGACCTCCATACTTCCTGTAAACAGTCCACCCTCATTCAGTACGCCAACGATTCTATGCTTATTTCCATCTCTGACAACTTATCTGACCTCTACACACAAACCCAAGACTTCTTCCTGTCCGTTGAAATGTGGCTCACCAAAAATCAGCTCATCTTAAATCCAAAAAAAAAAATTAACTCTTACTGTTCTTTTCTAGACCTCTCTCTCATCACAAATCCTCCTTTGTCATCACACCCTTGACAAGACCACCATCCTAGCCAAACCCTACACAAAGCTCCTAGGCACAATTATTGATGATGAACTTAAATTTAATCTCCATATTCAGCAAAATATAAAAAAATAAATAAATAAACCACCAAAAACTAGGTCATCTTTACCAAAATAAGAAATTTCTTAACTCAGAAGCTAGACTCTCCATAGCTCAATCTCTCCTCCTTTCCTCCCCTTCTCTATGCAGCCCCTAGTCTCACTTCCATTCACTCCACACATCTTTTCAAACTCCAACAAACTTACCATAAAGTAGCCAGATTTGTCACCAACTCTCTACACAACTCACACCACTGCCTGGCACTCAACTCTCTCAAATGGCTAGAATTCCCCCAACTACTCCAAATGTCTTAATTTCAAATCATACACTCTGTACTATAAAAACCTACTTCCTGCTTCTCTCTCTCTCCTCCCTGGTATCCTATTATACCCCAAACCATACTCTCTCATACATCGAATCAACTCCTCCTTCACATTTATAAACCCAACAAATATTTTGGAAAACTACTTTACAAATGCAGCATGGCCCAAGCATGGAACAAACTCCCCTTACATATAAGAACCATCTCCCACCCTAAACACTTCAAAAAAGAGCTCAGACTACATTTACATAGCCTAAAATCTTGCTCCTGTTGTGACCCTACCTAACCCATTACACCCCCCGCCCAAGCCAGGAATAAACTCCACATAGTTAGGTGATTACAATGACATAACTGTATCTCATACCTACATCTATGTTAACTTTTGTTTTTGAGGTATATTTCATTTCTATTTTACCTGTCTGCTACAAGGAAAAAAAAACATTGCTGATATTACAACTAATATCATTCTATGCTTTGTATTTTTTATCTTGTTCACATTTTGTTTCTGCACATCTTAATTATCTGTAATTGCATTACTACTGATTTTTGAATTGTGTTGCAATTAATTGTTAACTATGTTAAAATTTGTTCTTGTATCTGTAAAATTTCTGGATCTTTTCTCCTCAGGTCTCCCCTGAAAATGGGCCTCTGGCTCAGTTGGACCAACCTGGTTAACAAATGTCAAATAAATAAATTGTTCGAGTAAGTGAGGCAAACATGCACATATATACACATATTTCAAAAAGTAACCATTTTTAGTAGTACAAACTACTCATGCAACCCTCCAACCCCCAATTAGTTGGAGTATCTGCAGAATATAGCAATGTATGGAGAACTGACTTGCTTCTCCTTACTTTCCTATTTTAAAGGCACCCCCTAAAAAAGTCAGCTTCTATAAATTCAGTGGTGGCAGTTAAATTATGACCTTTTTTCAGTTGGACAGTAACTGACCATCATCACTGCAATGCAACAAAGCTATACAATAGAAAAACGATACAGCCCTTATCCATATTAAATTAAAACAGTGTTTTTATATTGCAAATAAAATATGCATTCCCAAAACTGTTCACAAACTATTTTTTTGACTTGCCTGCAACATGAAATTCAATTTCCCACCACAAGAGATGACAAAGGATACCATTTTATGAACAAACTACAAAACTGCAGAATAAAAATAAAACAACCAGCTACTGCCCAAACCAAAATGTATTTATTTCTCTAGCGCCTCGGCCACAAAGCCTACAAAGAGTCACTTTTTGACTTACCAAGTACTCCAGTTTCACCAGTGAGACCAAAGGTAATTACAGTTTTATTTTCTTAGGCTTCAGGAAAAATATTACTATACTGCAAAAAAAAAAAAAAAAAAAAAAAAAAAAAAAAAAAAACAGAACCACTTTCCTTAACATAATACCATTCTTGTCCAGAGTTGGACAAGTTCAAGTGGGATGCGGGTAATACCAAAAGCACACAAAATAACAATAGTATAAATACCCTTAAATGAAATGTAGGAATGAAATGATCCACATAACACACTGCAGCCAGTGTGTTGAGCCACAAAGACCAGCACTTATCAATGTAGTTTCTATCATAAACCAGACGTCTTAATGTAATTAAATAGCCAAATCTGGAAAAGCTCTGTGCCCCAGATGAAGTATGTTCAGTCTGCAAAGTCAGGAGTTTGAGACCATTGATATACGCATTCAAATGTGATAATTTTATTGGATAAATCTAAAACAGTCATCTCAGACTGAATTTTGTCTCAGAAATGGGTAAAATGAGGACATGACCATCATTTGAATAATATTTCAGAATTTTTTTTCTCCACGTATTTTACAGAAGATGCTTACATCTGGAATAACTTTTTCAAAGAATGGAGATGTGAAACATGCATTCTGTCAACTTTGAAAAATGGAATGATTTGAGACTTGTTGAGGGAGTAATGGCTGCTGTAAGAGACTAGAAATCAGACAAGCTCAGTGGTAGAGAACAGTGTTGTACCCAAATGTAGTTACTGACTTTGTCAGGGAAGAAAGCCCTGAAGAGATTGTAATAAATACCCAAACTCTGAAATAAATACAGAAGACTAAAATATTCAATAACCCAGTCTGATAGAGTTGACAAGGGATGACATTGGCTAACACTTTTAGCAGGCTTCAGGAGAGACAACTGAATATATTATGGGAAGCAATCGGAGATCTGGGAAAGCAAAAAGGGACACTGAACAAAACAGGATCACAGGAGGTTACCCCAGGGCCCTTACAAGCCTAGTCAAGTTCAACCCAGGTTCCCAAGGGTGTTTGGTTCAAGTAGACACTCAAATTGGCACCTAATGCCCCTGTCCAAGAGGGGCACAGGTGGAACCCCCAGGGTGAATTTCCAGTTCTCCAACCAATCGTCGAAACTGTGCTCAAATAGTGCCAACAAAACGGCTTTGTTTAACATGATTGGAAGCTTGTTCCAAAGGAGGGGCAACCTCTGAGACACAAATCTGTCTCTCCAGCAAGTTCTGTTGAAGTCAAACACCAGGTTAAGGTCATTTGACTGAGAAACCAGTGAGCCATTTGACTTGAGAATGTGCAGGATTTTCCATCAAAGCTGGGTCAGAGATTACTGTACACGTAAGAGACGAGTTACCTCTGAGCAGTCTGTATGACACAGAGTAAAGTGACAATGATTTCAGTCTGCCCGCATAAGACAGATCTTGAAGACCCTGAATTTTCTTCGTAAAGAACCTTTGTGGTCTCTCCAATTGCTGCAGGTGTTTGGAAAGGAACATACCAAAGGGCACTGCTGCAGGTGTTTGGAAAGGAACATACCAAAGGGAAATGCTGCAGGTGTTTGCAAAGGAACATACCAAAGGGAGCATTGTACTCTCATTTATTGGCCTGATGAGGGAACAGTACAGGGAGGTTATAACCTCTTTGTTTTCTGGAAACAATGTCCCTAACGTAGGAGATGAGCGATATAAAATGCCCATCCTGCCACTGTGAAGACATGCTGATCGAAGTTAAGGTTGCTGTCAACCTGCGTGCCCAAATCTCTCACCACTGACTATGTGCTTAAAATATTGCTGTTGATGTGGTAGTTTGCAGGAGCATCACCTTTGCTGAAGAGGATGATAATGATTTTTTTGCATTAAGTTTAAGACCATGACTTTGGCACCAGTCATTAGTCTGCATAAGACCATCTTGCAAGATGATGACATAGCTAGGGGTTTCAATGATCACTCCCAGTTTGCAGTCATCAGCAAACTTTGTCAGCCAGTCTTATAGTTTTACCCTGTACTTCAGAGAAGTAGATTCCAAACAGTAGGGGTTCCAGAACCAATAACTGTGGAACACCACTGGTTACAGATCTGCTGGAGGAGGTGCAGTTCCCTATTTTGACAGTATGAGTTCTATCAGTGAGCCAGTTTGCAACCCACCTGAAAATATATGGGTTGATACCCAGCTGGGTAACAATCAATGATGTTTGAGTGGGAGATTGTGTCAAAGGCCTTTGCTAAGTCTAGGTAGGCTGTATGCACAGATCTGCCCTTGCATAGGGTTTTGGCAACTGTCTCGAAGAAGTCCACCAAGTTTAACAGGCATGACTGCCCCATGACAAAGCCAGACTGGGTTGGGTCGAGCATTTGTAGATTTCCTATATCTTTGTTAATAAGGGCCATGATGATTCATGCCATGACCTTGCAGATAAGACTGGTTAAGCTAATGGGTCAATAGTTCCCGGGGTCCGTGGATGCACCCCTTTGTGTTAGAGAAAAATATATGGGAAGTGTAAATTACACAATCCAACTTTAACATTGGAATTATCAAATACTGCCAACAGGATATGAAGTAAATAGGAGGGAAGGGTAGTGGAGTGGAAAGGGTCTTGGAAATGTGGAGAAGGAAAGTTAGAAAGCCTAGTTTTGGGGGACAATTAATAAAAGAGAGGGATCTGAAAATGTGGAAAGAAATTACAGCAGAAGAATTTTTTAATTGCTTAGGATCATCACTGGAATTAAGGGCAAGGATAAAAAATAATTTACTGCAAAATAGACTGGTGCTAGTAAGTTTCACAGTAGAGGCAAGATCTGACTCAGTAGTAAGGAAATAATAAGTAGGGCTTATAACACTGTACTAAAGCTACATAATCAATGGGATATCAAGACAAGACTTGGGTGGAGTGAAAGATTAAGTTACTCACCTAGATATGCCACCAAATCACGAACATTTAGGATTTTTTTTTTGGGGGGGGGGGAGTGTCTCCAAAGTTCTTTTTATACACAGGTAAGATTGTCTAGCATTTTCTCAAAGGTAAATGAATAAAGCTGGTGATGTGAAGCAGGTAAATGGACACATAGGAACACATTAATTTCTGACTGTATGAAGACTGAGAAATGTTCAAGCTGAAGCTTAAGAACATAATAGAGAAAATAAAGGGAAGTGCATAGTCTAACAAAACAGTTGTTACTACTAAACTGGTGTAGGATAATAAGATTTAAGAAAAAATTCTCTATGGCCAAACGTTGAGCAAAGAACACACGAGCAAAGGTCCAAATGCTTTAATGCTTTCCAAGTGACAAATTTGCAGGATAAAAAACAGAATAAACGCTCTTAATCAATTGCGTTTTCGTCTTCAACAAATATGACTTCATCAGATACTAAGAACAGTTAATTAATCAAAGTTTTATATGTGCAAATGTTTCAAATTAACCTATCAGTCAGAGTGCATCAAGTACCAACCAATCGTTACACTATCCTCGTTAAGAAACTTTTAAATAAAGCATACATATATCCAAAGTCAATACATTTCTTTCTTAGTTAAATAAATACATTTAAAAACAGATTTATTTAAAAACTCCTGTTTTTCTAGTATTAAATACTTCCACTCATTATAAAAATATTCCATTTAAAAATACTTTGAATTATATACATGTTTGAACAATTGATTTGAAGAAATAATGTTCCTTTTACTTTACATAAAGTGCTTAGTAAATAGCACCATCTATTGGACTCATTCAAAATTACAATTGGAAGACATATTTCTTTATTATATATCTGCAGCCTTTAATTTGAGTACTGGGGTTATAGAGATGGCATCATTAAGCCCAGGTTTTTTAGTGGCATTCAAATATATTTGCCACCAAAGTTCTCTGTAGCCAACCCTCTCTTCCCATAAGCCACCTCTAGTATCCCTTTTTACCTGCTCAATAACATAAAATTCAAATTTAGCATCCCTACAAACTTTTGTGTGCCTGTATAAAGCATTAGTATCCTTAGCCTTTGAAATTTCGTAGTAATGCTCATATATTCGCCTCCTCAAGACTCGTTCAGTCTTTCCTATATAGAAAGACCTACATTTTTTACAAATTCCCATATATATAACACCCTTTGTTTCACAATTGTAATAGCCATTAATTTTTATAATTTTATTTCTACTAGGGACTTTTATTTCTGTAGAGTTTGCCATGTATTCGCATTGATTACAATGACCACACTTGTAACTACCCATCCTTATTTGTCCATCAATTCCATAACTTACTTTGTTTTCCTTAATTTTGGACTCTAAAATTTCCTTAATGGTCCTAGAATTCCTATATACAATTTTAGGGGTTAGGTTGTTAATACTGCTTAGATCAGATAAATCTGAAAATGTAGTCCATTCTTTACGGAATACTTCACCAAACCTAATGTTGGACGTGTTGAATTCCATAATTAAAGCCCGCTCATATTTACTTTCGGAATCCACATCCATGTTGTTTTCATTTGTAAGCCCAATGACTATTTTTTGTCCTTTTATGGGTTGAAATCTTGTCGCTCTACCCAGTTCCACTTCTATTCTTAAATTTGTCACAAAATCATGTGGATAACCCCTTTCCTCAAACATTTTACTTAATGTATTACATTCAACCAAAAAATCTTCACTAGAGCTTGTCATTCTACTACCCCTCACAAACTGCCCTTTGACAATATTTTTCTTGCAGTGTGAGGGGTGTGCGCTAGTGTAATGAAGGAAGGAGTTGCAGAAGGTTTCCTTTCTATAGATTTTGGTTTCAAAATCACCCTCTGTCTTATATATTTCCACATCCAAATATTGTAGTTTGTCCCTAGACAAATTATATGTGAATTTCAGAAAGTTAGTGGAATTATTGATATAATTGAAAAATTCAGTGAATCTTTCAATTCCTCCTATCCAAAAAAGGACAATATCATCCAAAAAGCGGCGATACAAAGTCCAACATTCCTTGTACTCCGAGTTTATTATGAAGTCTTCCTCCCATTTAGTTAGGACTATATTCGCATAGGTGGGCGCACATGCTGCGCCCATCGCTATGCCCTGAATCTGTTTGTAGTATTCACCAAGAAATGAAAAATAATTGTACCTTAGGACCATATCCACTAAATCGATAGTAACACTCTTCTCAGCTTGAGTTAATTTAGTGTCCCTGTAGATCATCTCCTCAAACATAGTTATACCTTCACTGTATGGAATACTTGAGAAGAGATCTACCACATCTACTGTAATGAATATCAAGTTGTCATTGTATAAACTAGGCCCAATGCACCTTAAAAGGTCCCAAGAGTCCTTCAGTGCATATGGGTTCCCTGTACTGATGTGTTTTACCTTCTGGTCCACGTATTTAGCTAATGGAAGAGTTTTTGACCCTGCAGCTGAGACAATAGGTCTCAGGGGCGGGTCTTCCATGTTTTTGTGGACCTTAGGTATTCCAAATATTATTGGGGTCCTAGGTTTTTCTACGTACAGAAATTCGAATGTTTTTTTGTCCAGTAGTCCTTCATATAACATATTTTTTAATAAGTTGTCAATTTCATAATGCGCTAAATCCATTTCATTATGTGAAACAAGGGTGTATTTATTAATGTCATTTAATATAGAATTCATTTTGCCTTCATATATGTTGTTGTCCATGAAGACAATGCCTCCCCCTTTGTCCGGTTTCATTATTCTCAAGTCCCTATTGTTCTTTAATTCATACAATATCTCGTTTTCCTGTTTGGACAAGTTAAACTCCATAACTCTTTCTTCATATAATTCTCTAATTTCTTTTTCCAACATCTGTTCGAAGTTTCTAATTTGTGGGTGCAAAGGGGGGTTAAATAAACTTCTACGTATTAATACTGAGTCTTGAGGAGGCCTATTTGATCTAATACTGGCATTCCCAGAAGAAAACACATTGTCAAAATTTATTTTTCTCAGAAATAATTTTAAATCAATGATGGTCTTTACCATCTCTCCTTTCCCAGAGGGTATAAACTTGAATCCTTTGCTCAACAAGTAAAAATGTTGTTTTGTAGGGTTAACATTACTAAAATTGTAAATTGTGAAATTATTTAGTATATGTCTAATACCATCTATTTGTATGTTATCCTGATGGCAAAATAAATCCAGGGTGGGGTGTATTGATCCTAATACTTCCCCCTCCCCCTCCAAAGTTCTTTTTATACACAGGTAAGATTGTCTAGCATTTTCTCAAAGGTAAATGAATAAAGCTGGTGATGTGAAGCAGGTAAATGGACACATAGGAACACATTAATTTCTGACTGTATGAAGACTGAGAAATGTTCAAGCTGAAGCTTAAGAACATAATAGAGAAAATAAAGGGAAGTGCATAGTCTAACAAAACAGTTGTTACTACTAAACTGGTGTAGGATAATAAGATTTAAGCATGGAAGAGCATTTACGGCCCTAGTGGTACTAGTGGCAAAAAAAAGGTATTTACAAGAAAATGGAAAAGAAAAACACAAGCCAATGTAGTAGCAGAAATGATGTATGAATTAAAGGGCAGTGAACTAAAATAAAAAGTGATAAGCAAGCTTGCAGGAATTAGGAATCAAAACACCTGGGAACTTAACTATTTTATGTTGCCTATCTCATGGATCACTTTTAAAAACTCCTTATGAAAACACTGACACCTTGATGAAATGAGGGCTGTGTGAGTATTGTGTGATGACATATTCACATTAAGATTGAAGATAATGTGTGAATAGTTCACTTTAAATGTTGGTTTATGTGAAGTATGAATTGTAGAAAGTGTAAGTTGTTAATATGAGACTTTCTTGCACTGCAAAATGGAAAATGAATTCAGAAAGAAAGTTAAGATTTAAAAGTATGGGTTCACCAAAGGTATTGTTGTTCGGACACTGTTAAAATACTAAACTAAATCAAACTGTAATGGGAGCCAACACACAAACTGAGTACAACAGGCATGAGGAATGCACACATTGTAAAGGTTTATCTGACTGCATAATAAAGCTGCTTTATAACATTAAAATGCTTTTAGCAGAATGTGTTAGTGAAGCTGATATATCAGAAAAGCAGATCTCAGATGGAACATTTAGGCAAACGAGCAAGAGGTTTCCTTTAACAACAGACTGGTTCAACAACAGATCACAAACTGCCATTTTAAATCTGCATTGCACTAGCAAGCGGGATGTTTTCTGGGGACAGTGTTAAAACAGATATTTATGTGAAAGGAATAAACGATCAGCTCAGAATGAAATTAAGGATATTCCTTATCTGGGTCCTAATTTATAGATTACTAATCAAAACAAATGTTCTTCTTTTGATATGGTTATATGACTTAGAGATAAAAAGGGGAAAAGTCCAGATGTTAGTGAAAAGGCTGGTCAAGACAGCAATTTTTTTGTTCAGCCACAAGGCTCCTGAGTCTTGTACCGCAGGAGGAGAAGAGAACAACTTCAAAAATGCAACCACAGTGTATCGTCTATAAAACACCTCCAGGCAGGAATGATTAATTTTGCTTTTGACACGGTTAAATGAGGAACTTAAATGCAATATAGTATCTACTGTTACATTAAATGAATTTAGAGAAACTAGAATGAAGGAAATGGATCAAGCTTTGTTAAGTCCCAATGGAAGCCCACAGAACAGACAGGATATCTACAAGGTGGTGGTACTAGAATTATTAACTTTTTGGTCATCATGTGCACTTTTTACAGTGCTGTTAGTAAAGATGCATAAAGTAAAACTATACAGACATGCTGCAAAAGCTTTTGGTTTGATTCCTTTCTTTTTCATGTGAATCTGCTGTGAGCATATCTACAGCTAGCCCTGGCTGTAGGGCCTGTAGTAGTGCACAGTACTTCTGCACAGCAAGGTGTGGCTACAGTTACTTAAGCATCTTTTAAGGAAGGCATCTGAAAAACTGACGCGTTACAGATGCCATTGCTGCCACCTCTGTCGGTCTTTGCTGTTTCCACAATCTGTTGAGGCCAGGCACCAGCAAAAGTGTAGGTGACACTGCTGCACAATCTAGGGAAGCTGATGCCATACTTCTGTGTGCGTAAGATGCATCAACTTCTGACTTCCAAGACGGCTGCACACTGTTCAAAGCTTAACTTTAGCTCTCCCAGTGTGAAAACAGAAAATGAGAAAGTAGCCAGTGAAACTGTCAGTTTGAGTAAAATCCAGTTATTGGCTAGTAAGTACACTGCCTGAGTGCCAGTAACGAAGAAATTTAGAGAACCTGAAAGAAAATCAACCAGAAAAGATGGAGAAAACACTGTCTAAGAAGAACCCTGCAGCTGTTCAGCAAAAAGCAGTTCAAGCTCCAGCTCTGGTACAAGAGATGCTGTCAACTAATTCACAGAAAGAAATAAGGCAAATGGGCTCAGAGTTGATTAAAATAAACAAACCATTGAAGGAATATACCAACTAAAATGACAGAAGTCTGGAAAAATGGAAGAAGCTTTAAAAAGGTATTCAGATGAGCTGATAAAACTGCAAAAATCAGTTTGAAATGAACAAAAAAAAAAAGGGCTGGCTGAGTATGAGGACTGCTCAAGAAGAGCTTTTTCAAAAAAAAGTATTGTTATAGGACAGAGACCACAAAGAGATTTTTCTACTGTAACACAGAAACTGGAGTGAACAGACACCATGAATTTTATGAAAGTAAAAATAAACAACTGGTCTGGTATTCCACAGCAGGATTTAATTGAAAGGGCACATCATGTGCATGTTCCAAATGTGGCCATGAGAAAGCAGCCAAGACATGTATTCATAAAGATGCAATCATACAAGCAGAAAGAGTTGATCCTGACAAAACTGTGCAAGAAGGGCAAGTATTAAAAATTGGAGACAGTGGAATGTTTGTGGAAAATTATTATAAACTCCACACTAGGCATAAGAGAAGCAAATTTAGTCCAGTAATCAGGGACTATCGAGAGGCAGGTGAGAGATCCAGCTGTCTTCATAATATTCTTTCTTGGAGGTTCAAAGTAATTTTTTTGATGCAGAAGAAGCAAATAGGAAATACAAACTTTGTCCAACAAGGAGTGAGCTATGAAACATAATGGGACTCTGCTTCTCATTCTTCTAATGGTAAGGTTCATAGAGAGACTTTGCCAGTGAAACAAACCTCTTCCAATATTCCAAAGGAAAATGCTTGCCGGAGCTTGAACCAGAGTCCAGGGCTGGGAGATGAAGACGAAGAAGACCATCAACACTGAAATTAGTTCTTGTAAAGTATCATTCGTATTTGAGAAATATGGATTTACAAGAAAAAGTGTCTGAGAAAGATTGCACATTTGTTGTCTTTGTTAAATTTGTTGGGGACTGACAAACATATGTTCCACTTCATGTCATTAATATTTAGTAGGACACTAAAAGGGAAAAAAGGGGGGGGGCAACTGTAAGTAATACAATTTTTGTTAACAGTATTTGTACAAAACATTTTATGACAACAATTGCATGTCATACAAAGTATTTTTAGTGATTGTTGTATGTGATAAAGATACAAAGTAAAACAGGTGCTTTTTCTTTCTTCTCTCTCTCTCTCTTTCAGTTTTAAGAAATGTAGGCATTGCAAAGTAAAACAAGAAGAAAGGCTGGACAAAAATATGTATGTCAATAGGTTTTAATATTGGGCTGTTGGGGTGGGGGATGAGATGCAAAAGTGAACTGATAATAATATATTAAGAATTTAAATGTTTTCCTTAAATTTTGCATAGCATGGATTAATGTCCTTAGCTTAATCGAATGACATTTTTTTCATGAATGCAAGCGTTTTTTTTTAAATTAAAGACCACAGTGCAATAGGTTTCTTTAAGGAAATAAATGTTCAGTGACAATTGAGAAATCTGGTGCTTGAGGGCAACTCTAAATTTTGCTTGTGTTTCCATGAAAACAATCTAACTAAAGGTGAAGGCAATAAGTTGAGAAGTCTGGAAATTGTTTACAGAGAAATGTAAAATTAAAAGGTACAACGGCAAGCAGTTCATAAAAAATAAAGTTTGAAATTACTGGATGCGAATAAGAGATAGTAGCTTTTCTGGTAACTAAATACTTGAATGCATTTACAGCAGTGAATATTACTTATAGGTGGGTCTGAAACTTGAGTTGCAACAGTGAGGATGTATCAGAGGTCCTAGAAGGGAAAATATAACAAAGGGAAGATTACCAAAGTGATTTATGAAAATATTTGGTATGGAAAATGTGAATTCAGTAGCAGGAGCTTGGAGATAATATACATATTATTCACCAAGGTACAATAACCGAGCTAGACTGGACAGAAATTCTATTTTACAGAAATGTGTGCATTTAATTAAAAGCTTCACACACATCCAATAACTATTTCAGGTCATGTGCCATTAACAACAAAATAAAAAATGCAGGGTACTGAAATATAAATGAGACACTGGAGCTTCCCCACCTACCTGTTAAAAAACAAAGAAATGGGCAGTGGAAATTACTCGAGAGTTATTAGGGAAGATACCATTTCTTCACAAGTTATAGCTAGTGAGTAGAATAAAACAAACGTGGAATTTAAAAATAAGGTAGAAATAAAAGAGAAAGAGATGTGGTTAAGAAGTAACCAGAGTTATTTAGAGGGGTTCACAAAGGTTAAAGTACTGCAGAATAAGGGGGATGTCACAAAACAAGAAGTGCAAATGCAGAGAGCTAAAGAGAAAATAATGGATTGTCTGGATAACATGCATGAATTAAGAAACAAATGCTGTTAAGCAACCATTTTTTTGGATAATTCCAGAGCACAAAACTTTTAGCACAATGACAGACAACAGACGGTAGAAAAAGTTGTTGTTAAACTTACAGAACCTATAAAGGTATTAACAATTTTATGAAAATATGCATAAATTAGAGGAATGTGGAAATAAAAAACAGCACAAATGGAAGTATTTATGGAAAATGTAGCTATGCCAGGGTTAGATGCAGATGAGGCTCAACAATGAACAGTTAAGACAGGAGGATATGAGACAAAACCTGTGATGTATAACCAACTGGCAGAAAAATCGCCAGGACTAGATGGCATTCTTGTGAAAGTTTGAAGCTTGGAGGGAAGAAAGTGATGAACATCTGGAAGGTTTTGTTTAACAGTATTTTAAAAGGTGGGGAAGCGCTAACATACTGGAAGAAAGCTGTGGTGGCTGTAATACCTACAGACGGTAAAGGCCCATCAGACATAGCTTCATATAGGCCTATTTCAATTTTAAAATCATGATTATAAAGCTCTTATGTCTATAATAGCAAAAAGAATTACAAAAGTGTTGCCAAAATTGATAGATATGTATCAGTGTGGTTTTGTGAAGTGGGAACAAACCTTCAACAACTTTAATAGAAAGTACAGTTGTGTAAAATCGAGTCTACATTAAAACCTGGAATTTACATAACGTTGAGCTTCATAAAGTATAGACCAGAATGTTGGTAGCTCAATACGTTGAAAAGACATTACACTGAGTGACAAAACAACGAAAACTAAAGACTAAAATGCCAAAACGCCAAATTTAAACATGCAGAAGTTACATTGTAGTCCTTCCAGTTGTGCATACTGTAAAAGAAATTGTGTAGAACTCTGAAAACTTAAACATCAAACCAGAACACCAAGCTGAAGTGCCAGCTCATGATCCTAGGAGTAGGAGAATAGCAACACCCATGCAGGTCCCATCAATATACACAAAATTGTTGTCCGTAATAGTAGAACTGAACATGTGAAACAAACATATTCTGACATCCATAACAAATTGTGCCCATACCATTCTCTACAACAGTACGATAAAAACTATACACATTACAATTTCAGCAGATTTCCGATTGCCTTCAAAAAGTTAACCATAGAGTAGGAACCCTTGCTATTTAACACATGTTGAAATTGTGAGTGGCGTACAAGTTTTCTCTTTTTAGGTAAAGGAGGAAATCCTGTGGCTAAATGAATTCTCTGTTTCTCAACCCTGTCATGTTCGCATGCAAGGGTAGATAGTAAAACAGCTAAATCCATTGCCCAAGTAGAATTTTAAGTCTCATATGCCATGCCTCTATACTATTTTGTGTTCTAGGCAGACAAGTTGTTCAACTCAAATAAGTTCCAAAAGCTAACAGGGAATAGTGGTGAAAGCGGGCTGTACTTCTAGTGGTAAACTTCCTTGCCTTACAGAATAGGTACCAGTCGCTAAAGTACTTCAACAGGTCTCTGCCTTCCACAGTAAACACTTCCCTTAGTGCATTGAATCCAGAGATAACGTCCTCCTCTTCTAAGAAAGCTAATGCCACTAGACTTTTAACAGTGACTTGAAATTCCTGGCAAGAATTATACAAGTTGGATAAGCCTAAAGCCTGCACCTTACGCCAAATATTCTGGCCAAAGTGAAAAAAGCAACCTTTGGGAGTAACACCAGAAATATTGCAGCGCAAACTCTTTATAGCAGCAATTTCAAAATCGCACATAACATACTTTATGGATGGCTCAAACTCATGCTCGTGTAAAAGTTGAAAAATACAGTCTCACATAACATTATATGTTAAACAATAAAGTAGTGGAACCGTTTTATTGTATCACCGTACTGCACAATATCGTGAATGCTGTACAATTGTCTGCATATTATGCCTTTGTAAAAGAATGTCCCCATCCATAAGCCAAATGGTAGTGTGGCTTAAATCATACAGGTTACAAGCAGTTGTACACACTAACACAGTTAAATCACTTGCACAGTCTATCATAAGTTTCTTAATAAATTCACAATCTTTCAAAGGGAACTAAGTCAAGTTTACATTCTCTAAAGTTAAATTCTTAACAGCCTGACCTCTGCTACGTTTTCTACAAATTCTACCCACTTGCTGGAGCAATGCTTTTCGGTTAGATAAGCTTGACATAAACTCGACAAACATAGACACCATAATATCATCCACAATAAAACAGGGAGTGTCTCTAGACATTTCAGCCTTTTGCTTTAATTCATGACATTTCAGCCTTTTGCTTTAATTCATGACTCATTAGGTACTTCTCTACCTCTGCCAGACTACCTGTATGCTGGTGTGGAGAAGATTTACATAGCTCTTCGCCATTAGAGAGAGATATCACAATTGTTTTACCTTTACATTCTCTGTATGTTTTCTTTTGTAGCACCAGTACTTTTTATTATTTACTGTTCGTTCCAAGTTGTAAACATATCCTTCCATGATTAGGATGTTCTTACCCTTCTGGAATTTTGTAGTTGTATACAGCCGTCCTAGCACTCCAGGACTTTCAAATGTAACTTCCGCCATGATGCAGGTACTTGGTATGACATCTTAAAGTTACATTGAGCTATTTTTTACCACGTACTATTCCATTAACAGTTTCGATGTTGCGTAAGTCAATGTGTTTATTTTCAACGTTTTGACTTCACTGTTTCATTGGTTTGTCATTTAACGCAATGTCTTTTCAATGTATTGAGCTTCCGACGTTCTGATTTCGGCTTTATTAAGCTCATGGTTGTGTAAATTTGAGGTTTTAAAGTAGACCCGTATAATCTTATAATGGTAGATGTCTTTCTCTTCCCTATTGCAGTACTCCTTACAATAGGGATCCCCTGCCAAGGGCAGCCTGACATCTTGCCAGTATACCAAAGCCTTTAGGTTGCTAAGGATATGGCCATACGTCACATGTATGCTCCTCATGTACACAGTACAGCATAAAGGTGACTTCTGGACATAACATCCTCAGAACTGAGAGCCCCAGTAGGAATACCACTCTAGGAATTACAGCAGTACAAGGCACATCCAGAAGGGAAAAGAACCAGAGGGAAGAGGGAGGGAGTGAATACTGAAAAAGTGAAGAGAATGACATCTACTGCTATGGTACGATTTTACACTACTGTACTATGTCCTACCATTTCACTGTTACAGTACACCTTACAATAGGAGCAGTGCAAAAGCTCATGCAGAAGAGACGGAGGAGGAATTACCAGCAGAGCCCTCTAGGAACTCATGAAGGGTGCCCTAGCAAAACCAGCTCTACCCCTGGATACCGCATCCAACTTATTGTGATTTGTAAAAGTATGCACAGAAATCCAGGTAGCTGCCTCAAGAATAGAGTTAGCATCTAAACTCTTGAAAAAAAGCACCAAAAGAAGCCACAGCCCTAGCAGAATGAGCCTTAGCTGAAGGAAGAAAGGTTCTTGCCATGAAAGGAATAACAAAAAGAAATAGCTTTATATATATCCAAGAAGAAATAGTTTGCTTGGAAACAGTCAATCCCAAAGATCTAGGATGAAAGGAAACAAAAGGGTGATCAGATCTGTGAAAAGCTTTGGTCTTATCCAAATAAAATCTGAGTTGTCTATGCACATCCAAACTGTGCAAAACCTTCGCACTAGCAGATTGCAGAGAAGGGAAAAAAGTGGGGAAATGAATAGGCTGATTAAGAGACATGTCATTCACCACTTTGGGCATTAAAAGGAGGATTAGTATGAAGGGACACCTTGTCCTTATGGAAAACTAAAGAAGCGGGAACAGCTACACGGGCTTGAAGCTCAGACAGCTGTCTGGCAGAATAAGGCCCAACAAAAGAACAGCCTTCCAAGAACAATGCTGTAAGAAAAGCTGAAGCCACAGGCTCAAAAGGTTTCTGAGTCAATTTCTCAGAAACAAAATTAAGGTCCCAGGAAGGAGGGACAGGCTTCCTGGGAGGTCTAATATGAAGGACACCTTTAAGAAATTCTTTAGCCTTAAATCTAGAAGCTAAAGGGGTCCTGCAGAAGGCTAATCTAGTGCTAGAGGAAGACCAGCAGAAATAGATGACAAGTAGTAGGGCCTTAATATAAGAATATACCAACCCAGCATTGAGCAATTCACACAGATAAGACAGAATTAAATGAACATCCACGGAAAGTGGATCCAGGTTACTAGTAGAAAGACACCAAACAAAAACCTCTTCCATTTGGATAAGTAGGATTTCCTAATAGTGAGTTTCTTGGCCTCCTGTAGGACCCTAAGCACTTCCTCAGAAAAAATGTCTCTATATGGAATCAAAATCCTATCACCCACAGTGTCAGCTGAAGAGTAGACAGGTGGGGATGGATGAGAGATCCCTTGTCTTGTGTGACTAGGTCCACCCTGTGAGGTAAGATGTGATGATTTCCATTGGCTAAATGCAGAAAGAGAGGGAATCAATGCTGTCTGGGCCACAAGGGAGTCATCAGCAAGATTTTGGGAGTTTCCTGTTTTATCCTGAACAGGACTTTTGGAATGAGAGGAAGAGGAGAGAAGGCATAAAAAAAATCTCCTTCCAGGAAAAAAGAGGGTGTCCACCTTCCAGACTAGAGGAAATTGGGCTCTGGCACAAAAAAAAGGATGTTGTCTTTTCAGAGGGGAGGCAAACAGATCTACTTGAGGAGTACCCCACTGGTGGACAATGTCTAGAAACACATCCCTGTGAAGCATCCACTTGTGGGATTGTGATATGGACCTGCACAGAGTCTGCCACAATGTTCTGACCTGAGGGAATGTAAACTGTCTGAAGTGTTACTTGATACTGGATAGCTAGCTCCCACACGAAGTGCTAACCTGCACGGGAAATAAGAACTTGCCCCCCTTACTTGTTGACATATCGCATCACTGTGGTATTGTCGGTCAGTACCTTGACAGGCTCGAGAATGAAAGGAGGATGAAATGCCTGAAGAGCCAACAGAAGATCTTGCATCTCTGACACTGATGTGGTTTTTCCCTTGTTGGGGTGACCAGAGGCCCTGCACTTTTAGACAGCCGAAGGAAGCCCTCCATCCCATGTCTGAAGCATCTGTGAACAGCTCCTGAGTGAGGAATGGAAGTTGAAAAGGAAGTCCTGAATTGAGGGACAACTGCCTAATCCACCACTGAATTTCCAGCTTGAGACCTGGAAGAAAAGGGACTAAGAAATCTAGAAGGTGAGAGTGCTAAAACCAAATTGATTTTAGAAACCACTAAAGTTTTCTCATATGGAGTTTGGCTAGAGGAATCATAGGAATGGTGAAGGCCATGAAACCCAGAGCGCTTAAGAATTCCCTGGCTGTAAATGACACCAGAGGTAGAAGAGTCTGAAAGAAGCCAATGAGAATTAAGGCCTTGGAAGGAGGCACGGATACCATCATTAAAACAGTCTCAATCCTGCATCCCAGAAACACACAATCCTGTGAAGGAGTCAGAAAAGACTTTTGGAAATTTATAATGAACTCCAAGCTTTGCAGGAGGAAAATGGAAAAATGAAGATGCTGCATAAGAACCTCTGGAGAGAATGCCTGAAAAAGTAGGTTGTCCAAGCAGGAAAAGACATGCAACCCCTTTAGCCTGCAAAAGCAATCACAGGAGCTAGGCATTTGGTGAATACCCTTGGGGCAGTAGGGAGTCCAAAGGGCAAAGCAGAGAAAACTCATAATGCCAGGAAGCAATAAAATGTAAACACTTCCTGAAAAGAGGATGAATAGGGATATGGAGATGAGCATCCTTGAGGTCCAGAGAAACTAGAAAAGCCTGAAGAAGCAGTACAGGAAAAGTACAGTTTTGTACCTACTATAAATGTAGATGTTCGAGTGCTAATACAGCTGCAGTGATAACAGATGGGTTCTCCTGCTGTCAGGCGGGTCCTCAGTCGGCCGAATTCCAAAGTCTAGGTCTGGCGTCGGTTGTCGTCGCTTCTTCCCTGACGTCAGTGCGGCAGGGGTATAAAAGAACCAGCCGACGCCATTTTCTTCAGTTTTTCTTGCCCCAGATGTCAGGTGCCCCCCAGAAGGAAGGCAATACATAAATTTGTGTAATAAAGCAATGCCATATAATCAAAATACAGTAGTTGCAAGTAAATACACCATAAATTAATACCCCAATCAGGTTGTATGAGGAGGTGTTAGCCAATAGGCCTGTCCCAAGAGGGGAAGGAGGGAGGGAAACCTGGACTGCAGCTGTATTAGCACTCGAACATCTACATTTATGGTAGGTACAAAACTGTACTGGTTTACTAGCACAATGCCGACGTGCACTTGCACGGCTATGAAGTATTCGAACAACAGATGTTCGAATACTTCATATTTCGGCAGGTGATGTGAGCGAACGTTACCATTGCGAATGGACTGTGCATTCGCAATTCTAATGTTCGCTCATGTGAGGGGATCGCGGTACAGTGCAGTTAGGGAAATACATCCCTTTCCTCACTGTAGTGTGATCTCGGAGTTGGAATATTAAGGTAGGGGGGGTGTGGGGGGCACAGGGGGGCTTGCCCCCCTGCATAACTGTGAGTTTAGGCTAGGTAGGTAGGTAGTTACGGGACGGGTGGGAGTGCTGTGTATTGCCGTAAATGTCGCGAGCGACATTTTCGACAATACACAGCTGTTTTCGACTTTAGGTTAATTCGGAAATGTTCATTTCCGATGTATAAATTCGAAAATGCAGACATTTTTTTCTGATTTTCGAATTTATGATAGTAAACCAACTGTACTATGTTCATCGTGCATACAGCTGCAGTCATAACAGATGGGTAGAATCCCAAAGCTAAGAAAGAGGTGGTAGGCACTAGGTGGAACTAGGAGGAGCCAGGATGCCCTGCAAGACTGCAGTGGCAAAGCCTGCTCTAGTTTTGGAGTATAATGGTAGGTGGTAGTGCTTGGAGAAGGTATGCACAGAACTCCAAGTGGCTGCTTCCAAAATATCTTTGGTAGGAACTCCTCTGAGGAAAGCTGCAGAGGTAGCTGTGGCCCTTGTGGAGTGAGATCTGATGCCTGCAGGTACAGTTTTGCCATGAAAAGAGTAACAAAAGCGTATGCAGTGGGCTATCCATTTTGAGATTGTCTGTTTGGAAATTGGCTTCCCTTGAGCTCCTATAGCATAGGACACAAAGAGCTGTTCTGATTTTCTGAAAGGCTTTGTTCTGTCCAAATAATAACGCAGCTGTCTGTGGATGTCCAAGGAATGTAGTAGTCTCTCCCCTTTGTTTTGAGGATTAGGGTAAAAGGTAAGTAAGTGTATAGCCTGATTCAAAGCTACCCTGGATACCACCTTTGGCATAAAGGACGGGTTGGTTCGTAAGCAGACACTGTCCTGATGGAAGATAATAAAAGGCTGCACAGCCATGAGGGCTTGTAGTTCCGATACCCTACGAGCTGAGGTGATAGCCAGAAGGAAAGCTGTTTTCCAGGACAAATATTGCAAATCTGTTGAGGCAGCTGGCTCAAAAGGAGGCAAGGTCAGCTTTTCTAGAATGAAATTGAGGTCCCAAGCAGGTATTGGTTGTTTCCTTGGGGGGTTTATATTCTTAGCCCCTCTGAGGAACTGTCTTAAGAGGGGGTGAGAGAATAAAGGTGGATCAGTGTTGTATTCTGCAGAAATAGATCATAGGATCATAGATCATAGGATCATAGATTAGTACTAGGCTAACTGCCCTTGCGTGCCATTTTAAGCCTAGCCAATTATCCCTTGAGAGACTCAAACCCTGCACCTTGTGTTTGTAAGGCAAACACCTTAACCATTAGGCCACCCTCCCAACCAAATGGCTGAGGCATGGATTTTGATGGAGGAGAATGAAAGTCCACTGCTTAGCAGCTCAGCTAGATACTGTAATATTTGAGGTAAATTCAGTTTTCCAGGATTCTGGCCCTTTTTCTCATTCCAGGCACAAAACCGTTTCCATTTTGCGGAGTAAGCTTTTCTAGTAGACGGCCTTCTGGCCTCCAAAATGACATCCTGCACCTCCTTGGAGAGTAGGGTCTGTTGTGTTGTTAAGGAATCTTCCATGTGGCCAGATTTGAGTGTTTTCAGCTGACTGTGAAGAGTTTTGAAGCTGTGCTGAGTCAGAAGAAGAGGCATTAGAGGTAGGGTCCATGGAGGGGAATGCGTCAGGCTCCTCAGGAGTGGGTACCAGTGTTGTCTTGGCCAGTCTGGAGCAATGAGAATCATCTTTGGTCTGTCTGCTCTGGTTTTTAATAGAACTTTGGGCAGCAGAGGAAGAGGTGGAAAGGCATAAACTGTCATTGTTGTCCAACTGAAGGAGAGAGCGTCCACTCTCCAGGCCTTTGGATGAAAAGTCCTTGAGCAGAATTTTGTCAATTGGTGATTTTTGTGGGAGGCAAAGAGATCTATGTCTGGCCTTCCCCATGCTTGAATTATCTCTGTAAAAACTTGAGGATGCAACTTCCATTCGTGTGGATCTGTCATATTTCTGCTTAGGTTGTCTGTCAGCATGTTTTCCTTGCCTGGCAAGTACTGTGCTTGAAGTTCGATTTGTAATTCCAGAGCCATGTTCCAAAGTGACATGGCCAGCCTGCATAGGGGGTATGAATGGGTTCCTCCCTGTTTGTTTATGTACCACATTACTGTGGTGTTGTCTGTCCTTATCAATAGTTAACCTGGATGCAGGAGGTCTTTGAAAGCAATAATAGCATTTATTACTGCTAGCATTTCCTTTTGATTGATGTGAAGGTGCTTTTCTTTTTGGGACCATTTGCCCTGAATGCACCGGTCTGTCATGTGCGCCCCCCAGGCGTAGTCCGAGGCGTCTGTTGTGATGACTTGATTTGCTTGAGGCTTGCAGAATGGGAGACCTGTGTTTGTTTGGCATGCTTGAGCCCACCACAGAAATTCCTTTTGAAGACATGGAATTAGTGGTATTATTGTTTCCAAACTGTGGCTGTGTTGAGACCATAGGTTTTTCAGGTACCATTGAAGTTTCCTCATATGCAGCTTTGCACATGGGATTAGTAGGATGCAAGATGCCATGAATCCCAGAGCCTGCAGGATTTTCCTTGCAGTCAGTCTGGTGAAATTTGCTAGTGTTCTGAAGTATTGAGTTAGTTGCCCCTGCTTCTCTGGCGTGAGGTAGGCCATCTGGGTGTTTGTGTCCAAGTTGGCACCCAGGAAAATTATTTTCTGAGAGGGTATTAGCCTTGATTTCTTTTTGTTGACTGTGTATCCCAGAGAATTCAACAACATTATTACAAAAGCCAGATGTTTCAGAAGTATGTGCTTGCTGTCCGCTTGGATCAGGCAGTCATCCAAATATGGGTATATTTGTATCCCTTGAAGTCTGCAGTAGGCAATTACTGATGCCAGGCATTTTGTGAATACTCTGGGCGCAGTAGATAAGCCAAAGGGCAATGCAGAGAATTGATAATGGGTTGAACCTGCAAGAAATCTGAGGTATCTTCTGCAATTTTGTCTGATTGGGACATGCAGGTATGCCTCCTTGAGGTCCAATGTTACCAGCCAAGACTCCTTGCCCAGCATGGGAAGAAGCTGCTGTAATGTGAGCATCTTGAATTTTGCACGAGTAAAATGTGTTTAGGATGGATAGGTCCAAAATAGGTCTCCAATCTTTTCCCTTCCTTGGTACCAGGAATAGTCTGGAATAAAAACCTTGACCTTGTTCGTGAGTAGGTACCTCTTGAATAGCTTTCATGTCCATGAGATCTGAAATTTGTCTTTGTGCCTCTGCCCTTTGATTGTGTGGCAGGTTTGACATGCCTCTCATTTTTGGAAGGGTGTGAAAATGGAATCTGTAGCCTCTGTTTATAATGTCCAGGATCCATTTGTCTTTTGTGACAATATGCCAATTTTTTGAAAATAATGCCAGTTTTCCGCCTAAGGGTGCTGCCATTTGAGCCTTGCTTGGCATGCAAAGGGGAAAGTCATTGGGCTTCCTTTCTGAATGGCTGCGAACTATCCTCACCACCTCTTTGTGTAGGAGCTTGCCATTGTCTGCCTCTAAACAATCCTTGAGATTGCCCTCTGCCCCTCGGGCGCCTGTATCTACCTCTTTGGGGTCTGTCTGTGGCTGGAAAGGACCAATTTTTGGAAGGCCAATTTCTACTGAAAAGTGGAGGTTGTACCTGTAGAAAATCTTTCACTGTTTGCATTGATTTAGCCTTATCCTCCATTTTCTTTAATACCTCCTCAGCTTTAACACCAAATAATACATCCTTTTGTAGAGGGGCATCTAGTAATTTAGCTTTGACAAGATCCGGTAAGGTATGCTCCTTGAGCCAGGCATGTCTACGTATCACTGATCCTGTAACAGCAGCTCTACATGAGGCCTCTAGAGCATCAAAACCACATTGCAAGGTATGTTTACCCACTTGTTCTGTACTATGCATCAAATCCTGCAACTCCTTCAAGTCTGGTTGTTCAGGTTGTGACATTTTACTTCTCAACTGTGATAACAGAAACTGTTGGTACTTTAGCATATGGAACTGGCAGTTTAATGCCCTCATGGTTAAGGTGGCCGAGGTGTATACCTTTTTTCCCCACCTTTCTAAGGATCTGGAATCTCTCTCGGAAGGTAATGGATTTTTAGCAGTGGAGGCCTTAATTCCCTTGGGGCCCTGTGAGATAGTTTCTGGGTCAGCCGCATGGCTTTTGTATAAAAATTGGTGTGAGTCAGGAACCCGGTAGTACCTGTCAGGCTTGACTGGGGCTGGAGGTAAAGAATCCGGGTTAAGGCAGGTCTCCGAGTACACATCATCTAGTATGTCTAAGACAGGAGGTATAGCCAGAGGCCTGTGCTGAGGTGGCAAGAGAAAATCCCTAATCCTTTTCTTGGAATCTGAGTACTCTTGGCCTTCCCAGTGGAAGTGTTCCCTTAAGGTATGCAAGGTTTCCCCAAATGAGTAATCCACTGGGGGGGAGACAGAGGGAATGGACTCCTCTGCATCAGAATCTTCAAAAGTGGAGTAAGAATGTTCCTGTTCATCAGAGTGCTCTGAAATAATGGAGGCCTGGTCAGAGGAGGGGGATTCTTCCTCCACTCTGGGCCTTTTGTCCGGGGGGCTGAGAACCCCTGATAAGAGTAATTAAATCCTCAGCCATTTTAAGCATCTGTTTTTTAGGCATGGGGCCTGGAGAAGGGCCCTGTGTAGCTTGTCTCTTAGAATGCATGGCTGCTTTAGACTTAGTGAAAGCCTTGATGGAAAAAGAAGAGGAAGGTCTGAAGACACCTTGAGAGGAGGCAGACCTGTCTACATTTTGAGATTCACCACCAAGAGTGGCTTCGGTATCTGTAGTCGGGGTGTGGGCCGAGGAGCCTGCGACCTCGGGCACAGAAGACACCGCCAATGAAGTGTCGTCGGTAGGCAGGGGCTGCGTAGGCGCCTCGCTGAGAACCGAACCACCTGTAGTCGGCTTTGGCGTGGTGTCGGTAGAGGCCGCAGACCTCGTGTGTCGGTCCTTATCTTTGCGTTTTTTTAGACAAAACTGGAGTCGGAGTATCCGACGACATAATATAGTTAAATTTTTTGCCAAAATAGTGCTGGGCGAACTCCGCCCGATGCTTAATGGTGCGTTTGTTGAATGTAGCACAAAAACGACAGACCGAGATGTCGTGGTCCGGGCCTAAGCAAGGAATGCAGAGGGAATGAAAATCCTTATGCGGTATTTGCTTCCCACATGAAATACAATTATTAACTTTGTCTGACATCAGTCTGAGGCAAGAAAAGTTTCCCCAACGGGGTACTTAGCTTTCAAGAAGACTTCGGTTGCAAAATTTTCGTAATTTCAGGAGCTGGCCGACCGGCACTTACGAACTGCTTCTGCTTCGGGCACCGCGCGGCAAGAAAGACTGAAGAAAATGGCGTCGGCTGGTTCTTTTATACCCCTGTCGCACTGACGTCAGGGAAGAAGCGACGACAACCGACGCCGGACCTAGACTTTGGAATTCGGCCGACCGAGGACCCGCCTGACGGCAGGAGAACCCATCTGTTATGACTGCAGCTGTATGCACGATGAACATCGAGGACTGAAGGGACAACATCCAAAAAGAAGGGACTTTTAGAAAGGTGTTTAAATGGGAGAGATCCAGAATGGTTCTCCAAGTGTCGTCTTTTCCTGGGACCAAAAATATTCTGGAATAAAACACCTTCCCCATTTAAGAAACTGGAACTTCCTGAATAGCTCCCTGAGTCAAAAGACCCTAAAGCACCTCTGGAAAAAAAAGGCCAGCTGTTCCTGAGGGGGTTGAGGAATGCCCATGAAGGGGAGGGGATTTCCAGACCATGTAATACCCTTGGTGAATGATGGAAAGAAACCAGGAATCTTGAGTAATCTTTACCCAAACAGGAAGAGACAGGGAAAGATGAAGAGAAAGAGGAATGTGGGTTAGAGAAGTACAGGGTAGTCCGACAGCACCTGTTTTTCCCCTCAGGAAAAGGAGACTTCTGCATAATAGTAATCTGGGTAGCTTTAGCAGAATGAGTCCATTTTCCATCCTTTTTACCCCTGGGAGGGTGGCAAGACTGGCTACAAACAAAAGCTGGCTTATTAGGGTAATTCCTTTGGAATTTAGGCACAATAGAAAAAAAAATGTTTCAGCTCTTGCACAACCTTACCCTTTTCCTGTAGGCACTTAAATCAGCAGCAGCACAAAAGAAATGCTTGTTCTCCAGAGGAACATCCATCAACTTTGCCTTAATATCTTCAGTCAGAGGTTGAACCCCAAGCCAGGAATATCTCATCATAGAACCAAAAGTAGCAGCCCTACAAGAAGCATCTGTTGCATCATTAGCTGCATTTAATAGAATGGCGACAACTCTGAGAGGAAGTCCCTAACAAGGACAGGACAGAAGTCCTCCCTTCAGAATCAGGAAGGTCAGAAATAACCTGACAGGCCTGAGAAAGAAGAGCCAAAATATACCAAGTCATATGGGTCTGATAATCGGCAGCCCAGAAAGCAAAGTTAGCTGAGGAATATACCTTCTTACCCAGCCTTTCTATAGCCCTGCTGTCCTTATCAGAAGGAAGCAACTTTGTCGAAGGCAGTAACTTAGATGGCTTGTCAGATACCAGAGAAAGGTCAGCAGATGAGCATCTACAGAGAAATTTGCAATCAGGTACCTTATAAAATCTATTGGCTTTCTTGGGAGCAAGGAGCTGGTGATCTGGAGCCTGAGACACAGTAGAGAAAGCATACAACAAGGCAGCCAAGACAGGAGGAACAGCAGGTGGTCTAGGAAAATCCATTTGCAGAAGCTCGCAATACCTTTTCCGAACTTCGGAAACCTGGCCACAAAAATTTCCATCATTCTGGAAATTGTGTCCCCAAAGGAAACATCATCAAAAGGAGCATCAGGACTAGTGCAAGTTTCTCAGAACCATATTCTAATGGGAGAAGGAATCTTGGAAGAGTAAGTAAAGGAGTCATCTGAATCTCCCCTCCTCCTCAGGGGAATCCTGTTCCAAGGGTCTCGTAAAAGAAGTAAGAAAACCAAGGGGGAGCTGGAAAAGAAACTCCTTGTGGGGGCTTGAAGGCCATAAGGGAAGTGAAGAAACCCTTGGCAAAATTCTGCCAGCCACTCTGTGGGTCCTTAGGAGTAGGAGAAACATGTTTTGTTTTTTGTTTGTTCTTTAAAGGGACATCCCACATATGAAACTTAGAAGATTCAGACCCCGTACGGCACTCTACAATAGTCAGAACCTCCAACCTCACCAAAATCTGAGTAACACCTTTAGGCCCTTCTATAATAATCAGCTGTGGTTCTCCCTGAACATCTGAAACGGATGTGTGCAAAGCCTCCAGGGATGTGTGTGATGTTGGTTCCATGATGACCTCCAAAGTTGTCACGGTAAAAGAATCCAAAGAAAAAGAGAGATGTCCAGCAGAGGCAGCACAGTCAAAGAATCAGACCCAGCTTTTTTGGCCTTTTTCTTTGTGGAAGGCTGACCCTCGGAGTGGGAAGTTCATTCCATAACATCTTTTGCTAAAAGTTTAAGATGTTGGTTCTCTAAATATATGGCTAAAGAGTACAGCAGGCTATGGAGAGACTTTGGGATGAAAGCTTGGCAAATAAAACAGGATGTATGGTCATCGGAAGCACCAAGAGAAAATAAACACCGCTTGTGACAGTCTTTATAGGGAATCTGTCTCCCACACTAGCATTTACCCTTTCTGGATTTCATGAACCCTACAAACAAACAAAAGGAAAAAGATAAGGGCAAAAAAACCCTAATGGGGTACTTATCTGAAAAAAGGCTTGGTGAGCCAGCAAATGAAGCAAGCATTCAGACCAATGATCAAATGTGACATTCAGACTGGAATCAAAGCTTTTAGTTTACATAAAAGCTTTTTAATGAGTGTCAAAGAAACTGGTTGAAAGGTAAACTGGGTGTAGTTGTCTGTGTGTGTATTGGAGAGGCTACAGTTAGGTGAGTTTTACGAAGGAGATGTGCTAGGGTCTAAGGTAAGGGAAGTTAGCTGAGTGGAAGGGGGTGGGTTAGGTGAGTTTGAGGTTAAGTTGGCTATGCATTCTATGAAGTATGTATTGAAATAGGTAGCTGTCTGATGAGGGGGAATGTCTTGGGTATGGGCTGGGATCATCATTTGTATCTGGGGTTGATAAGAGGATACTGAAGACTGGAATTTTTTTAGGGGTGTTTATATGGGTATTTTGTATGTGAATAAAATAAAACATTTTTATCTCTATTGACTCGTTTCTCAGCTTGGTTTCATACCTGTCTGAATAGTTGCCAATTTTTGTCATTTTTATTATTTTGCCAGTTAATCCGTGCTTTGTCTCTGTTGTTCATAAGGAGCTTGCACTGGTTGATGAGTCAAGGATTATGGCTGTTTTAATTCTTTTTATATTCTGTGAGGCTAAAGTGTTAAGAATACTTAGAAATGCTGCACTACAGTATTCAGCTGTGTCATTTAAGAGCACAGTTTTTAGGATGGACCAGTTGATTGCTTTCAGAGCTTCAAAGAAACACTCTTTCGAGACACTGGAGAGACTATGGGTAGTTCTGAGCTTATGTTCCTTTGTTACTTGTGCAATACTTCTGTGGGTATAAGCTGGTAGGTGGTCACTTAGTTTATCAGGGAGGATACCTGTGGAGGTAAAATTAGATGGGCTGGTAACCAGAATCCAGTCCAGGATATATTGTTGGTAGTTATTTTTGCCATATCTTGCTGGTGTATTACTAAGCTGAGTGAATCCAAAGGGGTCCATGTTGTGTATTGCTGAATTTGCAGATAAAGACTGCCAGTCAATGTTTACATCATCCAGAAGGATCTGGTAACCAGGATAGTAAGTTTTCGAGTACTGGATATATAGCACAGCAATGCATATGCCCTAGGCTTAAATAAGTTTTAGAAATAAGACTAGGATTTCCACTTTTCCAAAATCTGGGATTGTGCTTATATAAGGAGTTACTGCAAGTATATATGGGAATATTATACCTATTCCACCTGCTTTTTTGTGTATTCTATTAAGCCTAATAATATTACAGCTGTGAGGTAACATTTCAGCATCTTTTATTTCAGGTTTTAGCCATGTCTCTGTTCTGGCTAGGATGTCTGGGTTGTGTTGAGTCCAGGCATGAAAATGTGTGATTTTATTGCATATGCTTCCAAGGTTTAGAGTGATTATTTTTAAAAATTTAGGGTGCATTCTTCAGTTTGGGGGTTTGGTTGGGACCTGGGTTGGGGTGGATATCACCACACAAATGTATGGTGGAGAAAGACTGCTTACTTATTATGGCATTTTAGCAGAGATGGGTAGTAGTATTACCTTGATATTGCGAATAACATTTTTTAGTATTTTGGGGCTACAACAGTGGAATGGAGTTATGGGAAATAAACTCAAACTGATTTTTCAGTAGATACTGGGAAGACGGCTGACAGATGAGGTTGAAGTAATGGTTGAGGTGCGCTTATTTGTTACTACTACTGGTGGGGATGTCAGAAATGAGGAGGAGAAGGATGAATAATGGGAAAGAGCAGGATTAGTGTTGTAAAAATCTTGTAGTATGGTAAGGTAATGAGCAGCGATAATACTATGGAGAATAGGTACGTTTTGAAGGGGAGGGAGCAGAGTGAGATTTGAGAAGGAATTTAGAACACAAATGGGTGGGGCTGGTCTAATGAGAACAGTTTATGAAGGATAGTGCAGTTATGCACAGGAATGGAGGATGAGTAGAGGAAGCAGAGTACGTGAGGTATATGTTTAAATGTAGTGGGGTGGGGGTAGGGTAGAGGAGTGGAGTAAAACACAAATGTAGTGAGAGCTGAATGGATTGGGTTGACCCATGGTGGAGTAAGTACCAGGAAAACAATCTGAAACATGCAGTGAGACAAGAGGTAAGACAACTCCTGATAACTTAAAAGGCAGTAACACAAAGCTGCTTGATTATTGTTTATACACACCTAACTTAACTGCAACAGGCAGTATTGCAATGAGTTTGTTTTGAAATTAGGCTACAGTAGATAGAGAACAAGTGAGATGAGAGAAGGGCCATTCGGGTACTTCAATGGAATGCAGTTACTCCTCCCAAAAATAATCAATGAGGCAATATGTTTATGGATACAAAGACAAGGTCTTTGAACTCTGATTACTTGACGGGAGTCACGGCATTTAATTTTACTGCTTATAGGTTCATAGGTTCATACTAGGCCATCTGCCCTAGGGCATTTATAAGCCTAGCCAGAACGTGTTTGGCTTTCGCCACCCATTTTAAATTTATTTTGCTATGCCCTTTTTCGAGGTTAGTATACTGTGCCTCTGTCTAACAGTGACACAGAAGTGATACCCGGGGTAAACCTACGATCTCCCATCCACTCATCAAGATTCCTCTTGAAGAGAATCAATGAGGGACTCTGCCTAACCTGGACTGGGATTTTATTCCAGAGTGAAGGGAGCCTCTGGGTTATGAATCTGTCCCTCCAGCATGTCCTATTTATTTCAGTGCTGAGGTTCAAGTCTCTGTGGCGTAGCTCGATGGGATTTGGATTTTCTGAGGTGCAGCATGTCCATTAATTCCGGGTTGGACATGGCTTTATAAGTCAGGCACAAATCGTCTCTGAACAGGCGGTATGCCACTGAGTAGAGCTGGAGTTTCTTTAACCGGGCAGCATATGGCATCTGTTTGAGCCCTTTGATCCTCTTGGTGAGGTACTTTTGGGGTCTTTCCAGTTGCTGCAGGTGTCTGGTAAGGTACATCCCAAAAGGGGCATTGTACTCAATTATGGGCCTGATGAGGGATGAGTAAAGAGGCACGATGACCTCCCCTGATCTAGATGTGAATCCCTTCATGATTAGGTGGGCTATATAAAATGTTTTTCTAACCACTTTGGCCACGTGGTTGTCAAATGAGAGATTGCTATGAACTTGGGTCCCCAGGTCCCTAATTACTTCTTCTGTACTTAATGGATTACCACCTATGTGGTAATTTGTGGGCACTTTGTTTTTGCCAAAGGGGATGACAATACACTTTTTGGCATTTAGCTTAAGGCCATGGCTCTGGCACCAGTTGTCTGTTTCTATGAGGCCCTTTTGGAGGATGCTTGTGTCGGCTGGAGAGTCGATTATGGCGCCCAGTTTGCAGTCATCTGCGAACTTGGTCAGCCACAGTCCTTCCGTGCTGGCCTGTACCTCCAAGAAATATATACCGAACAAGAGAGGTCCCAGGACTGAGCCTTGTGGGACACCACTTGTAACTGGTTTGGAGTCTGACATGGCTCCAGCAATTCTAACCATGTGGGTTCTGTCCTTGAGCCAGTTTGCAATCCATCTAGTGACATAGGGGTTTACATTTAAGCTGGTGAGCTTATCTAACAATGCCCAAGTGGGGTATTGTATCGAAGGCTTTTGCGAGGTCCAGGTAGGCTGTGTGGACCACCTTCCCCTCGTCAATGGCCTTGGTGACTGTTTCAAAGAAATCAACCAGGTTTAAGAGGCAGGATCTGCCCTTAACAAAGCTGAACTGGGTAGGATCCAGTGTTTGTAGGTCCCCAATATCTTTATTTATGAGGTCCATGATGATCCTTTCCATAGCTTTGCAGACCAAGCTAGTCAGGCTTATGGGGCGATAGTTTCCAGGATCCGTTGAGGCACCACCTTTATGGAGAGGGACCACTGTTGCTGTACGCAACTCTTTGGGCACATATCCTGTAGTAAAGGCTGAGATTGAACAGTAGTTTTATGTTTGGGTTTAGCTCTTCTTGGAGTTCATGTAGGACGCAGCCCGCGACACCATCTGGTCCCATTGATGCTGTTTTTTGCTTTGGAGAGGGCGGCTCTTACCTGAGCATCTGAGATGTCAGGGGGGCAGCACTCTGCTGGGATAGATATTTGCCCTTTTGGTGGGAAGGGGGGGGGGAGTTTGCGCTGAACCTGTCAGCTAGGATGTTGGCAATGTCTGTGGGTTCGGTGTATTTTTTGTCATTTTGGACTAATTCTGAGCATATCTGGGAATTACCACCCAGGTTCCTAACATAACTAAAGAAAGCCTTGTGATTATCCTTAGTGTCCTGTGCAATTTTTCTCTCGAAGCTGGCCTTAGACAATTTTATGTGTGCCCGTAGTTTTTTGCTAATGCTGATCAGTGATGCCTTCCCTTTTTGGGATTTTGCTCTATCATTTAGTAGCTTCCTCCTTCTATTGTATAGTTTGTTTATGGCTGGGGTCCACCAGACAGGACGTCTGCCTTTGGAGGATTGGGACTTGGTTTTATTTGGGATCGCATGATCCATGCATTCCTGAAGGTGTTCATAGAATGCGTTTATAAAGGACTCTGTGGTCTGAGCCGTATTTTCCACAGGCCCGGGGGCTTTGAAGGATTCCACCTCAGTTTTGAGGAGTGTGAAATTTGCTTTAGAGAAGTTTTTCACTGTGGTTTTCTGGGCAGGGGGTGGGGTCGGGATGTGAATATCCAGTGAGATTAGTTTATGGTCTGATCTTACCAGTGAGGGATACACTTCTGGTCTGGAGCATAGAGTCCCCATGTTGGTGATGATCAGGTCCAGTATGTTTTCCCCTCTTGTGGGAGTGGTAACAAGTTGTTCCATAGCATTTTGAGTTTATAAATTCTAGGAACCTTTGGGCTATGGTGTTGGAGCTAGAGTAATGCTCCCAGTCTATGTTTGGGTAGTTGAAGTCGCCCAATGTAATGGTGTTTGGAGAGACCTTCATATTTTCCAGTGTTCTCAGGAAGGCCGAGTGGGGTTCCTGGGTTTGGGAGGGTGGTCTGTAGCAGGCTATAAACTGGAAGGCAGTTTTACCCACTGTTAGTTGCACATGGATAGTCTCTGATGCTTCGTGCTTTGCCACCAACCTGGAGGTGTGGGTATCTTTGATGAATATCGATACTCCCCTCCTTTAGTGGTTCGGTCCAAGTTTTGGGGCGAAAAGCATGGTATGAGGTATAACCTGGTAGTGCTGGGGTGCTCTCGGGAGCCCTGAACCAAGTTTCTGTTACTGCACAGATATCGATGTTCTCCATGCTAAGGAGAGTTTCGTGCGTGCATCTTGAGGTTTAGACTTCTGGCGTTGAGTAGCATTACTCTTAATTTCTTATCCCTTGTGATACCTATGGAGGTGGGTTTGTCTTTTGAGCCTTGCCTAAAAAGGCACTATGGGGTAGCAAGAGCCTTTGCCAATATCCGAAAGCCCAGGGTGACAGGTGCAAGCCGTCCCTAGCGAAGCATCGTGGCTTGTCGAGCATATCATCCCAAGCTGACAGGCATTGGATCCTCTTTGAATGACACCAGTACTTAAGCCAATTGTTGAAATTGATCATCTTGTCTTCATATTGTGGCATCATTCTTGGTGAGGGTAAGATGCTACTCAAGGTCAGGGTCATACCAGCCTGGGCTACATGCTCAGAGAGCTCCTTTATGTCTCTTTTCATGTAGTCCAGGGAGGTACATCTCAGGTCATTCACACCAGCATGGACAATGACTGAGTCATATTTGTACTTGCCTTGGAGTGACCTGAGTGCTTGTGTTATGTGGCGGATCCTAGCGCCCGACAGGCTGCTCACCATGACCCTCTCCTTGTTCAGCCTGGTGAGCGGGACGACAGTGTGCCTGACGATAGAGTCACCTATTACAAGTGTATCAGGTGTGTTGTTTAGTCTTAAGGGCTGTGACTGTTTGGCACACTGGCTGTGTGAGATATGTGTTGCACGTGTTTTGTTTTGGGGTAGCGGCTGCTTGGGTGTCTGCTTTGGAGGTCTCTGCTGCTTCGGCAGATCTTTATTTAGAGCCTCTGAGTATGTTTTTGTGTGATTATGTGTTTGGTTTGCTGTCGTGGTAGGTCTATGTGAGACTGGAATTGTGGTGAGTGTGGTTTCCTTCTCCTCCTGACTGGTTATGCCAGTACTGAGTTGAGAGAGCTTAGCCTCCAGTTTGGCTATATGGTTGCATCTCTCACATGTGTTGGAATTTGTTGGGAGGAGGAGAGGGTTGTCTGTGTACATGAGGCAGTTGTAACATTGCCTCAAGATTCCCAGATTCACCAGCTGGACCGGAGAGGAGATTGACAACTGACCTTTGGACATGCTAGAATAATATTGGGAATTCCTTAATAATTGAAAACCAGGGCCAGTGGGGAGTGAGGGTGTAGTGCTTTTAATGTTTAGTGCTGACTTATATAATTGCTTTAGTGAGCAAGTGCCAGGTAACTTAAGTGCAATGTGTTACAGGTAACTTAAATGCAAAAATGACAAACAGTAACTTTCTTTCAAGTGAAACAAGGAAATAAGTACAGTAAGCAATGCAGATATCACTAGTGATCCACAGAAGCGCTGAGAAGCCGCGTATTAGGTGGAATTAGCGTTTCACGGAAATAACAAGCAAACAAACAACAAGCATATAAACAAAGCTAGATTCAGCAGGCCTGGATCTAGTCTATGCTACAGCAAACAATTTGTACCAATTTCAGTAAGATACAGTTCAAATATTCAGGCACTATAAACCTTTAACCATAAATTCCCAGCTCAGAAGGGCAGAGTCCAGCCTCTTCTCCCACAAGAGTGCAGACCACAAACCTTCTTAATGTAAAATAACTGGCCTGAAGCCCAAGTGCTTAAACCAGAACTAATACACTTTAAGAATAACAGACACTGGGCTCTCAATCAGCAGTTCCCAACTTAGAAGGATGAAAGCTACCTGTCCTGCCACCACAGTGCATGCCACAAACCTTCCTAATGTAAAACAACTGGTCTGAAGCCCAAGTGCTTAATCCAAAAGACTTAGAATGATAGCTACACTTTAATCAAGTTACTACCAAGCAGTAATAAATACAATTGAATACTTTAGAGAATGCCTGGATTAGTGCTCAAGTTACACAAACAAAGCTAGATCCAGCAGGCCCGAATCCAGTCTATGCCACAGCAAACAAGGCGCACCAACTTCAGTAAGAAGCAGTTCAGATATGCATGCACTATAAGCCTTCAACCAGAAATTCCCAGCTCAGAAGGGCAGAGTCCAGCCTCTCCTCCCACAAGAGTGCAGACCACGAACCCTCTTAATGTAAAATAACTGGCCTGAAAGCCCAAGTGCTTAAACCAGAATTAATACACTTTTAGAATAACAGACACTGAGCCCTCAATCAGCAGTTCCCAACCTAGAAGGATGTAAGCTACCTGTTCTGCCACTACAGTGCAGACCACAAACCCTCTCAGTGCAAAACAACTGGTCCGAAGCCCAAGTGTTTAAACCAAAAGGCTTAGAATGAGTTACACCAAGCAGTAATAAATACAATTGAGTACTTTTAAGATGATGCAAAAGTAAAAAAAGTAGGTAGAAACACAAGTACAGTAAAAGCAGATGAATTTTTTTTTTTTTCCTGAACAAGTGCTGAGATCAAAGAAACAGATTTGAGTGCTGAAACTAGAAAACTGGCTAGTTATAAGAAAAAAAAACTAAGCTAGAAGGCTTCCCTCCAACAAAGAAGGGCTTGGGGGCTCAGAAGCCTACAAATAGTCTATACCACTTAACAGGAAAGGCAGGAAACAAGCTTAATTTTTTTTTCTGTTTCCCAGATGCTCTCTTTGTACACAGTAGGAGTGCCTGAAATCAGAATATGATCTCACTGCACTCAGTTGAGTGAGCAAATGAGATGGGCCCAGAAGGAGTATCCAAACACAAATTTACAAGAGGGGCGGGCAGTTGCAAGGCCACTGAAGAGCAGAGTGAAAACTGCCAGTTCAGCTAATATTCCTTTCACACAGTTAAAATCAATTTAAATACTGTATTTTTTGAAAAAAAAAGAGCAGATAAAGGTACTTAAATTCTCTTATACGTCCAGTTGAATATAGCAAGTTCTTAGCCGGCCAAAGCTGAGGTTTTTAAGCAGAAAATATTTCACACTGTACCACTTAAATAGGCAAGGACAGGAAATCAAAGAATGTGACTACCCCCAAACCTGTAATTACTAGCAAATAACAAAATTCAGCAAACACTGACTAACTTCCAGTTCAGCTAATATTCCTTCCACACAGTTAAAATCAATTTAAATACTGTATTTTTGGAAAAAAAAAGAGCAGATAAAGGTACTTAAATTCTCTTATATGTCCAGTTGAATATAGCAAGTTCTTAGCCGGCCAAAGCTGAGGTTTTTATGCTATGGGTTTTATTGCTTTACTAGGGAAATTGTACACTGCTAGAGTAAAATATGCTAAAGTGTTAATTTTGCTTTACATTCAGGAGCATAAGGCCTGTAGGTGTGTGTCATATCTCTCAATTGACCAGAATTTTGGTCTGTTCCTCATAAAATTTGTGGTTTTCTGGCAAATCACCGAGGATTGAAATCACTAAATAATGACAGACATTTGTGTTTCAGCCTTCATATCATTCTAATAATGCATGTTAATGCAAAACCTGTTGTCCTAGCAACTTCCTAAGTTTATAAGAGCAATACTTGCAATCTGTCAATAGTTTTGGGCCTTCGTCTCCCATTATTTTTCACTCTGTTCAGATCTTGTCCTAACAGGTTGAGAGGTATGGTGTGGGTTGGTGTGTCCTTTCAGCAGATTCACCACTATATTACAGAAAGTTTAATTTGATTTTTGGAAATTGTCTTACACAGGTTTTAGCTGAAGGTATTTCTCCTTCTGTACTTTTGCAACTGGAATGAAATTCAGCTGCAGAAGTTCCCTTGGTAGTAAGACTGTGTTAACTTTTGCAGCAGGAATTGACAGCGATACTATGTGCTCAGCACACTTACTGTAGAGTGAAGCATCTGGATGGAGTTGAATTCACTTGGGTCATGGGGTAAGAAAAGTGATCTTATGATACTGAATGTGTCTACAACCTTGGCAGATGCTTATGTGGAATCTGCCTTTCGCATTCATATTTTACCATTCTGGATGACGTACAAAATTAAAAAAGATCGTAAGAAAATGAAGGGACCACAATGAGGTACTTATCTGCTCAAACAATTATCTAACAGCACAAGATGTATGACTGACAGAAGACAAAGACAGGTTTTTCTTTCAAGATGCTGGCAAAGTAAATCTTAGGTAATTTGCATCCATAAGTACTTCATGTTCCTATTACCTTTGGGTTTAGGTCACAAGTAGTACATATGGCCCATGGATGGGCATATGGTTAACTATGGCAGAATATTTGCTTGTAAAGGGTACTGCGACAGTGATCTTGGACGGATGTAAAACAAAAAAAAAAAGCAAGACTCTCCACTTATCCTCAAAATTTGCCTTCAGCTTGATGATGTGTGTACATACACGTGTTTTAATACTAAACATGCATAAAGACTAACACTCTGTATATAAACATACTGCCGTCTATATAAAGTGTGTGTATGATTAGGTCACTTTTCACTAGGAGGTCACTGTTTGACTGGTGAATAATCCAGCCCATTACACCAATGGTTATTCTGTCAAAACACTGGAACAGGTTTTAACATGGGTCCTACAGGGTGCAAGACTTTTTCTCTCTGCAGAACCCACTGTGCAATCACAGGTATGGTCTACAACACAGGTCCTGCAGGAAAAACAAGTCCTGCTCTCCATGCAGACCAGGGTTGTAGACATTTTTTCAAACTGTACTCTAAATGTTCCACACTACTAATCCCGACATCACTGGTGCCCCACCCATTTGCAACCATCTGTGCTGCCCTATCCTCTAATTAGTCCCACCTTCAAGCCAGTACATGGTCACTCAATACAAAATTAGTTAACCTGTAGTTTTGCACTGATTTACAACACAGTGCTACCATGCACCATCCTGTTTGGGGCATTATACTACCATTCAAATAAGTATTGCAATGCAAGAAGCACATGTGCCATAAGATAGGCAGCATTTAACAGCAGTGTTAACCTGTCAAGCATATGAATCACATCAAGATAACCAGTTCTACTGAAATCTCCTCACACATAGTGTAGAGAAGACGCATCCTTCTCCTTTAACTAGTATGGTAGCTGTTTAGTACTCATGTTTTGGTTCACTTAACTGAGTTAATAAATTAAATCTTTTCAGCAAACAGACCCAGGCCAGTCCACATCGAAGAACAGTATACAATAAGTATGCTACAGCACACACTGATTTTCTTATCCACCCACTAGAATGTATAGAATATACCTCTCAACTGTCACTGGTTTTGCCTCATACTTCTGACCTTTCCCCAATAAATGTTTTAATTTTCTGGAAATTCATTGCGGATTGCAGTCAACTATGCCAGACATTACAGTTTCATACTTCTGATTTGTTATTAAATGGAAGTCGATGTAAAACCTGTCATTTATTAACTTCTTAAGTGAGTTAGAGTAATATATTTGCAAATCATCTCTGAATTGGGAACTTTGTAGCCCCCAATCATTATTTTTCTCATTGTCCAGAATTCTTGATCAAAGAAAATGACAGCTAGCCTGTTTAAAGCATTTAAAGTGTTTCTGTGTAGTTCGCTGTACTATCTGTAAAAAAAAAAAAAAAAAAAATTCTTTTTCCCCACCTTTTCTAAGCTAATCTAGTCCAGTTTTTAGGTTTTGCTGAATTTAGGGCTGTGGTACAAGTTCCTGTGTTGCCCATATCCTTACTTGGCTAGGAGGAAGCTTCTCTGTTCACCAGTGAGAGTGGGGAGCTTTGAGCAGCCTATCTGTCCCTGGAGGAGTGGTCTCAGACCAGTAACTAGTAGTTTATTGGCCGTTTTGGGCTAATTTCTATCTCTTTAATCTCTCTGCCTTAAAACCCGCATTTGTGCGGTTTTGTGTGTCGTGCACCTCCGCACAGCGCCGGTTTAACTATTCCCGGCTCCACGAAGTCTGCTCTTCAATTTTTCCCTAGGAACAGGTCAAACTTTTAACTTAAGCACTCAAACCAGTTCCTTTTAAGTCCAGCACTTGCCCAAATCTCCTAGTAAGCACCAATAAATGCTAGCACTACCCCCCCATACTATACAGAAGTACAGGGCTCTCTATTCGTCCCTAACCGGACAATCAGTATAACTTCACTTTATCTGTGCAGGCATGTCCAAAGGGCAGTTTCAAGTGTACTCTCCAGTCCAGCTGGTGAATCTGAGCATCTTGAGGCAATGTTACAATTGCCTCATGTACACAGACAACCCTCTCCTCCTTCCAACAAACGCAAATGTATGCAAGAGATGCAACTTTACAGCCAGACTGGAGGCAAAGCTCTCTCTCAACCCAAGACTGCAACAGTCAGTCATGAGGAGAAGGGAAACACTTGCACCACACTACCAGTCTCACATAGGCCAATTATTTCTGCACCAGACAATAACACACATAAAAACACAAAAACATACTCGGAGGCTCTAAACAGAAATTTGCTAAAGCAGCAGAGATGTCCAAAGCAGACATCCAAACAACCCCCACACCCCAACAACAACCACATATCACATACTTCACAAAGTCAGTGTGCCACGCAATCACAGCCCTTAAGGTTAAACAACACCCAATACACTAGTAATAGGCGACTCTATTGTCAGTCACACTGACGTCTCACTCACTAGAATGAACAAGGAGAAGGTCACTGTAAGCTGCCTGTCGGGTGCCAGGGTCCGCCACATAACACAAGCACTCAGGTCACTCCACAACAGGTACAAACATGACTCTGTCATTGTCCATGTTGGTGTGAACGACCCGAGACGTACCTCCCTGGACTACATGAAGAGAGACACAGAGGAGCTCTTAAATCATGTAGCCCATGCCGGTATGATCCTGACCCTGAGTAGCATCTTGCTCTCACCAAGAATGATGCCACAGTATAAAGATAAAATGATCAATTTGCTGCTTCACCAGAGACGGCTTGCACCTGTCGCCCTTGGGCTTTCGAATATTGGCCAAGGCTCTTGCCGCCCCCATAGTGCCTTTTTTAGGCAAGGCTCAAAAGACAAACCCACCTCCGTAAACAACACAAGCAACCAAAAACTGAGGGTAATGCTACTCAATGCCAGAAGTCTAAACCTCAAAATGCACGCACTCGAGGCACTCCTCAGTAAGGAGGGAATCGATATATGTGCAGTAACAGAAACCTGGTTCAAGGCTCCAGAGAGCACCCCAGCACTACCAGGCTACAACTCTTACCATACCTTTCTGCCACAAAACCCGGACCGAAGTACAAAAGGCGGGGGTGTATCCAAATTCATCAAGGATTCCCACACCTCCAGGCTAGTAGCACAGCACGAGGCCTCGGAGACCATCCATGTGCAACTAACAGTGGGCAAAACTGCTTTTCAGTTTGTAGCCTGCTGTAGATCACCCACCTTGTATTAGGACACCCACTCAGCATTCCTGAGAACACGGGAAAATATGAAGATCCTACCCAACACCATGATATTGGGTGATTTCAACTACCCAAACATAGACTGGGAAAATTACTCAAGTACAAACTCCTTTGCCCAACGCTTCCTAGAGTTTATAAACTCAAACGTCCCAGAACAACTGATTACCACTCCCACGAGAGGTGACTACATATTGGACTTGATCATCACCAACATGGGAGATCAATGTTCCACACCAGAGGTAAACCCGTCGCTGGTAAGATCAGACCATAAAATAATCACACTAGACATCCACATCCCGACCCCACCCCCAGTCAAGGAAACCACTGTAAAAAAAACTTTTCAAAAGCAAACTTCACACTTCTCAGGACTGAGGTGGAAAGTTTCAAAGCCCCATTGATAAGGGATAACGCAGCCCAAACCACAGAATCCTTTACAAATACTTTCTATGTGCACCTACAGGAATGCATGGATCGAGCCATCCCAAGCACAACAAAGACTCACTCCTCCAAAATGAGGAAATCAGTCTGGTGGACCCCGGCCATAAATAAGCTCTACAATAAAAGGAGGAAACTATTACAGGATAGAGCAAAATCCAAAAAAGGGAAGGCATCCTTAATCAGCACCAGCAAGAAACTACAATCCCTCATAAAATCATCCAAATCCAACTTCGAAAGAAAAATTGCCAAAGACGCTAAAGATAATCACAAAGCCTTCTTTAGCTATGTCAAGAATCTAATTGGCAACTCAGATATGCTCTGAGCTAGTGCAAAACGACAAAAAATACACTGAACCAACTGACATTGCCAACATCCTGGCTGACAGGTTCAGTGCAAACTTTACCCCCCCACCCCCAAAAGGGCCTGTGTCCATTCCAGAAGATTGTAGAGCCCCAGACATCACAGACACACAGGTGAAAACAGCCCTTTCCAAAACAAAAAAACACAGCATCAATGGGACCGGATGGCATCCCAGGCTGCGTCTTACACGAGCTCCAAAATGAACTAACCCCTCGCCTAAACTCACTGTTCAAACTCAGCCGCACCAAAGGCTATGTACCCAAAGAATGGCGTACAGCAACAGTTATCCCGCTCCACAAAGGTGGTGCCACAACGGACCCTGGGAACTATAGCCCTATAAGTCTGACTAGCTTGGTCTGCAAAGCCATGGAGCGCATCATCATGGAACTCATCAACAGAGACATTGGGAACCTCCAGACACTGGACCCTACCCAATACAGCTTTGTTAAAGGCAGATCCTAACTCCTAAACATGGTCGACTTCTTTGAAACAGTTACCAAGGCCATAGATGAGAGAAAGGTAGTCCACACAGCTTACCTGGACCTCACAAAGGCCTTCGACACCATTCCCCACTCAGGCATTATAGATAAGCTCACCAGCTTGAACATTAACCCCTATGTCACGAGATGGGTTGCAAACTGGCTCATGGATAGAACTCACATGGTCAGAGTTGCGGGTGCTATGTCTGACTCCAAACCGGTTACAAGTGGCGTCCCACAGGGCTCGGTCCTGGGACCCCTCCTGTTCGGTATATACTTCTCTGAGGTACAGGCAAGCACGGGAGGACTGTGGCTGACCAAGTTTGCAAATGACTGCAAACTGGGGGCTATAATTGACTCCCCGGCTGACACAGACATCCTCCAGAAGGGTCTCACGGAAACGAATACCTGGTGTCAGAATCATGGCCTTAAGCTAAATGCCAAAAAGTGCATAGTCATCCCCTTTGGTAAGGACAAAGTGCCCACAAACTACCACATAGGAGGTAGTCCACTAAGTACGGAAGATGTAATTAGGGACTTAGGGACACAAGTAGATAGCAACCTCTCCTTTGACAATCACATTGCCAAAGTGGTTAGAAAATCCTTCTATGTAGGCCACCTAATCACAAAAGGGTTCGCATCTAGATCAAGAGAGGTAATTGTGCCCCCTCTACTCATCGCTCATCAGGCCCATAATAGAGTACAATGCCCCATTTGGGATGTATCTTACTCAACACCTGCAACAGCTGGAAAGATCCCAGAATTACCTCACCAAGAGGATCATGGGCCTTAAACAGATGCCCTATGCAGCCACGCTAAAGAAACTCCAGCTCTATTCGTTTGCTTACCGCCTTCTCAGAGGAGACCTCTGCCTTACGTACAAGGCCATGTCTAACCCTGAATTAATGGACATGCTCCACCTAAAGAAAACCAAATCTCTTAGAGCCACATGCTCTATGGATTTAAACCTCAGCACAGCAATTAATAGGACATGCTGGAGGGACCGATTCCTGTCCCAGAGACTTCCCTCGCTCTGGAATAGAATTCCAATCTATGTTAGGCAAATCCCCACACTGACTCTCTTCAAGATAAATCTTGACGAGTGGATGGGAAATCGTAAATTTACACCTGGGATTACATCAGTGGCCCTGCTGGACAGAGGCCCAGGAAACTAATCTAAAAGTGAGGCGAAAGCCAACACACTCTGGCTAGGCTTATAAATGCCCTTGGGCAGATAGCCTAGTACCTACCTATGAACCTATGCTGCAGGAGCATCAACTACCAGGCTGAACTGTAATCGGTGGCATCGTCAAGCCTAAAATATCGTACCCCTTACCAAGTCCCAAACCACCAAATATTTACTCTGTCTACTGTGGTGAGCAGTTTGAAGCTCTGGATTTGGTTCACTTAACAATGTTAACAAATCAAGTCATTCACAACACAGTGTCTGATCAGTCCAAGTCCAAACATAGGATACATTAGGTATGCTATAGCACACAACCCTAGCCATTCTGCAAGCCATCCACTCAAACCAAGAGGGACATTCAGCTGCTTGACAGTTCCAGACTGGGTTATAGTCGGTACTATTAGAGTAGTGCATCACCCCATTTCTTGTCCCAAAAGCACTACACTAAAGATCCTGTAAGCAGACATTTACTCAAGTACTGCAGCACTGTAGGTATAGTTCATTTAACAATGTTAACTCAAACTACATACAGAAAACAGTCACGGGCCAGTCCAGTTCAAACACAGCAGGCATGAAGTATGCTGCAGTAAAAGCCTCATGCACACAATATTACCCATTCACAAAAACATAGCACACATGCAGTACAAGAAATAATAGGAAAAGGAAGATTAATTGGTCAGTAGTAAACAACCTATCTGAACGTCCTCAGCAAAACCAGTGTCAACAACATAATGTCTGTCTATTTCAGTTCAAAAAATAACCCATCAGTTCTTCAGAAGGAACAGCACAACCAACTCAAGGCCATGGTTTAGCGTTTCATCAAAGGGATGACAAAACTCAGAAGTGAAGCAACCTCTAATACTGCACTACAGTGTCAGTACCTAAAGTGGGAATAGAATCCACAGCCTTCCAATCTTCTAGCATCAAAGGTGAGTGTGCTTCCTGCTCAGACACTGACACTGCTATAGGCATAAAAAACTATATTTAGACTTTCCTGCACATTGAGTTAACAGCTTAATTTCAGCTCTCAGTGTGAGAACAGAAACTCAGAAGACAGAGCTAGTAAATTCATAATTTTGTGTAAAGTTCAGTAACTGGCTAATAACTGCACTCCCTAGATGCCAGTAAAAAAAGAAATTCAGCGAACCTGAAAGAAAATCAGTCACAAAAGGTGAGTAAAAAAAAAAAAAACACTGGGAACAATTCTGTACCTTTTCATCAAAAAGCAGTGCAAGCTCCAGCTTTGGTGCAAAAAAAAGTTATGTACCTACCATAACATTCCATGTTAGTTGTCTTCTTCTCGCCTTCTTTCTTGCAGGTTGGGTTCGGAGCCGATCCTCGGCTCCGACTCGGCCATCTTCAAAAGCTCAAGAGCTGCCTACTGGCTTGAGGCCATCCTATATCCCATGATGCCTGGTGCTAGATACCCAGATCTCGTTTGGTAAGTCTAACTGCAGACTTAAAAAGAAAGGAATCCTATCCTAGAATGCATAAATCCTACTGGAAAGACTACTAGTCAGAAAGGAATAGCCAGAGAAGACTCAGCCAGTGAAAAATCAAGAGGAACTCTTCTCGGTCCACTAGGATAGGGGGATGGAGGGCAGGTCGCTAGAAAGAAGGCGAGAAGAAGACAACTAACATGGAACGTTACGGTAGGTACATAACTTCTTTATGTTCATAAGTTCATAGGTAGGTACTAGGCTATCGGCCATAGGGCCCATACAAGCCTAGCCAAAAAATGTACCCTGGCTTTCGCCACCCAAGAAAATTATTTTCCTATGCCCCTGTCAAGCAGAGCCACAGAAGTGATCCCCGGGGTGAATTTCCCATTTCCCATCCAATCATCAAGATTTTTCTTGAAGAGTGCTAATGAGGAGCTCTGTTTGACATAGATAGGTAGTCTGTTCCAGAGTATGGGAAGTCTCTGGGACAGGAATCTATCCCTCCAGCATGTTCGGTTTATTGTGGTGACAAGATTAAGGTCCCTAGAGCGTGTAGCTCGAAGGGATTGGGATTTCTTTAAGTGGAGCATGTCCAACAGCTCTGGGTTTGACATAGCTTTGTATGTTAGGCAGAGATCGCCCCTGAGTAGGCGATATGCGATGGAGTAAAACTGTAGTTTTTTGAAACGGTCTGCATAGGGCATCTGTTTGAGACCAGTAATCCTCTTTGTGAGGTATTCCTGTGGTCTTTCCAGTTGTTGTAGATTCCTTGTGAGGTACATACCAAAATAATGAGTCTAATGAGTGATGAGTAGAGGGGAACAATGACCTCTTTTTTTCTGGATGAGAATCCTTTTGTGATGAGATGAGCCACGCAGAAGGATTTCCTGACCACTGTGGCGATGTGATTATCAAAGGAGAGACTACTGTCCACCTGTGTCCAAAGGTCTCATCACATTTTCGGCATTAAGTAGACTACCAGCTATGTGGTAGTTCATGGGTACAGAGTTTTTACCAAAGGGGATGACAATACACTTTTTGGCATTGAGCTTCAGGCCATGGCTTTGACACCAGGAATCTGTCTCAGTGAGGCCCTTTTGTAGTTTGTCCACATAGTTAGGAGTTTCGATTATGGCTCCTAGTTTGCAGTCATCTGCAAACTTTGTTAGCCAAAGACCTTCTGTGTTGGCCTGCACTTCAGAGAAGTAGATACCAAACAGGAGAGGACCCAGGACTGAACCCTGTGGTACTCCACTTGTCACTGGTCTGATGTCGGATTTGGAATCTGCTACTTTCACAGTGTGGGTTCTGTCCGTGAGCCAGTTGGCAACCCATCTTATGACATAGGGATTTATACCTAGTTTAGTGAGCTTATCTATAATTCCAGAGTGGGGATGGTGTCGAAAGCCTTGGCGAGATCTAAATAAGCTGTGTGAACCATTTTACCATCATCTATGGCTTTGGTGACTGCTTCAAAGAAGTCAATCAGGTTTAGGAGACATGATCTGCCTTTTACAAATCCAAACTGAGTAGGGTCCAGAGTTTGGAGATTACCAATGTCTTTGTTTATGAGTTCCATGATGATACGTTCCATGGCCTTGCAGACCAGGCTCGTCAGGCTAATGGGGCGGTAGTTCCCAGGGTCTGTCGTGGCTCCCCCTTTGTGGAGTGGGATAACTGTCGCGGTGCGCCACTCAGTGGGTACAAAGCCTGAGGTGAGGCTATGATTGAACATGGTACTTAGGTAGGGTGCCAGTTCATTCTGTAGTTCGTGTAGAACGCAGCCTGGGATATTGTCAGGTCCCATGGATGCTGTGTTCTTGGCTTTGGAGAATGTTTATTTTTACCTGTGCAGCCATGATTATAGGAACTTTGCATTCTTCTGGTATAGAGATGGGCCCTCTAGGGGGTGAGAGGGGGTTAAAGTTAGCACTGAACCTATCTGCTAGGATGTTGGCAATATCAGTTGGTTCTGTATATTTAGTGCCATTATGCTGTAACTCAGAGCAGATCTGAGTGTTCCCATTTAGATTCTTGACATAGCTATAGAATGCTTTGTGGTTGTCTTTAGAGTCAGTGGCAATTTTGTTTTCGTAACTAGCTTTGGAGGATTTTATGAGGCATCATAAAACCTTACTGAGGTTGACCAGGAGTTCCTCCAGTCATGGGATTTTACTCTTTTTTTGCAACAGTTTCTTTCTTCTGTTGTAGAGTTAGTTTATGGCAGAGGACCACCAGATTGGCTTCCTTTTTTTGGAGGATAACATCTTGGTTCTATTAGGGATAGCATGATCCATGCACTCGTGTAAGTGCTTATAAAGTGCATTTGTGTAGGATTCGGCAGTCATACCTCTATTGTCCGTCTGCATGGGTGTCATGAAGTTTGCCACTTCTGTCTTAAGAAGTGTGAAGTTGGCTTTTGAGAAGTTTTTTACGATGGTTTCCCTAATTGGGGCTGGGGGTGGGATGTGGATGTCTAGGCTGATTAGCTTGTGGTCGGATCTGACCAACAAGGAATTGACCTCTGGTGTGGAAATAGAAGTTATGTTCTTACCATAACGTTCCATGTTAGTTGCCTTCTTCTCGCCTTCTTCTTGCTGGATGGGGTTCGGAGCCGACCTCGGCTCCGACTCGGCCACTCTAAAAGCTCGAGAGTTGGTTCCACCGGCTCGAGGCTCCCCTTATATCCCACAATGCTAGGCGTGAGTTACCTCAGATCTCGTTTGTAAGCTAGACCCAGCTTATACTAGTAACAGAATAACTATAAACAAAGTCCACCTCTATAAACCAGGGAGAAGAGAAGGGTGACCTGCATCCTGATCCAGGACAATATGCACAGTAGCATATACCTAAAGTAAGAGGTGGTAGAAAGAGAGGTCACAATCAACACTCCTCTAGGTCTGTCCAGGCCAGGGGAAGGAGGGTGGGCGCAAGAAGGCGGCGAAGAAGACAACTACCATGGAACGTTACGGTAAGAACATAACTTCTATATGTTAAGTTGTCTATCTCGCCTTCATTCTTGCTGGATGGGACCGCGTCCCTAGCACCTTGTCCCGGGTGGCCTAACGGAACAGACTCTTGAGAACAGTGGAACCAAAGTTAGCTCTATGCCTAGAAGCTAAATCCAACTTATAATGAGAAATGAAAGTGTGAGGAGTAGCCCAAGTAGCCGCTGCACAAATGGTGTCAATAGGCAGTCTGTCTTGGAAGGCTATAGAAGTAGCCAAAGCTCTGGTAGAATGGGCTTTAGGTTTGTTAGGCAGCTTTTGGTGTCTAATTTCATAAACAAGGGAAATCAGAGATGTTAGCCATCTAGATAATGATACCTTTGAAACTGAAAGTCCCTTTCTGCCTTCTGCATAAGAGACAAACAGCTGGTCAGATTTTCTGAATTGTTTGGTTCTATCCAAATAGTGCCTTAACTGACGATGAACATCTAGCCAATGCAATTTTTGTTCAGACCTGTTAGAGTATCCTGGACACAACACAGGGAGGTCAATGCTTTGATTTAGGTTAGACGCCGAGGCTCTTAGGTAAAAAAAACGGGTTGGTTCGTAAAGATACCCTGTCCTTATGGAACAACAGATAAGGAGGTCGACAGCTGAGTGCATGAAGTTCTGAAACTCTTCTAGCTGAAGTAATAGCTACCAGAAAGAGTGTCTGCCATGATAGCAATTTTAAAGAACAGGAGGCTGCAGGTTCGAAAGGGGAAAGAATCAAAGAACTAAGAACTAAATTTAGGTCCCAAGGAGGAGGAGGATTTCTTATAGGAGGTCTGAGTAGAAAAACTCCCTTCAAAAAGGCTTTACAAAGCTTGTGGGACATGATGGCAGACTCTGAAATGCCCACATGAAAGTTAGAAATAGCTGCCAATTGAACTTTAAGAGTAGAAGGAGATGAACCTGCATGGAAGAGTTCAGCTAGAAAATCAAGGACCATTTGGATGGAAGCAGTGAAAGGATCTATGTCCCTTCCTTGAGCCCAATAGGCAAAACGTTTCCACTTACTCAAATAAATCTTTCGAGTGGAAGATTTATGGGAAGCTATCAAAATATCTCGGACAGAGTGAGATATTTGAGGAAGCCTGGCTAAGGTTGGAATTGGAGGAACCAAGCAGTGAGGTTCAGAGAGGGAAGGGAGCGATGAAACTGACCCGACTGATGGATCAAAAGATCTGGAACTAGGTCCAGATGCCAAGGTCGCTCCAACAGAAAATGATGAAGAAAGGGGAACCAAACCTGTCGAGGCCAGTAAGGAGCAATGAGGATCAACGAGGCCTTCTGAGCGATAGCTTTCTGTATCACTTGAGAGATTAGTGGGAACGGAGGAAATGCATACAGAAGTCCCCCGGGTCAAACTTGGACTAGAGCGTCTCTGCTGGGCTGGCCTGGTAAAGGGAATAGGGTGAAATAATCTCTGCACTTGCTGTTTTGGGGAGTAGCAAAAAGGTCGCAGCAAGGCTGACCCCACTTGAGAAAAATTTCTCTCACAACAGAGTCTTTCAGAGACCACTCGTGAGGCACGAGGATAGCTCTGCTCAACTTGTCCGTGATTTGATTGGACTTCCCGGGGATGTGCGTTGCTATCAGAAACCGCTGAGAAGAAATCGCCCATTGCCACAGTCTGAGTGCTTCTCGACACACGGGGTAGGACCTGGTTCCGCCTTGTTTGTTGATATACCACACTACAGACATATTGTCCGTCTGGATTGCTATCGTTCCCAAGGGAAGAGAGTCTTGAAGGGCTTGCAACGCTAAACGCACTGCTCTCATCTCTAGAACATTTATGTGCAAGTGGCATTCGTCTGGTTGCCATGTGCCCTGGACAGTTCTACCCTGATAATGCCCCCCCCACCCGATCAGGGAGGCGTCCGTTGTCAGAGTAGCAACCGGAGGGGAAATGACAAAGGGTCTTCCCAATAAGAGCTGAGGGGAAGACATCCACCACAGAAGATGATTCCTGCATGTCTGCGTAATCATAATGGTGTGGGACATCGGAAGTTGCTGGTATGACCATTGCGTGAAGAGCATCCATTGAAGGATTCTCATGTGGAATCTGGCTAATGGAAGCAGAGGTATGGCAGCCGCCATAATCCCCAACACTTTCAGAACTAACTTGGCTTTGATTCTGTTGCTGCTGAAGAGGAGCGAGACCAGTTTGTGTATGTCTGTTATTCTCTGATCTGTTAGTCTCGCAGACATGTTGACTGTGTCTAGATTTGCGCCTATGAAGGTAATAGTACGACAAGGGGACAAAACAGACTTTTCGCAATTTATTGAAATGCCTAAATTTTGACAAATGCGAAAGGTGTAGTCCCTGGCCATTAGAAGAAGATGCTTGGTGGGAGCTGTGAGGAGCCAGTCGTCCAAATATGGAAACACCTGGAATCCTTGACGTCTCAGGTGAGAAGCTACCACTGCCATGCATTTGGTAAACACCCGGGGGGCAGTGGTGAGACCAAAGGGCAGGGCCCTGAATTGAAAATGACTGGTTCCCAGCCTGAAGCGGAGGAATCTTCTGGAGCGTCTGTTCATTTTTATGTGATAGTACGCATCCTGAAGGTCTATAGAGCACATCCAGTTTCCCTTTCCCAAAAGGGGAAGGATGGACTGCAGCGTGACCATCCGAAATCTTGTTTTCTTGACTGACTTGTTCAAGATACTGAGATCCAAAATTGGTCTCCAGTCCCTTGTTTTCTTTGGAACTAAAAAGAACCTGGAGTAGATTCCGGATCCTTGCTGGTCTGCTGGAACTGGCTGAATTGCTCTTTTTGCAAGCAGCTTTGAAATTTCCAAAGCTGCAAGATCCCTTTGAGCGGGTGGAACATCTGGAAGGGATTTTTTTGATTGGTTTGGAATGCGAACGAAGGGAATGGAATAGCCTTCGGAAATGATGGACTGTACCCATTTGTCTTGAGTCAGGGATAGCCAGGCATCTTCCCCCGACTGCCTCCGAAGGTGGGCAGTCGGGCAACACCTCAGGAATGCTGAAAGGGCTTATCAGAGAAGGCTTCTCGATTGCCCTGGTTCTGCGGACCCCCCTGCCTCTAGGGCGACGTCTACCATTGTTGTTCCCCCCTCTGCCTCTGGCGGGGAACCGACTCTGTGCGTCAGGCGAAGTCCCTTGAGATTGTTTGCGGAACCACATTTTCCCACTTTTCTGGCCTTTGGGGTAAGGCCTAGAAGGAGTAGAAAAACGGACTCCGACGGCAGAAAGAGTCTTGCCATCTGTCTCGCACCTAGTCAAGGTTTCTTTCACTTGAGGACCAAAAAGAGATGATCCATCAAACGGGGAATTAATGAATGACGTTTTAAAGGGGTCCGCAAAGTTGCACAGCCGCATCCAGGCATGCCTACGTAAGGCCACACCTGTCCCTGCGGCCCTGCTCGCTCCATCAGCCGCATACGAAAGGAGGCGCATGGAGGAGTTAGCTATGGAGTTCAGGGTAGCCAGCTGAGTGTTCATCTTGTCTTGAAAACCCGCAGCTGTAGGATCCTTCAACATGTCACTCGCTTCTTTGATCAAGTCCCTTTGAAGACGAGTAAAATGGCATAGGTAGTTCAGCGAACGCATAGCAAATGTCGCTGACGAGAACATCCGCTTCCCGTACCTGTCCATGGACCTAGATTCCTTGTTAGGTGGATGGACAGGCACTGAAGGATCAGCTAGTTCCTTCTTAGTGGCAGCAGCAACCACCATAGCATCCACAGAAACTCCTTTTGTCAGAAACTGTTTATCTGCTGGTGCTGTAATGAATTTTGAGGGTCTCCTGGGAGTGGGGTCCACTGAATCAGGAGCCGTCCATGCCTTTTTAGCTACCACCTGCATGAGGGGTCAAGGGGAGACACCCAGGAGGTGGAAGGACGAGAGCCAAACGCCTCAAGGTACACAGATTCATCCTCCGAAGGGTTGAGGGCTGGCCAATTTCCCCACTGCTTAAGGATTTCTAGAATGTCTGCAAATGAGGCATCTTCAGAAGGGGAACGGGGGGAACCCTCGGAATCCTCTAAATCTGTGTCAGAGGTGACGGACTCAGGTGAGTCTATGTGTTTCCTCTTACACTTTCTCTTCGAGGGGCTCTTCTGCCAAATCAGGAGAGGCCACGGAAGAGGATGAGATCCCCACAGGGGATTCCTGAGGAGCTGGCTCTCTGCGGTCCGGGATGAGGGAGTGAGTCGACTTGACATGAGGCACCGAAGAGGGAGGGGCGGACGGAGCAGACTGTGGAGTAGAACCAGGTTCTAACACACTCCGCATGACCTCGAACGCACCCCTGTCAGGCAGAGCCAGAGGTCCCGCCCGAAGCTAAAACCTCCTCGGCACCGACAGTGATGGCTCGAGGCCGATGTCGAGCCGAACTCACCAGCGCCGAAGCCCGAGAGGGAGAGCGGGTCGGACAAGGGTCCGATGCCACTCACCCCTCGGAGCCGACGATGGAAGTCCGGCGCCGAGATTCTTCTAAGGAAGAAATCGGAGCCGACGATGGAGCCGAAGACATTTGTATCGGCTCCGACGCTACCACAGTCTCGGTTCCGAAACGCCCCGGCTCCAAGCTCAACGGAGTCGGAGGAGGAACATAATGAGGGACAGGGTCAGGCATCGACTGATGAGTCGGGCTCTGAAGCATTTGGGCCAGTGCCTCGGACTTAAGAAGTCGACTCACTACCCTCTGAAGGTCATGGTCCGATAGCCTCGATGACCTAGAGGAGTGAGATCTATGGCTCCGTTCAGACAGCAGAGGAGATGCTGGAGCCGAATGAACGGAGCCAAGGGACGGTGACCTAGACCTCTTTCTAGATGTCTGTTCCGAAGGTCTGGTCGGAACCGACACAGGAATTTCCAATACCTCGGCTCCAGCCGGAGCCGAGGAAACCACAGAAACTGTAGACTGAGACTCATCGGCTCCAGCCGGAGCCGATGTAGACGGAGGTTTCAGAGCCTTAGGTCTCGGCTCAGTAGCTGGAGCCGAGGACCTAGAAGCCTTGGAGGACTTTCGAAGAGACAGTAAGGGAACCCTCAGGCTTGAGTAAACCTCTCAAAATCAGTTTTTTTCTTTCCTGCAGGACCCTGGGGCTGAAGCCGTGGCATACAGCACAGGAGTCCTGCAGGTGCAAAGGTCCCAGGCAGTAGACACAAGAAGTGTGACCGTCTGTCAGAGACATTTTCTGACAGCACGAGTCACACTTCTTGAAGCCTGAGACCTTTGAGTCTTTAGACATTTTAGAAAAAGTGTAATCACACACACCCAGTCAAACACACTGATTACACCCTATCCTATTTTAAACTCAAAAAATAAAACAAACTACCAAAGTTTTAAATTCTGAGAAAAAATACACACACACCACTAGGGGATGGAAGAAAAAAGGCCTAAAGGCCCGAGGGAAGAACTTATAAGTTCTTGTGGAAAAAATGGGATTTTAGAGAGAAAGGGGGAGAAAATCCACTAAACTAAGGGAGACAACTGTTAAAATTAAAACTAAAGGGGTTTAAGTATACTAAATTTTACTCCAAAGTTACTCACCAAGAAGCCGGTAGAAACCAAACACCTCGATCGCTGTAGCGGCAAATGAGATCAGAGGTAACTCACGCCTAGCATTGTGGGATATAAGGGGAGCCTCGAGCCGGTGGAACCAACTCTCGAGCTTTTAGAGTGGCCGAGTCGGAGCCGAGGTCGGCTCCGAACCCCATCCAGCAAGAATGAAGGCGAGATAGACAACTTAACATCACCGGTTTCCCATGTTGGTGATGACCAGGTCTAGGATATTGCTGCCCCTGGTGGGGGTGTGAATAAGTTGATCCAAGGCGTTGGAATGTATGAATTCTAGAAAATGTTGAGCAAAAGAGTTGGTACACGAGTAGTTTTTCGCCCATTATTAGGGTGTTGGGTTGTACCCTAATACTTTCCAGTGTATCAAGAAATGAGGAGCGTGAATCCTGGGGCATGGTGGGGGGTCTGTAGCAAGCTACAATTTGGATTGCGGTCTTGCCCAGAGTTAGTTGCACTTGGATAATCTCGGATGCATTATGCTGTGGAACTAGCCTGGAGGTGTGGATATCCTTAATGAATATGGACACGCCTCCACCTTTAGTGCTTTTTTCTGGGTTAGGTGGCCGAAAGGTGTGGTATGAATTGAAGCCTGGTAATGCAGGGGTGCTCTCTGGAGCTTTGAACCAGGTCTCTGTCACTGCCCAGATGTCAATGTTCTCCATTTTAAGGAGTAACTCGAGTGAGTGCATTTTGAGGTTTAGACTTTTAGCATTGAGTAGCATTACCCTCAGATTTTGCTTGCTTGTACCGGTTACGGTAGTGAATTTGTCATTTGAACCTTGCCTAAAAATGGCACTATAGGAGTGGCAAGAGTCTTAGCCAGTATCCGGAATCCTAAGGGCGACAGATGCAGGCCATCTCTGGCAAAGCATCGTGGACTGTCGATCATGTCGTCCCAGGCAGACAAATACTGGATCCCCTTAGAATGACACCAGAAGCTTAGCCAATTGTTGAAGTCAATCATTTTGTCCTTGTACTGTGGTATCATTCTGGGTGATGGCAGGATGCTAGTTAGGGTCATACCTGTCTGGGATACAAGATCGGAGAGCTCCTCCATGTCTCTTTTCATGTAGTCCAGGGAGGTACGTCTCAGGTCATTCACACCAACATGGACAATGACAGTGTCATATTTGTACTTATTGTGGAGTGACCTGAGTGCATGCGTTATGTGGCGGATCCTGGCACCTGACAGGCAGCTGACAGTAACTTTCTCCTTGTTTAGTCTAGTGAGTGGAACATCAGTGTGCCTGACTATAGAGTCACCTATGACTAGAGTGTTGGGTACGTTGTTATGCTTTATGGGCTGTGGTTGAGTGGCACACTGTGTTTGTGGGCTATGTGTCATTTGGGTTGTGTTGGGGGGTGGAGTTTGCTTACGTTTATGCTTTGGATGTCCCTGATGCTTGGGCAGGTTTTTATTGAGAGCCTCCGCGAATGTAGGTGTGTGTTTTGTGTTTCTATGTGTGTGTTTTGGTGGTGTGGGTTTTGAGGGACTATGTGATGAGTGTGGTGTGGTGCAAGTGTTTACCCTCTCCTCTTGACTGTCTAGTCCAGTCTTGGGTGAAGAGAGCTTTGCTTCCAGTTTGGCTATATAAGTGTATCTCTCACAGGTTGTAGTGTTGGGTGGTAGGAGGAGAGGGTTGTCTGTGTACATGAGGCAATTGCTGCATTGCCCCAAGATGCCCAGATTCATCAGGTAGACAGGAGAAATCACTGGGAGCTGACCCTTAGACATGCCTGGATAAGTGCTTATTTATTAAGTACTAAAAACTGCTTTCCACTAGACAAGTGAGGAAAGTTGAGTGCTGTAGTAATTTGCAGCTTATGTAGTGCTTACAATGAGTTCTGAACAAGTGCTGAGTTCAAAGAAACAGATTTGAGTGCTGAAACTAGAAAACTGGCTAGTTATAAGAAAAAAAAAACTAAGCTAGAAGGCTTCCCTCCAACACAGAAGGGCTTGGGGGCTCAGAAGCCTACAAACAGTCTATACCACTTAACAGGAAAGGCAGGAAACAAGCTTAGATTTTTTTTTTCTTCTGTTTCCCAGATGCTCTCTTTGTACACAGTAGGAGTGCCTGAAATCAGAATATGATCTCACTGCACTCAGTTGAGTAAGCAAATGAGATGGGCCCAGAAGGAGTATCCAAACACAAGTTTACAAGAGGGGCGGGCAGTTTCAAGGCCACTAAGATTAACACCAAAACAAAAACAGGCAGGGTGGGTGGGTGGGACTAACTGAAGAGCAGAGTCAAAACTTCCAGTTCAGTTAATATATATTCCTGCAACACAGTTAAATCAATTTAAATACTGTATTCTTTGAAAAAAAGTGCAGATAAAGGTACTTAAATTCTCTTATACGTCCAGTTGAATACAGCTAGATCTTAGCCGGCCAAAGCTGAGGTTTTTAAGCAGAAAATTTCAAACTGTACCACTTAAATAGGCATGGACAGGAAATCAAAGAATGTGGCTACCCCCACACCTGTAATTACTAACAAACAATAAAATTCAGCAGCACTGACTGAAGAGCAGAGTCAAAACTTCCAGTTCAGTTAATATATATTCCTGCAACACAGTTAAATCAATTTAAATACTGTATTCTTTGAAAAAAAAGTGCAGATAAAGGTACTTAAATTCTCTTATACGTCCAGTTGAATACAGCTAGATCTTAGCAGGCCAAAGCTGAGGTTTTTAAGCAGAAAATATTTCAAACTGTACCACTTAAATAGGCAAGGACAGGAAATCAAAGAATGTGGCTACCCCCATACCTGTAATTACTAACAAACAATAAAATTCAGCAGCACTGACTGAAGAGCAGAGTCAAAACTTCCAGTTCAGTTAATATATATTCCTGCAACACAGTTAAATCAATTTAATTACTGTATTCTTTGAAAAAAAGTGCAGATAAAGGTACTTAAATTCTCTTATACGTCCAGTTGAATACAGCAAGATCTTAGCCGGCCAAAGCTGAGGTTTTTAAGCAGAAAATATTTCAAACTGTACCACTTAAATAGGCAAGGACAGGAAATCAAAGAATGTGGCTACCCCCACACCTGTAATTACTAACAAACAATAAAATTCAGCAGCACTGACTATCTCACCTTCATTCTTGCTGGTTGGGACAGCGTCCCTAGCACCTAAAATCCTGGGTGGCTCATCGGAACAAACTCTTCAGAACAGTGGAACCAAAATCAGCTCTGCTCCTGGAAACCACATCCAATTTATAATGCGAAATGAAAGTATGTGGGTTGGCCCACGTAGCTGCAGCACAAATAGATTCCATGGGCAACCTAGCCTGAAAGGCCACCGAAGTGTCTAAAGCTATGGTGGAGTGACCTTTTGGTTTAACTGGCAATTCTTTTTTCCTCAGTTGATATATAAATGTGATGATAGAAGTCAACCAGCTGGATAAGGTTACTTTGGAGACAGGAAGACCCTGTTTACCCACAGCATAAGGCAGGAAAATTTGGTCCGATTTTCTAATGTCCTTAGTTCTATGCAAATAAAAGCGTAGTTGCCTATGAACATCTAACTGATGCAACTTATATTCCGCCCTGTTGGAGTGGTTAGGAAAAAACACAGGAAGGTCTATGGACTGATTTAAGTTATTCTCTGAAGAGACCTTAGGAAGGAAGGATTAGTCCTGAGAGCAACCCTGTCATTGTGGAACACTAGGTACGGAGGATGGATACAGAGAGCCTGAAGTTCCGAAACTCTTCTGGCTGACGTAATAGCTACCAGAAAAAGGGTTTTCCAAGATAAAAACTTCAAGGAACAAGAAGCTGCAGGTTCGAAAGGGGGCAAAATTAGAGAAGCTAAAATCAAATTTAGATCCCATGGTAGTGGAGGATCTCTCACTGGGGGCCTGAGCAGAGTGGTCCCTTTGAGAAAGGCTTTACATAGCTTATGAAACATGATATTTTCCGACAGGCCAAAGTGAAAATTTGAAATTGCAGCTAACTGAACTGTAATTGTAGCGGAAGTGGACCCAGCATGGAAGAGTTCCGCAAGAAATTCCAAAATGTGGTATACAGGGGCTGAAAAGGGGTCTATACTCTTAGCCTCTGCCCAGGAAGAAAAACGCTTCCACTTACTAGTGTAAGTTTTTCTAGTCGTAGACTTGTGCGATGACAAAATAATTTCGCGCACAGAGGGGGAGATATCTGAAAGCCTGGCTAAAGTTGGAAGTGGAGCAACCAAGCAGTGAGCTGGAGAGATCGTAGGGATTTGGTGTAGCCCGCCTGATTGATGAATCAGGTGGTCTGGAACTAGGTCCAGAGTCCAAGGCTGCTCGACAAAATGACGATGCAGGAATGGGAACCATATTTGTCGAGGCCAGTAAGAAGCAATGAGGATCATTTTGCAGCCCAATACAGTAGCTTTCTGTATTAGCTTCGGGATTAAGGGAAAAGGAGGGAATGCATAAAGAAGCCCCTGAGTCCAATCGTGGACTAGAGCTTCTCTGGGGGAATGTCCGGGAAGTGGAAGGAGAGAGAAGAAATTGCTGCACTTGCTGTTGAAGAGAGTTGCAAAAAGATCGCAGCAAGGTTGGCCCCATTTGCGGAAGATTTGGTCCGCAACTACCTGATTCAGAGACCACTCATGAGGCATGAGAATTGCTCTGCTCGGCCTGTCTGCTATGACGCTGGACCTCCCAGGGATGTGCGTTGCGATCAGAAACCGTTGGGAAGAGATCGCCCACTGCCAGAGTCTGAGTGCTTCTCGACATAGGAGGTAAGACCTGGTTCCGCCCTGCTTGTTTATGTACCACACTACTGACATATTGTCCGTTTGAACTGCAATGGTCCCGGTAGGAAGAGAGTCCTGAAGAGCTTGCAACGCTAAGAGCAGGCCCTCATCTCCAAAATGTTTATATGCAGATGGTACTTGTGAGGTTGCCAGGTGCCTTGGACTGTTCTGCCCTGATAATGCCCCCCCCCCACCCGATCAGGGAGGCATCCGTGGTCACCGTAGCAACTGGAGGGGGGAGTACAAATGGTCTGCCGTGGGACACCAATGTGGAGACCATCCACCACGCAAGGTGCTTCTTGCATGCTTCTGTGATCATAATCATGTAAGACATGGGAAGCTGCTGGAAGGACCATTGGGTGAAAAGAAGCCACTGGAGAATCCTCATGTGAAAACAAGCTAGAGGAACGAGTATGATCTCTGCTGCCATGAGACCCAGAGTTTGGAGGACAAACCTGGCTTGAATTCTTTCGCATGCTAATAAAACCTTCACATGTTGGTGAATCACTGATACCCTGTCTGGTGGAAGGCTCGCTGACATGTCTTTGGTATTTAAATTTGCGCCTATAAAGGTGATAGATTGACAGGGCGACAATGCAGACTTTTCGAAATTTATTGTGATACCTACCCTGGAGCAAGTCTCGATAGTGCAGTCTCTGGCTCGCAGATGGTGATGCCTGGTGGTAGCAGTGAGGAGCCAGTCGTCTAGATATGGAAACACCTGGAATCCTTGCCGTCTCAGGTGAGCAGTAACTACTGCCATACATTTGGTGAACACCCTGGGGGCTGTGGTGAGACCAAAGGGCAGAGCTCTGAACTGATAATGGCTGGCTCCCAGCCGGAAGCGAAGGAATCTTCTGGAGCATCTGTCCATTTTGATGTCGTGGTATGCATCCTGAAGATCTATAGAGCACATCCAATTGTCATGACCCAGGAAGGGTAAAATGGACTGTAGCGTGACCATCCGAAATTTCGTTCTTTGTACAGACCTGTTCAGTCTGCTGAGATCCAGAATGGGTCTCCAGTCCCCTGTCTTTTTTGGTACCAAAAAGAACCTTGAGTAAATTCCAGATCCTTGTTGGTCTGCTGGGACTTGCTGGATGGCCCTTTTCTTAGCAGTTTTGAGACTTCTTGAACTGCTTGGTCCCTTAGATTGGGTGGAACGTCTGGAAGGGACTTGTTTAACCTTGAGGGGGTGCGAACAAAGGGAATTCTGTAGGCTCCAGATATAACAGACTGTACCCATTTGTCTTGTGTTATGCCTTGCCAGGCTCTTGGGTACAGTGATAATCTTCCCCCGACTGCCTCCAGAGGTGGGCAGCCGGGCAACCCTTCAGGGATGCTGGAAGGGCTTCTCAGAGAAGGATTCTCTGCTGCCCTGATTTTGTGGACCCCCTCTGCCATGAGGGCGGCATCTATTATTGTTCCCTCCTCTGCCCCTGGATGGGAACTCTCCACGTGTGTCCGGCAAGGCTCCCTGGGATTTCCAGAACCACATCTTTCCACTCTTCTGACCCTTGGGATATGGTCTGGAAGGAGTGGAAAAATGGACTCCCATGGCAGAGAGAGTCTTGCCTTCCTGCTCACACCTGGTAAGGGTGTCCTTCACCTGTGATCCAAAGAGAGAGGAACCATCAAAGGGGGTGTTGGTGAACAACGCACTGAAAGGTTCCGCAAAGTTGCATAGCCACATCCAAGCGTGTCTCCTTAGGGCAACGCCTGTGCCTGCGGCTCTACTCGCACCATCGGCTGCATAAGAAATGAGCCTCATAGAGGAGTTCACCACTGAATTAAGAGTCGCCAGCTGGGAGGCTGCCTTAGCCTGGGCCCCCTCAGCTGATGGATCTTGGGGGGTATCTCCAAGCTCTTTAAGGAGATCCCTTTGAAGACGGGTAAAGTGGCACAAATAATTCAGGGACCTCATGGAAAAGGTCGCTGAAGAGAACATCTGCTTCCCATATCTGTCCATCGTCCTGGACTTCTTGTTAGGGGGATGGACAGATGAAGTTTCTGCCAACTCCTTCTTTGTGGCTGCCGCTACCACCATGGCATCAATGGGGACACCTTTGGTCAAAAAGTGTTTGTCCTGTGGTGCAGTTATGAATTTAGCAGGTCTTCTGGGGGTCGGTTCCACTGTGTCTGGAGCTGACCATGCCTTCTGAGCCACCACAGACATCAGTTGGTCGAAAGGCGGAGACACCCAGGAGGTGGAAGGTCGGGATCCAAACGCGTCCAGGAATACCGACTCATCCTCAGAAGGGCTTAGGGCAGTCCAGTTCCCCCTCTGCCTAAGCATCTCAAGGAGAAGAAGGAGACATCTTCAGAGGGGGATCTCGGGGACCCTTCCGAATCCTCTAAGTCGGTATTTGATGTGACAGACTCAGGGGAGTCAACATGCTTCCTCTTGCATTTCCTCTTACGAGGTGGCTCCTCTGAATGATCAGGGGAGGCCTCGGAAGAGGAAGATACACCCAAAGGGGTGTCCTGGAGCGCTGGATCCCCACGCTTGGGGTCTGGAAGAGGGGCAGAGGCTGACGCAGGCATCATAGGGGGAGGAGGCGATGGGGTTGATCATGGGACTGACTCGGGGGCCAGTACACTCCTCATTACCTCGAAGGGTCCCTACCCGGATGCAGAGAGGGCTCTGGTTCCGAGGCAGACGTGGGAGCCGAGCTCACCTGAGCCGAAGCCCCGAAGGGGGAGAGCGGGGTCGGACAAGGGTCCAATGCCACTCACCCCATCGGAGCTGACCAGGGAGTCCCGGTGCCCAGATCCCTCCAGGGACGGTACCATGGAAGGGATCGGAGCAGACGACGGAACCAAAAGAGAAGGTATCAGAGCCGACGGTTCCACGACTCGAACCCCAACGAATCGAACCCCAACGAACTCTGGCTCCGAGCTCAAAGGATGAGTCGGAGGAGGAATATCTACAGACGTGGACGGAGCCGACACCTGATGGGGGGGGGGGGCTGGGCAACATTTTAGCTAGGGCCTGAGATTTTAACAGTCTACTGACCACTCTTTCCAAGTCATGGTCTGAAAGTCTTGAGGACCGAGAAGAGTGGGATGAGCGATGACTATGCTCCGAATGGAGCAGAGGTGATCTCGGAGCCAAACGTATCAACTCCAGAGAAGGAGACCTGGATCTTTTTCGACTCTCAGACGGCTCCAAGGAACGTGTCGGAGCCGACTGGGATGGAGGAGCATCGGTTCCAGCCAGAGCTGAGATGGATGGTACAGCTTCACCCAGCGACGGCTCCAAACTGGGAGCCGAAGGTTTAGGTGGCCTGGAAGATTTCACGGGCTGAGCCTTAGCCGGTGAATCTTGGGGCTTAAGTAAACCCCTCAGGATCAACTTATTTTTGCACTCCTGCAGGACTCTTGGACTGAATGCATGCATGGCAAATCGAGCAAGAGTCCTGCAGGTGCATGGCGCCCAGACAATAAACACAAGAAGTGTGACCATCTGTCAGAGACATCTTCTGACAGCATGAGTCACACTTCTTGAATCCGGACGACTTAGGATCCTTGGACATCCTGAAAGAAAACCAAGGAACAAGAAAAACACACGCGCAGAAAAGGTTAAGGTAACTAACCACAAAAAATACACACTACAGTTACCACAACCAAAACTACAAGAAAGGTTATATCTGCACTACTATAACCAAAACTATAGTTATCTATAACTAAACTAGCTAACAGTGATAAAGATTTTTTTTTTTTTTTTAAAAGGGAAAGAGAGAGAGAGAAAAGGTTATCCTCCAACTTAAACGGAAACCTTTCAGAAGTAAGGGATGAAAGAGAAAGGGGGAGGGGAAACTCTCTAATTAAAACGAGTTTCTGAGGGGAAGAGACAAGGATTCAGAAAGAAATTAACTACAATACAATAGTTTTATCTAAACGAAAATTCTAAACTAAAACTAACAGTTTTATGACAAGAAAAACGATAAGTTTTATACGACCTGAGCCAGTAGAACAACCTCGCAGCAGAAGCGGCAAACGAGATCTGGGTATCTAGTGCCAGGCATCATGGGATATAGAGTGGCCTCGAGCCAGTAGGCAGCTCTCGAGCTTTTGAAGATGGCCGAATCGGAGCGGAGGATCGGCTCCGAACCCTACCAGCAAGAATGAAGGCGAGATAGACAACTTAACATCATGACTTCCAGTAACCTAGGGGAAAAAATTTGTCAAATGTACCCAGAGTTGATTAAAATAAATGAAACACTGATGCGAGTACATCAACTCAAATAACAAAAGGCTGGACAAAATGGAAGAAACTTTAAACAGATATTCAGATGATGTGATAAGACTGCAAATATCAGAGGTTGAAACGAAGATAAGGTTGACAATATAAAATTGCTCAAGTAGCGATGTTTCAAAAAATGACAGAATTACAGGACAGAGCATGTAGGGAAAACCTGAGATTTTCTGCTGTACTAGAGAAGCTGGAAGGAACAGACTGTATTAATTTTAGGAAAGCACAAACAAGCAGCTGGACTGGTATTCCACAGCAGGAGCTGTTAATTGAAAGAGCATATAGTGCGCGTATGCTCCAAACCTGGTCATCAGAATGCAACCTAGACCTTTAACAAAGATGCAATCCTACTTGCAGAAGGAGCTGATTCTGACAAAACTATGGCAGCAACACAAAGTGCTAAAAGTGGGAGACAGTGTTTGTGGAAAATGATTACTCACTGTACACCAGGCAGAAGAGGATTAAAATTATTCTAGTAATCAGGAAATGTTGAGAACCAGGTGTGAGATTCAAACTGCTGTACCCAGCTATTTTCATAATATTCTCTCCTGGAGTGACAACATAATTTTTGATGTAGAACATACTAAGGAAAAAAATACAAAAGTTTTCCTCTCAAAAACTGAGCTGTGAAACAGTAGGAGATTCTGCTTTTTGTTCTTTAAATAACAAAGACCAAAGAGAGACTGTGCCAATGAAACATAGGTTCATAGGTGTGTACTAGGCTAATGGCCCTGGAGCTTTTACAAGCCTAGCCCATAGGATTACCCTAGCATCGGACCACCCGACCTTAGTTCCCAGTGCCTCTGTCGAGTAAAGCCACTGGAGTGATCCCTGGGGTGAATTTTCTATTTCCCATCCAGTCATCAAGATTTCTCTTGAAGAGGGCCAGTGAGGTGCTCCGTTTGACATGTATGGGAAGTCTATTCCATAGCATTGGCAGTCTCTGGGTTATGAACCTGTCCCTCCAGCATGTTCTGTTGATTGTGGTAATGAGGTTGAGGTCTCTGGAGCGTGTGGTGCGGAGGGATTGGGATTTCTTTAGAAGTAGCATTTCTAAAGAGCTGGGTCACATTGTTTTGTAAGTCAAGCAGAGACTGCCGCTAAGTAAGAGATATGAGATAGAGAATAGTTGTGGAGTTTTTTGAGTCTGTCCATATAGGACAAATGTTTAAGGCCTAGGATCCTCTTTGTGAGGTACTTTTGCAGCCTCTCCAGTTGTTGCAGGTGTTTAGTGAGGTACATGCCAAATGGAGCATTGTACTCAATGACTGGCCTGATGAGGGAAGAGTAGAAGGAGACATTGACCTCCATCTTCCTGGATGCAAAACCCTTAGTAATGAGATGTGCCACATAGAAGGACATTCTGACCACAGTGGCAATGTGGTGGTCAAAAGAGAGGTTGCTGTCAACCTGTGTTCCCAGATCTCTTATAATGCCTTCTGTGTTCAGTGGACTACCATCAATGTGGTAATTCATGGGAACCGGGTTTTTCCCAAAGGGGATGATGACACATTTTTTGGCATTGAGCTTAAGGCCATAGTTCTGATACCAGTTGTTGGTCTCAGTGATGCCTTTCTGTAGGATGTCAACATCACTCGGGGAGTTAATAACAGCTCCCAACTTGCAATCGTCTGCGAACTTTGTCAGCCAGAGTACCTTCGTGTTGGCCTGGACTTCAGAGAAGTAGATACCAAACAGGAGAGGACCAATGGCTGAACCCTGTGCGACTCTATTCGTGACTGGTCGGCAGTCGACTTGGAGTCAGCTACTTTCACACTGTGAGTTCTACCTGTGAGCCAGTTTGCAACCCATCTAGTGATATAGGGGTTGATGCCTAGCTTAGTGAGTTTTTCTATGATTCCTGTGTGTGAAATGATATCAATGGCTTTGGCCAGATCAAGGTAGGTTATATGAACCACCTTGCCTTCATCCACATCTTTGGTGACTGACTCAAAGTTGTTGACCAAGTTGAGCAGACATGATCTACCCTTCACAAAACCAAACTGTGTGGGATCCAGAGTTTGGTGATTCCCTATATCCTTGTTTATTAGGTCCATGATGATGGGTTCCATAGCTTTGCATATCAGACTCGTCAGGCTAATGGGGAGATAGTTCCCAGGGTCTGTAGTTGCTCCTCCTTTGTGGAGACGGCTGACTGTATCAGTGTGCCAGTCGGTAGGGACAAAGCCTAAGGTGAGGCTGTGATTGCAAAGGGCACACAGGTGAGGTGGCAGTTCACTCTGTAGTTCATGTAGAACACAGCCTGGGATATTGTGAGGTCCCACAGAAGCTGTATTCTTGGCCTTGGACAATGCTGTTTTAATCTCTACAGCAGTAATGCTGGATGCCTGGCAATCTGCTGGTATTATGACTGGTCCCTTGGGGGGGGGGGGGTAAAGTTGAAACATTTTTCAATGTTTCAATGAAAAATGCCTGAGTCACAGAAAAAAACGTAACAGTTGACTAGAACCACCAAAAGTACATTGGAAAGGAGGCAGAGACTTGATTCAGGAGATGAAGATAAACAGGAATAAAACCAGCAACTAGGAAAATGACAAATAAATGTGGGATTACAAAGCATTAATTATATTTTGGAAACATGACAGAACAAGAAAATCTGGAAATACTGTGCTTTTTTGGCTTTGTTAAATTTGTAGGAGACCCTAAAGCATACGCCTACTTCATGTCATTTAATGTTTGAAGGAACACTTAAGAGAGGGGAAGAGGAAGGAAAGAGTTGACTGTAAGTAAAACAAAATTTTGTTAACAGTAATATCTTTATAGTTCATGAGATAACCTGCATGCTGTAAAGTTAAGTTTTCTCAGTTATTTTCAAGTGTAAAGGGGATAGTAAACAGGTGCCCTTGTTTTTTCCCCTTCTTTTCTCTTTCTCCTTGTTCAGTTTTAAGGAATGCAGGCACTGCAATGTAGAAAAATAATAACAAAAGTCCAGTGAAAAGATTATGATACAAGAAGAATTGATGTGCTTTTTCTCATTCTTACATATGGGAATGACTTGATTAAGTCCTTGGCCTGAGCCAGTAACAAATTTTAAGAGAAAGAAAATAAATAAAACAGAACATTGAATATAATAAAGCTTTCCTCTTGCAAATAAATAACTAAACAAATAAATGTATCTGGTTCTCATGTCTCCATGGAGACATCTGATAAAGAGCAATAAAACAGAATACTTCTTCCTTTCAATGGCTAGGAGATGATCTTTTCCGAAAGCATTAAAGTGCATTATTCTGGGAGAGCAATAATGATAGGACAAAAACAGACAGCACTTAGTAGAAACACAGGTTGTACCATGCATTTTAGCACAGATAACCTTCCTTTTGGGTTAACCCAGGTCTAAGTATGGCTGTCCGTTTGAGACAATTGCTACTGTTAGGAGGGTAAAACTTCAATATTTGAAGACATACATATATGTGCATTTTAGTATTAAGTTAATAAGTTTTTGGGGGTATTGGGAGTGTGTATGTTTTTTTTGAGGGCGTTCAATAAAATAAAAAGTTTGATAAGTCACACAGGTTCAAATGGATATGAAAAGACAGCTGTATAAAAGTTCAACCTACCAAACAGTGTATGCATGTAACACAAAAACTGGAACCAGCTGTTTACCAAAAAAAGGTATTATACATAAAACGTGGGATTAACTTTTTAATACAATGATGCTTTCTGTAATGCCTTTAAATGTAAATGGTCTCAAAGATAAATACAAAAAAGAAAGAGTAGTGAACTGCATTAAAAAATGTAGAATGAAAATAGCTATGTTACAAGAGACACACTTAGAAACAACTGAACATGTGAATTTGATAAATAAACACTTTCAGAATGGTTATTCAGCAGAATACCTGGGACAAAGGAAAAGGGAAGTACTTATATTAATTGCAAGAGGAGCTCCAATAGTGACAGAAGAAGATAAAAAAGATAATAGTGGCAGATATGTAGTGCTAAGGGGCTACTGGCAAGGGAGGAGGATTACACTGGCATGTACTGACATTCCACCTAAAACTGCTATAATAGAGCTTAAGAAAGTTCTGGGAGAAATAATCAGCTTACAGCAAGGAATATTACTTATATGTGGGGAATGGAATTTGACTTACAGCAGTGCAGGTGTGTCTGGGGGGGCCCAGAAGGTAAAATATAACAAAGGAGGGTAGATTTTTGAAAAAAAATATATGAAAGTATTTGGCATGAAACATATGAATTCAGTAATAGGAGTTGGCAGTGAATTTACATATTCCCCAATATATAAAAACTGGTCTAGGCTAGACAGAATTTACATTTCACAGGAACAAGTGCATTTAACTGAAGGTCTTTATACTCACTCAATAACTACTTCAGATCATGCACCAATAGCAGATAAAATAAAAGCACATGGTAATGAAATAAAAATGGGACATTGCAGCTTTCCCATCTATTTGTTGAAAAGAAAGGAATTTAAGGAATGGTAGTGGAGATTTATCAGGAGCTGTTAGGATAGACATTTCTTTTGAAAATATAGCTAGGGAGTGGGATAAAATTAAGGTGGAGTTTAAAAATAGGGTGGAAACGAAAGGCAGCTATGGTTCAGGAATAACAATTATTTAGAGGGACTGACAAATCTTAAAGTATTGCAAAATAGGGGGAATCTCAGAGAAGAAAAGGATCAACTGCAACATGCTAGACAAAAAATAAGGTAGGACCTCAATAATATGCAAGAGTTTAGAAAGGTTGTTGTTAAGCAAATGTTTTTTTTTTTTTTTTTGATAACAGCACTAGAGCACAAAAACTTTTAGCACAACAACTCAGGCCACAGAAAGTAGAAAGGGCTGTCGCCAAACTTAGAGAGCCTAAAACAAGGAAGGTAACAGAGATCCTGTAGAGGTATTAGAAATATTTCAGAAATTCTATGAGAGTCTCTATAAAGCAGAGAAATATGAAAATCAAGAAAAGATACAAATGGAAATGTTTATGGAAGCATTACATATGCCAAAGTTAGAGGTAGATGAGGCTCAATTACTAACGGTTATGATAGGAGGAGATGAGAAAAAAATTGTAATGTATAACTAATCTACAGGAAAGACGCCAGGAATAAATGGTATTCATGTGGAAGCTAGGAAGAAAATTTGATTAAGATCTAGAAGGTTTTGTTTAACAGTATTTTAATAGAAAGAAAATTACCAACATCCTGGAAGAAAGCAGTGGTAGCTGTAATACCTAAAAATAGAGTAAACATCCATCAGATCCAGCTTTATAGAGGCCCATTTCATTACTAAACCATGACTATAAAGTGTCCAAGTCTATAATAGCTAAAAGAATGGCAAAAGTAATGCCAAAACTGATAGATATGGATCAATGTGGTTTTGTGGAAGGGAGGCAAACATTTGACAACATTAACAGAACACTGATGATCCAGAGGGAAGCAGAATGTAAGAAAATAATACTAATGTTGCTGGGTCTTGATGCAGAGAAACATTTGACAGAGTAAACTGGGACTTTATGAGCAGGGCAATGGAAGCATTTGCATTTCCTGAAAAATTATACGGTTGATTAAGAGGATATGTGAGGGATTGCAGTCAAAAAGTAAACTGGATGGGGTCCTCTCTGATAATTTCTGTTTGAGCAGAGAAACCAGGGAGGGGTGTCCTCTTTCTCCTATATTATTTGCATTATATTTAGAACCACTGGCAAAGAAAATAAAGGACTCAGAAATTCAATGATACAATTGGTATGGTAGTCAAGAAAAGCTGGCTTTATTTGCGGATGATATTTTATACCTGACAAAACCAGAATGAGACATTACAGTGTTGTGGAACATTGTGAGACCGTTTCAGATCTTTTTAGGATACAAAATTAATTAAGTTAAAATTAAGGCAATAGCGGTAAATTGTGTACCCACACACAAATTGGTTCAGGAATATCCATATTTATATGGACAAGATAAAACAAAGTAATTAAGAGTATGGATTCAAAATGATTCTAGTGTGGCAGCTAAGGATATGTGGGAAGAGACTAAAAAGATAATATAAAAACTGAGAAAATGGAAGCTTTGTTATATGGATAATACGATACAAGCAGTTAAAATGTTTTAGTTACTTTAATCTTATACACAGGCCAGGCATATTTTTATCAAATAGAGGAGAAGGTGTGGATAGCAATTAATAAGGAGCTGAAGGACTTTATCTGGGAGGGGAAGATGGCAAGAGTCAAGTAGGATAGGCTGATTCTTCCAGTAGAACAGGGCAGATTAGGTTTACACAATTTGAAGAGGTAGTTCAGAGCTACACAGTTAAGACTTCTATACATAGCAAAAGCAAATAAATACATTTCAAAGTGGAAAGGGATGATGATGATGAAACAGGGTGGAGCTTAAGAAACAAGAAGAGACTGGGATTTTGGATGCAGGCCTTTAAGGAGAATAACAATAATCATACAGACTATTATATCCACAAAGTAGCAGAAAATTTTCTAAGAACTAAGACAACATGGGATTGGAGAAAAAGGAGATTCTGCCAATAGGGATGACTGCAATTAGGACTATAGACAATAGGCAGCTGGAATTTATTGGAGAAAACTGGCAAAGGAACCAAGGTATTAGAAGCAAATAACTAGTGAGGGAAAGATGATAGAATGGGAAGATTCCAAGAATTTACTTGTACTGCAGTTTAGAGATTGCCTCCCCATCAGGGATTGATATCAGAGAATAGGCAAAGAGAAAAAAAATAGGGGGATCCTTAACTAAAGACCAGCACTGGTAGAGTTTTTAGCAAAATCTAGAACAGAAGCTGCCATTAAAAAAAGAATAATTAGTAGAGCGTATAAAATATTGCATAATAACTAAGAATCAATCAGAGGAGATTAGAAAGGATTGGGAAGAGAGATTTGATAAGCAAGTCACAAAGAAACAATGGGAGGATATATGTATGTCTCCCAAATATGCAACAAAGTCTACAAGATTAAGGATTTTTGCCTGGAAATGTTTGCATATATATTTCTATACACCAAGCAGACTCCAGAGAATTTTTCCTCAGGCAAACAGCAAATGTTGGTGTGTGATGGGGAAGAAAGAAGTAAATATTTTCTGGGAGTGCGGTAAATTAGTGGACTTTAAGGATTCCCTGCCTGATGCACTGTTGGAGGTGCTGGGTGTGCAGATTGGTCTGACAAGGGAGATGATTTTTCTGAGCTATGATGCAGAATTGGAATTGCCTAGACATGCTAAGGCCTTGCTGTGTCTAATAAAAAGCAATTACTAGAAAATGGAAATCAAAATCTAAACCAACTATACTATGAAGTGGTGAATGTAGTAACAGAGATACAGCAACTGGAATTGAGATCTTTAGAAAAAGGTTGAAGCAAACTACACAGGGAAAAACTGGGAATTGTGGAAACAATACTTACCAGGGAGGAATGAGGTTTAAAAGGTGGCAGGACTTAAATAAACTATGTAATGTTTGACTGAAAAATATTGGGTAGATTATAAGTGATGTATAATGTTTGCAACTGGAGGTGGGCCAGTACAGTTTGTGATGTAAAATGCTTGCAACTAAGATTATGTCAGTGTGGTTTGTTTTCATTTATATAAATGTATGATTGCCTATGCAAGAAGTGATGGTTTAATAAAGATGCTTCTTGTTTAAAAAAGGCAGGAATTTAATAATTATTTAATGTTGCTTATGTTATATGATATATAGCAATATATGTGAGGCAAAATGTTTGCTATGTTAATTATAGTGGGATTAGTTTAATATGAATGTAAATTTGCCTATGTCACAAGTGATAATTCAATACAGGTGTTTGGAAAAAAGGATTCTGGTGTGGCAGCTAAGGATATGTGGAAGAGACTAAACAAAAGATAATACAAAAACTATGAAACTGGAAGCTTTTATACTGATATGGATAGCAAGGCACAAGAAGTTAAAATGCTTTTATAGTCTCTTTACTTTTATATACAGGTCAGGCATATTTTTATCAACCAGAGGAGAAGTTGTGGTTAGCAATTAATAATGAGCTGAAGGATTTTGTCTAGGACAGGAAGATGGCAAGAGTCAAGTGGGATAAGCTGATTCTTCCAACTGAACAAGGTAGTTTGGGATTACCCAATTTGAACGTATATTTCAGAGCTACACAGTTAAGGCTCCTACACATAACACAAGCAGAAAAAAAGAAGCTATGCATTTGCCATAATGTTCCATCTGTGTTGCCCATTTTCATTCTTTCTCAGGTGATGGGTTTGTATCCGATTCCGATCCCTCAGATCCGACTTGGCTATTGCTAAAGCTCGTGGCAACCAAAACCTCTTGAGCTTCTCCCTTACCCACAATGCACCAACCCCAATTACCTCAGATCTTGTTTGCTGCCTAAGTAGAAAATAAAAGATGGAAATCATCATGGAGAAGCTATATCTGGAGTTATGTAAATAATAAGGACATATAGGTCCTCTAAACACTCATTCTTCCAGAAGCCTTAAGGATGGGGGTTGGTGGGAGGGCAGCTGAGGAAGAATGAAAATGAACAACCCAGATGGAATGTTATGGTGAGTACATAACTTCTCTATCTGATTTTCATTCTGTCCTCAACTGATGGGACAATGTCAACAGCTACCTAATTTCCAGGACACACTCAAAGAAAGATATTCCTGAGCACCACAGAACCAAAAGATGCCCTTCCTCAGGAGACCAGATCTAATTGTAATGAGTAATAAAGGTATGGGGAGTAGCCCAAGTAGCTGTTGCACAAATGTCGTCCATGGACACTGTGGACTGAAAAACTGAGGAAGCTGCCATGGATCTAGTGAAATGGGCTGGAACAGGTTTTATCAACGCAATGCCCAATTTGTTATACACAAAGGAAATGCAATTTGTTATCCATCTACATAGAGCAACTTTGGTAAATGGTTTATCCAGTGTTGGTTCTGCACATGAAACAAATAATTGGTCAGAATTTCTGATGTTTTTAGTCCTACGTAAGTAAAACCACAACTATCTATGAACATCTAATAAATGTAACATGTATTCTCCTTTGTTAGAAAGTTTGAGAAATAACACTGGCAAATTAATAGATTGATTTATATTGGATTCTGACAACACCTTTGGAAGAAATGATGGGGTGGGGTATGCAAGTTAACTCTGCCTTTATAGAAAATGAAGTATGGAGGTTTTGAGCACAATGCCTGGATCTCAGAAATTCTTCTGGCAGAGGTAATGGCTACTAAGAAAATTGTTCATCATGAAAGATATTTGAGTTTGCATGTAGCTGAGGGTTGAAAAGGAGATGGTGTAAGAAACTGTAGCACAAGGTTTAGGTCCCAAGGGGTAGTAGGATCTTTAAGGGGGCCTTAAGACTAGACTACCTTTCAAAAATGCTTTGCTTAACTTATGGGATGCTACAGAAAGTACAGTTGTGTACACTTACCATAAATGTAGATGTTCAAATGTATTCACTGGTGCAGTCATTACATTTGGGTTATCTGCTTGCAGGTAGCACTCAGTCGGCCTGATTAACAAAGTCTTGGGTCCTGCGTCGGTTGCTGTCCCTTCTTCCATGACGTCAGGTTGTCAGGGGTATAAAACATGCAGCCGATGCCATTACATCAGTTTTTCTTGCCCAGATGTCAAGTGCCCCCCGAATGGGGAGCAATTAAATATAAAAGTACAATGATATACCTCCAACAAAAAAGCAAATACACCAAAAAGGCTTTTAAGCATAGTATAGGAAAGTAGAGGTATAGCCAAAAAAAAGTTAGGGGGCTGGAGGGAGGGTAACCAGGACTGCAACAGTGAATACACTCGAACATCTACATTTATGGTAAGTGTACATAACTGTACTATGTTCTTCGTGTTCCACTGTTGCAGTCATTATATTTGGGTAGATTCCCAAAGCTATGGTTGGGAGGAGGAATTTAGATAGCATTAGGACCAGCTATAAGGCCCTGCAAGACTGCAATGGCAAAGCCAGCTCTGGATTTAGAGAAAATTGGCAAATGATAATGCTTGGTGAAAGTATGCACAGAACTCCAGGTAGCAGCTTCTAGGATGTCCCTGGTAGGGACGCCTCTGAGAAAGGCTGTAGAGGTAGATGCAGCCCTGGTGGAGTGAGGTCTGATCCCCTGGGGGATAGGTTTTCTATGGTGCTTATAGCAGAAATGAATGCAATGGCCATCCATTTAGAAATGGTTTGCTTTGAAATAGCCTTCCCCTCTGACCTGGAGCAAATGCCCCCAGCAGTTGTTCCGATTTCCTTTGAGGTTTAGTCCTGTCCAAGTAGGATCGAAGTTGTCTGTGTACATCTAAGGAATGCAGTATCTGTTCCCCTTTGTTCTGTGGATTGGGAAAGAAGGATGGCAAATGAATAGACTGATTAAGAGCCACACTGGATACCACCTTGGGCATGAAGGATGGATTGGTTCTGAGGGACACACTGTCTTGCATGAAAGATGATGAAAGGCTCCACTGCCATTAGGGCCTGTAATTCAGATACCATTCTAGCTGAAGTGATTTCTAAAAGGAAAGCTGTTTTCCAAGAAAGAAATTTTAAGTCTGCAGTAGCAGCCGGCTCGAAAGAAGGTAGAGTGAGTTTCTCCAAAACAAAGTTACGGTCTCAGGCTGGGGTCGGAGCTCTCCTGGGTGGTCTCAAATGTTTGGCCCCTCTGAGGAACTGCTTGAGCACTGGATGAGAGAAGAGGGGAGGTTCTGTGCTATAATGAGCTGAAATGGCTGAGGAGTGGATTTTAATGGAGGAAAAAGACAGGCCCTTTGAAGCATCTCAGTTAAGAATTGTAAAATCTGAGGTAGATTGGGCGTTGCTGTGCTCATCCCTTGAGACTGGTTCCAGGTACAGAATCTTTTCCATTTTTCAGCATAATATTTTCTAGTACTAAGCCTCCTTGCCTCTAAAACAATATCCATCACAGGTTTACTGAGGGATGGTAGAGGAGAGATTATGTAATTAGCCAGGCTGCAAAGTTCAGTGTTAGAAGCTGAAGTGCAGAATCTGGTTCTCCTGCTGAGACAACAGGGAAGGAGTCTGAGGCAGGTGCTATGGGGATAACCGTGACACACTGCGCAGGAGGGGGTACCAGTGTTGGCGTGGCCAGTCTGGAGCAATCAAAATCATCCTTCCTGTTTGATTTTTAGTAGTACTTTGGAAAGCAGAGGCAGAGGGGGGAAGGCAAAGACTTATAGGTTTTCTCAGCTGAAAGACAGTGCATCCACTTTCCAGGCTTGCTTGTGGGGAGTTCTTGTACAAAATTTGTCCAATTGGTAGTTCTGGGGAGAGGCAAACAGGTCTATATCTGGGCTCCCCAATTTGCTTGTCAACATGTTGAAAATCCTTGGTTCCAGTTTCCACTCGTGTGGGTCCATGAGGTTTCTGCTTAGTCCGTCTGCCAGTGTATTTAATTTTCCTGGCAGGAATTGAGCTTGTAGGTGCACTTGGTAGCTCAAGGCTGTGTCCCACAATGCCATGGCTAGTCTGCAGAGGGGGTAAGCATGTGTACCCCCCTGCTTGTTTATGTACCACATAACAGTGGTGTTGTCCGTCTTTACCACAAGTTGTCCTGGAAGAATGTGGTCCTTGAAGGCTGTCAGAGCATTCTGTACAGCTAAGATTTCTTTTTGATTGATATGCAGGTGCATTTGACTTGGATTCCATTTGCCCTGAATGCACTTCCCTGCCAGGTGAGCCCCCAATGCATAGTCTGATGCATCTGTTGTTAGGGTTTGGGTGGCAGGGGGTGGTGTGAAAGGTAGTCCCTTGTTTTGGTGGCAGGCCTCTGCCCACCAAAGGAATTATAGGAGTAGGCAAGGTATGATAGGAATCATTGCTTCTAGATCCTGAGAATGTTGACACCATAGGCTTTTTAGATACCACTGTAGTTTCCTCATATGCAGCCTTGCATATGGAATTAGAAGAATGCAAGAGGCCATGAACCCCAAGGCTTGCAGTATTTGTCTTGCAGATAGCAGGGTTTTTGTGGCCACTTGTTTGAAGTAGGTTGTCAAATTAATTTGTTTCTCTGGCGTGAGGTAAGCCATCTGGGAAGTTGTATTCAAGCTTGCTCCCAGGAATATAATTTGTTGACAGGGTACCAGGTGTGATTTCTTTTCGTTTATGGTGTACCCCAGACAAGTTAGAACCCTTTGTACAAAGGCCAGATGATTCAAAAGTATGTCCTGGCTTTCTGCCTGAATTAGACAATCGTCCAGGTATGGGTATATTTGAATATTTCTTTGCCTGCAAAATGCAAAAACTGGAGCTAGGCACTTTGTGAATACCCTGGGCGCAGTAGATAAACCAAAGTGCAGTGCAGAGACCTGATAGTGCGTGTAGCCTGCTTTGAAGCGTAGGTATCTTCTGCAAGATTCCCTGATTGGGATGTGCAGGTATGCTTCTTTTAAATCTAGTGTTGCCAACCAGGCATCTTTGCCGAGCATAGGAAGTAATTGTAGAGTCAGCATCTTGAATTTTGGAATTTCCAAAAAGGTACTTAGAGTAGACAGGTCCAGGATAGGATGCCATGAATTGTCTTTTCTGGGTACCAGGAAAAGTCTCAAGTAGAAACCTTGCCCCTTTTCCTCTTCCGGTACCTGGTGAATAGCCCCCTTGCTTAAGAGAGAAAGTACTTGTTTTTAGGCCTCTGCCCACTGATTTGGGGGTAGGTCCGGCCACCTGCTTGGTGTTGGCAACATGTGGAAGTCAAATCTGTATCCCTGGGACACTATATTTAAAACCCATTTGTCCTGGGTAATGAGTTCCCAGTTCTTTGCATGAAGAGCAATCTTTCCCCCCAAAGGGGCAGTGAGTTAATAAGTGCTTGGAAATTTTAAACGGAAGTCATTGAGACAGTTTACCATGGGGGGGGGGGTCTTACTACCCCCAGATTTCGAAGTGGAGGTCCCCCACTGCTTAGTCCTGTGCGTCCCCTGGGACCAAAACCTGGGGCTTTTTTGTGTCTGGGTTTGGCTTGAGAAGAGCTGGAAGGGGCTGGTAAGAACCAATTCTTAGAGGGCCAGTGCCTACTAAATCAGGGAGGGTGAACTTGTAAGAAATCTTTAACAGTTTGCATAGATTTAGCTTTATCTTCCATCTTTTTAAGAACTTCCTCAGCCTTGTTAACAAACAGGCAGTCCTGATTTAAGGGAGCATCCCACAATTTAGCTTTAACATGATCAGGCAAGGATTGCTCCTTTAGCCAAGCATGCCTTTTGAGCATAGACCTAGTAACAAGCAGCCCTGCAAGAGGCCTCTAATGAATCAAAACCACATTGTAAAGTATGTTTTCCAACTTGTTCGGCAGAATGCATTAAATCCTGTAATTCTTTATTTTCAACACAGTCAGGAATCAATGGAATCAACATAATTTTCTGTTTAAGCAATCCAATAACATGTTGCTGATACTGTAACATACGAAACTGGCAGTTTAAAGCCCTAATGGCCAAGGCTGCAGAAGTGTAAACCTTCTTACCCCATCTATCCAGCGGCCTGGAGTCTCTATCAGAAGGGGTAGGATTTTTAGCAGTAGATGCCTTAATGCCTTTGGGCCCCTGTGAAATAGTATCTGGATATTCAATAGGATTTTTAAAAAGGAGCTTGTGTGACTCAGGGACCCTGTAGTATCGGTCAGGTTTTCTGGGAGCAGGAGGAAAGGAATCAGGGACTACACTAGACTCTGAAAAAGCATCATCAACAATGTCTAGTACAGGAGGAATAGCTAAAGGCCTATGCTGAGGTAGGAGTAAGAAATCCCTAAGCCTCTTTTTTTGAATCAGAAAAATCCTGGCTTTCCCAGTGCAAATGCTCCCTTAGAGTATGCAAGGTTTCCCCAAAAGAAAAATCCTCTGGAGGGGAAGCAGAGGGAATGGAGTCCTCTGTATCAGAATCCTCATAAGTAGATAAGGGCAAATCCAGATCATCAGAAGAATCAGAAAAAACAGAATCCTGGTCAGAAGATTCAAACAACTTCAGTCCTAGGCCTCTTAGAAAGGGGGGGGGGGGTTGGCTACTACTGATTACAGTAATTAAATCTTCAGCCATTCTTATCATTTGTTTTTTAGGCAAAGAAGCCTGAGCATCTGGCCTGGGCATCGGTTTTTTAGGCATGGTTCGAGATTTAGGCCTAAGTGAAGAGGGAGGCGTCGGTTTAATATGCAAGTCCGTAAGCCTGAATACACCCTCAGAAGCCAGTGCCTGCACAGCGGCTCCGGACCCATCCAAGGTAGAGACATCCGTGGGTTCCATAGTCGAAGCATCTCGCAGCATACCGGACTCCAAATGGGTCTCAGTAGAGGCCTGTTAATCAGTAGTAGTGGGTATCAGGGGCTGCGAAAGCACCTCACTGAGTACCAGCGAACTGGCGACTGGTTTAGGAGAAGCGTCGTCGGCAGTTTTGGACCTCGACAGCCTGTCTCTGTCTTTATCTTTGCGTTTTTTCGGAATTCTGGTAGTCGGATGGCTAACAGACAACATTTCTGGATAATTAAACCAAGAACTAAAATATTTAGAGGCAAAAATATACCGATGACAGATAGTGCGCTGATTAAATAAAGCACAAAACCAACAGCAAGGTACGTCGTGGTCAGGGCCTAGGCAAGGAATACAGTACGAATGACAATCTTTATGAAGTATTTGCTTTCCACAAGTAATGCAATTATTAACTTTTACTGACATCGGTAAGGAGCAAGAAAAAGTTTCCCCAACAGGGTACTTAGCTTTAGTTGAAGACTTCGGTTCTGAAACTCAAAAACGAAAATTTCAGTAGTTGGACGACCGGCACTTGCGAACTGCTTCTGCTTCGGGCACCGCACGGCAAGAAAGACTGATGTAATGGCGTTGGCTGCATGTTTTACACCCCTGACGACCTGACGTCATGGAAGAAGAGACAGCAACTGATGCAGGACCCAAGACTTTGTTAATCAGGCCGATTGAGGGCTACCTGCAAGCAGACAACCCAAAATGTAGTGACTGCAACAGTGAAACACGAAGAACATCCATTTATTCCTACATGAAAATATGACATTGCTGCTAACTGTACTTTAATGGTAGAACTAGCTCAGTTTTCAAAAAGATGCACTAGAAATTACAAGATATTATGAATGGGGGCTGTAAAAGGTTCAACATTACGTTTTTGAGCCCAAAAAACAAATCTCTTCCATTTGCTGGAGTATAGTTTCCTGGGGGAAGGTTTATGGGAAGACAAAAGAATATGACAGACAGGAGAAGTGAGCATAGGATGTCTGGCTATTAATGGAACTGGAGAAATCAGGCAGTCACAGCCTGTGGTTTACTGTGCTTGGATGTATCAAATCCTGTCAGGTGAGACAAGAAGTCCAAGTGTCGGATCCAGAAATCAAGGTGGTTGAATTAGGTGAGGCCAAAGGAAGAGAAACCAAATTTGTTGAGGCCAATAAGGGGCAATGAGGATGACCTTGCTCTTCAACCTTATAGCTTTCTCAAGAAATTTGGGAATTAATGGAGTAGGAGGATACACAAAGGAGACTTGGGGGGGGGGGGCAATCGTGAAGTAGAGCATCCCTCCAGGACTGGAATAGTGCAAAGTAGCTGCTGCATTTGTTGTTCAGGGGGATGCAAACAGACCACAGTAAGGCTGGTCCCCCTGGCAAAAGATCGTGTTCACAATCTTTTTGTTGAGGGACCATTTGTAAGGTAGAAGAATGCACCTGCTCAATTTGTTTGCTATCACACTGGATTTCCCCAGACTGTGCATTGCTATAAGAAAGTGGTTGGAAGAGATTGCCCACTACCACACTCTGAGAGCTTCTTGACAAGATGGGTAGGATTTGGTTCCTTCCTGTTTGTTGATGTACTAGACAACTGACATGTTTCTGACTGTACTGCAAAGGGAGAGCATTCTGAAATGACTGCAATGATAACAGGACTGCTCTTATCTCTATGACATTTATATGCAAATTGGCCTCCTCAGGGGACCAAGTGCCTTGGACTGTCTTCCCCAGATAATTCCCCCCAACCCTAGCTGGGAAATTTCTGTGGTCACTATGGCCTTGGGTTGAGGGGCAATGAACAGACGACCTTGTAGAACCTGGTCTGCATTAATCCACTACTTGAGATCTCTCCTGCTGGTTTGAGTGATTATCTGGTAAGACATAGCCTGATAAAGAATTGACCACTAAGCAGCTGACATCCACTGAAGCATTCTCATATAAAACCTGGCAAGCGGCACTAACATTATTGCTGCCACCACTAACACCAGTGCCTGAAGGATCAGGTGGGCTGAAATTGAGGTGCTGCAGATTATCTTTCTGACTTGGAATTTTATAGTCTGAAGTCTCAGTAATGGAAGACAAGCAATGGTTGCTTTTGAATTGAGAATTGCTCCTGTAAACGTGGAATTGTTTGCAGATGAGAATTGTCGTAGTTTATGGTTATCCCCAAAACAGAGCAAGTCTGGCCAATCTGGTTTCTTGCCCATATATGAGTTGATGCCTGGTTGGCGCGGAAATGAGCCAGTCATCTTGATATGGCAACACTAGGAAATCTTGCAGTCTCAGGTGAGCTGTTACTACTGCCATGCACTTGGTAAAAATCCTGGGGGCTGTGGTGAGCTCAAAGGGCAGTACTCTGAATTGATGATGACTGGCTCCCAGCCAGAAGTGCAAGTACCTTCTGGATCATCTGTTCATTTTTACATGACAATACGTGTCCTGAAGTTCTATAGAGCACATCCAGTCATCCTTGCCCAGAAAGGAGAGCATGGACTGAACAGTGACCACCTGAAAACTTTGTTCTTCGAGCTGTCTTGTTTAGTTTGGTGAGATCCAGAACTGGTCTCCAATCCCCTCTTTTCTTTTACATCAAAAACAACCCTGAGTAAGTTCCGGATTCTATCTGATCTGGCTGGACCTCTTAGATGACTCTTTTCTAGCAGCAGGTGGTCCCATTATCCTATCTGGTCTGTGAGAAATGAGCTCTATGATGTTGGGGTCCCTCCACGCCCACTATGAGATCAAGTCAATGAGCTCATCAGTGGGTGGAGTTAACCAGGAGGTAGAAGGTCCAGTACCAAAAGCCTCCAGGAGCACAAATGCTTCAGATGTAGTGTTGCTGGACATCCAACCACCTCTCTGTTTAGGAATTATAGGATGTCTCCAAATGAGACATCTTCAGGAGGTGATTGTGGGGACCCTTCACCTTCATCAAAATCTGTGTCTGCAGTGATGGACTCCTCCGAGGAGGCTAAGAGTCTCTCAGATCCAAGGATAAAGTTATCCTCAGATCTGAGCCAGAAGGATGCAGATGGCTCAGATCTAAAAACTCTGAAGCAACAGGAGTCAGAGGAGGAATCTGTAAAGGGGGAGTAGTAGACATACGGCTCTACTAACCCAGAGATGTAGGAGCCAAAGGAACGCCGATCTGGCTCTGTGGTAAGAGAATCTTCACCAGTCTCTCCACATCATCTTCTGTAAGGCTTCTGGAAGAATGAATGAAATATATAGACAAATACCTCAGTCTTTCTACAAATGGGGAAGGTACCCTGTCAGGGACTAGATCCCGTGACGGGGAGTACCTTGTTTTAGGAAACAACTTGGCAGTCATCTGAAAATCAGGTTTGGATTGTACTGAATACGATGAAGTCAGATCCAAGACCTTTGTCTTCATCGATCAAACTTAGGAGGCATTGGATCAGATAACTTTTCTTTAGTAGGATCCTGTATTTTTCCCTTTTCTGGATCCAGGGTTGAGACTGGATCATTATGACACCTCTTTCTTGAGAAGTCCAAAGCTGAGGAGGATGAAGATGGTTTCAGAGAAGAGGTTTTTGCAATTTTTGTCTTAGAGGGAGAACTCTCCGATATAGCCTCTCCAAATAAAGAAGGAAGACAACCTTTCAGTATCAGCTTATTCTTGTGTTCTACTAATGCGCGAGGATTAAAGTCATGGCAAATAGACCAGTCTTCCTGTAAATAGAGAGGGCCTAGACAATACACACAAAGTGTGCGGGCATCAGAAAGTGGCAATTTGTAACCACACTTTGACCACTTTTTAAATCCTGATGATTTATCTTATCTCCCATCACAGTCACAATATGTAATGAAGAGAAACAAAAAAAAATGTTAACACTATAATAAGAGAGCGAAGAAAAGTTTTTTTTTCTTTTAAAGAAGGAAATAGAGAGAAAAAGGGAAAGGAAATGCCAACAATGGTAAAGGAGCTATGACGGTGTCATAGAAGGGAAGCCCATACTAAAAGTAGTATCTTCTTCTTTCGGCTTTTCCCAGTTAGGGGTTGCCACAGTGGATCACCTGTCCACTCATGATTGGCAGTGAAGTTTTACAGTGTCGAGTTGCCAGCCCCCCACCCAACCTTCCACAGAAGGCACACACACACACACACACACACACACACACACACACACACCTAGGGCCAATTTGGAGTGTTCAATCCACCTACAGCATGTCTTTGGGATGTGGGAGGAAACTGGAGCACCCGGAGGAAACCCACGCAACCACAGGGAGGACATGCTGACTCCGCACAGAAGGCACCCCAGCCGAGGATCGAACCAGAGAACCTCTTGCTGTGAGGCGACAATGCTAACCACTGCACCACCGTGGACTAAAAACAGTATCTAAGGAGTACAAAGAAAACATACAATAGACAGAAAAAGGGTTCGAAACAACAAGAATTATATAAACGTGGGTAAGGAACAGTAACACAAAAGATTTTAAGAAAGAATGAAAAAAATACACTTATCTGAAGAATGCTCAAGAGAGAGAGACGGAAGACCACGTCTTTTGCTTGAAGCAGCAAACAAGATCTGAGGTAATTAGGGTTGGTGCATTGCGGGGAAGGGAGAAGCTCGAGAGTTTTTGGTTGCTACGAGCTTTAGCAATGGCTGAGTTGGATCCAAGGGATCAGATCCGAACCCATCAGATGAGGGCAGAATGAAAATTGACAACATCAGATCCTATAATTCAAAGTGGAAAGGAATGATGAAAAACAGGGGGGCGCTTAAGAAACAAGAAGAGACTGGGATTTTGGATGCAGATCCTTAAGTAGAATAACAATAACCATAGAGATTATTATATTCATAAAGTAGCAGAAAGTATTCTAAGAATTAAGCCAACATGGGAATGAAGAAAAGAGATTCTGCCGATAGGAGTGACTGCAATCAGGTATACAGACAACAAGCAAGAGGGGGCTGGAATTTATTTGCTGAAAACTGGCAAAAGAACAAAGGTACTGGGAGCAAATAATTACACAGGGAAAGTGACAGAATGGGAAGAGGCCAACAATTTACTTGGACTGCAGGCTAGAGATTGCTTTCCCAATCAAGGATCGATCTCAAGAGTATAGGCAAAGAGAAAGTATAGGGGGATCTTAAGCAAAACACCAGCACTGGTAGAGATTTTAGTAGAATCTAGAATCAAAGCTGCTGTTAAAAAAGGAATAATATAATTAGTAGAGCATACAAAGTAGTGCATGATAACTATAAAAATCAGAGGAGGTTAGAAAGGATTGGGAAGAGAGACTGGATAAGCAATTCACAAATAAACAATGGGGGATATATGCATATCTCCCAGATATGCAACAGTCTAGAAGATTTAGATCTTTGCTTGGAAATGTTTACACAGGTATTTTTATACCCCAAGTAGAGAGCAAATGTAGGAGGTGTGATAGGGACGAAAGAGGTTATTAGGAACATATTTTCTGGGAGTGCAATGAGCTGGTAGACTTTAAAGATTTCCTGCAAACTGCTCTGTTAGAGATATTGGGTGAGGAAATTGATGCAACTAAGAAAATGATTTTTTTGAGCTATGATACAGAATTGGAATTGTCTAGACATAGTAAGGCCTTACTGAGTCTAATTATGGTGGCTGACAAAAAAGCAATTACTAGAAAAGAGAAATCAAAATCTAAATCAACTTTACTAGAAGTAGTGAACATAGCAAATGAGTTACAACTGGACCTTGGATCTTTAGAAAAAGGTAGAAGCAAATTACATACAAAAATAGGAATTGTGGAAAGAATACATGCAGAGAAGGAACAAGGTTTAAAAAAGGCAGAATTTGAATGAGCTATGTAATGTCTGACTGACAATGACTGGATAGATTATAAGTGATGTATAATGTTTGCAACTAAAATTATGTCAATAAGGTTTGTTTTCATTTATATAAATGTACGATTGTCTAAGTCATAAGTGATGATTTAACAAAGATGTTTCTTGTTTAAAAAAGAAAAGTACAGTTGTGTACACTTACCATAAATGTAGATGTTCGAGTGTATTCACTGTTGCAGTCATCACACTTGGGTTATTTGCCTGCAGGTGGCCCTCAGCTGGCCGGAATAACAGAGTCTTGGGATTTCTGTCTCGGATGCTGTTGCTTCTTCCATGACGTCAGGTCATCAGGGGTATAAAACAGGCAGCAGACGCCATTACATCAGTTTTTCTTGCCCCAGATGTCAGGAGCCCACCAAATAGGAAGCTAGTATATGGTGTGGAACACTACCAGTAAAAAGTAAATACACCTGCAATAAAAAATGGCCATAGAGAGGATAGGTATAATGGATAGAGAAAAATAGGGGGCTGGAGGGAGGAAAACCAGGACTGCAACAGTGAATACACTCAAAACATCTACATTTATGATAAGTGTACACAACTGTACTATGTTCTTTCATGTTTCACTGTTGCAGTCATCACACTTGGGTTGATTCCCAAAGCTGAGGAAGGGTGGTGGCATTCAAGAGGAGTTAGGGCTGGCTAGCAGGCCTTGTAAGACTGCTGTAGCAAATCCAGCTCTGGATTTAGAAAAAATAGGTAAGTGGCAATGCTTGGTGAAGGTGTATACAGAACTCCAGGTTGCAGCTTCCAGATTGTCCCTGGTAGGGACTCCCCTGAGAAATGCTGTAGAGGTGGAAGTAGCCCTAGTGGGATGTGTTCTGATCCCCTGTGGGGTAGGTTTTCCATGGTGCTTGTAGCAGAAATGGATGCAGTGTGCTACCCATTTGGAAATGGTTTGCTTTAAAATGGCCTTGCCCTCTGCCCCTGTAGCAAAGCTGACTAGCAGTTGGTCAGATTTTCTGAAAGGTTTAGTCCTGTCAAGGTAGAACCTGAGCTGTCTGTGCATGTCTAAGGAGTGCAGGATCCTCTCCCCTTTATTTTGAGGATTAGGAAAGAAGGTTGGCAAATGGATGGCTTCGTTTAGAGCCACACTGGAGACCACCTTAGGCATAAAGGATGGGTTAATCCTGACGGAAACTCTGTCAGCATGGAAAATAATGAAGGGTTCCACAGCCATTAGTGCCTGTAACTTAGACACTCTTCTAGCTGAGGTTATGGCTAAAAGCAAGGCTGTTTTCCAAGAAAGGAATTTTAACTCTGCTGAAGCTGCAGGTTCAAAAGCCGGGAGCGTGAGCTTTTACAGTACAAAGTTAAGGTTCCAGGCAGGGATGGGTGCTCTCTTTGGGAGCCTTAAGTTGCTAGCCTCTCTCAGAAACTATTTGATGAGAGGCTGAGAGAACAGAGGTGGCTCAGTATTATAATGAGCTGAGATGGCAGAGGCATGAATCTTAATGGAGGAGAAGGATAGGCCTCTGTGGAGTAGCTCTGCTAGGTAATCAAGGATTTGAGGTAAGGAGGGCAGAGCTGTGTCCTTTTCCTTGAGACCGACTCCAACTTTTCAGTGTAGGATTTTCTAGTACTAGGCCTTCTCGCCTCAAGAATGGTGTTCAGCACCTGTTGTGGAGGGTTGCTGGTGGAGTATTCAGGGGATAAGCCAGGCTGCAAGGTTTAGGGTTTGCAGCTGTGGAAGCCAAATCTGTCCCTCCTGCTGAGACAGCAGGGAAGGAGTCTGATGAAGGTGCCAGGGTGGCACTATTGTCAGACTGCGTAAGAGTGGGTACCATTGTTGGCGAGGCCAATCTGGGGCAATAAGAATTGCCCTTGGGCTGTCCTGTCTGATCTTGAGTAGTACCTTTGAGAGGAGGGGCAGAGGGGGAAAGGCACAAATTGAGAGGTTTTCCCATTGGAAGGAAATGGAAGCCATCCATTTGCCATCCACCTTCCAGGCCCTGTTGTGAGGGTTCCTGGTGCAAAATTTGCTCAATTGGTGGTTCTCGGGGGAGGCAAAGAGGTCCACCTCCAGTGTTCCCCACCTCTGGATTAGAAGGTTGAAGGTGCTGGGGTCCAATTTCCACTTGTCTGGGTCCAGGAGATTTCTGCTTAAGTCGTCTGCCAATGAATTCTGTTTGCCTGACAGGAAGTGAGCTTGCAGATGCACTTGGTTGCTCAAGTCTGTGTTCCACAGGGCCATGGCTAACCTGCAGAGTGGGTAAGAATGGGTTCCCCTTGTTTGTTTATGTACCACATAACTGTGGCGTTGTCTGTTTTTATCAGCAGCTGTCCTGGAAGGAGAGCATACTGTACAGCTAACATCTCTTTTTGATTGATGTGCAGGAGAATTTGTCCTGGGGTCCACTTTCCCTAGGGCTTGCAGTATTTTCCTTGCAGATAGCTGTGTTTTGGTGGCCATGTGTTTGAAGTAGTTGTTAAAATAGATGTGTTTTTCTGGAGTGAAAAAGGCCATCTGGGAAGTTGTATTCAAGCTTGCTCCCAGGAACACATTTTAATGACTGGGCATCAGTTGTGATTTCTTTTCGTTGATGGTGTACCCCAATGAAGATAGTTTTTTTTTTTACAAATGTCAGGTATTGAAGTAGTAATTCTGGACTGTCCGCCTGAATCAGGCAATCGTCCAACTATGGGAAAATTTGGATATTTTCTCTGCTTGCAGTATGCAATGGCTGGGGCCAGGCACATTGTGAATACTCTGGGCGCAGTAGATAAGCCAAAGGGAAGTGCAAGAGAACTGATTGTGCATAGAGTCTACCCTGAAGCAGAGATATCTCCTGCAAGACTCCCTTATGGGGATGTGCAGATAGGCTTCTTTTAAGTCTAGGGTGACTAGCCAGGCATCCCTGGCTAGCATAGGGAGAAGTTGTTGCAGGGTTAGCATTTTGAATTTTGGGACCACCAGAAAGGTGCTGAGAATTGATAGATCCAGGATTGGGCGCCAAGAGCCCTCTTTTCTGGGCACCAGGAAAAGTCTGGAGTAGAAACACTGTCCCCTTTGTTGTACTGGAACAGGGTGGATGGCCCGGACATTGAGCAGGGAATGTACTTGCTTTTGAGCCTCTGCCCACTGGTTTGGAGGAAGGTCTGGAAACCCGCTTGGGGTTGGCAGGGAATGGAAGTAGAATCTGTACCCCTGGGATATAATGTTTAGAAACCATCGGTCCTGAGTAATGGACATCCAGTTTTTGGCATGAAGGGCAAGTTTTCCTCCTACGGGCGCAAGTAGATGGGCAGAGCTGGGAAGGATAATTGACAAGTCACTGTGAACTTTTACCATAAGGCGGTAGCTTGCCCCTCCCTGTTTTTGTGGTGGGAGCACTCCACTGTTTAGATCTCTGCATACCCTGAGACTGTAGTCTTGGTGGTCTGGTTCCCCTGGGTTTGGATTGTGAAGGCCTGGAAGGGGCCTGAAAGGACCATTTTTTTGTAGGCAAATGCCTACTGAATCTAGGTGGCTGTACTTGTAAGAATTCTTACAGTTTGCATAGGTTTAGCTTTTCTTTCATCTTTTTAAGAACCTCTTCTGCTTTGGTGCCAAACAAACTGTCCTGATTTAAAGCAGCGTATACTAATTTTGATTTGACATGATCTGGCAAGGTTTGTTCCTTCAGCCAAGCATGCCTTTCTCAGTACAGATCCAGTGACTGCAGCCCTGCAAGATGCGTCTAGGGCATCAAAGCCACACTGCAAAGTATGCTTACTAACTTGGTTTGCAGAATGCATTAACTTTTGTAAATCTTTATTTTCTGCAAAATCTGGAAGTAACACAATTTTTATTTTGTTCCATAATATGTTGCTGGTACTATAACATATGAAACTGGCATTTCAATGGCAAGAGTTGCAGAGGTATATACCTTCTTACCCAATCTGTCTAAAGCTCTGGAGTTCCTGTCTGAAGGAGTAGAGTTTTTGGCTGTAGTAGCCTTAATACTTTAGGCCCCTGGGAAATGGTCTCTGGATCTGCAGTAGGATTCTTAGAGAAATTTGTGAGAATCAGGTACTCTGTAGTACATGTCAGGTTTTCTAAGGGCCGGTGGTAAAGTGTCTGGAGTAAGACTGGATTCCATAAAGACATCATCTACAACATCCAGGACAGGGGGTATTAGCTAGGGGCCTGTGCTGAGGAAACTCTAAAAATTCTCTAAGTCTCTGTTTGGACTGAGGATAATCCTGGCATTCCCAGCGGAAATGCTAGCTTAAAGTATGCAAGGTTTCACCAAAAGAGAAATCCTCTGGAGGGGAGGCAGAGGGAATGGATTCCTCTACATTTGAATCCTCAAAGGTAGAAAAGGGTATGTCCTGGTAATCAGAAGGGTCAGAGTCATCAGACTCCTGGTCTGTAGATTCAGAAAGAAACTCAATTCTTGGTCTCTTAGCAGGGGAAGGCTGGCTTCCCCTAATTAGGGTGATAAGGTCTTCAGCCATTCTAAGCATTTGTTTTTGAGGCATGGGAGCTTGAGCATGCGCTTTGGTCGTCTATTTTCTAGGTATAGTGTGTACTCTGGGCTTGAGAAACTCAGTAGTTTTAGCTAAAAAAGAAGTTGTTGGTTTAATGCGAGTATTGGTAGGTTGGAATACACCCTGCACAGCGGCTCCGGACCCATCCAAGGTAGAGACATCTGCAGGTTCCACAGTTGAATAAGCATCTCACGGCATTCCGGACTCCGAATGGGTCTCAGCAGAGGCCTGCGAATCTGTAGAAGTGGGCATCAGGGGCTGGAAAGGCGCCTCAATGAGTATCGGTGGACTGGCAACTAGCTTAACGGAAACGTCTTCGGCAATTTTTGACCTATGCAGTCTGTCTCTGTCTTTATCTTTGCACTTTTTCGGAAGATCGGCAGTTGGATGGCTTACTGAAGCCATTTTGGAATACGGAGAACGAGAGCGAAAGAATTTACCGACAAAAATAGCCCGATGATGAATGGTTCGGGCATTAAACAAGGCGCAAAACTGACAGTGAGGGACGTCGTGGTCTGGGCCTAAACAGGTGACGCAGTAAAAATGAAAATCTCTGTGAGGTATTTGCTTTCCACAGGCAAGACAACTGTTAACTTTTTCTGACATCGCTTAGAGCAAGAAAAAAATCCCCAACGGGGTACTTAACTTTAGAAGACTTCAGGTTTGAAACTCAAAAAACGAAAATTTCAGGTAGCGGCCGACCAGCACTTGCTAACTGCTTCTGCTGTGGGCTCCTTCTCGTCAAGAAAGACGGGTGTAATGGCATCGGCTGCCTGTTTCATACCCCTGACGACCTGACATCATGGAAGAAGCGACAGCATCCGACGCAGAAATCCAAAGACTCTGGTATTCGGGCTGACTGAGGGCTACCTGCACGCAGATAACCCAAGTGTGATGACTGCAACAGTGAAACACAAAGAACATCCTGTATTTAGATACTTCTTTAAAACTAATCTGACCCTAGGGTAAATAACTATACTTCAATAACTGTTCCGTGTACATTTGTAAAAGAGAAACGTAACAACACAAGGTGCCTGGACTTCGAAAGTGTAGTACAGGATTGTACACAGTGTTAGAATACTGGTTTTAAAATACTTCAATACCTTCTTAGTTGGCAGCAGTTAAAATATCAGGCAAAATATACAAAGGAAAAGACAACATTGTTTCTTCATCAAGTTTATTTAATATCTTCACTAACACAAGATGGTTGCAGGAACAATGACAGTGAGCATGGAAACAAACTACAAAGGATATAGTTCAATCTGAGTAATAAAAGCCTTTATCAGATCAAGAAGGACTGAGAAAGTAAAACAGTTAACAGTTCACTACCTGCAGTTCATTCATGACAAAGTATATGCATCTCAGAACATTAAAATGCAGTTCATCTCCTGCTGTTCACATGAAATATGGTCACATTATAGAATTTATTAAATAATTAACTAAATACTAATATTCATTACTAAATGCTACAAAAATAGGACTGAGAAAGAAGGAAGATATGGGAAGGACATAAGGGTGATAGGAAGCAGTGCAGGAATGAGGAAACCAAATAAAGGAAATGTGTGAATTTATGTTTGCTTTTTTATTTTTAATTGTGTGTGAATTTATTTATGTTTGCTTGTTTATTTTTAATTATGTTTTCACTTTTCTGGCAATGCAGAGGGTCAAGGCTATGAGATGTTCAGCTGTTAAATGAGTTACTTTTTGTAGTTCCAAGTTTGAGTCCCTCAACCTCCATTTGCCCACTGTGCAATATTGGAATGAATTGGAAAAAGGTCAGTGCTGTACCCTAGATAACCACACACACACACACACACACACACACACACACACACACACACACACTATACAGGCAACTAAGCCAATACAAGACCCCTTCCAGCCACAACAGAAGCCTAAAGCACAGCTTAGCAATGCAGGGCATTAGAATAACAAGTTTTAGCACACCTGTGTAACTTACAAGACAGAATACAATAGAAAGGAAATTAGTGCTCGAGTATAACCCTCTCCATACTGAAAGAATTTAAAGGTTTCAGAGTGTACAGCATGTGACACTATTTGAAGTTTAAATAATAAAAAGAAGAGAAAGTCAACTCATTGGAGTGTTACACATGCACTTACAGTAACATACATCACATACTGCATACACACTAACACAGCCATCAATATCATTACTACTCACTGCCCTTGAAAAAAGGGGTGGATGATTTGGGTCATGAGCAGTCCTGTCCAGAAAGTACCTAGCCTGTCTGTTTGCTTCTGTTCTTTTCAAGGTTGTATGAGACTGACAGCAGGAACATTTAGGAGGAAATGCTGTTGCAGGTCAATTTTCCTTCTCTTTGTTCACTGTGCAAAAAAAAAAGAAAACAATAGATGGTCTTCCAGCTGAATGGTGACTTCATCTTGGAAGAATGCCATTGGGGCATAGAACTATATCAGCAGCATAAGCACTGTCAGCAACAGGCAGGTACCAAACCCGAGCACAAAGAAGCCAGCATAGAGCTAAGTCTGAAAAATAAGAACCCCTCAACAGGTGCAGGACAAATTCAGCAAAACAACAAACTAGCAACACGAATGCTAGTTCAGTAATTGTAAATAAAATAAGGGGATTAATAAGTCAATTACACCAGTAAGTAAGGTTATCGCAAATCTTTAGCAAACTGCAAAACACAACTGCAGATAAGAAAAAATGGTCAGCAAAACTCTGCTCCCTGCCTGTATAGAATCAGACTTGTAGTTGCATAACTACGGTATGCATTTATTACCCCTTGCCCTACCCCACCTTGAATCCAAAGAAATTACGTCACTGTGAGTCAACTACTCAGCTCCCACCCACAAACGGCAGTCATGTAATACAAATATAAGAGGTCTGAAGAGCTTAACACCTGGGCCAGCAGCTTTATATAGACTGTAAAGACCTACACAAATCACAGGTCCAGGTGAATGCATCTGAAGTGCTTTTATCTCTTTGTCAACAGGAAGTTCATACCTGGTTTGGCACCTACGTTTCAAATGGACAGATCCACCCTTGTAAATGTTTCACCACCATGACTCCTGTTTGTAAACGTTCATCTACCAAGCCCCTGCTTACACTTATCAGGGTTACGAGAAGTTGTCAAAGATTTGGGATGTATGACTATGCTTGAAAACACCTCAATGATCCTTAGCCAAGTACACACCTATGAATGTATAAATAGCAGGAGCCAGCAGTGTGCAGCATTCTTGTAAGAGACAGAAGGATTACTTTAGAAAAAGCTAGAAATGTAAGAACATTTTATTTTAGTGCCTTTTTTCACAGTGTGAACAATACCCCTTTGCTGACATGTATACTACAGTGTACATATATGCTTGCTGACGTTCCTATTGCAATGCAGACCCAGTCAACCAATATACAAACAAAACATGTAGTGCATCAAGCTTGCTGGTTCAGAAAGTGACAATCTGACCAAGAAAATGGAAACCATAGGTATACACATATATAAAATACACATTTACACACAGGGATATACATATATACACACACACACACACACACACACACACACACACGCGTACAGATTAATACAGATGGATGCGTTTGAGTGCATGAATGTGTGAAAACCAAAACTAAGTACAGAGGTATACCACACTGCAGAAGCAAGCAAACACCTACTAATTTTCATTCCCAAAAAAGACACTGATTATGTTGAGTAACTTGTCATTCATATGACATCAGACAGTAGCATCAAAGGCAAATGAATCAGTGTTCCGGAAATGCAAGAATAACTGACAAAAAAACTATCAAAGGAGTCTGCATGAAAATTAATGCCAGGTACTCTACCTCTTAAGACTCATGTAACTAGTATGTCTCGATGAGAGGTGTCTAAGTAGCAACTGCACACAAAATTACACAGCCTAAAGTATATGGCAGCAAAAATGTAATCAAAAACCGGGAAGTCCCAACTGTCAAAAGAAAAACAAAGAATGCAGCCACAATTACCCCTCCCCCACAAATGCGAGTGAATTATGGGCTTTTCAGATGATTAACATGTTTATGCGAAAGGGATGGGAGAACCTTTTTGCAGCTGGGGAAAACTCCTGATATGCAAATACAGAATCATCGAATGAGTAAAAAGGCAGCAACCATAGGGAAGGTGATGTGAAAACTGCCTTCCTGCTGTGAATACTTATGGGTCTGGTAATGTTATGAAAGGGGTAAAAGCAGCAGACACTTGCAACCAGTATCTGCTAATTCTGAAAGGGGTCCTGATGCCCGTGACTTTGTATGGGGGCTAAAGCAGAGTAATCAGGAGATCAGAAGAAAAGGGATCTACTGCAATAAGAAAACAGCATTCTCCTACAAGGCTGTCCATATCTGAAAGTGCTGCCTGTGATGAAAAGTAATATGCAAGTAAATGGATTTGGTAAGGCAAGTTTATGGTATTGCTGCTCAATAACTTATATGTGTGATGGAGCTTTTCCTAAGTAAGGAAGTCAGCATGGCCTCCCACCCTAGAATTAAATATAGTAAATGCATATCTTAAAAATGCACTTTCAATTCATTGAGATGGCTATGTGAGCCTTGCTATCTGAGATGTCAATTAGTAAAGCTCCTGAAAAGAGAAATAGACAAAAGGAACTGCCTCAAACCTAAAACAGCATAATGTTTATACCCCAAGTAGACTCAAGAGAATTTTTCCTCAGGAAGACAGCAATTGTTGGAGGTGTGACAGGGAAGAAAGAGGTACTTAGGAACATATTTTCTGGGAGTGCGGTGGGTTGGTGGACTGCATGGTTTACCTATGGGATGCACTGTCAGAGATGCTGGCTGGGCAGACTGGTGTGACAAGGGAGATGATTTTTCTGAACTATGATACAGAATCAGAATTACCTAGGTACAGTAAGGCCTTGCTGTGCCTAATTATGGTGGCTGCCAAAAAAGCAATTACTATAAAATGGAAATCAAAATCTAAACCAACTATATTAGTAGCAGTGAATATAGTAACAAAGATAAAATCACTGAAATTGAGATCTTTAGAAAAGGGTAGGAGCAAACTACATAGGAAAAATGTGAAATGTGGGGAAAAACACATACAGGGGAGGAATGAGGTTTAAAAGAAGGCAGGACTTAAATGAGCTATATAATGTTTGACTGAAAATGATTGGGTAGATTATAAGTGATGTACAATGTTTGCAACTGGGAGTGTCTCAGTATGGTTTGTGAGGTAAAATGCTTGCAACTAGGATTGTGTCAGTGTGGTTCCTTTTCTTTTATATAAATATACGACTGCTTGTGTCGTAAGTGATGGTTTAATAAAGACATTTCTTGCTTAAAAAAGGGGGCAGGAATTGAAAAATTTATGTAAAGTTGCTTAGGTTATATGATGCATAACAATATATGCAAAGTATAATGTTTGTTAATGTTAACTTAATACAGTTTGACTACTTTTGTATAAATGTAAATTTGCCTATGTCACAAGTGATAATTCAATAAAGGTGTTTAAAAAACTAAAACAACATAAGGTGCCAAATTTTCTATTTGTTTATTTTTATTTATCTAGACAGACCACTGAACAGTGAACTGCAACCAAACATGATCAAAACCTAGGGAAAATAAAAATAATAAAATGAAAAAGACAATAGTATGTGGAAGAGGTATAAAGACATACATGTAACAACTGACCTATCCAGATTAGATTATACTAATACTGCATACATATTTACATATCCTAGACAACAAAAAGGAATTAATACAGTAGTGAGGCTAATATGTAGGGGTCTAACACAGACAGGGGGTATATAATCTAGGTTTATGTGATATGTCCAGTATTTTGGCATTTCCATTTATGTTCCATTTGTTGAAAATGCTTGAGTTTAGTCGGAATGTAGAGTAGCTACAGATATCTGTTCATATTGGGGTAAAAGATTGCCATAACTTGACAGTGAAGACAGAGAAGTTGTGCTCAGATAGGTGAAGTTTGGTTGGGGAATGGTTTGTAGTGTTGGTCTTCCTTTTAATCAAACTTCCTCAGAAAGAATAAGAACACTCTAAAAAGTGTTAATTATATACAGAAAAGATCACATCATGTGTTAAACAAGAGCCAATGGCTGCTGGCTACCTACTTAATCACAATCTATCTGATTTAAATTTAAAAATGCATTTCATATTTATAACATCATTCAATTGAGGAACAAAATGTGTTCCTATTCTTAACTGTCATCTTAATTCCTTGATTTCTAGCATGTTACATCCAGTCAAATTCCTAGATTTGATAGTGTGAGGTATGACCCTTTAAAAGGCATCATACAACCCAAAAACAAAGCTTGCTCCTAGTCTTAGCTGCCAAATTAATTATATGTTCTCCAGCATACTTATTTATATTACCCAGTCAGACTACTAGTTTTGGCAATGAGAGGTATAACCCCTTTAAAGGGCCAGGAAGATAAAAGGAACACTGCTGAACCAATTGGAATGAAGTGTTCTTAAAGGATCACTAAAATATATACGTGTATGTGTGTGTGTTTGTGTATATATATATATATATATATATATATATATATATATATATATATATGTGCGGTTTTTTTTTTTTGTTTTTTTAAGAGAGGGGTCCAAGGCAATGACTAATGAGATAAGTGGAATACCAGCAGTCTGAGTAGTTTTAGTTTTTCAGTATGGATACTACAGAATAAATCAGTGAGTCAGAAACTAGAAAATTTTATAGTGTTACAGGAGATGCTAACATTAAGACTCTCAGTAAAGAATTAAGCACTGCCAGTGAGAGGAGTAATTACTGTGGTTACATAGGCTACAAGTCTAAAGTTTCTGATATTTATAACTTGAGCTCCTTAACATTAACAAAAGATTTTGTACAATTTTGGAAATAAATGGTTTAATTCTGCATCATCCAGCAGAGCAAACCTCTACTAGAACTAAGCTTGGTTACCAGGAAATTCAATTTAACAAAGTTTCAAACAGGAAAAAAAAATTAAATTCACCATTAATCCCAGCTTTAATGACATTTGAAAAAGCATGTGAGCAGAATATTACAGTGTTCAACTACACCAACTAAAAATATTTTAACATCACTAATGAGGTATGGAAAGCCTCATAGGAAATCAGTAATTGCACTGATCAAGGAATTATGAAAGCAGACTAAAGGGAAATTTTGTATTAATAGACACTGAGAAATATGTACAAAAATGAATTATTACATAATGACCTTTATCAAGAAGTTTGATTTAAACAATATTAATGCATACAGTGTTGACAGCAATTTTTTGATCTCTTGCATACTAACAGACCTCCTATGGAGTTATATAACTTTTTGGTAGTTGAAAATCTAGTTATACCTACATTTTATGGGATTACTGAGATGTACAAATCCACGCATCTCCTTTCAGACCTATAGTACTGACCAGGAGTGCCAAAACAGCGCCCTTAGTAATTTTAACAGCCTACTTGATTAACTAAAAAAAGTTGATTTTGCAGAGGATTATGTCACTTTCTGGAACAACTTAAATATATGAGTTATGAAAATGATTATTGGCTTATTAATTAGACATCAAAAATTCATATTCAGTCATCCCACAGAAAGGAGGAGCTGAAGCTATTACAGACTTTTTCACATACAATGATTTTGAAAGTAATGTCAAAACCAGTGTTATATACAAGTTATTAGATACAGTGTTACCAAACAATTAATCAGATTTAACAACAAAGTTTATAAACAAACATGTAGAATAACAATGGGGGCTTAGTTGCTCCCACATTTGCCAACTTGTTCTTGAATGACTAGGAAGTCACCTATATTTACCATGGTTGACATTGGTCGAGCATTTTCATGTACTTCAGATATACTGATGATTTTTTACGGCACAGGGAAGGAAATAAACTAAATAACTTAAAAAACGCCATACTATATCAGAGTCCATTTGGTGCTTGGTTCAGGGGCAGTATACATTTTTGGATGTCACCATAAGTATGAACCACAGTAAGAATGAAATAAACTCTAGGATATACAGGAAACCCAGCTTTAATAAAACTAGCTACATGGAAAAAGTTGTCACCCCAGACATGTTCACTTTAATATAGTATTAATAAACTAAATTATCATAAATTAGGCTATATGCATGTCAAGACTCGCAACAAGTGACAAGTTAATTTTGGAAGAGACATAACTGCTAAATATGGTGTTTACTGATAAAGAATATGATGTAGATATGACAGGCAAACTATTTGGGCATGTTAAAAAAGAAAAGGAAATAAAATATACACCCAGCCTGAGTGAAGGTTACACTGATGAATCAACTACTGGTCAAGACATTTATTTATTCCAAAAGTTCTTTTTGTCTGGACAGCATTCTGGATAGTAACATGATAAAACAGATTCTCACAAACAGCTATAAAAATTATGTCAGCTATTCTGAACAACTAAAAATAGCGGAACAACATCCAGCTATGTTTACAGAAGGAATACCAATTTAAAGGCTATTTTTGAAGGGGTCAAGGAAAATTTGACAAATGATAATGGCCACAACAATAACAAAATATTAGGAACATTTCCCTGCAGTTTCTGTAAATATTGCAAATACATGCTAAATAGTAATTATCTGGCCATCAACAATTAAGATAAGACCACTTGCAGGGAAAAATAATTTAAACTGTAATTGTATACATGTAGTTTATATTGCACTTTATGATCCCTGTGATTTGTTTTATGTCGGTAAAACTGTGCAGAAGATGGCACAACATATCCATGACCATGCACAAGCCATTAAGAATAAAGACAAGAAAACTGCTAACTTTAGACATTCATCTCAACATAACTTCAAAACATTTTCTATTTTTATGTGTGTAACAAGCCAGCTTAATTGACTACAAACAATATGCTTGTGATTAAAGAATTAAGTTAAGACTATGACCAAACTTTGTTCCTGGGCTGAATGATTGTTTAAACATAAAATGTGTTTTAAAAATGAAGTCCACTAGACTGCAACTGAATAGGTGCCAAACAGACATTGGCTCCTCTTTAACATGTGATGCGATCTTTTCTGCATATAATGTTTTTATGGAATTCTTTTTATTTCTGAAGTTGTCTGTCATTAAAAGGACAAAATCACTAAAGTCTTGGGTAAGCTTGTAGTTCTTGTTGTTTGGAGTGTTTTCTTTGGTTTATGTACTAGTAGTCAGTTTCACTTAGATTACAATATATTTTAAGAGACACATTTGCTATGTTTTTTCCTTTTGTTTAAAATTAGCTAGTCTGAATTTCATCTCTTCTGTAAAACAGTTTGTGAAAAAAGGTTGAGATGAGTTTTTATTTAGACTTGACTTACCTGCATTCCACCTGGGCTCACAGGGACAGGATACACTTGGGCAAAACATACTTGTGTGCCATATACTGTTGTAGGTTGCTGGTGTCCCACCAAGGAAGGGCTAGGTTGCCCCTGAGGACGAGGCGAAGTTGGGGTAGTAGAAGGTTTAGGCTGCAGTTTTAAGAGAATGTAAACACAATTACTTAAGCACCATATATGTAACAGAATCTTTCATTTTAATCACCACAACTATACAACAGTATATTCACGAAACAAGTGCATATTTGTTATAACACACAAGGTAATAAAACAAACTGATAGGGTAAACCTAATTTAATCGAATAAAGGTTATTTAGACACTCAATGTAAAAGTACATGTGTGAGAGCATGCACACCATAAACAAATGTTCAACAAATATCACCGTTGCAGTATGAAACACAACATTTGGTAATTACACCACAGGTAGATGTCCAGGCATCTGGATAGATTTTGGATACCTCCTCATGCTGCAGAGATGAACAGAAGGCATGGTATATAAAGAAATGAGATACCTAGTTTGCTCGATCTTCAATTCTTTCCATGCTTCCGAGACATACAAATTGAGCTGGAAAAAACACCCCTTCCTCAGAACAAATCTGAGATGCAGGAAGATAAAGCATCTTCTAATGAGAAAAGGGAAGAAAAAGGGAACTCTCCCAAACAGAAGCAGCCAGAGTAATGGAAGGACTGGGCCCATAATATACAGCAGTGATTTTACTCAAACATCTACAATTACAGTGAGTATAATCAATGTACTATCATTAAGGATCACTGGTGCAGTATGAATCACAACATATGAGAAATGTACTAAACTGGAGTCAGACCCAGCTAGAGGTTTGGAGTGGGGAAGCACATAACCCATGCAATTTTACAGTACAAAACTTGCCCCTCCTCTGGTGAGCATATCCAGAGAGTAATACTTAAAGAATTGCAGGTTCAAGTTACTGCTTTATAAAAACTGTATGTGAATACACTTCTGAAAAAGGCTGCAATGACAGAAGCTGCCTTGTAGAGTGTTTTCTGATCTTTTCTTGTAAAGTTTTTCCATTATGGTTACAACAAAAGGCAGTGCAATCTAAAAACATTAGGACAGAGTGTCTTTAAAAATGCATGTTCCTTGTCTGCCTGTCATAATGGATACAATGAGTTGGTCATCCTGTTTAAAATCTTTTTTTTTTTTAATCTAGGTAAAGTTTTGGCCATTAATGTACATCCAAATGTTTACTCCCCCCTTGTTTTGTGGGCTTGGAAACAAAACAAGAAGCTGAATGATCTGTCTCATTGTCATTTCAGAGACTATTTTAGGCACAGATGAGGGACTAGGTCCTAAAAGCTACTCTGTCTTGGTGGAAGACCATGTAAAATGCTCTGTGCATAAGGACCTGCAATTCTGAGATCCTCCCTCCTGGCTGAGACAATGGAAGTCAGAACAGTATTTTCTAGAAAATTAATTTCAAGGAGGCTAAGGTTGTAGCTTCAAATGGATCGGGAGCTATTTTTTTTTCTTTTTTCCAAAACGAAATTCAGGTTCTATGAATGAGGCAGCTTGATGACCACAACTGTAAAGCCCATTTTAAAAACTACTTTAGTGACATTATGGGTGCTAAAGGATGTTATAATGACAAGCAGTCTGAAAGGGCTGATAAACTCACCTTAATAGATGCATAAGAAAGGCATACCTCAAATAAAGTAGAAAGAGAAAGAGGGTTTACTAGACTATGGCTGCCATGAGGTAAATGCCACTAGATCTACATGAAATGGAAAGTTGGTTCATTTTGCCAAATACATTTTTTTCTAGTTGCAACTCTTCTAAGATCCCGGGGACATCAAGGCAAAAAGAGACTAACACTCCAATCAAAGTTTTTTTATATACAATACTGCTGTTATCAAAGATCACTGAATTTAAAAAAACAATAGGGGTGCGATCCAGATGCTTAATGCGTATAAACACCCTTCACTAGCAGCTGGCCCATATTGATCCTCATCAGCTACAAATGCAGCACAGCTCACAACTGATGATCACAAATTAACATCTACCTCACAACTCAGACAATACACATTTTTCCTTAGAGGCACAATAAGAATACCCAGTAACAGGATAACAGCTAAAACAGAAAAATACAAGGAAAGTACAGTTGTTTAAGTTACCGTAACAGTAGATGTCCTGCTGATCACTGTTGCAGTATTCTAATATTGTTGTGTTATCTTGCCCAGGTAATATGACATCCAGCCAGTGTACCAAAGCCTTAAAGATCACTTGGAAAGATTTTTGTTACCATTTCTTTTTGCTATAATTATGCTTTCATTATGTAAAGTTTGTTTGTTTGTTTCTTTCGGTTTTTCCCGGTTAGGGGTCGCCACAGTGGAACTCCGGTCCGCTGATGATTGGTAGTGGATTTTTACGTACCAGGTTACCAGCCCTGACGCACAACCTTCAACGAAGGCACGCCCCATTCACGTATGCCTTCACACAGAAGACGCTCTAGCTGAGAATCGAACGGGACAACGTCTTGCTATGAGGCATCAATGCTACCGCAGCACCACCACCGCAGTATTGCTTTCATTATGTAAAGTGAGCTTTCTAATTAAGAAATAAGTATATTATACTTTATTTACTTCAGTGGAACTATGCTTATTATGTAAAGCAAATTTTAACAGAATAAAATTCCTTATAAAGTGCGTAACATTTTTTATTATCCCATGGTAGACATCTGTTAGATTTACCTCTATGGTACTATACTATATGCCAATGATTATACACTTTACAAGGAATGTTATTCTGTTTTGGTTTACTTGAACGTAGCTACATTGATTTGGAGATTTATTGTCAGGCTGATTTATTGTGCTGCATTTCTATGTTGAAATCTGTTCAGACTACAGAAAATAACTGCTACAGACTGTACATCCTAACAATTCCATCATTAAAATTCTAGGTCACATGTCATGCAATTAAAAAGTAAGTGATCAGCTTCTAAGCCTACAGTAAATACATACAAGTTTACTATACTTAATAAGCAAAGGTGGTGAGGTAGTTTTTTTTTTTTTTTACATAAAGTTTAAATCCCAGGATGGATGGAAGAGCATTCCAACGAGGATTCAAGTGAAGGGCGCCTTTAAGAAATTGCTTAATTTCAACTCTAGAGAGCAAAGGAGGATTCAAAAGCATGCTGACAGAAAAAGCGGATAAGTGTGCCTTGAGAGAGGAGTACTGTAATCCAATCCTGAGAAGCTCGCATAACTGGGTCAAAACTGTAGGAACTCCACTTGAAGGGGGACCGTCCTTCTTAAAACAACAGAGACACAGAATCTTTTCCATTTGGATAGAGACTTTCTAGTTGCAGGTTTTTTTTAACAACCTGGAGCATCTGAAGCTCATCCTCAGAAAACTGGTGTCTGAAGGAAATTAAGTGTGTTATCCATAGAATTAGGCTAGGATCCGTGGTGGTGCAGCGGTAGCATTGTTGCCTCACAGCAAGAGGTTCTTCCATTCGATTCTCCCGTTTGATTCTCGGCTGGAGTGCGGGGAGTGCCTTCTGTGTGGAGTCTGCATGTCCTCCTAGCGGTCAAGTGGCGTTCTGAAAGACATGCGTGAATGGGTGTGCCTTCGTTGAATGGTGGGTGTCGAGCTGGCAACTTGGCACCATAAAAATCTACTGCCAATCATTAGCAGACCGGAGTTCCGCTGTGGCGACCCCTAACCGGGAAAAGCCGAAAGACAGACAAACATCCATAGAATTAGGCTAAGAGCCTGCAGATTGGGATGAAGCAGAGAGCCTTTTCTGGTCAGCAAGTCCATTTTGTGGGTTAAAATGTAGTGATGGCCCCTGGCCAAATGTAAAAGGGGGAACCAATGGTGCCTGGGCCAAAAAGGAGTCACAAGCAAGATTTCTGGTCTAACAGGATCTTCAAAAGAATATTTAGGTTTAGAGGAAAGGCATAGAGACACATTCCCCCAGTAAACAGACATGGCATCTGTCCTCCAGACCCAGGGACAATGGGTCCTTGAGAAAAACAGCTCAAGCCGTCTGTTCTGAGTGAAGGTAAACAGATCTATTTGAGGGATATCCCCCCAGCTGCTGTCTAGGAAAACTTCTCTGTATAGCATCCATGGACTTGGTTAGGGAATATGTGAGAACACAGTCTTCAAAGAAATGAAAATTGTATGAAGGGACATGTTAGCCTTTATGGACTGGTCCCATGCCGTAACCTGCACAGTTGGTAGGACTTGGCTTCTCCCCCGAACTTGCTGATGTACCACATTGACTGTGGTGTTGTCTCTTAAAATTCTGAGAGGTCACAGATTCCAAAGTTTGGAAAATAACTGAACAGCTAAAATAAGGGTCTTCATCTCTCTGACACTGATGTACTCCCAGATCTGATTGAGGACCATTGGCCCTGAACTCTTGTGGATGCCATCTATGCCCCCAAGCCAAATCTTGCGTGTATCCTGGTTGGGAGAGTTTGGACAGAAGGGAAAGGCTGGACTAAGTAAAACCACTGCAATTCTCTCTTCAGGAATGGCAGGAGGGTGATTTGTAAGTCTAGTCGGTGACCATGTTAAGACCAAAGAGATTTCAGGTACCACTGGATCTTTCTCATGTGAACACCACCACTGGAATGTTTTCTGCCTTGCAATTCAAAATTCTTACAATTTCCCTTGCAAAAGTGAAATGCAGGGAAAGTAGGGACTGGAAGAAAAAGATGGAAAGGAACAGAACCATCTCCTGGGAAAGGAAGGCTGCTATCAGACAAGTATTCAGCCTGCAAAATAAGAAGACCAGGCCATAACAAGGATTCAGGAAAGATTTCTTGAGGCTGACAGTGAATTCAAACATCTCCAGCAGCGAGATCATGAAACTGTGTTGGAAGACATCTGATTAAGAAGATCATCCAGGTATAGGAACATCAGCATTCCCTAGGACCTACAGAAAACAACTGTTGGTGAGAGACACTTGTGAAAATCCTGAGGGCAGTAGATAGGCCAAAGGGTAAAGGACAGAACTGAAACCATGATGAAAAGGCAGAAAATCTATGAAATTTCATACAAGTGTGGTAAACAGGGATATTAGGTAAGCATCCTTAAGTCGACAGAAATTAGGAAAGCTTGGGGAAAGATGAAAGGAAGAAGAATTTGCAGAGAAAGCATCTTGAAAGATGGTACGTGCAGGAAGTTGATGAGATGAGACAGAATAAGTATGGGTCTCCAAGTGCCCTCCTTTCTGGGGAAAAAGCAAGTGTCTTCAATAAAAGCCTTTCCTCGCTCCAAGAGGGCACTGGTTCTTTGGTGCTCTGGGTGAATGCACCCTTTAATAGTGGTGGAAAGAGGTGAACCTGACTGAGGGGAAGTGTAAGAATTCACCTCAATGAGGGCCTTTTCAAAACAATTTGTAACCATTCTGAATAATATAAAAGACCCACTTGTCTGTGGTGATAAAATCACATGCTGGTTGGGGGCAGAGCGAGTCTACTGGACATGGTAGTTTCTGGCCTAATGTGAGAAGGAGGGGGCAGAGGACAGTCAGGTGGATGTTGATTTGTCTGGAAAGAGAGGTTTCTTGCCTTTGATCCTCTGTTAGGACTCTCATGAAATCTCTTTTCTGAGAAAAATTCTGGTCCCTACGAAGAAAGTAAGTGGGCTTAGAAGGTTGACTTCTTTGATACCTAGGAAATGAAGTGAGAAAAATATTTTTGAAGTTCTGCATCACTTCACCCTTCTCCTGCAAATTCTTAAAAAAATCTGTAGCAGAGGGACCAAATAAAAGGTCCCTATGACGGGGAAATCCATAAGCTTGACCCTAATATCCTAAGGGGGGACTGAAGTCAAAGTCAAGCAAATCTCTGAATAACAGAACCAGTGACATCCACACTAGAAGCCTCTTCAGAATCACAACTACACGTTACAGAATGCCTAGCTACTTGTGTAGCCTAAACCAGCATAGAAATCACGTGTTAGTGTCTGGAGCCTTCAGGTTAGCCATATCTTTGTTTAGCAACCCTAAAAGAGATAAAAGGTACTTTTTCATTTGAGTCTGTTAATTTAGAGCCCTGAAGGTCAAAGTAGAAGACTTGTAAACCTTTTACCATACTGGTCCATGGCTCTAATATCCCTATCTGTTGACATCACATTAGCAGCAGGTACAAGCTTAGTAGATTTGTCAATGGATACAGAAAAGGTAGAAGGATCTGCTACAGGATTTTTGTGGAGAAAAGTAATGTTGTATCACATTTACCATAACTATAGATGTTTGAGTAGATCAATGCTGCAGTACTAATTCTTGGGTCTTCCTGCCATGCAGAACACTGTGACTATCCCAATTCCAGAGTCTTTACATCATCCCTAGCTGACAGACGTCTCAGGATCAACATCTGGACAAGGGGGAATAAGAAGGTCGCCCATTGGCACCATCTTCAGGTCTTTCGAAGCAGTGTACAAACAGTATGATGCCTGAGGACAGCACAACTTCCCCGGATGACCGAGTTAAACAAGGGTAGTTTTACACAAGTAAGGACAAGAGGGGAAGAGTCCAGAAGCCGCTGCAGAATGTTCCTAGCAAAGCCTAATCTAGACTTACATAAAGAATCAAGCTTAAAATTTTTGTAAAAGTATATACAGAAGGCCAAGTTGCTGCTTCTAGAATATTTCTAGAATCAAACTCTTTCCAAAAAGCCATAGATGAAGCCAAGGCCCTGATAGAGTTGGCCTTGACCTTGTGTGTAATAGTTTTGTTGTGGCAAGTCTAACAAAGGTAATAGCCTTAGATAACCACTTGGATACAGTCTGCTTTGAAACAAGTCATCTCTTCTTACCCTCATAAGGAATGAACAATTGATCAGAAAATCTGATTTAGTTCTGTCAAGGTAGTACTTGAGTTTACTGAGGAAATACAAGGTATGAAGTATCCTTTCTCCCTCTTTTTAGGTTCAGGAAAGAAAACTGGGAGACGGATAGTCTGGGCTTAAAGTAAACTCGGATACCACTTTAGGCCATAAAAAATTATTAGTTCATAAAGAAACTCTGTCCCTGTGGAAAACGAAGTAAGGCTGACTCATCATAAGAGCTTGCAAATCAGATACCAAGTTTTGGGAAAAATCAGAGCAAACAGTAGAAGTGTTTTCCATGTTAAGAACTTCATGTCAGCCAGGTTAGCTGGTTCAAATGGAATAAGTGTTAGCTTCTCCAACACAAAATTAGGATCCCAAGGAGGGAGCACCAGTTTTCTAAGAGGCATTTTAAGCAAAACCCCTTTCAAAAACATTTTAACAAGAGAATGTATTGAAAGAGAAGGCTTCATGGGCAGGCATGCTGAAATGGCAGAAAAAAGAACCTTGAAGTAAGAGTAACAACAGTCATACAATAGTAACTTTTACAAATATTGTAAAACCAGAGAACAGCTAACCCTGAATGGCTGCTGGTTATGTTGTTGGCACCAAAGAGAAAACCTCTTCTATTTGATAATATATGCCTTTCTAGTAGCAGGCTTTCTTGCCTCCATTAGTGCTTGCAGCACATCTTCAGTAAAGAGGTACCTAAAGGGAATTAAGATCTTATCATCCAGTCAAGTCAACTAAAATTGACTGGGATCAGGGTGTATAAAACGTCCCTGGTCTTGTGAGTATATCCAGTCTGTGAGGAAGTTTGCGGAACCATGGCTGTCTGGGCCAGAAGCGAGTCAGGGCAATGACCTTGGGGATTCCTTTTGAATCTTCAGAGGTACCTGGATATTAGTGGAAAGTGTGGAAAAGTATACAGGAACTTTTTTGTCCATAGAAAAGAAAAGGCATCTGTCTTCCAGGCTTTCTTGCATGAAGTCCTGGAGCGGAATCTTGCCAGCTAATTATTCAGAGAGGAAGCAAACAGGTACCCAAGTCTATGAATGGAAATATTTTTGGTGATGGCCTTCTCCTAGCTTTTTTTTTTTTTTGTAAGGTAATGTGAGATGCATTTGCCAGCGTTTCACTGGTAAGTTGTGGGAGGAACTTCGCATAGATGGTTCAAATCTTAGAAGACCCCTGATGCCTGGCACACAGTTTTGCTCTGATGGAATGTAGGATGCCTGTACAGTGAGACTGTGCTGTGAATTTATATCTCAAGTTAACATGGCTAGCCTGTAAAGGGGGTATGACCTTGTTCCCCCCTTGCTTGTTGATGTACTGCATGACTGTAGTATTGTCTGTAACAATCTGAAGAGGTCCTGGGGTCAAAAGATGATTTAAACAATTGAGTACCTTAAACGGGACAAACATCTATTTTATATTTATCTGCCCGTCTCTGTCCTTGGTGTCCTACACACCATGCATTTCTATCCCTCCAGAAAACCATCTCCAAAGTCCAAACTGTATGTGGTGACTGACTGCTTTGGAACAGGGAGGGAGAAGGGAAGACTTGGATTTCAGAATAATTGTCTCCACCAAATAATTTCCCTTCTGACAAACCCCAGGATTTTGATTTGAAAGGACAAAGGATGGTACCAAAGAGACTTCAGATAACATTGTATCTGTATTGTGAAGTCTTGCTAGGGGTATCATGAGTCTCATAGATGCCATGAAACTCATATTCCTGAGGTTCTCCCTTGCAGTGACAAGTCTGAGTAGAAAAACCTTAGAAATAGATAGATATATATTGGGGTTTCCTGTGGAAGAAAAGCTCAAACTGTGGTGTCTAGCTGATACTCCAACACAATCCTGTGTGAGAGTCAAAAAAAGTCTTTTGAATGTTCTCTCAGAATCCCAGCTTGTGTAAGGAATCTCTCAACCAAGTGAAAGATTGCTGACACTTTAAAAAATACTCTGCAAAGACAAACAAGTCATCTAAATTTGGAAAAATGTGGATACCATGCAGCCTGCCATGAGCTAAAACTGGAGCTAGACACTTTGTCAATAGTGGATAATCTGAAAGGTAAGGCAGAGAACTGATAATGTGATACAGATACACAGAACCTTATGAAACACCTGAAGTCTGGATGAATAGGGGTGATAAGCATCTTTTAAATCTAGAGTTACTAGGAAACTTGAACGAGGAAGAAGTATCAGGTTATGAAGTGACAGCAGTTTGAACTTGGGCACTATTACTAACAATTTTAGAAAGCATCTTCTTTCATTGGTACTAAAACACCCTTGAATTAAAAAAAAAAAAACTTTTCCCAGCTGGGAAAGGGGAACGTATCCCATCATTCCCTGGAACAGCATGTGATGAAGGACTGGTGGAAATAGGAGTCTGGTTTGGTGGATGAAGGATTACCTCCTGGAAAGGAGAAATTTCCTCCCACTGCCAACTGTAACCTTGACAAATGATCTTCAGAACCCATTTGTCTGAAACTATCTGTTGCCAAAGAGAAAAATGATCAACATTCAGACTTTCTGGAAGGTAAGAGATTGACAGCATGGAAGGGGTGAAAAGGTCCCTTAAATAATTATTCTGAATTGCTGGACTGCCTTGGTTTAGGGGGGGGGGTCCTAAATTCATTTTGGTAACCCCTTACCATTTCTTCTTAATGCATGATTTCCTGTATTTTGCTGTGACTATTTTATTTTTTGCCAAAACTGGATGACGGGATGAAAGGTTAGAGATTCCCTCAGAAAATTTGGAAAAGGAGGACTGAAAAATATTAGATTCCCTGTATCAGATTACCCCTCTCATCACACTTTTCAGTCACCTCTGCAGCAGAGGGGCCAAAAACCTAAATCTCCATCCAAAGTAGAATTTAAAATCTCATTTTTATCATCTGGGAGATTTTGAGAACACAGCTGGAAAACCTCCTTAACACAGTATCAGTGGCCAAAGACTTTGACGACATTATCAATTGAATCATACACATTCCGTAAACGAGTAGTGACGTACAATAGACTAAACTAAATTATTTATTTAAACCAGATTTTTCCTCCCAAGAAGGAACTGCAAACATTCTTCATACATTCACAATTAGTCAGAACAAACCTTAACATAGCCTGACAATTTAAAATTCATAGTTACAGAAGAATACATTTTTCCCCATACATATCAATAATCTTCCCACCCTTACCAGAAAGAGTAGGATTAGAATTAACCAAATGTTTAGCAGCAGTAGGATTAATTAAAGGGATAGCTGCTGGGTCAGGTTTGAGAAGAGTGTAAAAAACTTAAAAGACTGAGGAATGTATACATCCTACCTTTTCCGGGCCAGACAACTGATTATCAGGAAAATTGCAGGCAGTAACACACACACAACCTCCAAAGATGACAGAACTGGTGGATAGGTGAAGGTTCTAGAAATTCCTTCTGTAACCAATAGCATTTTCTGAGGGATGGAGAAACCTCAGTGTTCCTCCACTGAAAAGACTAGGACATTCTGGTAATAGTCTCAGCGAAAGAGAAACCCTCAGAGGGAGAATCAGAAACTGAGCTTTTCTCGGAGTCTGAATCAGAAATCTGAAACCCTGTGTCTGTCCCTTTATTTTCCTGTCCAGATTCTGAATCTTGAATCTCTTCAGAAAAATAAGTATTCCTCTTTCTTTTATTACCAGAAACTATTTTATAAGGAGGATCAATAACCTGAATTAAACTATGACAGAGCAAGTAAATTACTCCTGTACAAGGAAAGTTGAGTACTACATACATGTTTAGTTTTCTGCTTCTTTTTGACAGGAAAAAATGGGGCCAACTGTGGTATTACTAGCAGTAGCAGCCTCTCCAGGGATGGGCAACACATTCTGACAAAACAAGGAAGCCTCCTTTGTTCCCTCTCCCAGGACCAACAAGAGTGTCTCTCCCTTGCCCACTGACCCCAAAGCCACAGAGGATGTTGTTAACCCCCCAGGTCTGTAGTGGCTGGGATCGGAGGTAAAAGATAATTTGTCTGAGGTACAAGTAACAGCCACAGCAGAGTCTCCTACGTGCGGCTGAGGGAAACTGATAGCCTTGCTGTGGTGGCAAAGACTGTTGTTTGCTTACCTTTTTCTTTTAGTAGCTGGAAGAAGGACCAACCACTGGGCTGACAGTGTGTTCCAAAGTCAAGCCGAAAATGACACCTCTTTCCCATGGAAAACAAACAGCAAAAGCAGGTAAAATGTTAAAGTCTTTAAAAGTCACCTTTTTTCAAAGAAAACACAATATAAAGCATGTAAACATAAACAAAATTTCTCCACAGAAAACAATGTTTTTTTTTTTTAAATATTTTAAACAACTTTTAAACCGACAGGAAAAAGGGCACTTCCATTAAAAAGTACAACACAGTCTTGTGGTAGTCTATCAAAACACAAACTCCTAACTTTAAAATAACACTTTCCTGAACAGGAAAGTGTTAAACAATATTTTTTTCAAACAGGAAGGTTTATTCCCTCAAAGGGTACTTGTGTGCCCAGCAAAGGAACAGAACAAGCTGACCTTCAATCTTCAAACGCCACAGAGGAGTGTACTCTTCACCGGCAGGAAAGCTCGGAAGTGTTTTGCACCCAAACCTGTCTTTTTAGTCAGCTCAACTCATGCTGACAGTTTGGGCATGTAGAAGGTGCCCGAAAGCTTTGGAAGCTGGCCAGCTGTTACATTCTCGTAGGTTATAACCCCAAGTAGCTTAGGCTACTGCTGCAGTGATCAATATGAAGAACATCTCAGAGAGATAACACAATCCCCTTTCTTCAAAAAAGCAAACATTTTAGAATACCTTACAAAAACTTTTAGGTGTATCTGTTTGCTGGACAAGGGCTAAACACCAGCACCAGGTAAGATGCTGCTAGTAGGGTCTAACTTTCTCTACTTACACGTGCAAACAGCATTATACCAACTTAAGGGATTCTCTCTCTCTGTAAATATGAAAATAACACTTTTGGTTAGTATAGACCAGTGAAGAACGGTACACATGTTGCAGTTTCTAAAATGTGAACTTGGCCCCATTATAAATGCTCTACTTATGCTTGTGTCAGTTGAAATTTATCTATATCTATGAAGTAAGCCTCATACTACTATAACCAATTGTTCAAATGTCAGTTGTCTAAAGTTTTGTATTACTACAACCACTTGTTGAAATTTCAAGACTCTATAAACTCACTGCACTTCATCTGGGTAGTGGCTGAAAACATCCCTTAGACCAGTCAGTACTAAGCCTTAGAGCGGTTAATGAGCTGCCTCCTACAGCCCAAGATTTACTTCCCTCAGCCCTCATTTGCTAGTGGTACCCTCATAAGTCACTTAACTAGACTCTGGGGCAATTAGGAAATCAGGTTAGTCTCCTGGACAGCAAGCTTAGTAACTACCTATTAACTGCTCAAAACTGTTATGGCATGACTGTTACAACTGAAATAAATTCAAAAAATGCACCATGAAGCCAAGTTTGTTACATATGCACTACATGAAACCTACTATTATATTTAAAAAGTGGTATAACAATTGGGGTACAATTATGAGACACTGATTATGATAATGGACATCATTATGAAGAAAGATGCAACTCTTTCACTCTATGGTTAGTCACAACAGAGGTATCCTGTGTCAATACTATATCTGAAGTGCCAGTACTTGAGTATTTTTTTAATTTAATAAGACAAGAATGTGAATAAAGCAGTAATGTTGTTTGAAGAACATATGTAGCGTTGGTTAAATTAAAGATGATGCTGGCATGAAACTGATGCATTTTATAATAGTATGGTTAAGAAGAGGAACAAGGGGAATAGTTAAATACAGACTGTATTCTCTCTGTGGGTCAAAGCATTGTATTCATGACTACAGAACAAACAATATTTATCCAATAGACAAAAGTTCATAAAAGCCATTTTCAGCAAATTATATAACAAGCTTTTTCAAAAGGGGCAAGCCCTGCTCATGTGAGGGAAAACACACTACCTCCTTATATTAGACATACAAACTCCAGGGTCATTGTAGGAAATTTGCGACACGCAACAATTGCTAAAAGTGGCTTTAAGTGGCACCTCCTTTGCTATCTTGTCCACTGGGCAAATCTTTGTCAAGAATTACTCACATTCCAAAAATATTCTGAAGGGAGATATAATAAAAATGTATATATTTAGAATTTCTTGGCTTTAAGAAGAGAGCGGATTGAGTTAAGATCTGAAAGGATCCACAAGACTGTGCTACTGGAAGTAGATGTTTGGCAACTTGTACTTGTAGGTTCACAAATTCAAAGGTGTATACTAGGTTAATAACCACAGGGGCTTTTTTATGCCTAGTTATGTATCCTTAGAAAGCAACCAACTGTGAGAATCAAGCTCTGTACTTTGTATCTGTGAGGTTATTACCTTAAACATCATAACCCCGACATCCTTAATGTGCTGTAAAGTCAAGTCAGACTTGAAAGATGATGCATTACTGTGTATACTTTTCTGCAAAAAAATCAAGTCGCAACTGAAAGACAAAACAGAATTGCTGCGGGGATAATTCGATTCTTAATATAATTAAATGAATTTCACCTGCCCTGCTTGTTAGTTTGCTGATGGACAGACTAGATGGAGCAGCTGACAGTGGCAGGGACATGATATGCTGGCAATATAAAATGGCAGAATGTTTTAAGAACCAAAGATGCCAGCCTGTATGAAACATGTAAGGCGGATGTACTTTATGGAACATGTTTCCCAACTTTAAAATGTGTGTGAAAACAAAAGCTATAAAACAAGAATGATACCACAGTACAAGCAGAAATTGATTGATTTCAACAATTATCTAAGTTTCTGGTGTCATTCTATGGGGATCTAGTATTTGTCTGCCTGGGATGACATGACTGACAGACCTCGATGCTTTGCCAGAGATGGCCTGCATCTGTCACCCCTGGGTTTCCAGATACTGGCCAAGGCTCTTGCCACCCCTATAGTGCTTTTTTTAGGCAGTGTTCCAAAGACCAAATTACCACCATAACAGCTACAAACAAATGCAGTCTGAGGGTCATGCTGCTCAACGCTAGAAGTCTAAATCTCAAAATGCACTCACTCGAAGCACTCCTTAAAATGGAGAACATCGACATTTGTGCCGTAACAGAGACCTGGTACAGGGCAGCAGAAAGCAACCCTGTACTACCAGGCTATAACTCATTCCACACCTTTCGACCCCAGAACTTGGACCGAAGCTCCAAAGGTGGTGGTGTTTCCATATTAATAAAGGATGTGTACACCTCTAGACTGGTAGGCCAACATAACGCATCTGAGATACTTCAGGTGCAGCTAACACTGGGTCAGACAGCGATTCAGGTCATAGCCTGCTATAGATCCCCAACCATGTCCCAAGACTCGCACACTACATGTTCCTAAGCACCCTGGAGAATATTAGGGTCCAACCTAACACTCTCATACTGGGCGACTTCAATTACCCCTCCATTAGCTGGGAAAACTACTCATGCACCAATACACTTGCCCAACGTTTCTTGGAATTCATTAATTCCAATGCCCTGGACCAGCTCGTTCTTACCCCCACTACAGGCAGCAACATCCCTGAACTGGTAATTACTAATATGGGAGACCATTGTTCTACACCAATAGTCAACTCCTCCCTGGTTAGATCCGGCCACAAACTAATCACCTTGGAAACCCAGATCCCTCCCATCCCGCAAAGGTAACCACCATAAAAAACTTCTTTAAAGCTAACTTTGGCCTCCGAAAAACAGAGGTGGCTAACTTCACGGCACCCATGCAAATGGAGATCAGCTGCATGACCGCTGAATCATACACCAATATACTATACGAACACGTACACAAATGCATGGATCTCGCCATACCCAATAGAACCAAGACACACTCCCCCCAAAAAAGGAAGCCAATCTGGTGGTCCCCTGCCATAAACAAATTCTACAACAGGAGGAGGAAACTGATGCAGAATAAGGTGAAGTACGAAGACTGGAAAGGCTCCCTTATCAGCCTCAACAAAAAGATGAGATCCCTCCTCATCAAATCCTCTGAAGCTAGCTAGGAAAACAAAATTGAAGCAGATAGTAAAGACAACCACAAGGCCTTCTATAATTATGTAAAGAATCTTCATGGCAATACCCAGATTTGCTCTGAGCTACTGTGCAATGGTACCTCCTATACCGAGCCAACAGATATTCCCAATATACTGGCCGACAGATTCAGTGCCAACTTTACCCCCCCCCCCCCCCAAGGGACCAGTCACAATACCTGTATATTGCCAGGCACCCAGTATTACTGCTGCACAGGTTAAAACAACACTGTCCAAGGCCAAGAATACAGCTTCTATGGAACCTGACAATATCTCTGGCTGTGTTCTACATGAACTACAGCATGAACTGGCACCTCACCTGTGTACCCTGTTCAATCACAGCCTCACCTTAGGCTCCGAATGGCGCACTGCTACAGTCATCCTTCTCCACAAAGGAGGAGTGACTACAGACCCTGGGAACTACCACCCCATTAGCCTGACGAGTCTGATATGCAAAGCTATGGAACACATCATCATGGACCTAATAAACAAGGATACAGGGAATCTCCAAACCTGGATCCCACACAGTTTGGTTTTGTGAAGGGTAGATCATGCCTACTCAACTTCTTTGAGTGAGTTACCAGAGCTGTGGATGAAGGCAAAGTGGTTCATACAGCCAACCTTGATCTGGCCAAGGCCTTTGATACCATTCCCCACTCAGAAATCCTAAAAAAAAAACTCACTAAGCTAGGCATCAACCCCTAATATCACTAGCTGGGTTGCAAACGGGCTCACAGGTTGAACCCACAATGTGAAAGTAGCTGACTCCAAGTCAGACTGCCAACCAGTCACAAGTGGAGCCCCACAGGGTTTGGTCCTGGGTCCTTCTCCTCTTTGGTATCTACTTCTCTGAAGTCCAGGACAACACGAAGGGAATCTGGCTGACACATTTCACAGACGATTGCAAGTTGGGAGCTGCTATTAACTCCCCGAGTGATGTTGACATCCTACAGAAAGGCCTCACTGAGATCTACGACTGGTGTCAAAACCATGGCCTTAAGCTCAATGCCAAAAAATGTGTCATCCCCTTTGGGAAAAACCCAGTTCCCATGAATTACCACATCCAATGAGAACAGAAAGTGTTATAAGAGATCTGGGAACACAGGTTGACAGCAACCTCTCTTTTGACCACCACATTGCCATTGTGGTCAGAAAGTCCTTCTATGTGGCACATCTCATTACTAAGGGTTTTGCATCCAGGACGAAAGAGGTCATTGTCTCCCCTCTACTCTTCCCTCATTAGGCCAATCACTGAGTACAATGCCCCATTTGGCATGTACCTCACTAAACACCTGCAACAACTGCAGAGGCCGCAAAAGTACCTCACAAAGAGCATCCTAGGCCTTAAACATTTGTCCTGTATAGACAGACTAAAAAAACTCCAACTATTCTCGGTCTCATATTGCCTACTTAGAGACGATCTCTGCTTGACTTACAAAGCCATGTCTGACCCAGCTCTGTTAGAAATGCTACATCTAAAGAAATTCCAATCCCTCCGCACCACACGCTCCAGAGACCTCAACCTCATTATCACAATCAACAGAACATGCTGGAGGGACAGGTTCATAACCCAGAGACTGCCCATGTTATGGAATATACTTTTCATACATGTCAAGCGGAGCACCTCACTAGCCCTCTTCAAAAGAAATCTTGAGTGAATGGGAAATAGAAAATTCACTCCAGCGGCTTTACTCGACAGAGGCACTGGGAACTAAGGTCCGGTGGCATGATGCAAGGGTAATCCTATGGGCTATGCTTGTAAAGGCTCCAGGGCCATTAGCCTAGTACACACCTATGAACCTATGTTTAGAAAATAATATACTTACAGAAGAGAAGCAATGGAGAAGATATGGCGGGGTCTCTGCAGCACCATATAGGATGTTAGACAGAAATGCCTGTTAAAACACAGCAACACAATATTGGGAGTTTGACAGAAGGAGGAGATGCCATACTTTAAAAATATGTGAAGATCTTTTACCAAATGAAATTCTTCTGGAATAAAAAGCATGAGGTAGAATGGAGGAAGATACTGAAAATGTTATTAAGATGCATCCATTTGTTTTGGCAGTCATGGGTTTAAAAAGATATACAAGCTTGTTCCTACTGTAAGAGTAAATGTACTGCAGAGGACAAATTAAGGAAGAAAAGTGAGCTACAAAATGTAACAGCACTTTTTCTGCCACGAAGTACATTGCTGAGTTAGGAGGACTACTGCTGTACATGCTTGAATTGCCCTTTTAAATGTGTGTGTTAATTACGTTTAGAGAAATGGGCGACCTGTACATTGCTACTCTGACTGGAGAACAAACATTCTCCAGCAGAGTATAAATCTATAGGGAGTGCCTGCTGAAAAATGAGTCTGCCACTTTATGGCAGCATATTAAGCTGGAGCTTAGACTGTAATAGAGATAACGGACACCATTATTTTACACCTGTTAAGTAGCATTTTTGCAGTTTAGCGAGTATAAAATTAAAAACAAAAATTAAAAAAAAGTAAAGAAAAAAGTGTGCTTTTGTGTGTATGCATGCATGAAAGTGAGAAAGATCGATCAAGCCATTATTTTCTACTCAAATCTAAAGAAATCCCAATCTCTCCGCACCACACGCTCCAGAGACCTCAACCTCATTACCACAATCAACAGAACATGCTGGAGGGACAGGTTCATAACCCAGAGACTGCCCATGCTATGGAGTAGACTTCCCATACATGTCAAGCAGAGCACCTCACTGGCCCTCTTCAACAGAAATCTTGATGAGTGGATTGGAAATAGAAAATTCACCCTGAGGATCACACCAGTGGCTCTACTTGACAGAGGCACTAGGAACTAAGGTCGGGTGGCATGATGCCAGGGTAATCGTATGGGCTAGCCTTGTAAAGGCTCCAAGGCCATTAGCCTAGTACACACCTATTAACCTAAGCAGTGTTTTTGCTATTTAGTGAGTATAAAATTAAAACAAATGGATAGTTAAAAAAATAGAAGTGTGTGTGTATGTGTGCGTGCGCATGTAGGAGTCTGTTTATGTTTGTCTGCATATGTATATGGGTGCTTGCATGCACAGAACAGTGTGTGTGTGTGAAAGAGACAGTGAGCAGTGAATGCAACTTATTTAAAATTCATTCTCAAACTTTTAGCTCAAGAAATTTGGATACAGCCAAAAATAATGGGAGAAAAAAGACAAAAATAGGGACAGATTTTAAATATTGCTCTTATAAAATTGGAAAGTTGCTACAATGAAAGGATTTATGTTAACATGCATTTTCTGGAGGATATGAAGTCCATACCTGTCACCTCAGAGACGCTCCTGATTTTGACTCAAATTTTAGCTGTGCCTCCCTTAATTCCTCCTAAAACTGGTAACTTTTGAAGAAAAGCCGATGAATTACATGTAACAAACAATGAAAATCAGTAGAGTTATAGGCTTTTTTTTTTTTACTTCAGAAAATGTGTATTAATTCACACTCTCTTATTCAATGTCTCAAGTTAACAGAATTAAAAGGTATGTACTCACCATAACTAGGCATCTATGTTATCCATTTTCATTCTTCCTCCACAAATGGGTTATGGATCCGATCCTCAGATTTGACTTGGCCACACACTTCACACTTTGGATCTAATTCTCAAGCTCTTACCTCTACCCATAATGCCCTAGTCTATCCTCAATACTTCATATCGAGTTTGTTGCCAAAAGATCCCCATTAATTAGATAAGAAAAGGAATAGCTCAAAGAATACTATTCAAACCCAGAACTATAATTTCCAATAAAAAGTCCAACAGGTCCCTCCAAATTTGTTGAGAAGGATACAAACAGCTGATTTGATTTTCTGAATTCTTCAGTTCTCCGTAGATAAAAATGTAATTCTTTGTGCACATCTAGGAGATCTACCAAGTATTCTCCTTTGTTTGAGAAATTTGGAAAGGAGATCATAAATGAATGAATTGATTAATGTTAGATTCAGAAGCCATTTTACGCAAAAAGTAAGGGTTTGTACATAAAGTTACCCCATCTTTATGGAAAATTATCTATAGAGTTTTTGATGAAAGAGCCTGGAGTTCAGAAATTATTTATGTGAAGTAATAGCTACTAGGAAGGCTATTTTCCATGACAGGAATTTTAAATAATTTTTTTGCTGAAGGTTCAAGGGGCATCTGAGTTGGACACTGTAGTACTACAGTCAGATCTCAGGGAGGTGAAAGATCTTTTTTTGGAGGGCCAAGGAGAAAAGTGCCTTTCAAAAAAGCTTTAAATAACTTAGAAGAAGCCAAAAAATGAGTTAGGTAGCTAACCATAACATTCCACCTGAGATGTTGCTTTTCATTTGTCTTCAATCTGAGGGACTCAGATCTGGCACGGATCTGACGCAGTCACATACTCCAGCATCAGATCCAAAGTCCAAACTCCTCCCCTACCCATAATGCCCATCTCTCCCTCCTACCCTTAGATCGAGTTTGTTGTAGAAACAGCACCAACCTAAAAAGACAAAAGGCCTATAAAACCTGCCATAACCATATGAGGGCCCACATATTGAAAGGTGGCTAGGACAAGAGGGTCCATGTTTCTTCAGTCCAGTCCACTATGCAGCCCAAAAAACAAAGGCAGGGGGAAGGAGGGAGGGATGGACGGTTGAAGAAAAATGAAAAGAAACAACTCAGATGGAACATTATGCTAAGTACATAACTTATTTATCTGAAGTTGTTGTTTTCATTTGGTCTTCAACCTGAGGGACAGAGTCCCTAGCTACCAATAAAAACCTGGGAGGTCCTCATGAAAGGATATTCCAGAACGTGGCGGAGTCAAAAGATGTCCTGCTCCTGGAAAGAAAATCCAATTTATAATGAGAAATGAAAGTAGAAACGCAGCTGCCTGTGCACATCTAGTAGGCGTAGTTTGTACTCTCCTTAATTTTGGAAATTTGGAAAGAAGACTGGCAAATTAATGACCTGGTTAACACTGGATTCTGAAGCCACCTTCAGCAAGAAAGATGGCTTGGTCCACAGGAACACTATGTCTTTATGAAAAACTAGTTAAGGACGCTCAGAAACCCTCTTGGCCGAGGTAATTGCCACCAAAAATGCAGTCTTCCATGACAAAAACTGCAAATCAACAGAGGCAGCTGGCTCAAATGGGGGGGGGGGGGCAAAGCCTGCAGAAGAAAGATAAGATCCCAAGGGGGGTGTGGGGTCCTTAACTGACGCCTAAGGAGAAAGGTACCTTTCAAAAAAGCCTTACAAAGTTTAGCCAAAGCTAAGGAGGCGCAATTTTCACCTACATGGAAATTGGAAACCGCCGCCAACTGGACCTTAACAGTAGAGAAACTAGCTCCACGATAAAAAGTATCTGCCAAAATGGCAAATACTGGAGCTGCAAAGTGATACAGGTCATGCTGAGAAGCTCAGATCAAAAAATGCTTCCATTTGCTAGAGTAGAGCTTCCTTGCAGAAGTCTTGTAAGCCACAATCAGGATCTTCTTAACAGGAGAAGAAAGCCTGAGAGTTCTGGCTATCATGGAAATTGGAGCAGCCAAGCAGTGAGCTTTAGGCTGACTAGATCCAGATGAGGAGCCCCTAATGGATGCAAAATCAGATCTGGGACCAGATCCAGAGTGGACATACTACACGAGACCACAGAGTGGGGAACCAAATTTGATGAGGCCAGAATGGGGAAATGAGGATAACTGAACTCCCCAGCCACTGAGCTTTATGAATGAACTTTTGAATAAGAGGAAGAGGAGGATACGCAAACAGTAGACCAGAGAGCCAAGCATGGACTGGAGCGTCTCTGGGGGACTCCCCCAGTGGGGGGATCTGAGAGAAATACTCGTTGCACTTTGCATTGGAAGCAGAGGAAAAGAGATCGCAGCAAGGCCAACTCCACTTTAGAAATATCTTTTCCGCTACTGAAGGATTCAGACACCACTTGTAAGGCATCAGAATAGATTGGCTGAGTCTGTCTGCAAGGATGTTGGACTTCCCCTGGAATGTGCATTGCCACCAGAAAATGGCCAGTGGAGATCACCCACTCCCACAATCTCATGGCCCTTGTGGCAAAGGGGACAGGACCTTGTTCCCTTCCCTTTTGTTGATGTACCAGACCACTGGCATATTGTCTGTCTGTATGGCAATAGTCCCAGGAGGAAGAAAGGCATGGAGAATTTGCACCGCCAAAAGCACGACCCTCATCTCCAGGACAATATGCAGACTGTTCTCCAGAGCAGACCATGTGCCTTGGACCATCCTTCCCATGCAATGACCCCCACCTGAGCAGGGAGGTGCCCATGGTCACCGTGGTCATGGGAGAGGGAAGAATAAATGGCTGATCCAGAAGAAGGTCCTGGGATTGGAGCTACCAATGAAGGGAGTCCCTGCAAACATGAAACAGTTTAACAGGATGGGACAGAGAAAGGTCTTGCAAGGACCATTGAACCACTAAGATCTACTGCACGACCCTCATATGAAGAAGCTTAGTTGGGACAAGGGTGATCGTGGCCACCATGGACCCCAAAGCCTAAAGAACTCAGCCTGCCGGGGGTAACAGGGCTTGAAGAATATCCTGTAAATGATGGAGGAGTGAAGACAGTCTTGTCTGGAGGCAGAAAAACTTTGCCTTGTATAGTGTCTAGTTGGGCCCCTATGAAATCCAAACCCTGAACTGGTGTCAGTTGGGACTTGGTGAGATTCATGGTAATACCCAGTGACGGGGCCATATGAAGAAGATAATCCCTGGTCTGCATTACCTGATGCCTGAAGGGAGTGGAGAGGAGCCAGTCATCCAGGTAGGGAAAAAAGTACAGTTTTGTACCTACCATAAATGTAGATGTTAGAGTGTATACCCTGCTGCAGTCATCACACTTGGGTTATCCTGTCATCAGGCGGTCCCGCAGTCGGCCTGAATTCCAAAGTCTTGGTCCGGCGTCGGTTGCTGTCGCTTCTTCCCTGATGTCAGTGCGCCAGGGGTATACAAGAGGCATCCAACGCCATTTTCTTTAGTTTTTCTTGCCCCAGATGTCAGGTGCCCTCCCCCCAAAAGGTGGTCAGTAGATAGTACCAATAATAAAAGTTTAGCACAAACAAAACATCCCTCCAGCTATAAGCAAATACACCACAAAGGTTGTATCAGAATGTAAGGTATTGAAAGGTTTTAGTTAGGTCAGAGGGGATGGAGGGAGGGTAACCTGGACTGCAGCAGGGTATACACTCGAACATCTACATTTATGGTAGGTACAAAACTGTACTATGTTCATCGTGTTACCCTGCTGCAGTCATCACACTTGGGTAGAATCCCAAAGCTAAGGATGGGAGGTGGAGTCAAACACGGTTAGAGGAGGCTAGAAGGCCCTGCAAAACTGGAGTGGCGAAGCCAGCTCTAGTCTTAGAGTAAAATGGTAAGTGATAGTGCTTGGTGAAGGTGTGTACTGAACTCCAAGTTGCAGCTTCCAGAATATCCTTGGTTGGCACCCCCCTGAGGAAGGCTGCAGATGTAGCTGCTGCCCTGGTGGAATAGGGCCTTATGCTAGCAGGAACTGGTTTTCCATGATGGGTGTAGCAAAAACGTATGCAATGTCCTATCCATTTTGAAATGGTCTGTTTTGAGATGGGCTTTCCTTGTGATGCTGTAGCATAGGATACAAAAAGTTGGTCAGATTTTCTGAAAACCTTAGTTTTATCCAAGTAGTAACGTAGTTGCCTGTGAATGTCCAAGAAATGCAGAAGTCTTTCTCCTTTGTTCTGTGGATTTAGAAAGAAGGTGGGCAAATGGATGGTTTGATTTAGAGCCACACTGGATACCACCTTTGGCATAAAGGAGGGTTAGTTCGTAGAGAAACTCTGTCTTGATGAAAAATGAGGAAAGGCTCTACTGCCATTAGTGCCTGTAGCTCTGAGACTCTTCTGGCTGAAGTAATTGCTAGCAGCAGGGCAGTCTACCATGATATAAACTTTAAGTCAGCTGAGAAAGCTGGCTCAAAAGGTGGCAGCTTAAGTTTTTCCAGAACAAAATTGAGGTCCCAAGTTGGTGTTGGCACTCTCCTGGGAGGCCTAATGTTTTTGGCCCCTCTGAGATACTGCCTTAGAAGTGGATGTGAAAATAAGGGAGAATCTGTGATGTAGTGAGCTGAAATAGCTGAGGCGTGGATTTTAATAGATGAAAAAGAAAGTCCTTTGGGTAACATCTCAGTTAAATATTGTAGAATTTGAGGTATGTCCGGCTGAAGGGTATTTTGGCCTTTAGCTTGGTTCCAGGCTCAAAATCTTTTCCATTTGTCTGAATAGGCTTTTCTCGTGCTGGGCCTCCTGGCCTCCAGAATGACATCCATAACAGCTTGTGAAAGAGGAACTGGCTGGTTGCTTAGGTGATTTGCCATGCAGCTAAATTTAAGGTTTTGAGCTGGCTGTGTAGAATCTGACTGCCTTGCTGTGTGAGCAGATGAGGAATTTGTGGTAAAATCCATGGTGGGTCCTGGGCCATGTTCCTTAGTAGTGGGTACCAGTGCTGGCGTGGCCAGTCTGGGGCAATTAGTATCATTCGGGGTCTCTCCATGCTGACTTTCAAGCAGCACCTTTGTGAGAAGGGGCAATGGAGGAAAGGCATATACTGTCAGCATTTTCCAACTGAATGAGAGTGTGTCCACTTTTCAAGCTTGATGGTGAAATGTCCTTGTGCAAAATTTTGATAGCTGATAGTTTTTGGGGGTGGCAAACAGGTCTATGTCTGGGCGGCCCCATTTTTGAGTTATCATTGCAAATACTTGTAGATCCAGTTTCCATTCGTGGGGATCCATGATGTTTCTGCTTAGGTCGTCTGCCAATGTGTTCTTTTTTTCCTGGCAGGAATTGAGCTTGCAATTGAACTTGGTAGGCCAGTGCTGTGTTCCACAAGGTCATTGCTTGCCTGCGTAGAGGGTAGGAGTGTGTACCCCCCTGTTTGTTTATGTACCACATTACTGTGGTGTTGTCTGTCCTTATTATAAGCTGTCCTGGATGTAAGAGGTCCTTGAAGGCTGTCAGAGCATTCTGTACAGCTAGCATTTCTTTTTGATTGATGTGCAGATTCCTTTGATCTGCAGTCCATATGCCTTGAACGCACCATCCTGCCATGTGTGCCCCCCAGGCATAGTCCGATGCATCTGTTGTCATAGTTTGCCTGGCTGGGGGTAAGGTGAAAGGTTGACCCTTGTTGAGGTGACATGCCTGTGACCACCATAGAAACTCCTGTTGAAGGCAGGGAATGAGAGGTATCATTGTTTCCAAGCTGTGGCTGTGTTGAGTCCATACGCTTTTCAGGTACCATTGTAATTTCCTCATATGCAGACTTGCAAATGGTATTAGTAGTATGCAAGATGCCATGAAGCCCAAGGCCTGCAGAATTTTTCTTGCAGGGAGTTGGGTCTTTGTTGCCATTATTTTGAAGTATTGAGTTAGTTGTAGTGGTTTGTCTGGCGTCAGATAAGTCATCTGGCCCGTTGTATTCAAGCTGGCACCCAGGAAAGTCATATTTTGTGAGGGCACTAGTTTTGATTTCTTTTCGTTTACTGTGTACCCTATGCAACTTAGAAGGTGTTTTACAAAAGTCAGATGTTGTAAGAGAATGTCCTTGCTTTCTGCTTGGATGAGGCAGTCGTCCAGGTATGGGTACATTTGAATTCCTCTTTGTCTGCAGTATGCAATTACTGGTGCCAGGCATTTTGTGAAGACCCTGGGCGCAGTAGATAAGCCAAAGGGCAGTGCAGAGAATTGGTAATGGGTTGAATCTGCAATGAAACAGAGGTATCTTCTGCAATATTGTCTGATAGGGACATGCAGGTATGCCTCCTTGAGGTCCAACGTTACTAGCCAAGCTTTCTTGCCCAGCATGGGAAGAAGCTGCTGTAGTGTTAGCATCTTGAATTTGGGTACTTGCAAGAAGGTGTTTAGAATTGAAAGGTCCAGAATGGGTCTCCAAGCATTGTCCTTTCTGGGGACTAGAAAGAGCCTTGAGTAAAATCCTTGGCCTTGCTCCTGTGTAGGTACCAGTTGAATGGCTCTCATGTCCATGAGAGCTGTAATTTGTTTTTGTGCCTCTGCCCATTGATTTTGTGGCAGGTTTGGCATTCCTTTTATCCTTGGCAAGGTGTGCAAATGGAATCTGTATCCTTGTGAGATAATGTCTAGGACCCATTTGTCCTTTGTGACGATGTGCCAGTTGTCTGAAAAAATGCTAACTTTCCTCCCAAGGGAGCTGCCAAGAGAGTTTTGCTTGGCAGTTTGAGGTTTAAAGTCATTGTGTTTGTCTTCTAGTAGTTTAGGACCTGTCTTCTCCTCCCTTCTGTGTTGCAGTGCCCCATTGTCGAGGTTTGTAAGGGATTTGTGCTTGTCCTCTGCCCCTTGGGCGTCTGTATTTACCCCTCTGTGGTCTGTCAGAAGCTGGAAAGTACCAATTCTTTGTTGGCCAATTTCTGCTGAAGCATGGGGGTTGTACCTGTAAGAAATTTTTGACCGTCTGCATAGATTTTGCCTTATCCTCCATTTTCTTTAAAACCTCTTCTGCTTTAACCCCAAATAAGACATCCCTGCTGTAAGGGTGCATCTAGTAACTTTGCTTTAACATCAGGCAGAGATTGTTCTTTTAACCAAGCATGCCTACGTATAACAGACCCAGTAACAGCTGCTCTACAAGAAGCTTCCAAGGAATCAAATCCACATTGTAAAGTATGTTTGCCCACCTGTTCAGATGCATGCAACAGATCCTGCATTTCCTTGAATTCAGACTGTTGAGGGTGCGTGCTCATCTTTTGTTTTATTTGAGACATTAGGAATTGCTGGTATTTCAGCATGTGAAATTGACAATTTAGTGCTCTCATAGCTAGAGTAGCTGAGGTGTAAACCTTCTTCCCCCACCTATCTAGTGCCCTGGAGTCCCTTTCAGAGGGTACAGGATTTTTAGCCATAGAAGCCTTAGCCCCTTTGGGACTCTGGGAGATTGTCTCTGGGTCAGCAACAGGGCTTTTGTAAAGGAATTTGTGTGAGTCAGGCACTCTATAATATCTGACTGGTTTGGCTGGAGCAGGAGGCAGAGAATCTGGATTTAGACTAGATTGTAAGTAAACATCATCCACAATGTCTAAAACTGGAGGGATAACAAGTGGTTTGTGCTGGGGGAGTAAAAGAAACTCTCGTAGCCTTTTCTTTGAGTCGGAGTAGTCCTGACCTTCCCAGTGGAAATGTTCCCTCATGGTATGTAAGGTTTCCCCAAAGGAATAGTCTTCAGGGGGAGAAGCTGAGGGAATGGAATCTTCAGCATCAGAATCTTCATAAGGGGGAAAGGAGTAATCCTGTTCCTCAGATGAGCCTGCGGAAATAGACACTTGATCAGAGAAGGCATAATCCTCCTCTTGTCTAGGTCTTTTGTCTGGGGGGGGGGGGGGTTGGGAACCCCTGATTAAAGAAATCAAATCTTCAGCCATTTTAAGCATCTGTTTCTTAGGCATGGGGCCTTGAACTGGAGACTGAAGTGCAGTCTTTTTTGGTTTAAAAGGAGTCTTAAGCTTAGCATAAGATTTTATGGTGAGAGTAGTCGGTCTGAAGACACCTTCTGTAACCGAAGGTGTTTCCACAGCACCGGCTTCTCCTTCTGCAATGTTGTCGGTAGGGCCTAAAGAAAATGGCTGCGTCAGCCTAGAACTCTCTGCTTGAGAATCCGAAGTGGTCTGGGGTTCCAATTCTGCAGTCGCCAGGGGCTGCGTAGGCACCTCACTGAAAACCGGAGAACCAGCGACCAGCCCAGCCGAGGCCTCGGAGTCTGGCTTGGATCTAGGCTGCCTGTCTTTATCTTTGCGTTTTTTATGCACGCCGGTAGTCGGTTGCTCTGACGGCATAGTGCAATTAAATTTCCTACTGAAGTAGTGTCGTGCAAAATCAAAGCGTCACTTTATAGTTCGCTTATTGAACCTAGCACAAAACCGACAACCAGTGACGTCGTGGTCTGGGCCTAGGCAAGGTATACAATAAGAATGGAAGTCCTTATGAGGTATTTGCTTCCCACAAGAAATATAATTGTTAACTTTTTCTGACATCGGACTGAGGCAAGAAAAGGTTCCCCAACGGGGTACTTAGCTTTGAAGACTTCGGACTGAAATTCAATTCGAAAATCTCAGGTGTCGGCCGACCGGCACTTGCGAACTGCTTCTGCTTCGGGCACCGCGCGGCAAGAAAGACTGAAGAAAATGGCGTCGGATGCCTCTTATATACTCCTGGTGCACTGACGTCAGGGAAGAAGCGACAGCAACTGACGTCGGACCAAGACGTTGGAATTCAGGCAGACTGCGGGGCCGCCTGACGACAGGATAACCCAAGTGTGATGACTGCAGCAGGGTAACACGATGAACATCCTGAAATCCCTGCAGCCACAGGTGAGCTGTAACTACCACCATTACTTTGGTAAACACCTGGGGGGGGCAGTGGTGAGTCCAAAGGGGAGTACTCTGGACTGAAAATGATGGACTCCCAGCCAGAAGCGGAGAAACCTCTGGGAGGACCTGTTCATCTTGATGTGGAAGTACGAACCCCGGAGGTCCACCGAGCACATCCAGTCGTTTATCTGCAGGAAAGGCAACTGGACTGAGGGGAGACCATGCAAAATTTTGTCTTGGCAATGGACAAGTTTCAGGGTCAACAGATCCAGAATGGGTCATAAGTCACCTGTTTTCTTTGGCATCAAAAAGAACCTGGAATAAATGTATGATCTAGACTAGTCTGGGGAGACGGGCTGGATGACTCATTTTGCGAGCAGCCTGGCAATTTCTACAGTTGCCTCCTCCTGCTGACCGGATGGAATGCCCGGGAGGTGTCTGGGTGGAATGGGGGGATGAAGAAAGGGGATAGAGTAACCTCTGGATATGATCTGCAGAACCCAACAATCATTTGTAATGGACTCCTAAGCTTTTGGGTGCAAAGATAGGTGATCCCCCGACTGCCTCCAGAGACGAGCAGTCGGGCAATCCCTCAGGATTGCTAAAAGGGTCTGTCTGGGAAAGCATCTCGAGACCCTTGATTCTTCTGATGTCCTCTGCCATGAGAATGGCACCTGTTGTATCCCCCTCTGCCCCTGGGGGAAGGCGTATCCTGAGTATCTTGGGAAGAACCCCGAGACCTCCAAAACCACAGCTTCTTGACGCCATGCTGATGCCTTGAAAAGTATCTTTGTGGAGTGGAGAAGTGGATCCCAATGGCAGACAAGATCTTCCCATCCTCACTCTGGGTTAATGTGTCATGAATCATTTTTCCAAACAAAGTGGAACCATCGTAGGGAGCGTTCATGAAAGAAGCCTTGAAGGGCTCCAAGAAAGCATGGAGCAAGGCCCGCTAGTCCCCACAGCCCTCGAGGCACCCTCCATAGCATGTGAGGGAAGTCTCATGGACGTATTCGAAATAGAAGTGGGGGTGGGTATATGGGAGGAGGAGAAGACCTTCTCCTCTGCTGACATGGACCCTGGGGCAGACTCGGCAACCATTTTGACCAGGTACCTCTGCAGTCTGATTACATGTGGCAGATAATTCAGTGCATGTAAGGCAAAAGTGGCTGAAGCGTAGGCTCACTTCCTGAAATGATTCATTGCCTGTGACTCCCTGTCTGGAAGGTGGACCGAGGAGCTCTCTTGAACCAGCTCCTTCTTGGTGGCTGCTGCAACCACCATGACATCAACTGGGAACCCCTTGGACCAATGGGGCTTGTTAGATGGGACGCTTAGAACCTTGTCCAGGCGCTTGGGGATGGGCTCAACTGTGTCCAGCTCCTTCTATGCCTTAGTAGAGGTAATATCTACTAAAGGATCCGCTGGGGGGACACCCAGGAGGTAGAAAAGTTCTATGCCACACACCTCCAGGAATACCGACTCGTCAGGATTAGACTTGAGGGCAGACCACCCACCACGCTGGTGAAGGATCTCCATGATGTTCCCAAAGGAGACATCCTCCTGGGGTGATCGAGGAGAGCCCTCCCTTTCCTCCAAGTCGGTATCATCAGTGAGAGACTCTGGCAGGGAATCTAAGTGCCTCCTCTTGCATGTACACTTCTGAGGGTGCTCCTCAGGGGAGGCTCTGGGAAGGATTCGGAAGCTACGGGGAGAGTTCCAGCATCGGAACCTCCTGGGACGAACTGGCAGCAGGCTGTCCCTGAGGGGGCAGGAAGGAAGACTCCGGCCAAGAAAAAGAGGGAGCCAGTGCAATCCAAGGAAGTGTGTGTCAAGGGTCTCGACAGACACGAGAGGACCCTCTGCACCACCTAGAACATCGAAGGTAAGTGGACCTCCGAAGGCAGAAAAGCGTCAAGGGCCGGATCCTTGGTGCCAAGGGGGGAGCCGAAGCAAAGCCTCCTGTTGCTGGGGACGGGACGACCTCAAAAACCTCAAAGTCAACGCCATCCCCTTGGACCTGATACTGAGGCTACAACCCAGACAGACAGTCCACTCAGAAAACATCAGAGTCAAACCACTCAAGGCAACAGTTGGCATCAGGGTACCAGGGACCATCGATGCTGACCCCTCAACACCCGGGAACCTCGGACCCAAGGACTCAGAAACCGAAGAACGGATCAGCGAAGGAGAGAAAGAGAAAGGCGGACTGCATGCTCCTTGCCCCAGTGGGGGCCCACCCGAATCTGGGCCCGAAGGAATTTCAACATCATCCTGTCCACCTCGGCTTTGGGCAGTCTCCGAGCAGACCGAACTGAAAAGGCCACCAACCCCAGCCTAGAATGGCACCAAGGAGAGGTGGGGGCTGGGGACTGAGCCCGAGAGGTCTCTGGCTCCGGGGAGAAGTGTGGAGACTGGAGCCAAGGGGGAACTCCAGCTCTGATCCAGGCGGGGCTTAGATGGGGGCTTGACCAAGGAAGGCTGCTCAGGAGACCTCTTCCTAAGCTGATCTTGCTCTTTGGTACAGGCCTTCTCTCTGTCCCCAGGCTTCTTAGCAGGAGGTTGCATCCCAGAAGCCAGGGCAGGAGGTGGGAGAAGGCCCTTTAATTTAAGACTGTTCCTTCTGTTGATCAAAGCACTGGGGATGAAGCCTACACAGATCAAACAGGAGGAATCTAAATGGGAGACTCCCAAACATACAACGCACATAGTGTGGGCGTCAGAAGGAGGTAGCTCATGCCCACACTCGGCACACTTCCTAAAGCCCAGCTTAGCTGTATCAGCCACAGCAAAGGAAGACCAAGCACTCTCGTGTGCATGCACACACAGATGCTAGATAGAAAAGAAAGATTTTTTTTTTTTTGGATAGAGAGCGACGCAGAGACACGCAAAGAGAAGGTAGGGATTAGAAAGATAGAAAACTAGATAAAGGAGAAGAATAAAACCCAAAAGACAACACTTACAAACTATGGAGCTTGGAGCAGTGGAAACCTGTGCTGTTCGAATCGAACAGCAAACAAGATCTGGGTGAGGAGGGAGAGAGGGTCATTATAAGTAGGGGAGGAGCTTGGACTTTGGATCAGATGCTGGAGTATGCAGCCGAGTTGGATCCATGCCAGATCAGAGTCCTCAGTTTGAAAACCAAATTAAAACTTCAGATCAATATTTTTTTATCTCCTGTATGAAAATTTGATATAGCTGCCAGCTGTAGCTTAATCATCGAAAAACTAGCTCTTTCTCTGAAAAACATCAGCTAGAAAATCAAGAACAGCAGGGACAGAGTAAAGGGATCAATCTTGTTTCTTAATGCCCAAATGGAAAATCTTTTCCATTTGTTGTTGTACACCTTTTTGCTGGAGTCTTTTTGCAACTATAATAAAATGGTATGCACTTGGGAAATAAACCTGGGGTGTCTGGCTATTACAAGAACTGGAGAAGCCATGTGGTTAGTTTGATGGCTTGGATATTAGGAAGACTCATCCCTGAGGGATGTGACAGAAGATCTGGAGATGGGTCCATTATTGATGGAGTATAAAGATGATGAGACCACAGGAGAGAGCCACACCTGTCAAGGCCAGAACGGAGCACTGAGGATGAGTGAGCTCTTCAACTTTGTTGCTTTCTGTAGAAATGTGCGGTTCAAAGGAACTGGGAGATGAGCATAAAAAGGAGACCGGAAGGCCACATGTGGACTACAGCATCTCTCTGTGACCCCACTCCTAGATATTCATGCAGACATTTTATGGGAAGGGGGAGGTGGGTACAGACCACTTCACAGAGGATTTCATGAGTGACAAGGTTTCGCCAAGAAATGGGTCATCTAATGGGGAGGGTTCACTGCTATGATCTACCTTGCAGAAACTGTTCTCCAGGCCCTCAGACTCCATAAAAAACTAAGAGGACGGTGTCTCACATGAACCACAAGCTGAACAGGGCTAAGCTTGTGTATGGACAAAATATGAGAGGCTCAGTGTGCAACATCTGTGCATCAGGTGTTAACCAACAGGAAGACAGCTCTCAGGTGCACACCTGCTGAAAAAGTTGGCATCGGGACAGATTTGCTAAAGGTACAATCCCACAGCTGTGTGAACAGGTCTTTTCCAGACTTTGGATATCTGCATGAAGTCAAAGGCCTCAACAAGGAGCAGTGAAATGAGAATACCAGGTAGACCCCCCCCCCCCGAACAAAGAGGCTACAAACTTTGCTAGGTCTGCAGAAAGATAGGCTAAGAACAGTCCTCAGTCCTACAGTACAACTGTTACACTTAAGATAAAGAGATTTAAATCCTGAAGAGTTAGCTAAAGAAAGCATCATATTACATGGTGCCCTTTCTTCTAGAATGTCAAGCTGATTAAAGATCTTGTGGTACCAAATCTTCAGTGTTTCTTTGTTTTGTTTACCCATCATCCTGACAAATCTAGAGGCAACATGTGGTGTCATAGTGGAGAAATATAACTGCAAAAGTTAAGAAATATACTCTCAAGAGTTTATGTTTCAAGTATAGATATATAATTCTCAGTGGGGAAAATGCACTGATCTAAACAACCAGGAATTCTCTTGCTTCAAGGAAATTTCGCACAAAATGGAAAGGTTTAGATCCAAAAATTCAGTACATTCCTCACTGCAAAAGTCTGGGGGTATTTCTTACTCTTCTTGAAAATGAGAACAATAAACCAGTAGTAAAAAAAAAAAAAAAAGACAAACTTAGAAATTCTTGTGAGCCTAGAAAGAAGCTGCCATTTACTCACTACAATAGTATACTTCCTTACAGAGATTATAGGTGTTTATATTAATGACATGAATAATAGTTTTAAAATCTATGAGTTTGCCTTGCAACAGAATTCGTTAATAAAAGAAAAAACTGTGAAATAAGAAGTTATGAAAAAAGCTAAGTAATTACAGTAAACAGAACTTATCTTGTCAAAAGTGAATGAGTGCAGAGCAAGTGAAATTACATTTACACACTTAATAAGAATTAACCAAGGAAAATAATGCATGCAAGAGAAAATGTAGGTCAAATAAAAAGACAAAACGTGAGAAAATTGTGTACAAGTAACAGTGTGAAAAGAACAGCTATATAACAATATACCATGGGCAGTAGTGCAGATGATAAAAGTTCAGGCGATGGGAATTCAAGCTTCTTACAGTACTGTGAGAACTTGCACTAAAAAAGGATATTCTGCAAACGTGTAAAAGGAATATCATTCAAAAAATGTTGCATGCTATCAAATAGAAATATGAAAAGGAACAGTGCATCACAAACAGTTCTGGCAAGCACTACTGAAGTGAAAATAGTTGATATAGTGGAGTCAAGAAATGCCTCAAAGGTACTGAGACAAAAGTGAAAGTCAAATTTCTGGCAAAAAAAGTTGAGAATTAATAAATCTAATTTTAAACTTAAACTAGATACAGGTGCAAACTTAGCTAAAGTTACTTTTAAAGCACAGTGTTTCAATGGCACCAAAAGATCAGGCTATATATTGTTAACCTAGTCTGGCTATGGGGTGAAGTCAATGGTTCAAATGTTACCAATACAAACAAAAACAAGCTGAAAAGCCTCTTTCAAACTGTAGTATTTAAATAAGCAGATTCTCCTAGCACTGTGTGTCATTTAACAAGTGATAAGTTAGAAATGGTAACAAAAATTTAAAGAGTAAAAGCAAAAAACTGCATGTGCACACAACTGTCACAAAGTCACAGGCACATCTAAAATAATGTGCAGTCATAGTAAGCATCACAGCAATTACAACCTGCATGATTATAACTTATTTGCAGGCTAATGACGTTTGCAAGAATATTGTATAAGAAATAAATATGACACTATGCCAGATACACACGATCTAAATAAATTACCAGTAGCTCTCAGGTGTACAGCAAAGCAGGAAATAAAGCAAATGTAAAACAGAGGTGTAATAGGAGATTAGAGACATCAGACTGGGCGAACAGTATTGTTTGTGTTGCAAAGAAATACAAGATTCCCATTTGCTTTGATCCATAAGATCTGAAGAAAGTGATTAAAATAATTACCCAATGCCTACAGCTGAGGAATGGTAGTAGTAGTAGTATGAACTATGGCAAATACCAAGTACTTTTAATACAAAATCCAAACAAAGATGGCAGGCATATATCACTAGACAAATACACTGTACAAATTTAATATGCCAGTAGACAGATATTCTTTACACTATTGTTTGGTAATTCATCAACACCGGAGGTGTCCTAAAAAGTCATGGCATCAATAATTGGAGATGTGAAACGTGCTGTAAACTTAACTGATAAATCTCTAGCTGCAACCAGATACAGGAACAAGTTAAACAAACAAAAATGTAAAATATGAATGGCAATTGTGACATACATGGGTTGTAATACCAGAGAGACCAAAGCCTGATACTGGAAAAAAATCAGACCATCTGTGCAAATGCCACAGCTAGGTGATGAATAGGCAATACATAAATATGAGGAATGATGTAGAATCTTGCAAAGTTTATACCCAGTATATCTGAGAAACCTTGCCTCTATGAAAGCTACTGCAGATGATATAGCATGAGAATTGAACTATGAAAAGGAAAAGAGTTGTATAATACTCAAGAATCTAGACTGATCTTCCAATGGTAAAATATTCTGAGGTGAATGAACTGGTTGTTCTAGAAGTAGGACCTACGAGTCAAGAGTTGCTTAAAGGTCATTAAGTATTTACACATTACTACTTATTATTTGTTCACCAGGTAAGCAGACTGGTAAAGCATGGTACAAGCTGAAAGAGCAGAAAATACCTCACAGCCTTTTAATCAACAATATTATATACAAAATGAGTACATAGCAACATTCAGAACATAGTAAGACTGAATGCAGACAGAGTAACATTAAAAGATCCAGGCAGAGCGCCTTGAAAAAAAAAAAGATCTACACGAAATGCAAATTAAGACCTGCATAACATGCAGTGCAATCATACATATAATACATAAACTTCTATATACATGTGAAATATGTGCATATACGATGCCACATTAAGAGGCTGAAAACGTTTATTAAACGTATTTTTATATGGGATAAGTTACCTAACTATTGTCATGGTAGCAGTTACAGACAGATTCAGAAAAGAGATGCTCTTCAAGTGCATCCTTGAAGCTTTTAATGGTTTCTAGACTTTTGATGTCTGTAGGCAGGTATTTCCAGCTAGTGGTTCCAGTCTAGAGAAGGCTGTTTCACCTACAGCAGTTTTAAATCTGGGCATGCTAGAGTGAAACCGTTGCCCTGTGTAAAGGGTTGTCTTGTAAATGAAAAGTGGTCCTCTGAGGCACTGAAAGCCGTATGGCATTTTTTAGCAAGTTGCAATGGTGTATCTGGGGGTCTGCTAATAGAATGAATCTGTAGCATTTATTCTCAGCAGTCTGCATTCTTTGAGTAGTATGGGTTGAACGCATAATGAGATAAAGACAGCTGTGTTCAACCGCAGGTATTACAATATTTTTATCAATGGGTCTGCAAGCAGCAGGTGAAAGGAGGTGACTGAACTTGTAACATAGTTTTAATTCAACAAGGATTTATTAGTTACAGAATCTGTGTGTGTGGTAAAGGAAAAGGTAGAGTTGAGTATTAGGGCTAGGTATTTAAGAGTTGGTAATTCTAGGGAAAAATCATTAAAAAAGAGAGAAGAGATGAGGACCTAGCACAGATCCTTGCAGTACACATATACTGTGTTTACCAGCAGTAGAGAATGAGACATTGCTATGGGTTTGGAAGTCTCCATCTTTTAGACAGCTGCGAAATCAGCAGATAGTGTTATCTCCAAAGTTGTGTATTTTGAGTTTGTTGAGAAGAAAGGTATGGCTGACCATTTTAAAAACTCTTGTCATGTAAACAAAGAGACCAACAAAGTCCCTCATTAAGACTGCAATAAATGGCATCAGTGGTCATTAACAGGACAGTAAAGGTACTGAAGGAAATGGGAAAAATCACTCTGCACCACATAACAGGCCATAGCTAATTGTTTGCATAAAAGATTTTCAAATGTTTTGGTAACAGGACACAGGGTAGAAACTGGTCTATAATCCTTTGACCCATTAGGTGAAGTTACTTTAGGTAGAGGGATTATAACTTTATACTTGAATACTGGTGGGATAGTGCCTGAGGGGTGAGGAAGGTGGGATGAATATTGCTGGATTTAGATCCTGAATTGCAGAGTTTGAAAAGTAGGGATCTGGTCTGCTTTACTGAAATTTCAAAGAAGTGAAAGGTTGCTGTGTGAGAGGCTTTTGGTTCTTAGGTAATTACTAAGCTATCTGCTTCGCAGGAGGACATTTATTTCAAGTCTAGTCAGTTTTCCTTCCAAAGGTAAGAATCAAACTTTGTACCTTGTGTCTGTGAGGTAAACACCTTAACCATTACACCAACTCAAACTCTTGGCTATCCTCTGGTGGTGGAGTAAAATTGCTGAAAAGGGTTTACTTATGTCGGATATGATGGACTGCAAAAAGTGAGCATAATCATTAGGAACGGTGGAATGAGTCAATGTTTGGGGTTGATTTCTGGTTGCTGAAGAGTCATTTAATGTTCCTTCTAAGCGTTTTATTTCCTTCCAAAACTGATTTATTCTAGACCAGTTTGCTTCCTGTTTCTGAGGTACACCGATTTTGCTGTATTTGTTGCAATTTTTGTTTCTTTTCTTAAACTCAGAAAAATTTGGCATACCTCTCTATTGTTGGGGCTCCTTTTCCAGTTCTTGCAGGCTGAATCTCGGGATTTAATTTTCTTTTTAATATCCATTGACAGCCATGGGCAACACTGTGATCCAAGCCTTTTTTTGTACAGAATACCAAAATAAGATAGGTTCAGATATGGAAAAACTGTCAGCAAAGTCTACAGATATGAATGATTACATGGTAAAGAAATTCAGGTTGGTGGCTGTTGTGGCACTAGTACAATATACGTTACCAAAACATCAAGCAGACATTACACAAGACAGTGAGCTACCCATTTGGAGAACGTTAGTTTACTAGTCATCCCTTAGCAAAGCTTACAAAAAGATGGTCAAACTTCTTGAAGTCTTGTTTTACTAAGATAAAATGTCAGCTGCTTCTATATGTCTTAAGATATACATATGCAATGCCCTTTCTCCCTTGCTTTGTGGTTAGGAAAAAAGACATCAAAGAATATGTCCTGATTTAAAGAAATCTCCGTCACTACCTTAAGCATAAAGAAAAGGTTAGTATGCAGGAAAACCCTATTCTTATGAAAGATCTGAAAAGGTCCTTTGGGCATCAGTATGTACAGTGCTGAAACTCTCTTAAAAGAAGTCATGCCCATTTAAACATCATCTTCCAAGATAAGAATCTGAAAGTGGCTAAAGCAGCTGGTTCAAAAGGAACGATGGTTAACTTCTCTGACAAATAACTGGGGTCCCATGGTGGAATGATTTCCCTTCTTGGTTGTCTAAAATGTAGTACTTCATTAGAAATTTGTTTTACTGGTGGCTGAGAATACAAAGGACACTCCAGACCAAGGTAAACTGAAACAGGCCAGCTTTGTAAGGATCTGGGGAGTACTCCAGAATCAGTGACACTAGGGTGATTCTAGGGTCTTGATCACAGGAATGGTAAAGTGAGAATCTTTTCCATTTTGCTAAGTATGACTTTCCTTTTATTAGGATTCCTAGCCTCCTTCAGGATATTTAGCATGCCCTCTGAAAACATGTGCGTGGCTAATATGAGGGCTAAATCACCAAGACTGTCAACCTTATAGTAGTCAAGTTCAGGTGTAGAAGAGATCCTCTTTCTTCCTAGTCAGGAGGTCTACATTTTGAGAGAATATCTTTGGCTCCTCCCTTGCTGGACTCATCAGGAGGGAGAGCTCATGCTGTCTGGGCCAAAAGAGTGATAAGAGTATGACTTCTGGCCCATCTTCTCTGATGTTCTGCAAAATCACAAGAAATAAGAAAGGAAAACACCATGGTCCATGCTAGCTGAAAGGACAACAAAGAAAGCTGGATAGGAAATGAGTGGTCTAAGGAAAGTGCAGGTGTGTAGTAAGCTTACCATAACAGGAAATGATCGAATGATCACTGCTACAGTAGCCTTAGCTATATGGGTTATATCCAGCCAAACTGATACATTTGCATTACTTTCTTAAAAGGGCAATAATTTCTGAGTGGAGGAGGTTTCCCAATGGGGACTTATCTGCCACAAATGAAGATCTTAGCCAACTGCTGCTCTTGTTCGATTCACCCTTCTTACAAATTCTTAGCTACCTGTCTACTAACATGCCCCCTGTATGATACTTGGGACACAAATGGTATAGGATGGGTGGCTACATTTGTAAGGACCCTAGTGGTCGTTAGCCTAATAACAACCTGTGACTACAGAAATAAGAGCCTTCCAATTCATGGAAGGTATCCATTTTCCAAGTTGCTGGGACCACTGCTCTACAACAGAACTTTCTAAACTGCCTATTTTTTGAGGAAGCAAAACAGTTTAGGTTTGGGACACCCCACTAGTTATTCAAATCCAGGAGAATGTTCCTCTAACATCCACTTGTGTGGGTCTACTTCAGATCTGCTCAGCCTGTGTGCTATGACATTTTCCTGACAGGGGATGTATGCCATCCTGAGAGTCAGCTCCAGCTCCTAGGCTATCTCCCACTCCTGCATAGCCTGCATGTATTGAAGGAGCGAGTTCCCTCTGCTTGTTGATGCACCACATAACTATGATGTTGCCTCTAAGGATTTGGAAAGTTGTGTGTGTCCAAATCTGCTTGAAAGCTTTTATGGTCAACACCACTGCAATCAAAATTCACATTTGTTTTTCCTTTTCACTGCTATTTTCATATGCCTTGGAGCTTCAGAAATTCCACACGGTCTCCCAAGACTAAAATTTGAGGGGTTGGTAGTCAGTGTCTGTGCAGGTTGTGTGAACCCAAACGGTATCCTCAAGATGAGCTGTGCCAGCATTTTCCACTGTAAGGAGCGCCTCCTTTATGCAGGAAGGAATAGTAAAATGCATTTGTGTAAGGAACTGACAAGAATTTTAGATTTTTTTTCCAAGGAATTTTATTAAATAATTATTAAAATGAACAAATATTTCCATGAAATTATAACATTTTTTCTTAAGTTAAAAAACAAATTAAAAAAACAAACTTTCTAATATATAAACCAATGTAACTAAACTATGTACAAAGACGTTCATCATGCAAAAAAATTTTTCTTAATGTAGCTGTAGGATTAATAAAAAATCATCTGTTTACATAAATTAATAAACTATTTTTCTAGAAGTTCATAGATGATATTCCATGAATTATATAATGTAGTATTCCTAGATGATCTAGATTTAATAGTTAACATTTCCAAATTACACGTTTCAAGGAGTATATTTTTAAATTCCAAAAATGTAGGTGCTGTACTAGATTTTCAATTCTTAGTGATTGTTTTTCTAGCTACAGACAGTATAGACCAAACCAAAGGGTACTTATTCTCTTTTACACAATCAGGAACAGGAGTATTAAATAAAACAAGTGATTTAGATATAAAGAAATTATCAGTAAAAATTGTTTGCAACAAATTATTGATATCATCCCAAAATTTTCTTAAATATATGCAATTATAAAACATATGAGACCAGTCAGCATTCAATTCAATATTACATCTCCAACATGTTATATTATTTTTAGAAAATATACTTATATTATGAGGAGTGATAAATGATCTATTTAAAAATCTCCATGTGAATAATTTCCATTTTAAAGTAGTAGTAGTCATACTTGCCGATTGTAAAATATTACATTTGTCTTTCTCAGAAGGGGGATTATTATTAAAGAAAAATATTTCCAATAATTATCTGAATGTGTATCTAAATCACATTTAATTGCCCTATAAATGTTTGATAACTTATTAGCAGGAGATTTATGCAAAACTGATAAAATCATATATTGTATTAGCTTGGGAATTTTTTTCCTAATTATAGGAGACATAGAATCCAATTTATTTAATACATATTGTCTAGCTTCTTGAAGCTCTAACCATAAACAAGAATCAAGTTTATACTCTTCCAAGAGTAAACTATTGGATTTTATCTCATTATTTATCATCATTTGGTGCCAAAATGTTAAATGCTTTTGCTGAAATATAGACATTTTTGTATAATCTGAAGAGAAAATAGATCTGTGTGTGTAGGCTATAGGGAAGAGTAAAAAAGCCAATCATTGTATATATTATATTTAAATATAAAATTTTTAAATGATTTTAAAAGAAAAACTATATACTTAAGAGTTAAAACTCAGAGAAGGAAATTCAGAAATATAATCTTTTAACCTCCAAATAAATGGATTATTAATTATATTTAGCTTATAGGAACTGTTTATATCTTTGGTATTTTGTGACAATACCTCTATAAACTCTTTCCACTTAGCAGTATATTCCACGTCAATGAGATGAGAGATTGTATTGAATACTGATGAAATTGAATACATTTCTAAATTTGGTAAGGCTATACCCCCATTATTCCAATTATACATATGGTATGTTAATGCAATCCTTGGCTTATTTGAGATCCACAAAAATTTCTGAATCATTGAATTACATTTTTTAATTATTTGGTAAGGAGGAGGTATAGATAAAGATTGAATTATATATAAGATTTTGGGGAGAAGGATCATCTTTATTATTAAAAGTTTATCATCCATAGAAAAGGGTAATTTGTTCCATTTATTTATTAAATATTCTATCTGTAATAGACTTTTATTGTAATATGAATGGTATCTTTAATATTGTTAGTAATAGTTATACCTAAATATGCTATTTGTTGAGACTGAGCTATATATTCATTATATTCATCAGGTATACTGTATTGTTTTAAACCTGTTAAAAGAATTTGTGTTTTATTATTATTAAAAGTAAGGCCAGAATTTTTTTGAAAATATTCCATGTTTTTAAAAGGTTTTTGTATAGATTTCCCTTCTATTCCCAAGAGTAATCAATATGTCATCTGCAAACATTTGTATTGTAGATGATATAGGGGGGTTTAACTTGTATCCTTCAATATCTGTATCATGTCTTATTAAATTTGCCCATGGTTCCATAATTAATGAAAATAAAAGAGGGGATTAAAGGACACCCTTGCTTAGTACCTTTTACTACTGGCATATTTTGAGATATACTAGTGCCAATTTTAACATAAGCTTGGCTACCTTCATATAACAGAGTGATAAGATTGATAAAATTATTGGAGAAATTTAATTCCTTTAATAGAGTGAACAAATATTCCCATGTAACTGAGTCGAAAGCACAATTTATATCTAAACTAACTAGGGTTAAATTTGTTTTTAAGATTTTTCACCGAATCAATTAAAGTTAATATTCTTTTAATGTTATCATATGAAGTTATCTTCATTATAAACCCCGTTTGATCACTATCAACTAATTTGGGTAAAAGTGTTTTAAGACTTTCTGCATAAATGGACATAAATAATTTGTAATCAGTGTTTAATAGGGAGATGGGTCTATAGGAGGTACACTTAGAGGGATCTTTGTTAGATTTTAAAATAGGAGAAATAAAAGTGTATTTCCAAGAAGGTAGAATTATGTTTTTGTCCTGAACAAGATTAAATACTTTATAAAGCAATTTTAGAGCATTTATAGGTAGTAATTTGTAAATTTCAGGAATGATGCCGTCATTACCTGGTGCTTTATTTTGCTTTAATTTGGTAATGTGAGTTTGAAGTTCTTTGAAATATATTTATCAATAGAAATCCCTTGTTCCTCTGAAAGTCTTGTTTTAGTGTATTTATTAATAAATGTTTTTATTTCCTCTTTAGAGTTAATTTCAGTAGTTGTTTGGTTGATGTTTATAAAAAACTCTCTAAATTCAGTTAATATATTATGAATTTCCGATACCATTTTTCCTTTTTTAGGGGAGAATATTTCATTAATATGATTAAATCTATTTAATCTTCGTTTTATTAGCAAGAACATTTAAGGATTTAGGGTTAGAAGAGAAATTTATAAACTTGAATTTTTCTATATTGCTCATAGTTTTCTGTTTTAATATTTCTAGATATTTATTTAACATATTTCTTTTCTTTTATCTGATATATCTTTATCACTCATACTACTAAGTTTTTTTACATTGTATATCTTGCAGCTCTTTATCCCAAGCTTTCTTTTTTTTGATGTACCAATTTAATATCCTACCATATAGATAAGCTTTTAGGACATCCCATATGTAAATTTCTGATATATCATTAGTATTGTTAAGTTCTAAAAAATTTTGTACTTCTGTAGAAATGAAATCATTAAAATCTTTTAATTTTGTGATATAATATGATCAAGGAAAGATGAAAAGTAAAATATATAGGAAGGATACATTTAGTAATGACTACTTAGAATATAGTAGTTCCCACCCCACTAATCAGAAAAGAAGTATAATCAAGGGACAATGTATAAGGGCAGCAAGGATGACATCCGACTATGATGATTTTGTCAGTGAACTAAGCATTATAGGTGACATGTTTATTCAAAGAGGATATCCTAAGGGGCTAGTGAAGGATGTGACTAGTTATGTGCTAAAAGAATGGGGTAAAAAGTATGTACCCCTGTTAGGAAAAGGACCCCTAGCACACACACATAGTTCGGAAGCCGATAACAGGGGGACAGATGTCAGTTATACGAGAGCATGTATTCTGCAGCACACCCTTGGACTGCAAATATTAAAAGAATTATCAAGGAGAACTGGAATATATTAAAGACGGACATGAAAATAATAGAAATTGTGGGAGACATTCCTCGGTTTGTATCCAGAAATGGGGATAATTTAAAAAGAGAACTAGAAAGAAAAACATAAACATCAAATAATGATAAAGTCAATATTGGAACAACTAAATGCGGCACCTGCAACCAGTGCAGGTTCATATGCACTAACAACAGCATTAAACTAGAAAATGTCACCAAGACGGAGATATATTTTAAGAAAGGGAATTGTAGGACCACCCATGTGGTCTACTTAGCCATGTGCTCAAACTGTCACTGCTATTATGTAGGAAAGACAGATAGGACCTTAAGACAAAGGATATATGATCATTATTATTGCATTAAGAAGAAAGATGTAAAAAATGCCCTGTGGAGGCATATGCATGAAAGTACTAAATGCAAATTGTTTTATTTTGCCATACTAGATATAGCCTCAGTAAACCCCAGGGGAGGGGATGTAAGGAAAAAACTGGGTGAGTTAGAGACTAGATGGCAACTAAAACTGAATGCATCTACCCCACCAGGACTTAATGACCATATTTCTGTGAAGCCAATTTTAGCTAGCAATATGTAGAATGTTGAATGGCTTCACCAATGCATAGGACCTGCAAGGGCTTTGTTTTGAAGTACCTGGTTAGGGATGATATTCTCAACATTTTTAATAAGGTTTATGAACTTATTTATAAAAATCCCACTTAGAGCAATGGGTATATATGTATCAGGATTAATCTTTTTCATAATATAATATAACATATATTTTATTTCATTCATTTTTTGTACACATACAGAGAGATGCATCTTCATTCTTTAGATATACAGCACAATATACAAAGACAACATTGGCAAATGTTTTTAACGTTTTTTAATGTATATGGTTTGCATATTATGTGTTTTTAACAGGAAAGCTTTTTAAAATAAGTATTAAAGTATAGGACATTTATGTAGCACTAGCACTTTAAAAATTAGGCATGTAATTAATCAATTATTTAATCAATCAAGTATGACTCTTATATAAAGTGTTGGCCAAAGGGCAGTTCTTTGTTCTGATGAAATCTAGATATGTTTAGATGGAAGCGCTCAACAAAACTTAATAAAGACGAAGTACTTTTTTGTATTCAACAGTGACTTTTTGAGTCTAGAATCCACCTACAGAGAAATAGCATCTGTTTGTTTCCTTCATAGTTGTGGACTGTTTCTCCTTTTTGGTTTTTATTATTTCCCTCTATGTTAAGCCAAAGTTCTCACATTATTCCTACGGGACCTTTTCTCAAGGTCATCAACCTTTGTTTGAAGAAGAGAATTTTGCTTTAACAGGGACTCAACATTATGTTCACTCTCCTGAAGTCTGTTATCCATATCACTTAATGCAGTTTCCATTCCTGAAATCTGCTTCCTCTGTTGCAATAAATCTTCATGTAGAATGTCCATTTGGTGAGAACACTTTTCTTTAAAATTGTCAATTTTTATATCCATTTTGTCTATCTTGACACTTAGTTCCTGAATAGTAGTTAGTAATGACTGTAGTTCTTTTTTTTATAGTTGTCTCTTGATGAGAAGATTTAGTGAAGCTCATCCTGTTCTTTTACCGTAGTACTTCCAAGTGTAACTTTGACAGGAAAACTTAAAATCTACTTGAATTTTTTTATATACTACCCTAATATATATTTTAAAGAATTAATTAAAATAAAAAAACTATTAGGGAAGTTTATATCAATATTTCCTGTCAATAAAGTTCTGTAAAGGCAGAGCTGATAAGAAAAGCTGCTACTCTGTGCTCATCTTGGCCACGCCCCCCGAATTTTAGATTTTTGAGTAGATTTATTGTTACAGTAGTGAATTATGTGATTTCCTACTCACAGGAGGCCTGAGGCCAGCCCGAATACCAGAACTCTTTCCCTCCCCACTTGAAAAGATATGATAGGTAGCTAAGGACCACCGACAGCTACGATTGGTTTGGCTACTGTCCTTTGTTTAGGCACCAGTAGGAGAAATATTTCCATTTAGATATATATGATTTCCTAGTGCTCGGTTTTCTGGCCTCCCACAATATGTGCAACATGTCCGAAGAAAACATGCGCCTGGCTAGGCTGAGCACTAGATCATCCAATCTGTCAATTTCAAGGTCTTCATGTTGGGATGCATGACAGACTTGTCCCAGGCCAATCTACATGCTGGGTTTCCCCTTGGCATGGCTCATTAGAAGGGAGAGCCAGTGTTGCCTGGGCTAGAAAAGTGCTATTAAAATCTTTCTTGGCCTGTCCTCCCTGACCTTTTGCAGTACCTCATGGTGGAAGGACAGGAAAAGTATACAGAAATAGATCTTACCCAAAGAACAGGGAAGGCTTCTACTGCTCAGGCTCCTTTATACAGACTACCGTGTAAAACTTCACAAGTTATCTGTTTTATGGAGAAGCCAAAATATTTACTTCTGTCACACCTCCCTTCTGAACCAAATCTAGAAAAACACTTCCTTTCAACATCCATTCATTGGGGTCCAAAAAAGACCTGCTTAATTTGTTTGCTAAGATGATCTCCTTATGTCTACAAAAGAATTAGGCCATCAGGTTTAGCCCTAAATCTTGTGCTATTTCCCACACCCGCATAGCTGGTCAGCAGAGTAGGTACAAGTGTGTGTGGTTATGTTGTACACTTGCTTATCCTAAACACTCTGGACCCCCTGGTTCATTGGAGACAACGCAAATGACATCTGATGCATCTGATGGCAGAACCTGGAAGCCACACTTTTTTTAAACTGTACACTGCAGCCTGATGTTACTACTAATAACACTCACCTGACCTGTGTCATTTCTTCCCAAAGTTTTGCAATGACAGACAAGATAGTCTTCCTCATATTTTAACTGTAAGGCAAGAGGGAGAAAAGGGTTGGGTGGCATTTTCTTGAGGAAGTGAAGGAGGTGCTGTGAAGAATCATGGCTGCTTCAAGTTGAGGGCCCAGGTCTAACACTCCCGAGTCTACTTCTGGAGTTGGTTTGCCACTTTTTAGAAAACTTCACTTTTTTTTTCTTTTCTGTAGTTTTCCTTTATTTTATTTGTGAGGAAGGAAAAGGACCAGGTTTACTTGGGTAATTTTGGACATTATCTTGGTTGGGGGAGGACTAAAAAAGGTCTAATAAATGGCATAGTTTTCCCCTTCTCTGGCTTTTTGAGCAACTTTTCAATAGGGGGTCCTAAAGAGGGAGCTCCTTATTCAATGGTGCATGAAGTTCTGCCTTAACATGCACAGGAATGTACTTACTCCTTGGCCAGGCATGTTTCCTGACTAACCCCAAAGAAACTGCTGTGAATCACAGCCATAATTCATAGAGTGCCTAGCAACCTAGAAACTAAGGTTTCAAAAGTCTATTATATCCTGTTTAAAGCTCTTGTCCTGTATCCAGTCTGCCTTGAGTCAAAACTGCTCATGGCTAGACTTCTGGTATTTGAACAGGCAGTTAAGAGCTCCAATGGCCAAGGTAACTGAGGTACATATCTTCTTATCAAACTAGTCAAGGATCCTACTTATCCTTGTCATTTGGTATGAGGTTCCTGCATGCAGCCATACCAGATCACTTTACTGGAACCCAGAGACACCATTACTGGATCTGTCAATAGGCTCTAACACAAGTATTTATGGGACTTATGGATGCTGCAGCAGCAGTCTAGCTTCTTAGGTGCAAGAGGTTGGGAGGTCAGGCTGCACAGATGTATCATGAAACACACCATCTGGGATTTCAAGAACTGGAAGAATGGTCAGGCACTTTAGTTCAGGCAGGCAGCCAAGAAGCTACTTATACAGTGGATATAAAAAGTGTTCACACCCCTGTTAAAATGTCAGGTTTTTGTGATATAAGAAAATGAGACCACAATAAATCATTTCAAAACTTTTCCCACCCTTAATGTAACCTATAACCTGTACAATTCAATTGAAAAACAAATCTGTTAGGGGAAAAATATAAAAAATAAAAAACATACAATAAGCTGGTTGCATAACTGTGCACACCCTTAAACTAATACTTTGTTGAAGCACCTTATGATTTAATTACAGCATTCAGTCTTCTTGGGTACACACCTGCCAACAGTTAGAGACTCTGACTAACCTAAGTTCAGCTGTCCTAGTAGGATTTTCCTGACATTTACTCAGTTGCCTGCTACAGCAAAAGCTATGGTCTCTCTCTGTTGAAAGGTATCAGTCAGGAGAAGAATACAAAAAAATTTCCACAGCATTGGACATACTATGGAACACAGTGAAGACAGTCATCAAAAAGTGGAGAAAATATGGGACAACAGTGACGCTGCAAAGAACTAGACGTCCCTCCAAAACTGATGAAAAGACCAGACAAAAACTGGTCAGGGAGGCTGCCAAGAGACCTACAGCAACAATAAAAGGAGCTGCAGGAATTTCTGGCAAGTACTGGTTGTGTACTGCATGTGACAACAATCTCCCGTATTCTCCATATGTCTGGACTAGGGGGTAGGGTTGCAAGACGGAAGCCTTTTCTTACACAGAAAAACATCCAGGCCCAGCTAAAATTTGCAAAACAGTACATCATCTCCCAAAAGCATGTGGGAAAATGTGTTATGGTCTGATGAGACCAAGGTTGAACTTTTTGGCCACAATTCCAAAAGGTATGTTTGGTGCAAAAACAACAATTAGCATCACCAAAAGAACACCATCCCCACGGTGAAGCATGGTGGTGGCAGTATCATGCTTTGGGGTTGCTTTTCTTCAGCTGGAACTGGGCTTTAGTCAAGGTAGAAGGAATTATGAACAGTTCCAAATAGCAGTCGCTTTTGTCCCAAAATCCTCAGGCATCTGCTAGAAAGATGAAGATGAAGAGGAACTTCACCTTTCAACACAACAATGACCCCAAGCATACATCCAAATCAACAAAAGAATGGCTTCACCAGAAGTAAATTAAAGTTTTGGAATGGCCTAGACCTAAATCCAATAGAAAATCTGTGGGGTGACCTGAAGAGGGCTGTGTACAAGAGATATCCTCACAATCTGACAGATTTGGAGCGCTTTTGCAAGGAAGAGTGGGCAAATATTGCCAAGTGAAGATGTGCCATGCTGATAGACACCTACTCAAGAAGACTGAATGCTGTAATTAAATCAAAAGGTGCTTCAACAAAGTACTAGTTTAAGGGTGTGCACAGTTATGCAACCAGCTTATTGTACATTTTTTATTTTTCCCCCTAACAGATTTGTTTTTCAATTGAATTGTACAGGTTATAGTCACATTAAAGGTGGGAAAAGTTTTGAAATTATTTATTATCGTCTCATTTTTTTATATCACAAAAACCTGGTATTTTAACAGGGGTGTGTACACTTTTTATATCCACTGTAGGTTCATAGGCAAGTATTAGGCTAGCTGCCCTTGCAGGACATCTTAAGCCTAACCAGTTTCTCTTTTTGTGCTCAAAATAACTGTGGTTGATAATTATATATTAACTAGGGTAACACCATAGTTAATTTGCAGGACCCATGCATGGCATAAAGCATTCAGAAGCTGCCAATGTCCACTGGCAGTATAGGGGGCAGTCCTGGGGTAAATCTTCTGTTTTCCATTCATAGATCTAAACTGCACTTGAAAATGGGCACGAATGAACTTTGTTTTTTGTAGATGGGGAGTCTGTTCCACAGCAGAGGTATCCTCTACGAAATATACCTGCCCCATCCAAACCATTCCATTTCTGTGGCAGAAAGATCCATAGACAAGAGTATTTCTGATGCCATTTGACTTGTTAATGTGCAGTAAATCCATCAATAATGGGTGGGGGGTGGGGTGCCTTTACATGGTCACCTCTTAGCCGTCTGTAGGATACAGAGTTCAGTGACAGGGCTTTCAGTAGGTCCATGCAGGGCATATTGTTTAGCCCTTGTATCCTTTTAGTAAGGTATCACTGTGGGTGTTCTAGTTGTTGCAGGTGTCTGGACAGATGCATGCTAAAGGGGCATTAATTTCAATGACTGGCCTAATGAGGGCTGAGTAAAGGGAGACAGTGACATCCCTAGATCTAGACACGACCCTTTTGTTTATAAGCTGTATAACATAAGAGGACTTTCTTACAACAAGAGACATTGGTCAAAAGTTAGGACACTGTCCACATAGGCTCCCAAATCCCGAACAGCTGGGTCAACTCTTGAGAGTACTGTCAATGTGGTAGGTCTCTGGGTTAGATACCTTCCCAAAGGATACAATAATGCATTTTTTAGTATTTAGTTTCAGACCATGATTTTGACGCTAGTTATTCGAGACAAACCTTCCTACATGATAGATAAGTCATTTGTGAATTCAATGACTGCTTCTAGCTTACAGTCATCTTAAACTTAGCCAGAGCCCTTTAGGATTGGCTTTTACTTCAGAAAAGTAGATGCCAAACAACAGGGGTCCCAGCACAGAAACCAAGGTGACTCCACTGGTAACCCATCTTTTTGTGGACATATCTTCCCCTCTTTTGATTATCTGTGTCCTATCTGTGAGCCACTTGGCAATTCAGTGGGGGACACAGGGGTCTATTTCCAGTTTATATAGCTTTTATTATTAGGGTCTATATCATTTTGTTACATGGGTATTCAGCAAATACCCATTTGCCGAACACCTAATTATCGAAGTCGCGTTTCAGCGAATGGAGGCTTTTAACTAGGGCAAACCAGTTGTTAGCCACTATCAGGAATTTGCCCTTTTCCCCACTGTAGTGTGATCCCAGAATTGGTATATTTAGTTAGGAAGTGTGGAGGGCACAGCCTCCTGTCTTGACAGGTTTTAAATTTTGCTTTTTTTGCAATCGCTTGGTTGGCCATCCGCTTGTGTACCCTAGTTAAAAGCCGCCATTCAATGAAAAGTGGCTTCAATAATTAGGTGTGCAACGAAATGTCATAGACCCTTTTTATTATACCTGATCTAGGCTTGGGAGGACTCTTTTGACTACTAATTAAAGGATCCCTTCATTCTGTGAAGGGTAGCTTCTCAGGGAACAAGGTTGATGACAGGGTATTTTAAGAACTTTAAGGATTAAAAGGAGGAGAAAGTACAGCTGTATAAGTAAACTTACAAAAACTGTAGATGTTCAAATAATCACAGCTGCAGCAGCCTTAGCTATATGGGTTATATCCTGATAAGGATAAAAAAAGACGGCCAGCTTCCAAAACTTAATAGCATCTTTAATTCACTGAAACCATTAATCAGCTTGAGCAGGGCGAAAGAAAAATGAAGTGGTTTGTGTATCCAGTCATTCAGAGCCTTCGTGTCAACAGAGACAAGCAGGCGAGAGCCATGAAAAGGTCAGTGCTAGGAAATTAAACAAAGGTCCTCATCCTGTCAATAAAAAAATAGCAAAAATAAATAAATAAATAATGGGTGTGGAGTGGAGGGAGGGAGCGGCTACTGCTGAAGTAATTATTCAAACATCTACTTTTAAAGTAAGATCAGTTACACCAATGTATTTTGTTAATCATACTGATTACTGCTATAGTAGCCTTAGGTATGCAGATCATAGCCTAAATGGACTGGGACATGGAGGGATGAGGGTCCAGGAGCCCCTGGAGAATGGTCCATACAAAGACTGCCCTAGACCTGCAGAAGGAATCTAGTGCTTTGTTAAGGTATGTAATTCAGTCTAAATTTCTGCTTCTAGAATATTTCCACAATCTGACCCTTTCCAAAAAGCCACAAATTAAGCCAAGGCCCTGGGAGGATGAATTCTGACCCTACCGGGAATTGCTTCACAGTGGGTAAACAAAAGCTAATAGCATGAGACAACCATTTGGAAAAAGACTGCTTTGACACAAATCGTCCTTTATTTTTACCTTTATAAGAAATAAGCAACTGATTAAAGTTCCTGAAAGTAAGTTCTGTCAAGATAATACGAGCTGACTGTGGACATTCAAGTTAAGTAGTATCCCCCCATTTTTAGGTTCTGGAAAGAACAGCTAGCTTGGCTCAAAGTAAACACGGACACCACATTAAGCACAAAAGAAGAATTAGTTCTTAAGGAAACCCTATCTATATGGAAAATGAGATAAGGGTGACCCATCATAACAGTTTGCAATTCAGATATTCTTTTATAGAAGTTAGAACAATCAACAATACTGTTTTTCATGTTAAGAACTTAACGTCTGCCTGATAAGACAGCTCAAATAGAGCAAGAGTTAATTTTTCCAAGACAAAAGTTAGACCCCAAGGAGGAGCCATCTGTTTTCTAGGAGGCTGATATGCAACACCTCTTTCAAAAACATTTTAATATCAGAATGCAATGAAACAGGTAAATCCATGGGTAGACATGCTGAAATGGCTGATAGGTGTACCTTCATGGAGGAATAAGACAAGCCAGAGGATAACTCACACAAATAATGGAGAACCAGAGAAACACCAGCTTTAACAGTGTCCTACTTTTTATCTTGGTACCAACTAGAAAATCTTTTCCATTTGTTAATATATGATTTTTGAGTAGCAGGTTTTCTTGTCTCCTTGTCTCCTTTAATACCTGCTGCACGTCATTAGAAAATAGGTGCCTAAAAGGTATTAGGAGTATCATCTAGGCAGGTATTTTGAGTTGGAATATACCAAACACCTCTAGTCTTGCGTCTGTAGATCCAGTCTGTGAGGAAGCTTGTAATAATTATCCTTGGCTATTTTCAAAAGAAGGAAGAAAAAACAGTTATGTACTCACCATGATGTTCCATCTGTGTTATCCATTTTCACTTTTTCCTCACACTTGGTTTTGTATCCAACGTGGCCACTGCAACAGCTTGTGGCAATCAAAAAACTTTCAACCTCCCTTACCCATAACACCTCTCTCCCAATCACCTCAACCTTGTTAGGATATAATCATAGAAAAAATAAAATAGAAAATTACCATAACTAAGGGTAAGACCATTTCTGGCTTTTACAATAGACAATAAATGTAGGTCAACTTGCTTAACTAGAAGCCAAAAATGGATAGGGGATGGTGGGTGGGTCTGTGTGGAAAAAGTGAAATTATACAATTCCTCCTCTAAAACGTGCACGCTGATTGGCCAGCCCAACCAGCGTGCCCGTTGTAAATCCCTCAATATACTAACGGAAAAAGGTCCGGTCGCCCGGACTTTTTCCATTACTATAAAACACTGTCTCGCTATGTTAAAAGAGTTTAACATAGCGATACAGGTTTAAAAAAAGCAACGCAGATCTCCGTTGCTTTTTTTAAAGCTGTCTCGCTATGTTAAACTCCTTTAACATAGCGACACAATAGTAAAGCAACGGAGATCTTGCGATCTCCGTTGCTTAAACCTGTCTCGCTATATTAAATGGGTTTAACATAGCGAGACAGCTTTAAAATAAGTAACGGAGATCTCCGTTGCTTATTTTAAAGCTGTCTCATATGTTAAACCCATTTAACATAGCGAGAGTAAAAGCAACGGAGATCTTGCATTCTCCGTTGCTTTTGCCCACAACTCTGATGTACTGCGTAGGCATGCGCAGTACATCAGAACTGCCGCGGAATACCAGACAGCTGCGGAAGGGCAGCAAAGAGGCATTATACAATGCCATTATTTAAGAAAAGTAATTATTTATTTTCTTAAATAATGTCATTGTATAATAGCAATAACCCACTTCTGGGTGTGGGTAATGCAGGATTTAACCACGGTTGTCTTTGTTTGGTCCCTCGGGCTTCGCCCTCGGGACCAAACCACGCCAACCGTGGTTAAATCCCGCATTACCCACACCCAGGCGTGGGTTATTGCTATAATGGACAACACAGATGGAACGTTATGGTGTGCACTAATTATTTTATCTGATGTTGTCAATTTTCACTATCTTTACATTTGGGACACAGTCTCCAGCTACCTTCTTTCCTGGGTGGCCTTATGGGAGGTATGAAGAGGTAAGTCCAGGCTGCTGCAGCACAAATCTCATCCAAGGACACTCTAGACTGAAAAACTGAAGTAGTGATCACTGCTCAAGTGGAGTGAGCCCAAACAGGCTTCGGTAGTTCTAAGCTTTGACTTTTGTAAGTATAAGAAAAGCAGTCCGTAAGCCATTTAGCCAGAGTAACCTTGGTTGCTGGAAGACCCAATCTATTTTCTGAAAAAGAGACAAATGACTGACTGTTTCCTTATGTCCTTTGTTCTATGAAGGTAAAAATATAGCTGTCTATGAACATTTAGTAAATGCTGCATATATTCACCTTTATTGGTGAAGTTTGGGAAGAAAACTGGCACATTAAAGGATTGGTTTATGGTATTCTCTGAAACTAACTGTGGAAAGAAAGAAGGATTCATACTTAAAGTGACCCTGTCTTTGTGAAATATTAAATACGGCGGTTGGAATGACAAGGCTTGAATCTCAGAAATTCTCCTTGCAGACGTGATGGCTACAAAACAATATGGTTTTCCAAGAGAGAAATTTAAGCTGACATGTACCCACTGGATCAAAGGGAGGCTGTATAATTTTCTGTAGTAATAGATTTAAGCCCCAAGGTGGTGAAGGATCTTCATAAGGGAGCTCAAGTAAAAATGTTTCTCTCAAGAAGGTTTTGCACAGTTTATGTGAATCAAGGGAGGAACCAACAAATCCCATGCAAAAGTAAGAAACTGCAGCTAGTTGCACTTCTATTATAGAATATGCTGCCCCCTTGTTAAACAGCTGTGCTAAAAACTCTAATATAATGTGAATAGGAAAAAGGATGAAAAAGGATCTACATTGTTTTGTGTTGGGACCAACATATGAATCTTACTGCTATACAACTTTTGCATAGATGGCCTATGGGAGGAGAATAGGATACGGTGCATTGGTGAGGACAGCATAGGCTGTCTGGCTATCAGTGGAAATGGAGATACCAAGCTGTCAGTTTGAGACTGGGAATGTTTGGATGAGGCACTCCTGTCAGATGTGATAGAAGGTCTACAATTGGATCCAGAATCCAAGGCTTCTACTGTAGGTGAGGCCAAAGAAAGGGAAAACAGATTTATCAAGGCCAACACGGGGCAATGAGAATTATTTCTCTCTTCAACCAGTTTGCTTTCTGAAGAAATTTGGGGATTAGAGGGATAGGGGGAAAAGCATGTAACAGACCAGGAGGCCAATCGTGAGTGAGAGAATCCCTCGGGAGCTCTCCTGCTGGGGAGATCAGGGCAAAGTAGATGCTGCACTTGCTGTTCAGAGGGCTGCAAAAAGGCTGCAATGCTGGCCCCACTTGCAGAACATCTCTTCCACCACTTTCTGATTGGGGGATCACTCATGAGGCAGAATGATGGACCTGCTCAACTTGTCTGCTATCAAGTTCGACTTTCCCAGAATGTGCAATGCCACCAGAAAGTGGTTGGATGAGATCACCCACTGCCACACTCTGACAACTTCTCGACAAAAGGGGGTATTGATCTGGTTCCCCCTTGCTTGTTGATGTACCAGACTACTGACATGTTGTCCAACTGAATTGCTATTGTGCTGTAAGGAAGAAGATTTTGAAAGGCCTGCAATGCTAATAATACCAAACCACTCTCATCTGCAGGACATTTGTGTGCGACTTGGGCTCTTGGGAAGGCCATGTGCCTTGGACAGTTTTTCCCAAATAATGCACTCCCCATCCTATCTGGGAAGTGTCCATGGTCACTGCGGCCTTGGACATCTGGGGGACAAAGGGATAACCTTGAGTGAGCTGTTCCACCATGACAGATCCCTCTGCAAGTGTAATCCATATCATGGCTGACATTTGTTGATGAATGATGGACCACTGTACCACCAGAAACCACTGTAATACTCTCATGTGGAATCTCACTAGAGGAAACAGTATTATTGCTGCTGCCATAGAGCCCAAAGCCTGAAGTACTATTTGAGCAGATACCCTTGAATTGTGTAACTTTCTGACCAGATCTCTTATATTCACCACTCTTGATGATGGAAGGCATGATATCATTGACTGTGTTTAAGTTTGTTCCTATGAATTCCAATTGTTGAGAGATATGTAGGTTTGATTTTTTGTAATTTACTGTAATACCTAACCAAGAACAAGTTCAAAGTACCATACCTCTTGCTTCTAGAAGTAGTTGCCAGGTCAGGACGGTGATAAGCCAGTCATCTTGATATGGAAACAGGGTTTATATTATATTTTCAAAAGTTTCAAATATCGAACACCATATGGTCGACACCATATGAGTGATGTTTGAAATTTCGAAAATATAATAAAAAATAAAAATAAAAAATCTATACTTACCTAAATGCTGTAGGCAGGGGGGCTGCACCCCCCAAACCCCCGCTACTTAAATATTCCTACTCCAAGATCAGACTGCACTGAAATAAAGGGAAAATATTCCCTATGGCGATTTCAGTGTTACGCGCCCAACGTTTCGACCAATCGGGTTCACTTAATACGCGTTCGCCATTTACAATTTTCGATCAAGCGATAGGAACCCATGGAAACACCAGGAATCCTGGTTGTCTCAAGTGAGTTGCTACAACTGCCATGCACTTGGTGAACACTCTGGGGGCTGTAGCGAGGCCAAATGGCAGCACTTTGAATTGGTACAGGGTCAACAGACAGACAGTACTGAGTTCTAGGCAAAGACATGATCAGTTTAAAAGGACTCCCCCCCCCCCCCCTTAGGATCCAACAGCAACTGATCTGAACCATCCTTAGGAGCAAATGGACTCAGATCCAAAGCTATTGCATCCGATGCGGGAGTCCTAAAAGTCTTTGGATCTAAGAAGTCTTTTGGATCTGACATTCTAACAATTTTTGGAGAATGCTGCAACTGAAACTTTGCAGCAGCAGAGGGCCTTTTCCAAGGCTCTAGAGGACAGGGAGGAAGCCGGGCTAGACTGTTCTGACTTTGAGGAATCTTTCTTCTTATGCTTTTTATTGGAGCCAGAAATGGCCTCCCCAAAAGAGAAAGGCAACATACCCTTCAAAATCAACTTGTTATGGCATTCCACCAGGGCCCTATGGGTGAATGTCTTACAAATGTTGCATTCCTGCTGTAAATGCAGTGTGCCTAAACAGTATATGCAAAGCTCATGCAAGTCACTTAAAGGAATTTTGTGACCACATTTGGAGCACTTCTTAAAGCCAGCTGGCTTATGCATTTTTTCAGGCATACCCAGAGGGAGACAGAGAGAAAATAAAGGATAGCCCCCCACCTTTTTTTTTTTTTTTTTAAAAGGAGAGGATGAAAAACAGACTACTAACAATAATGTTTTTTAAGGTACTGTTGGGTACAGGGAGGGAGAAAGGAGAGGTACAGCAGCAGAAAATAACAGCACAAATTTAGTCAGATGAAATGTAAGGGAAAGATTCAATAGGAAATGCTCAAGAAATAGAAAAATGTGACAGAAAAACTTTGTAAATTAGACCAAAACAACCCCACTTAACTGCCCGAGAGCCGCTGGAAGGAGCACATCTTCATGATGCAGTAAATGAGATTGGAGGTGATGGGGAGAGAGGCATTATGGGTAAGGGAGGGTGCTCAAGAGCTTTTTGGTTGCCACAAGCTGTTGCAATGGCTGAGTTGGATCCGATGGTTGAGATCCGAACCAAAGTGTGAAGAAAAAGTGAAAAATGACAACATCAGATTCACTATTACTTGTGCCAGAAGGGTGCCACCACAATGATCTTTGGAAAGTGCTTTTGAATCTTCAGAATTCCTCTGGATATTAGTGGAAAGGGTGGAAAACCATATAGGAACATTCCTGTTCAAGGAAAAGAAAAGTTATCCATTTCCCAGGCCTTAGTGCACGGAGCCCTGGAGCAGAATTTTACCAACTGATTATTGTGACCATAGGCAAAAAAAAATCTGAGGGTGTTCCTCACATTTGGATCAGTTCCTGGAAGACCATCTAATTCAGTTTCCATTCAGGAGGGTTTTGTGGTCCTGCTCAGCTTGTCTGAAACACAGTTTTTCTCTGACGGGATTGTAAGATGCCTGTACAGTGAGACTGCTGAAAAGCTTTATCCCATGCTACCATGGCTAGCTGAATAAGAGGACAGGATCTGCTCCCCGCTACCTGTTTGTTTATGTACCACACTACTGTGGTGTTGTTTGTAACCACTTGTTATGGTACTGGGGATGACAGACGATTGAGAAAGTTGACAGCATTTATGAATGCAAACATCTTTCACATTTGTGTTTCGGTCTGTCTTTTGTAGTTTAAAGACTATGCATTTTTATCCCTACAGACACTGCACCCCAAGCAAAGTCAGGTGTCTGCCATTATAGACTGTGCTGGAGCTACAAGGGAAAATGGGAGATCAGGATTCTGATAAAATCGGTCTCTCCAACAAAGAATTTTCCTTCTCCCAAGCACCAAAACTGGAATCTGAATTGTCAGGGGATGATGCTGGTACCATACTGATTTTAGGTACCACTGATTTTTTTTTTCACATGGAGTCTTGCTAGAGGAATCATGAGAATCATAGATGCCATGAAACTTGGAATCCTGAGAAATTCCCTAGCTGAAATTTTTGTTTGAGTGGAAAAACTGAAGAATAGCTCTAGATACAGATCTAATTTTCCCATGAAGGAAAATCTCTATGAACAGAAGTATCTAGGTGACAGCCCAGGAAAATAATCCTGTGCTATGGGGTTAAACAAGTATTTTGGATTTTCACCTGAAACCCCAATCTGTGCAGATCTCTCACCAAAAAAAAAGAGATTTCTGACACTTTGAAAAAAACACTTCAAAGATAAGCAAGTCATGTAAATAAGGAAGATATGAATATCTTGTAGCCTGCAGCAGGCTATTACTGGAAATAGACACTTTGTAAATACCCTTGAAGCAGTGGATAACCCATGGGTAATACAGAGAAATGAAAGTGTGATCCAAACACAGCAAACCTTAACAAAACATCTGAAATCTGGAGTACAGGAATGTGAAATAGACGGTATACCCATAAACTTTGGTCTTCTTTGGAAATGTAACCTGCATCCTGTTTGAAGATTTTTGGGAACCAGTGGTCCTGAGTTATACTCTATTGTTTTTGACAGAAAGAGTTAAATATACTCCTGGGGTGGTATTAAGATGAAAGGGAGGGAACAGCAGCCAAGCTGAGTCCTGACTGCTACCGTCTAGGAGTCTTAGGCCCTATGGTCCCCAGGCTTCTCTCTAGAATTAACATGGCATTCCCTCCTGAATCTGGTCTGATTTTTTTTCTTTGTTTGCTTAGGATATAGAGGCCAGAGTTTGCTGGGTAGTTCCTGCTGAATTTAGGTTCCTGTGAATGAAAACTGTGATTAACAGACTGCACAGTCATACCCTTTTCCTCCAGTCTCCTTAAAACACCTTCATTAGGGGGTCCAGGGAGATGGCCCTTATGCAGTAGTGCATTAAGGAGCTCCACATTCACATGGTCTGGCAGGGGCAGTATCTTCAGCCAAGCATGTCTCCCAAGAGGAACCAGAAAGAAGGATAAGCTTAGGATTATTATCCTGGTGTAATGAGCACAATACCACAGAAAAACTCATCAAGAAAAAAGAAGACAAAGTACTTTATTGCTGAAATGTTACAAAAGACTTAATTAAATCTCCATAATCTGTTTTAGATTTACTAACTTTTTCAATTTAAAAGTCAAGCTATAACAGGATAGTGATTAGCGGATTTATTAATACTACTAGAAGCCCAACTCTACTCAAGCTATTATAATACTTAAAGCTTTAAAAATATAAAGATTGTGGAAAAAATATAGAATAATTTGCATTAACTATATAATGAAATACACAAGTTAAATGAAGGCTCTCAGAATGCTGTTCATAAGACCACAGTAATACAGCATTAAACTGCAACATGAGAATAAACATTAAAACAAAACAAATAACATTCTTCATTTTCCAAGTGGCCAAATTTTCTCAGCATTAAAAAGTCAAATGTCAGAGGTGTATTCTGTCAGAATTCAAAAGATGTGATGGATAAGATTTTAAACAGGAAACAGGCCATCAAGACATTATGCATGACCAAATATTGCATATATGCCTTTTAAATGCCTATAAGGTTTGCTTGTCATATGCATCATGAGATAACATACTGCCCATTACAGGATTAGTTCTCTGACTTGTGCCCACTGAGTGCCATAATAGGCTGTGGCTCCCTCACAAGTTGGAACTGGATAAAGTGGATACTGCAGATTACAATCACTGAAGCTCCAGCATTAATAATACCCATCTTCACGAAGAAAAAACTTCAAAAGTCTGAAGCAAATTCACCATAAAAAAATTCCAAAAATAAATGTCAGCACATTTAAAACTTACATGCAAAGAAAATTCCTTCACAGAGACTGCCCATCTTGACTCTGGATCTCTGACGTACAGGGATAAAGCCTTGACTACAACCGAGATGACCAAAGTTTGAAAAGCAGCTTGAGGACTGGAAAAGCTGAGCAGGAGGGACAGAATGAGTAACAAATTTTGGCTTACCTATTTGTGGAAGGAGGATGAGGTGCTTTCCAATTAGCTGCGTCTCCAAGTGAAAGTGGAGGCTTGAATGAAGGTTGCAGGCTGGGGATGTAGGCTTGGTATGCCAAGCTGGTGATGGCATCCCTCAATGGGGGTTTGCACAGCAGCATGTACAAGTTACGGGGAGTGCCTGGGATGCCTCTTTGTGATGTGGCATCTACATCAACCATCCAAGGGTGAGGTCAGGACAGTGGGGGAAAAGAAATTAATACAGCCTATACCAAGAATGATGCAGGGTGCAGAATGGAGGGACAGCCTGTCAGCAAGAGACATGTCAATTTGGACTGCTCTAGGCCCTGGTATGAGGGGTAAACTAAACTAACCTCACTGATGAGACAAGGCCAACCATGTGACAGCTGGTGACAGACAAGGCTGTTCTTTTATGGGCCCCAGTCTGCATCTAAGGCCAACTAACGTGGCCATGGTGAAGGCTGCCCCCCTCCATGGTGCAAAGACAAATGTCAGAGGTGCAGGTAAAGGCACTAAGCACCTTCATGTCTGACAGGACGAGGCCCCTATGGATGTCACATCTCCATAAAAGGATTCCTGGTGCTGAGGAATGAATGGGCTAAAACCCCATTACATGATTACATTACTACATCAAAAAACTACATCACACGATGGTCAGCAGGCATAGTGGTAAAAAAAAAATCTAGATTAAAAAAAAACACTTCCTGCTTTGATCTTAAGATTAAAGTGCTTTTTAGACCCATGCTGCAGTTTAGTGATAGTAAACCCTATGGCTAATCATATATTTGGAAGTTAGTGATCAATGAATGGTGACAGTTGAACTGCAGGAAACAGAGCCAATAAGGGCAGCTCAGAATCAAGAAAACTGACCCAAATAAGGGCAGTGACCCAGATGTCTCAGCATCCACACCTAAAAATTAAACATAGAACTAGTTGTTATAAGGCAAATCAAGTATGAGGCCACCCTCTTTAAAGACTGCAGCCAAAATGAAGCATCCAAATGCAAATGAATGTTAATTTACACACAAATCCAAAAATGCGTGTACAGAGATTTAAAAGTAGTTCACTCTTAGATCATATATGTTACATGGATTGATATGGAACTCAGCTTAAATCTGAAATTCCATTGAAAGGAAGCAATAACAGACATTGTTCAAAAATATAATGTCCTTAGTGCATAACAGAGAAAACAGCACACTATTTGGAACTATTTACAAAAAATGTTTTCATTTTCTCATAATATCAGAACATAATCCACTTTATTAAAATTGCAGTGAAATAAATGTTAACATGTAAAAAGTATTTTATAAAAGTAAATGGTCGTCAATCGCAGACATTTTCATACCTAAATCTTACACACAAAAAACTGATACTATGTCAACAGACCACATAAGCAAAGATACAACATGAATTAAGGGGAGGTGAAGTACTTCTTCTTCTTTCGGCTTTTTCCCGGTTAGGGGTCGCCACAGCGGATCACCTTGTCCTAGTCTTCCCAATTAATTTTATATACTAAAAGTACTCCTCCTCCACTCTCGCCTCATTAATTTTATGTATGAATTCTAAGACTGTAGCATCACAGAACAGAAGAAACATTATTAAGGAGGGATGCAGGATAAGTGAAACACTTCCTTGTCAAATACCATCTCAGACATTGCTGAAAACTGGTAAACCTGAACTTCATTCAGCTCATTTTGGCAAACTGCACTTTTTGCAACTACAGCATTCTTCAGGAGAGTCAAACCTTTGACTTCAAAAGCAGAGAAGAAATATTACCATTTAAAAAAAGTAGTCACTTTTAGGACCTTTTCATCTACAAAGCAACAGACTACTTTTAATTCATCTGGTATGGCCTTTAGTATAACCAGGTTCAATGTAGAAGACAAAGAGCTCTACTACAGCAGGCTACTGACTTTTTCAAACATACTACATAACACAAAATGTATACATGGCATACACTTTTAAAAAGCCTAGAAGCATTTAAAGTGACCTGAAAAGTGAATTAAAGAACATGTCGTTAAAGAGCAGACAGCTTAATATTCTTAAGGTAAGAGGTGCGTCTTGTCTCTCAGATGTGGGCTGGTATTCTAAACTTATTTTGTCAGTTTTGAGCATTTGTTTCCCAGATTAAGAAGAGGCTGGGAGGATACTGCTATTATGAATGCCTAATGAGGTCCCTTAAAGACAAAGTCAGACATAAATGTAGGCAGAATCTAACAAACAGTATTCTAAGATAGTTTAGTGATGGCCATCTGAAATTAAAAAATATCTAGCTAACTAAATTGCAGTGGATAAACAAGCTAATGAATACAGAAGAAACAGCAGAAGTAAAAATGGTACAGTTGTCAAACATACTCCACTCCTGGGAGGCAAGGTAGTCATCACAATCACTCAAGTTCTAGTACATTTAATTAAAAGTTATATACTCACCATAACTAGGCATCTGTGTTGTCCATTTTCAGTTTACCTCAACCCATGGGTTAAGATCCAATCCTCAGATCCAACTCAGCAGCATACTACAGAATTTGGATCCAGCTCTCGAGCACCTCCCTTTACCCATAATGCAATATTTCGTCTAGATTACTTCAGATTGAGTTTGTTGCCATAGAACCCTATAGCTAAACAGAGACTGGTATAGATGATACAGAAAGTAAGGGTTCAAACCCGTAACTGTAGATCCCAATGGGGGATGGATGGGAGAGAAGATTAGGAAGAATGAAAATGGACAGCATGGATGCCTAGTTATGGTGAGTACATAACTTTAAAATCTGATGATGTCTTCTTCATTCTACCTCAACCCATGGGACAGTCTCTCTTGTTATGCTGATCTTGAGGGGCTCTCATTGAATGATATTCCAAAGTACCACTGAACCAAAGGATGCTCTGTTTCTACAGATAATATCCTATTTGTAATGAGTAACAAAGGTATGAGCATTGGATCATGTGGCTGCAGTGCAAATAGATGTTCTTGACCAAAAAGCAGATGAAGCAGCCATGGATTGTTGCGAATAAATCAAAGAAATACAGTCTGTAATCCATTTGGCTAGAGTGATTTAGGGATTTTCTAATTTGTTCAGTCCTGTGAAGATAAAAACTTCACAGTGTACATCAAGGAGATGACGCATGTACTCTTCCTTAATTGAAAAATTTGGATAGAATACTGGTAAATGAATGAAATGATTAATGTTATTTTCAGAAACCACTTTTGGCTTAAAAAAAAATTGTCTGTAAAGTAACCCTATCTTTATGAAAAATGATGCAAGAGGTTTTAGAAAAAAAAAAGCCTGGAGTTCAGATATTCTCTTTGCAGAAGTAATGGCTACTAAGAAAACTGGTTGCTGTGACAGGACTTTTAAATCAGTTTTAGTTGAAGGTTCAAAAGGTTTTTGAGTTGGACCTTGTAGCACAACTGTTAGATCCTAAAGAGGTGAGAAAGCCTTTATCTGTGGTCTTGGAAGAAAAATACCTTTCAGAAAAGCCTTGCATGATTTGGATGAAGCCAACAAAAAATTCTATCTCCTGTGTAAAAATTAGAAATTGCTGTCAGTTGAAGTTTAATCATAGAGAGACTTGCCCTTCTTTAAAAAGAGTTGCTAAAATTGAAGAACCATAGAAACTGGAGCAGAGAAAGGGTCAAGCTTATTATTCAAAAGCCAAAGGGAGAATCTTTTCCACTTGCTCTTTACACTTTGTTAGTAGATTCTTTTTGAAAAGCCAAAATAACGGTACGTACAGGGGAAGAGAGCTTGGGCTGTCTAACCATTACTGGAAGTAAAGAAACCCTACGGTTACTTTGAGGGTCTGTATGTGGGGATGTTGGATATCTGATGGGTGAGAGAGGAGAACCACAGCTGGCTAAAATATCCGTGGAGGGTAAAGGTGGTGAGACCATAGGAAGGGGAACTATACTTGCCGAAGCCAGAAAGTGGCAATGAGGAATACTGAGCTCTTCAGCTTACTTGCTTTCTGCAGAAATTTGGGAATCAACGGAAGAGGGAATAAGCATACAGGAGACCCAAGGGCTAAGCATGGATTAGAGGATCTCTTGGTGATTCCTCCTGAGGGGGAATAAGAGCAAAGTACCTGCTGCACTTCTTGCTGTGGGGAGTAGAAGAGAGGTCGCAGCAAGATTGGTCTCAATGACAGATGATCATTTCCAACACAGATAGATTGAGAGACCACTTGTCAGGCATCAAAATGGACCTGCTTAGTTTGTCCGCTAGTATGCTGGTTTTCCCTGGGATGTGCATCACAATAAAAAAGCGGTCTGATGAGATCGCCCATTCCCATACTCTCATGGCCTCTCTGCAGAGGGGATAAGATAGAGTTCCTTCTTGTTTGTTGATGTACCAGACTAAAGACATGTTGTCGGTCTGAACCGTAACAGTCCCTAAAGGGAGAGCATCCTGAAATGCCTGCAATGTAAGTAGGACTGCTCTCATCTCTACAACACTGATATGCAGATTGGTCTCTTGGGGAGACCACATGCCTTGGACTGCTCTTCCCAAGAAATGCCCCCTCCCCCCACTCCCATACCAGCTGAAAAGCATCCGTGGTCACTGTGACCATTGGAGGTAGTAAAACAAAGGGTTGGCCTAGATGAATATCATCTGATTGTATCCACCATTGGATGTGTTGTTTGCAAATTGGAGTAAGCTTGACTAGAAATGATAAGGGTTGATGCAGAATGAGCGAATGAACAGCTAGAGTCCACTGCAGGAATTTGACAAAGGAAGTAACACAATGGCTGCTGCCATGGCACCTAGGCTTTGAAGCACTGATCTTGCTGGAGGAGATGGTAGGGAAAGATGATGACAAACCTGACTTCTGATAGCGGAAATAAGATGAGGAGGTAATGATGCTACCTGTGCTGCCGTATCCAAGTGTACCAATGAACTCCAGGCTCTGGACTGGCAATAAGTTTCATTTGGCATTGTTTATAGTTATACCCAATGATTTGCAAATCTGGAGAAAATATTCCCTGGCATGGAGAAGGAGATGCTTGGAGGGGGCAGTGAGGAATCAGTCATTTAGGTATGGAAACACTTGGAATCCTTGAACTCTTAAGTGAGCTGCCAATAATGCCACACATTTGGTAAACACCCTGGGGGATGTGGCAGTCCAAAGAGCAAGGCTCTGAACTGATAATGACTTGCTCCCAGCCAAAAGTGTCTTCAAGAGTACCTGTTTATTTTGATATGATAGTACGTGTCCTGAAGATCTACCAAGCACATCCAACTGTCCTTGTGAAGAAAGGGTAGTATGGACTGTACTGTGAACATTCGGAACTTTGATTTCTTCAAATACTGATTCAAATTGCTTAGATTCAAAATGGGTCTGAGGTCCCCTGTTTTCTAGATCACTAAAAAGAAGCATGAATAAGTTCCAAATCCTATATGGTCTGGTGGGACCTGTCTGGAAAAGAATCCTTGAAACCCTGATTCTGCAGGCCTTATCAACCTTTACGGTGATGTCTTCCATTAAAATTTCCTCCTCTGCAGGAATTATCACTGTGCGGGTCTTGGAAAGGTCCCCAAGACTTTTAGAACCACATCTTCATAACGCCTCTGATTCCTGGAGAAGGTATGTTGAGGGGTAGAAAACTTGACTCCCATGGCAGACAAAGTCTTTCCATCTTGTTCACTGTGGGCAAGTGTCTCTTTTCCTGATGGCCCAAACAAGGAAGCGCCACTGAATGGGGCATTGATAAACCACATCTTAAAAGGCTCTGCAACATCACATAGCCGCACCCAGACATGTCTTGTTATGGCAATGCCTGATCTAGCTGCTTGTTAGGTACTTTTGAATGTGTGAGAGATCAACCTCATTGAAGTATTTGATATAGATAAGGGCTTGGCCAGTTGCAAGGACGTTCTTTTGAAATCCTCAGCAGACATGGACTCAGACAGTACGTGATATGTCTTTGGTCAAATCTCTCTGATGTCTAGTAAAGTGTGCCATGTAGTTTGGTGACCTCAAAGCAAAGGCTGCAGAGGCAAAGTCTCACTTTCTGAATCTGTGAAACGCTCTAGACGCCCTGTTTGTCAGATGATCAGCAGAGCTCTGTTCTGCTAGCTCTTTCTTGGTGGCAGCTCAGGTACCATAGCATCAACTGTGACTCCTTTGCTCCAGTGGGGTCTGTCTTTTGGAGGAGACAAAAATTTGTCGGGTCTGTTTGGAATGGGTTTGATGGTATATCTGGCTCCTTCCCAGCCAAGTGGGAAACTAGGTCAAGGAGGTCATTCACCAGGGGATGACCCAAGACATAGATGGGCCAGAACCAAAAGCCTCTAAAAGTACCAATTCTTCAGGAGAGGGATTTTTGAAAGACCAGCCACCTTTCTGTCTAAGGATCTCGAAAATGTCTCCAAAGGAAATGTCATCTGGTGATGATCTAGGGAAACCTTCTCCTTCATCAAAATCATTATCTTCCATGACAGACTCCACTGGGGGAGTCTATGTGCCTCCTTTGGCATTTTCTCTTCCTACGTACCTCCTCTGCAGGATGTAAAGGGGAGGTGCTGGAAGAGAGGGGGAGTTCCTCTATCAGAACTGATTGGATGCTTGTTGGAACTGCCTGTACCGGTGGAGTTGGTCTGATTGATTCAGAGCTCGGAACCGATGAGAGAAAAGAGTTAGGATCTGAAAAATGAGAAGGCGGTTCTCTGGAGAGAGAAAAAGCCCTTTCCACCACCTCAAAAGCTGATGGACCCAGAGAAGCTTCAAACTGCCGTCTCAGAGCCAAAACTCCTGATGAATGTAGATCTTGGTCACCCTCGGATCCATGCCACGAGGACGGAACTAGATCTGAACTGTCCAAGGCTCCAAGGGAAAGGGATGGATCCAACAAAATCAGAGCTGAACCCAGACCCTCAGATCTGACACTTCAGCTCCAGGACCCTTTCTGATCAGAGGGAATCTGAGCAGAGCTAGTCAGGGATATACAATAACAAAACAAATAGGAAGGCAGTACACTGGGACTGAAGGTATTAGCTCTTTGGTTCTCTTTAATAATACATATAGAACCTCTTCAGAAAATGCCATTCAAAGTGAGTCAAACAATTTAAAAACTTTTGCTCAACAGTCATGTTATCTTAAGAAAACAATGAGATCAAGAACCAAAAAAATGAATGATAGCTTTGTTAAATAAATCTACTCCTATAGTCAAGGTGGTTAAAAGTGACCTATACAAATTTATAAAATGCAAACACATCTTAAAATGCTTTTTTGTTTTAAAATGATGCCGCAAATAGAAAATTTCAGTGACAACAATCACTACTTTAAATGCTTATACTTTTAAAATGAATGAATATAAAACCATTTCATATCTTTGTGCTAACAAAAAGCACTTTAAATTTGTATAATCATTCAGTCTCAGTTTTACATCGGCTTTAAGCTGCAATTGCCATTCTGCTTCACAACATTCTAGAAGAACATTATGATGACCAACTAACCTATCCAGGTCAACACTAATACAAAAAACTGAATTTTCTAAAATCTTTACAATCCAATGAAGGTTTAGCTAGAGCATTGTTAATATCTTTCTTACAAATGGCCAGAGTATATTCGTATATCCTTTTTTTTAACTTACATAGGGTCTTACCAAAATACATAAAAGGGACAAGTCTCACACCTTGCTATGTAAGATTCACAACTAAACTTTTCTTTGGCTATTACGGTTTTGTTAATGGCTTCTATATAAATGCTGGAACAATCAGCTAAAAAACAGCAGCAATTACATCTGCTTTATTTAAATGTTCCATCGATGGCATTCTCGACATCTTTCATATTTTTAGGTCTTTCAACAACATTTTTTTACATTAAACAAGCTTTTAAAATTAAAGGAGAGGCTATTTCCCAAAACTTCCACCATATCCTTGTTACCCATAATTATTCTCCAATCATTAGTTAGGGTATTTTTAATGATTCCTATATCAGTTGTAATAGGCAAGGGAAAACCACCTCTAAAATCAGAATGAGATGTATTGGATGCAATTTTATTAGGATTATTATTTATCCCATCAATAACATCTATGGTACTTCTTAAAATGGGTTTAGCTTTATCTCTTCTAAGCATACAAACTTCTTCCATGACGGTAGCTAATAGTTTTAAAGGAAAACCTCTTCCCAAGAAACGTTTTTTTAACAATCATTTACTGTGCTAAAAAAGTACAGTTGTGTACACTTACCATAAATATAGATGTTCGGGTGTATTCACTGTTGCAGTCATTACATTTGGGGGTAATCTGCTGGCAGGTTGCCCTCAGTCGGCCTGAATAATAAAATCTTGGGTCCTGCGTTGGTTGCTGCCTCCACTTCCATGACGTCAGGGGTATAAAACATACATCTAACGCCATTTTATTCAGTTTTTCTTGCCCCAGATGTCAGGTGTCCCCCAATGGGGAGCAAAATATATATATATATAAATAAACTGTAAATATATATAAATGCACTTTTAGAAACATAAATTTTACCTTCAACTAAAAGCAAATACACCACAAAGGCTTTAGAGTATAGTGAAGGAAAGAAAAGGTATAGAATGGGGGATGGTGGGTGGGTAACCTGGACTGCAACAGTGAATACACTCGAACATCTACATTTATGGTAAGTGTACACAACTGCACTATGTTCTTCGTGTTTCACTGTTGCAGTCATTACATTTGAGTAGAATCCCAAAGCTATGGATGGGAGGATGGAACTAAACAGCATCAGGAGCGGCTATAAGGCCCTGCAGGACAGCAGTGGCAAAGCCTGTCCTGGATTTAGAGTAGAGAGGTAAATGATAATGCTTTGTGAAGGTATGAACAGAGCTCCAAGTAGCAGCTTCTAGAATGTCTTTGGTTGGGACCCCTCTGAGAAAAGCTGCTGAAGTAGAGGTAGCCGTGGTGGAATGTGATCTGATCCCCTTGGGAACAGGCTTACCATGGTGCAAATAGCAGAAACGAATGCAGTGGCTTATCCATTTAGAAACCGTCTGCTTTGATATAGCCTTCCCCTCTGATCCCGCAGCAAATGCTACCAGTAGTTGCTCAGACTTTCTTAGAGATTTGGTCCTGTTTAAGTAGAATCTTAGTTGTCTGTGTACATCCAATGAATGCAGAATCTGCTCCCCCTTGTTCTGCGGATTTGGGTAAAATGTTGGCAGGTGAATGGTTTGGTTAAGAGCCACACTGGATACCACCTTAGGCATAAAAGAAGGATTTGTCCTGAGGGCCACCCCTGTCTGTGTAAACAATGAAAGGCTCCACTACCATGAGAGCCTGAAGTTCTGAAACCCTTCTTGCTGAAGTGACTGCCAAAAGAAAAGCTGTCTTCCAAGATAGAAATTTTATATCCGCAATAGCTGCTGGTTCAAAGGAGGCAGGGTGAGTTTTTCCAGTAGAAAATGGAGGTCCCATGCAGGAGTTGGTGCTCTCCTGGGAGGCCTTAAATTTTTGGCCCCTCTGAGATGCTGTTTAAGCAGTGGATGAGAAAAGAGGGGAGTCTCTGTGTTGTAATGAGCCGAGATGGCAGAGGCATGGATTTTTATGGAAGAAAAGGGTAAGCCCTTGTCAAGTATTGTAAAATCTGAGAAATATTGGGCCTTGCTGCGTCAATTCCTTGTGCTTGGTTCCAAGCACAGAATCTCTTCCATTTATCAGCATAAGATTTTCTAGTACTAGACTTTATGCCTCCCAAAATGACATCCATCACAGGTTTACTGAGAGATGTGGTTTGAATAATTAGTTGATCAGCCATGCTGCAAGATTCAGAGTTTGGAGCTGAGTATGTAGAATTTGAAAGTTCTGCTGAGACAGTAGATGAGGTGTTTGAGGCAAGTACCATGGAGGAAGGTGTGACATATTCCTTAGAAGCGGGTACCAGTGTTGGCGAAGCCAGTCCGGAGCAATTAGTATAATTTTTGTTTTTTTCCTGTCTGACTTTTAGTAAGACCTTGGACAGTAGAGGCAGAGGGGGAAAGGCATAGACTGATAGTTTTTTCCAGCTGAAGGATAGAGCATCCACTTTCCATGCATTTTTGAGTTCGTGTGCAAAATTTTTCCAACTGATAGTTTTGGGGAGAGGCAAACAGATCTATGTCTGGGCTCCCTCATTTCTGTGTTAACCTGTTGAAGATTTCTGGATCCAGTTTCCATTCGTGCGGGTCCATAAGATTTCTGCTTAGGTCGCCTGCCAGAGTATTTTGCTTTCCTGGCAGGAATTGCGCTTGAAGATGTATTTGGTAAGTCAAGGCTGTGTCCCACAAGGCCATGGCTAGTCTGCAAAGGGGGTAGGAGTGTGTATCCCCCTGCTTGTTTATGTACCACATAACTGTGGTGCTGTCCGTCCTTATCAGTAGTTGTCCTGGATGAAGTAAGTCCTTGAAGGCTGTCAAGAGCATTCTGAACTGCTAGCATTTCTTTCTGGTTGATATGCAAATGCATTTGGTTTGGGCTCCATTTGCCCTGAATGCATCTCCCTGCCAGGTGGACCCCCCCCAAGCATAGTCTGAATCATCTGTAGTTAGGGTTTGGGTGGCAGTGGGTAGAGTGAATGACAGTCCCTTGTTTTGGTGACATGTCTCTGCCCACCAAAGAAACTCTTGTTGCAGGCAAGGAATGAGAGGAATCATTGTTTCCAGGCTGTGACAATGTTGACTCCATAAACTTTTTAGGTACCATTGACGTTTCCTCATATGCAGTCTCACATATGGAATCAGTAGAATGCAGGATGCCATGAATCCGAAAGCCTGCAGAATTTGTCTTGCAGATAACTGGGTTTTTGTTGTCATTTGTTTGAAGTATGTTCGTTGCTTTTGTCTGGCTGGCATGAGGTAAGCCATCTGGGCAGTTGTATTCAAGCTTGCACCCAGGCATGTAATTATTTGAGAGGGTACCAGCTGTGATTTCTTTTCATTTATGGTGTACCCTAGGCATGCTAGAAGCCTTTTTTACAAACGCCAAATGTTGAAGAAGAGTGTCTTTGTCCTCTGCTTGAATGAGACAATCGTCCAGATAAGGACAGATTTGGATGTTTCTTTGTCTGCAGAATGCAATTACTGGAGCCAGGCACTTTGTAAAGACCCTGGGTGCAGTAGATACGCCAAAGGGCAGTGCAGAGAATTGGTAATGCAAAAAGCCTGCTTTGAATCAGAGGTATCTTCTGCATGATTCCCTTATTGGGATATGCAGGTATGCCTCTAAGTCTAGAGTGACTAACCACGTATTCTTGCCTAGCATAGGCAGTAGCTGCTACAAAGTCAGCATTTTGAATTTTGGAATGTCCAGGTACGTGTTCAGAATCAATAAGTCCAGTATTGGATACCATGAATTGTCTTTTCTGGGTACCAGGAAAAGTCTTGAATAAAATCCTTGTCCTTTTTCCTTTTCTGGTACCGGTTGAATAGCCCCCATATCCATGAGGGACATGACTTGTTTCTGGGCCTCTGCCCACTGGTTTTGTCGTAGATCCGGCCATCCATTTGGAATTGGCAAAGTATGGAAATGAAATCTGTACCCCTGGGATACTATGTTTAATACCCACTTGTCCTGGGTAATTAACTGCAAATTTTGAGCATGAAGTGCTAACCCCCCCCCCCCAAAAAAGGGCTGCCAAAAGATAAGTGCTTTGAGATGGTAGAGGAAAGTCATTGAGACTGCTTACTGTAAGGTTGTGCTTTGTTTCCTCCAGATTTGGAGGTGGAGGCATCCCATTGCTTTGACCTGTAAGAACCCTGTGATTGATATCTGGAGCCTTTTGAGCACCTGGGTTTGCCCTGAGTGGCTCTGTTGGACACAGGAAAGGACCAAATTTTAGTAGGCCAGTGCCTACTGAACATGGGTGGCTGCACTTGCAAGAAATCTTGTACAGTTTGCATAGATTTAGCTTTGTCTTCCATTTTCTTTAAAACCTCTTCTGCCTTATTACCAAAGTATCATACTGCAAAGGGGCATCCAACAATTTAGCTTTAACAAGATCAGGCAGATTTTGCTCCTTGAGCCAGGCATGCCTTCTAATCACAAATCCAGTAACGGCAGCCCTACAAAAGGCCTCCAAGGAATCAAAACCACATTACAAAGTATGCTTTCCAACCTGTTCTGCTGCATGCAATAAATCCTGTAACTCTATTTTCCACACAATCAGAAATCAACATCATTTTCTGTTTCAGTAAGCCCATAATTAGAAGTTATGTCCTTACCATAACGTTCCATGTGGAGTGTTCATCTCTCCTTTGTTCTTACACCTGGGTTCGGAGCCGATCCTCGGCTCCGTCTCGGCTGCTTGGCAAGCTCTGCATCGAGAAGAAGCTCGAGACCAACCTAACTCCCACAACCCCCCTCTGCCTTTACCTCAGATCTAGTTTGCAAGCAAACCAGAAGTCAACAGAGAGAGAGATACATTCATGCCAAACAACATAACTGAGAGAAACACCTATACATATATATATATATATATATATATATATATATATATATATATATATATATATACATATATACACAATAACTGCGAAATGCAGAAAACAGGAGAAACCAAACCAGACACCAAACTGGACGTTCTTCCTAAGGGTGGGAGGGTGGGAATGTAAGAACAAAGGCGAGATGAACACTCCACATGGAACGTTATGGTAAGGACATAACTTCTAAATGTGAGAGTGTTCAATCTCGCCGTTTGTTCTTACACCTGGGTAGCGTCCCTAGCTCCATGTTCCTGAGGAACTCACGGGAGAACGTTCTTGAGCACAGTGGAACCAAAGGTTGCCCTGTCCCTAGAAACCCTGTCTACCTTGTAATGAGAAATGAATGTATGTGGTTTAGACCAAGTGGCAGCTGCACAAATAGTGTCTAATGGTAAGCGAGCTGCATGAGCCAGGGATGTAGATACTGATCTTGTAGAGTGCCCCTTGGGTTTGACAGGTAAAGTTTGTTCCGAAGTAGCATAAACAAATATAATGCAATCAGTTAGCCATTTGGAAAGGGTTCGTTTAGTAACTGCTATACCTTTCCTGCTGTCTGCAAAGGCTACAAAAAGTTGATCTGTTTTCCTGTGATCCTTTGTTCTATCCAGGTAAAATCTAAGTTGTCTATGAACATCCAACTTGTGTAACATATACTCCAACTTACTGGAGTGGTTTTTGAAAAAGGTAGGGAGCTCAATGGATTGATTGATGTTATTAACGGAGCAAACTTTGGGGAGAAAGGACGGATTAGTGCGAAGAGATACTCTGAGTGAAAGATCAAATAAGGGTGTTTAATAGAAAGAGCCTGAAGCTCTGATACCCGTCTAGCCGATGTAATGGCCACCAAAAAGATGGTCTTCCATGACAAATACTTCAATGGACAAGAAGAGGCTGGTTCAAACGGAGGTAACATCAATTTAGATAATAAAAGGTTCAGATTCCAAGGTGATGTAGGAGTTCTAACTGGTGGTCTAAGATGGAAAGATCCTTTCAGAAAGGCCTTACAAAGTCTGTGAGCCATAATGGGGGCCCCACATTCTTCCACATGAAAGTTGGAAATGGCAGCTAATTGCACTTTCAAAGTGGCAGGAGAAGCTCCTTGGTGGAACAATTCGGTTAAAAACTGCAAGATCTTATTCAAGGGAGCTATAACAGGATCCAATTGATGTGTATTTGCCCAGTAAACAAAACGCTTCCATTTACTAGTGTAAGTCTTTGTAGTGGAAGCTTTATGAGAAGCCACTAGTATATTCTGAACTGCAGATGAGAGAAGATCAGACCTGGCTAAGTAGGGAAGTGGAGCAGCCAAGCTGCTAGTTGGAGTGACAGTAGCGAGGGGTGGGGAGCCCCTGACAAGTGAGTCAGTAGATCCGGCTCCGGGTCCAGGATCCAGGGTTCCCGAATGCGGTGTGCCAGAAGAAAGGGAAACCAAATTTGATGAGGCCAGAATGGGGCAATGAGGATAATCGTCCTTTGCAGGTTGTTGACTTTCTGCAGAAACTTTGCAATCAGGGGAAAGGGAGGAAAAGCATACAGGAGGCCCGGGGGCCAATCGTGAACCAGAGCGTCCCTGGGGACTTCCCCTGGAGGGGGTAATAGGGCAAAATAGCTTCTGCATTTGGCGTTCATTGGAGACGCAAAAAGATCGCAGGAAGGCTGGCCCCATTCGCGAAAAATCTCCTTCGCAACTGACTGTTTGAGGGACCACTCGTGAGGCAACAGGATTGCTCTGCTCAACCTGTCGGCTATGACATTGGATGACCCCGGGATGTGCATTGCAATCAGAAAGCGACCCGTGGACTCCGCCCATTGCCAGATTCTCATGGCCTCTCTGCATAGCTGATAAGACTTGGTTCCCCCTTCTTTGTTTATGTACCAGACTACGGACATATTGTCCGTCTGAACTGCAATAGTCCCTAGAGGAAAAAGGGGAGCAAAGTGTTGCAACGCTAGAAACACTGCCCTCAACTCTAGAACATTGATGTGCAGATTGTACTCTAAATTGGTCCATTCGCCTTGGACTGTCTGTCCCTGAAAGATGCCCCCCCACCCTATCAGGGAAGCGTCCGTGGTCACCGTAGCTGTCGGCGTGGGTAGCACAAATGGTCTTCCGCTGGAAAGATTGCAAGTCCGGAGCCACCAGGCTAGGTGTGATTTGCATGTGTTTGTGATCAGAATTTCGTGTCTCAGAGGTAGCTGTTGGAACGACCATTGTGCAAACAGTAGCCATTGTAGAACTCTCATGTGCAGTCTTCCCAATGGTATCGCAATGAGAGAAGCTGCCATGAGACCCAAAACCTTCAGAACCAGTTTTGCTGGGGATTTTCTGGATGACAGAAGAAGGGATATGCGGCTTTGTAGTGAGGCTATCCTTTCTGGAGGAAGTCTTGGAATTAAACGATGCGTATCCAATTCTGCTCCTATGAATGAGATATGCTGTGATGGCTGTAGTAAAGATTTTTAGAAATTTACGGAAATTCCGAGATGAACACAAAGCTGCAGTGTGTACTCCCTGGCTTGGATCAGTCGACGCTGGGTGGTGGCAGAAAGGAGCCAGTCGTCCAGATAAGGAAACACCTGGAATCCCAGGCGTCTCAAGTGAGACGCTACCACTGCCATGCATTTGGCGAAAACCCTGGGGGCTGAGGTCAGACCAAAGGGCAGGGCTCGAAACTGAAAGTGGCTGGCTCCCAGCCGGAAGCGCAAGTGATCCCTGGACGCCCTGGCCATTTTGATGTGGTAGTATGCGTCCTTCAGATCTATTGAGCACATCCAGTCGTCCTTCTGTAAAAATGGAAGGATCGATTGAAGCGTGACCATCCGGAACTTTTCTTTCTTGACGAAGGTATTGAGATTGCTTAGGTCCAGAATCGGCCTCCAGTCCCTTGTCTTTTTTGGAACTAAAAAGAACCTTGAGTAAGTTCCGAATCCTCTTTGGTCCGCTGGGACTGGTTGGATTACTCTTTTTTCTAGCAGCTTTGAAATTTCTATAGCTGCAGGATCTCGCAGATGGGGCGGCACATCTGGGAGTCTTTTCTTTGGAATTGGGGGCAATAGGAAGGGTATTCTGTAGCCTCTGGTAACAACGCTTTTTACCCAGTTGTCTGATGTAAGATTTTGCCAGGCCTGAGGGTATAAAGCTACGGGACCCCCGACTGCCTCCAGAGCAGGACAGTCGGGCCTCCTCTCAGGAGTGCTGGAAAGGTTTCCCAGGGGTTGTATCCCTGTCACCTTGGTTTTGCGGACCCCCTCTGCCGCCAGGGTGGCGTCTTCCACCTCTGCCCCCTCCTCTGCCTCTAGAGGGGGCATCACCCACCCTGTGTGCCTGGGAAAGAGCCTTGGGGTTTTCGAAACCACATTTTTCCACCACGTTGCCCTTTGGGGTACGGTCTGGATGGGGTGGAAAAACGGACTCCGACAGCAGACAGAGTCTTTCCCTCTTGCTCACACCGGGTAAGGGTCTCCTTTACTTTGGGGCCAAAGAGAGTGGCACCATCAAATGGGGCGTTAGTAAAGGAAGACTTGAAGGCTTCCGCAAATGAACATAAGCGCATCCAGGATTGTCTACGAAGAGCAATCGCTGAAGCTGCTGCCCTACTCGATCCTTCGGCTGCGTATGAGATCAGCCTCATGGACAAGTTTGCAATAGATGTAAGGGTATTGAGATGTGCTGTAACCTTTTCTGAAACAGCAGCATCTGTAGTACCCTGGAGGGTATCTCCCAACTCTTTGACTAGATCCCTCTGTAGCCGTGTGAAGTGGGTCAAATAGTTCAGGGATCGCATAGAAAAAGCCGCTGAACTAAAAATGCGCTTCCCATACCTGTCCATAGTCCTAGAATCTCTGTTAGGCGGATGGACAGATGAGGAAGATTCAGACATCTCCTTTTTCGTGGCCGCTGCCACCACCATAGCGTCTACTGGCACTCCCTTTGTCAGATAAGCCTTATCTTGGGGGGCAGTAATATATTTGTTAGGCTTTCTAGGGACTGGCTCCACCGTGTCAGGCGTCTTCCACGCCCTTCGAGCAATCAGCTCCATCAACTCATCGAAGGGCGGAGTGACCCAGGAGGAGGAAGGGCGAGCACCGAATGCCTTCAGCAAAACTGACTCATCCTCAGAAGGGGGAAGGGATTGCCAATCACCTCTCTGTTTTAGGATCTCCAGGATGTCAGAAAAGGAGACATCCTCTGAGGGTGACTTTGGGGACCCTTCTGACTCATCCAAGTCAGTGTCCGATGTCAATGATTCTTGTGGAGAATCTAAGTGTCTCCTCTTACACAATCTTTTCCTCGGAACTTCCTCGGGGGGGGCATCCGAAGAAGCCTCCGAGGAAGAGGGGGCACCCTCCAGGGGTGGCTGAGACACTGGTGCTCGACGCTTAGATGTAGCCATGGGTGCAGAGGAGGATAACGGTCCTTTATGGGAAGGAGAGGCTGTTTCTGCTGACGTGGTTGTCTGAGTAGACAACACCTTCCTCATGAGGTCGAAGGCCCCCGGGTCCCGAGTCGAGGTATCTCCCGGTTCCGAGGAAATCGGAAGAATACCCGAGACAGGCACCGAAGGCATCGACCCCGAGGACGGAGCCGAGTCGATCCGAGCCGAGGCTCCGAGAGGGAGTGTCGGAACCGAAACGACGGTCCGACTCTCAGTCCCGGACCCAAGGATGGATCTTCAGCTCCGAGACTCCGGTACCGGTTCCGACGGAGTCGAGGTGAACGGAGCTGACCGAGAAAAAACGGTTCTGGCACCGAGGGCTCCACAATCACCAGATCAGCCGCTCCCAGCTCCGAAGACTGGATAGGCATCGGAGGAGGAACAGGTGGAGATAAGGGAAGGCCTTCGAGTCTCGACACCAACTGGGAGGAGACAGAGATGAGTTTGGATAAGGCCGTATTCTCCATTAATTTCTGCACCACGCGGTCTACATCGGTGTCAGAGAGGGGCCTGGAAGAACGCGTCGAAGGAATCGAAGACGGAGCCGATCTCAACAGTGCTGGGGGAGGGAGCTCCGTCACCGGTTCCAAGACTCGAGGCTCGGAAACTGACAACAGTTCAACACTCGGCCCCGAAGTCTGGGGAACCGGTGATCGAACTTTGACTGAAGAGCTCGGAGCCGATGACCTGGGCTCCGACGTCTTCGATTCCTTCGAGGATTTGGATGTCTGGTCTGATGCATCCAGGGCCTCTTGAAAAGCAGGCTTCAAAAGCCCCCTGTCCATAAGTTTCCTGCGCCTATCTGTCATGACCCTTCCACTGAAAGAATGACATATTGAGCAGTCTTCTTGCAGATGGAGAGGGCCAAGACAGTATACGCAGGAACTATGATTGTCAGTCACAGACATCTTCTGCCCACATTGGCAGCGTTTAAAGCCAGACTTAGCTTTCTCAGACATGTCAAGTTAGGTACAGCAAATAGTGAAATAGCCAGTAATATGTCCAGTCCAGTAAATTTGTCTATTCCAGAAACAATTTTGTCAAATCCAGTAAATTAGTCAAGCCAGTAGTCAATCCAAAGTTAAAGGGGTGGGGTAGGCCCGAGGAAAACTCTAATAAAGTATATAAAATTTATATACGGAACCGAGAAACCCTCGATACACTACTCACACACACACACAGTCACTTAAGGAACAACTTTTTTTAGAAAAAAATAGAAGAAATATAAGAAAATAATTAATCTTAGCTTGAGTTGGCCCGAGCTCATCAAATCTGATGCAAACGTTGCAGCGGCAAACTAGATCTGAGGTAAAGGCAGAGGGGGATTGTGGGAGTTAGGTTGGTCTCGAGCTTCTTCTCGATGCAGAGCTTGCCAAGCGGCCGACACGGAGCCGAGGATCGGCTCCGAACCCAGGTGTAAGAACAAACGGCGAGATTGAACACTCTCACATCATGCTGTCGATATTTAAGCATAGGCAACTGCCAAGGTTGCATACATATAATCCTTCTTACCCCATCTATCCAGCACCCTGGAATCTCTATCAGAATGAGTAGAGTTTTGACAGTAAAAGCCTTAACACCCTTGGGACCCTGAGAAATAGTCTCAGGATCACCAGCAGGATTTTTGAAAAGAAATTTGTGGGAGTCAGGAGTCCTGTAACATCTGTCTGGCTTACTGGGACTCGGAAGCAGGGAATCAGGAGCCATGCTTGATTCCGAGAACACATCATCAACAATGTCTAATACAGGAGGTATAGCCAAAGGCCTATGCTGAGGAAGAAGGAGGAAATCCCTAAGCCTCTTTTTTGATTCAGAAAAATCCTGACTCTCCCAATGAAAATGTTCCCTTAAAGTATGCAAGGTTTCTCCAAAAGAATAATCCTCAGGAGGAGATGCAGATGGGATGGATTTCTTTGCATCAGAATCCTCATAGGGTGGAATAGAAAATTCCTGATCAGAAGAGGAGTCAGAAGAAATGGAAACCTGATCTGAAGATTCATAATCAGTGCCTTGCCTAGGCCTCTTAGCAGGGGGGGGGGGGGTTGAGAACCCCTGATCAAGGTAATTGAATCCTGAGCCATTTTGATCATCTGTTTTTTAGGCATAGAGGCCTGAGCACGTGGCTCATGCGTCAGTTTTTTAGACATAGAAGTTGTTTTTGTTGCTGGCGTCAGTTTAATGTAAAAATGGTGAGAGCTGAAAACACCCTCAGAAGCCGGTGCCTGCTCAGCGGCTCTGGACCCATCCAAGGGAGAGACATCTGCAGGTTCAATACTTTGCGAATCTCGCGGCATACTGGACTCCGCATGGGTCTCGGTAGAGGCCTGTGACTCAAAAGTAGCGGGTATCAGAGGCTGCGAAAGCGCCTCACTGAGTACTGGCGACTGGCTTAGGAGAAGCTTTGTCATCGGTTTTGGACCTCGACGGTCTGTCTCTTTTTCCTTGCGTTTTTTGTGAACTCCGGTAGTTGGATTGCTAACCGACGGCATTTCAGGGTAGTTAAATCTTGAACCAAAATATTTATAAGCAAAAATATACCGACGCTTAATAGTGCGTTAGTTAAATTTAGCACAAAACCGACAGCAAGGCACGTTGTGATCAGGGCCTAGGCAAGGAATACAGTACAAATGAAAATCCTTATGAGGTATTTGCTTCCCACAAGTAATGCAATTATTAACTTTTACTGACATCGGTAAGGAGCAAGAAAAAGTTTCCCCAACGGGGTACTTAGCTTTAGTTTGAAGACTTCGGTTATGAAACTGGAATATGAAAATTTCAGGAGTCGGCCGACCGGCACTTGCGAACTGCTTCTGCTTCGGGCACCGCATGGCAAGAAAGACTGAATAAAATAGCGTTGGATGCATGTTTTATACCCCTGACGACCTGACGTCATGGAAGAGGAGACAGCAACCGACACAGGACCCAAGACTTTGTTATTCAGGCCGACTGAGGGCAACCTGCCAGCAGATTACCCCCAAATGTAATGACTGCAACAGTGAAACACGAAAAACACCTGTATTCATAGGGTCATAGGTTGGTACTAGGCTATCAGCCCTAGGGCCTATACAAGCCTAGCCATAACAATTCCCTGGCTATTTCTTCCCACATTATTTACTTTCCTGGTCCCCTGTCTAGCAGGGCGACTGACGTGATCCCTGAGGTGAATTTCCTTTCTCCCATCCAATCGTCAAGGTTCCTCTTGAAGAGGTCCAAAGAGGCACTCTGCTTGACATGTATGGGCAATCTATTCCAGCGTCTGGGGAGTCTCTGGGTCAGGAACCTATCCCTCCAGCATGTTTTGTTTATTGTGATGACAAGGTTTAGATCCCTGGAGCGTGTAGCTCTGAGGGATTGGGATTTCTTTAAGTGTAGCATGTCCAACAGCTCTGGGTTTGACATGGCCTTGTATGTTAAGCAGAGATCGCCTCTGAGTAGACGATATGACTCCAGTATAGCTGGAGTTTTTTAAGGCGGTCAGCATAGGGCATCTGTTTTAGGCCTGTGATTCTTTTAGTGAGGTATTTCTGAGGTCTTTCCAGTTGTTGCAGATGTCTTGAGAGGTACATACCAAATGGGGCGTTGTATTCTATAATGGGTCTAATGAGGGATGAGTACAGTGGGACAATGACCTCCTTTTTTCTGGATGAAAAGCCCTTCATGATGAGGTGTGCCACATAGAAGGATTTCCTGACTGTTGTGGCGATGTGGTTATCGAAGGTGAGACCACTGTCCACCTGTGTCCCTAATTCTCTTATCACACTTTCTGTGTTTAGTGTACTGCCACCTATATGGTAATTCATGGATACATGTTTTTTCCCAAAGGGGATAACAATACATTTCTTGGCATTGAGCTTGAGCCCATGGCTCTGGCACCAAGCATCTGTTTCTGTAAGGCCCTTTTGTAGAGTATCCACATCATTTGGGGATTCAATAATGGCTCCCAGTTTGCAGTCATCTGCAAACTTTGTTAGCCAGAGTCCTTTAGTGTTGACCTGTACTTCAGAGAAGTAGATGCCAAACAAGAGCGGCCACAGGACTGCACCCTGAGGTACTCCACTTGTCACTTGTCTGGAGCTGGATTTGGAGTCGGCTACTTTTACAGTGCGGGTTCTATCAGTAAGCCATTTAGCAACCCATTGGGTGACATAGGGATTAATGCCCAACTTAGTAAGTTTATCTATGATTCCAGAGTGGGGGATGGTGTCAAAGGCCTTGGCAAGGTCTAGATAGGCTGTGTGGACCACCTTACCCTTGTCCATGGCTCTGGAGACTGATTTAAAGAAGTCAATCAGGTTCAGGAGACAAGATCGGCCCTTCACAAACCCAAACTGGGTGGGGCCCAGTGTTTGAAGGTTGCCAATGTCTTTGTTTATAAGTTCCATGATAATACGCTCCATGGCCTTGCAGATAAGGCTTGTCAGACTGATGGGACGGTAGTTTCCGGGATCCAAGGTGGATCCTCCCTTGTGGATTGGGATAACTGTAGCTCTGCGCCACTCAGTGGGCACGAAACCTGAGGTGAGGCTATGATTAAACATGACACTTAGGTGAGGTGCCAGTTCATATTGTAGTTCATGTAGTACACAGCCGGGATGTCATCTGGTCCCATGGATGCTGTATTCTTGGCTTTAGAGAGTGCGTTTTGTACCTGTGTGGCCGTTATTACTGGAATTTGGCAATCTTCCGGTATTGAGATGGGCCATTTAGGGGTGAGGGGGGTGATGTTGGCACTGAATCGATCTGCCAGGATATTGGCAATATCCTTTGGATCAGTATATTTAATGCCATTCTGTTTTAGCTCAGAGCAGATCTGAGCATTGCCATTTAGATTCTTGACATAGTTATAGAATGCTTTGTGGTTGTCTTTGGAATCTTTGGCAATTTTATTTTCGTAACTAGCTTTGGAGGATTTTATGAGGCATCTCAGTTTCTTACTGAGGCTAGTAAGGGAGTTTTGCATCCTGGGATTTTCCTCTTTTCTGCAAAAGTTTCTTCCTTTGTTGTAAAGTTTGTTTATGGCAGGGGACCACCAGATTGGCTTCCTTTTTGGATGAGAGCATTTTGGTTCTATTTGGGATGGCACGATTCATGCATGAGTGGATGTGCTCGTACAGTGCCTTAGTGTAGGATTCAGTAGTTGAACTTTCAGTTCCGTCTGCATGGGTGTCATGAAGTTTGTCACTTCTGACTTGTGTAGCATGGAGTTGGCTTTGGAGAAGTCTTTTATGGTGTTTTCTTTACTGGGGGTTGGGGGTGGGATGTGAATGTTAAGGGTGATTAGCTTATGGTTAGACCTGACTAACGAGTGGTGACCATAGGTATGGAGCATTGATTTCCCATGTTGGTAATGACCAGGTCTAGGATATTGGAACCCCTGGTGGGACTATGGATTAGTTGATCCAGGGCGTTGGAATTTATGAATTCCAAGAACTGTTGTGCAAAGGTGTTGGGACATGAGTAGTTTTCCCAGTTAATGGCAGGGTAGTTAAAATCACCCAGTATTAGGGTGTTTGGTTCTATCTTAATATTTTCCAGTATGTTTAGAAAGGTGTAGTGAGAATCTTGGGGTATGGTGGGGGATCTGTAGCAAGCTACAATTTGGACTGCAGTCTTACCTAGTGTTAGTTGCACTTGGAGAATTTCAGACACATTGTGTTGGCCAACTAGCCTGGTGGTGTGAATATCCTTGGTGAATATTGACACTCCTCCACCTTTAGTGTTTCAGTCCTGATTTGGTGGCCGAAAAGTGTGTTAAGAGTTGTAGCCTGGTATTGCAGGGGTGCTCTCTGGAGCCTTGAACCAGGTCTCAGTTACTGCACAGATATCGATGTTCTCCATTTTTAGGAGTGCCTCGAGAGAGTGCATTTTGAGGTTTAGACTTCTAGCATTGAGTAGCATTACCTTCAGATTTTGCATACTTGTACCTGTTATGGTGGTGGTTTTGTCCTTTGAAGTTTGCCTAAAAAAGGCACTATAGGAGTGGCAAGAGCCTTAGCCAGTAACCTGAATCCCAGGGGCGACAGGTGCAGACCATCTCTGGCAAAGCATCGTGGTCTGTCAATCATGTCATCCCAGGCAGACAGATACTGGATCCCCTTTGAATGACACCATAAGCTTAGCCAATTGTTGAAGTCAATCATTTTATCCTTATATTGTGGTATCATTCTGGGCGAAGGCAGGATGCTACTCAGGGCTAGGGTCATACCTGCCTGGGCCACATGATCCGAGAGCTCTTCCATGTCTCTTTTCATGTAGTCCAGGGAGGTACGTCTCAAGTCATTCACTCCAACATGGACAATGACAGAGTCATATTTGTACTTGTTGTGGAGTGACTTGAGTGCATGCGTTATGTGGCGGATCCTGGCACCTGACAGGCAGCTGACTGTAATTTTCTCCTTATTCAACCTGGTGAGAGGGACATCAGTCAAACATCATCATCAAACTAGTTCATCTACTGAGTCTAATTAACTGCCCTTTTACAACATTTCTTTTCTATGCACTTTACTTTCGATCTGGCCAGTAGTATCTATACTCAAGCCTAAATCTAAGTAATTAGTTTACCAAAACCACTTATAGTGAAACACGGAAAATCAGTGCCACTACTTAAATCTTCAGTAAAACACACAAAAAAAAATCTTAGTAAGTGCCTTTCCAAATAAAATAAGGTAATCTACAAAGCATCTGTAAAAGACTATTTGATCAAAGAAAAAGGAGTCTAAATAACATTCTACTCCCAAGAAGCTATGACTAAGTTTGCAAATACGGGAGCCATCCTGGCTCCCATTGTAGCACCTGTTTTTTTTGTTTGTAAAATTTTCCATCAAATTCAAAAATAGTATTCTTTAATAACAAGTCAGATAGAAAACATAGTATTAATAGCCGTAGAACTGATATTAATATATCTAGCCAAATGTTCCCTGAACTATTCAACACCTCTTGTTGGTCAATGCAAGTATAGAGGGAAATGACATCCAGTGAGGCAAAAACATAGTTTGCGTTATTAATATAAATTTTTCTCAACAACTCTAAAATGTGCCATGAATCCTTAAGGTAATACTTAGATTTTTGTACCCAGGGGTTAAGAACAAACCCAAGTATATAGATACGTGCTCAGTTTTATAAAAATCTGCTACCATAATCTGCCTAAATGGCAGACTGGCAGGATTGTTGTGTAATTTAGGGATGCTGAAAAAACAAGCCATGTTATGCTCTTCCAATAAAAAAAAAAAAAAAAAGTATACAAACATATTCTGGTATTCGTAAGAAAGACAATAACAACGTGCTAGCTAAAGATTCATTGGATTGAAAAGATTTTTGAACATTTAGTTTTTTTTTATATTAGATAGTGTTGACCTGGATATGTTAGTTAGTCATCATAATGTCTTTCTAGAGTGCTGCGAAGCAGAATTGCAATTGCGGCTTAAAGCCGATGTAAAATCGGAACGGAATGAACATATAAATTTAAAGTACTTTTTGTTAGCACAAAGATATTAAATGGTTTTATATTTATTCATTCATATTAGAAGAATAAGCATTTAAAGTAGCAATTTAGTGTTATACTTTTGTCATGTAAATTTGCTATTTGTGTAGCATTTTCAAACAAAAAAAATATTTTAAGATGTATTTGCATTTTATAAATTTGTATAGTTCACTTTTAACCACCTGACCATAGGAGCAGATTTATTTAACAAAACTGTCATTCATTTATTAGGTTCTTGATCATTTTCACATCATCCTATCCACATCTGCTTCTGACAAACTTTTGGAAGGCCTGGAGGAAGTTGCGGATGGTGGCCTGGAGCGTTTCTTTGGAGTCTGAAACAATGGAGACGGCAGGGTGGGCGTTAAGGGTTCGATAGGAAATTTTGTATTAAGACTCCTATGAGAAGTAGCTGGCTTCAGATCCAAGGACCTAGGATCTGATTGTGTAGTGGAATGACACATTGAGACAATGATAGGAGCCAAAGCCTTTGGATCCGAAGGTTTCAGATCAGAGGATCAGATATTCGGATCTGGTAATGTTGGATCAGACGTTTTTCTCATCTTAGCTAGTGGCTCTAAGACCTTGGGGACTTAGGTGGGGTGTGTGTCTTATGCTCCAATGGAGCTGACTTGTTCAATCTGGTGGAGGTGTGAGCCCCAGAAGAAGATGAAGCTGGAAGGGAGTCCTCCACTATCAATTTGTTTTGCCTATCTGCCACGACCCTTGGATTAAAATTAGAGCATATCGAACATGAAGTGTCCAAATGCCCTGCTCAAGGGATTTCATGCCCACAAGAAGTGCATTTCTGGAATTTGTTCAGTTTATCAGACATGTTAAACAGAAAAGAGAAAAAAACAGCAATCCAAAACCAAAACAAGGTTTTTCTTCTTTACATTTTTTTTTTTAGTAAGCAAAAGGGAAGAAAGGAACTTAACTACCAGCAATGGTAGACCACAGAGGTACCCTGATAGGTAAATGGGTAGTCAGATAGAAAGAAATACCAGTGATGGTATAAAAGATGTACTAGTCAGCAGAATAGTACAAAAGAGAAAAAGATATCAGAAAAAATTAGCTAAAACTCCTAATGACCTGTGAAAATACTAAGAGGGAGGTAGCAAAGGTTTTAAAGGATGAATAAATTAACTCACAACCCCTATTATAGCTCGACAGAGGAACCAGCATCTGCTTACAATGGTGGCAAATGAAATCGGAGGTAATCGGGATGGAAGAGTGCATTGTGGGTAAAGGGAGGAGCTCAACAGCTGGATCCAAAGTCTGTAGTATGCAGCTGAAAAGGATCCGATGAGTGGATCTGAACCCATGGGTTGAGGAAGAAAGAAAAGGACATTACCAGATTTTTAATTCTAAAAAGCTTTAATGCAGCAGGTACATGGTGGAAATGTTAAACTTACTTGTGCAAAAACTCGGGGATTGAACTCTTTTGCATTCGGATTCAGTGTAGATTTTCTTACTTGCCTAGAAATACAAATGAAAAATTCACTTCTGCACTTTCAGTTTAAGGGCACGATATAATCTCTTTAAAAGTTACACACACTTTCAATTACAGTTGGCAAAGAATGCAGTAAGAAATGCTCTGCTATTTTTACATACAAACATATATATTTAACTAGTCTTAAAGTTTCCTAATTTCATTTAGCAAAAACATTACTTGTTTTGCATGGAAAATTCCAGAGACATAAAACCAGCGACAATCAGTATGACTATATATGTTGTGAAGATGTCAAAATGTTTAAGATGACGAGATGTATTCAATCCATTACATACTCTGAAGTAAAGCTTACCCTGATTCTCCAGTACCTATGGATTGGAAAGCCCTAATTACATGTCTGCAATAACTGCAGTCACAAATTAAAATAATCCTGAAAAATTTTAAGACTGCAATCAAAAGATTCAAGAAGTCCTTAATAGGTACACTCTTACTGCATCATTTACTCCACAAAGAGGGGCCCTCCTTGACGAATCCTATGACTGGTTTAATCCCAAGCAATCAGCATTGGTAACTTTTTCCAGAAGTCTCCTTGGTTGTGGATGGCTACACACCCATGCTATGCACAGTATTATGCCACACATACAGCCAAAGGTGAAATCCTGCACCTGTGACTCTAAATCCTTTCAAGAGTCAGCTAAATACTTGATCCTTTGCTCCTGGCACAAGATCAGTCAGTCACATCAATCCTCAAACAAGATTGACCAAGGTCAGCAGGGTCACACAAACCTTTTGACCGAAGTGCCCCAGTGTATGAACCAGGAAAGGAGAAGAAAAAACTTTGGCTGGGAAAAATATTGCAGTTATTCAGCAAAAAGCAGTTTCAGCCATGGTACAGGAAATTGTTTCTAGTAATTTAGAAGAAAAAATAAATTAAATGTACTCAGAAATGTTTAAAATAAGTGAAACACTGGAGTGTAAAACTCAATGAAAAGGATGGGGGAAATAAGTTTTAACTAACTATTCAGATGTACTAAAAATTGCAAATGTCAAGGAGGTGGAAACAGAAAAAAATAAAAGGCTGGCTGAGTACTAGACTTCTCAAGAAAAGCTGCTTGAAAAATATAGTCAGAAGACAGAGGACACAAAAAAAAAAAAAAATTGAAATTTTCTGACATACCAGAGAAACTGGAAGGAACTGACTGCAATAACTGTATAAAATACAAACTAGCAAATGGACTGTTATTCCACAGCAGGTTTTAATTGAAAGGGCACATTGAGCATATACACCACATCTTGCCATGAGAAAGCAGCCATACCTATATTACTAAAGATACAGTCATACCAGAAGAAAGTGTTACTCCTGACAACACTGTGGCAGAAGGGATATGCATTAAAAACTGGGGATAGCAGTGTTTTTGTGGAAAATTATTACTTACTGTACACTAGGCAGGAGAGAAAAAGAAGTTTTCTTACCACAACGTTCCATGTGAGTTGTTCATCTCGCCTTTGTTCTTACACGTGGGTTCGGAGCTGATCCATCGGCTCCGAGTCGGCCACTTTCCAAGCTCTAGATCTCTGAAAAGCTCGAGACACAGTCCCTATCCCATGATGCTCTGCTGCCAAACCCCAGATCTAGTTTGCCGCTGCAACGGATCTCACACTCTTCGCAAGAAGCTTGGACCAGTACCCTTTTTTTCTTGTCTTTTGACAGAAAATTTTATTTGATCGGCTCCAAACCCACATGTAAGAACAAACAGCGAGCTTGAACAACTTCACATGGAATGTTTATCTCAGCAATCAAGGAATGTTGAGAGGCAAGTGGGAGATTCTGAATGCTTTATCCAACTTTCTTCAAAATATTTTCTTTTCCAAGATGATCATATATATTTTTGGAAACAGAACGGTCAAAGAAGAAAATAAAGTTTAGCCAACAAAGACTGAACCAGCAAGCAGAAAAGGTGTCTGCTTCTCCTTCTACTGAAAATAATGAAGTCCATAGAGAGACTTTGCCAGTGAAACCTATTCTCCTGTTCCAAAGAAAACTATCTTTGTGAGAGTAAAAGCACACATGCTGGCTAGAAGAACAAGAGTACCTTGGACTTGAACAAGAGACTGGTGTTGGGTGATGGAAAGGATCAAGACGATGACCAACAACAGAGTAATTTCATAAACCTATTGAATATAGGAATAGACATGTGAAATATGGCTTTGCAAAACAAAAAAAAAGTGGCTGCACAAAGACTGGAATTTTGTTGACTGTGTCATACTTGAGGATGGACTATAAAGCATACACCCCATTGTATGTCATTAATGTTTTTAAAGGATACTGAAGGGACTGAAGAAGTAACTGTAACTTAAACAGTTTTTGCTCTAATATTTGTATAAAAATGTTACGATGTAAATCGCACGTTATATTATAAATTAGTCTTGTTTAGTGTGCAGTCAGGGAGATTTTAAAAGTGAGGTGGGGTATAGTACAGTTGTGTACACTTATCATAAATGTAGATGTTCAAGTGTATTCACTGTTGCAGTCAACACATTTGGGTTATCTGCTTGCAGTAGCCCTCAGTCAGCCTGATTAAGAAAGTTTTGGGTCCTGCGTCAGTTGCTGTCCCTTCTTCCATGATGTCAGGTTGTCAGGAGTATAAAACATGCAGCCGATGCCATTACATCAGTTTTACTTGCCCCAGATGTCAGGTGCCCCCCTAATGGGAAGCAATTAAATCTATAAATATATATAAGGTTATACCTCCAACAAAAAAGCAAATGCACCAAAAAGCTTTTGAGCATAGTAAAGGAGAGTAGAGGTATAATCAAAAGAAGCAAGGGGGGCTGGAGGGAGGGTAACCAGGACTGCAACAGTGAATACACTTGAACATCTACACTTATGGTAAGTGTACACAACTGTACTATGTTCTTCGTGTTTCACTGTTGCAGTCATCACATTTGGGTAGAGTCCCAAAGCTAAGGATGGGAGGAGGAATTTAAATAGCATTAGGACCACCTATAAGGCCCTGCAAGACTGCAGTGGCAAAGCCAGCTCTGGATTTAGAGAAAATTGTCAGATGGTAATGCTTGGTGACAGTATGTACAAAACTCCAGGTAGCAGCTTCTAGGATGTCCCTGGTAGGCACGCCTCTGAGAAAGGCTGTACAGGTAGATGTAGCCCTGGTTGAGTGGGGTCTGATCCCCTGTAGGATAGGTTTTCCATGGTGCTTGTAGAAGGTAGCAGACATGAATGCAATGGCCTATCCATATGAAATGGTTTGCTTTGAAATAGCCTTCCCCTCTGCCCCTGCAGCAAATGCCACCAGCAGTTGTTCAGATTTCCTTTGAGGTTTAGTCCTGTCCAAGTAGACTCCAAGTTGTCTGTGCACATCTAAGGAGTGCAATATCTGTTCCCCTTTGTTCTGTGGATTAGGAAAGAAGGTTGGCAAATGAATGGACTGATTAAGGGCCACACTGGATACCACCTTGGGCATGAAGGAGGGATTGGTCCTGAGGGACACCCTGTCCGCATGAAAGATGATGAAAGGCTCCACTGCCATAAGGGCCTGTAATTCAGATACCCTTATTGCTGAAGTGATTGCTAAAAGGAAAGCTGTTTTCCAAGAAAGCAATTTTAAGTCTGCAGTAGCAGCTGGCTCGAAAGGCGGAAGAGTTAGTTTCTCCAATACAAAGTTAAGGTCCCAGGCTGGGGTTGGAGCTCTCCTGGGTGGTCGTAAATTTTTGGCCTCTCTGAGGATCTGCTTGAGCAGTGGATGAGAGAAGAGAGGAGGTTCTGTGTTATAATGAGCTGAAATGGCTGAGGCGTGAATTTTGATGGAGGAGAAAGACAGGCCCTTGTGAAGCATCTCAGTTAAGTAATGTAAAATCTGAGGTAAATTGGGCACTGCTGTGCTCATCCCTTGAGATTGGTTCCAGACACAGAATCTTTCCCATTTTTCAGCATAAAATATTTTCTAGTACTAGGCCTCCTTGCCTCTAAAATGATGCCCATCACTGGTTTACTGAGGGATAGTGAAGGAGAGATTAGGTAATTAGCCAGGCTGCTAGGTTCAGTGTTTGAAGCTGAGGGTGCAGAATCCGGTTCACCTGCTGAGACAAAAGGGTAGGAGTCTGAGGCAGGTGCCATGGGGCCAACGGTGATGCATTGCGCAAGAGGGGGTACCAGTGTTGGCATGGCCAGTCTGGTGCAATCAAAATCATCCTTGGTTTGTCTTGCTTGATCTTTAGTAGTACTTTGGAGAGCAGAGGCAGAGGAGGAAAGGCATAAACTGAAAGTTTTTTTCCAACTGAAGGACAGAGCATCCACTTTCCAAGCTTGTTTGTGGGGAGTCCTTGTGCAAAATTTGTCCAATTGGCAGTTCTGGGGGGAGGCAAACAGGTCTATATCTGGACTTCCCCATTTTCTTGTCAACATATTGAAAATCCTTGGTTCCAGTTTCCACTCGTGTGGGTCCATGAGGTTTCTGCTTAGTCCGTCTGCCAGTGCATTTAGTTTTCCTGGCAGGAACTGAGCTTGTAGATGCACTTGGTAGCTCAGGGCTGTGTTCCGCAATGCCATGGCTAGTCTGCAGAGGAGGTAAGAATGTGTACCCCCTGCTTGTTTATGTACCACATAACAGTGGTGTTGTCCGTCTTTACCATTAATTGTCCTGGAAGAATGTGGTCCTTGTAGGCTGTCAGAGCATTCTGCACAGCTAACATTTCTTTTTGAATGATATACAGGTGCATTTGACTTGGATTCCATTTGCCCTGAATGCACTTCCCTGCCAGGTGAGCTCTCCCATGCATAGTCTGATGCGTCTGTTGTTAGGATTTGGGCGGCAGGGGGTAGTGTGAATGGTAGCCCCTTGTTTTGGTGTCAGGCCTCTGCCCACCAAAGGAACTCTAGGCGTAGGCAAGGTATGATAGGAATCATTGCTTCTAGATCCTGAGAATGTTGACACCATAGGCTTTTTAGATACCACTGTAGTTTCCTCATATGCAGTCTTGCATATGGAATTAGAAGAATGCAGGAGGCCATGAACCCCAAGGCTTGTAGTATTTGCCTTGCAGATAGCAGGTTTTGTTGTGGCCATTTGTTTGAAGTAGGTTGTCAAATTAATTTGTTTCTCTGGTGTGAGGAAAGCCATCTGGGAAGTTGTATTCAGGCTTGCTCCCACGAATATAATTTGTTGACATGGTACAAGGTGTGATTTATTTTTGTTTATGGTCTACCCCAGACAAGTTAGCATCCTTTGTACAAAGGTCATATGATTCGAAAGTATGTCCTGGCTTTCTGAATGAATTAGACAATCGTCCAGGTATGGGTATATCTGGATATTTCTTTGCCTGCAAAATGCAATAACTGGAGCTAGGCACTTTGTGAATACCCTGGGCGCAGTAGATAAGCCAAAGTGCAGTGCAGAGAACTGAGAGTGTGTGTAGCCTGCTTTGAAGTGTAGGTATCTTCTGCAAGATTCCCTGATTGAGATGTGCAGGTATGCTTCCTTTAAATCTAGTGTTGCCAACCAGGCGTCTTTGCCTAGCATAGGGAGCAACTGGTGAAGAGTCAGCATCTTGAATCTTGGAATCACCAAAAAGGTGTTTAGAGTAGACAGGTCCAGGATAGGACACCATGAATTGTCTTTTCTGGGTACCTGGAAAAGTCTCAAGTAGAAATCTTGTCCCTTTTCCTCTTCAGGTACCAAATGAATAGCCCCCCATGCTTAAAAGAGAAAGTACTTGCGTTTGGGCCTCTGCCCACTGGTATGGGGGTAGGTCTGGCCACCTGCTTGGTGTTGGTACCGTGTGGAAGTGAAAACTGTATCCCTGGGACACTATATTTAAAACCCATTTGTCCTGGGTAAGGAGTTCCCAGTTCTTTGCATGAAGAGCAATCTTTCCCCAACGGGGGCAATCAGTTGAGAAGTGCTTGGAAGTTTTAAAAGGAAATCATTGAGACAGTTTACCATAGAGGGAGTTTTATTACTCCCAGATTTGGAAGTGGAGGCTCCCCACTGCTTAGTCCTGTGCGTATCCTGGGACTGAAGCCTGGGAGTTCTGTTGGATCTGGGTTTGGACTGAGAAGGTCTGGAAGAGGCAGGAAAGGATCAATTCTTGGAAGGCCAATGACTACTAAACCTTGGAGGTTGTACTTGTAAAAATATCTTTAACAATTTGCATAGATTTAGCTTTTTCCTCCATCTTTTTAAGAACTTCTTCTGCCTTGTTGCCAAACAGGTGGTCCTGATTTAAAGGAGCATCCAGTAATTTCGCTTTAACATGATATGGCAAAGATTGCTCCTTAAGCCAAGCATGCCTTCTAATTACAGAACCAGTCACAGCAGCCCTGCAAGACATCTCTAGTGAATCAAAACCACATTGCAAAGTATGCTTTCCAACTTGTTCAGCTGAGTGCAATAAATCCTGTAAATCCTTATTTTCAGCACAATCAGGAATCAACATAATTTTCTGTTTAACCACTCCAATAATATGCTGCTGATACTTTAACATATGAAACTGACAGTTTAAGGCCCTAATGGCCAAAGTTGCAGAAGTGTATACCTTCTTACCCAATCTATCCAGTGCCCTGGAATCTCTATCGGGGAGGTAGGATTTTAGGCAGTAGTAGCTTTAATGCCCTTAGGTCCCTGGGAAATGGTCTCAGGATCCACAGTAGGATTTTTAAAAAGGAACTTGTGAGAGTCAGGGACCCTGTAATATCTATCAGGTTTTCTGGGAGCAGTAGGTAAAGAATCAGTGGCCAAGCTAGAATCTGAAAAAGCATCATCACAACAATGTCTAGTACAGGAGGTATGGCTAAAGGTCTGTGCTGGGGCAGGAGTAAGAAATTTATAAGCTTCTTTTAGAATCAGAGAAATCCTGACTTTCCCAACGAAAATGCTCCCTGAGAGTATGCAAGGTTTCACCAAAAGAGAAATCCTTTGGGGGGGGGGGGGAGCAGGGGGAAACAGAGGGAATAGAGTCCTCAGCATCAGAATCCTCATAAGTAGATAAGAGTAAATCCTGGTCATCAGAGGAAACAGAAAATTCAGAATCCTGGTCAGAAATATTATAAGCAAACTCAGTCCTAGGTCTCTTAGAGGGGGAAGGCTGGCTTCCCCTGATTAAAGTAATAAGGTCTTCAGCCATTCTTATCATTTGTTTTTTAGGCATAGAGGCCTGACCATGCGGTCTGGGCGTCAGTTTTCTAGGCATGGTTCGAGTTTTAGGCCTTGAAGAAGATGGCGTTGGTTTAATATGCAAGTCAGTAGGCCTGAATACACCCTCAGAAGCCAGTGCCTGCACAGCGGCTCCGGACCCATCCAAGGTAGAGACATCCACAGGTTCCACAGTTGAAGCATCTCGCAGCATACCGGACACCAAATGGGTCTCAGTAGAGGCCTGCGAATCAGAAGTAGCGGGTATCAGTGGCTGCGAAAGCGCCTCACTGAGTACCGGCTAGGCGGCCTGTCTCTGTCTTTATCTTTGTGTTTTTTCGGAATGTCAGTAGTCGGATGGCTTACCGAAGACATATCAGGATAATTGAACAGAGCACCAAAATATTTAGCAGCAAAATATACCGACGACGGATAGTACATGGTTTAAATAAGGCACAAAACCAACCAAGGTACGTCGTGGTCAGGGCCTAAGCAAGGAATACAGTACGAATGAAAATCTTTATGAGGTATTTGCTTTCCACAAGTAATGCAATTATTTACTTTTACTGACATTGGTTTAGAGCAAGAAAAAGTTTCCCCAATGGGGTACTTAGCTTTTAGTTTAAGACTTCGGTTCTGAAACTCGAAAATGAAAATTTCAGGAGTCGGCCGACCGGCACTTGCGAACTGCTTCTGCTTCAGGCACCGCACGGCAAGAAAGACTGATGTAATGGCATCAGCTGCATGTTTTATACGCATGACGACCTGATGTCATGGAAGAAGGGACAGCAACCGATGCAGGACCCAAGATTTTGTTAATCAGGCCGATTGAGGGCTACTGCAAGCAGATAACCCAAACGTGATGACTGCAACAGTGAAACGTGAAGAACATCTTACCAGTTACTACTGTTTAAGTTAAAAACATCAAAGTAAGTTACAAGGTATCTGGACTTTACACTATAACAAAGCAAGAAATGGTGGGCAGAAGCAAGTTAAAGTTAACATCATGTTGTGATCTTGGGCTATTAGGGTAGGGAATATTTTAAGGAGCATTGATCACATACATGTAGAACTAATAAATTTCTTGTTTTTATAGCCATGGCTGTTTAGAATAATGTTCCTTTTTATGCAACATACAGTGTTAAAGTGAATGGGCTTGAAAAATAAAATAAAAAGCACGGGAAAACTTATTTTGGTACTTGCGTATTATCACAACCACATTTGCAACTGCAATAATCTACCATGTTTGACTCAAAGTATGTCTCCTAACTTTAAAACGGTTGTGTAAAGTGTTAAGTACTACTCTCTGATATTATTAATGGGTTAGGAAGAGGAATAAAGGGCAAATTCCTGTTTGGGGGTAGCATCTTTTACTGAAGTCAGGTTTTGAACAATGCAAGCACGATGCCTGCTGCTTCTCAGTGTGGTGAAGAATGACTGTTATTTTTATGGGGAACATTTTGTTAAATGATTAGTAGTCAGATTGGGAACTAATGTTCATAGAGGAAATGAAGTATGCCGAACAGTGACCCCACAACATTTGCAATAATGCAAATAAATACTAGAAACTAACGCGGGACAGCCTTTCTCCGCAGCGGTACTTCTGGGGCAGGGGTGGTAAAAATTATCCTGCTTCACACACATACTTGTGTATCTCTGAAGTTGTGTACTCAGAAATGGCCCTTACAGCAGGAACAACAGGTGCTGTTGTAGATGGTGAATGATTCCCCTACATAGGAAAATAAATAAATGGGAAATAAATTTAACAGAGTTTGAAAGGTGCCGCCTTCTGTTGTTCAGAACGTTGTGAGTTTGATGACTCTTAACATTAAAGATGACTGCAAAGCAGCAGTCGTGTCTACTTCAGACATGGGTTCTACCTGCCATTACTCCTCCTCGTATGTGCCAAAGAATGTAACCCAATACTGTTTAACAGTTTACACCACCCTTCTTTCAGTAACACACACAGTTTGGCAGAAAACATTATAAAGTATGCCACCTGCGAAATGTGGTTGCGATAATATGCAAGTACCTTTTTTTCTTGTAGTCACAAAGGTCTTTGCTGTTTTTTTCTTGTTAGCAACAGGTTACAATGAAAGACAAGAAGTCTACAGGTACAAGCAACTAATCATGAGATAGGTGAACTGTGTGTTCTGAGTGAAATTTACTGATTCTTTCATGTGTCTGCAAAGTCAGTAGCTGTTTCACTGTTAGCTGCTTTTACTAACAGACAAGAAGTTTATAGGGTGGCAGGTAAGCAATCATGATAGGTCTGAACACTGTCTGCTGAGTGAAGTATATAAGGTACAATGCAACTAAAATTTAAAGATGCACTAGAAAGCAGTTATGTGAAAAATAAATGAAGTTTTAAATTGTGGGATGGGAACAAGTCATACAAGTAGTTGTCTCCCCAACAGACCTAGCACTTCAAAATTGTGTATTGGTACAGTAAATGTATTAGTTTATTTACAGCTAGCCAGTGTACTTTCTTCTTAAGCTAAAAGAGTTTACCAAAAGTGTGTAAGCTGTTTTTACATCTGTGAGAGGAACAGAGGTGAGAAAAGAACAGAAGACAATTAGGCTAATTGGGAACACAGGCTGTGATATACACTTTAGAATGGGTAATTTTAATTTTAGATTACGTAATGCCTCTGAGCACTGCCATTAATTTAAGACAACTGCATCTTTCTAGAAGGGAAACATTTTTTTGAAAATGTAGAGTTTTCTGTCCTTCTTCTAACGTAAAAGAAAGCAAAGTTCTAAAAATCTATTTATTGTTGGAATGTTTTCATTGAAGCAAAACATCTTGAAAATGTGACAAATTCAAATGGAGTAGCAGCAACTAGATAAGCCTGCCAAATGTTAATGTGTACATGAAAGATAAATGCTGGAAATAAACATTCAAAAGCAGTGCCATATCCAAAAGGTGGGAGTAACAGCTCTCTATCATAATGGCTACTCTGTCCATATTATCATGGAATGGAAATGGCCTTACAGGTTTTAGAATGTAGTTGGAAAGGATTCCAGGATGAGTTTTATGGTGGAATGTTGATTTAGAGGAAGGTTATGGGGTAGTGGAGCTTGAGATATTTAGAACAGAAGTTACAAAGCAGATGAAATATCCACCACATTGAAAGGTCAAGCCATTTGATTGAGGGAAACAGAGAAGCTAGACTGGGGTTGTATTGATTTAGGGGAAGGTTAGGGGACACTGGAGGATAAGAGATTTAGAAGAGAAGTTACAGAGCTGGTGATGTGTACTGAATTGAGAGGGTAACCCATTTGACTGAGATAAAGGGGAAAGGGTTGGGCGACTTGCCCAGGATTTAGTAGCTGGTTGACTGAAGACCAGAAGAGTTTTATGGTCTTCTTATTAAAACTTTCAAGATGGGTACAATACAATTTCTTGTCAAGGTTAAACCTTGTTGGTGCTCTTTCTGAGGTATTCATATTTTTTGAAAGTTAGACTGTTTTATTTTCCCTCCAGGATTCCCATGCTTTTTCTCTTTGGTTCTTAGTTTGTTTGGTTTGTATTGACAACCAGGATAGTGAACTTGCTTTGATTCTTTTGGTTCCTATAGGGATATGAACATTTACAATGTTGAGGGTAGTGGTGTTGAATAGACAGATGTCACTGTCTAGTTGAAGGGTTAGGAGTTGGTTCCAGTTTCATTTTTAACACTGAAATAGAGGCATCTTTTTGGAAGGAGGAAGACTGAGTGTACTTGCAGCAGTGGAGTTTATGAATATAGTGGCCTTGCCTTACAGTGAGAGAAGAGAGGCAATCACTTAGGGCATCAGAGCACCAGAGGAGATAAGTTTGTTAGGAAAGTATGTGAGGATCCAATCAAAGGTGAATTTCCAGTAAGAATTTTCTTACTAAGAATTATCTTACTGTACCTAAGTGAGGATGTAATAAGCTGAGTCAGCCCACTGATGGTTGTCATTGCTTATTGTCAGCCAGTAAATATTAAGACTGCCCACTACGATAGTTTCCTGTGGAATATTTGAGGAAGTCCAAGAGAAGAATTGATCTGCTGTATTTGCACTGCTGCCTGGAGGAATGCAAATGTATGTTATGTACAGAGACTTCTATTTATTTGGTTGTAGAAGGGACATGAATATTTCAGCATTATTTACTTCTGGGGGTTTTGAGGGGTGACAAGAAAGTTAAGGGAACTGTAAAGTATAGAAATACAACCTGACTTTTTTGGTTGTCTAGTCTTTGAATACTGTATCCTGGAGGCAGAATGTTCTTGCCTTTTATATCTTGTTTTAGCCAAGATTCAGTAACTGCAATGACATCGAACGTCTGCTGTGAATGGAATCTTTGTAATACTTCTTAAATTTATATTAAGTTTTAGGATGGATGATTTAGTTGGTTGAGACAAGACTGTGAGGGAGAAACTGTGGAAGTTGGTGTGTTGTGAGGAGGACCAAGGTTTGGGTAGATATCCCCAGACAGTCTGATGGTCAGGACTGAGTATACGAAGGAAGGAATCCATTTATATTTGAAATTTTATCCTAAAGCCTAGTGTTAGGAGTATGGGATTTGGCAATGGATGATTGTTTTTAAACAGGTGAATGAAAATTAAAGGTAATAACAACTCTGGAGAAATGAAGTTAGAGTGGGTGAAGGTTTGAGTTAGTGAAAGGAAGCCTAGAGGTGATAGTGCTTGTTTGTTCAGTTCTAGATGACCCAAAAAACACCTCCAATGATGGCACATCAAGAAAAAGCCACTCCTCCAAACAGAATTTGTAAAATATACACTATTCAAAGCTTTTGTGTTTAAAAAGACGTCATCAGAATGAATGCCTTTTAAGACAACCATACATAAAACCAAAATCAGGAAGATACAATTACATCACTTCCTGGGATTCACAGCACACTTACAGAATTTTCCTGTTTTTTTTTGGTGTAAAATAAACTGAGGATATTTTACAAATTCTGTTTTGAAAGTGCCTTTTTTTTCTTTTTGGTGTGTCATCGTTGGAGGTGATTTTTGTTATTTGTACATTTGTGTCTCTAGTTGCCAATTTGTTTTGTGGTTACAGTTGTAGATGATAGGAGGTTTTGTGTGTTGGTAGTCTTAGAGCAGGAATTATGATTAAGTGGGAGAGAAGTATGACTAGTTCAGGTGATATGAACAAACTGAGGAAGTACTGCTTAGAAAAACTGGGGTATAAGTGGAGTGATAGAGATTAGGGGAAAAGCACTGAGTGTAAATGTATAAGGTGTAGTGTGTATATAATATATACAGAGAGACACACAAAGACAGTGGAAAATGATTACGGGAGTGAACAGATTAAAGAAAGGATGGTTAGTTAGAAGATTAGAATATGTTTCATTGTGTAAAAGAAGGGTAGTAAAGGAAAATATGGAGAGTGTATATATATTTTGTATGGAATAAGACAGATTGAGGGTACAGAGGTTTAAGCAGTATAGACAGCTGAGAGGAAGGCTGAAAAATATTACAGATAAAACAAAGGCTATAGCAGTAAACCTTTTCTACATGCATTGTTTCAGCAATATCCCTTTTTTGGGACATGATAAGATGAAGTATTTAGGTGCATGGATTAAAAGGATTCTATTATGGCAGCTAAGGATACATGGGAAGAGACTAAACAAAAGATAATACAAAAAACGGTCCCTTAAAGTTTTCATCTGAATTTTTACCAACCAGAGGAGAAATTGGGGACCATAATTAGTAGAGCTGTAGGAATTTATTTGGAAGGGAACAGGGCAAGAGTTAAGTGAAGTAAGTTGATTACTATTATAGAATATGGTGGTTTAGGATTATCTGATTTGAAGTTACTTTTAGAGTTTTGTAATTAAAGCTCACATACATGACACAAGCACAATGTTACAAGTCAAAGAAGAAAGTGCTGATGATAAAGCAGCAGGGCAGTTTGAGAAGTAAGGAGAGAGAGAGAAGGTGTTTGGATGCACACTCTTAAGGAGAACAATAACAATACAGAATATTACACTCATAATACAGCAGACAGCATTTTAAGAACTAAGCTAACACTGGAATGGAGAAAGGAAATTTTATTAATAACAATGACTACAAGTAGGGATAAAGAAAGAAGGCAAGATGGGGTTGGAATTTACTGGAGAAAATAAGCAAAGGAACCAATGTTTCAGGAGAAAAAACTAGAAAGGGAAAGGTATCACAGACTGAATGGGATGAGGTCAAACATGCATGTAAGAAGACTTCCTTCCCTGCCAGGGATTGATAACAGGGGATTGGTAAATGAAAGACTAGCTTTGGTAGAGGTTTTAGTTGAGTCTTGAACAGATGTTACTGTTAAAAAGGGATGATTAGTAGGGCATACAAAACAGTGCATGATAATACAGTTGTGTAAGTAAACTAAGTATAATAGCAGATGTTCAAATGATCACTGCTGCAACAGCCTAAGCTATATGGATTATATCCTCAAAGGATAAAGGACACAACAGCCAGCCAGCTTCCAAAGGTTCAGGACCTTCCACTCACCCAAACCATTAGTCAGCTCGAACTGAGCTGACTAAAAACACAAAAAACGAAGTAGCTGTAATCTTCTCAAGACTTTAATGTTCGCGCTTTCATCTAAAATAATGCTTAGACTTCTTCAGACTTCGTTGTTGTGTTTACAAGTGTTTTAGTTTTTTCGTATTTTCTGAGCTTACTAAAAAGACCGGTTTAGGTGCCAAATTCACATCCTAGCAAATATAACACATCAAGAAACAAGGAGGATTGAGGGAGAGTGTGGCTACTGCAGCAGCAGTGATCATTTCAACATCTACAATTATGTTAAGTTTGCTTACACAACCATACCATGTTCTTCATGTTGATCACTGATGCAGTAGCCAAAACTATACTGGTTGATTACCATAGTTTATAAATTTTGGGAGATGAAAGGAGAAGAGTCCAGAAGGCCTCTGGAAAATGGTCCTAGCAAAGCCTGATCTAGACCTACAAAAGGAATCAAGCTCATAGCACTTTGTAAATGTATGTGCAGAGGACAAGGTAGCTGCTTCTAGAACATTTCTAGAACCCAATTATTTCCAAAAAAAACAGAGCTGAAGAAGAGGCCTTTGCAGACTGGACCTTGACATTGCCTGGAATAGTTTTGTGTGGTGAGTTTAAAAAATGTAACAGCCTTAGACAACCATTTGGAAATAGTCTGCTTTGGCACAGGTTGACCCTTCTTAACTTCATAAGAAATGAAAAATTTGATCTGAAGAGCTGAAAGATTTAGTTCTGTCAAAATTCTCTGTGGACATCCAAGGTACAAAGTATCCTTTCCTCCTTCATTTTTAGGTTAAGGAAAGAAAACAGGGAAAGGAATAGTTTGGCATAAAGTAAACTTGGACACCACTTTAAGCATAAAAGAAGGATTAGCTCTCAAAGAAACCCTGTCCCTGCAGAAACTGAGATATGGTTGACTCACCATAACAGACTGCAACTCGGATTCCCTTCCTGCAGAGGTTAGAGCAGTAAAACTGCCTTCCATGTTACGAACCTCAAGTCAGCTGAGTTAGCTGGTTCAAATGGATCAAGTGTTTGCTTCTCTAACACAAAAGTAAGATCCAAAAGTGGTGGCGTACAGGTTCTCTTGGAGGCCTCAAGCAAAATCCCTTTCAAAAACATTTTAACAAAAGAATGCATTGAAAGAGGAGGATCCATGGGCAAACATGCTATAGTAGCCAATAAATGAAAATTGATGGAGGAGTAAGAAATGCCATAGGATAGAACCTCTCACAAATATTGTAAAATCAGAGAAAAACTAGCCCTGAAAGAGTGCTTATTATGGTTACCAATTGGAAAACCTTTTCTGTTTGCTAAAATATGGTTTTCAAGTACCAGGCTTTCTTGCCTCCCTAATTACTTGCTGCACGCACTCAGTAAACAGGTGCTTAAAGAGAATTAAGACACTATCATCTAGGCAGTCAACTGAAGTTTATTGGGGTTGGGGTGTATCGTATACCCCTGATCTTGAGTAAGTAGATCCAGTCTGTGAGGAAACTTGTGGTAATTGCACCTAGCCATTTCCAAAAGAAGGGAGAACCCACTGTTGCCTGAACCAGAAGGGAGTCACCATAATGAACTTGGGGATTCCTTCTGAAGTAGAAAGGGTAGAAAGGTAAACAGGAACATTCCTGCCAAGGAAAGAAAAGAGAAGGCATTTGTCTTCCAGGCCTTCTTACAGAGTACTGGAGCAGAATACTGCCAGCTGATTGTTCAGAGAGAAAGCAAATTTGTCTACTTGAGGAACTCCTCACAGATGGATAAAATCTTGGATGAGACCCCCTTCGATCTAGTTTCCATTCATGAGATTCTGCCATTGTCCTGCTCGTCTGCCACACAATTTTGTTCTGAAAGAATGTAAGAGGCCTGCAGAGTGAGATTATGCTTTGAAGCTATATTTCAAGTTGTCAGAGCTAGTCTGCAAATGGGGTATGACCTGGTTCTACCTTCTTGATGATGTACCACATGACTGTGGTACTGTCTGTAACAACTTGAACAGGTTGTGGGGTCCAAAGATGGTTCAGAAAGTTGAATGTCCGGATCAGGACAAGCATCTCTTTTATATTTATGTGCTTGAGTTTGTCCTTGTGTCCCACACACTTTGAACTTTTACCTCTCCTGAAACTGCTCACCAAGCAAAGACCAAAGTGTCTGTGGTGACCGACTGCTTTGAAACAGGCAGGGAGAACAGGAGACCTTGATTTAAGAATATTTGCTGTCTCCACCAAATGATTTCCCTTCTGACAAACCCTAGCACTTGGATTTAAAACAACAAAGGATGTTATTTCTGGCACCAAACAGACTTCAGACACCTCTGTACCTTTCCTGTGTGGTGTCTTGCCAGGGCTACCATGACAATCACAGATGCAGAGAGATCCAAAATCCTGAGGTATTCTCCTGTAGTGACCAAAGTCTGAGTGGAAAATCATAGAAATAGATGTAGATATACATGTATTTTTCCCTGTGGAAGAATACCTTTTTGAACTGAGATGTCTAACTGATACCCCAGGAAAACAATCCTAGGTAAAGGAGCCAAAAAAGACGTTTGAATGTTCCCTTGGAATCCCAGCTTGTGTTAAGAGATCTCTCACCCAAGTGAGGGATTCATGACATATTGAAAAAGACTCTGCGAAGACACGCAAATCATCTAAATATGGAAAAATGTGGATATCATGTAGACTGCAATAAACTAGAACTGGAGCTAGACACTTTCTGAACACCCGTGGTGCAGTGTACAGTCCAAAGGGCAAGGCAGAGAACTGATAATGCCATCTAGCCACCCAAAACCTTAAAAAACATCTGACATCTGGATGAACAGGGATGTGGTAATAAGCATTTTTTAAATCTACAGTTACTAAGAAACTTGAACGAGGCAGAACAGGTAACAGGTTCTGAAGTGACTGCATTTTGAACTTGAGCACCATCACAAGCAGGTTTAGGAAAAAGAGATCTAAATGGTCCCCAAGCACATTCTAAAACATCCTTGAATGAAAACCTTTTCCCACCTGGGAAGGAGGAACTGGTTGTATCACTTCCTGAGACATTATGTGATGAAGGACAGGTGGAAATAAAAGAATCTGGTCCAGCAGATAAGGGGTTACCCCTGGAAAGTAAGCATTTCCTTCTACTGCCATATGTAACATTGATGAATGACCATCAGAACCCACTTCTCTGAAGCTATCTGTTGCCAAAGAGAAAAGTGGAAATTCAGACTTTCTAGAAGAGAAAAGGAACTGCCAGTGCTGAAAGAGTGGGGGGGCAATGTCTCGAACAGTCATTCTGACTTGTTGGGACGTCATAGGTTTTGGGGTGGTCCTGAATTCTTTCTGGAATCCTGTTGTTTCTCCTCTTAAATGCCTGCTTACCTGCATTTTGTTGCAACTCTGTTTTGTCTTTTGGCAAAATATGGTGAGGGTTAGACAGTCCCTTAGAAAATCTGTAAAAGGAGGGCTGAAAAATCTCAAGAGTCCCTATATTATCTTCCCCCTCTCACCACATTGTATAGTCACCTCTGCACAGAGGGGCTAAAATGGCCAAGGGATAATTTAAAATCTAATTTTTATCATCATCTAGGAGGTTTTGAGAAGGCAGCTAGGCAAACTTTAACACAGTACCAGTGGCCAAAGCCCTTGAAGAAATATCAGATGAATCATACATGCACTGTAAATGAGTAATGAATTGTACAATAGTAGAAATTAAATTATTTAAAGCAAATTTTCCCTCACAAAAGAAACTGCAAAAAAAAAAAAAAAAAAAAATTCCTCATGCTTTCACAATTGGTCAGAACAAACCTTAACATATGAGGCATGAAAATTAAAGTTGTAGAAGTGTAAACCTTCCCCCATACTTATCAATAATCTTCCCATCCTTATCATAAAGAGTAGGATTGGAATTAACTAAATGTTTAGCAGCAGGAGGATTAACTAATTCTACAGCTGCTGGGTCAGGTTTGGGAAGAGTGTATAAAAACTTAAAAAGACTGAGGCACTTTATACAGTCTATCTGGCATCCTATCTGCCTTTTTTTAGGGGTAGCTGACTGGCTAGCAGGAAAATTGCAGGCAGCAACACAAACATCCTCCAAAGCTGACAGAACTGGAGGAATAGGTAAGGGTTCTGGAAACTACTACTGCAAACAGCATGCAATATTTTCTGAGTGACTGAGAAACCTTAGTGTTCTTCCACTGAAAATACTGAGACATTCTGGAAATAGTCTCAAGTGAAGGAGAACCCCTCACATGGAGAATAAGAAACTGAGCTCTCCTCAGAGTATGAATCAGAAATCAGAGCAGAAAACAATATATCTGTCCCCTCATCTTCCTGTTCAGATTCAGAATCTTGTACCTCTGCAGGAAAAGAGGAATTTATCTTTCACTTACCAAAAAGTATTTTGTAAGAAGGATCAACAGTCTGAATTAAACTCTGAGCCAGACCCACTAAATTACTCCTGTCCAATGAAACTTGGGGAGTACATACATACTTAGTATTCTGTTTTTACTTGACAGAAAAATGGGGCCACCAGTTTTATTAACGGCAGCAGCTTCCCCAAGGATGGGCACAACATTTTGACAAAACAAGGAAGCGCTCCCCAACTCCCCTCCCAGGACTGACAAGAGTGGGTCTCCCCTGCCCATAGAGGGGACCCCAACATCCACAGAGGACGTGGCTAACCCCCAGTCCATAGTGGCTGTAGATGCTACACCAGAGGGATCCAGGGTAAAAGATGAGTGGTCTGAAGTACAACTAACGGCCAACTGCAGAGTCACCTGCCTGTGGCTCAGGCAAACTGCTAGCCTGCTATGGTGGTAAAGGCTGTTTGCTTAACTTTTCTTTTGGTGGCAGAACTAGGGTCAACTGTGGGACCGACAGTTTGTTCCATGGTCAAGCCAAAAATAGTGCCTCTTTCCCAGAAAAACAAGCAGCAAAAAGCTGATAAAAATTTAGTCTTTAAAAGTCACTACCACAGAAAAACACAGTAAGAAGCACTTTAAAATAGTTTACCAGTCCCAAAAAGTAAAATAAACGCAATTTTCCACAAGAAAAAAAAATATATATTTTTTTAAATAATGTACACTTTTAAACTGAGAGGGAAAAGTGTGGTCCCGTTTAAATGTACAATAGTCTCATGACAGTCTCTCCTGTTTAAATGTACAATACAGTCTCATGACAGTCTGTTAAAACACAAACTTCTAGCATTAAAATAACTTTCCTAAACAGGAAAGTGTTAACAAACAATTTTTATGTTTAAGAAGAAAACTTTCCCCCCCAAAGGGAATTTACCTGCCCAGCAAAGGAACATCACAAGCTAACCATAGATCTTCAAAAGTCTCAGAAGACTATACACTTCAGAGGCAGGAAAGCTTTGAAGGACTTAGCACCCAAACCTGCCTTTTAGTCAGCTCAGCTGAAGCTTACTAACGATGTGGGCACCTGGAAGGTGCCCTGAAGCTTTGGAAGTTGGTCGGCTGTTATATCCTTACAGAATATAACCCATATAGTTTAGGCTACTGCAGCAATTATCAATATGAAGAACATCTATAAGAAATCAATCAGAACTCAGTTAAACATATAGGTTCATAGGTTGATACTAGGCTATCTGCCCTAGGGCATTTATAAGCCTAGCCAGAGTGTGTTTGGCTTTCACCACCCTTTTAGATAAGTTGACTGTGCCTCTGTATAGTAGGTCACAGAAGATAGCCCTTTTAAGGTTAGTTTACTGTGCCTCTGTCTAGCAGGGGACACAGAAGAGATCCCAGGGGTAAACCTACGATCTCCCATCCACTCGTCAAGATTTCTTTTGAAGAGGGTCATTGAGGGGCTCTGCCTAACATGGATTGGGATTTTGTTCCAGAGTAAGGGGAGCCTCTGGGATATGAATCTGTCCCTCCAGCATGTCCTATTTATTTCTGTGCTGAGGTTCAAGTCCCTGGAACGTGTAGCTCTAAGGGATTTGGATTTCCTGAGGTGGAGCATGTCCATTAATTCTGGGTTGGACATGGCTTTATACGTCAGGCACAGATCGTCTCTGAGTAGGCGGTAAGCAACTGAGTAGAGCTGGAGTTTCTTTAGCCTAACTGCGTAGGGCATCTGTTTGAGTCCCTTGATCCTCTTGGTGAGGTACTTTTGGGGTCTTTCCAGTTGCTGCAGGTGTCGGGTAAGGTACATCCCAAATGGGGCATTGTATTCAATTATGGGCCTGATGAGTAGAGGAGCACAATGACCTCTCTTGATCTAGATGTGAACCCTTTCGTGATAAGGTGGGCTATATAGAAGGTCTTTCTAACCACTTTGGCAATGTGACTGTCAAAGGAAAGATTGCAATCTATTTGGGTCCCCAAATCCCTAATTACTTCTTCCGTACTTAATGGATTACCACATATGTGGTAATTTGTGGGCACTTTGTTTTTCCCAAAGGGGATGACTATGCACTTTTTGGCATTTAGCTTTAGGCCATGGCTCTGGCACCAGTTATCCGTCTCTGAGAGACCCCTTTGGAGGATGCTTGTGTCAGTCAGCGAGTCGATTATGGCACCCAGTTTGCAGTCATCTGTGAACTTGGTCAGCCATAGTCCTCCCATGTTAGCCTGTACCTCAGAGAAATATATACCGAACAAGAGAGGTCCCAGGACTGATCCTTGTGGGACGCCACTTGTAACTGGTTTAGAGTCTGACATGGCACCTGCAATTTTGACCATGTGGGTTATATCCCTGAGCCAGTTTGCAACCCATCTTGTGACACAGGGGTTGATATTTAAGCTGGTGAGCTTACTTATGATGCCCGAGTGGGGTATTGTGTCGAAGGCTTTTGCGAGGTCCAGGTAGGCTGTGTGGACTACCTTCCCTTCATCTATGGCCTTGGTAACTGTTTCAAAGAAGTCGACCAGGTTCAAGAGGCAAGATCTGCCCTTAACAAAGCCGAATTGGGTAGGATCCAGTGTTTGGAGGTTCCCAATGTCTTTGTTTATGAGTTCCATGATGATACACTCCATAGCTTTGCAGACCAGGCTAGTCAGGCTTATAGGGCAATAGTTTCCGGGGTCCGTTGTGGCACCACCTTTGCGGGGTGGGACCACTGTTGCTGTACGCCATTCCTTGGGTACATATCCTGTAGTAAGGCTGAGATTGAACAGTGACTTTATGTGAGGGTTCAGTTCTTCTTGGAGCTCATGTAAGACGCAGCCCGGGACACCGTCCGGTCCCATTGATGCTGTATTTTTTGCTTTGGAGAGGGCAGCTCTCACCTGCGCATCTGTGATGTCAGGGAGGCTACACTCTGTTGGGATAGACAATTGCTCTTTTGGGGGGGGGGGAGTTTGCACTGAACCTGTCTGCCAGGATGTTGGCAATGTCTGTGGGTTCAGTGTATTTTTTGTCATTTTGCACTAACTCACAGCATATCTGGGAGTTGCCACCCAGGTTCCTGACACAACTAAAGAATGCCTTGTGATTATCTTTAGCGTCTTGTGCACTTTTTTCTTTCGAAGCTGGCCTTAGATGATTTTATGAGGGATTGTAGTTTCTTGCTAGTACTGATCAGAGATGCCTTCCCTTTTTGGGATTTTGCTCTATCATGTAGTAGCTTCCTCCTTCTGTTGTATAGCTTATTTATGGCTAGGGTCCACCAGACAGGTCTCCTGCCTTTGGAGGACTGAGTCTTGGTTTTATTTGGGATAGCACGAGCCATGCATTCCTGTAGGTGTCCATAGAATGTCTTTGTAAAAGATTCTGTGGTTTGGGCTGTATTTTCCACTGGCCCTGGGGCTTTGAAGGATTCCACCTCGGTTTTGAGAAGTGTGAAGTTTGCTTTTGAGAAGTTCTTCACCGTGGTTTCCTTGGCTGGGGGTGGGGACGGGATATGGATGTCCAGTGAGATTAATTTATGGTCAGATCTTACCAATGAGGGGTATACCTCTGGTATGGAACACAGAGTCCCCATGTTGGTGATGATCAGATCCAATATGTTTTCCCCTCTTGTGGGAGTGGTGACCAGTTGTTTCATAGTATTTGAGTTTATAAATTCTAGGAACCGTTGGGCGAGGGTGTTGGGGCTTGAGTAGTGCTCCCAGTCTATGTTTGGGTAGTTGAAGTCACCCAATATAATGGTGTTTGGAGAGACCTTCATATTCTCCAGTGTTCTTAGGAAAGCCGAGTGGGGTTTCTGAGTTTGGGAGGGTGGGCTGTAGCAGGCTGCAAACTGAAAGACAGTTTTGCCCACTGTTAGTTGCACATGGATGGTCTCCGATGCTTCGTGCAGTGCCACTAACCTGGAGGTGTGGGTATCGTTGATGAATATGGATACTCCCCCTCCTTTTGTGGTTCGGTCCCAGTTTTGGGGCCGAAAAGCATGGTATGAGGTATAACCTGGTAGTGCTGGGGTGCTCCCGGGAGCCTTGAACCAGGTTTCTGTTACTGCACAGATATCGATATTCTCCATACTGAGGAGAGCCTCGAGTGCGTGCATGTTGAGGTTTAGACTTCTGGCGTTGAACAGCGTTACCCTTAGTTTCTTTTTCCTTGTGTTGTCTATGGAGGTGGGTTTGTCTTTTGAGCCTTGCCTAAAAAAGGCACTATGGGGGTGGCAAGAGCCTTAGCCAGTATTCGAAAGCCCAGGGGTGACAGGTGCAAGCTGTCCCTAGCGAAGCAACATGGCTTGTCGAGCATGTCATCCCAGTCTGACAGACACTGGATCCCCTTTGAATGACACCAATACTTTAGCCAATTGTTAAAATTGATCATTTTGTCTTTATATGTAGCATCATTCTTGGTGAAGGTAAGATGCTACTCAAGGTCAGGGTCATACCGGCCTGGGCTACATGATCAGACAGCTCCTCTGTATCTCTTTTCATGTAGTCCAGGGAGGTACGTCTCAGGTCATTCACACCAGCATGGACAATGACGGAGTTTTGTACTTGCTTTGGAGTGACCTGAGGGCTTGTGTTATGTGGCGGATCCTGGCACCCGACAGGCAGCTTACAGTGACCTTCTCCTTGTTCAGCCTGGTGAGTGGGACGTCAGTGTGTCTGACAATAGAGTCACCTATTACAAGTGTATTAGGTGTGTTGTTTAGCCTTAAGGGCTGTGACTGTGTGGCACACTGACTTTGTGAACTATGATACGTGGGTATTGTTGTGGGGTAGCGGTTCTTTGGATGTCTGCTTCTTTGGATGTCTGCTTTGGAGGTCTCTGCTGCTTGGGCAGATTTTTATTTAGAGCCTCCGAGTATGTTTTTGTGTGTTTATGTGTTTGGTCTGCTGTTGCGACAGGTCTATGTGAGACTGGATTTGTGGTGTGTGTGGTTACCTTCTCCTCCTGACTGACTGCGCCAGTACTGGGTTGAGAGAGCTCAGCCTCCAGTTTGGCTATATAGTTGCATCTCTCACATATATTTGAGCTTGTTGGGAGGAGGAGAGGGTGGTCTGTGTACACAAGGCAGTTGTAACATTGCCTCAGGCTTCCCAGATTCACCAGATGGACTGGAGAGTAAACCCGAAACTGACTTTTGGACATGCCAGAATAGTATAAGGAACTACTTTTTGGCTGATTAAAAAGGACCAATAGGGAGCCAAGTACTTAAAGGGAGTATGAGAGGGTGTAGTGCTTTAGTTTATTAGTGCTTACTTACAAGATTACTTATACGAGCAACTGCAGGGCTTTAGAATGAAAATAGAGTGCTTACTTTGAGATTTAGAACAGTTCTAAGGGAAAAAGTGAAGAGCAGACTTTGTGTAGCCGGGAATAGTTTAAACCCGTTTAAGCGGTGCTGCCTGATGCTGTGCTATGCGCAAAATCGTGCAAAACCGCGTAAATGCGGGTTTTAAAGCAGGGAAACTGAAAGAGATAGGAATTGACCCAAAGCAACCAATAAGCTACTAGTTTCAGGGCTGATACCACTCCTCCAGGGACAGATAGGCTGCTCAAAGCTCCCCACTCTCACTCGTGAACAGAGAAGCTTCCTCCTATCCAAGTAAGGATGTGGGCAACACAAGAAACTATACCACAGTCCGGAATTCAGCAAAACCTGAAATCTGGACTAATCTAGCTCAGCAAAGGCGGGAAAAGAGAATATTTTTTTGTTTTTTTTCAGGAAACAGCAGAAAAACACACAGAAAACACTGTAAAGGATATAAACAGGCTAGTGCACTTTAGTGTGTAGCCTACAACAGTTATACAATACAAAAACAACTTAAATTGATATAAAACAAGTGCAAAAACTGTAAAAAGCAGAAGGCAAATGCAATTTAAACTTTTTAAAGTACAGATCAGTTAGAAATTCACTTTTTAGGCGGAAAAAGGCAGTCGGAGCAAAAAAACAAAGAAAAAATACTTAAATCTGGAAAAGTCTCTCTTGGGTCTCTCTGTTGCCTGTATCACTCTGCAGGACACCATGAGGCGCTGTGCAGAGTTGTATACTTGTGCAAAACCGTGCAAATGCAGGTTTTAAAGCAGAGAAACTGAAAGAGATAGGAATTGACCCAAAATGGCCAATAAGCTACTAGTTTCAGGGCTGAGACCACTCCTCCAGGGACAGATAGGCTGCTCAAAGCTCCCCGCTCTCACTGGTGAACAGAGAAGCTTCCTCCTATCCAAGTAAGGATATGGGCAACACAGGAAACTATACCACAGTCCAGAATTCAGCAAAACCTGAAATCTGGATTAATCTAGTTCAGCAAAGGCGGGAAAAAGAGAATATTTTTTCGTTTTGTGTGTGACTTTGGAGTGATTGGGAAAAGAAAATGAAAACAACATTGGGAGGACATTTTCATGGCTCTGAACCATGTCACAGAGTCCAGAAGGTTTAGAACGTTTGCTTGGAAGTGTTTGCATAGTTATTTTTAAACCTAAATAGACTTCTGAGAAAAATTTCCTTGTGTAGATAGCAAATACTGTTGGTGGGATGGCAAGGAGAGAGATAACTGGGAACATAATAAGTTGACAGATTTTTAAATACTCCCTACAAAACAATTTGTCAGAAATGTTGGGAAAGCAAATGATTGTAACTAAGGAAATTATTCTCTTGAGCTGGGATACAGAACTTGAATTACCCAGACAGAGTGGCTTTACTGTGTTTAATGTTTTTTGCCTGCCAAAAAGCAACCACTAGAAAATGCAAATCAAAATCTACACCAACTGTATCTGATATACTGAATATCGTAAAAAAATGAAATAAAAGAGCTGGAACTGAGATGGTCAAAAAAGGAAGGAGCAAATTATACAAAAATAAATGAAATTTGTAGGAATAATGCATGCGGAATAATGTTCAAGAAGAGGCGTGAAAGTTAAGGGGGGCTTGAACTGAGCAATCTATGCAATGCTAGAGTGAATGAAAATATTTAAAAAGAAAGCATGTACATATACTGCGTGAAAAATAAAGGAAATGTTATTATGGTTTGTTTTATGCTACTGTATATGTTCCCATGTTACTTTTTTTAAACATGTTTTTACAGTTGCTCTGCTGCTAACACATCATACCATTTTTCATTAACCACCTTTCCCCTTTCTAATATTTCCATAGTTACGCTGCCTCTTTTTTTTCATTATTTTAATTGCTAGAAATTGCAAGTAACATTACAGTATACTGTTTCTCTGTGGGTTTCCTCCCAACTCAAAAAATCATGCTGAGTATTTCTATCTCAAACGCATGGATGGATTTGTGGGCAGCAGCACAGACTCTAGATGATGCCTTAAAGGGGGAAGGGCTGTGCAGACCAACTGCTCTGGGAATCTACAGTGGTGCACAGCATTCTCAAGATACTAGAGCATGGACCATGGACTGCACGCCATGGTAGGGCTAGCCACTCAAGTGTAAAATACGGAACTAGATGATTCAGTGATAACTAATGTCATCAAATGGCCACGGGTATTTGTTGGTGATAAGTAGGTTGAGGCAAGGCCTACTCTGACGTATGTCAGGAACCCACATTAATGGTGGGAGTGGTGTATTTCCTCCAGAAAGCCCAGCAGCCCCAAGTCAATAAGCTACTGGCCCAGCCGGTGTTCAGTTGCTCAGCTTGGGTTACCTGGGACAGCTCGCTGAGCGAAAGCTGGACATAAAACCAATCAACCTAACAGACAATAACTAAGAATTGCTACACTCAGTGTAGGTTCACTGACAGTACAGAGCTTGGAAGTGGATGCAATGATGGTAAGGAGGAGGGAGGACATCCTATGTACAGAGGCGACAAGATGGACAGGCACTGCTTGAGATCCAGTGTCTATTACTCAGGAGGAGGAAGACACACTAGAAATGGTATAGGAATTATGGTAAGGGAGAGCCTTAAGAAGACAGTGAGAGATGTCATCAGAACTAGGAGGAGACTCATGGCAGACTCCAGTGTAATGGTAGGGCAGTATTCATAATATCAGCTTTTACCCCACAGAAGGGTTGTGATAGTAAGGAAAAGACTGCATTCGGACAGCAGTTGCAGGACATACTTAAAGCAGGACAACATGAACTGGTGTTGATAATGGGTGACCTGAATGCACATATCTAGACAAAAAACAGGATAGGAGGACTGCCTGGGTCCACATAGGCAGGACAACAGGAATAAAGACGGAGAGGCCATTCTAGACTTCTGTTTGGCAAATGGCTTAATGGTGACCAACACAAGGTTCAGCAAGAGAGACAGAGTCATAAGATCACATGGAAGCACTTTACATAATCGAATTACTGAAATCTCGAATGTCATATGGTCGAGACCATATGATCGACATTTCAGTAAATTGAATATGTAAAGTTTTAAAAAATAACACTTTACTTACCTTAAAACGTTACGTGAACACAGAGGCAAGGCTTCTTGTACGCTCTGTGTGTACGTAATGTTTTTATCTTTTTTGTGGTGTTGACAGGAAGTGGGAAATCTCCTGTTTTGCGCTTCCGCATACAGCGCAATATGGGAGATTTCCCTTTTCCCCACTGTAGCACGATCTCGGAGTTGGTATATTTAAGTAGGGGGTGTGGGGGGGGCACAGACCCCCACACATGGGGGGTGCAGGGGGGCAAAGCCCCCCTGCAAAAGCGATGTTTGACTTTTTTTTTTTTTTTTTTTTTTTTGGGGTTTCATTTTAGAAGTTCGAGTTTCCAAAACTCGATCTTTTGGTCTCAACTATATGAGGTTCGAGGTTTTGGGAATTCGATCTTCTAAAGTGAATCCAATCACATACAAGAGTGGCCAATATGCAACTCGGTAAACTTCCTCCAAGTAAGAAAAGAACAGTGGAGTAGAATCAGCAATTGCAAAGTCATTCCTAGCGAAACAGAGCCCAGCCATAAACCACTGGTTGACACAAACAGCTGCAAGCAGTGATCAGAAAAGGCTCTAAGATCAACAGCGACCAGGCTGAAGACCTGCAAGTTGACTGGAGAGAAAGTACGTTCAAGGAATTACTCAGAGTTCTAGCACCTCATGAGGAGGAGGTAATAGGTGCAGTTGAAGAAGAACTGCAGTTCCTCAAAACAGTGCGTGATAGAACTATAGAACAGATATGTGGCCAAGTCAGGCATGGAAATAAGGTACATAAGGAAAGGGAAAGGTGGTGGTGGAATGCAGAAGTCCAGGAAGTCATCAAAAGAAAGTAGTAGTGCAGGAAGAAGTGGGAGACAGAAAAGATGGGCAAGGCTAGGAAAGAATACTGGTTGGGTAACAGGCCAGGAGAAGAATTGCATTAGCAAAAAACAAGGCATCAGAGGCATTCTACCATTTCTGGAGAGTGACTAAGTAGATGACACAAAGAAACTATATCCGGTTGCAAGGCAAAGACAGAAGGATAAAGAAGATGGTTCGACACCACTTCATAAGGGATGTTAGCAACTACCTGCTCACCAGTGCACATGACATCAAAGGCAGATGGAAGGAGTACTGCCAGCATCTTCAGTATGAAAAAAAACCCACAGCCTACAATGAAAGAACAGTAAGAGCCCACCATAGAAGTAAGAAAAGCATTAAGGAAAATGAAGTCAGGGAAAGCAGCAAACTCAGAATGAGGTCACAGAAGATATGATAAAGATGCTGGGTGAGATAAAGGAGAAATGTCTCCTGAGGGTATTCATAGTAGTATGGAGAGAAAGGCATATCCCAGATGACTGGAGAATAAGCATACTACTGCCGGTGTTCAGGAACAAAGAGGACACTCACAACTGTAGACATTACAGAGGTATCAAGCTCCTATCACACTGCATTAAAGTTCTGGAAAAGGTGACTGATAAACAAATACACTGAGTACTAGAAAGGTAAATGGGAAATGAGCGGTTTCGACTCAGATCAGGATGCAGCACAACTGACCCGACAACTACAGTGAGACAGATACTTGAGAGTAAGCTAGAGATGAGGAAACAGACCAACTGGGCATTCCTAGACTTGGAGAAAGCATATGACAAGGTCCCAAGAAAGCTGATTTGGGTAGTTCTGTGGTGGTTCAAAGTCTCAGAAACATTAGTAGAATTAGTGCAGGCTATGTACAAGGACCAAATGACTCAAGTATGAACAGTGTTCGGTCTCTCAGAGGGGTTCCCAGTGGAAATGGGTGTGCATCGAGGTTCAGTTTTGTGTCTACTGCTGTTCATGTTGGTGATGGATTACACTAGTAAAGAGAATGGAGGGAACAGATCAACAAAGGTACTGTACACAGATAATGTGGTATTACAGGCAGACTGCGAACAAGAACTTCAGCAATGGATAGGGGAATGGAATGCAAAACTGAAGGTACATGCGATGTAACGGAGTACAGATAAGACAGTTTAATGGCAGCAAATGGGGGAAATCAGAAGAAGCTGAGAATTGAGATAGAAGGGCAAAAAGGGAAACAGAGGGGCTGCAGCCAACTGGCACAGTGTCAGGGGTAATGTATGACAGAAGAATGCCAAAGAAACTGAAAAGTAGGGTGCACAAAACAGTGGTGTAACCAATACTACAGTATGGTACAGAAACTTGGGCAGTAAAGGCAGAGCAGATGAGAAAGTTAGAGGTGATGGCGATGAAGTGCCTGAGACAGGTGGCAAGATGCACATTGTAGGAAAGACAAAGAAATGACGACATAAGAGAGGAAACCAAAGTAGGCCCAATTGCAAAAAAAAGTTAAACAGAACAGATTATGGTGGTCTGGGCACATGTACAGAAAAGCAGAAGACAATCTGATGAAGATGATTTGGGACAAACAGAAATAAGGCAAGAGACAATGAGGGCATCCTGCAAAGAGGTGGATGGATCTGTGAAAGAGAAGACCTGAGACAGTCAGGTATGAATGTCGAAGGGAGGAGCAGCATTGAATAGAGAGATATGGTAATAGTTGACAAGATATCCTAACCCCAGGTAGAAAATGGGGAAAAAGAAAATGTTGGTTGAAAGTTAGGTAACTGTCCACTTAAGTTCTAAAGTCCCAAACAACAGGGTTAACTCATACGCTATATAGTCAATGTGGTAGTTTCCCAGGAAAAATTACTTCATAGGTTGGTACTAGGCTATCGGCCCTAGGACCTATACAAGCCTAGCCATAACAATTCCCTGGCTATTTCTTCCCACACTAATTACTTTCCTAAAGGAAGTGATCGTGCATTTTTTGCATTAAATTTTAGTCCATAATTTTGGCACCATTATTTATTTGGGTAAACCATGCTGTAGGATGGCCATGTCATTTAGGGATTCGATGACTGCTCCTAACTTGCAGTCATCTGCAAATTTAGTCTGCCAAAGCCCTATGGCATTGACTTTTACTTCAGAGAAGTACATGCCAAACAGAAGAGGACCCAGCACAGAATCCTGAAGGACTCCACTAGTGACTGATCTCTTTGTGGAGGCAACTTTCCCTAGTTTGATTTCCTGCATCCTGTGAGCTACATGGAAATCCAACAGGTGACATAGGATTTTATTCCCAGTTTATCTTTTCCACTCTGCTTGAGTGGGGGATTGTGTCAAAAACTTTAGCCAGACTGAGGTATGTGGTGTGTACTAGTTTACCTTCATGTATTGCTTTGGTGACCTTTTCAAAAATGTCCACAAGGTTAAGTAACATCACTTGCCCTTGACGAATAGAAACAGACAGGTCCATTGTTTGGAGGATCCCTATGTCCTTATTGATTATACTTCCGTGGCTTGCATATGAGGCTGACCAGACTTACGGTTTGTTGAATGGCCTCCCTTATTTAGGAGAATGACTGTAGCTGTTTTTTTTGCTTGGTACAAAATCTCTACAGAGGCATACGTTGGACAGCATTGTTGGGGGGAGGGGGCTAAATCATGCTTCATACTATTTAAGATGTATCCAGCAATAATGTCAGGACCCAATGATGCATTTTTAGCTTTTGATAGCACTTTTAGGACTTGGTCTTGAGTGACAGCTGGAGGCAAGCCATTTCAGGTATATCTTGAGGGACAGACAGAGAGGAGAGAGGGGTAAAGTCAGAGCTGAATTTATCTGCCAGTAGATTTGCTATATCTTTAGCCTCAGTATAGGTAACTTTGTTCACAGTTAGCCAAGTACATTGCTGCACATTTGCAGAAGGCTCTTAAAAATATTGTCAGAAGAAATAAAACATCTGGAAACAGCAGGAAACATGTTCACAAGTGAAATAAATAGATTGGTTAGTTGCTTTCACCTTGTATATCAACCCTAGCAGAGAGGTTAATCACATTATATATATTATGCCTGTCCAGCATCACAGTACTGCATATGTTTAAATCCAACCCTTCAAATGCATCAAGCCCATATCAAATCGTTGCACATTTTCCAAGGTAGCCAACTAGCAACATATATATTCCCAAGACTTTTCTTTGACAGTCTTCTTTCTTGTAACTAACTGTATCTCATCCAACAATGAAATAACCTCCCTTTCTTTCTTTCTTGTGATTCTCCAGAATTTAATTTCTAGTTATCTCGGCTTTAGAAGTTAATATCACAAGATGTGCACATTCTCTTTCCATTTTATTGCATTTAACAACATTAGCATAACCTAATATTATCTTCTGCCTTATCTATTTTTCTGATTTGTGTTGTCCTGTGAAAATGAAAGCATAATTGTCTGTGTACATCAAGGAGATAAAGCATGTACTCTCCTTTATTCAAAAAATTTGAAAAGAAGACTGGTAAGTGAATGGACAGATTAATGTTATTTTCAGAGGCTACTTTAGGTGAAAAGGAAGGGTTTGTCTATAAGGTAACCCTGTCTTTATTGAAAATAATGTAAGGGGTATTTGAGGAAAGAGCCTGGAGTTCAGATATTCTCTCTGCAGAAGTAATGGCAACAAAGACGACCATTTTCCAAGACAGAAATTTTAGATCATTTTTAGCTGAAGATTCAAAAGGTTTCTGAGTTAAACCTAGAAGCACAATGGTCAGATCCCAGGGAGGTGAAGGGTCCTTTACTGGTGGTCTGAGAAGAAAAATGTCTTTTAGAAATGTTATGCATAATTTGGAATTAGAATTTAGAAAAGTGGATGGGTCGGAAACAAAAGCTTCCAAACATATAGATTCTTCTGGAGAGGGGATTTCAGAACCACTTTTTGTCTGAGGATCTCTAATATGTCTCTGAAAAATACATCATCCGGTGGTGATCTGGGGGACTCTTCTTCATCAAAATCAGTATCCTCCATGACAGCCTCCAGCGGGGAGTCTATGTACCTTCTCTCGCACATTCCTTTTCGATGGATTTCCTCTGTGGGATGTTCAGGGGAGGTATTGGAAGAGAGAAGTTCCTCTACAGGAACTGCATGGAAATGTGTTGGAACTGGCTGTCCCTGTGGGGTAAGTCTAATCAACTCAAGGCTCAGAGCTAATGACAGAACAGGAGCTGGACCGAGGAATGAAAAGGTGGTTCTTTATAGAAATAGAAAGCCCTTTCCACAATCTCAAAGGCAGATGGACCAGGAGAAGCAGAGATCACCAGAACCAGTGCCAATGCTCCCAACACAGGCAGATCATGACTGCCCTTGTATCAGTGCCTTGAGGATGGAACTGGACCCAAACTGTCCCAGCCCCATGGAGCCAACGCCGACATTGGCTCTGGGACCCTTTCCAATCAGAGTGCAGTGAAAAGGAACTAGTCAGGGATATGGACGTTTCACTGATTTTGGATCCCGGCCACCAAAACAACTGGACAGACTGGAAAGGAGAGAGAAAAATGAGGATGTCATAGGATGGCTCACAGATCCAATAGGGGATGGAACCGGTATGACCCCCATCTGAATCCGAGTTTTGAGAAGCTTTCACATATCCACATCCACTTCTGACAAACTTCTGGAGGATGTAGTGGATTGTGACCTTGAGTGTTTTTTAGGGGGTTTGTAATAATGAAGATTGCAGAGTAGAAGAAATAGGTTTAATCACATACTCTGGTGTATGACTTCTTTAAGAGGTGTCAGAATGTGGATCAGAGGGAGGTGCCGATGGACTGGACAATATGATTATCGGATCCAAAGATTTTGGATTAGAGGATTTCGAATCTGAACATCTGGTTTTTGGAACTGATAATGTCGAATCAGAAATTTTTCTGCTTTTATCTTGCGGCTTCGACGAAATCCTGCAGGACCTCGTCAGGGAGCATTTTCTATGCTCAGATAGAGCAGACTTGGTAACTTTGGTGGGGGTTTGAGCCCCAGAAGATGGAGTAGAAGTAGCAAGAAGTCCTTTTAATATCAACTTGTTGCGTCGGTTACCCAGAGCACTTGGGCTGAAAGATGAACAGATAGGGTAATCAGTATCCAAGTGACTGACTCCGAGGCAATATACACACTCCTTGTGGGCATTTGAATATGGAATTTTATGCTCTCAAGAAGTGCATTTTTTGAAACCCGCCAGTAAATCTGACATGGTAGTTAGTACAAACAGTACAAAAGAACAATACAATAAAGGAGTAAAGGAGTATCCAAAAAGTACCAACAATGGTAATTTAAAAAGAATACTCTGATCACAGATGACATCCCGAGCTGTGTACTACATGAACTACGAAATGAACTGGCACTTCACCTAAGTGTCATGTTTAATCATAGCCTCACCTCAAGCTCCATGTCCACTGAGTTGCGCACAGCTACAGTTATCCCACTCCACAAAGGGGATCCACCTTGGATCCCGGGAACTAATGTCTCATCAATCTGATGAGCCTGATCTGCAAGGGCATGGAACGCATTATCATGGAACTTATAAACAAAGACATTGGCAACATTAAAACACTGGACCCCACCCAGTTTGGGTTCATGAAGGGCTGATCTTGTCTCCTGAACCTGACTGACTTCTTCAAATCAGTCTCCAGAGCTGTGGACGAGGGTAAGGAGGTCCACACAGCCTATCTGGACCTCGTCAAGGCCTTTGACACCATCCCCCACTCTGGAAACATAGATAAACTTACTAAGCTGGGCATAAATCCCTACGTCACTCGATGAGTTGCCAACTGGCTTATTGACAGAACTCAGACTATAAAAGTAGCCGACTCCAAATCCAGCTCCAGACAGGTGACAAGTGGAGTACCTCAGGGTTCAGTCCTGGGACCGCTCTTGTTTAGCATCTACTTCTCTGAAGTACAGGCCAACACTAAGGGACTCTGGCTAACAAAGTTTGCAGATGACTGCAAACTGGGAGCCATTATTGAATCCCCAAATGATGTGGATATTCTACAAAGGGGCCTTACAAAAACAGATGCTTGGTGCCAGAGCCATGGGCTCAAGCTTAATGCGAAGAAATGTACAGTTATCCCCTTTGGAAAAAAAACATGTACCCATGAATTACCACATAGGTGGCAGTACACTAAACACCAAAAGTGTGATGAGAGACTTAAAGACACAGGTGGACAGTGGTCTCACCTTCGATAACCACATCACCACAACAGTCAGGAAATCCTTCTATGTGGCACACCTCATCACTAAAGGCTTTTCATCCAGAAAAAAGGAGGTCATTGTCCCACTGTACTCATTCCTCATTAGACCCAACCCCATTTGGCATGTACCTCACAAGACATCTGCAACAGCTGGAAAGGCCACTGAAATACCTCACTAAAAGAATCACAGGCCTAAAGTAGATGCCCTATGCTGTCCATTTAAAAAAACTCCAGCTATACTCAGAGGTGATCTCTGCTTAAACATACAAGGCCATGTCAAACCCTGAGCTGTTGGACATGCTCCACTTAAAAAAATCCCAATCCCTCAGAGCCATATGCTCCAGGGATCTAAACCTTGTCATCACAATGAACAAAACATGCTGGAGGGATAGGTTCCTGACCCAGAGACTCCCCAATACTCTGGAATAGACTGCCCATACATGTCAAGCAGAGCGCCTCCTTGGCTCTCTTCAAAAGGAACCTTGACAATTGGATGGGAGATAGGAAATTCACCTCGGGGATCACAATTGTCACCCTGCTAGACAGGGGTCCAGGGAAGTAAATATTGTGGGAAGAAATATCCAGGGAATTGTTATGGCTAGGCTTGTACAGGCCCTAGGGCCAATAGCCTAGTACCAACCTATGAACCTATTAAAGGGTAAAGGCAATACTAACTATGGTAAGCAAATATTACTGTTAGAAAACAGAAGCAAGTCTTAACACCTGTGAAAAACTAAGAGGGAGGATACAGAGCAAAAGTAAAAGAAAAAGATTAACTCATAATAAATTGTTAAATTTTTGCGAGAGAGAGGAACCTGCATCTGGGCACAATAGTGGCAAACAAGATCTGAGGGAATGGGGATAGACTAAAGCATTATGAGTAAAGGAAACAGCACAACAGCTGGATCCTAAGTCTGGAGTATGTGGCTGAATCGGATCATAGGATCGAATCCAAATCCATGTGTTGAGGAAGAATGAAAAAGTCAGCATCAGATAATGCAGTTTCAGTTAATACATAAGTACAGTAGTTAGCATGATAAAATTTGTATTAATATTCAGAAATAATATACAATCATTGTATTGAGAATTTACAGACAGAAGAGTGGTGTAGATAGGTAGGTAGTAGTAGTTTAAAAATTCATTACAGTGAGGTATTCTAAAAAATAAGCAAGTTTAAGTGTTAATAGAGAAGTAGCGATGAAATAGTAATTTGGTTGTGCTAATTAGAAGAAGTTATGGTAGTTTAAGTATTATGACAAAGTGAAGTATTAGAAGGGGATAAGCAGGTTAAGTGATACAGTGCTTTAAAGGGAGGTGAAAGAAGGATGTTAGGAGAAGCTATGTCCAAGATGAGGAGAAGGGACAAAGCCAGGAGGTAGACAGGAAGTCTTTTAGTAATTGTTTGAAAAGAAGAAGGTGTGAGATAGCCTTGATTGATTCAGGAATTTTATTTCAAGTTCTAGCTACATTATGGAATACAGACTGACCACAAAGCCCTTCACAGTTTGCAGATGGCAAGCAGCTATTTATTTTTTGACCAAAAAGTATGGTTTGGTAGACAGTATTGGAGTATGGGGCTAACTGCTGGGGTATAGGTGAGTTTTTGGGTTAAGATGAGCTGGGTATAAAGATAGGTGGTGAGGAAGCTTGAGCCAGACTTGCAACTCTGAGCGTGACTCAAAAAAAAAAACAAAAAAAAAAAAACAAGTGTTCAAGTCCTCAATACTCCCTAGTTGTACCATTAACAATGTGTTTCTGTATTTGGAAACATCTTCCTCAATCTTTATGGAGTATAAATATATTTACACAGATATTTCCATGCATGTATTTTAAAATGTTGCAACTTTGTAGCATATCTGGGCAACAAATGTGCATTACCCCATACTCTCTCATCTATTTCCCATACCAAAAGTCTCTTTCATTCTCTCCATACCTTACTGCCACCTTTCAGATTTAATTCTCTTAGTACCTTGTACATTCTACTCACTAAGCTTTCTGCGTATGGATCTTCTCCAACAGGGTCTATCAACAAGATTTTCTAACAAAAGATCAACCAAGCCCACATTTTACACACTACCAACGACTACTCCTAACTCTATCTGCATGTATCCTGCAAGTCCATACTTCTGTAGTATCTGTCTCCAAGAGGCCCATTCCTTCTCATTCCTCAACTGCTTACAGGTTATCAATTCAGTCTTTCTTTCATTCCATTGCTTAAGATCCCTGTACTCTGGAATTCCTACTCTATTTCCAACTGCTTTCTAAGTTCTCTTCATTGGCCACCATTAATTTCAAACACCTTCTAAACTTAAGAGATGAATGCTGGCATACATGAAAACAGACCAACAGCCCTGAAACCAAAAAAAATTCATTATTTTACATAAACTTTCCAAACAAGTCATATGTTGTCAGAATTCTAACCAAATCAAGACAGCTCCTCCTACGTAACCAGAAACATTTTTAGAAAAATGTAACCCTCAATGGTTTTTAACATCCTAACAACTACACCTGATGTGATACCACACACACTACTGTCAAGGCTCCCTTTCAAATTCAGATTTTCTCAGTGAGTTCAGTAATCTACCACACGTCAATACTCCGCACAACATCAAACCCCAAGAAAAGACAGTAAATCCAGAAAATCGACTAAAAACTTTATTTCCAGTATACAGACTCCAGTGCCTTGGCTATACAGCCTTCAAGGAGTCAGCACAATACCCTCCACCTTAACCTCCCTCCCCCCCCTCCTTCAGTTTACTTCAAATATCAGCCAAAGACACTGATTCTGAACTAGACAAAATCCTCCTAAATGCAGCTCCAGGTGCTGACAACCTAAACTCCTGGTTCATAAACTACTGCAAGGACTACCGTACTATTCTACTTCTACTACAACCTCTATGTATCAATAAATAGCATACCTAACCTCTTGAAAACAGCTCTGGTCAAATCATTGCCTAGCAACTAAAACTAAGTGATACTTGATGAGGCTCAAGAATTAATTGTTCAGACAGGAAAGGATGAGAAAAAATAAGAAGTTATGTACTCACCATAACGTTCCATCTGAGTAGGAAACTTCATTTGTCTGCAACCTTTGGGTATCGGATCCGATCTCGGATCCAAGCTGGCAACTTGTTTCACAGCTATAAGATCCGAGCTCCTAGCTCCTCCCCTTACCCATAATCCCCTGCCAACCCTGACTAACCTCAGATCAAGTTTGCCCTCCTACAAGCAGCTAAAAGGCTAAATACGTCCCGAATGGGACTAGAAGAAGGACATCCAGGAACTAAAATTCTGAAGGTCAGGGGGAAGGAGGGGGGGATGGTTGCAGACAAATGAAGTTTCCTACTCAGATGGAACGTTATGGCGAGTACATAACTTCTTAATCTGAAGTAGGTACTTCATTTGTCAGCAACCTTTGGGACAGAGTCCCCAGCTACCTGGAACTTGGGCGGCCATCATGGAAGGATATTCCGGAGCACTGTGGAGCCAAAAGATGCTCTCCCTCTGGAGATAACGTCCAGCTTATAATGGTTGATAAAGGTATGAGATGAGGCCCAAGTGGCTGCGGAGCAAATATCGTCTAAAGACACTCGACCTAAAGGCAGCAGAGGTAGATATGGAGCGAGTAGAATGTGCACGAACTCCCTGAGGTGCGGGCCTCCCAGAACTTTCATAGGCCAATAGAATACACTGTGAGATCCATCGTGATAAAGTGACCTTAGAGACAGGTTTACCTAAGTTAAATTTGGCAAAGGAGATGAACAACTGGTTGGATTGTCTATGACCAGCAGTCCTGTGAATGTGGAAGCGCAGTTGTCTAAGCACATCTAACGAATGCAGTTTGTATTCTCCTTTGTTCTGATACTTAGGAAAGAAGACTGGCAGGTTAATGGATTGGTTGATATTAGCCTCTGAAGCCACCTTGGGAAGGAACGAGGGATTGGTCCTGAGGTACACTCTATCCTGGTGAAAGGCCAAATACGGGGGTTTTACACAAAGGGCCTGGAGTTCAGAAACTCTTTTCGCTGAAGTAATAGCGACAAGGAACGTCGTTTTCCAAGATAGGTACTTAAGATCAACCGAAGCAGCAGGTTCAAAAGGGGGAGCTGTTAAGGCCTGTAGGACCAGTGATAAATCCCAAGGGGGTACAACTTCCTTGACAGGAGGTCTGAGCAGGAAGGTACCCTTGAGAAAAGTTTTACACAATTTTGCCATAATCAAAGGGCCTGACTCATGTCCCACATGGTAATGAGAAATAGCTGCCAGCTGAACCTTGACCGTAGAGCAGCTAGCCCCCTGATAAAATAGACCTGTAAGGAAATCCAACACAGTGGGTAACGGTGCTGTGAAGGGATCTAAGTTATGATTCTCCACCCAGATGGAGAAACGCTTCCACTTACTGCGATAGACCTTTCTAGTGGAAGGTTTGTGTGCTGCTACTAGGATGGCTTTAACTGGGGAAGAGATTCCGGGAGTCCTGACTAGGAGTGGAACTGGAGCAGCCAAGCTGTCAACTTGAGGTTGTCCAGGTTCGGGATCGGGAGATCTAGGGGATGAGATATTAGATCCGGTAGGGGATCCAGAATCCAAGGAGGATTTACCAAGTCAGACCACAGGTAAGGGAACCACGTTTGACGAGGCCAGAATGGGGCAACGAGGATCATTCTGCTCCCCAACCGGCTGGCTTTCTGTATGAGTTTCAGCATCAGAGGTAGAGGTGGGTAAGCATAAAGTAGACTGGGAAGCCAAGCATGCACCAGAGCATCTCTCGGGGAATCCCCGAAGGGGGGAATTAGAGCGAAGTAACTGTTGCATTTCGTATTTGAGGGAGAAGCGAAGAGATCGCAACAGGGTTGCCCCCACTCGGCAAAAATCCGCTTCGCTACCTGGGGATTGAGAGACCACTCGTAAGGGGAAAGGATGGTGCGGCTGAACCTGCCCGCCAGTATGTTGGACCATCCCGGAATGTGCATTGCAATAAGAAAGCGGTTGGTGGAGATCGCCCATTCCCACACTCTCATGGCCTCTTGACAGAGAGGATAGGACCTGGATCCCCCCTGTTTGTTGATGTACCAGACAACTGACATGTTGTCCGTCTGTATCGCAAAAGTTCCTACAGGAAGAAGGTTCTGAAGTGCTTGCAACGCCAATAGCACCGCCCTCATCTCCAGGACATTGATATGCAAAGAGGTCTCTGTGTCATTCCACGTGCCTTGGACCGTCCTGCCTGAGCAATGCCCCCCCCCCACCCGAGGCGAGAGGCGTCCGTGGTCACCGTGGCGAGGGGAGGAGGCGTGGAGAAGGGACGTCCCGTATGGAGGTCCGGAGACTGGAGCTACCATAAGAGAGCCCTCCTGCAAGCCCTGCTGAGGGGAATAGGATGGCTTAGGGAGCAATGTAGAAGGGACCACTGGACTTGAAGGGTCCATTGCAGGACCCTCATATTCAGACGAGCCAATGGCAGAAGAGTGATTGCCGCCGCCATGGAGCCTAGAGCCCTCAGGACCAACCCCGCCGATGGAGCTTCTAACTGGAGGATGGCCCGCACATGAAGCCTCAGGTTCTGCAGTCGTTCCGCAGTCAGGAATGCTAGAAGGTTTCTCGTATCCAACTTGGCCCCTATAAACTCTATCACCTGAGTCGGAGCAAGAGAAGATTTGTCCCTGTTGATGGTGATGCCCAGCTGGGGAGCAAGCCGGAGAAAGTAGTCCCTGGCTGAGCAAAGTAGATGCCTTGTTGGGGCGGTCAGGAGCCAGTCGTCCAGGTATGGAAAAACCTGCATTCCCTGGAGTCTCAGGTGGGCCGCAATCACTGCTAATACTTTGGTAAACACCCTGGGGGCTGTAGTGAGACCAACGGGAAGGACACTGAACTGGTAGTGACTGGCTCCCAGCCGGAAGCAGAGGAACCTCCTGGATCGTCTGTCCATCAGAATGTGGTAGTACACATCCTTGAGTTCTATTGAGCACATCCAGTCGTTCTCCCGCAATAGGGGGAGGATGGATTGAAGAGTGACCATCCGGAATTTTTGTTTGGTTACTGGCAGGTTCAAAAGGGAGAGGTCGAGAATTGGCCTTAAGTCCCCCGTCTTTTTTGGCACCAGAAAGAACCTGGAGTAAAAACCTAATCCATGCTGGTCTGGGGGGACGGGTTGGATGGCTCTTTTTTCTAGGAGCTGCTGAATTTATGCAGCTGCTACCTCCCTCTGATCGGGTGGTACATCGGGGAGGTTTCTGAGTTTGGGGACATGATACAGGGGAATTTGGTAACCTCTGGATATGATACGAAGCACCCAGCGATCTGATGTGATGGACTCCCAAGCTGCCAGGTGCCTCGAGAAACGCCCCCCGACTGCCTCCAGAGAGCAGCCGTCGGGCCAACCCCTCAGGGTTGCTGCGTGGGCCGATCAGAGAAGCTTTCTCTGGACCCAAAATTCTTCGGACCCCCCTCTGCCTCTAGGGTGGTGTCCTCCCTGTCCTCCTCTGCCACAGAAGGACTGGTTGTCCGGAGCAGCCTGGGAATGTTGCGATTTCCGGAACCACATCTTCTTCTGTCCCTTTTGGTTCTTGGAGAAGGACCTCTGGGGAGCAGAGAAGCGGACTCTGACGGCAGACAACGTCTTCCCGTCCTTTTCGCTCTGGACTAGAGTCTCGCGAACGGTCTTGCCAAATAAGGCAGAACCATCAAAGGGGGCATTCGCAAATGACGCCTTGAAGGGTTCCGCAAAGTCACAATGTTGGAGCCAGGCCTGGCGTCTCATGACTAGGCCTGTTCTGCTGGCTCTAGCGGCTCCCTCTGTGGCATGGGACTAAAGCCGCATAGAGGTATTCGATATACATTTTAGAGTAGCCATGCGAGTGGAGTACAACTGTTTGTCCTCCGCTGACATGGACTCCGGGGGGGAAGCAGTGTACTCTTTGATAAGGTCTCGCTGCATCCTAAAAATTTGTGCCATGTAGTTCAGGGATCTTACTGAGAAGGTCGCTGAATTAAAGACCCGCTTCCCTAGGCGATCCATCGAGCGGGACTCTTTGCTCGGTGGATGGACCGAGGGGATCTCCTGAGCTAATTCCCACTTGGTGGCTGCCGCCACCAACATGGCATCTACGGGGGGACCCTTGCTCCAGTGGGATCTCTCTGAAGGGGGGCTCAGAATCCTATCAGGGCATTTGGGAACTGGCTTCACAGTGTCCGGCTCCTTCCACGCCCTGGTGGTAATAAGGTCCACCAGGGGGTCGGGCGGAGGGGACACCCAAGAGGTAGATGGGCCTGCTTCGAAAGCCTCCAGGAACACAGACTCGACAGAGGAAGCCTTGGGGGCAGACCCCCCCCTAATCCTGAGCATTTCCATGATGTCTCCGAAGGAGACATCCTCGGGGGGTGACCTTGGGGAGCCTTCCCCTTCATCCAAGTCCGTGTCTTCTGTTAAGGACTCAGGGGAGTCCACGTGCCTCCTCTTACACTTCCGCTTATGGGGAACATCCTCGGGGGGGGGGCTGTCCGAGGAAGTCTCACCAGCAACATCCTGCTCCAGTGGAATGACCTGAGACATCGAAGCAGACTGTCCCTGTGGCCGGGTGATGGAAGCTAGACCCAGCTAAGAGGGAGTGCAGGATGGGGCCGAAGCAAGGGCCGGGGGTCCGGATGCAATCAACAGAGCCCTCTCCACCGCATCGAAGGCCGAGGGAGAGTCGCTCTCTCTCGGATCAGAGAGCCGACTCCCACTCGGATCCGATGGGGGGATCGGAACCGGAGCCGAGACCATCGGATCTGAAGGACCCGTGTGCACCGACCTGGACGGAGCCGAAGGCACACTGAATCCCTCAGATCCGAAGCTCAGCCCACGGCTCCAAGAGCTCGGATCCGACAAGGATGGACCCGACAAACTCGGGGGAAAGGTTGGAGCCGATGTACCAAGTACTGTCGGCGCCGACCCACCCCCGGCCGCTCCGAACCCGGGAAGCGGGTTGGAGAAGGAGCTATCGGGGCAAAAAAAGGTGTTGAGCTCCCCCCCGAAGGGGGGGGGGTAGGAGCACTCCCATCTGCAGCTGGGCCTGGATGAACCTTCGCATCATCCGGTCCAAGTCTGCATTCGACAGGCTATAAGTGGATCTCAACAAGGCCACCGAGGCGGGCCGGGAGTGCCGCCTTGATGACCTCGACGGAGATTGGGTCTCCTCCTCCTCGGGTCCCGATGAGAAGCATGGGGACCGGAGCTGAGGAGGAGGAGACTTGGAAGCCGTGGAGGAAGAAGCCCGCTTAGCCGGGGGGGGGGGGGCAAAGCGGAGGCCTCGGCCCGCCACTTGTGGTGCTTCTCCCTCCTTTTCTCCCTCCTGGCCTCCCTCTCCTCCGGCGCCGCAACAGGAGTTTGAGTCCCGGCCGGGGGGAGAGAGGCAGGAGTGGCTGCCACCGAGAACTGGGGGGAGGCCACGGGAGCACCGGAGGCCGAAGCCAAATCCGGGGGCAAAAGTCCCGCCAGGACCAGTTTCGACCTCCGTTCTTTCAGTGCCCTGGGGTTGAACGCCGCGCAGATAGAACACCCAGAGGAGAGGTGTTCAACCCCAAGGCACCGAACACACCGAGTGTGGCCATCCGCCGGTGAAAGCCTATGGCCACACTCGGTGCATTTAGAAAAGATCGGTTTTGGGGCCTCTGACATTACACTAGTACCAAAAAGTAAACTCACTCACACAAGGCCCCAAACACACACCGACCCACACACAAACTACGCACCAGCGAAGGGAGGGGAGGAAATTACACTAAAAAAGTAGGATTAAATAAGGGGAAACAACACACTCAACCTTTTAACAAAACATTATAACAATAGTGATAATAAGCTGAAAAACTTATCTGAACCGACTAGGAGCTCTGAATCTAGCTGCTTTCACTAAGCGCGGCAAACTAGATCTGAGGTTAGTCAGGGTTGGCAGGGGATTATGGGTAAGGGGAGGAGCTAGGAGCTCGGATCTTATAGCTGTGAAACAAGTTGCCGGCTCGGATCCGAGATCGGATCCGATACCCAAAGGTTGCTGACAAATGAAGTACCTACTTCAGATTGAAAGTTATACACTCGCCATAACAATAGATGTGTGTTGTCGGTTTCCTTCTGTGATGATGTGAGGTAGTGCCAGGGGGCAGTAGGGCAGTGCATGTGTAACATATACCAGCATAGCTAGCTGGAGTTTTGTAAAGAATTATAAGGCATTTGAATATCAAAGTGATTTATACAGATGCTTGTGTTAAAATGTATCAACAGTGGGTCCTGCTGGACAGAAAAGAAATATACATGCATGTCAAACTGTATTGTTGTAACTGATGAAATGTATATATTTTAACAGAGGATACTGGAAGGGAATAGGTTAAGCTCAGCTCAGCTAACCTTATGAAGAATAGCCTGGAATTAAATGAATTGGTTTAGGCCATAAATATTTTATCTCACAAGTCTGAATGTAGCCAGAGACCCAATGTCTGTGAAAAGCCTGGACTGGGATCCTGCTCTACTGTCCTTAGTGGTGAACTAATTGCTACCCTGGGGTGCCAGAGAATAGCTTGTTAGTTTCTGCAGGAAGGATTTAAGTGGTAGAATTGTTTTACAGTTTCCAGATGCTGCAATAAACATTAGCTAAAGTTCTCTGTGTGTATAGTGACGCATCAGTGCCAGATCCTGGCTCAGTTTCTAGTGAGAGGGTAGGGTGGGAACCACAAAGTCAGGTGACAAGATGTGATGTCATTCTGTAGCCAGCACTGAAACTGGATTTGAATACTAATGAGAGATGTGAGGAATGCACTCTGTTTTTGGACCTGACAACACACTCATCCACTTTCATCTTACCTTGCTTTAGTAAGTAACTAGAGAACAATAATTCTTCAGTCAGTTAAAAAAAATAGGGAGATTAGGTAAATGCTTTTTTATTTGTCTTGAGTCTTTCCACCAGTGTTTTTTTTTTTTTTTTATATTTCCTGTGAGTGAAACTCTGGTGTTTACTGTAAATAGATATACAGTATTATCGTGTTTTGATTTATTATCAAATATATCTAAACCTTTCATTGTGAGAGTACTTGCATTAATTTAGTGGCACTGTGACTCCACATTCTTGGAAGTCTTGTTGCGTGGTTAAACACTACCATTTGTATACGTATTAATTTTACTAAGTGTAACTGGGTACCCTGGTAAGAGCCTTCCAGAGCAGGTAACCTGTGTCAATCTTTCCCAGGTTGGTGGGTGTGGGTGTGTGAAAATTAAATCTCAAAGAATGTGTGCACAACAGCTACTTTGAAAAGGGACACAGAGCACAGATTTCACAAAGAGGATGGTGGAGGATTTGGCTTAGAAAACCCAGCTGAGGACTCAGCTCTTCAGTGAGGAGTCTTATTTGGGACCTGGAGAGAAAGCCCAGCCCCCAGGATTGGAGTGTGCATTCCTTGTGTGCTCTTAAGGGAAATTTTACTTGGTGCAGAAGGCTGCATCTGAAAATACTGTGTGTGTGTGTGTGTGTGTGTGTGTGTGTGTGTGTGTGTGTGTGTGTGTATTTTTCTCACAGTGAACTTTCTCCACTGGTGTCAGTGGTGAGGATCGAGGCTCATTGATCACAGGACCAGAGGAAGGACGTCACACCTTCCTTTATCATCGTATGGGTCTTTGGATCAAACTTTGGCCACTTTAAAGCTCTGGAATCCAGGCTCTTCCCCTTACCCACAACCCTTCTTAACTGAAATAACTCAGATCGAGTTTGCTCCATGGAAAAAGGCAAGTATAGACCATCTAATATTGAAGTAAGAAAAAAAAGAAAACAGATGAAAGACTAGATGGAACCTCTAGGAGATGGTAAATCAGCCACAGAAGTCCAGGAACTAGAATGTCAAATGCCATAAGACACACGTGAGGGGGAAGGTGGGTGGGAAGTTGAGATGGATGGAAACAAGCAACACAGATCTATCATTATGGTTAGTACATAACTTTCATATCTGATGTTGTCTTTGTCATACATTCCTCAACATATGGGACAGAGTCCCCAGCTACTGTATCCTTCCATAGACCACCAAGGGTTACAGTAGCTGCAGACAGAGAACCTTGGTGGTCAATGGAAGGATATTCTGGAGCACAGCCAATCCAAAAGATCCCCTTGATCTGGCCTGTACATCGAATTTACAATAAGCAATGAAGGTACGGACCTTAGATTAACAAGATGTCACACAGAAATCATCAATCATGGAAAAGAAGGCTGTTGAAGCAACTGCTCTAGCAGACTGGGCTTTTGGGGGGAACAAGCAAAGACAAACCCATTTGTTTGTAAATATAAGATACACACAGACAGCCAATGGAGAGTGTAACTTTTGCTACTCCTTTGACAGGGGACTGATCAGTTTTTCTGAAGGCTTTGGTCCGATGTACACAGAATCTTAAGTAATGGTGAACATACAGTAAATGTAATGGTGTATCCACCTTTGCTTGAAAATTTTGGGAAAAACATAGGAAGAGTAAAGGACTGGTGTATAGAGGATTCAGAACTTTGAAAGAAAAGGATTGGTTCTCAGAAGCATACTGTCTTTGTGAAAAAAACAAGTATAAAGGTTTTGCAGACAAGGCATGGAGTTTAGAAATTTGCCTAGCAGAAGTAACAGCAACTAAGAGTTTTCCATTATCAAAATTTTAAATCAACTTTGGCAGCCAACTGTAATGAAAGATTGGTTAGGGCTTATAGTAAAAATGGTAATATTCCAATGAGAAGCTGGGTTTTTAAGGAGGAGGCATAACAGAAATGCTCCTCTAAGAAAGGCTTTAGATAACCTTAAGGATGCAATGGTTGTGTCATTCTCGCCAATAGGAAAAGAAGACATGGCTGATAATTGTACTTTGACAAGGGTCTATATTAGAACATCGAAGTTTCAGAACTTCGAATGTTCTAATATCGACCCCTAGTAACCGAAAACTGATAACATCGAAAATTCAGAACAGCAAATTTTTTCCTAGGGAAACAATTTGCTGTTCCAAAACACACACACAACACAAACACACCAAACAGCAATCCACATACATACAACTAAACCTACACTAAACTGTACATTCACCACTATCTACCCACTTACCTTAACCCAAACCCAAACCCTAACCCTAAGGTCAGTCACTATCGCACACACACCTCACCCGTGCCCTAACACTAACTCACCTACCCCACCCTAACCCTCACGTCCACACATTCGCACACTTACCTGACCCGTGCCCTAACCCTAACTCACCTAACCCACCCTAACCCTCACATCCACACAATCGCACACTTAACTGAACCCGACCCATAACTTTCCACCGCAGAGCTGACAATAGCGAAGCGACAGGAACGGACAACCAAATTCTTTCCCTAGGAAAGAATTTAGTTTTCTGAAATTTTGCTATTTTCAGCTTTCGCTTATTAGGGGTCGATATTAGAACATTCCAAGTTCTGAAATTTCGATGTTCTAATATAGACCCTTTGACAACAAAATAGCTCCATTCTGAAAAAGTTTAGCCAAAAATTCCAAGATTGCTGGAAGTGGAGACAAACATGAATCAAGATTGTTCACAACTGCCCAGATGGAGAATTACTTCCATTTGCTTTTGTAAATCTTACATGTACAGGGTTTCTGAGAAGAATATAGAAAATGAACCACTAAGGATGAAAATCTGGACTGTCAAGCCATCATTGGAATTGGAGAAACCATGCGGTCAACTTGAAGCAATGAATGTCCAAGTGAGGTGACCCCAACGGGTGAGAGAGCAGATTTGGAGTTGAGCTCAGTACCTGGGGAGGGTGTACTAGATGAGGGTAGAGGAAGGGAAGACATACCTGATGAGGCCAGTGAGTGGCCATAAGGATGGCTATGAAGATCTTCACCTGTGCCTTCTGTAAATATTTTGGAATTAGAGGAATGGAAGGGAAAAACAAAGGAGTCCTGGGGGCCAACTGTGGGACAGAGCATCCCCTCGATGACTTCCCTCCTGTGGGATCAGAGTAAATGACTTGCAGCACTTGGTGGTGTGGGGAGATGTAAAGTCAGCCCCAATAGCTAACTATTGCTTCATGATAGCTGGATTGAGGGAACACTCATGAGGAAGGAGGACAGACATTCTTAACCTGTCCACTAGCACATTGGACTTTCACAGAATATGGATTGCTATTAGAAAGCAGTGAGAAGATATCATCCATTGCCCATACTCATAGCGTCTCAACATAACAGAGAATATCTGTTTCCATCCTGTTTGTTGATGTACCAGATAACTGCCATATTGTCTTGTCTGGACAGCTATCATATCTAAGGGGAGTGTGCCATGAAAGGCCTAAAATGCTAGTAGGATTGCTGTCATCTCCATTACACTGATGCTAAGACTGGCCTCTGACTGTGACCATGTACCTTGCACCATCTTTCTTCTGTAATGCCCGCTCCTTCCCTACTGGGAAATATACATGGTCACTGTGGCTTGAAAAAGGGGAAGGTTGAAAGGATGCCTCTGTGAAACATGTGGTGATTCCAAACACCATTGGATATGTGTTTTGCAAATCTCCATTAAAGATACTTGGAAGGACATGGGTTGCTGTCTTATTGACCACTGGACTGCAGCAGTCTACTGTAGAACTTGTATGCAGTACATAGCTAGGAGAACCAGGATTCTAAGAGATGAAGGATCGTTCTTGCTGGTGGCTTCTGAAAGGAGAAGAAAGACAGTTAAAGCTTGAAGATGAATGGATATGATCCTTGTCTGGGCAAGTTTTGAAAGTTAAAGCTGTGTGTCCAACTGGGCTCCTATGAATTCTAAAGACTAAGCTGGACAAGACTGCACTTTGCTAGATTCACTCTGATGCCTAGGTCTGAACACAGATAGAGGAAGGAGTCCCTGGACCTGGATAAGTAGATCCTGGGTAGGGGCAATAATGAGCCAGTATTCTAAATAAGGGAATACAAGGAAACTCTTGCAGTCGGACATGGGATGCTACTATTGTCATACACTTGGTAGACATTCCAGGGAGAGGGGATCTGTGGTGAAACCAAGTCAGAGATCTGAACCTAAAATGACTGGCTACCAGCCAGAAGGAAAGATAATTCCTGGAGCACTTGTCTGTTTTTATGTGGTAGTACACATCCTAAATATCTACTGGGCACACCCAGTCATTCATTCTCTTTCTCTCCCTCTGTATAGTGAACATCCAGAACTTCATTTTCCTTACAAAACTGTAAGTAACTTAGGTCCAGACTTGGCCTGAGGTCCCCCTTTTTCTTTGGTACTAAAAATAATCTTGAGTAAATTCTGGATCATCTTTAGTCTGCTGGGACCTCTTGGATGACTCAACTGTTTAGAAGCTTCTTTATTTCTGAAGTGGCTGCTTCCTTTTCAAAGAGTGGAATGTCAGAAGTCTTTCTGGGGCTGAAGGATGAAAAGCCTTTGATTATTAACCTCTGCACCCATTTGTCTTCAGTGATGGAGCTCCAGGTTGTTGGATGCAGGGATAGGCACCCCCCCGACTGCCTGAAGAGTTTAGCAATCGGGCAACTGTTCAGGAGCACTGAAAAGACTCCTCAGTTAAGGGACCCCCTGAAGATTTACATCTGCCCCTAGGATGATGTCCATTATAAGAGTTCTCCCATCTGTCATGAGGGCTCTGTCTCCAGACATGTCAAATGAAAACCCTTGTGATTTGTGGAACCATATTTTCTTACTTTCTTTTTGATTCCTGGAGAAGATCCTTTGAGTAGTGGAAAATGTGATCCCTATGGCAGAAACCTCCTTTTCACTTCTGGAGATTGTACCCCTCACTTTAGGACCAAAAAGTGTTGATCTGTCATAGGGGACATTCACAAAGGATGTCTTAAAATGTTACTCAAAGTAGAGCCTTACCCAAGCATTTTTCTTACTGGATATGCTTGTGTCAGCTGCTCTAGATGTACCCTCCATGGTGTTAGAGATACGGTGCATAGAGATACTGGACAAGGATTAGAGCGTGGCTAGCTGTGCATCATGGACTTCATTTGATCTACAAGCATGGCCCCTAGGAGAGATCTGGAGATTTCTTTGGTCAAATCTCTCTGAAATTATGTAACGTGCCAAATATTTCAAAGCTCTTACCATGAAAGTGGAGGAGGTGCCGACTTGCTTCTCAATTCTGTCCACTGTACAAGACTTCCGATTTGGTGGATGGATGGAGAAACATTTTTCTGCTAGTTCATTCTTGGAGGCTGCAACCACCACCAAAACAGAATCTACAGCTGGGCCCTTGCTCAAATGGGGACAGTCCTTAGGAGTGACAAGGAACTTGTCTGGTTTCTTTGGGATGGGTTCAGCTGCATCCAGCTCCTTCCAAACCTTTGTGAAGATCAGGTCTATTTTCTCATCTGCAGGCAGGACTACCCAAGATGAAGATGGGCCAAAACTAAAAGCCTCGTTGTAGACTGACTCTCCTAGAGAAAGTGGCTGGAAACATGATCCCCCTTCTGTTTTAGTTCAATGATTTTTCTAAATGAACCATCCTCAAAGGGAAACCTGGGGAACCTTCTCCTTCATCAAAGTCGGTATCAGTGGTGACAGATTCATGGAGAATCTAGGTGCCTCTATTTGCATATGTGCTTTTGTGTACCTCCCCAGTGGGATACTTTGCAAAGAACTCAGAAGCTAAGGTGGTCTCCTCCATAGAAGCTGATGTGAAACTTTTGGCCACTGGCTGTCCAGACAGAACAAGAGTAGGGCCTAGACCCTGGGAAGTCCTTGGGAGAAGGACAAATCCAAACTCTAGTCTATAGTCTTCTCTCTGGAATGAGAGAGTACCATCTCGAGAGCAGATCTTGATACGAGTCTGGGGAGCAGAGTCCTAGGAACTGAAACCTGAGGGAGGCTCAACCTGAAACACTGCACGGCTAGGAACGGAGGCTGACATTGCAACGGAACTAATGTTGAAGCCCTGAGAGGACGGAACAGCACACAAGATCTTAGATCTGAACCTACCCAGACAGAGTTCGTGTCAACCATTCAGCTAAGAGACTCGGATACCTCTGAAGTTGTCAGAGCCAAATGAATCAGAGAACTCATCAACATCAAGGAACTAATCCTAAGCTCAGATGCACATTTGACCCCTGTGGAAGGCTCAGTCAAGGATCCCCATCCAAAATGCCCGATTGGAGAAGGAGCAACTACTGAGTGTGGGAACAAACCACGGGAGCTCAGAGACAACTGAATCAGAGAACTCATCTACATTGAGGAACTAAGCATAGACTCTGATAGAGACTTATCCCATGTTGAAGTCGAATTCAAGGGCCACAATCCAAAACGCCTGATTGGAGATGGAGCTCTGAGTGTGGGGAATAAGCTGGAGCTGGGAGGACCCCTAGTTGTATACAGGTCTGAAGGAATCTCTTCATGATCTTGTCCACATCAGCTTTGGTTAAGCTCCTGGAAGACCTGGCTCATCGAAAGGACAAAGCAGCAAATGAGAGTTCTAGAGTGGAGGCATCACTTTTCTTGCAAGATCAGGAGAAACAGCATAGGAGATACTGGCTGCAGAAAGAACCTCTGTGGACTGCTGACTCCGAGAACAGTACTGGCTCTGAGGGTTTTGCTAATTTTGAAGCCAGACTTGTGTAAGATGAATGATCCAGGGACTTCTTTTATTGAGAATTCAAACATAGCCCTTACTTTCTCCAGTTTTTTTCTCCTTAAGGCTTTTCATCTGATTTTTTATGAGGAGGAGGAGGGGAAGAAGGTTTTGAGGAGTCAGAAGGAGTTCTCTTTCCCACAGGGACTGGGAGAAGCCCTTTCAGAATCAATTTGTTCCTTCTCTGAACTATGGCATGCTTGCTAAAGGCTTCACACATGGAGCAGGAGGTCCCCAAGTGTCAGGGGGCCCATGCAATAAACACATTCGTAATGTGAATTAGAGTTGGGTAGCTTGTTAAGTACAAGCCACAAACTTTTTAAAAATGAATAGTTTACCTGAAATCCTACAAAACAAGTCAAGCAGGTAAGAAGAAAACAACTCACAATAAATAGCTAAACTATCTTAAGGATATAACAATAAAAAGCTTTTTAATGAAAAGAAAGTAGTTGAAGTAGTGCAATAACTAAGGTTAAGAATGAAAAAGGGCTTGTGGGAGGAGTAAATAAGAGAAATGTTCTACCAGAAAGATAAGACTACAATATGTATACTAGAAGGAAAAAAACAGAGAGCAAAAAACTAGAATCAGAACATACTTTTCTCTCAACAACTCTGTCAGACCCATCCTACGCTTGTGGTAGCAAATGAGATGCAAAGTATTTCAGTTAGCATGGGGGATTATGAGCAAAGGGGAGGAGCCTGAGCAATAGAACCAAAAGCTTGAATGTGGCTGAAATTGGATCCAACACAGATCCAAATACCTACACATTGAAGAATGGACACAAAAGACAACTCAGATCAAAAAGGGAAGTCTCCAGGAATAGCTGTATTACTGCAGAAGTTTGGAGGGAAGAAAGTGTGGAAGGTTTTGCTTAACAATATTTTAAAAGGGGGGACAGTACAACCATCTTGGAGAAAAAAAGCTGTGGTGGTTGTATTAACCATACAGGGTAAAGACTCTTCAGATCCAGTTTCATAAAGACCAATTTCAAATTTAAACAATAATTATACAGTGTATATGTCTATACTAGCTAAGGGAATGTCAAAGATGTTGTCAGAATTGACAGATATGGATCAATGTGGTTTTGTGGAGGGAAGACAATCATTTGATGACGACAACAACAGAACAATGATGCTCCAGAGGGAAGCAGAGTAAAAGAGAACACAGATATAGTTGCTGGGTCTTGATGCAGAGAAGATATTTGATACAGTGAGCTAGAACTTAATGAAGAGGACAACAGGAAGCATTTCTGTTACTTGACATAATAATAAAGTTAATTAGGAGGACATATAAAGGGGGAAAGACAAGGATTAAGGCAGGAGGATTCTTCTCCGATGTTAAAAGGAAAAGTAATAAAATATAAGTAAACTGTCAAATTGGATTTATGTATTTTTAGACTAGAAACAGCTTTGCATTCTGAAAGACACAGATACAGCAACTACATGGTGCCACTTTAAATAACTCTCATAGTACTGTTTTGGTACAAAAAAAGGAATGTTATGGAACTTTGCTTGTCTAACAGAAGCAGACAGTGTCCACAGTCAGCAACATGACTGTAATTTTACAGCACATTTGTTATGTTACTCTGGGAGAGGGTTGCAATGGATTAAAGCATGTGTACTTGTCAACAGCGGACTAAAATATGCAGTACGGCATAAATATTTTTTCTGATTTTTTTTTTTGATATTTTTCTGTCCCATACAGATGACAATCATCTGGCCATAGTGTCCAGCCTTTTGATCACTGGGTATTCTGATTTCCATATCAACCTCACACAATACTACAGGGTTACTTCCCTGGTCTTCATGGGGAAACTCATCATGTGAGTGAGTCTTGTGCATGCGCCCCTAACTAACCCTCCCCTTCGGCTGGGCATGCCTATCTTCCTTTCCTGTGCCATCACGTGCCCAAGCCACAATTAGCTGGCTGGTAGTGAGTGCTTTATATCCTTCCATGCCACTGGCACAAGCCAATGTGTTTCTGCTTTTCATAGAATTCATTGGTATCATGTTGAGTGCATGGAGAAAAAGCAGACTGCACTTTAAAAGAGGTCTTCAAACTGAACATTTTTTGGCAAGTTGTTTTGCTTTTAGCAGCTACTATAAAATTGTCTGTTGCTTTGTAGTAATACCAAATGTTGTGACTCATTAAGTGAGATACTGTGATTTGTTTTCATTCAAAATTATGAATATTAACTGTGTTAACATTTTTGTTAATAACTTGAACCACAAGGGGGTTTTATAATACAGGGCATCAAGTGAAAGGGTAAATACTGCTGGAAAACTATCCTAACGAATGATGTTTATCACCAATTTATAAAGTTGATTCTTTTACCAATAAAACACTCAAATATCATATTTATTATTTTAGGAAGCATCCACTTGGAAGCATTGTGAAACAGCATTTCATAAGCTCAGTATATACATTTTAGGAATGTCCTGAGACAGCAATGAGATGGTCAGTTAAGTGAGGCATTTTCATTCAAAGTTATCAGTATATGTGATGTTAATATCTGTATTGTTGATTTTGCCTTAAGAGGAGGTTTTATGTGGTACTTTATGGCATTGAATAAAAGCTTACAAAACACTGCAAAACGTCTTACTGCATCTCGGTGTTCGTCTACAACCAATTTCCAAATATTTATACTTGTTTAGCAATAAATATAGTAGTTATGCATACTTTACATAAATTGCCAAGGCAGTGTCTACATAACAATATGGTGGAACAGCATTTCACAAGACAGTTCAGCATGCAGGTCAAGAATGACTGATAACCTAAATAAGGCTGTCAGTAAGCAAGAATCTCAGATTTCTTTTTATTTTAAAGTATGCATATGTGCCGCATTAATATTTGTATTAATAACTTGACCCACATAGTGTATATATGGTGTTGTATGGTGTCAAAGTAAACTTACGTAATAAGTTAACTGGGAATCCTATACAACATCAAACGTACATGGGCAGAGATTCCTGGATTTTGCAAACACAAACTCCCTGGACCAGAGAATCAATACACCAACCAGGGGTGCAACCATACTGGATCTGGTCCTCACTAATATGGGAGAGTGTTGCACACCACCAACTGTAATGCCTTCCCTGATAAGGTCAGACCACAAAATGGTCTCCTAAGTAAAAATAAAACCTGGACTCCCAGCTAAACCGGGAATATTTGGGAACTATTTTAAGGCTAACCTCTTGCTATTAAGTGAGAACCTGGCAAAATATAAAGCCCCTATAAACCCTGAGAAAACTTCTGTCTATGAAAACCTGTTCATAGAAACCCTGTACAAACATATTAGCAGCTGTACCCACCAGGAAGTAATACAGAACTAACTCAAAAACAAGCCACCCTGGTGGAATCACAAAATCAATTGGATGTGTAACAGGAGAAGAAAATTATGGCAAAAATTAGGAGGTGCAGCACCCAGCAGGATAAAAGCACTCTCAAATGAAGTCTACCAAAGCCACATTTGAGGTAAATTTGGCCTCCCAGGCCAAGGACAACCTCAAAGCATTCTTTAGCTATGTCCACAACCTCAAAGGCAATACACAATTGTGTGCAGAGCTCATTCTAAATGAAGCCACCTATACAGAGTCAGAAGATATAGCAAATCTCCTGGCTGATAAATTCAGCTCCAACTTTACCCCCCCCCTCCAATCTTCCCTCAGGAAACATCATCAAATACAACTCCACCTACATTCGCTAAGGGAACAGGTCCTCAACGCTCTCTCTAAGACCAAAAACACTGCATCAATGGGCCCAGACAACATCCCAGGATGCCTTCTAAATAGCATGAAACATGACCTATCAGAGTCTCTGGAATTACTATTTAACTATAGCCTCCAAACAGGCTTCGTGTCTCATGAATGGAGAAAGACAACAGTCATTTCTCTGCACAAAGGTGGGCCATCTACAGACCCTGGAAACTACTGACCCACAAGTCTTATATGTAAAGCCATGGAATGAATCATCATGGAGATGATCAACAGGGATACAGTAAACCTCCAGACACTGGAACCAACACAGTTTGGTATCGTCAAGAGCAGATCATGCCTACTCAACCTGCTGGACTTCTTTGAGAAGGTCACCAAAGCAATGGATAAGGGCAAAATCATTCACACTGCCTAACTTGACCTGGCCAAGGCATTTAACACAATACCCCACTCTGGCATTGTTGACAAACTCAAGAGGTTAGGTACAAACCCATATGTCACCTGGTGGACAGCCAACTGGCTCACAGACAGGACTCAGGAAGTTAGAATTGGGGAGTCCACCTCTACAAAGAGGGCAGTTACAAGTGGAGTCCCTCAGGGATCAGTCCTTGGAACACTCCTTTTTGGCATTTACTTCAAGGCCAAAGTCAGTGGTCTCTGGCTGACTAAATTTGCAGATGATTGCAAATTAGGAGCTGTCATTGACTATCACACTAACACAAATGTTCTCCAGGAGGGGCTGACACAGCCAAACAACTGGTGTCAAGAGTCATGGACTAAAACTAAATGCCAAGAAGTGCATAATAGTATCCTTTGGGAAGTCATCCATCCCTGGTAACTATCATATTGACAATGCACCCCTTAGAGTTGACCCGTAGTCAGGGACTTAGGGGCACACACAGATAGTAATCTAGCCTTTGATCATCACATGTCTACAGTGGTGAGGAAATCATTCTATGTTGCGCAACTTATAAACAAAGGTATAGCATCTAAGTCCAAGGAAATCATTGTTCCACTGTATTCGGCATTCATCAGCTCCATCGAGTACAATGCCCACTTTGGTATGCACCTAACCAGGTATATCCAACAATTGCAATGTCCACAGAGGTTTCTCATTAAAATAATACAGGGAGTAAGTAATATGTCCTATGCATGCTGCCTCAAGGCCCTGTCTCCTACAAGCTTATGAGGGGAGATCTATGCCTGGCATACAGGGCATTATCAGACTCCACACTGATGGACCTTCAGCATATCCACAAAACAGTTCCAGATTTACCCATTCTAAAGACTTAAACCTTGCCTGTGATATAAATAGGACCTGCTGGAGAGATGGGTATGCATCCCAGAGACTACCCCGTCTATGGAGCAGGTATGTGAAGCAGAGTTCCTCCCTAATCCAATTCAAGTACAACTTGGACAACTGGATGGGAAACCGGAAATTCATCCCTGGTTTGGCACCTATGTCTCTGATGCAAACAGATAACCTGTAAATGGTTCATCTCCCAGGCCCATGCTTACACTTATCAAGGGTATCAGAACTTGTCAGAGATTTGGGAAGCATGGCTTGGCTTAAAACGGCCCTTGTGGTCATTAGCCTAGAAAACACCTATGAACTGCAAACACTGTCACTAATACCTGTTGTCTGCCTACTACCAGCAGTTTGCAGATATTTATATTTCTTTAGTAATAAAATAAGCAAATATCAATAAGTCTCATATTTCTGTAAATATCTCAGGGACTGTCTACCTAGATGCACTGAGAAATAGCATTTTGCATACCATCACCATGGAGGTCAGGAATGGCTCTTAAGACAAATGGGGTGCTCAGTACCTGAGGAAATATGAGCTATTTTCCTGAAATATGATGAACATATGCCACGTTAGTAATTTGATTAATAACTTAAAAAAAGTTATGTACTCACCATAACTTGGAATCTGCGCTATCCAGTGTCATTATTCATCATGGATGGGTCTTGCATCCGAGCTGGCAGACACACCATTATTCCATGAATCCCCACAGTCACCAGGAGAATGTGATGAATATTGACACTAGATAGCACAGATTCCAAGTTAAGGTGAGTACATAACTTTTTATATGATGCTACCTGTTGTCATTATTGATCACAGATGGGTCAGAGTCCCCAGTTATCCATAACCATGGGTGGTCTCAAGGAAGTACAGAACAACAAAACGAAGCTCTACCCCTGTACACCAAATCCAATTTGTAATGTGTTACAAAAGTATGGGGGTTTGACCAAGTGGCAGTAACACAAATGTCATCCAAGGAAGTCCTTGCCCAGAAGGCCAAAGTAGCAGCCACCGACCTAATAGAATGAGCTTTAACAGGCCTGGGAAGGTCAATGTGATTGCTTTTGTAAATGTGACCTATGCAACAAGAGACCCATCGTGAAATAGACACTTTGGAAATGGCCTTACCTTTCCTGGCCTGAGAGAAAACTACATAAAGCTGATCTGACATTTGAAAATTCTCTGTCCTCTTCAAAAAGAAACACAGCTGTCTATGTACATCCAGGCAATGTAGTTTCTACTCCCCTTTGTTTGAAAAAAATGGCAAAAAAGACAGGAAGTTGAATTGACTGATTAAGGTTAGTTTCTGAGGCTATATTAGGAATGAATGAAGGGCTGGTTGGGAGAGATACCCTATCCTTGTGAAAAACCATGAAGGGAGCTTTTATGCAAAGAGCCTGCAATTCGGAAACCCTCTTGGCAGAGGTAATAGACACCAAAAAAAGTCATCTTCAAAGACAGAAACTTACTGTCACACTTCGTAGCAGGCTCAAAGGGAGGTTATATCAGGGACTGCAGCACCAAAGTAAGATCCCAAGGAGGAGACGAATCTTTGAAAGGAGGCCTTGGATAGCCTAAAAGAAAACATGGGGCTGCCACTTAGGTAAAAATTGGAAATAGCCACCAACTGAAGCTTAATTGTTGAGAAGCTCGCCCCTTGTTGAAACAGAGAGTATAGGAATGATAAAATCTCCGGAACAGGGCAGAAAAAGGATCTATGTCACTCTGACGAGCACAAAGAGAACACCTCTTCCATTTGCTGGAATAAACCTTTTTAGTAGAAGGCTTCTGGGAGGCTAGAATGATGTCCTTCACCAGATCTGGCTGACAGTCATTGGAACTGGAGGTAGTAAGCGGTCAGCCGCAGGGATTGAAGGTTGGGCAGAGGAAGCCCCCAGGGATTTGAAAGAAAATCCTGGGCTGGATCTAATATCCAGGGTGGATGTTTTAGATGAGACCAGAGGAGGAAGAACCACGTAAGATGAGGTGAGCCTTCAGGCGATGGGCTTTCTGCAAGACTTTGGGAATGAGGGGTGTTGGAGGATAGGCATAGAGAACTCCCGGAGGCCAATCGGGAATCAGAGCATCCCTTGGTAATTCCCCCAGTGGGGGCATCAGGGCAAAGTTTTTGGTGCATTTGTGATGGATCAAGGAGGCAAACAGATTGCAGCATGGGAGACCCCAAAGGTCAAAAAACTGGCTTGCCACTGACTAGTTCAGGAACCACTCGTGGGGACTCGGGATAGATCTGCTGAGCCTGTCTGCCAACATGTTGGAATCACTGAGAATATGCGGTCAAGAAGTAAGTGCCTGGGGGCCATAGCCCATTCCCCCACTTTCATGGCCTCTCTGCACAAAGGATACGATCATGTCCCCCATTTGTTGATGTATCAGACTACCGCCATACTGTCTGCCTGAATTGTCACAGTCCCAAGAGGGAGATAGTCCTGGAAGGCTTGCAATGACAGCAGGACTGCTTTCATCTCTAGGACATTGATGTGTAACTTGGTCTCCGATGGGGACCATGTACCTTGGACCATTCTTCTATGAAAACCCCCCACCCCAACAAGGAGGCATCCGTGGTCACTGTGGCTTGGGGCTGTGGAAGACAAAAGGAACTCCCTAGCAGATCATCTTTGGACCGGACCACCATGCTAAGTGACGCCAGTGGACTCGAGATAGCCAGATTGCCATGGATCAAGGGTCCACTGACGCACTCACATATGATACCTAGCGAAGGGGACCAGCTGAATTGCCGCCACCATAGAACCGATGGCTTGCAGCTTCAAATGGGCAGGGACACTCTCCCAAATCCAGGAGGAGGAGGACTTGCTCCCGGATCATGTCTACCCTGTTGGGGGAAAGAGCTGCAGTCTCTGACACCGTGTCCAGAAGAACCCCATATGAATTCCAGTCTCTGACATGAGACAAGATGCGACTTGGGAAGGTTGATCATAATACCCAGATCTCAAAATAGGCCAAAAGTGTTAATCTGTGGCTACAGTTAGATGATGCCTCGTGGAGCCATGAGGAGCCAATCGTCCAGGTACAGGAAGACCTGAAATGGGCTGCTACCACTACCATACATTTGAACACTGGGGGGGGGGGGGGGGCTGAGGTGAAACCAAAGGGCAGGGCTCTGAACTGATAGTGATAGGCCCCCAGCTAGAAGCGCAGGAATCTTCTGGAGTGTCTGTCGATTTTTATGTGATAGTACGCATCCTTGAGAGCCACACAGCACATCCAATCATCCTTGACCAGAAGTGGAAGAATGGACTGAACAGTGACCATCCAGAACTTCGACTTCTTGACTGATAAATTCAAACTGCTAAGGTCCAGAATGGGACATAGGTCCCCGTTTTATGGGGGCACTAAAATGAAGCGAGAGTAAGTTCTGAATCTGAGTTGTCCTGTTGGGACCTCCTGGATGGCTCTTTTTTGAAGAAGATCTTGAACCTTTTTGAGAGCTAACTCCGTTTGTCAGGGTGGAACGTCCAGGAGAGACTACTGAATTGGAGGGGGGGGGGCTGGTCGAAGGATATGAAGTATCCCCTGGACACAATGCTTAGCACCCACTGGTCTAGGGTAATAGTTAACCAAGCCAGGGGGCACAAGGAGATACAGCCCCCAACTGCCTCCAAGGCAGGACACTCGGGGAGTGCTTCAGCAGCATGGTGAGGGCTTCTCCAAGAAGGGTTCTCGGCAGCCCTGATTTTGCGGACCTCCACTGCCTCTGGGGCGGCGTCTGCCATCAAATCCCCTTCCCCGTGTGGGAGAAGAGGAGTCATGAAGAGCATCTTGGAAGGAAGACTGCTCCCTGCAGAACTACAGCTTCTTACTACCCCTCTGAGTCTTGGAGAAGAAACGTTGGAGTAGAAAACTTGATCCCAACTGCAGACAAAGTTTTTCCCTCCTGCACACTGCCGGTCAAGTTTTTCTTGACAGAAGGACCTAACAATGTAGATTCGTCAAATAGGGCATTGGTAAAGGATGCTTTGAAGTTGTCCGCAAACCTGCAAAGGCAAAGCCAGGCATGTCGTCTGTTAGGAATGCCTGTGCCCGCTGCTCGAGAGGTGGCCTCAGCCGCATTAGAGATCAACCTCTTCGAGGCATTAACAAGGGAAGTAAGAGTATAAAGCTTTGAGGGACTAGTTTAAGACTCTCTGGAGGCAACTCAAAGGGAAGAGGAAAGCTCAGACACCAAATCCCTTTGCAGCCGTGTGAAATGTGCCATGCAATTAGTAGTTCTCAGTCCAAAAGTGCCTGTGGCATACACGTGCTTCCCAAAATGGTCAGTCGCCCATGACTCTCTATTAGGGGTATGGACCATTGAGCTCTGTTCCGCGAGCTCTTTTTTGATGGCTGCTGCAACCACAATGGCATCCACAGTGACACCCTTACTCTAAAAAGCCTTGTCTTTTGGTGGACTTAGGAACTTGTCCGCCCTCATTGGGTCTGGTTCTACTGTGTTCGGCTCCTTCCATGCCCTGCTGGAAATAAGCTAGACTAGCTCATCCGCAGGGGGAGACACCCAGGAGGAAGATGGGCCCATCCCAAATGCCTTCAGGAACATGGATTCCTCTGAGGATGGGGTGGGGGGGACCAACAGCCCCACTCATTCAGGATCTCGAGGATGCCTCCAAAGGATACCTCCTCGGAAGGCAGTCTGAGGAACCCATTCTGTTCCTCAAAATCCATGTCCTCAGTGAGGGACTCTCGAGGGGAGTCCAGGTGCCTCCTCTTGCACATCCTCTTCCGGGGAGGTTCCTCCATTGTGGGATCTGGGAAGGATTCAGAAGAGGAGGGACTGCCAATGGGGGTAATGCCCTTCTGAAGGTGCTCACGGGAGGTCTGACCCCAAATGGATCATGACTCACCATCCAAAGTAGAACAAGGTGGGGGGGGGGGTCCAAAGCAGAGGTAGAGGTTGCCGACCAATTGGAGATGGTCCTCTCTACTGCCCAGAAGGCTGATTGGCTGGAAGAAGCTACATCTTCATCCCCACTGGGAAGGTCCCGAGCTGTCCAATGCGAAAGCCCCCAAGGGCAGGGAATGGTCCGAACACTCAGGACAGGACCCCCCAACTCAGTGGCCCCCACGGACCTCTCGGGGCCAAGCTCTCCCCACCTCTGAGGACAATGGAGCCGAACCAGCCAGGAACCCAGGCGGTGTACGAATGGGAACACTACCTGACAGAGACAGCCCTTCCCTAGGCAAGCCCTGACCTTGGGGAGCTGAACTCGCATGAGTTAGACGGAAAGAAAGGAGTTCTGACATAGGTGAAGATCTCCTTGGCAAGTAGCTAGGGGACGATAACAAGCCAAGTTCAATTTGGGGTTTGAGGAAGCTTCTCATCATCTGGTCCATGTCTGAAGGGAGCAAACCCCTGGTAGCCCGAGGAAACAGAAGAGTGGCCTGACTGAGCTGAGTGTCTGCGGTCCCTAGAAGAGAACCTACTGGACCATCTCGGATTTATAGTTTTGTACTTACCATAAACTTGGCATCTGTGTTATCTGTAGTCACCTTTCTTCACGTTAGGGTCTTGGATCCGATATCGGATCCGAGCCAGCATACTCAGGCAAACAGCTTAGCTCAAGCTCTTTCCCTCCCATGATGGTCTCCTGCCTTCTAACCCCTCAGTTCGAGTTTGCATAAGGAAAGAAGACAGACCAAAACTACCACCAACATCCTTCTAATCTCTCAGGAAGAGGGCTGGAGGGTGGGACCATGATGAATGGTGACTACAGATAACACAGATGCCAGGTTATGGTAGGTACATAACTATAAATCTGATGTTATCTTAGTCACCATTCCTCACGTTAGGGTCAGAGTCCCCAGCTACATGAATCCTGGGAGGCCTCAAGGAAGGGACATGCCGAAAAACTGTGGCGCCAAAGGAAGCCCTTCCTCTAGAAACCAAATCCAACTTATAGAGGGAGATGAATGTGTGAGGAGAAGACCACGTTGCTGCTGCACAGATGTCATCTAAGGATTGACGGTCTGCAAACACAGTTGAGGTATATACCACTCTGGTGGAATGAGCCTTTACTGGTGCAGATAAGGGAACACCTTCATTGTGAAATCCAGCAGGAAACTGTAACTTTCGAAATTCCTCTGCCCTTTATATTCATAGAAAAGGCTACAAACAACTGGTCTGAACGTCTAAATTCCTTAGTCCTACGAAGACAGATACGAAGCTAATGATGAACATCCAAGGTGTGCAGAATGCATTCTACTTTATTGGCATAGTTAGGGAATAATACTGGGAGATGAATGCATTGACTGAGATTAGCTGTTGAAGCTACCTTGGGCCTAAAAGATGGATCTGGTTTCAGAGACACACTGTCCTTATGGAAAATTAAGTAGGGTGGCTTAATTGTAAGAGCTTCACTGAAGTTACTGCCACTAAAAGGGCAGTCTTCCATGAAAGAAATTTTGAGATAAGATGCAGCTGGTTCGAAGGGTGGTTTTGTTAATGCCTGCAGCACCAAAACCAGATCCCAAGAAGGAGATGGGTGCTTAACAGGGGGTTGCAATATAAAAACACCTTTCAAAAAGGCTTTGTAGAGTTGAGAAGAAAAGGTAGAATCATCGCTAAGATGAAAATTTGAAATCGCTGCCAAGTGAACCTTGATCGTGGAGAAACTGGCCCCTTCTTTAAATAGATAAGTCAGAAAGAGAAGGAACTCAGGAATGGAAGCTGAAAAGGGGTCCAGATTTTTGTTCTTTGCCAGACAGAAAATCTCTTCCATTTACTGATACATACCATCCTAGTGGAAGAACTCTGGGAAGCAAGGATAATATCCTTCATGGACGAGGCTAGCCTGGACATAGCCAAAATCACTGGAAGTGGACATACCACTCTGTCTGATGCAGGGTCTGAAGATCGGGAGCAGAAGCAGAAATGGATGAGATACAAGATACGGAGTTGGATCGAGCACCCAGGGCGGATGCCTCAAGTAAGACAGTAGAAGGGGAAACCACACCTGCCAAGGCCAAAAGGGGGCAATGAGGATCAATTGCATCTTGAGGCGTCTGGCTTTCTGAAGTACTCTGGGAATTAAAGGCAATGGAGGAAAACCATACAGGAGACCCAGAGGCCAATTGTGACCAAGAAGATCCATGGGGGATTGCCCCTCTGGGGGGAACAATGCAAAGAATTTGCTGCATTTGTGGTTTGAGATGAGATGCAAACAGATCACAGCTCGACATCCCCACTGATGGAAAATATGTTAAGCCTCCAATGGATTCAGGGACCACTCATGAGTGGTCAGAATAGCCCTGCTCAGTTTGTCCTCCAGAACATTGGATGCTCCGGGAATGTGTGCTGCAATGAGAAAGTGCCCCGTGGACATCGCCCATTCCCAAACCCTCATGGCCTCGTGACAAAGCAGATAAGAATGTGTGCCCCCTTGCTTGTTTATATACACCAAACAACTGCCATGTTGTCCAATGGAACCGCAATTGTTCCCCGAGGGAGGCAATTCTGAAAAGCTTGCAACGATAGGAGGACTGCTCTCATCTCCAGAACATTGATGTGCTGCTTGGTCTCTGAGGATGACCATGTCCCTTGGACTGTCTTTCCCCAGAAATGTCTCCCCCGCCCGAGGAGGGAAGCATCCGTGGTGACTGTGGCTGAGGGAATTGAAAAGAGAAGGACCTGCCCGCTAAGAGGTCTGGTGAGCGAATCCACCACAGAAGATGTTTTCGACACACTGAGGTGAGGTGAATGGTGAACAACAGGGGTTGCAGAAACGCTGACCACTGAACTGCAAAGGTCCACTGTAGAACTCTCACATGGTAACATGCCATCGGTACCAAGTAACTGGCACCCACCATGGGCCCTAGAGCCCTGAGAATGTGAGAAGCCAGAGGACATGCTTGCTCCAGCAGAACTTGAACATGGGCGCAAATTAGAAACACGTGGCGAAGAGGAAGAGCCGCATTCTGCACAGTGGTATCCAACAGAGTGCCTATGAATTCCAGATGTTGAGTAGGAATCAAGGAGGACTTGGCAATGCTAATGTAATTCCCAACTGATGGAACAGGGAGAGTAAGTTACGCATATTGTCCAATAGTTGATGCTTTGTAGGAGCCGTTAGGAGCCAATCATCTAAATAGGGAAACACCTGGAATCCCTGCAGCCGGAGATGAGATGCCACCACGGCTATGCATTTGGTGAACACCCAGGGGGTTGAGGTGAGATCAAAGGGCAGGGCCCTGAACGGAAAGTGATCGGTTCCCAAGTGAAAGCGGAGAAATCTCCTGGACTGTCGATTGATCTTTATATGGTAGTATACATCCTGGAGATCCACTGAGCACATCCAGTCATTGCTGTGCAAGCAAGAGGTGCACAATCGACTGCACAGTGACCATCTGAAACTTCGACTTCTGTACGAAAAGGTTCAGGCAACTAAGGTCCAGAATAGGACATAGATCCCCTGTTCTCTTTGGAACTAAAAAAAAGCAGGAATACGTTCCGGATCCTCTCTGCCCTGCAGGGACCTCTTGGATGGCTCTTTTTTGAAGAAGGTTCACAAATTCCTGTTGGGCCAACTTTTCTGACTGGGTGGCACGTCCAGAAGAGCTCTGGTTTTCAGGTGGACTTACAAAAAGTGAATGCAATAACCCCTGGATATAATGGTTAGCACCCACTGATCATTTGTAATATTTTCCCAGGCTACATGGTGCATAGATAACTAACCCCTGACTGCCTCCAGGAAAGGACAGTCAGGCAACGTCTCAGGGATGCTGAAAAGGTTTCTCAGAGAAGAGCTCCCTGGATCCTTGATTCTCTGGTCCTCCTCTGCCCCTAAGGTGATGTCTGCCATTGAAACCTTCTCCCTGTCCCCTGGAAGAGGAATCATCTTGAACATCCTGGAAGGAAGATAGCTCCTTCCGAAACCATATTTTCTTATTCCCCTTCTGGCCCTTACAAAAGGACCTTTGAGGGGTTGAAAATCTGATCCTGACGGCCGACAACATCTTCCTTCCTGTTCACTGTGGGGTCAACGTCTCTAACGCTGAGACCAAAGAGAGTGGAATCATCAAAGATGGCATTGATAAACGACGTCTTGTAGGCCTCTGCACACCCACTTAGGTGCAGCCAGGCATGACGCCTAACGGCGATGCTTGAACCCACCGCCCGTGAGGACCCTTCTGCTGCATTGGAAATTAGCCTCATGGATGAGTTAAGCAACCGAATGAAGGGTGGCCAGCTTGGGAGTGACCACCTTAAATTCCTCCTCAGACATGGACCCCATGAGAGATGTTGACAGCTCCTTAATCAAACCCCTGTGAAAGCGGGTGAAATGAGCAAGATAATTTAAGGCTCGCAGGCTAAAGGAAGCCAAAATGAACACCCACTTTCCGAATCTGTCCAGAGCTCTCAATTCGCGATTCGGAGGGTGGACAGAAGAACTCTGCTCTGCCAACTCCTTTTTGGTGGCAGCAGCCACTACAATAGTATCAACAGGGACTGCCTTGGATCAGAAGGGGGGCTGAGAAATTTGTCTACTTTCTTAGGCACTGGCTCCACAGTATCTGGCTCTTTCTTAGGCACTGGCTCCACAGTATCTGGCTCCTCCTAAGCCCTGCTGGCCATGAGATTGATGAGGGTCAGCAGGAGAACACCCAAGAGGTAGATGGGCCCGTACCGAAAGCCTCCAGAAATATGGTTTGGTCACAGGACAGGGATTGGGCAGACCAACCACCTTTGGCCTGGAGGATCTCGAGTATGTCTCCAAAGGAGGCATCCTTGGGCCGAGATCTCGGGGACCCATCCCCTTCATCGGCATCCGTATCTTCAGTTAAAGACTCCACGGGGAAGTCAAGATGTCTCCTCTTACATGTCCCTCTTCCTAGAAACTTCCTCCATCGGAGGCTGCAGGGCAGACTAGGAAGAGGAGAGGACCCCTGTGGGGGAGGCACCCCCCTCCGGCTAGACCAGACGGGCAGACTGGAAGCAGGATGAGGAGGTCTGCTCAGATACTGGGGCTGGGTAGGATGACCGTGGGCGTGGGAGGCAGAGCTGGACCTTTTTGCCGTCCAGAAAGCGAAGGGGCTGGAAGAGCTCTCATCCCCCCTCTCCTCCCAATAATACCACAGCCGAAGAGAGGGTACATCTCCATGGACCCCTGCTTCACTGGACAGCACTGGACCAGAGCTGTTGAAAGCCGAAGCGTCTAGGGGCAGAGACTGGTCCGATAAACCTGGACACGAATCCAACCCCATGGACCCCAGATCACCAGCCCTGCCTGGAGGGATGGTCTGTCCTGGGGGTGTAGGAACACAGTCAACCGCGGATCCCAATGGGGCAGGGACCAAAGTGGGGCCTGAAACTCCCATCGCCTCCACGCCATGCACCAGTCCCTGGGAATCCAAGCCAAAGGTCAGATGAGGAGTGGTTAAGTGGGGAGTGGGAGACTGGATCCCCGACCTGTGGGCTGGGGAAGCCAGAAGCCCCAACTCCATCTGAGCTTACAGAAAGGACCGCTTCATCCTGTCCACATCCATGGGAAAAACACTCCTGGATGATCTGGATTAGATGGAGGCCCTGGCTGGGGAGCCGTGTCTGGACTCAGAGGATCTTCTCTTGCATTCCCTCGAATGAAACCTGCGAGAGGGTGAAAACATCTGCTCTACTCTCAAGGGATCAGAGGGAAACTCCTCCCCTACAATAGGCTCAGGCATGGGCCTTGGATCAGACCTGCTTGGAACTCAAAGAACCTGTGGAGCTGAGGCAACTGTTCTCGAATTTCTCAGATCCGAGACGGTCGGATCCGTATTCAACACATCCATCCTCAGATCCAAGCCTCTCGTCTCTGGAGCCTTGAATCCAATGGTGGGAACTGATACCGTCTGATGCGAAGACCTGGAGTCCAATCCAGAGGTGGACTCCCTAGAGACTCTAGGACCTGAAGTTCTCAGATCCGACACTGCCCCAGCTGGAGTCGGATCTGAGGACTTTGGATCCGACAGCCGGAGTCACTTTGAAGGGACCTCCTCACCTGGAAGAACCTTCTTCACCCCTGAAGGGCCCGCTTTGGTCGAGGTAGCAGTGAACAAGGGGCCCCCCCTTAACTAGGGCTTTAATCAGTAATTTGTTTTGGCAGTCGACCAGGGCTCTGGGGTTGAAGGCAGCACAAATACTGCACTCAACCTCCAGATGGACGCCGCTGAGACAATAAAGACACTCTTCGTGAGAGTCGGAAACCGGCATCTTCCGACTACACAAGAAGTATCTTTTAAAACCCAAGGGTTTGTCCTCCATGGTTCAAACCCCAACAACACTGCCAAAGGAAAATCTGAACACCAGGATCCAAACACGTGCGGAGTTCAAAAACCAAAATAATCAGTCCGATACTACTATAACCCAATTAGACACCAACAATCAAATCAATAATCACACCAAGAAAGCTACCTTAATCAAGGTTATAACAAAGGCTACAACACCCAAAGGAAAAACGGGCGCCAAATGACTAAACATCAAAACCAGGAGGAGGGGGTAACTACAACAGCCAAACCACTACTACCCAAAGGGAAACCCCTCCTCAAAAAAGAGAGAACTTACTTACTACCCACGAGGAGCTGAGCAATCTGTGTCTGTCTAGATCAAGTAGCAAATGAGATCTGAGGGATTAGAGGGCAGTAGAGCATCATGGGAGGGGAGGAGCTTGAGCTAAGCTGCTTGTCTGAGTATGCCGACTCAGATCTGATATCAGATCCAAGACCCTAAAGTGAGGAATGGTGACTACGACAACATCAGATCCAATGTTTTTAAAGGGGCGGGAAGGTCATCAATAAAGATGGGATCAGAGGGAGCTGTCAGATCCGACGGTCTAGACTGATCCAAGAGCACTAAAGACCCCATGGATGGATCCTAACAGGTCAGATCAGAGTGAGGTTTTAGACCCGATCGGACCCACGGACCTCCTAGACTCCAAATTCGGATCTGACAGGGGGAGCCGAGGTTCTCAGTGCCAAAGACCCAGAGCGAAACCCCCGAGGCTGTGCTCAGATCTGGAGAACTGGGATTTGAGAGCCTCAGCCTTTTAGCAGGACAGTCCCGAGAGGAAGAGTGCTCTCTCTTGGGATCCAAAGGGGCTTTGGATGGTGAGCCCAAGACCAGGGGACCCCTTTAGCTAGCCCTTTGAGCAAAAGTTTATTTCTACGGTCTAGGAGAGCCCTGGGGTTGAATCCCACACAAATATCACATTCAACCTCTAAATGGGGCTCTCCTAGACAATAGACGCACTCCTCATGCATATCAGCAGGAGCTAACTTCCGACCGCATGAGGAGCAGCGCATAAAACATGAGGGTTTGTCAGATGTACTACACAAACCGCGCACGCGCGCACACACACACTAACCCAAAAAGGGGAAAAGGAGAGCAAGGAAAAGGCTTCCAAGTAAGGGATAAGGTGGAAAAACCCTAAGGGACTGATCTAGCACCTTACGGAGAGGAGGGAATCTATTAAAAGACTAAACTAGAAGGAAAAGATAGAAAAAGGAAGAGAAATATCCCAAAAATTGAAGCATTTATCTCAACATAGAGCTTGAGCTGCAGAAGACATGTCCACTCACAATTCGCAGCAAATGAGATCTGAGGATTATGGGTAAGCAGGGGTTCCTGGGAGGGGAGGAGCTCAAGCTCAGGAGCTGTCGCTTACTTTGCCAGCTCAGATCCGAGGTCAGATCCAAGACCTATTCGTGATCATTAATGACAGGGATAGCATCAGATCAATATCTTTATATGGCACTCCACGATAACAAAATCATACTCAAAGCTGGAAAGTTTGTGATTTGGTAGTGGGTGTCTAACTAGCACTGCTTAGCTAATATATACGCTTGTCCATTAAATATGCAAATATACATAACAAGTCATAGTTAAGCAAAGATCACAATAATAGAGTGACGTCTATAAGACTGATATGCAGCAAACTGAAGTTGACATCTGCAGAAAAAAAAGTCACACATATATTTGTCCATTTGATAAGCAAACATGCTTACGGATCGTAATTACACACATCTCAAAAATAGAGGGATTTCTACAAAACTGGTTTGCAGCAAATTGAAGATCACATTTTCATAAACAGAAGTCACACTGACAGGGTCTATCTACTATGGCTAAAGATGTATTCATTTTCTTTGTATAACTATTACAAATTAATCTGCATACTAAATTACTTATACAAGTCTAACTGGCATTTTATCACCACCATCATAAAGAGGAGTGTGTGCTGAAGAACTTTTGAATTTTAACTTTTTTTTTGTAACTTTTACAGTTTTTGTGATACATACAGTTGTTTACAGGTAGGTTGAAAAACTGCATTCTCAGAATTTTACCTCCGAGAAAGCTGACCAAACAGGATCTTAGCAGGTGTGAAATTGTACACAGGCTAGGTATGAAAGTGCTACCAGGAAAGCAGGATTTCAGCAATTTATGTCATGTTGGAAAGAATAATTGTTAAAAAAAGAAAGCATGCATAATGCAATTGTTTTATTTTCTATTAAGTGTATGAGTACCCATGTCATTGCTTAAAAGGTGCAAATTTAATAGGTTCATAGGAAGATACTAGGCTATCTGCCCAAAGGCACTTATAAGCCTAGCCAGAATGTGTTGGCTTTTGCTGCCCCCTTAGATTAGTTCCCTGTGCCTCTGTCCAGCACAGCCACTGAAGTGATCCCTGGGGTAAACTTTCTGTTTCCCATCCACTTGTCAAGGTTTCTTTTGAAGAATGTTAGCGAGGAGCTCTGCCTAGTATAGATTGGGATCTTATTCCAAAGCATGGGAAGTCTCTGGGACAGGAATCTATCCCTCCAGCACGTCCTATTTATTGTTGTGGTGAGGTTTAGATCCCTAGAGCGTGTGGCTCGACGGGATAAGGTTTTCTTTAGGTGGAGCATGTCCATCAATTCTGGGTTGGACATGGCCTTGTATGTCAGGCAGAGATCACCTAATGAGTAGGTGATATGCAACCAAGTACAGCTGGAGTTTCTTCAGTCGAGCTGCATAGGGCATCTGTTTGAGGTCAGTGATCCTCTTGGTGAAGTACTTCTGTGGTCTTTCCAGCTGTTGCAGGTGTCTTGTAAGGTACATCCCACATGCGGCGCTGTACTCTATGATGGGTCTGATGAGTGATGAGCAGAGGGGCACAATGACCTCTTTTGATTTGGATGCGAACCCTTTTGTGATTAGGTGGGCCACGTAGAAGGATTTTCTAACCACTTTGGCAATGTGATTATCAAAGGTGAGATTACTATCTACTTAGGTCCCCAGATCCCTTATTACGACTTCCGTATTTAGGGGACTATTAACTATGTGGTAGTTTGTGGGTACTTTGTTTTTTCCAAAGGGGATGACTATGCACTTTTTGGCATTTAGCTTGAGGCCATGATTTTGACACCAGGTATCCGTCTCAGTGAGACCCTTTTGGAGGATGTCTGTGTCAGCCAGAGTCTCAATTATAGCCGCTAGTTTGCAGTTGTCTACGAACTTGGTCAGCCATAGTCCTCCTGTGCTTGCCTGTACCTCTGAGAAGTATATGCCGAACAGGAGGAGTCCTAGGACTGAGCCCTGGGGAACGTCACTTGTAACCGGTTTAGAGTCGGACCTAGCTCCCGCAACTCTCACCATGGGGGTTCTGTCCATGAGCCAGTTGGCAACCCATCTTGTGACGTAGGTGTTTATGTTCAGGCTGGTGAGCTTGTCTATAATACCACAATGGTGTTGAAGGTCTTAGCGAGGTCTAGGTAGGCTGTGTGTACCATCTTTCCCTTGTCTATAGCCTTGGTAACTGGCTCAAAGTCCACCAGGTTTAGGAGGCATGATCTGCCCTTAAAGCCGAACTGGGTAGGGTCCAGTGTTTGGAGGTTCCCAATGTCTCTGTTAATGAGTTCCATGATGATGCGCTCCATAGACTTGCAGACCAAACTAGTCAGGCTTATAGGGCGATAGTTCCCGGGGTCTGTTGTGGCTTCACCTTTGTGGAGTGAAATAACCGTTGCTGTGCGCCACTCTATGGGTACGTAGCCTGTGGAGAGGCTGTGTTTGAACAGTGTGTTTAGGTGAGGGGTTAGTTCGTCTTTGAGCTCGTGTAGGACACAGCCTGGGACACTGTCCAGTCCCACTGATGCTGTGTTTTTGGCTTTGGAGAGGGCTGTTTTAACCTGAGTGTCTGTGATTCCAGGGACTTTACATTCTTCTGGTACGGTTATGGCCCCTTTTGGGGGTGAGAGGGTGGGGGGGTGAAGTTTGCGCTGAACCTGTCTGCCAGGATGTTAGCGATATCGGTCGGTTCAGTGTATTTTGTGCCATTCTGCACTAACTCCGAGCAGACCTGAGCATTCCACTTAAGATTTTTGACATAGCTAAAGAATGCATTGTGGTTATCTTTGGAGTCCTTGGCAATTTTTCTTTCAAAGCTCGCCTTGGATGATTTTATGAGGGATTGTAGTTTCTTGCTGACACTGATCAGGGATGTCTTCCCTTCTTGGGATTTTACTCTTTTCTGTACTAGTTTCCTCCTCCTATTGTATAGCTTGTTTATGGTAGGAGTCCACCAGACTGTCTTCCTTTTCTTGGAGGAGTGAGTCTTGGTTTTGCTTGGGATGGCACAATCCATGCATTCTTGTAGGTGCCCGTAGAATGCATTAGTAAAGGATTTTGCAACTTGGACAGCGTTATCCTTCAGCATGGGGGCTTTAAAACTTTCCACCTCGGTCTTAAGTAACATGAAGTTTGCTTTTGAAAAGTTTTTCACGATGGTTTTCTTGTCCGGGGGTGGGGAATGTGGATATCTAAAGTGATTTGTTTATGGTCAGATCTAACCAGCGAGGGGTTGACCTCCGGTGTGGAACACCGGTCGCCCATGTTGGTCATGAGTTATCACCTCTGGTGGGAGTGTTGACCAGTTGAACCAGGGCATTTGAGTTTATAAATTCTAGGAAATGTTGGGCAAGGGAGTTAGTACTTGCGTAGTTCTCCCAGTTAATGTATGGGTAATTGAAATCACCCAATATTAGGGTGTTTGGTAGGACCTTTATGTTTCCCAGTGTTTCCAGAAATGCGAAATGGGGGTCCTGGGACATGGTGGGTGATCTGTAGCAAGCTACAATTTGAATTGTAGTTTTGCCTGTTGTTAGTTGTACATGGATGATCTCTGAAGCATTGTGCTGTACCACTAACCTGGAGGTGTGGGTATCCTTGATGAATATGGATACGCCCCCACCTTTTGTATTTCGGTTTAGGTTCTGTGGCCGAAATGTATGGTACGAGTTGTAGCCTGGAAGTGCTGGGGTGCTCTCTGGAGCCTTAAACCAGATTTCTGCTACTGCACATATATCGATTTTCTCAATACTAAGGAGTGCTTCGAGTGTGTGCATTTTGAGGTTTAGACTTCTGGCATTGAGTAGCATTACCCTCAGTTTTTTGTTACTTGTGCTATTTACGGCGGTGGGTTTATCTTTTGAGCCTTGCCTAAAAAAGGCACTATGGGGGTGGCAAGAGCCTTGGCCAGTATTCGAAAGCCTAAGGGTGACAGGTGCAAGCCGTCTCTAGTGAAGCAGTGTGGCTTGTCGAGCATGTCATCCCAGGTGGACAGACACTGGATCCCCTTTGAATGACACCAGAAACTGAGCCAATTGTTGAAATCGAGAATTTTTTCTTTATACCACGGTATCATTTTTGGTGAGGGCAGGATGCTACTCAGGGTCAGGGTCATACCGGCCTGGACTATGTGATCAGAGAGCTCTTCCAAGTCTCTTTTCATGTAGTCCAGGGAGGTATGGCTCAGGTCATTCACACTAACATGGACAATGACAGAGTCATATTTGTACTTGTTCTGGAGTGACCAGAGTGCTTGTGTTATGTGGCGGATCCTGGCACCCGACAGGCAGTTAACAGTAACCTTCTCCTTATTCAGCCTAGTGAGTGGGACATCAGTGTGCCTGACTATAGAGTCACCTATTGCTAGTATATTTTGCCTTAAGGGCTGTGATTGCATGGCACACTGTTTTGTGAAGTATGTGTTATATGGTTTGTGTTGGGGGGGGGGGGTGGAGGTTGCTTGGATGTTTGCTTTGGAGGTCTATGCTGGTTTTGCAGATTTTTATTTAGAGCGTCCGAGTATGTTTTCATGTATTTGTGTGTTTTTTTGCCGGTGCTGGTTTAATGGGTCTATGTGAGACTGGTGGTGTGATGCAAGTATTTCCCTTATCCTCTTGACTGTCTGATCCAGTCTTGGGTTGAGAGAGCTTAGCCTCCAGTTTGGCTGTATAATTGCATCTCTCGCATGTACTAGTGTTTGGTGATAGGAGGAGGGGGCTGTCTGTGTACATGAGGCAGTTGTGACATTGCCTCAAAATGCCCAGATTCACCAGTTGGACTGGAGAGTAGACCTGAACTGCCCTTTGGACATGCCTGGATAGGTACAGTGAACTGTTTTACTGGATGGCTGGTAAGGTCGAATAGAGAGCCTTGTCCTTCTGTACAGTACAGGAGGGTCTAGTGTTAGGGTTTATAAGTGCTTGCTATAAGTTTTGAGCTGAGAAATGAATGGCTTGACTGCTTAAGCTGAATGTTTGTCTAGTTCCAAGGGAAAAATTGAAGAGGAGACTTTGTGCAGCCGGGAATAGTTTTACCCTAGCTAACCGGCACTGCCCGGCACGCAAAACCGGGCAAATACGGTATTTATAGCAGGGAAATGAAAGAGATAGAAATTATCCCATAATGGCCAACTACTAATTTCTGGGCTGAAACCACTCCTCCAGGGACAGATAGGCTGCTCAAAGCTCCCCTCTCTCTCACAGGTGAGCAGAGAAACTTCCTTCTATCCAAGGTATGGGCAAACACAGATTTGTAACACAGCCCTGAATTCAGCACTAACTTGAAAACTGGACTATACTAGCTTAGAAAGGCGGGAAACAAGTAATTTTTTTTGTTTTGTTTTTCAGAAAATAAAGCAGATACACTCAAAAAACACTTTAAATGCACAGAAAATGATACTTATCGTTATATATCACAGATCAGAGTTGTAGTCAATGCCCCTAGTAATAAAGTAGGAAAAAAACACAATTACAGTAAAAGCAGATAAATAAAGTGCATATTTTATATATATATATATATATATATATATATATATATATATATATAAAACAATAGAAAATGAACAAACTGATTTAAACAAGTTACCCAATTAACAAGAAAAAAGCTCAAAACTGAGCCCTGTTCCAGCAGTTTTAAATCAGACAAGTTCTAACTGCACACTCCTGCTACTAGGGTGCAGGGGAACCTTCTCCAAAAAAAGATGGCCTGGATCAGTGCTCAAGTTATACAAACAAAGCTAGATTCAGCAGACCTGAACCTAGTCTATGCTACAGCAACAAGGTGCACCAATTTCAGAAAGAAACAGTTCAAATAAGCAGGCACAATAAGCCTGTGACCAGAAATTTCCAGCTGAGAAGGGCAGAATCCAGCCTCTTCTCCCACAAGAGTACAGACCACAAACCTTCTTAATGTAGACTAACTGGCCTGAAGCCCAAGTGTTTAAGCCAGAACTAATACAGTTTTTCAATAGCAGACACTGGGCCTTCAATCAGCAATCCCCATCTTAGAAGGATGTAAGCTACCTGTCCTGCCACAACAGTGCAGACCACAAACCTTCTTAATGTAAAACAGCCTGTATGAAGCCCAAGTGCTTAAACCAAAAGATGTAGAATAACAGTTACAATTTAATCAGGCTACTACCAAGCAGTAATAAATGCAGCAGAACAAATAAAATTGAGTACTTTTAAGAAAAGCAAAATAAAGTAGGAGGAAACACAAATACAGTAAAAGCAGATGAATACAATGCATTTTTTAAGTGCAAGGAGAGAGGAAGGAGGAACCTAAGTGGGTTGGCCTTCTCAAATCTTCTCTCTGTATTAAGTAGAGTGAACACTAGACTCAGAATATGATCTCACTGTACTCGGTTAAGTGAGCACATGAAATGGACCCAGGATGAGTGTTCTAATACAGACCTACAGGAGGGGTGGACAATTCAAGAGCCACTAATACCAACACAGGAACAGGGAGGGAGGGTAGGGACTAACTGCAGAGAGAGAGACAGCACACTGTTCAGAAACACACAATTAGGAAACAGAAAAAAATGAAAATACAGTAGTTTTAAAACTGCAAGTTTGTACTTAACAGAAGACTAAAATACACTACTGCAAGTTTCACTTAACTTCATCTTCTAATGCAGATGTTTGTAGCCAAGCAAGTCTCTCAGGAGTTGAGCATAAAATGTTTATAAATAATGTGTTTATTAAAAAAAGATAATGTTTCACATTTTTGTCCAATCTCTGTTTTAACAACAGTAAAAAACATACGAAATATGTGTCCAGCTTTCAAAATACATTCAGCAATACCATTTATTTTCCACAAAACATGCTTTTTGGATAGGCAGAAGCACAGTGACTGCGCTATGAACTACTTTAACTGATGCAATCCTACTAAACAAGGGTAATCTCATGTGCGCTCTTCACTGATCTCACTGAAGCCTTCAAACATCACTGAGCATTACGTCCTTCTAGATCATTTAATTTTAACTAGCATAATACTTCTGTCTGGTTTCAGGGCTTCTTATCCAATAGACTTGACAGAGTCAGAACTGCTAACATCAACATCTGAGGAGGCCCCATTACTGAAAGGTGAATACTAAAGTGTCAATACATGCTTAATTGCTCTCCTCAATCTTCATTAATGAACTGTCTCTTGACCTCCCCACTTCTAACTTCTTGTTGTTATGCTGTCTATACAGTCAAACCTGGATTCAGCCATCTAATCCTAATACCGAAAAGCAACTTCAAACTGACCTCTACTCAATAAATAACTGGTTAAAGATACACAAACTACTACTCAACCCCACTAAAACAATGCTCTTTGGTACTTGGCAGAAGACAGGTAAATCTCACCCTCCCTTTAAAACAAAGACCTGTCCAACACCCCCCACTGAGACTATCTTTCAAATATTTAAGGTTTTGGTTTAGCTAAATCTCGAACTTCCAAACGCATAGAAAAATATCTAAACATCTATTCACTACTTTTCTGGGTAAGAATCTACATCTCCTTATGTACACTAGCTAGATCAGCCACTGGCAAAGGAATCCAATTAGCTTAACTTGGATATGTTCTTCTATTACTAGCTGCAGCCTTTCACAAAAACAAATCAACCCTACAGACCATCTCTAACAAAATATGTTGTAATGTTACCAAAAGCTAAATGGCTAACTATTAAATAAATGGCTTACCTCCTTTTAGGCTTCTTTTCTATGCAAAAAAAAAAAAATCACTCGCTCTCCTCTTTTTATGAGACTCTGTTCTAAACTCATAGTCTACAGTCTCAGAGGTCACTCCTAGCTAAGACCTGTTAACCAAACCTCTAAAACAAAAATATAGTGCAACAACCATATAGCCTCTCCAGTCTAGCACCCAAGCTCTGTCAATCTCTACAAAGTTACTTAAAAAATGTCCTCCTACACCAACTTTAGACCACAATTCAAACTGCATCTCTATAGAAATTCCACTGCAAATGTTTTAGGATGAAAAATTACACTACCACTACTAATTTAATATCTCTATCCTCTTAACCTCTACATCTTCCCCAGCTGATCTGGAAATCTTCCTACACATTGATCTTGACTGCAAATAGTGTATGTTTGTTTGTAAATACTATGCATGGCACTGTTTGCTAGAATTGTCATATTTTAGTCTTGTGTCTATTACTCCTGTAGTACTGCAATTCAGTTTGAGATCTTAATTTATCTAATTACTTCTATACTACTGTAATGCTGCACACCTCAGCTGTTCCGAAATTGATCTGTTGAGATAAGTGCATCACTCTGGTAAATAACTAAACAAATAAACATTAATACATATAACATGCAAATAAATAAATTATATTTTTTCATTTCACATCATACTTCCGAATCAAATGAAGATGCAACACCTTTCACCTGCACTGCCTCACAGTATAACTCCAGATCAGGGAAACTGAATTCTCAGCATTCTTTAGGCAGTATTAGTTTCCTAGAGAAAGTGGAAGTGTCCTAGTGTGGCCCAGGCCATCGATCCCGACATAACCACAGTATGACGACAGATATGGTGACTATTTTTATTATTTATTTTTTTATTTTATTTAAGTTCGATGACCAGGGAAGTCCCACTGGGCCAAGAAGAGCCCATTTTCAGTGGAGGCCCAGGGAGAAAAGCTCCACAATAATTGCAAGTTACATTTCACATGTTACAAAAGGACATAGTTCATACAGTTAAACATTTACAGATAAGCGAAGATAAGATAATTTGAACTACATAAGAAGGTTGGGTAACTGACAAAAACAAATCTCAGTACCTGGATGCTGACGAGAGTATCAAATGCCCAGACGTCTGCCTGGATGAAGGTCCCTTTGAGAGGAAGCTGCTTACCCCTAGTGAACAAATGGGCCAAGTCCAATAAGAGGTGATTTGATGGTTGGCAAGCAAAGGGGGAAAAGCACACAGAAAAAAATACTGACTCAAGCCACTCTGGTCTAACCTCCATCGCATGTATTGTCCTATACCATATTAAATGACTTTACAAAATTCAGCACGGGCTTCAAACTACAATGATCATTCAAACCCAGGGAGGATGACTGCAAAATATCTTGCTTTTACTATGCTGGTAACACAGCTGTTGCTTCGTTTTTTTTTTTTTTTTTTTTAAAGCTGTAGCATAGGACTTTAAAGCAGTGACATTTTAATGTTGAGTGATCAAATTCTGTAAATATATAGCTATTTGGCAGGCATTTTAATTAACTTGAATACATGCATGATAATCTGAAAGTGTTTGTTTTTATTTTTATATTTAAATAACAGTATCTTCATCTGTGGTTCTCAATAAGATGGTTTCTGCAGACTTGTTACTGATATACTAAGATTTGAACTTTTGTTTCCAAGTTGTTTTGACAGGCCAGTATTGATTCAACCTTTAGCCAACCAATTATGTGGTTAACATGCAAGTTCCCCTATACCTACTCATCCCAGTAAGGCAACTTCATCCCAAATTACATCTTGCAAATGTGTAGGGGGCTCACTCCACAACTCAGCTAAGATGGTCTTGCTCTGAGTTGAGAAAGCAACAAATTATTAGCCATCGCGAGTTTACATATCATCATGTTCAGTAGTCTCTGCATATTAATGAAAGAAAGCAAATATCAGCTCACTTAATTGCAACTCATTTTTCAATTTCTTCACCTGGCATTTGGCACAGACTGCTCAAAACTACAAAACTCGCAGACATTCTTTCTCCACTGATCTCAAACTGTTCCAGCTTATACCCAAATTCTTTCTACCACTTCAGACATTTTGTTGTAACCTACATGCTCATTTCATTCCACAGCCTCCATCTCCAGCAGGCTCACTCTTTATTAGAATTTAAACTGCTTCTTGCAAAGTCTCTAAATATTCTAAAGTCAGATCGGAAGAACACTTGAAACACCGCTAACTAGAACAAACACAGCTTAATTTCTGAACACTAAACTCTTTCATAGCCAACATATACTACTGCCTTTGTTTTTTTATGTGTGAAAAGACCAACTGTAATAAAAAAGGCTCTCAACTCCTACTTCATATGCTTTACCTTACGCCCATAATAGACAGAACATTTGTTCTTTAGGTTTACACATCTCAAATCACACCAGCAGATCTCTCAGTTGTTTTACATTCTCAGGCTGATTTGGCAAATACAGTCCAACTATGATAGAAATTCCTTCAGAAATTATAGCTAGTGAGTGGGATAAAAATGGAAGTTGAGTTTACAAATAGGGTAGAAATAAAAGAAAAAGAGATATGGTTAAGAGTAGCAAGAACTATTTAGAGGGGCTGACAAAGGTTAAAGTATTGTAAAATAAGGGGAACTGCACCAAACAAGAAGAAGCGCAACTGCAGAGTGCTAAAGAGAAAATAAGAAAGTACTGGATAATATGCATGAATATAGAAAGACTGCTGTTATGCAACTATTTTTTGGTGATAACTCCAGACCACAAAAGTTTTAGCACAAAGACAGACAACAGAAAGTAGAAAGGGTTGTCACCAGACTTAGGGAGCCCAGAATAAGAAAAATAACCAGTGATCCTGCAGAGGTATTAGAAATATTTTGAATATTTTATGAATATCTGTATAAAGCAGAGGAATGTGGAAATCAAGAAAAAATGCAAATGGAAATATTTATGGAAGACTTAAGTATGCCAAGGCTAGAGGTAGATGATATTCAAAACTTTACAGTTAATATAGGAGGAAATGAGATAAAAATGGTGATGTATAATCAAATCTGCAGGAAAGACTCCAGGAATAAATGGTATTCCTGTGGAAGTTTAGAAGCTAGGGGCAAGAAAGTGATAAAGCTCTGGAAGGCTTTGTTTAAAAGTATTTTAAAAAGAGAGGATGCACCAACATCCATGAAGGAAGTTTCAATTTTAAACACTGATTATAAAGAGTTTATGTCTATAATAGCCAAAGGAAGGGACAAAGGTGGTTTTGTGGAGGGGACGCAAACATTAATAGAACAATGATGATCCATCCTGATGCAGAGAAATCTGACAAAGTAAGCTGGGATTTTAGGAGAATGGCAATGGAAGCATTTGCATAGAAGGTAAAACTTAAAGTGGGAGGGTTCCTCTCTCTTATAAGTTATCTGAACAGAGGAACCAGGTAGGGGTGTCCTCTTTCCCCTTTGTATATCTGCATTATACTTAGAGCAACCAGCAAAGACAATAAAAGACTGAGAAATTCAAGGATATAACTGGTATGGTAATCAAGAAAAGTTTGCTTTATTTGCAGACAATATTTTGTACCCGGAAAAAAAAAACAGAAAAGAACCTCTCACTATTGTGGAACACGAACATTCTGGGACAGTTTCAAGTTTTTTTGTGGATACAAACTTAATAAAGATATAAAAGGGATACAGCTGTAAACAATTAACTCACACAAGAATTGGTTCAGCAATACTCATATTTATGGGGACATGATAAAATGAAGTATTTATGAATATGGGTTAAAAGGATTCTGCTATAGCAGCTAAGGACATGTGGGAAGAGACTAAAAAGATAATACAAAAACTGAGAAACTGGAAGCTCTTATTTATGGATAAGCAAGATACAAAAAGTGAAAGTTTTCAGTCCCTTTAGTTTTACATAAATGGCAAGCATATTTTTTATCAACCAAAGAAGTTGTAAAAATCATTTGAATCTAGAACACAAGCTGATGTAAAAAACTCATAATTAGCAGGGCATATAAAATACTGCACGATAACTATAGGAATAAATCATAGGAGGTTAGGAAAGATTGGTAAAGAGAGACTGGATTATTAGCAATTCACAGGGAAACAATGGAATGACATAAATATATTTCCCAAGTATGCTACAAAGTCTAGAAGATTTAGGATTTTGCTTGGAAGCATTTGCATTGGTACTTGTATACTCTAAGTAGACTGGCAAATGTTGGAAGTCTGATGGAGAAGAAAGAGGTAACTGTGAACATATGTTTTAGGAGTGTAATTGAGATGACAAACTAAAATTTCCCTACAGAGTACTCTGCCAGAAATATTGGGTGAGCAAATAAGTGTAACTAAGGAAATTATTTTTGAACTGGGATATAGGATGTGAATTGTACAGACATAGCAAGGCCTTGTTGAGTTTAATTCTGATGATTGACAAAAAAGGAATTACCAGAAAATGTAAATCAAGCTCTTAGCCAGCTGTACTTGAAGTTGAGAATATTGTAACAGAGATTAAATAAATGGAAATAGAATCTTTAGTAAAAGGTAGGAAGAAATTATACAGAAAAATGGAAATTGTGGGAACAGTACATGCAGAATAATGTTTTGGAGGAGTGAGGTTTACGGGTAGGCAAGGAATTGTATAAAAAGCATGCATGTGATGTATACATACCTCTCAACCTGTTGATGCAAGAAATTTGGACAAAAACCTAAAATAATGGGGGGGGGGGGGCAAATATCCAAAAATATGAAGAGATTTTAAATACTGCTCTAATAAACTCAGACATTTCCTAGAATAATAGGATTTGGATTAGCATGCATTTTCTGAAGGATATAAAGTCTAGACTATATCTGATTACTTCAGTCCTCAGTGATGTGCCAGAAAACCACTAATTTTATGAAGAATTTAGGAAAAATATAAGTAAAAAAATCTGGACATTCTGTGAACATCTGGACAGTCGAGAGGTATGCAGATGTACGTTTGCATCTGTGAACATGGTTTGTTTTCTGTTATATAAGTTTGCTTGCCTAAGTCTTAAGTGATAATTCAATACATGGATTAAAAACAGTTCTACATTGCTCAGCAAAAGAGCATATTTCTTTCATTCAAGTGTGTATTCATCATTTGCAACCCTTCAATGTCACTGACAAAAATTATACAGCATCTACTGTTTTTACTTGCACAATTTCACCTCAGAGATATACTTTACCAGCCACATACTAATGCAATCTCACTTTAAAAATCTCTTTCACATATACCAACACACCTTCGACTGTCATTATCTCATTAATATTCATTTGCTTAGCCCTCTCTGCCCATCCTTCACAATTCTGGATTCCTTTTCTGTCTACGCATTTTCATCAAATTGCTTTCCTTCTTTCCAGCTTTCTCCCAGGCCAAATTATGTAAAATCCTACGCTTCAACATCATAAAACTCTCTGCTGCTTAAATAAAATAATTAATTAAACAATCTGTGGAATGACCAAGGAACCATGTCTTCTCTCTCGAACACTATTACAAGAAGTCACTGGCTGTACATACAAAATTTTTTATTCAGCACAACAGTTGCAATAATTCCAATACTTTTGAGGTACAAGAGGCTCTTACTCATGTATAGTCTTGAATATAGAACCCTTGGAATAGCTTAAAGGCTTTCAGCAATATTGTAGTATGACACTTTTCATGTCTCATGATGGCTGTCCTCATAAGAGGTTCCCTGGTTCGATTCTTGGCTGGGGTGCCTTCTGTGCAGAGTTTGTATGTCCTCCCTGTGTTCAGGTGGGTTTCCTCCAGCTACGCCAGTTTCCTACCACATTCCAAAGGCATGCAGTATATGGACTGGAGACACTAAATTGGCCACAGGTGGTCGTGTGTGTGCCAGTGCGTGGGGTGGAAGAACTACCATGGCATGGCTAGCCACCCGATGGTATAAACCTTGGCTCAAGATGACTGTCACTGGTGAAGTGACACCCAACACTATGCGCAAAAATGGGAAAAAGGGGCTGTGGATGGATGGAGCTTACCTTTTGGCAAGAAACTCTGCAGAACATGATGTTCAAGAAACAATTCAAAAAGGTGTTTTGGTGTGAAGGACCCAAACTTGACTTCTGGAGACCAAGGGATACCCTAAAGCTCAGAAAACAATAGATAATCTCTCTTTCACAGATGTCAAGACACTTTTCCCATAATTCATCCAGAGATCACACCTCTATTGCAGTCATCCAGACACAGACAAACACAAATATCCTTTAACCTGAGGTGCACAAAGAATAGGGCACTGGGGACATCTAACCAGTGAATACTCTGATCTCAGGATAAAGGCCACAGGATAAGGAGGTGAAGTACAAATGTGAGTACCTCACTGTGAACTTGAGGCAATTCCAGTGAGCTTTGTGAACTGTGATGTATATGTGAGCATCCTTCAAGCTCAAGGTAACAGTAAGGTGTTACTCTACTTTAAAAGGACAGCCTGCAGGACAACCATACTGAAGTTCTTGACTGCTACAAATTTGTTGAGAATGGAAAGACTATGACGGTCTTCATACATTCCTTTTTTTTTTTTTTTTTTTTTTTTTTTTTTTTTTTGAGTGGAATCAGTAATAAACTTAAGTTGTAAACCTTTTCATTGCTCTGCTGCTGGGACTGGCTCTATGGCCTTGCATTCTAAAGGCTGTTGAAGAAAAGGTTTGCCAAGAACAGGTGATCCTTGAGTAAAGGTGGTATGTCAAAGAAGGGAGATTGATGAGACAAGTTCAGTGGTGTAATCCAAGGCCCCAATCTGCCGTGCACATCTGACTAAAGACAAAAGCATTATTTCTCCACAGAGCTGGAAAATGACATACTCTAGAGGTTTTCCATGAAGAAAATGAGGAGGAAGGACAGCAGGTAGTCATAGTTGGAAGGTTCCAAGTTCTGGCTGAAGGGGATCTAATTCTCTGCAAAATTATACCTGTTACTTGGAATTCCTTTACTCACCTTCTAAATAAGACAAATTTTAACTGCCTTTTTGTTTAAACTAGCTTAATTATGCTTAGTTTTTGAATTGTATTAGTATCAAGTAATTAGTTACTTAGCAGCCATAATTGTCTGTGCGTCTATTGGCTGGGGTGGCAAAGGGGAATAGTATCTTTAGTTACCAAGTATGATCTGAAGAATCAAAAGTGGTTGTGCGAGAGCTCTGCATTTTTTATTAAAGTCTTGGGTTGTTTTATCCACTTGCTCTGTTCCTGCTGCGTTTTTTTTTTTTTTTTTCCATTGAATTTTTAGAACTGAGCAGTTTAATGCAAAGGATTTACTTTTTCTTTATGGCTACTCATTAATGTTACACTATTTAAACACTGACACGACCACACATACAAGAAAAACAAAACAAACCACTACGCACATTTTCATGAGCTTCCTGCTTTACACATACATATTTTTAGCAACTATAAGTCACTCTAATATTGCATAGGTTGTTCAAATCCTACCCTTCCTCTTACATTTCACTCCTCCATTATTCTGCATGCATTGTTCCTACTTATTTCATGCATTTCTAAGCAATTTGCTCCTTCCCTTTTCTAAAGACTCCGCCTAAAAAGTCCCTTATTTTCTTTACATTATTCAATACATCTGTTATGGTCGGTTTAGATTTTGATTTCAAATTGCTAGCATTGTTTGGCAGCAATCTGGGCAGCCGTGGTGGTGCAGCTGTTAGCGTTGCCGCATCACAGCAAGAGGTTCTCCGGCTCGATCCTTGGATGGGGTGCCTTCAGTGCGGAGTCTGCATGTCCTCCCTGTGGTCGCGTGGGTTTCCTCCGAGTGCTCCGGTTTCCTCCCACATCCCAAAGACATGCTGTAGGTGGACTGGACACTATAAATTGGCCCTAGGCGTGACTGTTTGCATGTGTGTGCCTTCTGTGGAAGGTTGGGCGCTGGGCTGGCAACTTGACACCGTAAAACTCCACTGCCAATCATGAGCAGACAGGTGATCCGCTGTGGCGACCCCTAACCGAGAAAAGAAGAAGAAGCTTGGCAGCAATCTGCATTAAGCATAGCAAGGCCTTACTATGTCTAAGAAATTCAGATCCTATATCCCAGCTCAAAAATAATTTTCTTAGTGACAATCATTTGCTCCTCCAATATTTCTGACAAAGTACTCTGTAGGGAATTTTCTTTTTAATCTTCCAACTAAGTACATTCCCAAACAATACGTTCTCAATTATCTCTCTGTGTCCCACCGCATCTGTAGCACTTGCCATCGACCCAAGCAAAAATTCAATAAAGTCTGCCTGGGGTAAAAAAATGGCTATGCAAAAACTTCCATGCAAAAACCTAAACCTTTTGAACTTTGTCGCATACATGGAAGCCAGATGTCCTCCCACAATTGCTCTTCTTTTCTCCTGATTATTCTTGGAAATCAATTGAGAAAGAAAGCAACAGAGATGAGATTTACCTCACATAGCATTTTATTATTATTATTTATTTACATTTGTTAACTGGGTATTGTCTGACTGGGCCAGGAGCCCGTTTTCAGCAGAGACCCAGGGAGAAAAGTTCCAGACAAATCAAACTTTAAACAAGATTATAAGCAGCAACAATTACTAAGAACATAGTTAATATAGCCTAATAAAACAGTACCATTAGTTAAATGTAACATTACATTAATACAATATTCATAAAACAAATAAGTTTGTTACATATTATAGCAACTTACAGCTTCGATAAATGAGTTTATGAGAACTCCACTAGCAAACAGCTGTAGTTGTTTTAGGTGAATGATACTACAGAGTTAAGATTATCCAGGTGAAAAAAATGGAAGTTATGCACTCAGCATAATGCTGGATCCTTTTCAGCAAAGCCTGTTTGATACAAAGTACAGTTGTGTACACTTACCATAAATGTAGGTGTTTGAGTGTATTCACTGTTGCAGTCTTGACTTGTGGGATTTCCTGTTGCAGAAGCTCTTGGCTGGCCCAACTAACAGAGTAAAAGTCTCCCCCCTCCTAAGGGTGGTGAAAGTCCTATCCAACATCAGTATGCTTGGGGAGAGAAAGAGTCAGCCAATGCCATGACATCAGTTTTTTTCTTGCCCTTTAGATGGTAGGAGCCCCCAAAATGAACCTCAAAAGCAAGAGTCTAAAGCAGAAAATGGGCCCTACAGAAAGAAAACCCATGGGATCCTCTTGGTTAGTGCACAACATAGAAGCGGACTACTACTGCAGGCAAAGGGGGCAGGAGGGAGGGAAAGAAAACTGCAACAGTGAATACACTCGACCATCTACATTTATGGTAAGTGTATGCAACTGTACTATGTTGTTCGTGTTTTGCTGCTGCAGTCCTGACTTGTAGGTTGATTCCCAAAGCTGAGGTGAGGATGGAAGGAAGATTATGTGGGGGGGGATGCCCTGTAGTGGTAAAACCTGCTCTAGGCTTGGAAAAGGCGTATAAATGGTAGTGTTTGGTAAAGGTATGCACAGATGACCAGGTAGCAGCTTCCAAAATGTCTTTTGTAGGGACCCCTTTCAGAAAGGCAGCAGAGGTAGCAGTGGCCCTAGTAGAGAGCGAGTTCTGACAGCCACAGGTGTTTTTTTTTACCATGATGGCTGTAACAAAAGGAAATACAGTGAGAACTCCACTTGGAGATGGTCTGTTTGGAAACTGGTTTCTCTTTAGAGCAAATAGCAAAGGACATAAAGAGTTGGTCTGATTTCCTGAAAGATTTAATTCTGTCAAGATAGTAGAGGAGCTGTCTATCTACATCCAAGGAGTGAAGGATTCTCTCCCCTGGTTCTGAGGATTGGAGAAGAAGGTGGGCAAGGACTTGATTCAAGGATGTGTCTCTGACTACATTGGGCATAAAGGATGGATTAGTCCTGAATGATAAGACTGCCTGTGTGGAATATGAAAAATGGTTCCACTGTCATGACAGCTTGCAGCTGTGAGACCCTCTTAGTTGAGGTGATAGCCAATAAAAGGGCAGTTTTCCAAGTTAAGAATTTTAATTCCGCAGAAGTTGCCAGTTCAAGGGGGGGTAGTGTCATTTTTTCCAGATCAAAGTTGAGGTCCGAAGGAAGAATGGCTTGTCTCCCTGCTAGGTCTGATATGAATCAGACCCCTAAGAAATTGTTTCAGCAGGGGGTGGGAAAAGATAGGAGAAAGAATAGGGATGTGGGCTGAAATGGCAGAGGCGTGAATGGTGAAAGGTGGCAAATGGGGAGGAATGGTTGCCATCTGAGGACCTAAGCTTGGGTCTTTTTTCCTTGTCTTTCCTATGCATAGGGAGCTCAACCTCGGGACGACCAGTGGATGCCATCGGATGATGAGAAGTAGGCAGACTAAGATGCCTAGCTAAGATTCTGACCCTACACCTGATGGTCCTAGAGTTGAAATGGGTGCAAAAATGGCAATTAGGGAAGTTGTGACCAGGGTCTAGCCAGACGAGACACAATGTACGAACGTCTCTGTGTGAGATTTGCTTACCACAGAGGAGACAACTGTTAACCTGATCAGACATGGGTTACGGAAGAAAAAAGAGCTCCCCAACAGGGTACTTAGCTTTTTGATGACTTCTCTCTGGTGTGGACCAACTAACACACTGAAACACTGCCTCGGGCTCCGACAGCAAGAAAAGACTGATGTCATGGAGTCAGCTGGCTCCCTTTATATCCATGACTACTGACGTCGGATAGGACATCTACCAGCCTTACAAACTGCATTAGTAACTGTATTTAGAGCACAACCTAGAGCTGTTTACTGAATTTCCTGTTTGCACTTATTTTTAAAATCGTTTTTTTCTCAAAACTTGCATTTTATCTGTCTTTGGCCTAGCACTCTTGTATGGGGTCATTTACTGCACTGTTATAACTTGTTGATACTTGTGAACCTCTGCTATCTCTGAAAAAACAAAAAAAACAAAAGAAATCTTGCTTTTTTCCCACTTTTCTGAGATTTAAAAAAGTTCCGTTACAGGCTTGCTGTTCTTGAACTGTTTGTAAGTTTCTGTGAGGCCATTTTTTGCTTGGGCTAAAGGGAAGTCTCTCTGTTGATCAGTGGCAGTGAAAAACATTGAGCAGCCTGCCTGCCCCTGTGGGAGTGGTTACTGACTTGAAACTGTAGTTTTATTGGCCATTTTGGGTCAATTCCAAAACTCCTTCATCTTCCTCTCTTAAAACCTGGTTGCCTTGTGGTTTTGGCGTCTTTTCAGGCTTGTTGGCTGTTGGTGAAGCACCCACCAAGAGGAGAAAACGCTGAGAGAAGAAAGGAGCCACTTTTGAGATTTTAAGTATTTTTCCTCTGTTTATTTGCTAAGTTTTTCTGCATAGCTGCCTATTTTTAGCATTTTCTGGCTTGTTAAACTTGATTTCTGCATTAGTAACTGTATTTAGAGCACAACCTAGAGCTGTTTACTTAATTTTCTGTTTGCACTTATTTTTAAAATTTTTTTTTTCTCAAAACTTGCATTTTATCTGTCTTTGGCCTAGCACTCTTGTGTGGGGTCATTTACTGCACTGTTATAACTTGTTGATACTTGTGAACCTCTGCTCTCTCTGAAAAAAACAAACAAAAAAAAAAAATCTAGCTTTTCCCCCCACTTTTCTGTGATTTAAAAAAGTTCAGTTACTGGCTTGCTGTTCTTGAACTGTTTGTAAGTTTCTGTGAGGCCATTTTTTGCTTGGGCTAAAGGGAAGTCTCTCTGTTGATCAGTGGCAGTGAAAAACATTGAGCAGCCTGTCTGCCCCTGTGGGAGTGGTTACTGACTTGAAATTGTAGTTTTATTGGCCATTTTGGGTCAATTCCAAAACACCTTCATCTTCCTCTCTTAAAACCCTCTTTTGCGCGGTTTTACACGTTTTTGAGCATAGCGCAACAGCGGGCAGCGCCGCCTAATTGGGTTTAAACTATTCCTGGCTCCACAAAGTCTGCTCTTCACTTTTTCCCTTAGAACTGCTCTATCTCTCAATTTAAACACCATATTCTCATTCTAAGGCCCTTCACTGGTCCAATTAAGTAATCCTACAAGTTAGCACTATTAAACCATAAGCACTACTTACTCTTATACTCTCTACGATTACCCTGTCCTCTATTGGTCCGTCTTAAATTCAGTTTCCCTATATTACTCTAGCATGTCCAAAGGTCAGTCAATGGTTTCCTCTCCAGTCCAGCTGGTGAATCTGGGAATTTTGAGGCAATGTTACAACTGTCTCATGTACACGGACAACCCTCTCCTCCTCCAAACAGGTTCAAATATATGTGAGAGATGCAACTATTTAGCCAAATTGGAGGCTGAGCTCTCTCATCTCAAAACTGGTGTAACCAGTCAGGAGGAGAAGGTAACCTCACACAACACAATTCCAGTATCACATAGTCTCATCACATCAGCGAACCAAACACAAAAACATACTCGGAGGCTCTAAATAAAAATCTACCTAAGCAACAGAGACCTCTAAAGCAGACATCCAAGCAAATGCTACCTCAAAACAAAACACGCACAACACATAACCCACAAAGTCAGTGTGCCAAGCAGCCACAGCCCTTAAGGCTGAATAACACACCTGATACTCTTGTAATAGGGGACTCTATTGTCAGACTGAATAAAGAGAAGGTCACGGTGAGCTGCCTGTCGGGTGCTAGGATCCGCCACATAACGCAAGCACTCAGGGTCACTCCAAAGCAAATACAAATATGACTCAGTCATTGTACATGCTGGTGTGAATGACCTGAGACGTACCTCCCTGGACTACATGAAAAGAGACATAGAGGAGCTCTCTGATCATGTAGCCCAGGCTGGTATGACCCTGACCTTGAGCAGCATCTTACCCTCACCTAGAATGATGCCACAGTACAAAGACAAAAGGATCGATTTTAACAATTGGCTAAAATTTTGGTGTCATTCAAAGGGGATCCAGTGTCTGTCAGCCTGGGATGACATGCTCGACAAGCCACGTTGCTTCGCTAGGGACAGCTTGCACCTGTCACCACTGGGCTTTTGGATATTGGCAAAGGCTCTTGCCACCCCCATAGTGCCTTTTTTAGGCAGGCTCAAAAGTCAAACCCACCCCCATAGACAGCACAAGGAACAAGAAACTAAGGGTAATGCTGCTAAACGCCAGAAGTCTTAACATCAAGATGCATGCACTCGAAGCTCTCCTCAGTATGGAGAACATCGATATCTGTGCAGTGACAGAAACCTGGTTCAAGGCTCCAGAGAGCACCCCAGCACTACCAGGCTATACCTCATATCATGCTTTTCGGCCCCAAAACCCGGACCGAAACACAAAAGGAGGGGGAGTTTCCATATTTATCAAGGATATCCACACCTCCAGGTTAGTGACATTGCATGAAGTATCGGAGACCATCCATGTGCAACTAACAGTGGGCAAGACTGCTTTTCAGTTTATAGCATCCTACAGACCACCCTCTCAAAGTCAGGAATCCCACTCGGCTTTCCTGAAAACATTGGAGAACATGAAGATCTCTCCGAACACCATTATATTGGGCGACTTCAACTACCCAAACATTGACTGGGAGGCACTACTCAAGCCCCAGCACCTTAGCCCAAAGGTTCCTGGAAATTATAAACTCAAATGCTATGGAACAACTAGTCACCACTCCCACAAGAGGGGACAACATACTAGACCTGATCATTACCAACATGGGGACTCTATGCTCCACACCAGAAGTATATCCCTCATTGGTAAGATCAGACCATAAATTAATTTTACTGGATGTCCACATCCCGACCCCACCCCAGCCCAGAAAACCACAGTGAAAAACTTCTCAAAAGCAAACTTCTCACTTCTCAAAACCGAAGTGGAATCCTTCAAGGCCCCAGGGCCAGTGGAAACTACGGCCCAAACTGCAGAATCCTATATAAACGCATTCTATGGACATCTCCAGGAATGCATGGATCATGCTATCCCAAACAAAACCAAGACCCAATCATCCAAAGGCAGGCGTCCAGTCTGGTGGACCCCTGCCATAAATAAACTGTACAACAGGAGTTGGAAGCTACTACATGATAGAGCAAAATCCCTAATAGGGAAGGCATCCCTGATCAGTAGTAGCAAAAAACTACGATACCTCATAAAATCCTCCAAGGCCAGCTTCGAGAGAAAAATTGCAAAGGACACCAAAGACAATCATAAGGCTTTTTTCAGTTATGTTAGAAACCTGGGATGCAACTCCCAGACTTGTTCTGAGTTGATTCTAAATGACAAAAAATACACTGAACCCACAGACATCGCCAATATCCTGGCAGACAGGTTCAGTGCAAACTTCTCCACCCCCTCCCCCCCAAAAGAGCAAGTATCTATCCCGGCAGATGGCTGCCTCCCAAACATCTCTGATGCTCAGGTGAAGGCTGCCCTCTCCAAAGCAAAAAACACTGCTTCCATGGGACCAGATGGCGTCCCAGGTTGCGTCCTACATGAACTCCAAGAGGAACTAATCCCTCAAATAAAACAGCTATACAATCTCAGCCTCACTACAGGATATGTGCCCACAGAATGGCGTACAGCAACAGTGGTCCCACTCCACAAAGGTGGAGCCTCTACGGACCCTGGAAACTATTGCCCCATAAGCCTGACTAGCTTAGTCTGCAAGGCTATGGAGAGGATCATCATGGAGCTCATAAACAAAGACATTGGGGACCTACAGACACTAGATCCTACCCAGTTGGGCTTTGTCAAGGGCAGATCCTGACTTTTGAACCTGGTTGACTTCTTCGAAACAGTCACCAAAGCCATAGATGAAGGAAAGGATAATCCACACACCCTATCTGGACCTTGCAAAGGCATTTGACACAATACCCCACTCGGGCATCATAGATGAGCTATCCAGCTTAAATATAAACCCCTATGTCACAAGATAGGTCGCAAACTGGCTCAAAGACAGAACCCACAGAGTGAGAGTTGCTGGAGCCATGTCAGACTCGAAACCGGTCACAAGTGGCGTCCCACAGGGTTCTGTCCTGGGACCACTCTTGTTCGGTATATACTTTTCCGAGGTACAGGCAAACGTGGGAGGACTATGGCTCACCAAGTTCGCAGACGACTGCAAACTGGGCGCCATAATCAACTCTCCAGCTGACACAAACATCCTTCAAAAAGGTCTCACAGAGACAGATAACTGGCGCCAGCGCCATGGTTTAAAGCTAAATACCAAAAAATGCATAGTCATACCCTTTGGCAAAAACAATGTGCCCACAAATTACCACATAGGCGGAAACCCATTAAGTACAGAGAAAGGTATTAGGGACCTGGGGACCCAAGTTGATAGCAATCTCTCATTTGAAAACCACATTGCCAAAGTGGTTAGAAAGACCTTCTACATAGCCCACCTCATCACAAAGGGTTTCACATCTAGATCAAGAGAGGTAATCATGTCCCTTTATTCATCCCTCATCAGGCCCATCATAGAATACAATGCCCCTTTTGGGATGTACCTTACCCGACACCTGCAGCAATTAGAAAGACCCCAAAAGTATCTCACCAAGAGGATCAAGGGTCTCAAACAGATGCCATATGCTGCTCGGTTAAAAAAACTCCAGCTCTATTCAGTTGCATACCGCCTACTTCGAGGCAATCTATGCCTGACATACAAAGCTATGTCAAATCCAGAATTAATGGACATGCTCCACCTCAGTAAATCTAAATCCCTTAGAGCCACACGCTCGAGGGACTTGAACCTCAGCACAGAAATAAAAAGAACTTGCTGGAGGGACAGCTTCATAACCCAGAGGCTCCCTTCGCTCTGGAATAGAATTCCAGTTCATGTGAGGCAGAGCACCTCACTGAATCTCTTCAAGCAGAATCTCGATAGGTGGATGGGGGATCGTAGGTTTGTCCCAGGGATTACTCCCGTGTCACTATTAGACAGAGGCACAGTAAACTAAACCTTAAAAAGGGCACAGTATACTCAAATCAAGGGGTGGCGTAAGCCATACAGAATCGGGCTAGGCTTATAATTGCCCCAGGGCAGATAGCCTAGTATGAACCTATGAACCTAAGAGGAATATTTTTACTCTAGTAGACGGGATGGCCAAGGGCTTCCACAGCAGGAAATCCCAAATGTCAAGACTCCAACAGTGAGACACGAAGAACATCAAATGGGTACAGAGCAGCTCTTTGAATCCAAACCTGCCATCAGCTAGTGCTCTAGTGTCTTGAGTTCCTCCAAACTTTCTCATATTCCCCTGTGATTCACCCATTCAGATTGAGCTTGCTGCATGATGACTATGTGTAGCAGGAGAAAAGTAACAGAGTACTGACTAACAACCAATGAGTGATAATTTTGCTGGGAGACAGATGGACGAATGTCTTATCAGATGGACCTGGATGAAAGGACCTAGTGTTATGGTAAATACATAACTTTAGTATTGTATTTTATCAGTCTGCCCCATCCAAGAGTTGGGACAGAATACCAATCTACTTTAGATCATGGGTGGAATCATAGCAAGATACCTCTGAGAACTGAAACTCTGAATGCAGCTCCAGTTCTAAAAATGATGTCCAGTTTAAAGTGCTTAGGAAAAGGTATGTGACAGACCATGTGGCTGCTACACAGATATTATCAATGGAAGAGTCCCTAAAAAAAGGCATCAGAGGTCACCACAGATCTTGTGGAGTGCACCTTGGAATTTCAGGATAGAGTCTTTTTTCTATTATAATAAACTACAGAGATACAGCCTGATAATCAGCTAGACAGAGTATGATTAGAAACATAGGAGCCTAATTTGCATAAGAAAAACAATTACTAAACACTCTTTCTGAAAGTCATGGTTGTACGTAAACAGAATCTTGAGATGCCTCTGGGTATCTAATGTGCGTAGCAGATACTATCCTTTGTTGAAATAATATAGAAATAACTCTGGGATGTTACTAGACAGTTAATGTTATTCTTGGAAGCTGCATTGGGAATAATGGATTGATTAATTCTTGATGCTGGTCTATTCTTATGAAAGCCCAAATATGGTGCTGTTACAGTCAAGGGATTTAATCCTGAAATTCATTTAGCTAATATAACCACTACCAAAAAGAGTTTTCCAGGATAAAGAATTTTAACACTGAGGATGAAGCTGGTTTGAATGGAAGCTTTATTAAAGCTTCCAGAATTCAAGTTAAATTCCTTGGGCTACTAGGGTCCCCAAAGAGAGAAGGAAGAAAATATACTCCTGTAAGGGAGACTGCACTGTTTATGAGAGGTCAAGGCACTGCTTTTGTTACCCAGGATGATAAGTGGAGATGGCAACCAACTGCACTTTGATGGTAGAGTCGCTAGAATCTGTTTTAAACAAAGTAGACAGAAAATGCAAGGCAGCTGCAATTAAAGCAAAACAAGTCTCAAGTCCCTGACTGTTTGCAAAGAAAGATATAAGATTCTGTTTACTCTTATAAACTTTTTGAGTAGATTGCTTAGGAGAACCTGACAAAATGTGAACTACACATTCTGAGAAGGAAACATGTTTGGCCATCACAGCAACTCCAGAAACAAAGTAGTTAGCATAAGGCTGACTGGACAGGTATGAAAGAAGATCCAGTTCTGGACCAAGAAGCCGGGGAGGGCTTCTTCAGATAAGACTTCTGCACATGGAACCAAATCTGTCTTAGTCATGGTATAATGAGAAAGTACAATTGTGTCAAATCCTACCACAACAGTAGATGTCCCTCTCTTCACTGTTGCAGTATTCATTATAGGTTCATCAGTAGGTACTAGGCAATCGGCCCAAGGGCCTAAATAAGCCTAGCCAACAAGGGTCCCTGGCTTACGGCACCCAAAAAAGTTATTTTCCTGTGCCACTGTCATGCAGAACCACAGAAGTGATCCCCGGGGTGTATTTCCTATTTCCCATCCACTCATCAAGATTCTTCTTGAAGAGTGCTAATGAGGAACTTTGCTTGACATATATGGGTAGCTTGTTCCAGAGTATGGGAAGTTTCTGGGACAGGAATCTATCCCTCCAGCATGTCCTGTTTACTGTGGTGACTAGGTTTAGGTCCCTAGAGTGTGTAGCTCGGAGGGATTGGGATTTATTTAGGTGTAGCATGTCCAACAGCTCTGGGTTTGACATAGCTTTATATGTTAGGCAGAGATCACCTTGGAGTAGGCGATATGCTATGGAGTTAAGCTGGAGTTTTTTGAGACAGTCAGTGCAGGGCATCTGTTTAAGGCCAGTAATTCTCTTTGTGAGGTACTTCTGTGGCCTTTCCAGCTGCTGCAGATGTCTTGTGATTTACATTCCAAAAGGGTCGCTGTACGGGTCTAATGAGTGTCTAGTAGAGGGGAACAATGACTTATTTTTTCTTGGATAAGAATCCTTTTGTGATGAGGTGTGCCACGTAGAAGGATTTCCTGACTACTGTGGAGATGTGATTATTAAAGGAGAGACTACTGTCCACCTGGGTTCCAAGGTCTCATCACACATTCGGCGTTAAGTAGATTGCCGCCTATGTGGTAGTTCATGGGTACAGAGTTTTTACCAAAGGGGATGACAATGCATTTTTTGGCATTGAGCTTAAGGCCATGGCTCTGACACCAGGCATCTGTCTCAGTGAGGCCCTTCTGTAGGATGTCCACATCATTTGGGAAATCGACTATGGCTATTAGTTTGCAGTCATCTGCGAACTTCATTAGCCAAAGGCCTTCTCTGTTAGCCTATACTTCAGAGAAGTAGATACCAAACAGGAGAGGTCCCAGGCCTGAACCCTGTGGTACTCCACTTGTCACTGGTTTGAAGTCAGATTTGGAGTCTGCAACTTTTATACTGTGGGTTCTGCCAGTGAGCCACTTGGCAAACCATCTTGTGACGTAGGGATTTATACTTAGTTTGAGTTTAGCTATAATTCCAGAATGTGGGATGGTGTCGAAAGCCTTGGCGAGGTCAAGATAGGCTGTGTGAACCACCTTCCCTCATCTACGGCTTTGGTGACTGCCTCAAAGAAGTCGATCAGGTTCAGGAGGCATGATCTGCCTTTCACAAACCCGAACTGGGTGGGGTCCAGAGTTTGGAGGTTACCAATGTCTTTGTTTATGAGTTCCATGATGATACGTTCCATGGCCTTACAGACCAGGCTCTTCAGGCTAATGGGGAAATAGTTCCTGGGATCAGTGGTGGCTCCCCCTTTGTGGAGTGGGATAACTGTTGCTGTGCGCCATTCAGTGGTCACAAAGCCTGACGTGAGGCTATGATTGAACATGGTGCTTAGGTGGGGAGACAGTTAGTTCTGGAGTTCGTGTAAAACGCAGCCTGGGATGTTGTCCGGTCCCATGGATGCTGTGCTTTTGGCTTTAGAAAGTGCAGCTTTTACCTGCATAGTTGTAATTACAGGGACTCTGCGTTCTTCCTGTATAGATATGGACCCTTTAGGGGTTGGGGGGGGGGGTAAAGTTAGCACTGAACTTATCTGCCAGGATGTTGGCAATATCAGTTGGTTCTGGGATCCCCTGCCAAGAGTGACCTGAGGTCTGGCCAGTATACCAAAGCCGTTAGGTTGCTTTAAGGTATGTGGTTCATCACTCATATGCTCCTTGCGTAGCAAAGGGCATAAAGGTAATGTCTGGCCGTACCATCCTCAGAACTGACAGCCTCACAAAGAACACCAGTCCAAGGAATAGTAAAGGTAATCAGTACATCCAGAAGAGGAATGGACCAGGGGACGGAGGGAGGGAATGAATACTGCAACAGTGAAGAGGAGGACATCTACCATTATGGTAAGATTTTACACAACTGTACTATGTCCTTCCATTTCACTGTTCCAATATTCATTACTCATTAGGGAGAGTGCCAAAGCTCAGGAAAAAGAGAGGGAGGAGGAAGGACAAGCAGAGCCCTCTAGGAACCCATGAAGAATGGCTCTGGAAATTCCATTCAACTTGTAGTGCTTAGTAAATGCATGCACAGAGGTCCAGATAGCTGCCTCAAGAATAGAGTCAGTACACAAACCCTTGAAAAAGGCACCAAAAGAAGCCACAGGTCTAGTAGAATGAGCTTTAACAGAATAAGGAAGGCTCTTACCATCAAAGGAATAACAAAAAGTAATAGCTTTAGAGATCCAAGAAGAAATAGTCTGCTTGTACACCGCAAACCCTAAGGACCTATGATGAAAGGAAACAAAAAGATGATCAGATTTTCTAATAGTCTTACTCTTATCCAAATAAACTCTGAGTTGTCTATGCACATCCAACATGTGCAGCACCTTCTCACTGCCAGATTGCGGAGAAGTGGGAAAAAGTGGGCAAATGAATAGACTGACTAAGGGAAAACTCAGTCACCATCTTGGGCATAAAAGAAGAATTAGTATGGGTGTCCTTATAAAACACCAAAAAAGAACAACAAGCCATAAGGGCTTGAAGGTCACCCATCTGGCAGAAGGGCCAACAAAAGCACAGTCTTTCAAGAGTAATGTTGCAAGGAAGCTGAAGCTGTAGGCTCAAAAGGACCCTGGCCTGAATCAATTATTCCAAAACAAAATTAAGATCCCAGGGAGGATGAATAGGCTTTCTAGAAGGCCTAATATGAAGGACACATTTAAGAAATTATATATATAACTTCAAATCTAGAAGCTAAAGGAGGAGATAAAAACAAACAAGCAGAGATAGCTGATAAGTGGGCCTTAACAGAAGAATATGCCAAACAGGCATTGAGCAATTCACACAAGACAGAACAAAGGAACATCCACCAAAAGTAGATCTAGGTTAAGAGAAAGTCACCAAATCAAAAACTTTTGTCATTTGGATAAGTACAATTTCCTAGTATTGGGTTTCCTGGCCTCCTGCAGGACCCTAAGCATGTCCTAAGAAAAAAGGTGTCTACGTGGAATCAAAATCATATCATCAGTTGAAAAGTGGACAAGTGGGGATGGATAACAGATCCCTTGTTTTGTGCGAGTAGTTCCACCCTGTGAGGTAACTTGTGATGACTGCCCTTGGCTAAACGTGGAAGACTGAACCAAAACTGTCTCAACCAAATGGGAGTCACCAACAAGATTTTGGTAGCATCCTACTGAATTCTGAACAGGACTTTAGGAATGAGAGAAAGGGGAGGGAAAGTGTAAAGAAACATCCCCTTCTAAGAAAAAGATTGGTCGTCCACTTTCCAAATGGAGGACCTGAGACTCTGGCACAAAAAAAGAGGAAGTTGTCTGTTCAGACGGGAGGCATAAACATCTGTTTGAGGAATAACCCACTGGTGGACAATGCCCAGAAACACATCCGTGAAGCATCCATTCATGGGATGGAGTTAAGGGCCTGCTCAGAGTGTCTTCCATAATATTTTGACCTGAGGAAATGTAAACTACCTGAAGAATCACTTGATACTGGAGAAAATGTTTCAACACCAGGAGTACCAACCAGCAAAGATAATAAGATCTTGCCCCCCCCCCTCCTCATTTGTTTACATACCACATCACTGTGGTATTGTCTGTAAGCACCTTGAGAGGTCCCAGGGAGAAGACAGGATGAAAAGCATGAAGAGCCAGAAAGTACAGTTTTGTACCTACCATAAATGTAGATGTTCGAAGATCCACATTGCTGCAGTCCTTACATATGGGTAGTCCACTGTCCTCGGTCGGCCCGAATACCAAATTATAAGGCTGACGTCGGTCAAGGCGCTTAAGACTGACATCAGGACGTCAGGGTACAAATGCGCATGACCGACATCATATCCTCAGTCTTTTCTTGCCCCAGATGTCAGAAGGCCCTAAAAAGAAAGGCCAAAACCAAAAGACAGCAAAAAACAACCAACCACCCCTGCACTAAACATATTTACAATATTTACAATATTCACAACTCAAACCACACAACCGCCTCTAACTACAGAGGGGAAGGAGGGAGGGTAAATTGGACTGCAGCAATGTGGATCTTCGAACATCTACATTTATGGTAGGTACAAAACTGTACTATGTTCTTCATCTCACATTGCTGCAGTCCTTACATATGGGTAGAATCCCAAAGCAGAGGTAAGGGAGGATGGCAAAACTATAAGGCATTAGGAGCTGCCAAAATGCCCTGTAAAATTGCAGTGGCAAAACCAGCCCTAGATTTAGAGTAAAGTGGAAGGTGGTAATGCTTAGAGAAAGTATGCACTGAACTCCAAGTGGCTGCCTCCAAAATATCTTTAGTAGCCACCCCCCGTAACAAAGCTGTAGAAGTGGCAGTAGCCCTAGTGGAATGAGGCCTAATCCCAGGTGGAATCTCCTTACCATGATGGGAATAACAGAAAGCAATACAAAAACCAATCCACTTAGAAATAGTTTGTTTTGATACAGGCTTGCCCTGAGAACCCAAAGCAAATGAAACAAATAACTGCTGAGACTGCCTGAACCCTTTAGTTCTGCTCAAATAATATCGCAACTGCCTGTGTATATCCAAAGTGTGTAAAATCTTTTCCCCTTTATTTTGGGGGTTTGCATAAAAAGTAGGCAAATGAATAGCTTGGTTTAAAGCCACACTAGAAACCACTTTAGGCATAAAGGAAGGATTAGTACGCAAAGATACCCTATCCTTATGGAAAATTAAGAAAGGCTCAACAGCCATAAGGGCCTGTAATTCAGAAACCCTTCTCGCAGAGGTAATGGCCAACAAAAAAGCAGTCTTCCATGATAAATATTTCAACTCGGCAGTAGCTGCAGGCTCAAAAGGTTGTAGAGTGAGTTTCTCCAACACAAAATTGAGATCCCAAGCAGGAGTAGGAGCTCTACGTGGGGGTCTTATATTCTTTGCCCCTCTAAGGAATTGCTTAAACAAAGGATGTGAAAACAATGGTGAGTCACAGTCATAGTGAGCAGAAATTGCTGCAGCATGAACCTTAATAGAGGAGAAGGACAAACCTTTGTCCAGTAACTCAGTAAGGTATTGAAGAGCCACACTTAAATTAGGCTTAGAAACATCAAAGTCCTTTGCTGTACTCCAAAATAAAAATCTCCTCCATTTATCTGCGTACACTTTCCTTGTACTAGGCCTTCTAGCCTCCAAAAGAACATTCAAAACTGGTTGTGGAAGCTGAGACCCTCCAGGGTCTAAAACAGAATATGCCAGGCTGTTAGATGTAGAGAGTGAAGTTTGACATTGAGTAAATGACTGTTCTCCTGAGACAGCAGGTGAGGAATCGAAGGCAAAGGCCATGGAGGCTCCCGTACCAGACTTCTCAGTAATGGGTACCAGTGCTGTCGAGGCCAATCTGGAGCTATTAAAATCATGTTTGGCTTGTCCTGTCTGACCTTCAGGAGTACCTTTGGGAGGAGAAGCAGAGGTGGAAAGGCATACACATGAAGATTGCTCAAATTGAATGAGAGAGTATCCACTTTCCAGGCTGTGGGATGAAACATTTTTGTGCAAAACTTTGGCAGCTGGTAGTTTAGTGGAGAAGCGAACAGATCTATGTCTGGAGTTCCGCATAACACTGTCAATTTCTGAAATACTTGAGGATCCAATTTCCACTCGTGGGGATCCGTAATTTGTCTGCTTAACACATCTGCTAAGGAGTTCTGTGCTCCTGGCAGAAACCTTGCCTGAAGATTCAGCTGTAAACTGAGAGCAGTCTCCCACAAAATCATTGCTTGTCTGCATAGAGGATAAGAATGCGTTCCCCCTTGCTTGTTGATGTACCACATGACAGTTGTGTTGTCTGTTAGAACCAACACCTGCCCTGGAAGAAGTAAATCCTTGAAAGCTATTAATGCAAATTGGACTGCTAACATCTCCTTCAAGTTGATATGTAGATGTTGAAGTCTGGCAGGCCACGTGTCTTGTACCCATTTTCCATTCAGATGAGCTCCCCAAGCTTTGTCTGAGGCATCTGTCGTTAGAATCTGACTCGCCTCTGGCCTGGTCACAGAGAGTCCCTTGTTTAGGTGACATTCCTGAGCCCACCACAAAAATTCCTTTTGAATGCAAGGTATTATCTGAATGACAGTGTCCATATCTTGGCAGTGCTGTGTCCATACATTTTGAGATACCATTGTAGCTTCCTCATATGCAGTTTGGCATTGGGAAGTACCAGAATACAAGATGCCATGAACCCCAAGGCTTGAAGGACTGTCCTTGCAGTCAGCCTGGACTGACGAGACAATTGATGGAAGTAAAGAGAAAGATTCTTTTGTTTGTCCGGGGTCAAAAAGGCCATCTGAGATGCTGTATTCAGTCTCACACCCAGAAAGCACATGTCCTGAGAGGGTACTAGACTGGACTTTATTTCGTTCACAGAATACCCCAGGCATCTTAACACTGCTATCACATACTGTAGATGATGAAGAAGTTCGTCCTTTCCTTGAGCCAGAATCAGGCAATCGTCCAAATAAGGATAGATTTGTATTCCTCTTAGCCTGAAGAAAGCTATCACTGGAGCCAGAACCTTCGTGAACACTCTGGGCGCAGTAGATAAGCCAAAGGGCAATGCAGAGAACTGATAATGAGAAGTCCCAGCCGAAACCGCAGATACTTCCTGCAACTGAGCCTGATAGGAACATGAAGGTAAGCCTCCTTGAGATCCAGAGTCACCATCCAGTGATCTTTGCCCAGCAGAGGTAAAAGCTGTTGTAACGTCAACATTTTGAACTTGGGAATGTCCAGATATGTGTTGAGGATAGATAAGTCCAAAATTGGTCTCCACGTGTTCCCTTTCTTTGGTACTAGGAACAGGCGAGAATAAAATCCTAGGCCCACTTCTGGCAGAGGGACCGGTTGTATGGCCCTTATTTGAAGTAGCAGAGAAATTTGTTTGTGAGCCTCTAGTCTTTGCTGAGGAGGAACGTCCGGCATGCCTTTGAAAGGAGGCAAGGTATGGAAATAAAACTTGTAACCTTGGTGTATGATATCCAATACCCATTTGTCTTGGGTAATCAAATTCCAATTTTCCTTGAAGAGTGCCAACCTTCCTCCCAAAGGTGCTGCCAGGCAAGAAGGATCTGGCAGCTGAAAAGGTAGGTCATTGGGCCTGTTTACGAAAGGACTGGCCCCTGCCCACACCCGAAGATTGTGCAGGAGAACTCCCTGTTCTAGGCCTGAAAGAACTCTGAGCTCTGCCCCTACCACGTCTAGATCTACCCCTAGACTGAGAATCATAAGAAGGATACGTCCACCCCTTATAGCAGGCCAATTCCTACTAAACTTCGGAGGCTGTACTTGCAAAAAATCCTTAACAGCCTGCATAGACTTAGCCTTGTCTTCCATTTTCTTCAAGACTGACTCCACAGGTGAACCAAACAACACATCAGACTGTAAAGGAGCATCCAAAATCCTTGTCTTAACATGGTCAGATAAATTCTGATCCCTCAGCCAGGCGTGCCTGCGAAGAACTGAACCAGTGGCAGCCACCCTAGACGAGGCCTGTACAGCATCAAAACCACATTGTAAGGAATGCTTACCCACCTGTTCAGAGACATGCACCAAATCTTGTAATTCTTTACACTCAATGCCTTCCGCCAGAGCATCCACCTTAGACTTCAATTGAGAAAGAAGATAGTTTTGATATTTCAACATATGAAACTGGCAATTTAAAGCCCTCATAGCCAAGGTAGAAGATGTATAGACTTTCTTTCCCCATCTATCCAAAGCTCTGGCCTCCTTATCTGGAGGAACTGGATTTTTTACAACAGAGGCCTTGACACCCTTAGGTCCCTGACTAACAGTTTCTGGGTCCGCCCTAGGACTCTTATAAAGGTATTTATGAGCCTCAGGCACCCTGTAATACCTATCCGGTTTAACAGGAGCAGGAGGCAGAGAATCAGGATTAAGTGAAGCCTCTGCAAACACATCTTCTACAACATCCAGAACAGGGGGTATAGCCAAGGGCCTATGCTGGGGTAAAAGCAAAAATTCCCTAAGCCTTTTCCTAGAATCAGAGAAGTCCTGACCTTCCCACTTAAAATGTTCCCTCATGGAATGAAGAGTCTCTGAAAAAGAAAAATCCTCTGGAGGAGAAGCAGAAGGAGTCGAATCATCTGCATCAGAATCAGAATAAGGAGAGTACTCCTGCAAGTCTTCAGCCGAAGACTCTGAAACATCCGAAGCCTGCTCAAAACTCCCCAACTCTGGCTCCACCCTAGGCCTCTTATCAAGAGGGGGCAAAGAACCTCTAATCAGAGTGATCAAATCTTCTGCCATTTTAAGCATGTGCTTCTTGGGCACAGACCCTGCTGAACTAGGAGTGACACCAACAGAAGCTAAACCTGGCCTGCCTCTGGGAGAAGCCTTGGAAACAGAAGGAGAAGGCCTAACCACCCTAGGAAGGGAGGGGAGTACAGTAACCTGAGAAGCCCCTTCAGCCTGACCTGCCTCCTGAGAGGCCACATCCTGCAATATCAAAGTCTCCCCCTGGGACTCCAGAGAAGCCTCCGTTGGAACCACCGGTTCCACTGACGCCTCTAAAGATCCGGCGTCCGGAACGGACGACTCTTCTTGCCTGGGTTTAACTGCTTTGTCTTTGTGCTTCTTCGAAGAAGCGGGCGCCGGAGAATCCGACGGCATATTATAATTGCACCGCTTCCCGAAGACCAGCCTAGCACAATCTAACCTTCGCTTAATAGTGCGCTTATTGAACCTAGCACAAAAGCGACACCCAACAACGTCGTGCTCAGGACCCAAACAAGGAATACACAAAGAATGATAATCCCTATGTGGTATCTGTTTCCCACAAGAAATACAGTTATTCACTTTTTCTGACATCCGGTAAAACACTGAGGCAAGAAAAAACCAAAATATTCCCCAACGGGGTACTTAGCCAACTTTGATTCGGTCTGAAACTCCGAACTCGAAAAATTTCAGAACGCCGAACGGCACTTGCAACGCCGCTTCTGCATCGGACCATGCGGCAAAAAAGACTGAGGATATGACGTCGGTCATGCGCATTTGTACCCTGACGTCCTGATGTCAGTCTTAAGCGCCTTGACCGACGTCAGCCTTATACTTTGGTATTCGGGCCGACCGAGGACAGCGGACTACCCATATGTAAGGACTGCAGCAATGTGAGATGAAGAACATCAGCTTTCATCTCTTTGACACTGATGTGCTCTTTCTGTTGAAGAGGCGGCCAAACATCCTGTACCTTTAGGGAGCCAAAGGTCTGGGAGAATCCATCTGCTGTAGCTCATAATACCTTTTTTGTATCTCAGATACTTGCGTAATCCCATTTAAAGAACTCCATCATCCTAGAGAGTGTCCCCCCAAAAGAAATTTCTTCAAAGGGAGTATCAGGACTGGTAGACTCCTCTTCCTCTGATCCATAATCCAAAGGAGAGGGAATCTGGGGGGAGTAAGCAAGGAATTCTTCATCTGAATCTGCCTCCTCCTCAGAGGAATCCTGTTATCTGGGTCTCTTGGAGGGAAGGCTGGAACAGAAACTCGCTGAGCCAGTTTTAAAGCCATCAAAGCATTAAAAACCCTGAGTGAAGGACTGACATTCACACTGTAAATCCTTAAGAGTTGAGGAAATACGTCGCCTCAGGAGGGACATCTGGCGGAGACTGTACAACAGAACATTCTGGCCTAGATTTTTTGGTGTTATTCCCAGACAGCTGTCCCTTGAAGCAGGAAGTTCCCTCCATCATGTCTGTAGCAAGAAGCTTAAGACATGGATTCTCACGACAAAGCTCCAAAGAAGAAAGTCTACTACGAAAGGTCTTGGAAACAAAAGTCCGACTGATAGAACAGTGGTCATGCTAAGCACCAAGGCAACACAGACACTGTTCATGATGGTCTTCATGGGGAATCTGTCTCTCTCACTGGCATTTATCCTTCTTGGATAACATGAAACCCCATAAGCAACAATATAGCAAAAGAAAGAGAAGACAACAAAACCCCAATGGGGCACTTATCTGTAATGGCTCGGTGAACCATCAATGGAACGGGCATTCAGAGTAACGATCAGAAGATGATATTCGGACTGGTGGCAAAGATGTTCTGAGGATGGTACAGCTGGACGTCACCTTTAAGCCCTATGCTATGCAAAGGAGCATACAAGTGATGTACAGCGTACCTTAAAGTAACCTAAAGGCTTTGGTACACTGGTCGGACATCGGCCCTCCCTTGGCAGGGGATCCCTAGTGTAATGAATACTGAAACAATGAAATGGAAGGACATCTATCTGCGATTTGCAAGTTGATGTCTTTTGGAGAAAGTCAGCTATTACTTGAAAGGGGGGTACAACAGACCAGGGAGCCACTGGCAGACAAGAGCATTCCCGGATGATTGTCCCATCAGGGGAACTAGAAGGAAAGTAGCTTTTGCACTTGGTGTTGCATGTAGAGATAATTAAGTTTCAGGAAGGCTGGCCCCAATGATGAAATATTTACTGAGCCACTGATAAAGTGACAGACCACTAAGGAGGCGTTAGGACAAACCTGCTGACCTGTCTGCTTGCCAGTTGGACTTCCTCAGATGTGCACTGCCTCTAGAAGATGACCTGAAACCAATACCCACTGCCATACTCACTCGGCCTCTCTGCAAAGGGGTAAAGTATAGTTGTGATGTTTGAATGATCACTGATGCAGTAGTCTTCGCTATGTGGGTTATATCCTGGCAAGGATACAACAGCCAGCCACCTTCCAAAGCTTCTGGTGTCCTCCATGTGCCTAAACTCTCAAACAGCTTAAGCTGACAAAGACAAGTCTGAGTGCAAAGCCCTTCAGAGCTTTCCTGCCAGCAAAGACAGGGAGGCTGATCCCTGAAAGGACAATATTAGGAGTAACAAAAATTAAATGTCCACACTCTGGCATTACAAAATGCATAAAAAAACAAGCAAGATGGAGGAAGGGAGCAGTTACTGCCGCAGTGATAATCTGAATATCTACTGTAAGTTCAACTTACACAACTGTACTATGTTTGTCATACTGATGACTGCTGCAGTAGCATTAGCTATATGGGTAGACTACCATATCTAACTACATTTGGTAAGTGGGAGGAGAAGAGTCAAGGATCCCCAGGAGAATGGTCCTAGCAATGCTTGATTCGGACTTAGAGAAGAAATCAAACTTATAGTTGTTGTTTGTCTTTCGGCTTTTCCTGGTTAGGGGTCGCCACAGCAGAACACCAGTCCGCTAATGATTGGCAGTAGATTTTCATGAACGCCGAGGTGCCAGCTCGACGTCCAAACTTCAACGAAGGCATGCCCATTTATGCACGTCTTTCAAACACCACCCAACCACGGGGAGAACATGTAGACTTCACACAGAAGGCACTCCCCACACTTCAGCCGAGAATCGAACGGGAGAACCTCTTACTTTGAGGCAACAATGCTACCGCTGCACTGTACAGAAGACCAAGTAGCAACTTTTACAATAATTCTAGAATCCAATCCTTACCAAAAAGCCACAGATTATGCCAAGGTCCTGGTAGAGTGGGCCCTGATCCTGCCTGAAACAGTTTTGTTATGGTGAGTATAACAAACAACAGTCTTAGACAACCATTTAGAAATAGTCGTTTTGAAACAGGTTGCCCCCTTTTACCTTTGCAAAAATGAACAACTGATCTGAAAGATTTAGTTCTGTTAAGATAGCACCCCATTTGTCTGTGAACATCCAAGATATGGAATATCCTTTCTGCCTCATTTTTAAGATCAGGAATGAAGACCAGGAGATGGATAGTTTAGCTTAAAGTAAACTCAGATACCACTTTAGGCTTAAAAAAAGGATTAGTTCTCAAAGAAACTCTATCCCTATGGAAAATGAGATAGGCTTGACTTGTAAGAGCGTACGACTCAGATATCCTTCTTGCAGAGATCAGACTAATTAGTAAAACTATTTTCCATGTTAAGAACCTCAAGTCAGGCAGATTACCTGGTTCAAATGGACCATGTGTTATGTTCTATAACACAAAATTAAAATCTCAAGGAGAGGCCACTGATTTTCTTGGAGGCCCCTTATGTAAACCCCATTTCAACATTCTGACATGAAACTGCACTGAAAGAAGCAGCTCCATGGGCTGACATGCTGAAATAAGCAATAAATGAACCCTGACACAGAATTAATAAGGACCATAGAATAGTAGCTCACACAAACACTATAAAACCAGAGAAAACTAGCCCTGAATGGGTGCTGGTTATGTTGATGGCACCAACTAGAAAACCTTTTTTATTTGCTGATATGCGACTTTCTAGTAGCAGGCTTTCTTGCCTCCATTAGTACCTGCTGCACGTCCTCATTAAACAGGTGCCTAAAAGGAATTAAGACACTATCGTCCAGGCAGTCAATTGAAGATGACTGATGGGGTGCATCAAATACCTCTATTCTTGTGTGAGTAGATCTAGTTTGTGAGGAGCTTGTGGCAATTGCCCCAGGCAATTTCCAAAAGAATGGAGAACCATGGTTGCCTGGGCCAGAAAGGAGTCACCACAATGATCTTGGGGGATTCCTTCTGAATCATAAGTAACCTGGACATTAGTGGAAAGTGGGGAAAAGCATATAGGAGCTTTCCTATCCAAGGAAAAGAAAAGGCATCTGTCTTCCAGACCTCCTTGCATGCAGTCCTGGAACAGAATCTTGCCAATTGACTGTTCAGAAAAGAGGCAAAGAAGTCTCCTTGAGGAACTCCCACAGAAGGGTCATATTTGGAAGATTTTCTGATCAAGGTTCCATTCATGAGGATCCGCCCTGGTCCTGCTCAACTTGTCTGCCACACAATTTTGCGGTGACGGAATGCATGATGCCTGTAGAGTGAGATTATGCTGTGCAGCTATATCCCAAACTGATGTGGCTAGTCTGCAAAGGGGACATGAACAGGTTCCCCTTTGGCTGGTGATGCACCACAACATTGTATTGTAGTTTGTAACCACTTGAAGAGGTCCTGGGGACCAAAGATGGTTCAGAGAGTTGTGTTGATCAGGGCAAGTATCTACTTGATATTTATGTGCTTTGCATCTGTTTCTGGTGTCCAACATCCCATGAACTTTTATCCTTTCTGAAACAAAATCCAAAGTGTCTGGTGTGACTGACTGCTTTGGAGCGGGGGGGGGGGGGGAGAGAACTGGATTTAAGAACATCTGTTGTCTCCATCAAAAGATTTTCCCTCTGACAAACCCCAGCACTGGGATTTGAAAAGATAAAGGGTTTTGACGCCGGGACCAACGTAATTTCAGATACCACTGTATCTTTTGCATCTGGAGTACTGCCAGGTTATCATGAGAATCACAGATGTCATGAGACCCAAAATCCTGAGTTAGTCCCCTGCAGTTACTTAAGTCTGAATGGAAGTCCTTCGAAATAGATCTGAAGAAAGATTTATTTTTCCTGTTAAAGAAAAACTCTTTGAACTGAGGTGTCTAGCTGACATCTCAGAAACACAATCCTGTGTGAGGGATTCAAGTAAGATTTTTGAATGTTCTCTTGGAATTCCAGCTTGTGTAAGAGATCTTTCACCCAACAGATAGATTCCTAACACTTTGAAAGAGACCCTGCAAAGATAAACAAGTCATCTAAGTATGGAAAAATGTGGATACCCTGTAGCCTGCAATTAGCTATAACTGGAGCTAGACACTTTATGAACACACTCGGAGCAAAGGATAGTCCAAAGGGTAAAGGCAGAGAACAGGTAATTTGACTCAAACACAGAAAAACCTTAAGAAATGACTGAAGTCTGGATGAATAGGGATGTGATGATAAGCATATTTTAAAGGAAAACTCCTGGCTTAAACACAATTTATCTCAACTGCAAGTTGTCTTCTATCCCTGTAAACTCATCCCAGCCATCTACAGTTATGAGAATGCATAAACACATTTGTTAGTTTTACATTTCTGCCTTTCTGTATTATAGGGCAGGAAAGCCCATCCCCAATTCTTTAGTATCGCATCCTTTCAGTTGCAAATTGTCTCCACGTTCGTGTCGTACTTTTGATACAGTGAAATCAGTAGTTCCCTCTCCTGCAGATCCTCCTACACTGTGACATAGACATTTTCTAGGCCAGTCCATTAGCAGGTACAATAAAGTGATGCATAACTTGTTGTGGAACTCTTTTACGTCCACTGTTTCCTTCCAGAGGAAAAACTGCATTGGAACGAGTAATTCCTTCTGCGAAGCTGCAGGCAAAGTCCCTGGACACAGAAATCCATTGCTACTAGTGTTTGGTAAGTTTTCTCAGTTATTGCTCATGCATATATTATGATGTCCCCCAATTTCTGCTGAGAAATAGTACTGTTGGCTTGGTTCTCCTGTTCTTCCGTTACTAATCTGCCAGCCTATTTTTACATAAGTCTGTGGTTTTGTTCTTATCCACAGTGCTGCAGAGTCTGTATATATGTGTATGGTTGTTTCTGCCTGCATGTGTGTGAGTGAATGTGTGCCTGAAAGCAGTACGTATGTTAGAGGACAGAAAAGGCAGTGCTTGTGTATGTGAGAGTGAGTGATCTGTCCTGGGACCCCTCTTGTTCGGCATTTATTTCTCAGATGTTAAAGCAAACATGGGAGGGCTGTGGCTGACAAAGTACGCAGATGACTGCAAACTAGGCGCCATAGTTGATACACCAGCAGATACACACATCCTACAAAAAGGCCTCACTGAAACGGACAACTGGTGCCGTAGTCACGGCCTTAAACTAAATGCCAAAAAATGTATAGTCATCCCTTTTGGAAAAAACAAAGTACCCACAAATTATCACATAGACAGCAACCCACTGAGTACAGAAAAAGTAATCCGAGACCTAGGGACCCAAGTAGACAGCGACCTCTCATTTGACACCCATGTTGCCAAAGTGGTTAGAAAAACATTCTAGCTTGCACACCTCATCATGAAGGGTTTCACATCCAGATCCAAGGATGTCATTGTACCCCTATATTCCTCCCTCATCAGACCCATGATTGAGTACAATGCCCTATTTGGTATGTACCTCACCCGGCACTTGCAACAGCTGGAGAGACCACAAAAGTACCTCACCAAAAGGATCAAGGGTCTCCAACATATGTCTTATTCTGCCAGACTAAAGAAACTTCAGCTCTATTCAGTAGCATACCGCCTGCTCAGAGGTGATCTCTGCCTGACGTACAAGGCCATGTCCAATCAGGATCTGATGGACATGCTCCACCTCAATAAATCCAAATCCATCAGGACCACGAGAGCTAAAGACTTAAACCTCGGCACAAGTATGAATAGGACATGCTGGAGGGATAGATTCATAACCCAGAGGCTTCCCATGCTTTGGAACAGGATCCCAGTTCGCATTAGGCAGAGCCCCTCACTGACTCTCTTCAAGAGAAATCTTGATGAGTGGATGGGAGATCGTAAGTTTACCCCAGGGGTCACATCTGTGTCACTGCTAGACAGGGGCACAGTAAACTAATTCTATTATATAAGGGGACCTTCACTGTGTCACTACTAGACAGAGGCACAGTATTCTAGATTTATTCTGTACATTTTTGTACCATTTCATGGGGTGGCAAAAGCCACATCACTATGGCTAGGCTTACAAATGCCCCAGGGCAGATAGCCTAGTACTATACTATGAAACTATGAGCAATGCAAGAGAGAATGAACAGTGTATGCATGAAAGCAGTGTGTGTGTGTGTGTGTGTGTGCGCGCGCGTGAATGCTGAACAAACTGTTTGCATGTGTGATAGTGTGAGCATGCAGATTCAGTTCAAGATGAGTAATAGGGATATCCATTCAGCCACACTTTTACTCTCTCTAAGCAGCGCTTTCGCTGTTTAGCGAGTGTAAAACAGAAATGCGCGAAATTAAAATTATTTAATTGTCAGTGTGTATGTGCTGCTGTCTGTGTGTGTGAGTGAATGCTGCATGTTTGAATGGAAAAGAGGCATTTTGTGTGTGAGAGAGAGAGGAGAGAGTGAAGTCTGCGATTGATTGGATCACTGACAGCAACAGCCTCTCATAATTCCCTAGGTCAAAAGTTACAGAAGTAAGGACACGTTTTAGCTGCCTTTATGTGCTCAGTGTCCTCAGTTGTTAGTAGCTAGCTTACAAGTGTATCCTAAAGCTAAACTTTCTTCATTGCTGTTTGCTGTACTACTTCCCATCAACCAAGCGATCCACAACCACAACCAGTACCGGGAATCCTTTACTAACGGCTGCACCAACAGATTGAACTGTTTTTTTTCCATTTTGCTGTGAAAGCATTTAAATTCTGTGTGTGTATGTGCATGCGAGTGTATAGCTATATTAGAGTGTTTGTGTCAGCGTGCGTGAAAGCTGTCTGTATGTGTGAATGCTGAAAAGGTGGCGTATGCCACAGAGATAGAAAGAAGTGTGCTGTGTGAAAGCTGTGTGTATGAATGTTTGAATGCTGAAAAGGTGGTGTATATGCCAAAGAGATGGACAGAAGTGTGCTGCGTGAAAGCTGTGTGTGTGTATATATATATATATATATATATATATATATATATATATATATATATATATATATATATATATATAGGAAAACTGAATAAACTATCCAGTAGTTTGAGCTGTATGTCATTTTATCTATAATCACATAGCAACCTATACTAACTTGGGAGTCCAGTATTCCACGACCACACCCCCTTCCTCACACACACATACACACACATCCCCATTGGCGCCCCAATTTTGGCGGTCTCCTGAATCATTTTTTCGATTGGGCTTTGGCCTTTCACACCCCTCCCCGCAGTCTCCCCCACCCCTTTATAGCCTCTCCCCGCTCCCCTCCTACTTCGCCCCATTGGTTTGGACACACCCCATCCCTTACCGCCTTATTGTCTTTGGTCCTTGGCTTTCTTAAGTCCACCCTCAATTACATAAAACATTATCCCCCATCCCTAATCCTCCCCATTGGCCCTCGTCATGCCCATGTCATGCTATACTATATATCCAATAGCATCCTTCCACACCACAACAAATCCTGGTCCGCTGGCTTCCCGCTACCCACATTGTTCTGCCCTCCTATTGGCCCTCCTTGTCCTTTTCCATAATGGCTTCAGCAGCATCCATTTTACCTGCTTCCTCATACACAGTCACGAAATTAAAATGTTTTAAATCCACGATCCATACTGATACTAGTTTTCTTACGGGGGTTTCTAATAAAATGCCCTAGTAGGCTGTGCCACTGACCACACACAAACATTGTTTAAACGATAGATATAAATAAAATGAAAATAAAATAACATGAAATGACGAAAACAATACTACAGGATGAATGTTAATAGTCTATTTATGACTTATCACGTGCTTGTATGTTTTATTTATTTATTTTACGTAACTCGTTTTATAATTTAAAAAAGCTATAATATACACTCAAGATGGTAAAAAAAATATATCAGAGGCTTTATAAGAGAGACCTTACCCACTTACGAAATGTAACTGAATGTGAGTGTGAACGTTAATGTGATTTCTACGTATGTTAATAAACTTTACAGATGTAAGACTGTAAAACCTGAATGTAACAAACATGTCAACTAATACAGCGCTAATCTACTCTGCTTTTGTACAAAATAAAATATGTATCTCAAACTTAGATGGGACTTATTCGATCTTATTATTTTATATACACGAAAGTTGCTCGATATTGATTGTGGTTTTTTACAGTAGCCTTATTTTAATTTTTAATCTAAAGAGGATTTCGACTCTGGTTAAACAACATTGCTGGATTACCAAGAATTACAGATCGTTCCCAATTTTGTTCTTATCGAGACCGCAATCTCAGTGCCACTCTGGTCTTGGTGTAAAATTAGACAATCCGTGCTGAACACTCCTACGCGATTATAATCACATAGATATAAAAGTGTTTCCCTGGTTCTACATCATTTTTAAAACTTTGAAAGGAACCTCAGAAACCCTGATGTCTTCTTTACTATTAATTGCTGAAGTCCTTTTGCATTTTTTTTCTTTTTTTGTAGCTGTTTTATGTGATGTGAGCTATTCCTTCTATCTTAGTTGTAATGTAATTTTATTAAAAATATTTGGATACTCTGCTCCAGACTAATTGATAATAACTGAAATGTCATGTTGAATGGAAACAAATTAAGAAAGGAAAGATGGGTGAAAGATGTTTTGTGCACCACTACTGAATTCAGTGTGTAATGAAATATTGTCATTCCATTGTAAGCATTACAAAACTTTTGATGGAGGTAACAAAACATAGCTGTATCAGAGTTTGAGACACTAGGATTTATTTAACACATAATAAACATCTTAATAGATGTTCACAAAAGTTGAGAGTCTAATTAATGCATTTAGAAATGATTGATCACTGAGACTGCACACTAAACTTTTATTTAGTAACTTGTTTAAAGACTACACTATCAGTAAACTAGATCAGAAGCCTTCTTGTCATCTTTCTTTAAGAAATAACTAGAAAACTTACACTGTCAGTTATTAAATGGAGAAGAATTTGAGATAATGTAATCTTGAGTGATGACTAATTGTGGTGATGTCTTTCAGAAAGTGGAGCATAGAGATCTTGATATCCCAGACCATATAGCAGAAGATGATTCATGGTAGATTTTCAAATTTCTTATGTCTGCTATCCTGATTCTATGTTGAGTGCAGTAGTAATCTGCATACTTTATTGTTATAATATTTTACTATGGTTGGAAATTTATGTTTATTTGGATACGTTATTTTTTATAGATACCTAGTTGTTTTTTTTTTTCTGATTCATACTACATACTAGGCTAACTACCACAAGGGCCTTTTTTAAGCCTAGCCATGCATCCCAAATCTTTGAAAAGTTCTGATACCCTTGATAAGCGTTAAGAATGGGCCTGGCAGATGAACCATTTACAGGGTACCTGTTTGCATCAGAGACATGGGTGCCATACCAGGGATGATGCTCCTGTTTGCCATCCAATTGTCCAACATGCGCTTGAGGGAGCCTGTTCCACAGACTGGGTAGTCTCTGGGATACATACCTCTCTCTCCAGCAGGTCCTGTTTATATCACGAGCAAGGTTCAAGTCTTTAAAACATGTACTTCTGGTAATGTTAGTTTTGTGGAGATGCAAGAGGTCCCTCAGAGTGGGGTCTGACAATGCCCTGTATGCCAGGCAATGATCTGCCCTCAAAAGCCTGTAGGAGACAGAATACAGGGATAGGGCCTTGTGGCAGTCTGCATAAGACATATTACTTACGCCTTTATTCTTTTATTGAGGAACCCCTGTGGACGTTCCAGATGTTGGATATGCCTGGTTAGGTACATATCAAAGTGGCACTGCACTCAATGTTAGGTGTGATGAATGCTGAATACAGTGGAACAATGACTTCTTTGTACTTTGTGTACAAGTTGCGCAACACAGAATGATTTCCTCACCACTGTAGACATGTGATCGAAGGCTAGATTACTGTGTGTGTCCCTAAATCCCTGACTACTGGGTCAACTCTAAGGGGTGTGTTGTCAATATGATAGTTACTAGGGATGGATGACATCCATCACATAAACAAGGTAATTTCTGAAGCACATGTTGCTGCACACCAGAAGCTGAAAGGATGAATGAAGTTTACATATCACCATTACACAATCCATTATGTTTCTAACTTACCCTACAATTGGCAAATAGCACTAATTGGTGGATAAGTCAGAGCAGTGGTCTCATGTGAGGAACAACTGCAGTTAGTCAACCAGATAGACCATGTATTTGCTATTATCTGTTTGGCAAAGCCAGCTACACTGTCCACTGGTAGCATGTTGACTCATTCAAAATCCAGTCCATTACCCTGCAAACTGAACAACTCTTACAAGAATTTATCTGTCATATGGCCTTCCTAAAGAATCATCTTCAGTAATTCCTCAAGAGCCCAGACATCAAAAAAATTTCAGACAGACAACTTTTTACTGTACGTATTCACCACTTGTTCTTGTTACTGGGTAGCTTTTCTCCCCGGGCCTCCACTGAAAATGACCTCTCAGTGGATCATCCCGGTAAAAAAAAAATGCAAATAAATAAATGTAAAATGGTAAGTTTAAGATAAAAGATAGAAAGGAAATGAGAATGATAAGTTATAGCTGAGGGATTGCAGGGCTACTCAAAATTTACAATTAAGAATAGAAAGTAGGAGGAGCATTATTGAGTGTACAGGAAATGGGTCCAGATAAAAGGAATGGAATAATCACAGATGAATAAGGAAGACACCTCTTCAGAGAGGCACAAGAAAAGGAAGTGAAGAAAAAACAAGTTGCGGGATTGCAGAAAGCAAATATAGAGCAAGCAGAGTAAACCACCTTGGTTGACATAGTTACAAGCAGCATCCACAGATATGAGCGATGACAGAATCATCTTGTTGGAGGGGAAGATGTTAGGGACAGACAAAATCAGGGAGAAGGAGGTTCTAATGATTACAAATATATGAGGATTATCAAACCCAATCAAAACTGGACAAAGTTATTAAACAATGTAACAGGGAAAGAATAGATGTAGGACTAATTCAGTAGGCAAAGCTAAAAATCAGAAAGATGAAATTACAGATGAAGAAATATCCCAAAAGAACATTTGACCATGTGTGGAGTTCGGTAGGAAAAAAATGCAGACAATCATGTATAGATATGGTCAGTCATTTCTTTATTAATAATATCCTCTAGTGTTGCTGGTTTTCTTAGTAATAAAACACTCTTTTGTTTGTGCATTGGCCACTTCTTATAGTTTTCGAGTGCTTTCAGCATGCTTCCTGACATGATCCGTTCTCTGGAGTCTGTAGGTTGTTTGATTGCTGACTTTTCCATGGTTTAAAATGAATGGAAGGTCCCAGTACAGCTTTCCTGTCACGAGTCCACAGTAAGAGGTGATTATGCATGCTATTCCACAAATACCGAAATACACAGTTATGTAGTAGCAGCTATAGCATACTGGTAGTCTCCATTAGTTTTCCTGCTATATCTCACTAAGAACACACTCACCTCTACGCACAATGTAAGAAGGCAATGCATACTGTTTACCTTACATGGTATGCCCCTCAGACATTGATGTTTATCTCACACAAGTGAAAGGCCACATTGTCAAACATATCATCTCATCGACAATGCAGGCCATCTAACTGTTCTAACTCAGATTGCATTACAGTAGGGATAAGGAAATTTTCCCTTTCCCCTAGTGTAGTGTTATCTCAACAGTGGTATATATAATTAGCAGGAGGAATGGTGGGTGTAGCCCCACCACATGGGGGGTTTGACAGTCCACACTGTCGACCCGATGACGTTCAACAGTGTGGCCATTTCCTGATGTGACATAGACCCCTCAGATTGTTTTACAACAGGCAGAAATCAAGCTGCCAATGTAGCAGTATGCAATTAGCTGGCATTTTTAATTTTTTAATTAATGCCTCATAAACAAGTAATATTTTAGCACTGCGGGAATTTAGCATCTCCAGATGGCATGCAAGAGAACTGAAAGTGTAAATCCGTTTTTTTTTTTTTTTACCTTAAAATGCCTTTATTGAATTATCACTTGGGAGATATGGAAACTTACATTTATATAAAAATAATCAAAACATACTAACAAGTTCTTATTTGCAAACGTTGTACAGTTTGTTCTATACGATATAATCAATCAAACATAAGTATTAGATCTTACAGTTTCTCTTAGAGATAGATAGAAATATAGCCAAATTACTCTAGCTGTTTTCTATATTTATTTTAGACTATCCTACAGTATTGGTTTAAAGCATTTTCCTGTTATCTCTGAACTCTCTGTTGTCACCGTGTTGAATTAATGAGCATTGTCTTGTGTGTTTATTAAATATTTTTAAACCTTTCAACTGTGGCTGTTTTGTGTAGAGATAATTTAAGCTCTAGCGCACTTGCATGTATTTAGTGATACTGTACAAAGCCACTCCAACAGTCTTGCTGTTCCAACATACTTACAATTTGGATAATAGTAATATCACACAGTAAGATTGGGCACCCTTTGGTAAGGGCCTTTATAGCAGCTGATAAGGGTAGGTGGTGGCAGTTGGTACTACCGTATAGTCTGGGTAGAAGGGGGCATAGCTGGAGAACCTGTGCCAGCCTTCCCCAGGAGTGTCTGTGTGTTTGTCAGCTACATGGGCAGGGACATGAAGCACTGGTTGGACAGAGAAAGTACTGGAGGTTTTGGCTTGCCTACTCAGCTGGAATCTTAACCCTATAGTTGTGCCAGTAGGGATCTGGAGAGAAAGGGAGAAACCAGCCCCAGACTGACTGACTGTGATCTTTGTGTGCTTTTAAGGGAAATTGTACTTTACTGTGTATTTACTTGTCATCCTTCACAATGTGGATGCTCCTAACTGGTGAGGATTGAGGCTCCTTGATTACTGGGCCAGGGCATGGGCGTCATACGTGTTCTCAGTATTATGTTTCCTTTGCCAGCTTCCTGCAGTAAATTCCAGCCCCCTCTTGCCTGTACTCTATCCCTCTAACTGCAGTTATCCATATCACCAGACTCTTCTTTCTCCATTCCCATGTTTATCATTTTTTTTTCTTACCAGATGTGAAAGACAGAAAATTCCCTGTCAGTGCTCTCATCCAGAGTCCCTGTTCACTGGAACCCAACCTAATACTGGGTATTCCGTCAGACTGCATGTTTGTGGTGAGAGTAGTCAGTGTCGCACAGGAACGCAGAGACATATTGGGCTGTTCCTCTTATCTGTGTAGAATCTGAACAGCTGTCCCTAACTTTGCCTCAAAAATGTGCTCTCTCTCTCTCAAAATTCGACACGTCTGGATAACTTCTGAGCCAATAGCACCACTGTTTACAACAGCCTTTAAATTTGGAATGCTTTCTGTAATATTGCTTGATTTATCCTTAATTGGCTAGATGGCCACTCTACCAAAGACTTCTGAATTTAAAAGGTATGCCAAACATTACCATACACTCCCTGCATAACATAGGGCATAAATGTGACATTCAGGCTTCCTAAAAACAGAACTTCTTTGCCAGTCTGTTTACCTACATCTGTTTTCTGGCATTTACATAATTTTTGTTCTCCAGGGACTTCCTATGCTTGTTTGCTGTTTTTGCAAGACAAGTGCCCCATTGCAGATTTTGATTTTTCTTTGTTTTTTTTTTTTGTTTTTGTTTTTGTTTCTTGAAGTTAATGTCATTATGGAAAGGTAAATGCCAGTGTGGGAGATAAACTTCCCATAGAGTCTGCCAGAATAAGCGTCTTTTGCTTGGTCGCTTATCATAACCATACGTCCTGTTCTATTTGTGAGGCATTTGTTCCGAAAACCCTTCACAGTACACTTTCTTCCCTTTCCTTGTATCTTGAAAACAAGCATCTTAGGCTACTTGCTAAAGATACTATGGAAGGAATCTCTCCCACCCCCCAAGTGGCAGCCATTAGTGTGTGCAGGACAATTTCATATATGTAGTTGCATAGTTAATTTTAGTTGAAAGGCTTTACTATTAAAGAGAGTATGTTAGTTGCAATAGGGCACTGACAATTTCATAAGGCCATAGACAGAGGTAAAGAAAAGAATCAGACTCTGCAAACCTGGTGTGTATCTATGAAGTATCTATTGTAACAACAAAAAAACATATTGAGCATACCTAACAAGCAGGAACCAGTTTCCATAGACACTCTTTCACAATCTCTGAGAAGCCATTCATTATTAGACATGAGCCCGAATAGCAAGTGTGTGGTCACAGGCATCCCACTGCTCAAAATCCTGTGCAGCAGTTATGCCCTCCTAACAGTGTTTATAGTCCAAGCCATTGTGTAGTGTGCTCCCTGTCACCTGTGCAGATGATGATGGCTGGTACCCTTGACACATTGTAACTTGTCTGACCATGTACTAGTGTCTGATGCAGTGTGTCAGACAATTTATGCAGCTGTCACAAAGTTGATGGCAAATGGGTTTGTGTGATGTGATACATGTATACTTGGTATGCGTAAGTAATCTGTAGGGCCTACACACATTTCCACAAAGAGGAGAGTGCTGTGAAGTGTGCTTTTGGATCTCTGGCTGTTTGGAGTAAGACGTGCAATATTCCCAAATGCCACACAGCACGGCCTGATACAGTGAGTTCTAATAAGTTAGACAGGAAAATTATGGAGGCAAAATTGTCATTCATTACTCATGACACTGTCAGTAGTAGGTCAGTCCTGTGCGCTTACTGCCTGATTTGACAAGTTTAGTTAGTACAACTGCAAATTGGATGCTGCAATCCTCCATTTACTTTAGGGTGTAAACACTCCTATGTGGTGTTGCTTGCAAATTGCACACATTTCTCTCTTAGTTTTGAAGAGACCATAGGAAAAGTTGTAATGTGAAAATATGAAAAACTGTGTTTGGCTGAGTAGTGTCGGCTGCAAATAAATTAATAAATCAATATATGAGCAGTTTAACAGTAAGATTGGAAATATGCACAGACAGGGAGTGGCTCAAAGAAAATTTACTGATCTGGTTAAAGGAATAGAGGATTGCTAAATAGTTTTCAGATGAATTAGAGAAGATCATATTAAGTTAAAAAATGCATCAGTTATATGCATAATGCGAGTGATACTTACTTTTTCCAAAATATTCAGTAGCCCCCCCCAGAAAAAAAGCTTCACTGCATGGGCTGCAGAATGCAGTCAGTTTTCAGTACATTCTTTTACTGTGCCAGTATCATAGACACAGGTTTGCAAATTACTGTTTTGGTGTCATTTAAAAAATATGGAGATGATGAGAATGTCGGGAAATTACAGAAACAGCATGTCACAAGACTGCGGTTCTCAAAGAGATTGGAAAGCAAAAATAAGTTAACATAATAATGTCTTGTAGAAAAAAACAGAGGTAAATCAAAAATCAGTAGTAATAAAACCCAATGAAATAATCAAAAATGATCTGAAACTGGCTTCCGAAAATTAAATTGAAATTGTTTAAATAAATCATTATGCTGCTGACTTCTTCTTTTGGCTTTTTCCCGGTTAAGGGTCGCCACAGCGAATCACCTGTCCGCTCATGGTTGGCAGTGGAGTTTTCCAGTGTGGAGTTGCCAGCCCAGCACCCTTCTACGGAAGGCACACAACATGCACGCACTCATGCCTAGGGCCAATTTAGAGTATCCAATCCACCTACAGCATGTCTTTGGGATGTGGGAGGAAAGCGAAGCACCAGGAGGAAACCCACACGACCACAGGGAGGACAAGGAGACTTCGCACAAAAGGCAACCCCAGCAGGGAACTGAACCGGAGAACCTCTTGCTGTGAGGCGGCTACGTTAACCGCTGCACCCACCCGGCCTCCCGTTCTGCTGCTGACAAACAAATTAAATAAATAAATCATATTCCAGGCAGAGGGGAAGACATTTAAAATGGTACTCCCTTCCTTTCAATTCTGAGCTGTCAGTTGCAGTGACAGTTTTAACACTTCTGCAATAGTGTGGGGGGAGGGGACTGTCAATTCATGTTGGACTACAGAAGAACACCTAGAACAAAGGCATCCAATTTAGCTACAACTCTGGCTGCCGCTGGATAACTTCAAATTATAGTGTAAAGCAAGCTGTGAGCTAAAGATAAATGAGGGTGATTAGCAACAGAAAAGAAGCAGGCCTCTTACAGAAGGAAGACTGACAGTGAGTCACAGATTTCCCATTATATGTCAATGGCATGAGAATTCAGTTTTTTCTATGACTCATGCCAGACATAAGGAAGTAAGACTTGAAATGCTTTATGGGAAAGAGAAAGGGTTGAAGGAGAAGCAGATCACATTGATATATCAAGCCCCATCGGTAGCCATGTTGTGGGAAAGAGGCTAAAATTACAAATAAAGCACTTAAGAGTGATTCTGAGGTGTTAAAATAGGTCTGGAAACAAAGATAGTCTGAAATAAGTCTAGTATTACCATGAAACTTGGGAGAGGAAGAGGAGGTAAAAGGTTCTAAAGTTACATCATTTTGAATTTGGGCACCATCACAAACAGATTTGGGAAAGAAGAAGAACTGGTCTTCAAGCATTTTCTTTATTTGGCTCTAGGAACATCCATGAAAAACCCTTCCCCACTTGGGAAGGAGGAATTGGTTTCATCATTCCTTGGGGCAGCATGTTATGAAGAACAGGTGGAAACTAAAGTCTGATCTGGAGGATGAGAAAAGACCACTTGGAAAGCAGGATCTGTTGCCAAAGAGAAAAATGGAGATTCAGATTTTCTGGAAGAAAAAAAAGGGGCCAAGGTATGTGCGTGTGTGTGTGTGTGGGGGGGGGGTCATAACATCTCTTGAATAGTAATTCCGACTTGTTGGACTATCCTTGGATTTGGAAGGTTTGAGACATCTCTTTGGAACCCTCTTGTCATTTCGTCTTTTAAATGTCTGTTCACCTGACTTTTGTTGAGACTGTTTATTCTGTTTTTGCCAACACTGGATGAAGAGATAGAAAATCCCTTGGACAATTTGGAAAAGGAGGGCTGAAAATTCTTAAGAGATTCCCCAACTTGCCCCTTTTATCAGACTTTTTGATCACCTCTACAGCAGAGGGGGCAAGCACTAAAGCTCTACTTAAAGGAGAACTTAAAATCTCATTTTTGTCATCTGGGAGGTTCTGAGAATGCAGCCATGCAAACTTACTCAAATAGTACCAATAGCTATATCCCTGGAAAAATTATCAACGGAGTCATACATATACTGCCAACAATGAGTAGTGACCTATGCAATAGAAGAAACTACGTTATTTAAAACAAATTTTCTTCGCAAGAAGAAATTGCAGATAAAACATTCCTCATAGTTTTACAATTTGTCAGAACAAACTTTAACATACAAGCCTGATCATTCAAAATTCTGAAAATCACAGTTGCAGAAGTATGCACATTTTCTCATACCTATGAATAATTTTCCCATCATTACCACAGAGAGTAGGATTGGAATTAACTAAGTGTTTAGCACCAGTGGGATCAGCCAAAGCTATAGCTGCTGGGTCAGGTTTGGGAATAGTGTACAAATTTTTAAAAGACCGATGAACTTTTCTTGCCTTTTTTAGGGGCAGTTGGTTAACTATCAGGAAAACTGCAAGCAGTAACACACATCCTCTAAAGCAGAAAAAAACAGGAGGAATGGGCGTAGGTTCTAGAAAATCCCTTTGCAACAATCCATGGTATTTTCTGAGGAACTGAGAAACCTCTGTGTTCTCCTACTGAAAACACTGATACATTCTAGCAATAGTCTCACAGAAACAGGGAGAATTGGAACTTGAACTTTCCTCTGAACACGAGTTAGAAAACTGAGGAAAACGCCCGGTATTCATCCCTGCATCTTCCTGATCAGATTCAAAATTTTGAATCTCCTCAAGAAAAGAGGAATTCCTCTTACCAGAAACTACTTTGCAAGAAGGATCGATGGTCTGAATTAAACCCCAAGCCAGACCCAGTAAACTACTCTTATCCTAAGGAATTTGAGGAGCAGGAGATATTTGCTAGGTTTTCTGTTTCTATTTGACAAGAAAAATGAGGGCAACTGGGTTACTAATGACAGCAGCTGCTTACCCAGGGATGGGCACAGCATTCTAACAAAAATCTTACCTGTTCCCTCTCCCAGGACCAACAAGAATGTCTCTCCGTTGCCCACTGAGGGGACCCCAACAGCCACACAGGACATGTCCATAATGGCTGTAGGTGCTACACCAGAAGGATCTGAGGTAAAAGATGAGTGGCATGAGGTACAAGAAATGGCCGAGGCAAATTTTTAGCCTGTGTATGCATAACCTTTTTATTTTTGTGGCTTAAAAAAGGAACGACAGTGGGACTGATACTCTGTTCCACAGTCAAGCTGAAATGGTGCCTCTTTTCTGAGCAAGACAAGCAGCAACTGCTGGTAAACACTACCAGTCCACAAGTGTTACTTTTTTGACAGAAACAACACTGTAGAAAGCACTTTAAAACACTATGCCAGCTCCACAAAAGAAAAAAAAAATTCACAAAAAAATGTCTGCAGTTACCTTACACTACTTTTAAACTGACAGAAAGAAAGTGCTCTCTACTTGACAGTCCATTAAAACACAGCACTCCTAGCTTTAAAATAATTTTCTGAACAGGAAAGTCATAAAACACTAACAAAATTAAGAAAATAGAAGTTTTTTTTCTCCCAAAGGTATCTTAGCTGCTCAGGAAAGGGGAGCACAAGCCAACCATTAATCTACAAAATCCTTAGAGGAGCATACTCTTTGGTACCAGTAAAGCTCTGAAGGGCTTTGGGGTATACTGGGAAGGTCTGACTGTGGTTTATCCCATTTACAGCAGGGGCATGGGGAGAATACCACTCTATATATTATGCAGTTGCATTTAAAGACACAAAAATATGACATTTTGTAAAATATATTAAGTATACATGAAAACACAATTATATGAACACTTCTAGAAGATATATAACTTACAGTAGCCTAGGAATTTAGAGAAATACATTTTTATAAGGTAGGTGGTTACAGAGGAACTGGATGTATTATGTAATGTCCTTATCAGTTGTAAGTACACAGAAAGGTAGCACAGGCAGTAAGGGATCTAGAAGGAGGTAGAACTTAAGAGGACAAGTAGTTATATGAAACATTATGTAGACTGAGGTAGAAAGCTTGTACAGACCTACATTAAAGAAAACAGAGGAAGTGGTAGTTACCTGGGAATGGAAGTTTTGTAGGTGAAAAAGTAGGTACAGGATGGAGTGGCAGCCTGTGGAAGAATAGTGTAAATGACAGTTGTGGGAGAGTATACATTGAGATTTCTTAGTGATACAGATATAAAGTTGCATGCATAAGATTCAGGTACAAAAAGGTTAAGTAAAGGGAGTGTAACTTTGATGGTGGAGTTTAGGTTGAGTACTGCTGGTGGTAGTTGGGGGTAGCCTGGGATAGTGAATAAGCACAACCAGTTATTTAGCAGCTGTTTTAGTGATATTTTGAAGCCACGCCGTGTATCTACATGTCTTATTTCAGGAGGGATTTGGTTCCAGATTTTGGCTACCTGGTTAAGAGTACAGTGAGTCTCCTGCGCTATTTGATTCTGTGATGGAGAGAAACACTTTCTTGTTGGATTGCGGGGCTCAATTAGTGGTATAGGATTTGAGTACTCCTTTTAGAGCTAGGCATTTTTCTGGCGCGTTTATTTGTTTATGGTTAAGTCGATGGTAGTTAGGGTGTTTTTTTTTTTTTTTTTTTTAAGTTCTAGCCAGCTATGGCATTTTAGTGCTATTGGATGGTATATGGAACAAACAAGATAGGACCACTACAATGTAAAACATACAGCAAATGTTTATTTCATGAAAAGAAAGATAAGCGCTTTCACGTGCTACCAAAACACGCTTCTTCAGATCTCACTAAACAATAAAAATGTTACCTATATATACATTCTATTTAATTGAGAACACCTGAAAGGATCATTCATTAAACAATTATCAGTTCATCTCATTAATTCAGCCAAAAATTAGCTAAAGTAAAGCTCTTTAGAACAACCTTAGTTGACATACTCATCTAGCTTTTCTTTTTGAATAACTGTCTCAAATAAAACATTTAAAATATATATGCCCTGCAAGAAATGTAAAATACAATATATCAACACAAAAACACACAAATCACATATAGAGACAAACAAATGAACAAATACATCAAACATATATAAAAATATTATAGAGGAGTTAGAAAATATATTTAAACAGCCATTACCAACAACCTGCATACTATTGACCCTAGATGTAAAGAGCTTATTTAGTTCGATTCCCAATGAATATGGGATCGAAGCTCTCAGAGAAATTTTAAACACAACAGACAAGTTTAGTAGTGATGAACAATTACTGATATGTACTCTGTTGGACATTGTTTTATCAAATAATGTCTTTATGTTTAAAGATGATCTATTTCTACAGAAATGGGGTGTCGCAATGGGCACCCCATGTGCGAATACTTATGCGAATCTAGTGGTATACTTCTGGGAAAAGACATTTTTATTTAACATGTTTTAGCCACATGTACTTCTGTACATAGATTCATAGGTTCATAGATTAGTACTAGGCTAACTGTCCTTGTGGACCACTTTAAGCCTAGCCAGTTACCCCATGTGAGAATCAAACCCTGCACCTTTTGTTTGTAAGGTACACACCTTAACCATTATGCCATCCTCCCACCCACAGACAGACGTTTTGTGGATGATATACTGTTGTTTTGGAATGGTGACATTGATATGCTAAATAATTTTGTAAGATATTTAGAGTCAACAACTGATTTTTTAAGATTTACTATGGAATACTCTTATTTGAAGATTGATTTTCTAGATATAACTATCACCAAAGACTCACAAGGCTATCTATCCACTTCTCTGTACAGGAAGACATGTTGGAAGAATGCATTGTTGCATTTTAGGAGTATGCATCCTAGATTCGTATTTTCAAACATTATTAAAAGCCAGTTCATCAGACTAATGAAAATATGCAAGGATATTGTTGATTTACAAGAGCAGGTTAAAATCATGGAAAAATTATTTATTGAAAGAGGGTATAACAACCCCATGATCAACAGAATAAAAGAAACTGTCTTTGGAAAGTCTAGTGACACTAGGACGGAAAAAAGTGAAATGGTCACTCAGTATACAAAAATTTATAACACCACCAGAGTGACATTTATAACTAGATATAACAATGATAACAAGAGAGTTACAAATATTATAAAAAAGAACTGGCATGTACTTACTATTGATCCCTCTATAACAAATATTATAGGTGAATCGCCTAGATTTAGGTATAGAAATAGTAAAAATCTCAAAAGGCTACTATGTATAGATCATATTTCTGTTGAAAATGAAGAGATATATAAGAAGCAACAACATCATGGAACATTTCCATGTAAATGCTGCAATATGTGTAGTATGATAACAGATACACAACAGTTTATTCATCCTACAATTGATTATAAATTCATACCTAGATTTTATGCAACTTGTAATGATATGAATCTTAATATATATTATCTGGTGACTTGTATGATATGTCCAGCCTTTTATGTAGGCATGACATTGAGAAGACTCAAAGATAGAATTTATAATCATGTATACAACATTAGACGGCAGAACGAACAGAATGCATTAGCTAAGCACATAGTAACTGAGAAAAATCATCACTTTAAATTTAGAGTATTACAGCTAGTAACAGTAAATAGGAGAGGGGGTAATAATGTGAACTACCTAGAGTTAGTGTAGCTCTGTTGGGTATTTAGACTACGAGCACATTTGCATCCTGGTCTTAATCAATTTATAAGCATTAAGCCTATACTTGAAGCACGTACACTCAAATAAATAAAAACACATAAGAATCACAAGAGATTTATATATATATATATATATATATATATATATATATATATATATATTTATATTTTCCTTTACATTTTCATATTTTATATATGATTTTTTGTATTTATTTTACATTATATATATTTACTTATCTATATATTTTTATATATATTTTTTATATGTATTTAGTTCTGATTATATATAAAAATGTAACTGATATGAATACAGTAATAGATACACATAGGATTGCTTAAATGAATTTATACACTAACATTTATCCATTCAAACTATGTTTTTGCGTTTTGCACAGAAAGTTCCATACATATGTTATATTGTTATATTATGTCTCAGATATGGAAAATAATTGTATATACATTACACTGTAATATAAGGAGACACAGTATGATGGTGGAGACATATATATATATATATATATATATATATATATATAGGATTGTTTTATTTTTGTTTTATATATGTTTGATGTATTTGTTTATTTGTCTGTCTTTATATGTGATTTGTGTGTTTTTGATGTTGATATATTGTATTTTACATTTCATGCAGGGCATATATATTTTAAACATTTTATTTGAGACAGTTATTCAAAAAGAAAAGCTGGATGAGTATGTCAACTAAGGTAGTTCTAAAGAGCTTTACTTTAGCAAATTTTTGGCTGAATTAATGAGATGAACTGATAATTGTTTAATGAATGATCGTTTCAGGTGTTCTCAATTAAATAGAATGTATATATAGGTAACATTTTTATTGTTTAGTGAGATCTGAAGAAGCGTGTTTTGGTAGCACGCAAAAGCGCTTATCTTTCTTTTCATGAAATAAACATTTGCTGTATGTTTTACATCGTGGTGGTCCTATCCTGTTTGTTTCATATATCGTACTTTTTATTCTGGATTTGGACCTTTGGGCTGCAGCGATATCTTCCTTTGGGACTGCTATTTGATGGTGTGTATGTGTTTTTTTTTTTCAGGATTTGTAGCAAACTTTGCTATAGGCTGTCTCTAGCTTATTTTTGATGGTTAAGTTAAGATTTGTAAAGACGGGCGACACACAGGGAAGGGATGGATGTAGGTATGTTTGTGTTATGTTTTTTCTGGGGTTATTAGTGAGGAATTTCCTAGCCCTGTAGAGGTATCTTAGTTGCCAGGTTTTTTTTTTTTTGGATGGCTAGGCGTAGATGTTCGGCATATCTGAGATTATCATTGAGCATTACTCCAAGTTTTGCCTGTGTGACACATTCTACTTTTTGTTTTATTAGCCGACAGGATATGAAAAAAATATTTTTGGTTTGAGTAGGTTTTTTCGGGGTGAAAAGCATCACTTCTGTTTTTATTTTTTTTTTTTTATTTTTTTTTTTTTAATAGAATTTTAGAGCACATCTGGACTATCTAGCTATGATTCTAAGGCTAGAAAGGCCTCTTGGGTGTTTTCTTGTACTGAGGACAGTGTTTAGGCTGAGAAGAGGAGTGTGGCACCATCTGCATATTGTATCAGGGCACCTTGTTTAGTGGTGGAGTGTAGATTACTAATAAAGATATTGAAAAGTAGGGGTCCCAGAATTGAGCCCTGAAGGACAACAACTGTGAACTAATCAGAATAGTCTTGTTTCCATTTCAAGGATGGTTTCCTATTGGATAAGTAGCTGTGGAACCAGGTTTCTGATGGGGTACTGAGGCCTTTAAAGGCTAGTTCTTCAAGGAGCTTCTGGAGTGAGACAGTATCAAATGCTTTACATAGGTCTAGGAAGACTGCTGAGAGTTAACTGTTTGTAAACTTTAAAAGGGCAGTAATGGTGCTAAGATTAGGCTGAAAACCATGCTATGTCAAGGAGAGTAGTTTACAGTTGAAATATTTGAGCAAATAGGTGTGGATACATTTTTCTAATATCTTGGATGAGGTGGAAGGATGGCTATTGGGACAGCGGTCTGTTAGGTCAGCAGAATTTCTGCCTTTATGTAGGGCTATGATGTATGATATTTCCCACATGTTGAGGATGTGGTTTTCTTTTATGGATCTATTGGTAAGTATGGAGACTGGGAATGTTTTAGGTTCTGCTACTATTCTGAGGTACTCTGGGGGTAATCTGTCTGTTGCCAAGGTGGCTGGTTTCATTTTTAGTAGGCATTTTTCTATTGTTGAAGTAAGTACACTATCAATTTAAAGAGTACTTGGCTGATGGTAGGGGGATGTGGAATAAACAGGGGTATGGTGGAGGTTAGGGTGATGTGGAATAAATAGGGGTACAGTAGAGTTTTGTTAGGTTATTGATAAGACAATATTTACAAAGTGGGTGATGAACGAAGTTGCTGTTTTACCCAAGTATTTAGATGTTGTGGTGGGCTGGGGGGTAGAGGGTTGCCCGGGGATAAGCAGTGATTTAAGGACTGCTAAAACAGTTTGTGGTTATTTTGGTGGGCATTTTGTAGGTTTTGTAAAATATTCTTTCTTGTCATTGTGTGTGTGTTTTTTTTTTTTTGAGATTTCTGAGATATCTATAATCCTGTAGAGTTTGAGTTTTATTCTTTATACATGTTTTCTAGACCCAGTCTCTTATTTAATATTAGTTGCTTAGTAGTCTTTGTTAGCCAGGATGCTGGAATGGATTCAATTCTCTTGTTTCTAAGTGGGGCTTGCTTATTTAGGATGGTTAAGAAGATATGATTAAAATAAGTAATAGCTTCATTTAGTGGTAATGTTTTTGGGCAGTTAAAGTTGTACTGCTTTAAAGTTATAAAACATTCAGGGTTGAAATTCTGTAGATGGTCACGAATACTGTCTGGTAACATTCCAATGGCATTGGTGGTGTGGGGCTTACTAGAAAGAATCCAATCTAGTGTGGTTTCTTTGCTAGATATTCTCTGGGTCCCGGTAGTAACATTTAATAATTGTGAGAATCCAAATAAGTTTAGATTGTGTGAGGTATTTATTTGTCTCCAAGCAATGTTCATGTCATCTACGATTATGGTCTGTTGTATTATATTGTGAAACAGCCACTGAAACTTCAGTTATGGCTAGATTGTTTCCAGGAGGAATGTCTATTCCTAATAGGCAGACTGACTTACTGTTACTCAGTTTGAACTGGCAAAGAGAATTTCAGCATTTTGCAATTTTGGGGTAGTTTGAGGATGCTTTTAAAAAATATTGCTACTCCACCTCCTCTTTTTGTTAGCATGTCTGACCTGATTATTTATTTATTACAGTTTGATGACTGGGATAGTCCACTGGGACTGGTAGAGCCCATTTTCAATGGACGCCAGGGGAGAAAAGCTCCACAGGATGTAGACAATTTTACAATAGTTATACAAAAGTAAATAAAGTAGTAGAACAGTGAAAAATACAGAGATAATATACAATTTGTTACAAAAGTCATAACATTTCTAATTCTAGGTAATGATTTACAAAAGTGAGATTCACTTAGTCTAAACATATTAAAAGTACAGGCATTTCAGATGAAAAAAACATGCAAGCAAAACATTTATGTACAGGTAAAAAAAAAAGGTTTTTTTTTTTTTGGATGTTAGAAATATGAGGAGAGGACAGACAGAAGAAGGTGAGGTGGGAGAAGTAAAAGGTGGTATATAGTGGAGAAAGGGAGTGGGTTGGGGGAAGTTTATGAGGTATAGGGTAGGAGAGGAAGTAGAGGCAAAGGGTAAGAGAGCACAGTGATAGAAGGTTGTGATACATACTGCATGGGGGATGGTGTTGAAGAGATTATGTGGTAGGGGTACAGGAACATTCCCATTTTGAAAGGAGGTGAGATTGGAGAATAGTTTTGAAGTTTGAGTGGCTCTGAGTATTTTGAGGATGGTAGGGGGAGAATTCCAGAGTTTAGCTAGGGAGCAGGATAATAGTAGGTGGCCAGGGGGTCGACGAGGCTTACATATGTTTAGAAGATTGTGGTTTTCTGATCTTAGAGAGTGGTTGGGAATGTAGGGGGTTAAAGAGGTGGACAAAGAAGAACAATTAGAAGGTTGTGAGCAGTAGCAAGTCTAAGGAGTCTGAGGTAGTTAGGAAGTTAAAGCCATTTCAGGGAGTGGAGAGAGAGAGAGGTTATACCTGGGGGGAGTACTCAAATACTTATTTCTGGCTTTACCCAGGTTTCAGCAGCTGTAAGTATGCCACGGTTACAGTGCGAGAAGGTTGTGTAGAGATCATGGGTCTTGCGGCATATGCTTTGACAATTTATATTTAGGAGAAATAGTTGTGTCACTGAAGGGGGTGGTTGATTCTGACTATGTATTTGTGCTTGGGCCAGGGATGGGGTGGATATCACCAATTTTGACAGGCTTAGTAATAGTATGCAGACATGTGCTGAAATGTCTAGACTTTTTATGTGTATGTAGATAGGTCGGTGAAAAACGAGTGACTGAGCTTTAAATATTTAAAGGTCCAATTGTTTGGCAGTGAATATGGGTTTAATTCTTGAGATATAATTGAAAAATGTGGTGTGATAGAGGACTGCTGCAATTGTAGATTTGTGGGAGAGTAACTGGGTGGATGTAAGTGGGACTGTAAGATTGTGATGTGTGTGAGAAAGGTGAGTAGTGTTATGGTGACAACAAAAGAAAGTTTTGCTCTTGAAAGGGATGCAAGTTATGTCATGTACTTCATAATACTGGCAATAGTTTTTGTTGTAGTGTACAACTGCCAGGTTACTGTGTACTGTGTGTTTAGGGTGGTTAGGTTGTATTATTGAAGAATGCAAGAATATTAGGCAAGGTGGAGGTCTTAATAGTGAGTGAGGATGGGGGAGGTGTTGCAAGAGGTTATCGGTCAACTGTGAGAGTTGGGAGTGGGTTGGAAAGTATAAATGTAGGTGAAGGGGGGGTGGTGAAAATTGGAGGTAGGTACGGGAGTGTAGTGAAACACAAACACAAAGCAGTGCACTTTCAAGAGAAACAATTAGTGGAGCTGCATTTAAAAGAAAGGTGAGCTTATTAAGGCAATATTACAAAGATTAATCTACCACGAGCACAATATATATTGTGCCACTGTTTCTAACAGAAAAGAAAGCAACATACAGTACTACATCATCAGCCAGTATATGGAGGTAAACCATTTTACTACACTTGATTTAAGTTGGGAGACTGATTTGTACACAAGTTTTTTCTTCTAGGGACTGTAACACAAAAGGTATTTTTTTTTAGACTTCCCACTTAGTATAAGATACTACTGTTAGACAGCTAAATACATTAGAGTACATCAGTAGCTTATGATTATGAGTTGAACATTAATCATACTTTAAATATACTCTCTTCTGTTGGGGGGCAGTTAGTGGTTCTTGGTTGTAGATAACTGGTCTCACAGAATATACTGTCAAAGGTTTTAGGAAGGTAAATGGCGATGCACTATACAAATAATTAGTTTTACTATCTACAGTTTTAAGTGTGTATACTACTGCATGACATGGAGGAGGGGCTGAAAACTGGATTAGAAACTCGATATATAAACCACATAGCAAAGGTTACTGCAACAGTGATCAATATGATGAGCATGATCTGGTTCCTCTTTTTTTGTTGATGTACTAAACTACTGACACATTTGTCCACTTGAAGTTCCTGCAATACTAGGAAAACTGTTCTCATCTCCGGGATGCTGATGTGAATGAAGATTGGTAGCTAACTGATTCCAAGCTCCTTGAACTACCTTTCCCTCAAAATGCCACCAGCCCCAATGGGGGAAACACCTATGGCTACTATTACTGATGGAGTGTGTAAAATAAAAGGGTTTCCTAATTTCAGAAAAAGGATCTCTAGTTACCAGTTTAGATGACTTCTGAATGACTGGTAAAATAAATGATGGCTGAATGAGGATCTGTTAGCTGTAGCTATTGTGTGCATAGCATCCACTGGAGAATTCTCACTAGAAGCCTGGAATAGTGTACCATGTAAACTGATTGCCATGAGGCCCACAACTCTTAATATCAGAAGTACCTTGGGATTGTGATGCAGGGAAAGAATTTGGATTGCTCATAGGAGGAAAGACCGCCTTTCCTGGGCCACAGAAACTCAACACATAGTTGTGTCCATTGCCATGCACTTGATGAACGCTTAAGGAAGCTATGGTGAGACCAAAGAGTAAGGATCTAAACTGATGGTCACTGGCTCCTACCTGAAAGCAAAAAAACTCCTGTACTCCCTTGTGATCTTTATATGGAGGTAGGCATCCTGGAGATCTGTGGAGCACAGTCATTTACCGTCAAAAAGAACAAAACTAGCTGAAACTATGCCTATTCAGAAACTTGTGTTTGTTTATTTTTATTTATTTATTTTACAGAGCGAGAGAGAGATTTCGGCTGTTGAGAGCCAAAATATCCCAAAGCACATTGCAGTGAATCTTTTCTCAGATAGACAACAAATGCTAGAGGTGTGAAAGGAAAGAAACAATTGCGAAATGTTTTTTGGGAGTGTAACAAACTGGCAGATTTTAAAAACTAACTGTAGAGTACTTTGCCAGAAATGTTGTGGAGCAAATGGTTGCAACTAAGGATTTTTTTTCTTTTTGAACTAGGACACAGGATGTGAATTGCCTAGACATACTAAGGACTTGATAAGGTTAACACTTACTGACTACCAAAAAAAGCAATTAGTAGAAAATGGAAATCAAAATCTAAACCAAGGCTAACTAAAACACTAAATGTTGTCAAGTTAAAGGAATTGGAGGTGGGATTGTTAGAAAACAGAAGCAGCAAATTATATAGAAATACTTGGAGAATGTGGGAACAGTACATGCAGAATAATGTTCAGAAATTAGTTCAAGGGATGACAAGAAATGAACAACTTATGTTATATTGGACTGAATTACAATTGTTAAAAATGTTTACTGCTTGAAAAGAATGAGAAATATTACTGTGGTTTGCTGTCTCTTCTATTAACATATGCACACCTATCTCAATTTAATTGTGATTTAATAAAAATGTTAAAATAAATAAATACATGCATGAATAAAAAGAATCCAGTGACCTAATAACTAGCAGCTCCCATATGACATAAGTCTTTACATGCAGTGCCAGCTAACATATAGGATAGCAAATCTAACATCTACAAACTGAGCAAAGATCAACAACCAAAAATTGTAAAACACTGGCACACAAAAAAAAAAAAAAAAAAAAAAAAAAAACTTTCTTATGATGACATAATGACATATTAAAAACCTGCAAACAACATACAACAAAATGTTTCTTCATCACTATTCATAAACGGTTCCCCTATAAATCCCAATGACAATAAGTTCCTGTAACTGGTATCAAACGACATCAAAAAAAGAGAAAAAAAATTGCATTTTTACCACCCCTTAGGGAAAAAAATGCAGGAAACCCTTAAGTTCTATATTTAACTCCAAAAGCAGCCAGAGTAAGACTGTGACTATCTGTACCAGACTTATTCAACTAAATCCTTTTAGTCTTTTTTTTTTAATACAAAACATCTTTATCAAATTATCACTTATAACATAGGGAATCATACATTTATATAAATGAAAACGAACTACAATGACATATTTTCAGTTCCAAACATCACACATCACCTATAATTTTCTATGCAGTATTCAGTCCCCTAAACCCAATTCTTCCTCCAAAAGACTAGTCTGCATGTATTATTCCCACAATTCTCAGTTTTCTATGTAATTTGCCTGTTTTCTAAAGATCCCACTACCAGTTTCTTTCATCTCTGTTCCAATATTCAGTACTTATTAGCATAACTGATTTAGATTGATTTGCATTTACTAGTAATTGCTTTTTTGCACAACTGAACTCAGCAAGGCTTTACTATGTCTAGCCAATTCCAATTCTGTATCAAGGCTCAAAAATAATTTCCTTACCACCATCAATTTGCTCACTCAGTATTTCTCACAGAACTGCCTGCAGGAAAATTTTGAAGTCTGCCAACTCATTACACTCCCAAAAAATATGTTCCCAGTTACCTCTTTCTTCCCCATCATATCTCCAACACTTTCAATCTACCAGAGGAACAATTTTTTGTAGTCTGCTTAGGGTATAAAAATACCTAACTAAACACTTCCAAGAAAACACCCTAGATCTTCTAGACTTTACTGCACTTTTGAGAGCCATACATATATCCTGCCATTATTTCTTTGTGAATTGCATATCCAGTCTCTTCTCAATCCTTTCTAACCTCGTCCGATTGATTCTTATAGTTATCATGCAATATTTTATATGCCATAGTAACTATACCTTTTTTAAGAGCAATTGCTGCACCAGATTCTTAACAGAGATGGTCGTTCACTTAGGATACCCCTGTTCCTTTCTCTTGGCCTATAATCTTGACATTAATCCTTGACAGGGAAGGCAATTTCTAGCCTGCAGTCCAAAAGAATACTTGGCCTCTTCCCATTCAGTTAACTTTCCCTTATTATTTGCCACCAATACCTTGGGTCCACTACCAGCTTTCTCCAGTAAATTCCAGCCCCCTCTTGTCTATTCTCTGTATCCCTAATTACAGTTATCCCGACTGGCAGAATTTCCTTTCCCCATTTCCATGTTGTCCTTGCTAGTTCTTAGAATATTTACTTCATGAATATAATATTCTGTATCATCTTCTTCTTTTGGCTGTTCCCGTTAGGGGTCGCCACAGCGGATCATGTTTCCATTTCTTCCTGTCCTCTGCATCTTGCTCTGTCACACCAACCACCTGCATGTCCTCTCTCACCACACATCCATAAACCTTACCTTAGGCCTTCCTCTTTTCCTGTTATCTGGTAGCTTCATCCTTAGCATCTTTTTCCGCCAATATACTCAGCATCCCTCCTCAGCACATGTCCAAACCACCGTAATCTTGCCTCTCTGACTTTGTCTCCAAACCTTCCAACCTGGGCTGACCCTCTAATACATTTATTCCTAATCCTGTCCACCCTAGTCACACCCAGTGCAAATCTTAACATCTTTAACTCTGACACATCCAGTTCTAACGCCTGCCTTTTTATCAATGCCACTGTCTCCAACCCATATAGCATAACTGGTCTCACTACCCTCTTGTAGACCTTCCCTTTCACTCTTACTGGTACTCATCTGTCACAAATCACTCCTGACACTCTTCTCCACCCATTCTGTATGGTTACTGTTATTCTCCTCAAGGCTCTGCATCCAAAATCCCAGTCTTTCCTTATTGCTTGAGCTTCCCCCCTCTTTCATCATCATCATCCCTTTCCACTTTGATTTACAGTTTTCTGCTTGTGCTATGGATAGGAGCCTTAACTATGTAGCTCTGAAATACCCCTTCAAATAAAGTAATCAAAAGCCACTATGGTCTACTGGAATGATCAACTTATGCCACTTAACTCTTGCCCTCTTCCTTTCCCAAAGTCTCTCCATTCTATTAATTACTATCCACAACTTCTCCTCTGGTTGATAAAAATATGCCTGATTATGTATAAATCTAAAGGAACTAAACATTTTCACTTCTTGTATCTTACTAACCATATCCATAAAACAGAGCTTCCAGTTTCTCAGTTTTTATATTATCGTTTGTTTAGTCTCTTCCCATATATCCTTGGCTGCAATAACGGAATCCTTTTTAATCCATACTCAAGTACTTCATTTTATCAAGTGTCTCAGAATGTTCCACACCACTGAAATGTCCTTTTCTGATTTTATCAGGTACAAAATATCATTATCTGCAAATAAAGCTTACCTTCCTTGATTACCATATTATTTATATCCTTGAATGTCTGAGTCCCTTATTTTCCTTGGCAATGGTTCTAAATATAATAAATAGCAAAAGGGAAAGAAGGCAGCCCTGCCTGGTTCCTCTCCTCAAACAGAACTTCTCAGAGAAAGAAGCCCCACTTTAATTTTTGCCTCTGATACTTCATATATCCTCCAAATCAACCATATTATTTTAAAAGGAATGCAAATGCTTCCATTACTCTACTCTCAAAATCCCAACTTACTCTATCAAATGCTTCCTCTGTATCAAAACCCACCACCAACAGTGGTATTTCCTTGCATTCTGCTTCCCTCTGGATCATCATTGTTCTATTTCTATTAATGTTATCAAATGCTTGCTTAACCTCCACAAAAGCACAGTGAGCCAAATCTATCAGTTTTGGCATCACCTTTGACATTCTTCTAGACATTATAGACAAACTGTTTTAAGCATGGTTTAGAACTGAAATGGACCTATATGAAGCTGGATCTGATGGGTCTTAATTATCTTTACATATTACAGCCATTACAGGTTTCATCCAGGATGTTGGTGTTTCTCCTCCTTTTAAAATCCTGTTAAAATCTTCCAGATCTTTATCACTTTCTTCCCTCCTAGCTTCCAATCTTTTATGGGAATACCATCTATTTCTGGACACTTTCCTGTAGATTGGTCATACATCACCATTTTTAGCTCATCTGCTCCTCTTCTGTGAGTAATTGAGCCTCATCTATATACATATTTAATTATCCCATAAACGTTTTCATTTGTACCCTTTCTTCATTTCCACATTTCTCTGCTTTATACAGACTTTCATAAACATTTCTGAAATATTTCTAATAACTCTACAAGATCTCTAGTTATTTTCCTCGTTATAGGTTCCCAAAACTTGGCAACAACACTTTCTTCTGTCATGTGAGCTGTTGTGCTCTGGAATTTTTATAAAAAAAAACAAAACAAAAAAAAACAGTTGCTTAATAGCAATCTTTCCAAACTCATTCATATTACCCAGGTAGTTTATTTTCTTTCTAGCATTCTGCACTTGCACCTCTTCTTTTCCCTGTGAGATTCCCCCTATTCTGCAAAATTTAACCTTTGTCAATTCCTCTAAATAATTCTTGTCACTTCTTAACCATCTCTCTCTCTCACTTTTATTACTACTCCATTTTATCCCACTCCCTATCTATATTTTCTGAAGAAATTTCCATCCTCCCCAATAACCCCCAAATAATTTCCGCTACCCATTCCTAAGATTACTCTGTTTAAATGATAGGTGGGGAAGCACCAGTGTCTCATTTTTATTTCCTTACCCTGCATTTATATTTTAGTTATTACTGGTGTGTGATTTGAAATAGTTATTAGATGCATATCAAAACTTTGAATTAAATGCACATGTCCCTATGAAATATAATTTCTGTCTAGCCTAGCCTAGTTTTTGCACCTTGGGGAATACGTAAATTCTCTTTGAGCTACTATTACTGAATTCACATCTTCCATACCAAATATTTACATACATTTCTTTTGAAATCTGCCCTATTTTGTTATATTTTACCTTCCAGGCCCATAGATACATCCTCACTGCTGCAAGTCAAATTCCAGTCCACCACTCCTGTAAATAATATTCTCTGCTGAAAACTGCCAGAATTTTCTTAAGCTCCACTGTAGCAGTTAATCCTCCTCCCTTGCCAGTACCCCCTTACTACTACAACTCTACCATTATCTTTTTTCTATCACCACTGGAGATCCTCTAGCAATTAATACAAGTGCTTCCTTTTTCATTTGCCCAGATATTCTATTCAGCAACCACCCTGAAATTGTTTATCAAATTCACATACTTAGTTCTTTCCAAATGTGTCTTCTGTTTCAAAGCTATCTGCATTCTGCATTTTTTTAATATAGTTTACTACTCTTTCTTTTTTGCATATACCTGTGAGACCATTCATGTTTAAAGAAAACATGGAAGTATTATAAGAAGTCATTATTCATATGTCTAACAGCTTTTTATGTCTAGTTTCACCTTTTGTGTTACATGCATACATTAATGTTTAGCAAGTTGATCTTTTATATAGGTGTTTCCTGTCCTATTAATTTGAAACTATGTCACATTTTAGAAGCCTTTTTTTTGAGGGATTTCATTAAAACAAACACATGTGCACAGAACCTATTAACTTAAACATACAAAACTATGTACTGTACATATTCAAAAATTAAATTTAACCATGCAAACAGAACAATTATCCCAGACTGATAGCAACACTTACAAGCTTGAAATGACCTATAATGAATGTTATCCATGTTAAGATGCATGATACAGCATGTGCTTCTATTTCCACTAAGTGCCAGCTGTTTTTGTCTTATCTTTGTTCCTCTCCCAGATGTAGAAAACAGCTTGAATGTTTTCAGAAAACATGATCTTTTAGCCCTTGAAAAAAGAGCATTCTGTTTTTATTGACCTTATCAACTTGTCTCCATAAAAGCATGAGAAACAGAAGCACATCTATGTTCTTTTACTTACTTGCTTCCCCTTAAAACTTTTTAGATCAAGCCAAGGACCTGAATCCAGTCATCCCTCTATGCAGAAGTAAGAAAACGCATATCAGTTTTATTTATATCATGCTCATTTTGTCCAAGCTTTCTTATCTTTTTACACTGCAGTGTCTACATTTCCTAAAACTGATCAATTTATTTTATTTATTTACATTTGATAACCGGGTAGTGTCTGACTGGGCCAGAAACCCATTTTCAACAGAGAACTGGGGAGAAAAGCTCCAAGGAAGATTACATAATTATACGTTTGTACATATGACAATTACAATAGGAGTTCAAATTTACCAGTTCCTTGACATTGTATCTAAAAGCATACAACAATGGTAGTACAATAAGCTTATACTATTCATACAGACAAAAACATATTTATATGTGTGTGTGTGTGTATATATATATATATATATATATATATATAGATAGATATATAGATAGATATATATATATATATATATATATATATTTTTTTTTTTTTTTTTTCTTTTCCTCAGGATAAAAATATTGTAAACTGAAGTGAAGGTGGCTCAATTGCCAAGAAACATTGACAATACGTGGTGGACAGAAGGAAGTTAGACAGTAAGGGATAAATTAGACTGGTGGAGAACATGAGCAAAGCCTAAGTTTGGTGAAATATTCCTTTATGGACTGATTAAATTAATATTATCATTGATGGATAGAATATGCTGAGGTGCATGGTGAGATCTTTGAGACGTATTGTATGATTGAGGCTGAATTTTCTGAGGAGTTTAGATCATTGTGAATAAAAGTGGGCCAAGGATAGATCCTTGTGGGACTCCTACACATATAGGGAGCTGGGGTGAGAGTTTATTGTCCCATGAAGTATGTATTTATTTTATTTTACATTTATCGGGTGTGTCCGACGGAGCCAAAAAGGCCTTTTTTCAGTGGAGGCCCGGACAGAAAAGCTCCAAGTTACATAGTAAGCAGTGTTATCACTGAGTTTAAAAAAGTAACAGGTTACTTAGTATAGGGGTAACACAGTAAACAGTGATATAATTGAGTTGAAACAAGCAACAGTAATTCAAACAACGCAGTAAAGATAATTAGTCACACATCATACACATTATAGTAGTTGGTCCTTGAATGCAACACATCAGAAACAAAAACATCATTATATTTCTATTTAGGGGTGGGGTGTTAGACTCACCAAATTAAACAATTAGAATAAAATACACAGTAATAAGCTGGAGGTAGGTTGCAAAGGAAAGAGTCAGGGAATATAAACATTAGTGAGGAATAATATAGGATGAACAGTGCTAAAAAACTACTGAGGGGTCAGCATGGGGTTGAGCAGGAGCAAGAAGGAAAATAGGGCACCTGTTTTATTTTAGTATCCCAGATTACACAAAAAATAACTGAAACAACTTTACTTTAGAATATGCAGCATATGTCATGTTTTATAAAAATACGGTTAAGAACAAAAACTTTTTACTTACAGTAACCCCCCCCCCTTTAATGTTCTTCCAAACATTAATGACATGAAGTAGGGCATACGATTTGGAGTTCCCTAAAAGTTTAACACTGTCAAAAAGTCCAATATTTCCAGGTTTTCTTGTTTCACTCTGTCTCCAACTTTGTCATTCCAGCACAGTTTTTGGTAGAATCAACTTTTTCTCATGGCCAGGTTTGAACCACACACACGACGTGCCCTTTCAAGACAAATCCTGCTGTGTAATAGCAGTCTAGTTGCATATTTGTGCTTTCCTAACATTAATACTGTCTGTTCCTTCCAGTTTCTCTGGTGCAGCGGAAAATCTCAGGTTTTCCCTGTGTGCCCTGTCCTCTAATGCTACCATTTTTTGAAACTTCTCTTCTTGAGCAGTCTCATACTCAGCCCGTCTTTTCTTCAGTTCAGCCACTGATTTCTGACGTTTTATCAGCTTATCTAAACTATTTAAAGTCTCTTCCATTTTTTCCATTCTTTTGTTATATGAGTTATAGTCCTTCAGTGTTTTATTTAATCAGCTTTGAGCACATATGACCTTTTTTTTGTTCCTCTACATTATTGGACGTCATGTCTTGCACCAAAGCTGGAGCTTGTACTGCTTTTTGCCTTTCTGCACAGCTGCAGGATTCTTTCCAGACAGTTTCTCCGCAGCTTTTTGTGCACTTACTAGCCAGTTACTGAAATTTACTCAAAAAGGCAAATTCACTATCTTGCTTTTCTGAGTTTCTGTATTCACAAAGGGAGAGCTGAAATTAAGCTGTTAGTGTGCAGCCCATACCTCCCAACCGTACTGAATTACTCTGTTTTTACAGAGTTTTGGGGTCCAAATAATGGGGTGCCACGATTCCTGAGGGGTACCCCTTAATTTCCGAATTTCCTGGCTTCATTTAAAAAAATTTTTCCACCTTTTTTAGAGTGACGTCATCACAAGGAGGAGTGCATGGTGACATCAGCTACGTGAGCAGCCTGCCAGCCTGTTGGATTTCAGCTGAGGAAGCAGGGCTGCTCTTGGGAGTCTGACTGAAAATATAGTATAAGTAACCAGGCAGTGAGTTGAGTTAAGTGAACAAGTAAAGTCATCATCATTCAACACTGTTCAACAGTACAAACAAGTTAACATACAAACAAACAGCAGGCCACGTTACTCCACGTACAAGAGAAAATGCATCTGCATGCAGTAGCAGTATGCACAGTTTTACATTACAACATACTCAGAGAAGAACTCCCGTGCCCTGTCCCGTCCCTTTTCAAATAAAATGGATTAAAATAAAATAATTTTAATTTCACCCCAGCTGCAAGCTCATCTTAGAGTCGAGAACAGATTATAATCTTAATGTAATTATTAAACAGCACAGCAATAGCATAATTTAGGACTCTAAGGCAAAAGGCAGGCAGAGAGCACAGCTAAACAATAACATGCATTCTGGAAGAATTGCCACTGCCAGGTATAAATGGAATTGCATTTGCACCCCGTCCCCAACCCCAATGCTAATATTGCTAATACATTTTTTGCCGCTCGCTCACTGGCAAACTGACATGATATCGTATTCTCGGTCATTCATTGTAAACCTCTTTTTTTTAGCCACAAAATTTCAGCTCCTCTTGCCTCCTTCCTTAAATCCTTTGCTTTGACCTTGTACACAGACGAGACAAATAATAGTAAATTAATACAGCATTAGCAGCTGCAGCCAGTAGATCCTAGCCAAATGACAAGAACTGCTGCTGCTGCATAATGTACAGATGAGACGGACCGGCACCCGGTCAATGTCCGTAACTCCTCCATTCCTCTGTATACTGTAAACTTAAAGGCTTCAATGTCAAAAGAGAAATTAGATCATCTGTTTTCCTTTGCTGAAATTGCCGTTTGCAAAGACTAAGCACAAGGATGGGGAATTGGGAAGGAAGACACAATGAGTTACAAATTAATGTCTTCTTTTCTTGGCCAGACTTGCTTTGCTTACTTACATTTTAGCAGCAGCAGTGCACGAGCTGGACATCACACGTCTCGCACGCTGCAACCTGCTGCTGTAGGGAATAAAGAGAGAGGGATGGGCCGGCTTGGGACAGACGAGAGTGAGCAATGAGCAAGCACCAGACCAGTCCAGCATTGAAATTTGAAGATTTGAAGCAGGCACGCGGGCCAACAGCACAGAGTCTCAGAGAAGACAGTGTGTGCTTTGTTTTTTTTTTTTATTTAAAATGTGTGTTTTTTTTTTTTTGGTTCGTTGCTTGACTTGCAAATTGCAACTGCGCCATATACAGCATACTTTGCACTTGCTAGCTAGCTACTACTTGATTCATTGACTTGAGGAAGTTGGCAAACTTGACAGCCAGTGGCACTTGGCTTGCTTGCTTGCTTGCATAAAGTGAAGCAGAAGGTACTGAGTCACAAGTCTAAAGGACTTGGAATTGTGGGGTGGTGGTGTAAATAAAATAATTAATCCGATTCCTGGTCAAGAAAATAGTCGGGCATCATGAAAAAATGTATTTCTTCTGTTGCAGTTGCTGCTTCTTCCTCCGGCTCCTCCTGCATGCCCTCCAACACCAGCATGCAAATAAAAAAAAAAGAAAAATTGAAAATGTCTTCTATGTTTTTTTTTTTACTTAAGTTTTTTTGAGTCATAATAATTCAGTCAAGTACTGTAGATATATTTATACCGCAGGAGGAGGAACATTGAAGGTTGAATGTAGTTGTACAGTTACAGTATGTATCTGATTTTCATTTTACCCATAATTCTGAAATAGCAAACATGGTTGTCAAGTTGTTCATGTTTTCAGTAAGGTTATTTCCAGAAGAGATAGTTAAGTTTTACAATCTATGTTGTATTGTACTGAAAAAGGTATAGTTGAGGGCCAGAATTAAACTCTGTGTAGGTACACAGAAGAGTAGAAATATGTTTGTTATTGTTAGAGCTGTAATGAGACATAGTGAATCTGAGGAGTTTTATGAGGGATACTCTGTTTTTGATTTGCTGGAAGAATTATTTAGGGGTTATAGTACAGCTGTTGGTTTGTGTTGGAGTGCAAAGTAGAGGTGACACAGATGGAGTGGGACAGAGGTTCAACTAGTGAAAGGGGATATATCTACAGACTATTTTACTTTTATACAAGTTCAAAGTTTGGTGTTAATTAATAATATATATAAATAATTTGTTGTTCTGGTTTACATTTTATGTTTTTTTTTTTTCAAATAGAAATTTTATTGATTTTACGATATATATCACAAATAAATGCAGATAACAATGAACAATAATACAGAAGAGAATATATGACACCTAACTATATACAATATGTACGGTGGTGCTGCATACAAATCCATAACCCCTACAAGTAATCATAGTGCAAAATCTAAATACAAAAAGGTGGATGTTGCAAGTGAGCACAAAGCGATTGCCATAGTGAGACTTATAGAGCAAATAAAGGAAGAGCCACAGTGCTTATCTTGAGCCATCATACTTTAAGGGTAAGGGGAAATGAGAAGAGGGAGTAATTTAACCTACAAATAGAGTGAGAATGTAGTAGTGATGTACTACCTTAGAATATGCGTTCTTAATTTTCAGCTAAGTGCTTAAAAATGATATTCCAAAATTTCAGGTAGTAGGTATGCTTATGCAAGTTAGTTATTAGGAGTTTTTGTGAAGTAATATATTTAATAGCCAAACTTCTAAAGCCTTTCCAGGACATCTTAGTGCGATCTAACCAGTGTTTGGTAATGTAGAATTTGACTAATAGACAAGAGTGTAATTAAGACATGCAATTTCAGTTTTGAAATATTAAGGGTAGTAACATGTAGTATTGCCATCTCCCACGATAAGGTTGATTTACGGTAGCCCATCCTTTCAAGTCTCACTTTGAGAGAGCACCAAATGCTATGGGAATATCTGCAAAACCATAGTATATGTAGGATGTCAGCCTGGTGATAGGAGCAGCAGGGGCACGCGGTAGATACATTCAGGCTGAATTTGTGTAAGTGGACTGGAGTGAAGTATAAATTATTGGTAATCATAAATTGCATGTAAGTAAGCTTTTTAAAAGGAGAGACCATGAGTGTAGACTTGATAGCCGAAAGCTTTTGCTCTAGTAGCAAGTCCGACCCTTGATTATTTCAGAAGTCAGCATATATTATAACATCCTGGTATTGATATGTTTATAGGAAAGAGACAGAATGCTCTTCTTGCTGACTAAGATTTGCAACAACTTGGCAACCTGACTGAGGTCAAAATCAGCTATGGTGTGTACTTGAGATATAGATGCAATAAATTCTCTTATTTGTTTCAGGATTATGGTGTATTTTTTAAGATAAGTTTAGGATAGCACGTAATTCTGTTAGACATGAATTTCTGTGCTTATGAATATCCCAAAGCGTGAAATCTTTCATTAGTGGATAGTCAACCAGATTGACCATCTTGTAGTTCAGTTTAATATTTGGGTTGAGGTGAATGGGTTGGAATAGGAGGAGAGCTTTATCTAGTTTCTGGGAATTAAAGATCTCCTGGAAGGATTTCATTTTAAACTTAATATGATGCTGCTTCAGGTTTTTAAGAGTTAAAGGGCGTAGGAATGGGAGAGTTTTGGGGTTAAATTTGTTGACCAGAACATGATTATGCCACATTTTAACCCAAAGGGGAGTCCACCTTTCATCACTTGTGCGGTAATTGGCAATTGTGATTAATCTATTTGTGTGAAGAATTCTGTGGTATAGTTGAAGATCAGCCATGTTTAGACCTTCCCTATCTTTTGGACAGAAGTCTTTGATATGACACACTAACTGACTTAGGGTGCCATATGAACTTCGCAAAAGCTTTATGAATTTTAGTAAAAAATGAATTGTGAATAGGGGAGAGAGATGCGTGTAAGTGATATAGAAACTTAGGGAGGATATTCATTTTAACGATGGACGCTTTAGATAACATAGGAAGCTTCATCTGCTGCCACCTCGATAGGTCTTTCGAATGTGCCGTCCATACTTTAGATAAGTTGAACTGTAATGTGGGGGAAGACAAGTGATCATAATGGACCCCTAGATATTTGAAGGAGTATACTATGTGAAACGCTGTGTCTGGAAAAAGATTTTCCTTGTGGGCTGAAAGACTGATTGGGAAAATAAAGGATTTGTTTTGATTGATTTTATAATCTGATATGGATGCAAAGGTATTCAAGGTATTAACTAATTTCTTGGTGTCTGATAAAGGATGTTCAAAATAGAGATTCAAGTCATCAGCAAATGCAGTCAGGCTGATCCTGTTATGAAGCAATCTAGGAATTGAGTGGTGTGTTTTTTGCAGGATGAGCAAGAAAAAGGGTTCTAAATACAAGTTGAAAAGAAGAGGGGAGAGAGAGCATCCTTGCCTAGTACCATTTGAGATTTTTATCGGTTGTGAGTATTGCTTATTGATAAATAGACATGTATAAGAGCTGGTATAAAGAATTTTGATAATATTAATGAATTCAAGAGGTATATCAAAGTAAGGTAAGAGGGTAAAGAGAAAGTTCCAATTGACCCGATCAAAAGCATTACACGCATCTAAAACTATTGCATATCTGGGATTCTTGCCCTTCTTAGTAAGATTAGTCACTGTTTCCATATAACATTAATAATAATAACAACATTTTATGTTATTTAAAGAAGCATAAAGGCAAGCAGTCTCACCCAGTGTTACTTTTCTAAAATAATTTTGTATTTTAGTTTTGCACAAGTTCAAATTTTAATATAAATAAAACACCATTCATCATCATCTTTCGGCTGTTCTTGTTAGGGTTCGCCACAGCAGATCATCTGTTTCCATTTCTTCCTGTCTTCTGCATCTTGCTCTGTCACACCAACCACCTGCATGTCCTCTCTCACCACATCCATAAACCTTATCTTAGGCCTTACTCTTTTCCTGTTACCTGGTAGCTTCATCCTTAGCATCTTTTTCCCAATATACTCAGCATCCCTCCTCAGCACATGTCCAAACCAACATAATCTTGCCTCTCTGGCTTTGTCTCCAACCTGGGCTGACCCTCTAATATACTTATTCTTAATCCTGTCCACCCTCATCACACCCAGTGCAAATCTTAACATCTTTAACACTCTGCCACATCCAGCTCTAACTCCTGCCTTTTTGTCAATGCCACTGTCTCTAACCCATATAACATAGCTGGTCTCACTACCCTCTTGTAGGCCTTCCCTTTCACTCTTACTGGTACTAGTCTGTCACAAATCACTCCTGACACTCTTCTCCACCCACTCCATCCTGCCTGTATTCTCGTCTTCACCTCTCTTCCACACTCACCATTACTCTGAACTGTTGATCTCAAGTATTTAAACTCATCCACCTTCGCCACCTCTACTCCCTGCATCCTCACCATTCCTCTATCCTCCCTCTCATTCACACACATATATTCTGTCTTAGTCCTGCTGATCTTCATTCCTCTTCTCTGTAGAGCATATTTCCATCTCTCCAGGGTCTCCTCCACCTGTTCCCTGCTCTCACTACAGATCACAATGTCATCTGCAAACATCATAGTCCACGGGGACTCCTGTCTGATCTCGTCTGTAAACCTGTCCATCAAGATTGCAAATAAGAAAGGGCTCAGAGCTGATCCTTGATGTAATCCCACCTCCACCTTAAATGCATCCGTCATTCCCACCGCAGACCTCACCGCTGTCACACTACCCTCGCACATATCCTGTACCACTCTTACATACTTCTCTGACACTCCCAACTTCCTCATACAATACCACAACTCCTCTCTAGGCACCCTGTCATATGCTTCCTCTAAGTCTACAAAAACACAATGCAACTACTCCTGACCTTCTCTGTAGTTCTCCATCAACACTCTCAGAGCAAATATCGCATCTGTAGTGCTCTTTCCCGGCATGAAACCATACTGCTGATCACTGATCATCACGTCCCTTCTTAACCTAGCTTCCACTACTCTTTCCCAAAACTTCATGCTGTGACTGATAAATTTAATCCTTCTGTAGTTACTACAGCTCTGCACATCACCCTTATTCTTAAAAATCGGTACCAAAACACTTTCTCCATTCCGCAGGCATCCCCTCACTTTACAAAATTTCATTAAACAATCTGGTTAAAAACTCCATTGCCATTTCACCTAAACACCTCCAAGCTTCCATAGGTATGTCATCTGGACCAACAGCCTTTCCATTCTGCATCCTCTTCATAGCTATCCTTACTTCCCCCTTGCTAATCCATTGCACTTGATTATTCACTATCCCCACATCATCAAACCTTCTCTCCCTCGCATTCTCTTCATTCATCAACCCCTCAAAGTACTCTTTCCATCTGCTCAACACACTCTCCACGCTTGTATGTTTCCCTCATTATCCTTTATCACCTTTACCTGCTGTACATCTTTCCTAGCTCGGTTCCTCTGTCTAGCCAATAGGTACAGGTCCTTTTCTCCCTCCTTAGTGTCCAACCTTTCATACAACTCTTCATATGCCTTTTCCTTAGCCTTTGCCACCTCTCTCTTTGCCATGCACCTCATCTGCTTATACTCCTGTCTACTTTTTTCATCTCACTGACAATCCCACTTCTTCTTTGTAAACCTTTTTCTCTGTATACTCTCCTGTACTTCCTCATTCCACCACGTCTCCTTGTCCTTCCTCTGTCCAGATGTCATACCAAGCACCTTTCTAGCCACCTCCCTTACTAGCTCTGCTGTAGTTACCCAGCTATTTGGTAACTCTTCACTGCCACCCAGTGCCTGTCTTAACTCTTCCCTGAACTCCACCTCACAATTACCCTTTTTCAATTTCCACCATTTGATCCTTGGTGCTGCCCTCACACTCCTCCTCCTCTTCTTGATCACCAACGTCATCTTACAAACCACCATCCTATGCTGCCTAACTACACTTTCCCCTGTCACCACTTTACAGTCTCCAATCTCCTTCAAACTGCCCTCCTACATAAGCTATAATTCACCTGTGTGCATCTTCCTCCACTCTTGTATGTCACCCTATGCTCCTCCCACTTAAAATATGTATTCACTACAGCCATGTCCATCCTTTTTGCAAAATCCACTACCCTCTGACCTTCTGCATTCCTTTAACACCATACCTACCCATCACTTCCTCATCCCTTTTGTTCCATTCACCAACATGCCCACTGAAATCTGCTCCAGTCACCACTCTCTCACTCTTGGGTACAGTCATCACAACTTCATCCAACTCGCTCCAAAATTTTACTTTTATTGTTCTTATTTTGTGTTTCATGATCATATTTTGGTTGTCTGTTCTTCAGTTTGCATTTACAAGTTGGTATCCCACAATTCCGTTGGAGTGGGTGGGGCTACATAATTATGTATGCAGTTTTTATGTTAACCAGAGTACATATTTGTACCCATTTTTCATGGGCTTTGTCCAAATTTTTGATGTTTCCAGGATGAGAGGTATGGTGCAGCCATCTTGGAAGTCTTTTCTTCACCTTTACTAGTTGATTTGTCTATTATTTTCTCTACATTTCTTCTTTCCGGGCATTAAGGCAATAGAGGGAGTAGCCAGTCACTGAATTTTACCCAGAATTTCAGCTTCTACCATCTATTTCACTTATTTTCACACTTGGAGATCTCTAATCATCCTGCTCTTCATCTATTGTACTAAGATAATATGTTATATGGAGGTGTTCTGGGGGGGGGGTTGATTTCTTTTGCAGCCATCATGGAATCCCCAATAAAGGAGATATACATCTTTAAGAGAATGGAAAAATATCATCTTGGAAGTCTCAACCCGTTTTTAGTCTTTATAAAAAAAAAAGGAATTTTTTTTTAAATATCTGCATTTTTACAAAACTGTACAGTCTATAATGCCAATAACCTGACAGACTGGAATGACAATTCAAACGAAAATACATTAAACAGTTTTCTAAAAAAAAAAACAACACATGAACTGAATAAGTGGCAACGAGATCTCAGGCACTGCAGGAACACGACAGAATTATGGGTAGAGGAGTAGCCTGATCCCTGGATCCAAAAGACTGAAAAAGGCAACAAGGTCAGATCTTATAACTCATATGTTCAGTCGCACGGAAGAGAACATCTGATAAAATGGTTAAGTCTACAGCTACTTCCTTATGCCAATGAAAGACATTTCAATACTATTTGCCCCCATTCAAAATAATAAACCGGCTGACTTATATCCAAACAGCACAGTTAATATAACGTATATACAACTGATTGTTTTCTAGCTATGATAATTAAAGCTGGTTTCTACAATTTAAACTGATCTGTTAAAAACAGCAAACTACATTTAAAGCTTACAGAAGAAAAAAGGCTTGCCTAAAACCACTCATTACTTACAAATGACAACTATATGACTGAAAAAATACCACTCATTATGCAGGTAATGTATCCCCATATCATCCATTCTTGAAACATGCACACAAAAAAAATCTTAAGTGGCAAAAAAATTTCCATTTCTGCAACCTACGTACAAGTACAAATGTCCTTCTTAAAATGGTTCTTGACCAGCTAAGCACACCAATGATGTAAATCTATATGGAAAAAGTTCTTAAACATTTGTCCATTCATTATATTAATAATAGTATCTTGATTATGTGTGCAGAAAATACACCTCCCTAACCTTGTTATGAAAGACATGTAGTCTGAAATGTGTCATTTCAAAATGAAGTAATGAGCATCTAGAAGTCAAGTGAGCCTCATAAAAGTACATCATTATATTTTCATAAAAAACGATGCTTCATAAATGTGACTGTCGCAACATTACAATTACTATATGGGTCTATATCACAAAGTCAAACTAACATAAGTTTGAACATTGTAATATCGAACCCTAAAGCCCGAAAACCAACAATAACGAAAACACAGAACAGCGATTTTTTCCCCAGGGAAAACAAACGCTGTTCCGTGACAAAAAAAAAAAAATGAAACCTTAAACTAGAGTGGTGGGCTTTGCCCCACACACCCCAGTGGGGGGGCTGTGCCCCCCACACCCTCCCTACTTAAATATACCAACTCCGAGATCGCACCACAGTGGAGGAAATAGCAAAGCCCCAAAAACGGCCCACCGATTTTTTTCCCTGGGGAAAAAAATTGATGTGCCGTGGCTTCGCTATTTTTGGTTTTCGGACTTTTGGGTTCGATATCACAACGTTCGAACTTATACAAGTTCGACATTATAATATAGACCCTTATTATATGACTAAAAGCACTGTGAAAATATATTCAATGAAATGCTACAGAGGATAAATCTCATGACTCACTGTATTTTAAATTATTTATCACTATCTGTTAAAAAGGATAGTCCAAATGGGCAAAACTCATTTTCATAAAATTTTAGAATGACAGGGTGACTCATATTAGAACATATAACATTAGAAACATAGCATGTGATTTAAACTACCCAGGTTTCAGCAATGAAAAATGTTTCCAAAAACATACATTGGCACAAACTAAGGAAATCAAACAACGTACATATGAAATATTCAAAAACAGTGGGCAGACATTCACACATGGGCTATATACAAGTAGAAAAGGGAAGGGCTATAAGAATATACAGTGAAGTTATGAGGTGGTATTACTATCCAGGTGCAAAGCAGGAGCATAACCAAGACTTGGACAAGTATTGTTTGTGTCTGGCTTTAAAGGTTTAAAGGGTTTCAGTTTTGCTAGTTGTCACAGACCAATCGGTATTTTGTTCCACAGTTTAGTGACAAACTGAATAACTGAGTCACCAGCTATGGTTTTAGATTTACTAGAAATTAGTAGATAATTTCCTGAAGGCAGTTTCTCTGTAGGTGAGTAGTGCTGGGTATTATTATTTAATGCAGGGCAATTTCCTGGTTTGTAAATTAAGCTATGTGGAGTATCAAGTTGCATGTAGGAGAGATCCTGGAAGTTCAATCCAGTGTAATTGTTTAACGGCAACACAGTGATATGTTCTGGATGGAAGGTTTGTTGCAAATTTAGCTGTCTTGCTATAGCATGCATCCAGTTTGTTCTATAAACACACACACATACAGTGGATATAAAAAGTGTACACACCCCTGTTAAAATGTCAGGTTTTTGTGATATAAAAAATTGAGACCACAATAAATAATTTAAAAACTTTTCCCACCGTTAATGTGACCTATAACCTGTACAATTCAATTGAAAGACAAACAAATCTGGGAAAAAATATAAAAAATAAAAAGCGTACAATAAACTGGTTGCACAAGTGTGCACACCCTTAAACTAATACTTTGTCGAAGCACCTTTAGATTTAATTACAGCATTCAGTCTTCTTGGATACGCACCTGCCATTAAGAGACTCTGATTAACCCCAAATAAAATTCAGCTGTCCTAGTAGGACTTGCCTGACATTTACTCAGTTGCCTGCTACAGCAAAAGCCATGGTTCGCAGACAACTTACAAAACAACAAAGGGATCTCATTGTTGAAAGGTATCAGTCAAGAGAAGGATACAAAAACATTTCCACAGCATTGGATACACAATGGAACACAATGAAGACAGTCATCAAAAAGTGGAGAAAATAGGGGACAACAGTGACATTGCAAAGAACTGGATGTCCCTCCAAAATTGATGAAAAGATCAAACGAAAACTGGTCAGGGAGGTTGCCAAGAAACCTACAGCAACACTGAAGGAGCTGCAGGAATTTCTGCCAAGTACTGGTTGGGTACCACATGTGACAACTATCTCCTGTATTCTCCATATGTCTGGACTATGGGGTAGGCTTGCAAGATGGAAGCCTTTTCTTACACAGAAAAATATCCAGGCACAGCTAAAATTTCCAAAACAATACATCAACTCTCCCAAAAGCAAGTGGGAAAATGTGCTATGGTCTGATGAGACCAAGGATGAATTTTGTGGCGACAATTCCAAAAGGTACGTTTGGCGCAAAAATAACACTTCGCATCACCAAAACAACACCATCCCGACAGTGAAGCATGGTGGTGTCAGTATCAAGCTTTTGGGTTGCTTTTCTTCAGCTGCAACTGGTGCTTTAGTCAAAGTGGAGGGAATTATGAACAGTTCCAAATAGCAGTCACCTTTTTGCCCAAAACCTTCAGGCGTCTGCTAGAAAACTGAAGATGAAGAGGAATTTCACCTTTTAACATGACAATGACTCCAAGCATACATCCAAATCAACAAAAGAATGGCTTCACCAGAAGGAAATTAAAGTTTTGGAATGGCCCAGACCTAAATCCAATAGAAAATCTGCGTTGTGACCTGAAGAGGGCTGTGCACAAGAGATGCCCTTGCAATCTGACAGATTTGGAGTGCTTTTGCAAAGAAGGGTAGACAAGTACTGGC